>NC_136420.1:195085080-197485080 GCF_052625555.1 Lactuca saligna
GGGGGTCAAACTCAATAATTAGAAATAATATTCAAATTTTCAAAGTTACTTAATTTTAGTCATCCTCACGACCTATCTCTTTTGCTCCACAACCTGAACTCTTTTCATTTTTCCTTCTAAACTTACTTTAAATTTTGTCATTTCATCTCATAACTCCAGTGTTTCACTTTTTCCTTTTTGCCTCCACAACTCCTACTTTCCAACCTTTAAAATATTTCAAATTGACATGAAACAACATATTTACAAGGTCTAAACCATAACCCGAAACCCGACACGAAAATAAATGGGTTGACACGACACGACACGACACGATAATTAAATGGGTCGGGTTAGGGTCAAGCCCTTTCAACCCATTTAATGTCTTGACACGACACGAACTCGACACGAAACGACACGTTTGCCAGGTCTAGTGTCGTTAGTTCCTTCTAATCCATAATCGCTCCAATCTTTGAGTAGTATTAGGATCCTTATGGCTGATTGAACTTGCCATTGATCCTCAGGAGTGGATATTGGTTTTTGATGGTGAGTTTGTTCAAGTTTATATAGTCGATACACATCCTGAATGATCCATCTTTCTTTTTGACAAAAAATACGGGAGCTCCCCATGGAAAGAAGATTGGTTGGATAAAGCCTTTGAAAAGAAGTTCTTGAAGTTGGCTTGAGAGTTCTTGTATTTCCAATGGATCCAGGGGATAAGGAGATCTTGACACTGGTGCTTCACCTGGGATTAGGTCTATTCAGAATTCGACCTATCTAACTAGAGGTACTCTAGGTAGGTCCTATGGAAATATGCCCGGGTAGTCACACACTTGCAGAATGTCTTCGATTTCCTTATCCTTACCTTGTATATCCACCACGTGGGTAAAGAAAGCAAAGCATTTCTTCTGTAAGTACTCTCTTTTCTTCATGCAAGAAATGACTCTTAGATTATTCCTTGGTTTATCTATGTAAATCACAAGGGCATTGTTGTTGGTAGAGATAGTCGAAAGACCATTTCAGAATATAGAACTTCAGCTCATTGAGTTGGTAACCAATTCATTTTGATGATCACATCGAATCATCCAATGGTCATATGCATTAGGTTGACGTGAAAGATGTGGTTATTAACGGTAAGAAGGCAATTGATGAGTATTTCTAGATTACTTTCTATTTGGATGCTTTCCATCCATACTATGTAAGTTTTATTAACTTTGTGGAATTTATTTTTTATCTTGTTTCTAAAGTTATGGTTAATAAAGATTCTATCAACACCAATATCAACAAATAAATATTGTTGATAGGAAATGTACCCATAACCAGAGTTGGTTCCTATCAATCATCTCTAGTAGTTATCATAATTGCTCTTCCATTGACACCCTGATTTTTCAGTTTTGAACAGTCCTTCCTAAAATGCCTTGGTGGATTGTATTCGAAGAACTTATGACCACCTCCCGCCGTAGTGGTTGATATTGTAGTGGTTAGTTTATTTTTAAAGTACCTTGAGATATGACCTCTCACCTTATAGTTTTTGTAGATTACCTCCCTACAATTTCCAACATGGTGGAAATTGCATTCGATACAATGGGGTAAAGTCCCAGTGTAGGACTTGGATGGGGTGGGAGTATTGGTAATTATAGCATAGATAACCATAGGTTCTTCTTCAGGTTTGTGATGCATGGAGTTCCCTTTTGACTTTTTGTGGAACTTCTGTTTCATAATCCTTGTTTGGTTCTTTTTCGTTTGTAGGATCACGGTACCCTGATGGATACACCACTTAGTCAATTGTTAGGCCAATTTATTAGCACTATCAAACGTTGAGGGTTTGGATGCAATAAGTAGACATTAAACTGGCAAAGCTAATCCTCATATCTATATTTCGATCTTCTTATCTAGGGTCACAATTCTCGGGCAGAGGTTTTCTAGTTCGTTAAATCAAGAGGTGTAGGATATCACCTCCGAACCCTTCATAGTAAGATTTCAAAACTCCTCCTCTAGAGCCTATACTTCCCATCGAGGATAATACTCCTTGATAATAATTTGTTTCAGAGGTCCCTAGTGATAGCTTCATTTTATTTACTTCTTTTTATAGTTTATTTTAGCATATTTCATTCATAATTTAGATAATTTCCATGCATATTTTCCTTTTTGTTATTTTATGACTATTTCGGGTACTCTCGAATCTTGTGAGCATAATTGCAGGTTTTCGGGTCTAGCGGAGCGGGAGTGTTCGGGACGTATAGGAGGTGATGAGATTTGGTAGACAAAAATGACGCTGGGCTTGATGGGTAGTGGAGATGATGCATAGAGTGATCTTGATGATTATTTGAAGACTTGGAGAGAAATAAACTTTAAAGTTGCAAGATGCGGGGGAATATTCAAGCGTACGTAAATTATTAATCGGGCAAGTTCACGAGCTTTGGAGGACTTAGAGAGGTCAAATTGGGCTTAAAATGAAGAAAAACTTGAAGAAAATGGGCTAGGAGGTGATTGGATTCGACCTGGGCCAAGTGGGCTAAGCTATGGAGGCCCAAAACCTCAAAGATGCTACATCCAGGGACCACCCGCGCAACCCACCCGCGCAAGAGCACGCGGGTCACGCAACCTCCTGCAGGGGCAGTTTCGGAAATTATTCTTTTGAGCTATTTGAGGAAGGTTGGTGCCCATCTTTTGCATACTCTTGGACATCCGCTTTTTGGAGATTCTCTCTGGAGTTTTGAAGACTTTTGAAGGCCAAGAACCCTTGAAGAACATCATATTTTTACCTCTTGATTCTTGCTTAATGTTTGGTACAATTTTCTCTAACTTTGTTTCTTTGGGTTTAGCTATGCTTGGCTAAGCTAATCTGGGTTGACTTTTGGTTAATCCTTTGAACTTTTGTTGAATTTTGAAGAATCCATGAACATGTTCTTGAATCTTTATGGGAATGTTTTGTGTTTTAACATCTTATCATTACTTGTATGTTTTAGTTCATGAGTTTAAATGTGTTTGTGGTGATTAGTTGGCTAATTTCTTGATTAAGTAAAGGATCCTCAAATTAGCAAGCAAAAAATGATTTTTGTGTTGTTTTTGCTTCACACAATCATAAAAACATTTACTCCAACATGGTGGTGAAAGCATTTGACCCCTCTTGGATTTGGTGACTTTTTGGTTCTTAATGCTAGTTGACTTTCACTAATTACATGCTATTTGGAATTAGTGACTTTGACTAAGGAAATTGTTATGAGCTTCTCTAGCCATTTCAACAATTAAGAAAAGTCTAGGTAATCTCAAGCTCCTTGGATTACTATAGCCAAATTAAGGATTTAAATCAAAGTATTGCACCATTGGATTCTAATGATATGTTCATCAAAAGTCAAACTGAGGAAACTTTAAGTCAACCTTCTCTCCCTTATTGATTTTACATCAAATTCTTATTTTGTTGCAATTGTCTATTTAAATCATAGTTAATTCTAGTTTGTTTCAAGTATTTCAAAACATCAAAACCCCCATTTTTAATTTATTGTCATATTCCAAGTATTTTACAAAGAGATTTTTCATAGAGTTATCAAATTGAACCAATCTCCGTGGATTCGATCCCTTTACCACTATACACTATTTTAGTGTGTAATATTTAGGGTTATTATTTGTGTTGGCCTCGACAACCACCAAATTTTTGGCGCCGTTGCCGGGGATTGGTTTTGATTTAATCAGTTTGTTTCTCTATGCCCACATCTCATTGTGCAGGTACTCTAATTTAAAACCCGGAAATTAAAAAAAAAAAGTATGATTTGGAAATGAACACTCCTTGCACTGAAAACCAACTTTCTGAGCTAGCTCAGTTAGTTATGATGATTGAAAGTGACCAAAGTGTGCAGTCCACACCTCTTTTTTGCGATTTTTGTGCCCAAAATGGACATCATTCCGACACGTGTCCATATTTACAAGGAGAATGGGAAGAAGTGCAAGATAAGGGAAGCTACTACCGGTCAAACCAATGGGGTTATGATAAGCCTCAACATGATCAATGGTGGGACAACAACCAAGTTTGGGAAAATAACCATTACCAAAATCTATTCCAAACATGGGGAAATAACCAATACCAACCAAATCCACTGTTCCTAGAACTCTATCCTTACCCTCCTCAACAAACTGAAATGCCAAGCATGTCCTTAGAGGACATTGTGAAAAGCATTGCCACTTCTACCCAAATTTTCCAAGAAACAACTCAAGCTAGCCTCAAAAGCTTAGAGCAACAAATAACACAAATTGCTTAATCATTGAGTATAGTGGAAGCTCAACACAAATTACCATCTGAAGAGAGCCCATGTCATAATGCATGTTGCATTCCTTTGAAAGATGAGAAAACTTTTGATGGCTCAAGAGTGTTATATGAAGAAGAGGAAGAAGAAGTAGAAGTGGAAGAAGTTGTCAAAGAGGAAGAAGAAATTGAGAATGTTGTCAATGAAACTATAAACGAAGTAATAAGGGTTAACGAAAGAGAGATTGAGCCACCCACTACCAATGAGAAACTAACTCTAGTGGTAGAACAACCACAAGATCTGGAAACGATAAATCTGCCGGACCCTTCAAAGGATACCTATCCCGAGAAAGAAGACGCCCAACCGGTCACCTACTCAACCACCATGTCAGAGAGGGAAGAGTTGGTCACCTTACTAAACAAGTACAAGAAAGAATATGGTTGGATGATTTCTATTATCAAAGGTCTGAGTCCGGTATGGTTCTCCTGTAAAAAGAAAGTCAAATACAAGAAAAGAGTCCTAATGGAGGTGCGGAAATTAAAAAATGTCGACACGGGGAAAATTTACAAGGTTAATGGACATCGATTGAAGCCATTCAATGAATTTTTTGATTCAAATGTCCAAGATGTTGTCCATTTGGACGCCCTAAAGTGTTAAAGTGAAGTTTGGAGGCGTCTCGCCAAAGACGTTAAAGAAGGGCATTTTTGGAAAGCATTGTGTTTTCGTGTTTTTAATTTGACTAAATGAGTTTGGAAGATATTTTTGGGATTCAAAAGAGTTGTTTTTGAAGAAATCAAGAGTTTCTAGGTGTTTGGGGCCTTCCAAAGCAAGAACGGGTGAAAAACGAAGAAAAATGAAGCAAAAATGAAGATCAGGATCAGGGGGTTGCGCGACCCGTGTGCTGTTGCGCGGCCAGGTGTGATGAAGCGACATTGGCCCAAGATTTAACTGCAAGCTCTGCGCGACCCTTGTGCTACACTACGCGACCCGCGCACTGTGCTGGGCAATTTGGGCTATTTTTGGCTATTATTTGACCAGGTGTTGACCAAAGGTTTTAATGAGTTGACCTTTTGACTTTTCTTGACCAACATTGACCAAAATTGACCCTTGTTGACCCATAAAGTAAAATGTTCAGCTGCCCTTCTTCTTCGTTTAATCATCTTGACCTCCCACTCCATTCCTCTCATATAACCTTCCAGCACCCACCTCGTTGGAAAATTCAAGATTGTCGGAGTTCTATTGGTCGTAATTTCACGAAACCACCGACACAGACGACCCCGACACTTGGCTTTCTCCAGATCAATTGACCCAAGCAGGTGTATTCCCAGAATTCGGTGATGATGAGGGTGACGACGCAGAGGAACAAGAGGAAGAAAATGACGAAGAGGACGACGAGATGCCTGAAGCTGAGGACCATTTTGACCAGCCCTTGATGCAGCAGCCGATGTTTCAGCATGATCAATTACAGGCCCCTCCACAACGTTTTGACCAGCCGCATCAGCAGGAGGGACACGAAATCCCACCATATTTCCCCCCACGTTCTTTGACCAATTTGCCACAATGTTCTCCACGGTGCAGCGCATCGATGCCCAAACGCAAGAGAATTCGAGAGCCATCCTAGATGTGGCAAGCCGTGTTGATCAATTGGAGCAGTCCTTCCCTCACACTTCCCGCCAGGTCCAGGATATGTGGGACTACCACTATTACCACGGGCATTTCCCGCCGCCCGACCCCCCGATTTAGGTCCTTTCCGCCCTTTCCTCAAGCATTGAGGACAATGCTTGTTCTTAAGCTTGGGGTGGGGCATTTCATTTTCCTTTTATTTTTTCATGCATTTTTAATTAGGTTGCATAACATTTTAGTTTTAAGCTAATTTTCATTCATTTTTTTTAATTCCAAAAAGATTTTATTTTCATCTTTTTCACCTTTTATATTTTTGCATAACATTTAGCTTAGGGCATTAACATTCATGCATTTTTGTTGTCTGTTTATTCTCATCTCCTTGGATGCCATGGAACAGGTTCATAGTTATTGTATCATTATTGGTCCAGGATCTTGTTGCTATCTCACCCATCGAACCGGGGCCATTAGCTGCAGTCTGGGACCTCATACTTGGGATAAGATGCTGGTAGCTTAAAGGGGTAAGTGATCATGGACAGGTAGTTTTCATGAAGAATTATGCATACAATACTAATGTCTGTAGGATATACTATAGCAATGGGTGTTCTTAGCCTTGCGGTCACTACCGCGAAGAGGATCACACTTGATCATGTTTGAACTGTTAGGATGAAGCATTGGTGCTTGTCCCCGAGTAGAATCCATATCCGGTCTCTTTACATCACCATATCTTTTTGCGATTTTCTTAGAATTTAGAGAGTCTTTTAGTCCACATTTGGACATTTTCATTATCTTTGAAAAACCACAAGTTTGAAAAGGAGCTTACATTACATCTTTATGCTCCACACATGGTCATTTTCACACTTAGGCCATTCGGATTATATCATTACCCTTTCGGTTCCACCTACACACCTTTGGGAACCAAATTTTGAGTCAAAGGGTTTTCTCATCTAAAAAAAAAAAAAAAAAAAACAAAAAAAAAACAAAAAAAAAAAAAGAAAAACAAAATGAAGCATGCAAATTTTCAGTTGCAACTATCTTAGATAGGTGGCCGGTTCAATTATTGAACAAATTTCCCAACATCTTGGTCACCCGACATTTGATATTCATTTGTATATGTCTGTTTTATTGTATATAGATCGAGTTGTTATTTTTTTTCTTTCTTTCTCACAAATTGGTGATGTTAGAGAGACTGTCGAGTCAGATACTACGGGAGGTTTGGGCCAACACTAAGTAAACTGATTCCTACAACGGTGCCCGAGCGATTAAATCTAGTTACACATGAGAGAAACCGGCAGATGTGAGATCAGAGTGTGCACTTAAAGAAGAGCTCCACCCGAGCCCATCCAGTTGCTTTCTCCCTACTACAGATGTTCTTCATTGTATACATGTTCCATTGAGGCTGCGACTGCTCATCCCTCCTTACTCACCTAAAGGAGTTGTCTTGGCTGTGGTTTATGGTTCCATTGTCATCAGATGAAAAACTTGTGAGATAGCAGCGAAATCAATTCTGACCATGTTGACTAACGTCGAACAGGTTCCATGGTTCTATCCATTCTTTTTATTTCTAGGGTAGTTCATCCCAAGTTCATTTAGTCTTGTCTTACTTGAGGACATGTAAGGTTTAAGCTTGGGGTGATTTGATAGCTTCATTTTATTTACTTCTTTTTATAGTTTATTTTAGCATATTTCATTCATAATTTAGATAATTTCCATGCATATTTTCCTTTTTGTTATTTTATGACTATTTCGGGTACTCTCGAATCTTGTGAGCATAATTGCAGGTTTTCGGGTCTAGCGGAGCGGGAGTGTTCGGGACGTATAGGAGGTGATGAGATTTGGTAGACAAAAATGATGCTGGGCTTGATGGGTAGTGGAGATGATGCATAGAGTGATCTTGATGATTATTTGAAGACTTGGAGAGAAATAAACTTTAAAGTTGCAAGATGCGGGGGAATATTCAAGCGTACGTAAATTATTAATCGGGCAAGTTCACGAGCTTTGGAGGACTTAGAGAGGTCAAATTGGGCTTAAAATGAAGAAAAACTTGAAGAAAATGGGCTAGGAGGTGATTGGATTCGACCTGGGCCAAGTGGGCTAAGCTATGGAGGCATTAATCCAACAGTCTTACCGGGTCGGGTCAAGTCTTACCAATTATAGTTATGGACTTAGATATTAATCCAACAGTCTCCCACTTGGATAAGTCTAAAACTATTATTGCGTATGACTTTAGGAACCAACTGGCAATCGTAGCTCTCAAAAGCTTCTGTCGAACTCTGACCTTGTAGATGAACTCTGACCTCGTCAATGACTTGTCCATTAGATAAGGGATCATATAATCCTCTGTTCTCATGATATCAGCTGGACAAATACATGGAACAACGTCGTACTTATTGTCCAGCAGTTTGTTTCCCGATTTTCGATTTGTTTGACAAAGAACTTAATCGAACACATCAATTCAGTTCTGACCGGCCGGTACATAGGTCACAACAAAATCATCGAGGGGCCCAGATATCGCTTCTATTTCTAGAAGGAACAGATAAACTTTGACTCATATGCTTGTTCTACTACTTGTTGAATTGTACACAAAGGCACGTTTTATAACATCAAGTTACTGATGCGTTTACGTGCAATCAATGCACAACCAACTCATAGGTAACAACTCATATCTCTAGGTTTGAAGATTTATATGATATTATCATCTCACGATCACTCGAGATAAATTCCATGAAGTGATACAAGTGAGCGTGGGTTTATTCCAATACTCATAACTTATGAGCACTCATGAATGTTGTAGCAACCATTGCCACGACTAAACCCATTTAGCCATCTACAAACCCGATTCATGACAGTCTTGATTCATACCTACTTCCAACATATGAACGACTGTGGAGTGTTTAAATAACTTAGTCATTCGGAAAGGATAACCTAGCTATTTTGGAAATCAAAACATGAAAAGTGAAACACAATAATAATCGAATCTAATATGGTCTCAGAACCCTTTTGAATATAAATAAAACCACCTTTTATTTATCACCATATTGATTACACATTATTCAATGTTTCAAATAATCAACTTAAGACTTGAATAAAAACAACAGTCGTCCCATGCTCCTAGCATGTACACTTTGTTTTTCTAAACAATAGTTATGCCATACCCTAAGTATGCACAGTATGTTTGTCTATGATCGTTACATTGTGATGTAGATCAATTGAACATGATTCCAATGATACTCATTTCACAATCCCAAATCCTTATTGTAAATGTGAGAATCCCCGATTCCTATCATTTACTGAAATCTGTTAGATTCTAAACTTATATGCATTGATCCTCTTGTAATGATTATGCACGAAGTCAGAAAGACTTGACAACAACCATTACAGAGCATTCCAAAGGAGATCAGCTCCTTGGGAACATCCTTCTTGCATTAAGTTTCCTAATCTTACATAGATTGAATAATTTCTAACTTTGAAACATTTCCAGATCCCATTTTGACTATCACTTCTGAACAAGAGTTGCCTCCTTACAGATTATGTCAATATGGTCCTTCCAGAATTATCACTATACTTCCAATTGTCCTTGAGAAACCAATCTTTGGTAAACCTTAGATTGTCCTCGACAATTGTTTAATCACTTTAGTCATAACCAGTTCTAGACTTTTCCCTTCTATATGCCTTAAGCATTTGGAAAATTTAGAAAGGATGAATATTATAGCACGTGAAATCGATCCTATATCCGAAGCATATGGGACACGATTCATGATGTTTGACATAAAGACATGATACTAGACCAGTCTTTTGCTACAATATTTTTCATTGGCCATGTTTTCAAAATTTAACTATGAAGAGGGATGCTGTAATCATAATCCAATTTTGAAAACGCAATATATATAGAATTTCCTTAAGTCGAACCATTCATACATAAAATTCATATATATATTCTTGACTAAAGATGATTAAAATCTCAATCTAAGCTTTAGAATTGAAATGAAGTATAATTTCCTCTCCCTTAATTATAGCAAAACAACCTTTCAACCCCTGCAACTTCACGAATTGAAACTTTGTTTTCTATAATTAACGTTGCTAACTTGCAACACTAAACGTAATAATCATGCTCCCACTAACATGATGATTATCAGCATAACACTTATGCTCCCACTAGCTCTGACATATTTCCAGAAATCTGCTGGACTTCTGAAATTTAGATTCATACATACTTTCTGTAACATCCGAAAAATACACCTAATTTAAATTTTTCAAAACAACCTGATTTTCATTAAAATGTTTACAAAAAGGTTTTCAATACAAGTCATTTGAGTATTCCCAGAATCACATTGCTACAAAATCATGAGGAGCGGTATGATCCCGCCTTCGCCTTGCCACAGTCTCCTGAAGAACCTGAAAAATATTAAACCACAACTGTAAGCCCGAGAGCTTAGTGAGATACCCCCAAAATACCAACCACGCATACGCCCTTCCAGGCTACGACCTTCCGGTCCAAAACATATAAAACATACATAACATAACAGAACATAGAAACAACCATGCATATCGGGTCTACCGTGTGACTGGTCCGCTGTATCGGGCCTTCAGTCCAACGGATCCATCCTCCGGGTCTAGTCATGTCCTTTGAGTCTATAGTGGGGTTGGTCCCCCCACATTGGGCCTTCAACCCACCTGGTCCAATCTCTGAGTCTACAGTGTGACTGGTCCGCCCGCATCGGGCCTTCAGTCGGCCTGGTCCACTCTCCGAGCCTAGGCACGTCTGGTCCGCCCTCGAGGGGCCTACAGCCTATCCGGACCGCTCGCTGGGCCTTCGGAACAACCGGTCCGCCCTGGGTATCTTGGCCTACAGCACAAAGCAGGACCCGCCTCAACCCATCTCCAGTCCAAACAACCACGTGCACAAAACATACATTCATATAACAGTCATAGTCAACAAACCGAACAAGCAGATCACATAGCATATCATTACCCTAACCGGATTACCGACCTAACCGGTCACTAGCATAGCATCACTCTGTATATCGGGAAAACTGACCTTAACAAGGCCTCCTAGCATGAACCATTCTAGCTACCAGGATGCAGACACATCAAACAATAACATAATAACCATAACCGAATCTCAATACAATAAAGGGCCGGCCTTGGTGCCTTAGACCCTGTTGATATAGTGAGGATAACTCACCTCGAAACTGCCGGCTGAAAAGATAAGATCCCGCTGCTCCGAACTCTGACACGAACTCCTTCACTAATCATCAAAACATACAACTCAATAAATACACTTAATTACCAAAATACCCCTGGAAGACAATCGGTCAACCTTGGACGAGTCAAAGTCAACCCCTGACTGACTCTACTCGCCGAGTCATCCCGATGACTCGCCGAGTTCTTATGCTCAGAACTTCCCTCAATTAGCGACCCAACTTGCTGAGTCACCCCAAGACTCGTCGAGTCCAACAACTCTGAGTCCACTCGCACCCAACTCACCGAGTCATCCCTTGACTCGCCGATTCATCGACTCAACCAGAAATATTGGGACTTCCTCGACAAGACTCGCCGAGTTGTTCTTCCAACTCGTCGAGTCCCAGGCCATCTGCAAGCAACTCGTCGAGTCCACCCATGTGACTCGTCGAGTACCACCTATCTGAATCCATACAGAAGCATCTCAGGCCCGCAATTGATCCAAAACATAGATCCAACCTCCTACAATCCATCCATCACGTAAAGTGGCAAACTTTACGTGAATCTAACGAGATCTAAGCCATTTTCACCTTAAAGCCAATGTTTGGGACATGGTGACTTCACTAAGCACACAAACACAGGAACTTTAATGCACTCTAGGCCTTCAATATTCCAGATCTGAGGTAGCAACCTCAGATCTATCCTCCAAACTCCAAAACATTCTAAGACATACTCCCCACAAACCCCAAAATGAAGAAACTAGGAATGCACAGCCTAAGGACGAAGATATTACCTCCAAAAGATGCCTCAACAGCAGTCAAACTCGAATCCAAGCAAAGCCCTTTGATCCAAGCCACTTCTCCTTCAAGATCTCTTCAAACAACACCTCTCCAAGGTCTAATTTGCTCCACAAATGATCTCTCCACGTATTTAAGGTTTTTGGAACTCAAGGGGGGAATAAGGGAGGCTGTGGAGGAGTATAATGCTCTTTATATAGGGCTCAACCCCGAAAATTAGGGTTTTCTCCATACAGCACCTACTCGCCGAGTCCATCTAGGGACTCGCCGAGTAGGCCACTTGACACGCGACCATGACAACGACCTAACTCGCCGAGTCATCCATGGACTCGCCGAGTCATCCTCTAAAACTTAGACTTTCAGCCCTGCAACTCTACTCTTGCGATTCCGGGATGTTACAATTCTCCCCCACTTAAATTAGGCTTCATCCTTGAAGCCTTCGGCATCTCTTCTTCAAATTACTTCCCACGATGCACCACTTGACCTTGACCGAACCAAGTCCCTCAAGGTACAACCATAGAACCAGAAGCTCACTCTCTCCTTCCATACGGTGTCCCCATCACCTACTCAAACCGGGCACCAACTGTACCCTCCGATAACCACACTCAACAACCGGGAATTACCCATGATGCCTTACTGCTCCAATTCTCATCCTTCACTTGACTCATATGGCTATAAAGCCACGGACCATCGGATTTCCGATCCGAATTCCACTCTATCCATCCCATGACGACCGAAAGACCCATTCTTCCATTTCGGAGCAACTCCCCCGAGTTCTCCTCTCGCAATCACACACTCATGCTGATCTAGCTCTAGCACCCTCAGGTTTGGAAAAACTAATACACTGATGATATCCTCGAACATCCTTCCAGGATGAACCACTAAAACATAGCCAAAGCCCTGATCAGAATCACACTGAGAGTCCAAGACTCTTCCTCTGTATCCCTTCCGAATCCCTCTCCCTGGCTCTACATCGTGGTATTCCCTCCGCGCCCAGAGCAACATATCAAGTCGAATGAGCTTTTATTCCACTGCCGCAACACACTACTCAAAGACCATCGACGGACCACTCCAATCATAACTCTACACTGCCGCTTTCACTTCCGGAAATTCGCACTCCCTTTTTGGAATTCCATTCCTCCCTCTTTCCTTATCAAGGAAACCACTCGTCCGCCCAGCCACCATGACAGGCACCATGGTGCTCATCCCACGCTACATTACCTCTTTAAAGCGTACCCAACATCCATGCATCACCACTACTCTGACTCTCACCACAGGGACTCTCAAGCCCATGCACTACCTTCACTGCTCAAGATTGCTACCCGGGGCCAGACCTCCCAATGTAATCACACTGCAACATACGCAACCCATAACCCTAATCCGATCCAACAATACTCGCAGAGTCTTCAGCATGACTGGACCGCCTCCCCAGGCCTTCAGCCGATCTGGACCACTCTCAGAACCTTCAGCCAATCTGACTGGACCGTCCTCCGAGCCTTCGGTCTGACTGGTACGCCTACCGGCTTACAGCCTATCCGGACCGCTCAACTAGCATTCATCACTCCGAACCATCCCTTCGGGAAATCCTCCCGCACATCCCGTTCTAGCCCTCTAGGGGTTTCGAACTCTATCTCCATCATACATGCTCGATTCCGGCCTGCTCCCATGCCTTCCTCAATCAACTGCTCTAGGTCTGTATTCCGCCCCACACGCCTGTTACTCACTCATACGAGCCTGCTCTCGACTGATAGGAATACCGCTGAATTCCCAAGCAGCTAAACAACCTCTCAGGACCAACGATCATCCGGAGAATTTCCAATTCTCCCCCACTTAAGACACTGATAGATAGTCACCGGTCGCCATCACCGATCTCCCCAAGCAACCCTGCAGGAATCAACACATGCACTCAAAAATGTTTTTCACCAGCACCAACAACTTTCATACAATCATGTTCCCATGCTGCACAACCTGCTCGAAAGGAACCCAATCTTCAACTATCAATTCCTCAGACTACACAATCTAACTGGCCTTCAAATCAACGCCGCATCCGCCACCAATCCTCACAAAGATAATCAACGATAGCTCGAAGTACAAATCCATAACCATAACGATCCTTCAGGGAACAAGAGATACTAAAATGAAATCTCGATCACAACTCGCCAAACCCTCAAGGAACAACGGATACCACATGAAAACCCGAAACGCAATCCAACGACACCAACAGATAACAATACTCCACAACAATCATAAATAATCAAACATCAGAAAGAAGCATACCCGCAACAGCAAGCTGAAAACACGACCCTAAGCCCTTGGGGGCTCCGCTCCACCCTGATCTCCACCTGTGATCCTCAATGTAGCCGGTGCTGGAGCCTGCACCGGTCCTGCAGCAAGTCGTGGACAGTTGACCTTCAAATGTCCAACCTGATGACAATGATAGCACATCCTCAAATCCCGAACCGGCACTGACTGCCGACAATCCCTCGCATAGTGTCCCTCCTTTCTGCACTTGCGGCACGCTCCACCGGACCGACAAACCCCGACGTGGCCCCTCCCACACTTTCCACAGACGTGGCTACCCTGATCTCCCATCCTGGAATCAACGGTCTTAGACCGTTTCATCGCCGGCTGCGACTGAACCGGAGCTTGCCTCAGCTCACGCATTTGTAACTCAATCTCTAACTCACGCCGCCTGGCGGCCTCCTGTAACTCCAGCAAAGTCTCGCACCTCTGCGTAGACACAAACTGTCTGATGTCTCTCTTTAGCATACTCAGATATCGGGACATCTGAGCCTGCTCTGAAGCGAACTCAGGGCAAAACATCGCCCTCTCAGTAAACATCCTGGTGATTTCCGTCACCGATTCCGAGTCCTGTTTCAGCTCCAAGAACTCCTGAGCCAACCTCTCCCTCTCGACTTGCGGAACATAACGAGTGCTGAACATCTCTCTGAACCGATCCCATGAAATCGCAGCCCTCTGCGCATCCGAGTACGACCCCGTGGTCAATCTCCACCAATCCTTTGCTCCGAGCCTCAACAGGTTCAAAGCACACCTCACCCTCTGATCAGCAGGGCATGAACACGTGAAGAAACATCCCTCCACATCTGATAACCATCTCATAGCAACGATCGGATCCTGAACTCCATCAAAAGTGGGAGGCTTCGTATTATCGAAGTCCCGATACTGAAAACCCCTACTGGCTCCTCCCCCTGCCGCTGCTACTGCTGCGGTAGCCGCCGCGGCAGCCGTCTTTGTGAGAGCCGCATAACGCTCATCAAAATACTCCACCATGGCGGTCTTGATCGACCCAAACAACTCCGGCAGCTCAGCCCGAAACAATGCAGCAACCTCATCATGCAAGATCTCACGAATCCTCGCATCCAACTCGTGCGTACTCATCTGACTGACAACCTCAGGCTGTACAGACCCACCCGGAACTCCCTCTCTGGCTCCTGATCCTGACCCGGATCCACTCCCAGCGTGCCCTGAAATCTCCATACTGAAAATAAAACACCAAATCTCAGACATATTCCACTATCCCGGGAACCAGCTCTCATCCCAACCCTAGAGGTCTTGGTTTCCCTGATACGCGTATGAGTCCGTGCTTTCGGTAGTACGGGCCCATACTACCTTCCACACCAACCCATATTTGTATGAAGTACTCCCACAACACCCTAGCGACACACATAACAACGCTCTATCCTCACAACTAGAGGAACACTAGAAATCTCTCACAAGGAACCCTAGGCTAGCAGACATCATAAATCAGGCAACTTATCAATAAATCCTGAAGATCCCTAGCCTAACTCTAGCATGTTGTTCTATCAAGCTCAATAAAACAATTGCCATGTATGGTATTTTGGGGTTACTTACTGGCTTCGGCTGATCGTACCTCCGCGTCCTCCTTTACTTATTTTGAAAACCATTTTTAAATTCTCTTTTTGAAAACCCTCCTCGATTTGAGACTGGAGTCACACAAGTGTTCCTCCAATTCACTCAAACCAAGGCTCTGATACCAACTTGTAACATCCGAAAAATACACCTAATTTAAAAATTTTCAAAACAACCTGATTTTCATTAAAATGTTTACAAAAAGGTTTTCAATACAAGTCATTTGAGTATTCCCAGAATCACATTGCTACAAAATCATGAGGAGCGGTACGATCGCGCCTTCGCCTTGCCACAGTCTCCTGAAGAACCTGAAAAATATTAAACCACAACTGTAAGCCCGAGAGCTTAGTGAGATACCCCCAAAATACCAACCACGCATACGCCCTTCCAGGCTACGACCTTCCGGTCCAAAACATATAAAACATACATAACATAACAGCACATAGAAACAGCCAAGCATATCGGGTCTACCGTGTGACTGGTCCGCCGTATCGGGCCTTCAGTCCAACGGATCCATCCTCCGGGTCTAGTCATGTCCTTTGAGTCTACAGTGGGGTTGGTCCGCCCGCATCGGGCCTTCAACCCACCTGGTCCACTCTCTGAGTCTACAGTGTGACTGGTCCGCCCGCATCAGGCCTTCAGTCGGCCTGGTCCACTCTCCGAGCCTCGGCACGTCTGGTCCGCCCTCGAGGGGCCTACAGCCTATCCGGACCGCTCGCTGGGCCTTCGGAACAACCGGTCCGCCCTGGGTATCTTGGCCTACAGCACGAAGCATGACCCGCCTCAACCCATCTCCAGTCCAAACAACCACGTGCACAAAACATACATTCATATAACAGTCATAGTCAACAAACCGAACAAGCAGATCACATAGCATATCATTACCCTAACCGGATTACCGACCTAACCGGTCACTAGCATAGCATCACTCTGTATATCGGGAAAACTGACCTTAACAAGGCCTCCTAGCATGAACCATCCTAGCTACCAGGATGCAGACACATCAAACAATAACATAATAACCATAACCGAATCTCAATACAATAAAGGGCCGGCCTTGGTGCCTTAGACCCTGTTGATATAGTGAGGATAACTCACCTCGAAACTGCCGGCCGAAAAGATAAGATCCCGCTGCTCCGAACTCTGACACGAACTCCTTCACTAATCATCAAAACATACAACTCAATAAATACCCTTAATTACCAAAATACCCCTGGAAGACAATTGGTCAACCTTGGACGAGTCAAAGTCAACCCCTGACTGACTCTACTCGCCGAGTCATCCCGATGACTCGCCGAGTTCTTATGCTCAGAACTTCCCTCAATTAGCGACCCAACTCGCCGAGTCACCCCAAGACTCATCGAGTCCAACAACTCTGAGTCCACTCGCACCCAACTCACCGAGTCATCCCTTGAGTCGCCGATTCGACTCAACCAGAAATATTGGGACTTCCTCGACAAGACTCGCCGAGTCCAAATGGACTCGTCGAGTCCAAGGCCATCTTCAACCTACTCGCCGAGTTGTTCTTCCAACTCGTCGAGTCCCAGGCCATCTGCAAGCAACTCGTCGAGTCTACCCATGTGACTCGTCGAGTACCACCTATCTGAATCCATACAGAAGCATCTCAGGCCATGCAATTGATCCAAAACATAGATCCAACCTCCTACAATCCATCCATCACGTAAAGTGGCAAACTTTACGTGAATCTAACGAGATCTAAGCCATTTTCACCTTAAAACCAATGTTTGGGACATGGTGACTTCACTAATCACACAAACACAGGAACTTTAATGCACTCTAGGCCTTCAATATTCCAGATCTGAGGTAGCAACCTCAGATCTATCCTCCAAACTCCAAAACATTCCAAGACATACTCCCCACAAACCCCAAAATGAAGAAACTAGGAATGCACAGCCTAAGGACGAAGATATTACCTCCAAAAGATGCCTCAACAGCAGTCAAACTCGAATCCAAGAAAAGCCCTTTGATCCAAGCCACTTCTCCTTCAAGATCTCTTCAAACAACACCTCTCCAAGGTCTAATTTGCTCCACAAATGATCTCTCCACGTATTTAAGGTTTCTGGAACTCAAGGGGGGAATAAGGGAGGCTGTGGAGGAGTATAATGCTCTTTATATAGGGCTCAACCCCGAAAATTAGGGTTTTCTCCATACAGCACCTACTCGTCGAGTCCATCTAGGGACTCGCCGAGTAGGCCACTTGACACGCGACCATGACCGCGACCTGACTCGCTGAGTCATCCATGGACTCGCCGAGGCATCCTCTAAAACTTACACTTTCAGCCCTTCAACTCTACTCTTGCGATTCCGGGATGTTACACTTTCTTAGATAGCTCACATGTGTGTCTAAACAATTTTTAGAACTATGAAAAGGGATGCCGTAATCATAGTCTCAATTTCTTAGGCATTTGCCATTTCTCACAAGTCCATATTAGTGTGCCGGTTAACCACACGCGCTCCACTAATGACTTTTGAAAATGCAAATGACACAATTGATATCTACTTAAAATCTATTTAGTGAAAGCGTTTCCTCACCATCATTTTGATGAATCGGAGAGAAACCTTATGACACTTAGATTTTATAGTGTATGAGTTCCTATCCATGTGAATTTGTCAAAATCATAATCACAAGATAAGGTTAGTGACAAATTCAGCCTTACATGGATTAAACTTGTTCAATCTTAGTTTCTTGTCACCTTGGTAGCACAATGCCCACCAATGCTTCCAATGTTGAACTCTGATAACTCACATGCAAATTCAACTTATTTGAATTAGGTACAGAAATAAGAATTATGTCAACACGATAGGTTGCAAACCTTAAGTCGTGTGCTAGTGATAAATTACAGGTTTCACTCTTGATTAAATCTTGAAACTCTTTCAGGATCTTTAAGGCTCCCACTGTCCCCTTGACATATAAGTTTCCCCAGTCAAGAATCATTCCTTGACAAAACAAATATTTAAGGGATAGTGCGGATTCTTATCAAGACTAACACTTCACACAATTGGTCTTAGTTGGTCTTTGTCTCATCCAAGACATCACAACTTACCAATCTCAAATGTACAAGAGTAGAAACATTTCACACTACATTTGATAAGTGTTTTAAACCTTACTTTATGTCACTCAATGTTACAATCTTGGAGTATGACTCTAAGAATTGTTTTGGAACGAAGTATGACTCATCTCCTTGATCTTAACCAATCCAACAATTCATGACCTCTCTTTTTAGCCGTAACAATGCACTAAGACGTCCTTAGAGTATGAATTTGTGATATGGTTTCTAAATCATTAAGATGATCATAAAACTGATACTAAAGTACTCTTCCATCTTTTCAGATTTGAGAAACTTTTATCTTTCTGCCTAATTTGATTCTTCTCATTTGTTTTGTCATACATTGTAACCTTTCCAATGTTACAAAATTATGCTTAACCTTATAAGTATAATCATATTTACTAATCTTTAGTAAATCATGACAAATCAATCTTTGTGGTGGACCTTGACCAGCGCACACCCAGTGTACCTAAATCCTTAGTCCTTCAATTGACTCACATATACATGTGATCAAAGAATTAGTCTTAATTTTCAAAGATGAAAATTCTCATTCATCATACAATACAACTTGTATGATTCCAAGTTTCTATCCAATTGAAACTTGGGTGATGAAAAACTTTCTTCATTTGGTGAATTCAGACACTACCACAAATGAAAGAATCAAATCCACTTTCCAATATTGCTATTACTGGAAACATATAAGCAACAATTTTCCACAGATTCCATTGTAAGGATATTTTTTGAAATAAATAAAATTAAAACCCTTTTTTTTCTTTTATTTTAAAACTTTGCGGAAAAACTTATCCTTACAATCCACATGAAAACCTTGTTGTTATCTATTCACAAGCAATATATTATAACTCCTAAGAAGTAGCTCAAGAATCCGATCTTCAAACTACGCGATAGAAATCCATCTACGCGATCAGATTCAGCATATTCTTTCTTTCATTTTCTTTACCTTTTCTTTGATTCTTAAAAGACATCAGCATGTGACCCATTCACATTATGTAATAAGAATCTCCAAATAGAAACTTAGCAGAGTTAGATAGTGGACTTTACCTGAAGTAGAGTCAAACTTATCGACTTCAACATCCTTAGGTAAATTATGGTAGCTTTGCAACCAATGCCCCTTTCTTTGGCAATATAAACATATGGACCCTTTGATAATGGTACACGGGACTATCACAGACTTAGTTTTTCTCTTTACCATTTGGTCAACCGAGTTGACTATGGCCAGTCCCTTTCCATTGGGAAGAGAATGCTTTTCTGGATTTCCTGTGTCACTATTGTCAATGTCCATCAAGTTTTGAGGAAGTTGATCTTAACAAATAGATAAAATCATTAAGGGTCTTGTCATAGTCTTTTTCATAGGTGTTCCAAAAGAACTCACTATGTGACTTAGAAAGTGATTAAACCACCAACTTTCTCAAGACTTTGACACCCAACTCTCCCGGCTTGTCAATATGTGACTACATCTCCAAGATGTGACCACACCAAGATCTTTACTTGCCAATAGGGTTCGAGTGACTTTAAACTTTTCAAGAACTTGTGGGTGAGGGAGAATAATTAGAGGAGGTGGAGGAAGTGAAGCATGATGTTGAGGAACATCATCTTCAAGAGATTTGGGAAGATCATAAATGTCTAAACCAGACATGTTTTGGGAGATATTGAAGATATTTGATTTAAAGTCCTTAATATTACACCCAATATGAAATATTAAGGCTAGGACCCAACACAATATTTTATAATTTGGAAGAGGGATGCCGTAATCCAAGCTATAAAATATTTAAAGGTAGGCGAATGACGATTCACCAATTTCCACCATGAAAAAACGAAATAATTTATTAGGTTTTAATTGGATTTGAAATTCCTAGATCTTTTGAGATTCATTGAACTTTTCAATGGCATGTTTCAATCTCAAGTGTGCCCTCTCAAATTTTGTGACTGGGATGCCGAGGATCACAAAACAAGGTGTGAATAACCATACCAATTCACTTGGTACCCTTAATATTATCACCTAATCAATGTGTCGGTTAACCACACACGCTCCATTGATCTATGACAAACATTAAGTCACCCTTCGTGGTCCTTACTAGTCCAAGTTAGTGTACCGGTTAACCACAGACGCTCCACCAACGTCTTGGTAAGGTACAAAGTGTGAATTCCATGGGCTAGCACCAAATTCACATTTTTCCTAAAGTAACTAAGATTGGGAATTATTAAGATTTTAGTTACTTAGTATTTATCATTAATACTTTTAATGAAGGGAGAATTTAAAGTCATTGTCCTACCCGTTCGGCTAACGACCCTCCACCAGTCAAGCAAGCGGTGGGTGAGAGTATACACCCATTAAGTCGCCATTTTACAGGCAACAACCTTATACCCACCTTATAGACCGGCTTCGTGAATGAGGCCTACTAACGGTAAAACGACTTGTTCTTATACATACATATATATATATATATATATATATATATATATATATATATATATAATAATTAACCATTAATGTTATAAATAGTATAAGTGTTGAATTTTAACTTTTAAAATTCTAAGGGCTAACTTGGAATTAAAGTATTCATAAGTGAAAACTTTTCAAATTCAAAAACTTGAGGGCAAGTTTTGAAACTATTCAAAACTAATTAATTCTATAACTTATGTGTTTAAAGTAGTTTTAATCCAAAAAGCTCTTCAAGTTCCATAACTTATGGAAGACTTTAAACTAATAAAAGAATTAACTTTTCTTTATTTTTATAACTTATGGAATTAATTAAGGTTACACTTTATTTATTTATTTATTTATTAATGAGGTGACTCTTGAATTTCCATAACTTGAGGACAAGTTATGGAGTCATAAAAAAAAATTCAATGACACAAGACTCTTCATTTTGTAACCATTACCAATTTTTATGAGTTTTATGAGTCTTTAATGTGACTCTTCATGTAACTTGAGGACAAGTTACACAAACACATTTTATACTCAACTCTTAGATTAAAATGGATTAAAAACAACTATTTCAATTAACTTTTCTATTAATCTAAGCAACTCATAAGAACAAGATAATTCAAATCAAACTTTCTCATGTAATTAGTCTAAACCTTAAACTAATACAAAACATGAATCTATTGACAATTATCTTTGAAAATGGATTAGCATGAACATTACCACATTAAAAAACAAGTTTATAAGTTCAAAGTTAAAATGGATTAGCATGAACTTAGGGTAATGTTCCTAGTCCATTTCTAGCCAAAAACCTCGAAAATATGCTATCTGGGGTCCAACTCGTCGAGTGCATGAACAAAACTCGGCGAGTTGGATGCATTTTGCCTTGGACTCGTCGAGTCCCTTCATGGACTCAGCGAGTCTGCTGGGCTGACAGCATCAAAACTCGATTTTTCAGCTTCTATTGCAAGTATAACAAGAAAACAAGCCTAGGCTCTGATACCACTGTTGGGTTTTGAGCATTCTAACACTCCTAAGTGTACATGCAACCCTAAATACCTTGGATCTATGTTTTCTCTATTATACATGCAAATAAAACATCCAAGGTATTATCCTAATCTAGCATACAAAACAACGAGTGTAACAAGATAGAATACATACCTCTTTGATGTAGAAAGTCTTCATGAAGCTTGAGTGCCTAGCCCCAATAGTGTGGAAGCCTCAAATGGAATCACAATCATCAAAACACTTAGAATAACTTGAGAGAGTTCTACACTTCATGAAATCGGCTAGCCCTTTGTTACTCTCACTAGTGGCCGATTTTTGTCAAGAATAAGATCTTTATATAGTGTTACAATTAGGGTAAATCCTTAATTGTCATGGCTTTCCATTTCCTTGGATCCATGGGTTCAAATACACCATGGAGCATCCATGAACCATCCTATAGGTTTTAGCCCAACTTGATTATCCATGGAGCATTAGCCCACTATATAAGTATGGATGATTTACACAATCAACCCATATATTTAATTAGTCTTCTTTTGATCACTTAATTAATCCTAGATTAATTCTTGATCAATACTAATTAAATAATCTTATTATTCTTATTATTAATATACTATAACTTATAATATATTAATAACCATAAGTATCTTATTTCTCTCATTATAGTCTATCCAAGTGCATGATGGTATGCAACCCAAATGGACCATACTGGGTCGGGTCAAGTCTTACCAATTATAGTTATGGACTTAGACATTAATCCAACAATATCTTGGCCACTTGATGATTTGATTTGACTTATGTGTCGGGCCCGGTCAGAACTGAATTGATGTGTTTGATTAAGTTCTATGTCGAATAAATCGGAGATCGAGAAATCAAATGCTAGACTAACCATTCCATAGGATTGTCAGCATGATATCTAATAAAGGACTGTACGATCCCTTATCTAAAGGACAAGATTGATTAGATCAGAGTTTGATAGCGTCTTTGAGAGCTACGATTGCAAACCGAATTGTACTTGTATAGTTACTAGACTTATCCAAGTGGGAGACTGTTGGAATAGTGTCTGAGGCTGCAACTATATTAGGCAAGTATTTGATCTGGTTGTGCATGGTCCTTTTGGGTTGCCTTCACCAGAGCAACTTGATGGATGATTTGTTAAGAGAGAGTAAATATTATAAGGAATAATATTTGGTTATTTGATTAATATAAGTCATAGATTAATTGGAATTAATTTGGTGACTTAAAGAGATTAATTAAATAAGAGGGTATAAACTATCAATTGTTTGATAGTTACACTTTAGACTATAAATCCTTATCCAGGATAGGTTGGACGATTTCTAGGGCTTGGATAAGCCAAAATCGTCCATAGGGTTATCAAGGAAAGGATATGGATCAACTTAAAGTCTAAGTTATCCAATTAGGGTTAAAACTGTAATCCTTAAGGAGTCTACAAAGTATAAATAGACCCTAGGGGTGAGGGAATTCGACACACCATCTAAAGTAGAGATACTCTGGTCGAATTCCTCCCCTCTCCTCTCTCCTAAATCATCCTTCTTGCTATTGGTGTTTGTAAGCCATTAGAGGAGTGACATTTGTGACTCTAGAAGCTCCAAGATAACAAGATCAATAAGGAATCCAAAGGTATGATTCTAGATCGATTTCAATGTTGTTATTTAACTTAATTAGCCATTAGAAGTCTTGGATTCAAAGCATGTTTAATTAGAAAGCCTAGATCCAAGCATTAGGGTTTTGCATGCGCACATAGGAAAGTTCTTATGGCTAAAACCCATCAAAAAGAATGCCCAAATCGGGCTTCATATATTGAAGTTAAGATTTTTCCAAATTCGGCTTAGCAACAGACAACTAAAAACTCGAATCGGAGATCGAGCGAATTTTAGCCGGAATGACCTAAACGAGAATCGAAGGTCTCGACAATGGTATTTCATCGGTAAAAGGTTTGGCAAAAAACCGATGTCAGATAAAGAAGTTATGAATTGTTTAAAGTTTATTAAATAAATTATATATTTATTTAAATCAAAATCTGGTATTATCCGAAGGGGGAGTCAGCGTACTCATCCGAGTTACGCGCCGCGTAACCGCGTACGCCTCGCGTACGCGAAGGCCTTAGCCTCGGATCGTCCATGTTGCGCCTGTGCGAATCACCGACCCGTCCCATCGGAGCTCCGAGGCAGTCGAGGACTCGGTCACGCATGACGTACGCGTACGCCTAGCGTACGTGCGTACGCCCCGTGTAACGAGGCCTCTCAGCCTCCTATAAATAGAGATGCGAGGGTTCCGGGAAATCCACCCCATCTCCCTCATTTCTCTCACGATATTGCCTCGATTTCCGTGCCCGCACTATCCCGAAGCCCTGGTCATTTTGCTCAAGTCTCGAAGGTCGATTTTACTCCCAAGATTCCTGAGAATCCCGAGAAAAATCCGTTTCCCGAGACGAAACTCTGACCGGTTTTTCCATCTCGCTATCTTCAAACTTTCAAGTGAGTTCATACCCCTTAATTAACCCTTTTTAAATATTCTAAATGCTTTTATATGCTTTCTAAGTGGGGTGAAATACAAGTAAAACACGCGACTACTATCAGGTGTTATATATAATGATTATTATACACTTTTATTAAGTAGAATCATATGTGATTTATAAACTTTATAGGGAACTCCCGTATACAAAATATATTACAATAGCATTCTATATTTAAAACTATAAATTGTTGTAATGCATGTATAAACTAAACATTTTACATAGATTTAATATATATGTGTCTATCTTAGGCGCTACAAAAATCTATGCTTTCATAACAAGTGATTCCTTTTCTAGATATTCTAAAACAAACGAGGCACACTTTTAGAAAACTATAATAGGTATAGTTTTATGAGGATATTGCTAACATTTACATACTAGAAACACGATTTTCAAGAAATCACTTTCATATACAAGAGCAAACGAACATTTTAACATGTAAATCTGTTTTTATACTACGGTTATGTGAGACATTAACTTCACGTACGTTCGAGTACACATTTCAAGTCCTGTATTATATACCAGAATCCCTTGGATGGGGAGCATGGTGTTTGTGTATAGATCTATACGGGCTTGACAACCCGCGCCTTGACTGTTAGCTACAATCCACCATTTGGGGTGACAAACATCATAACATTCCAACGCCTGAAGAACGTTATGTATAGGCATTCTGAGTCAATAGTATGGTTATAAAACTCACATGAGGTATTAAAAATACATTGATTTAAGAGGTTTTCAAACATATTGGTTATTTTTACACTTACATACATTTTTGGAAACAAACTTTGGTCTTGAAGGAAGACTACTTTTATACTAGAAGAAAATATAGGATTTTCTAAACACAAACAAACAAGGACAAGGCATTTCATTTCATACAAACATTGTCATTAAATAATTATGAATCTCACCAGCTTAAATGTTGATCTACTCTTTCAAAATTACTTGTATGTCCCAGGGATTCAGTAACTACAAGTATCATTATGCTTTTGATGAAGGGATGCTGCGACACAAGTTTAATCTCATATTTTGACATCATATTGTAATTGGTTTTGAACATGTAACTTTTGACAAATGTAAACTTTCAATTATATATATGATGGTTGTATTGCTTTCTTTACTATTTATTCATTTGTTACGTTACCACATGAAGTCATCCGCCCCCGAACGTTTCCGCCGTTCAGGTTTGGGGGTGTGACATAACAGATAAGTAAACTTTACATAAAAGAAAATATGGGATTTTCTTGGGTCGTAACTTTTTTAGAAACCGAAAGGAAACTCTTACATTTTCAGAAAACAAAACCACATATGAACTCACCAGCTTTATGCTGATTTTCAAACTGCTTGTATTCTCAGGTTCGCATTAGATAGGTACCCGATGATCCTTTTGTCGAAGACGATGTGCGTTGACGACACTTCTTGCTTTTGTTAATATATATATATATATATATATATATATATATATATATATATGTATCACATTTTTACAACTTTACTTTTGAACAAATGTAAATTCTCATATGTAATGTAATGGTTGTTTACTTTGCTTACTATGTGCATTGGATTTGATACTCAACGTGGAGTCCGCCCCGTAAATGTTTCCGCCTTGGTTTTCGGGCACATTTTTACAACTTTACTTTTGAACAAATGTAAATTCTCATATGTAATGTAATGGTTGTTTACTTTGCTTACTATGTGCAGTGGATTTGATACTCAACGTGGAGTCCGCCCCGTAAATGTTTCCGCCTTGGTTTTCGGGGTGTGACAGATTGGTATCAGAGCCCTTGTTTATAGTGAATAAAGTATACCAAACCTTACATAGTATAAAATTATAAACACTAAGGGGCCTAAGTGCTCTGAATTAAAAGTATACTTCAAAGTATAAATATTTTCAAAAGTATACAAGTATACCTAACCGCCGAGATCCGTAACTACAAGTAGAACAAGACATAAGTAAATGGGTGTTGTACGCTGCGGTTAAACCTGGGCAGTTATGTAGTCGTGTCTAGGATCAATATAGCCTGGCCAACTATATTCATTCGAGACACGGCCAACATATGCTTGGGAGTGACTGTGGTGTTTAGCATGCCTAAAACTTACCTTAATACCCCTAACATCCAACCATGGTCGTAGTGAATCATGAAATACTATGGGAGTATTTCTCGAGCCAATCCTTTGTAGAAATCCTCATTCAAGCGTTGTTCCCTGATCATTCTTTTAGCGATAATTTATCTGTTTTGATAACTCTTTCCTGCTTTATCGCTTATTCGAAATATATATTTGTCATATCTCTTGATTCAATTTAGAGGACTTACCATCCTCTCTTTCCTGATCTTATTAGATCAAGATGCCTCCAAGAAAGAGACCCAACTCAGAGACCAATAACCCTTCGCCACCCTCAAATTGATCTTTTAAAGCTACATACAGCTATTACTGCCGTAGTGATAGCCGCCATATCACAAATGAACCCCTGTAGTTCAGGAGGTGGTCCCCAGCCCCAAAATCCAGAAGATAGCCAAGGACACCAAAAGGGGGGGTTCTTATAAAGATTTCATGAGCGCGAAACCAACGTCCTTTGATGGCACTGGAGGTGTCATTTCCCTCACCCGATGGTTCAAGAAAATCGAATCCATTTTTGAAATTTGTGCCTGTTCGGAATCTGACAAAGTAAAGTTCGCAGCCTGTACCTTTATTGATAAAGCCCTAACTTGGTGGAACGGCCGAGTCAAATCCTTGACCCTACCTAGAGCCAATGATATGGGATGGGAAGCCATGAAGGAACTTCTTCTAGCTGAATATTGCCCTCGGGGCGAAATATAGAAGTTAGAGCACGAGCTCTGGAACCTGAAGATGAAAGGTTTCAATATTGTAGCATATAGCTCGAGGTTTGATGACCTGGCACTGCTCTGTCCGGGAATGGTTACCCCGGAGAGTAAGAAGATAGAGAGATTTATTTGGGGGTTGACCCAACCGACAAAAGGAAATGTCTTAGCTGCGAGGCTGGATACATATGACAGCACCAAAAGTTTAGCCCAGACCCTGATTGATCACAATGATGAGGTTGAGGAAACAACCACCACTCCTGAACTGATTAAGACAAGTGGTGAGAAGAGAAAGTTCTAGAAGAAGAAGAAAGGTTAATCTTCTCAAGGATCTTCAAAGAAACAACAGACAGTAGCAATCCATGCTGCTACTACCCCCGTTGCTGCTGCTTCTGTTGTGGGATCTACAGCTCAAACACCTACCAGTAGGTATGCTGGTAACCTTCCTCTGTGTGAAAAGTGCAAATACCATGATAACCCTGGCCCCTGTTGTGAGCTAACATGCACCAACTATGGTAAAATGGGGCACCGACTCGATTTTGCAAGGCACCAGCTGAATCTGCAAATCAATCTTATGGAGCAGGTGTTGGTCAAGCCTGCTATAATTGTGGAGAAGTTGGGCATTACAAGAGGAACTGCCCCAAGAAGGCGACCTTTGATAATACCGGGAGAGTCCTAGCCATGGGACGGGAGGAAGCAGTCGTCGATCCCACCGTTGTTTCGGGTACGTTCCTTCTTGACAACTCTTATGCTAGTATTCTTTTCAATTCGGGTGCTGAAAGAAGTTTTGTTAGTCATTCGTTCAAACATAATCTTAAACCTAATCCCCAACCATTAACCGAAAGGTTTACCGTCGAGATGGATAACGATGAGAAAGAAAGCGCTCGCGACATATTCATGGGTTGTACTCTTACCCTGAACGATCATTCATTTCCCACCGATCTTTTGCCAGTCTCCGTAAAGAGCTTTGATGTTATCATTGGCATGGATTGGTTGAGTCCCAATCATGTTGATATCCTTTGCTACAAAAAAGCCATCCGTGTTAATCTTCCTACGGGTCAAACTCTCATGATCTATGGCGATAAACTCAGCTCCAATCTTCGTATCATTTCCTGCATCAAAGCTCAAAAGCTTCTGCGGAAGGAGTGCCAAGCATTCCTAGCCCATGACATTAATAAGAAATAGGAAGTTAAAGACCTCGCGAGCATTCCCGAAGTCTGCAACTTTCCTGATGTCTTTCCAGAAGAGCTCCCAGGAATTCCTCCCGAACGTCAGGTCGAATTTCGCATTGACCTAATTCCTGGGGCTACCCCAGTAGCTAAATCCCCGTATCGCTTAGCTCCAGAAGAAATGCAGGAGTTATCTAGCCAACTCAACGAGTTACGCAACAAAGGGTTTATCAGACCGAGTTCGTCATCTTGGGGAGCTCCGGTTTTATTTGTAAAGAAGAAAGAGGGATCCTTCCGGATGTGTATCGACTACCGTGGCTGAACAAGTTGACCATCAAAAACCGATATCCCCTTCCACGAATAGATGACCACTTCGATCAACTTCAGGGAGCCAGCTATTTCTCGAAGATAGACCTTAGTTCAGGGTACCATCAGCTACGAGTTCATGAGAGTGATGTTTACAAAACATCCTTCAGGACTCGGTATGGACACTACGAGTTCGTAGTGATGTCCTTCGGTCTAACCAATGCACCGACAGTGTTCATGGACCTGATGAACCGGGTGTGTCGCCCTTTTCTGGATAAGTTCGTCATTGTGTTCATTGATGACATACTTGTCTACTCCAGAAACGAAGAAGATCACAAACAACACTTGAAGTTAGTGTTGGAAACCCTTAGATCTGAGAAGTTGTACGCAAAATTTTCTAAGTGTGAATTCTGGATTCAGAAGGTGACTTTCCTCAGTCATGTGGTAAGCGAGGAGGGTATTCATGTGGATCCTTCCAAGATTAAAGCGATAGAGAATTGGTCGACACCAAAGACACCCACAGAAATCCGTCAATTCTTGGGTCTCGCCGGCTATTGTCGGAGATTCATCTAGAATTTTTCCAAAATCGCAAAACCCCTAACCACTCTAACACAGAAAGGTATACCCTTTTGTTGGAGTGAAAAGCAAGAAACAACGTTCCAGACATTAAAGCAAGCCTTGTGCAGCACGGCAGTCCTGTCCCTACCCGAAGGGACAGAAGACTTCGTAGTCTATTGTGATGTGTTTAATCAGGGCTTAGGCTGTGTACTTATGCAAAGAGGAAAAGTAATTGCTTATGCCTCAAGACAGCTGAAGGAACACAACGTCAACTATACCACGCACGACTTGGAGTTAGAAGCCATAGTCTTTGCACTGAAGATTTGGAGACATTATCTCTACAGAACCATGTGTACGATCTTCACTGACATTAAGAGTCTACAGCACATCCTCAATTAGAAGGACTTAAACATGAGGCAACGACGATGGGTAGAGTTACTCAGTGATTATGAGTGCGAAATTCGCTACCATCCCGGCAAGGCCAATGTAGTAGCAGATGCCCTTAGCCGAAAGGAAAGTTCAAGCTGTAAGGTGAGAACACTGACGATGGCTATCCATTCCCATTTATCCATGCAAATCCGAGACACTCAGATAGAAGCCCTTAAACTCGAGAACAAATCAAGCGAAGCCTTGAGGGGAATGGATAAGAAACTTGAGATCAGAGGTGACGGAGTCTACTGTTTCATGGATCGAATTTGGTCCCTAAAGTTCGGAGGATTTAGGGAAGTTGTCATAGAGGAATCACACAAGACCAAATACTCTGTTCACCCACGTTCGGATAAGATGTACCTAGATCTCAAGAAACAATACTGGTGGCCAAACATGAAAGCCGAGATCGCTACATTTGTGGACAAGTGTATGACTTGTGCCAAGGTGAAAGCCGAGTACCAGAAACCCTCGGGTCTGCTCCAGCAGCCCGAGATACCCGAGTGGAAATGGGAGATGATTACCATGGATTTCATCACCAAGTTACCCAAGTGTCCGAGTGGGTACGATACTATTTGGGTAATTATGGATCGTTTCACAAAATCCGCTCACTTCATTCTGATCAAAGAATCATTCAAAATGGAAAGACTCACACAAATCTACATCCAGGAGGTAGTTTGAATGCACGGTGTAACTGCATCCATTATCTCTGATCAAGATAGAAGGTTTACCTCCAGATTTTGACAGTCTCTTTAGAAGGCTCTTGGAACTAAACTAGACATGAGCACGACTTATCATCCTCAAACTGAAGTACAGAGTGAGAGAACAATCCAAACCCTGGAAGACATGCTTAGGGCATGCGTAATCGATTTCGGAAAGTTGTGGGACACACATTTGCCTTTGATCGAGTTCTCGTACAACAACAATTACCACACCAGTATCAAGGCTGCTTCGTTTAAATCCCTCAACGGTCGCAAGTGCAAATCTCCTCTGTGCTGGGCCGAGGTAGGGGACACGCAGCTAGCCAAGAGTCTATTTCTCGATAATGCTCTCACTGGTCCTGAAATCATCCGCAAAGCCACTGAAAAGATTATCCAGATCCGAGAACGGCTGAAAGCTTCACGAGACCGACATAAGAGTTACGCTGATATGCGACGAAAACCTCTGGAATTCCAGGTTGGAGACCATGTCCTGTTGAAGGTCACGCCTTGGAAAGGCATGGTATGTTTCGGAAAACATTGGAAACTTAACCCGAGGTAGATTGGACCATTCGAGATCCTATCCAGGATCGGTCTGGTAGCCTATAAACTTTGATTACCTCACGAGCTTAGCGATATCCACCCTGTCTTTCACGTCTCAAATCTTAAAAAGTGTCTATCCGATGAAACCCTTGTGATCCCTCTTAACGAGATCGAGATCAATGAAAACTTTAACTTCGTGGAGGAGCCAATCGAAATCATGGATTGAGAGATCAAACGTACGAAACAAAGTCGCATCCCGATAGTGAAGGTTCGCTGGAATGCAAAGCGGGGACCGGAATTCACTTGGGCGCCCGAAGAATCGATGAAACAGAAGTATCCACATCTCTTTTCAAATCCATGATTTGTATCTTAATTCTGAATTTTAGGATGAAATTCTCTCTAATAGGGGGATAATGTGACAACCTGTAATTTATTCCGTCACAAAAATCGTTCCCGTTAAATAAAACCGTTCGTATTCATATTGTCCGGTTAACCATTGCGTTAACCCCTATTTCAGGCATCATTTGGTAAGCAATCCATCCTAAACTTGTTGTTAAACTTGAATAGCATTCAAATCCATGTTGAAATCATCCAAAACACATGTGAACATGTGTTTACGGTTTGGGGACCCTCCCAAAACCGTGAACACCTCTTATGAGGGTTTTTGTGCCACAAAACCCTTCCAAACCTCTTTTAGGGCTTAGATTCGACTTAGAAACTTGCATGCATGAACAAAGGACCCCAAAATCTTGACATTTGGTGTATGAACATGAGTTTATGGCCAAAGAGCATTCTTGGACCATAAACCCCGATGCATGAACAATAAACTCCTCTTAAGGTGTTAAAAATGCCCTTTAACACCACTAAAAGCTTTCAAACGTCTCTAGGACCTTCTACTCCATCATTTGAAGCACCAAGTCATACAAGAAGGGACCAAACATGAGTTTATGGTCCAAGAACATGCTTGGACCGTAAACCCTCATTCATAGAACTTAAACACCTTTTAGGGTGTTAGTTTGCCACTAAACATCTCCAATGAACTTCCATGAGTGCATAGAACCTTATAACCCTTCAAGAAATGCATCAAAACATTCATAAATGGGACAAACTAGAGTTTACGGTCCAAGAACATTCTTAGACTATAAACTCATCTCCCTAGACCATAAACTCTTCAAATGGGTGTTTAAGTGCCCTTATCACCTTGAATGGCTTGTATGTTGGACTAGAATCACATGTGATTAACCTACAAACACCAACAACCATGAATTGTGGACAAACATGTGATTAACCTACAAAAACCAGCAGCCATGAATTGTAAAATCATGTGTTTAAGGTAGTAAACTCCCAAAGAACATCTTCATAGACCGTAAACTCCATTTCCAAGGCTATTTCAAGTCCTGATCACTTCTTAAGCCATGGAATCAACCCTAGAACTTTCCCGTGTGCATTGTAAGACTTTTTGGCATCCAAGAACACACCACCCACGAGTTTACAGCCATAGAATCATGGGGATATGGTTAATGGACCGTAAAATCCTCAAAGAGTTTACTTTTTAAGAGTAAACTCCATTTCTAGGTCCTTCACATCCATAGATGTCACCCGGGTCACTCCGAACACTTGAATTGAAGTGTTTTCATGTCTCAAAGTTTATGTTCATATCTAATTAGTGGTTCAAATTCTAATTAGATAAAATTGTGTATCATTTCATTTTACATAGGAACCTCGTGCGTTATCAAACCCCGAACCGACACACAACATCCAAACCGACATGTTTTCTCGTTTGGTGAGTTCATACCCCTACCCATTTTCAATGTTTTCACTGTTTTCAGGGGGGAATACAAGCAAAGTACAAGGGATACTTGTAGTCAAAAATGGTTTGACATATGTTATGTTTCAGATTTCATATGCTTTTAACATTGACAGTCGTAACAAACAATCGTTTGAACTTGCAGAACACTATCATATTATTTGTGAAAACCATTATAATATGTTGTATTTTATATTTTGACAAATGGTTTTCCACATTTTATCAATTAAAAGCATAATATTTGACCTTTGAACATGAAACTTAGTACATTGTTTGTCCTCGGTAACACTCCACAGAGATACGTGAGTGGAGGATCGTTGTTTGTAACAGTATCTTTCTGTATTATTATTACTAGAAAATTTGTTATTCCTATAAATTGGAGATACGTCCTCGGAGAAAACTCGACATAGATACGCGAGTGGAGGACCGCCCCCGTAACCAAAATATCTTAGATAGGGAGTGTGACTTGAGTGTATAGATCTATACGGGGCTGACTACGCCGCACCTGGCTGTTAGCTACAGCCGAACCGAAAGGTTCAAGAGTGATGAAAGTCATAAAGTGTGATGGACTAGTTATTTCCATATCTAGTCTATCATATGGTTATAGAACTTGCAATTTGGATAACAGAGATTTACTATTTAGTAATAATGGGTTCATTAACTAGTTTGCTTTGCAGTTATTAGTTTTATATACTTGTTAAAACTAATACATTTTCAGTGTACATCTTTTACATTACATATCGGGTTGGAAAACTAACATACACTTTACAAGGATAACCAGATTTTCAGTATACATCATTCACATTACATTTCAGATCGGTACCGAACTTTTAGGAAAATATGGGATTTTCCTGGGATAACAATTTTACATAACCAGAACTGCGTAACCTAACAGATAACTAAACTTACATAAAAGAAAATATGGGATTTTCTTGGGTCGTAACTTTTTCAGAAACCGAAAGGAAACTCTTACATTTTCAGAAAACAAAACCACTTATGAACTCACCAGCTTTATGCTGATTTTCAAACTGCTTGTATTCTCAAGTCCGCATTAGACTGGTACTCGATGATCTTTTTGTCGAAGACGGAGTGCGTTGAAGACACGTCTTGCTTTTGTTCATATATATATATATATATATATATATATATATACATACATATATATATACATACATATATATATATATATATATATATATATATATGTATGTATATATATATACATACATATATATATATATATATGTATATATATATATATACATACATATATATATATATATATATGTATATATATATATATATATATATATATATATATATATCACACTTGTACAACTTTACTTTTGAACAAATGTAAATTCTCATATGTAATGTAATGGTTGTTTACTTTCTATGTGCATTGGATTTTATACCGAACGTGGATTCAGCCCCGTAAATGTTTCCGCCTTGGTTTTTGGGGTGTGACATCTACAAACATCAAAATGTGAACTAGTCACATCGTGTAATAAGAATCTCCAAATAGGAACTTAATATAGTTAGATAGTGGACTTACCGAAAGTAGAGTTAAGCTTTTTACTCTACCATCCTTATGATCTTTCAGGTAAATAGGGTAGCTTCACAACCAATGCCCCTTATTTTGGGAATAGAAACATATGGACTCTTTAGGAATGGTGCACGATACTATCTCAGACTTAGCCTTTCTCTTTACCATATAGTCAACCGATTTGACTATGGCCGATCCTTTTCCATCGGGAAGAGAAGGTTTTTCTGGACTTCCAATGTTGCCATTGTCAATGTCCATGTAAGTTTGGGAAGTAGATCTTCCAATAAAATTTTCCTTACCAGTGCTCCAAATCATTTCTGATTCAACAACATCAAGAAAATAGGTAAGATCATTAAGGGTCATGTCATGGTTTGTGAAATAGTAGTCCTTAATAAACTCACTATATGACTCGGGAAGCGATTAAAGAAGCCAGACAATAGCCATCTTCCTCGAGACATCGACATCCAACTCTCCCAGCCTGTCAATATGTGACTTCATCTTCAAGATGTGAGTACATATAGATATTGCATGCCAATAGGGATTGAGTGAGCTTGAACTTTTCAAGAACATGTGGGTTAGGGACAATAATTGGAGGAGGTAAAGGAAGTGAAGTATGATTTTCAGTCCCATTAATGCACAACAAATGGATTAATCTTTCACCTTGATCGCCATATCGGATATCATCTTCATTAGGAAAGCTCTATCCAAAAGGACAAGGAAGACCATAGTTGTCATAACTAGACATCTATGAGGGAGAAATTCAAGCAAGTTGATATAAGTCCTTAATATAACACCAAATATGAAATATCATGGCTAGGACCCAACACACTATTTTATAGCTTGGAAAAGGGATGTTGTAATCCAAGCTACAAAATATTTGAAGGTATGTAAATAACAATTTACCAATTTCCACCATGGAAAAACGAAAAAGAGTTTTAGGTCTTAAATGGATTGAAATACCTAGATCCTTTGAGATTTATTGAGCTATTCAATGGCATTTTAAATCTAGATTGTGCCATTCAAGTTTGTGACTGGGATACCGAGGATCACAAAGAAGGAGTGAATAACCACACAAATTAGCTTGGTACACTTAGTGTTACAAACACTTAATCAATGTGTTGGTTAACCACACACACTCCATTGATCTATGACAAACATCAAACTACCCTTTGCCACACATTGTTGGTCCCAGATTAGTGTGTCGGTCAACCACACATGCTCCACTAACGACTTAACAAAGAGAAAAGTGCAATTTCATGGGTTAGCACGAAATTCACAATTTCTAAAGTAAATAAGATTTTGAATTTAATGAAGTTTAGTTACTTTAAATTTATTTTTATACTTTTAATGAATGGAGAATTAATGTTCTGTCCTACCCATTCAGCTAACGATCCTCAACCAGTCAAGGAAGTGGTGGGTGAGAGTGAACACCCATTAATCTGCCATTTTATAGGCAGTATCCTTATACCCCTTATGGACCGGATTTGTGAATGAGGTCTACTAACGGTAAGACTGACTTACTTTTATATATATATATATATATATATATATATATATATATATATATATATATGAATATTAACTTTTAATATTATAATAATATAAAGGTTGATAGATTCTAAGGGTTCCAATTAAAGTATACATGCGGGGTTAACTTTACAAATTCCAAAACATGAGGGTATGTTTTGAAAAATTCAAAAACTTTTGGTTTCCATAACTTATGTGTCACACCCCCAAACCAGAACGACGGAAACGTTCGGGGGTGGAGGACGTCATATTCGGTATCATAACAGTTCATAGAAAGGAAAGTACACATAACCATATATATTAAAGTTTCCAAGATGTTTACATAATTGTATTCATTACATGTTCAAAGATAAAAACATAAACATCATCCAAAAGAAGTAATTAACGCCAGCGCATTAATCCCAAAAGTTGATTCCTAAACCTGCTTAGCGGTTCCCTAAGAATACAAGTTATTTCAAAGAAAAAGTGTCAACAATTAAGTTGGTGAGTTCATAAGTAGTTTAGAAAAATTGGATGCCATTCCAAAACGGGTGTATATTTTCCAGAAAACGCAGCATTTCAAATGTAAAGAGTTGTGATTTGTTGTGTTGAAAGTGAATGTATCTGATCCAGAAGATCCCATATTTTCCCTAATGGTTGAGATACGAGTTGTTGTGTTTTCCAAGAAAAACCCTTATTTTCTTATAAAAGTATGAAATACATATAAATGTTCGTGTTATAAGTTGTAAATAATTGCACCAGGAAAATCCCTTATTTTCCTATTAGTTGTTTGGTTTGTATGCAGGAGAAACCCTTATTTTCCTAATATAATTGGCAGTCTCTAAGACTGAAAATCGCAAGAAACCGACGTTCTCAAAAGTTGTGTCATAGTTTTATATAGTAAAACTATACGAAGATCGCATTTATTAGATGAAGAATAGTTTTCATAGCTACTCGTTCATAAAAGCATAATACCATTATAATTGTATATCCGATGCGTTTTATAACCATACTAAACATAATATGCCTGTAACGACGTTCTTCAGGCGTCGCAGCGTTATGACAACTGTCACCCCAAAAGACAGACTGTAGCTAACAGTCAGGGTGCGGGATCATGACTTCCCGTATAGATCTATACACATTTGACACATTCTCCGAACGGGAGACTCTGGTTATAGACAGGACTTGCATCATTACTTTCTAATAAAGAAAAGTAACGTTTGAAGATATACACGTCTCATGGATTCTCAACTAAGCATGTATTAAAGTGATAGTTTTGTATGCAAGGTTTATTCTTTTTCACAATGTTTACAAAGAAAAATCATAAGTTTTTAGAATGTATAAAACGACTTAACAATGAAAGGTACTTTGAAATCATTATATACTTTGTATAAGTCTAATGCACACAAAGTATGACAAGAGTTTTCCATAATAGTAATGAGTTCCAAGTGATTTATTCGGTGAAACAAGCGAAGTGAAACTTTATAAAATACACGATAATAACAGTATGTTTGCTTCTATTCCCCCCCCCCCCCCACCTAAAAGAGTATAAAAGCATTTAAAATGTATTTAAAGTGTGTTTGAAAAGGGTATGAACTCACTTGAAAGTTTGAAGATAGCAAGATGGAAAACCGGGCAGAGTTTCGTCTCGGGAAATGGATTTTCCTCGGAAATCTCGAGATTCCTCGGGAGAAAAATCGACCTTCGGGACTTGCACAAAATGACCAGGGCTTCGGGGTAGTGCGAGCACGGAAAACGAGGTAAAACGCAAGAAAAAGGAGAGAGAATGAGCCCTTTTCTCGGGATCCCTTGCATCCCTTTTATAGGGGGCTGAGCAGCATGCGTACGCGGGGCGTACTCCCGTACGCGGCGCGTACGGGACGTCATCGCTGACCGCATCCTCGGCTGCAGCGTTTCGGACGGGACGGGGGAGGGGGTAGCTCACATCGGGGCGACGTGGATGATCCGAGGCCGTGGCCTCGAGTACGCGGGGCGTACGAGGGTACGCGGCGCGTACTACAGCCCTAGGCTGACTCCCCTTCGGATAATACCGAAATTTTGAATAAAAATTATATATAAATTATTTATCAAACTTCAAAAATTCATATCTCCTTCATACGAACTCCGTTTTTGACGTTCTTTATATCCCCGCGAAGGTGAGACTACGATCTACAACTTTCATTTAGATTCCGTTGGCAAATTCCGAAATTATTTTTATTATTTATTTATTAAAATGACGTGTTTAAGGAATTTCTTTAAAAATTCATAACTTATTCATACGATGTCCGATTTGAGCGTTCTTTTTATGCATGTTTGTAGTTTAACGATATCTATGACTTTCATTTAGACACCTAAGGTCAGAAAGTGTTTTATTGAAACTTTGCGTTTTTACGCAACTTCGTATTGCCGGTTTTTGTCGGATAACTTAGAATGGTCATAATTTCTTCGTTATGACTCGGATTTTTGTGTTATTTATATGTTTGGAAACCTTAAGATGATACCTACCACATAGTGTACTCCGAATAGAGTTTTTGAATACTTCATTTTTCAATGATATTCTAATTCCTTTCTCAAAGAGGTTACAAGACTCGATTTTTACTGACTTGAAATAACGGGTTGTTACATCATCCCCCCGTTAGAGGGAATTTCGTCCCGAAATTTTAATACAATAGAAGAGTCTTAGGGGCTGGGGAAGAGATGTGGATACTTCTGTTGCATTTGATCTTCTCGTTCCCACGTGAACTCAGGTCCCCTCTTAGCATTCCATCGGACCTTTACTATTGGAATGCGACTCTGTTTAGTTCGTTTAACTTCCCTATCCATGATCTCGACGGGTTCTTCCACAAAGTTAAGATTTTCATTTAGTTCGATCTCATCGAGTGGAATTACAAGTGTTTCGTCGGACAGACATTTCTTCAGGTTTAATACGTGGAATACTGGATGTACTTTGTTAAGCTCAATTGGAAGTCGGAGTTTGTAGGCTACTGGACCAATCCTTGAAATGATTTCGAAGGGTCCAATGTACCTAGGATTTAGCTTCCCACGCTTTCCAAAGCGTATCATTCCCTTCCAGGGTGAGACCTTCAGTAGTACCCGATCGCCAATCTGAAATTCCAAGGGTTTACGTCTTTTGTCGGCATAGCTCTTTTGCCTATCCCTCGAGGATTTCAATCGTTCTCGTATTTGCACGATCTTTTCAGTAGTTTCCCTGATGATCTCTGGACCAGTGAGGGTGCTATCAGGGACTAGACCTTTTACTAGTTGTATGTCGCCCACTTCCATCCAGCACAGAGGTGATCTGCACTTACGGCCGTAAATGGCTTCAAATGGAGCAGTATTGATACTAGTATGATAACTATTGTTATAAGAGAACTCAACCAAAGGTAAGTGAACATCCCATGCTTTACCAAAGTCAATTACACATGCTCGTAACATGTCTTCCAAGGTTTGGATCGTTCTTTCGCTCTGCCCGTCAGTTTGGGGGTGATAGGCTGTACTCATGTCCAATCTTGTTCCCATGGATTTTTGCAATGATTGCCAGAATCTAGACGTGAATCTACTGTCTCTATCCGAGATGATAGACATTGGCACTCCATGGAGTCGTACGATCTCTCGGATGTAGATTCTCGATAGCTTTTCTGTTTTATCCATTTCTTTGATCGGTAGGAAATGAGCGGACTTGGTTAATATATCGACGATTACCCAAATAGTATCTTGGCCACCCTGAGTTTTGGGCAGTTTCGTTATGAAGTCCATGGAAATCTGCTCCCATTTCCACTCAGGAATTTCAGGTTGTTGGAGTAGTCCTGAGGGTTTCTGGTGTTCTATTTTGATCTTGGCACAAGTCAAACACCTGCTCACATATGTAGCGATCTCTGCTTTCATGTTTGGCCACCAGTAGAGTTGTTTGAGATCTTGATACATCTTGTCTGACCCGGGGTGTACGGAGTATGGAGTCTTGTGTGCCTCGCTCATAACTACCTCTCTAAGTCCACCGAACTTGGGCGTCCGTCACTCTTGATTTCTAAATTCTTGTCCATTCCCCTAAGGGTCTCACCTGTCACGTTTTCGGGTTTCAGGGCCTCTATTTGAGCTTCCTTGACTTGTGTTGACAGGTGCGAATGGATTGACATGGCTAATGACTTCACTCTTCGGCCAGAGTACTCCTTACGACTAAGGGCATCTGCCACGACGTTAGCCTTTCCTGGATGATAGCGAATCTCACATTCGTATTCGTTGAGCAATTCGACCCAACGTCGCTGTCTCATGTTCAACTCCTTCTGGTCGAAGATGTGTTGTAGGCTCTTGTGGTATGTAAAGATAGTGCATTTGGTACCATATAAGTAGTGTCTCCAGATTTTCAGAGCGAAGACCACCGCCCTAAGTTCTAAATCATGAGTGGTGTAATTGACCTCATGCGTTTTCAGTTGTCGTGAGGCATATGCAATAACCTTTCCCCTCTGCATTAGTACACAACCCAGCCCTTTCTTCGAAGCGTCGCAATACACCACAAAATCTTCGGTCCTTTCTGGGAGAGAAAGGATGGGCGCGCTGCAAAGGGCCTGTTTCAAAGTCTGAAATGCAGCATCTTGCTTTTCTCCCCAATTGTAGGTCACACCTTTCTGGGTTAAGGCGGTAAGAGGCTTTGCGATGCTGGAGAAATTCTGGATGAACCTTCGATAATAACCAGCAAGACCTAGAAATTGGCGAATTTCTGTTGGTGTAGTTGGCGCAGACCAGTTTTTGATAGCCTTGATTTTTGATGAATCCACGTGGATTCCTTCCTTGCTGACCACGTGACCGAGGAAGTCCACCTTTCTAATCCAAAATTCACATTTTGAGAATTTTCCATATAGTCTCTCAGTCCGTAACGTCTCTAAAACTTGCCTCAGATGTTGACCATGCTCTTCTTTATTCTTTGAATAAATGAGTATGTCGTCTATGAATACTATCACGAATTTATCCAAGAATGGACGACATACCCGATTCATTAGATCCATGAACACGGCCGGGGCATTGGTTAGTCCGAACGGCATCACTACAAACTCGTAATGTCCGTATCATGTTCGGAAAGCCATCTTGGGAGTATCACTCTCCAGGACTCGCAGCTGGTGATATCCCGACCTCAGATCGATCTTGGAGAAGTAGTTGGCACCTTGGAGTTGGTCGAATAAGTCATCGATTCGGGGTAGGGGGTATCGGTTCCTGATGGTAAGTTTGTTGAGTTCTCGGTAGTCGATGCACATTCTGAATGATCCATCCTTCTTTTTCACGAACAGTATGGGTGCTCCCCATGGCGAGAAGCTCGGCCTGATGAATCCTTTTCCAAGTAGTTCATTCAGTTGGCTTGATAGCTCTTGCATCTCTGCCGGGGCTAATCGATAGGGTGCTTTGGCTACTGGGGTAGCTCCGGGAACTAGATCGATTCGGAACTCAACTTGCCTCGCGGGTGGTATTCCCGGAAGGTCCTCGGGAAAAACATCGGGAAAATCGCGTACGTCGGGCACACTCTTGGTGTCTTGGACTTCGCGTTTCACATCTACAACATGTGCCAAGAATGCGTGACACTCCTTGCGTAGGCATTTCCGAGCTTGGATACTTGAGATGATACGAAGAGTGGTACTTGGTTTGTCGCCCAAGACAATGAAAGTTTCGCCGGTTGGCAGATTAAGGCGAACGACCTTATCGTAACATAGAATGTCCGCATGATGAGAACTCAGCCAATCCATGCCAATGATGACATCGAAACTCTTAATCGAGACTGGCATGAGGTTGATTGAAAAGGGATTATCGTTTAAAGTTAGGGTGCAGTTTAAGTATATCTCCTTAGTGCCTTCGGTTTTCCCGTTGGCCATTTCTACTATGAATGGTTCACTTAGTGATTGTGGTATTGATTTTAGCAGGCCTTTAAAGTCGTGACTCACAAAACTCCTTTCCGCTCCACTATCAAACAAAATGCATGCATACGAGTTATCGAGAAGAAACGTACCCGTAATAACAGTAGGGTCCGCAATGGCTTCATCTTGTCCCATTGCGAAAATTCGCCCCCTTCTGCCGGTATTCCGGTTGTTTTCATTTGGGCAGTCCCTGCGGTAGTGCCCCGTGTCTCCGCACTCAAAGCAGGCGCGGCTTACCCCGGTATTAGTGGTGGGGATGGATGGTTGGGTTGGCCCTTTGCAATAGCGGGCTGTATGTCCCTTCTTATTACACTTGGTGCATTGAAGGTCAGGGCAAGGACCGTGGTGGTGGAAGCTGCATCGGTTGCATTTAGGAAGTTTCCCATTATATGAGCTTGTGGGGGCAGGGTTCACAGGTACAGTCATAGCGTGGGTCGGTATTACTTGTTGTTTCTTGGGGTTTTCCTGGAGAGTTTGTCCCCTCCTTTTGTTCCAAGGCCTACTCTGGCCCTGAGCCTCCCTAGGTGGATTTGCGGCTGTTGAAATGATACTAGGTTTTACTCCGCGGTCGATGAGTTGCTGAGTTAGGTGTTTAGCGCTGTTGTAGGTAACAGGGCCGGAAGCTAGGACATGCCCTTGAATCTGGGGTGACAATCCCCAAATGTACCTTTCAACCTTCTTTGATTCTGGGTTGACCATGGTAGGGCACAGTGCAGCGAGGTCGTTGAACCTAGCTGTGTAGGTGACTAGGTCAGACGCAGTCATTTTCAGATTCCAGAGCTCCTGCTCCAGCTTTTGCACTTCACCCCTTGGGCAGTATTCTTCCAGTAGTAGAACCTTTAGATCGTCCCAACTCATGGCGTTGGCGACAGTGAGCGTCACTGAATTCACATGGCTTTTCCACCAAGTGAGGGCTCGATCCACGAAAGTGCAAGCAGCGAACTTGACTTTGCTTGCTTCTAGGCATGAGCAGATCTCGAAGACCGTTTCGGTCTTCTCGAACCATTGCATTACTGCAATGACTCCCCCAGTTCTATTAAAAGTTTTTGGCTTAGCGTTAGAGAACTCCCTGTAAGTACATTCTCTTCCTTGACCATGACCAGTGCCATGATTTGGATGATTTGTGCTGCTTCCCGCCCCTCCATTTCCATGAGAGTTTATTTGCGAGAGGGTTGCAGTTACTGCTGCTGTGATAGCAGCCTGGACCATGGCTGGATCATAAGCTGGTGGTGGAGGTGGTGGTGGTACCGTGCCCGGCCTGGGCCTTAGGTTTGGACGAGGAGGCATCGTGCTGCCAAAAGAAAAAATAAGGAAAAATTTATAAGTTTTGGCAGTTCAGAGTTGAATGATATTGAGTTAACTTCTAATAGTTCTAAGAAGTTGGGTTTGACTGACACAATGTTTTGAGCTTGAAAGTAAAGTTTCAATAGTTGTACCAATGAATCGAATGATTTGCGCATGATTAACAACAACAAGAAAAGGGGTATATGCTTATATATATTAAACATATCGTTGTGTTACAGCGGGGTCTAGACAAAATTTCTTGGGCTTTCTAAAGGCCTCCGATTACAGAACAATTTAAAGAAAATAATACTTTTATCCGAAGTCCTAATTTATAACAAAATTTGAGAGTTGGGCAAGTACTACTTGCGGTGCGCTTTGCGTTTGGAGCTCAACTCCGTGTCGGACTGCTTCGACTCCATGAGGCGTCTATCAAACGCAGCTTGTTGTTCTCTTAATTCTGTGAAGGCCGCATTTGCTTGTGCTTGAAATGCTTCGGCGCGAATGTGGATGTCGTTCTGCAACAACTCTAAGCGGTTGATATCGGCCGTGTGGATTTGTACTTCCACATTGACCTCTCGGATTCGGTTGGCTTGCACTTCGGATTGATAGCACTGGTTGGCGAGTTTGCCAACCATGACTGGAAGTGCGCGGTCGGCTGATCCCCCGCCTCTCACATCATAGAAGTCTTGGGACATGCCATAAGGAGGGCGTAAGCTTTGTTGTTGGCTCCAATGATGGAGGTGACTTCCCCACACTGGAGTGGGTCCTTGGAAATTCCTCACGTGGACGGGAGATTGTGGGATTGGTGGATTTATAATTTCTGGCTCCGAATCCGTGCCAGAGTCATCCCCTCACTCCAACTCTATAGGCTCTTCGTCTTCTTCAGGATCTTCTTCAATCCACCCTCCATTACCTTGGTTGGGGTAGTAGGGGTCATTGGGGTGATGGAATCCCGCCATTTAGACTGTACGAGAATAGAGTTAAAAGTTTACTATAAGCTAGAGCACATGAAACTTACCCTTAAGTTTAATGGTTGATGGCACTCGAATACTCCCTCAATATTCTTTAGCGATTTGCTTTTGGTAAGTTTTAAATTTGTTTCCCATTACAGACACTCCTTGGCACACGTTAGTCGGCTCTTGGACAAATATAGTTGATCAGGCTATATTCTTCCCAGTTCCGATTACATGTCCCAAGGCGTACCTGTGCTGCACAACTTATTTATAATACTTCTAAAGTTATTTACTATGAAACTGTTATTAGTATAAAAATGAGTGCATGCTTACCTTAAAACTAATTTGGTTTACTTTCAAAAGTATGAATTTTTCTCAGAGTGTTTTTGCCCAGTTGAGTTTATAGTTGTATATCAAAAAGGAATGGTTTTGATATACTTAATTCCCTATAAACAAAGCTCTGATACCAATCTATCACACCCCCAAACCAGAACGGCGGAAACGTTCGGAGGCGGAGGACGTCATATTCGGTATCATAACAGTTCATAGAAAGGAAAGTACACACCACCATATATATTAAAGTTTCCAAGATGTTTACATAATTGTATTCATTACATGTTCAAAGATAAATACATAAACATCATCCAAAAGAAGTAATTAACGCCAGCGCGTTAATCCCAAAAGTTGATTCCCAAACCTGCTTAGCGGTTCCCTGAGAATACAAGTTATTTCAAAGAAAAAGTGTCAACAATTAAGTTGGTGAGTTCATAAGTAGTTTAGAAAAATTGGATGCCATTCCAAAACGGGTGTATATTTTCCAGAAAACGCAGCATTTCAAATGTAAAGAGTTGTGATTTGTTGTGTTGAAAGTGAATGTATTTGATCCAGAAGATCCCATATTTTCCCTAATGGTTGAGATACGAGTTGTTGTGTTTTCCAAGAAAAACCCTTATTTTCTTATAAAATTATGAAATACATATAAATGTTCGTGTTATAAGTTGTAAATAATTGCACCAGGAAAATCCCTTATTTTCCTATTAGTTGTTTGGTTTGTATGCAGGAGAAACCCTTATTTTCCTAATATAATTGGCAGTCTCTAAGACCGAAAATCGCAAGAAACCGACGTTCTCAAAAGTTGTGTCATAGTTTTATATAGTAAAACTATACGAAGATCGCATTTATGAGATGAAGAATAGTTTTAATAGCTACTCGTTCATAAAAGCATAATACCATAATAATTGTATATCCGATGAGTTTTATAACCATACTAAACATAATATGCCTGTAACGACGTTCTTCAGGCGTCGCAGCGTTATGACAACTGTCACCCCAAAAGACGGACTGTAGCTAACAGTCAGGGCGCGGGATCATGACTTCCCGTATAGATCTATACACATTTGACACGTTCTCCGAACGGGAGACTCTGGTTATAGACAGGACTTGCAGCATTACTTTCTAATAAAGAAAAGTAACGTTTGAAGATATACACGTCTCATGGATTCTCAACTAAGCATGTATTAAAGTGATAGTTTTGTATGCAAGGTTTATTCTTTTTCACAATGTTTGACAAAGAAAAATCATAAGTTTTTAGAATGTATAAAATGACTTAACAATGAAAGGTACTTTGAAATCATTATATACTTTGTATAAGTCTAATGCACACAAAGTATGACAAGAGTTTTCCATAATAGTAATGAGTTCCAAGTGAGTTATTCGGTGAAACAAGCGAAATGAAACTTTATAAAATACACGATAATAACCGTATGTGTACTTGTACTCCCCCCCCCCCCTAAAAGAGTATAAAAGCTTTTAAAATGTATTTAAAGTGTGTTTGAAAGGGGTATGAACTCACTTGAAAGTTTGAAGATAGCAAGATGGAAAACCGGGCAGAGTTTCGTCTCGGGAAATGGATTTTCCTCGGAAATCTCGGGATTCCTCGGGAGAAAAATCGACCTTCGGGACTTGCACAAAATGACCAGGGCTTCGGGGTAGTACGAGCATGGAAAACGAGGTAAAACGCAAGAAAAAGGAGAGAGAATGAGCCCTTTTCCCGGGATCCCTCGCATCCCTTTTATAGGGGGCTGAGCAGCATGCGTACGCGGGGCGACGTGGACGATCCGAGGCCGTGGCTTCGAGTACGCGGGGCGTACGAGGGTACGCGGCGCGTACTACAGCCCTAGGCTGACTCCCCTTTGGATAATACCGAAATTTTGAATAAAAATTATATATAAATTATTTATCAAACTTCAAAAATTCATATCTCCTTCATACGAACTCCGTTTTTGACGTTCTTTATATCCCCGCGAAGGTGAGACTACGATCTACAACTTTCATTTAGATTCCGTTGGCAAATTCTGAAATTATTTTTATTATTTATTTATTAAAATGACGTGTTTAAGGTATTTCTTTAAAAATTCATAACTTATTCATACGATGTCCGATTTGAGCGTTCTTTTTATGCATGTTTGTAGTTTAACTATATCTATGACTTTCATTTAGACACCTAAGTTCAGAAAGTGTTTTATTGAAACTTTGCGTTTTTACGCAACTTCGTATTGCCGGTTTTTGTCGGATAACTTAGAATGGTCATAATTTCTTCGTTATAACTCGGATTTTTGTGTTATTTATATGTTTGGAAACCTTAAGACGATACCTACCACATAGTGTACTCCAAATAGAGTTTTTGAATACTTCATTTTTCGATGATATTCTAATTCCTTTCTCAAAGAGGTTACAAGACTCGATTTTTACTGACTTGAAATAACGGGTTGTTACATTATGAGTTTAATATGGTGTTCATAGAATAATTTTTAAGTTCCATAACTTGAAGACAAGTTACGGAAGATATAAAACTATTTTATGATGACATTTAAAATAAGACCTTTCATTTTTTTTTCATAACCTGTGAATCATAATGAACTTATAAAATAAAAACCTTCATTTTTCATAACTTGAGGACAAGTTATTGAGTTCATAAAAACCGTTAAGATCAATTATTCAAATTCACGATAATCAAATAGTTTTTCTATGACTTAGATCAAACTCATAAGTATAGATAATTTACATCAACAATTTTTAAGAAATTAGCTAATCACATAAACTAATACAAATCTTCAAACTTTGAAAATTATCCATTATTTGGATGAGGATAATCCTTACCATCGCATCAAAAATCAAATTTTATGAACAAAAACATTTTGTTGTAATGATCCTAATCCAAAACAGGCCAAAAAACGCAAAAATCTGCATTCTGGACAGCCAACTCATCGAGTGCATGAGCTGACTCGTCGAGTTAGTCAGAATTATGAGTGGAATTAGCGAGTCACCTGTCCAACTCGGCAAGTCCAAGGCCAAAATCATGCAACTTGGCATGTTATCTAGTGAACGTGGCGAGTTATGTTGTCAGACTGCAGAAAATTTGATATTTTTGCTTTGAAAACAAATAATAACATCCAATATAATAGAAAACAACCTATGGCTCTGATACGACTGTTGGGTTTTGAATACTACAACATCCTTTGGTGCACATACAACCCTAAATGCCTTGCATCTATGTTTTCTCTAATTAAGCATGTAATAGTGTTTCAAAAGCATTGAGCTTATAACTAGCATACAATTGACATAAACAATATAAAATACTAGTCAGGACGACATGCCTTTTGTTGTAGCTTGAAACCTTGTTATATTTGGCCTTAAGAGCTTAGCACCAAAAGTATGAATGCCTCAAATGACACACAACACACCTAGGACAAATGTGACTCCTGAGAGAGAATTTCCATGCACTAAAACACCTCCATGAGCTCCAAGAACTAGAAGTTGTGTTTTTAGGTTATAGAGCATATATTTATATGTAGCATTCCAAGGATCATGGGTATAACCCAAATCCATACCCATGGGTTTATGATCCATGGTTCATGTGCCCCAACTCTTTATGTAACCATACTTAAACTTAGTCCTATATGGATCATAAGCCCAACACATATAAATATAACCAATTACCATAATTATTCCCCATAGATTTAATTAGTCTCTTTTGATCACTAAATTAATTCCAAACTAATTCTTGATCAATACTAATTAAATAATACGATTTCATATTAATATATTAGAACTTATAATATATTAATAAATCATATATAACCTCTTCTCAAAATTCCATGCTAATGATTTGACCTTTTGATATGTAACCCAAATAGACCATGCTACTCTCTGGCCGAGTACATACCAATAATAGTTATGGGCTTAGACATTTAATCTAACAGGTTGTGCATCAGCCCGACCGTAAATAAAATAGGCACGACTTCCATGTTTATTTGTGGTGTGACTTATGTATGGTACTAACCTTAATCGAGGAGTTTGACCTAAAGGGTTAAGTTTGTAGTTTTAGTTGAAAGGATGTTTAGAATTTTATTAAGTGTTCTCATCGCGGGTCAGAGTATATATATAACTCTTACATATAATTGTTGGTGAGTTTTTCAGGACAATTAGTTTTTATTTTATACTCCAAGACTACAAATTATAGATGAGTGCTAGACAAGAAACATTGGAGGGCAGGATCATTTTAGCAATTAAGTCATTCTGAAATCCAGCAACCTAAGTGGCCCTTCAAACTAGGTACCTCATTCTATAAGTAGCCAAGAAGTAGAATAATTAAAAACAATACTTTCATTAGGAGCTATTTCTTATAGTTGTATTCTTCTTTTAAGGATATGAGTTCTCTATAGCTAATTTAGCTTTGATACCAATCTATCACACCCCGGCCGAGGCAGCGGAACATGTTGGTGTGTTCGACTTAGTTCATGGATCATAGACAAATGGATATATAGCACAAGTACAACCATCAACAAATAGTATTACCATAATTATTCCCCATAGATTTAATTAGTCTCTTTTGATCACTTAATTAATTCCAAACTAATTCTTGATCGATACTAATTAAATAATATGATTTCATATTAATATATTAGAACTTATAACATATTAATAAATCATATATAACCTCTTCTCAAAATTCCCTGCTAACGATTTGATCTGATGATATGAATACCAAATAGACCATGTTACTCTCTGGCCGAGTACATACCAATAATAGTTATGGGCTTAGACATTTAATCTAATGGGTTGTGCACCAACCCGGCCATAAATAAAATAGCCACGCATTCCATGTTTATTTCTGGTGTGACTTATGTATGGTACTAACCTTAGTCGAGGAGTTTGACCTAAAGTGTTAAGTTTGTAGTTTTAGTTGAAAGGATGTTTAGAATTTTATTAAGTGTTCTCATCGCATGTCAGAGTATATATATAACTCTTACATATTATTGTTGGTGAGTTTTTCAGTACTATTGGTTTTTATTTTATACTCCAAGACTACAAATTATAGATGAGTGCTAGAAAAGAAACACTGGAGGGCTGGATCAGTTTAGCAATTAAGTCATTATGAAATCCAGCAACCTAAGTCGCCCTTCAAACTAGTTACCTCATTCTCTAAGTAGCCAAGAAGTAGAATAAGTAAAAACAATACTTTCATTAGGAGCTATTTCTTATAGTTGTATTCTTGTTTTGAGGATATGACTTCTCTATAGCTAATTTAGCTCTAATACCAATCTATCACACCCCGGCCGAGGCAGCGGAACATGTCGGGTTGTTCGAATTAGTTCATGGATCACCAACAAATGGATATAAAGCACAAGTACAACCATCAACAAACAGTAATTGGATTTCATCTTGAAGTTTGAATACAAGGTTCTTACAAATAAAGATAGAGTATATGGGTTGCCTTAACAACTATGCATATATAACAAAAACTAGTAAAACTAAGTTGCCCGAAATCCATGACTATTTAATTATCTGAGATGCATGTTTAGAGATTTCTTGAGAACACATGTAGTTTTGAGGGTCAACACCAAGTTGGTGAGAGTTACAAGTTTTTTTGCTAACAACAATACTGATATTTTAAAAACATTTAAAAGTGTTTTCCTTGTAAGTAAGTCCATACTTGAATGTGAATTTGTAAAGAACATTTAAAGTACCTTGGAAGCTAAAAACATTGTTTTGTATAATTAAACCGTACTTAAAAATGTTTAATAGTGAGAGAAACAAAGTGCATGGTTTGTAGAAAGAGAAAGAGAGATAGAGAGAGAAAGAAAGAGAGAGAGAGAGAGAGAGAGAGAGAGAGAGAGAATTCTAGTTAATGTTTATAGTGAGTCTTGTAATTGAGCTATGTGGCTAGATATACATATAAAGTTATATGAATAAAGGTATACGGATCAAGTCATATAGACATATGGATTAAGTTATACTATATAGGTTTGACTGTAAAAGTCATTAACTAAGATACGTGAATATATTTTTTGGGATAAAATCCGAGTGTGTTCAATATGTATAAGCATAATAGTGTAAGATATTCATTAAATAGGTGACAAATATTATGGGAGTGTACACAAGTACATGAAAGAATCTGTCACACCCCAAAACCGAAACGGCGGAAACGTTCTGGGGTGGATGACGTCATGTCAAGTATCACAACACATGCATTATAGTAATCAAAGTACAACAAAACATTGCATTAATAGTAATAGTTTTACAAGGTTACATTACAACAAATTAAAGTAATACAACTAATAAAATAAATACAACATGGTACAAAGCTATCTTCATCAACAGCTCCGAGGATGTACCTGTCTAATGCTAACCTGACAATACAAGTTATTTGAAAAGCGAGTATCAGCATTTTTACAAATGCTGGTGAGTTCATAAGCATTTAGTGACATTTCATTCAAATAACTTAATAAAGTGATAGTTTAAGAGATTTCAGTGTATTAGAGTTCTTTCCAGAAAATCCAATATTTTCTTTAACAAAAGCAGCCTTCTACCAAGACTGGTCAGTGTAATGTGGTAAAAAGAAGTTTCCCTTAATTGCTATTATTATCAAAATACTGAATTTGATTATTAAAGAAAGCAAGAGACATCAGGGAATAACATATGCCTCAGCAGTGAGGACTGCTGGCTAAGGCAAAAGAATCATAGACTCCAGGAGAGTATCGAATTAACGTCACGCCTGGTTTAGTCTAACAAATGGAGACACAGACCCCAGAAGGTTCCAGATGAAAGGTACAGCTGGTATGGTCTAAAACAGTGAACGCAGACCGAAGACGATACCAAATGAAAGGTACATCTTGCAAGGTCAAAACAATGAAGACAGACCGCAGACGATACCAAATGAAAGGTACATCTCGCAAGGTCAAAACAGAGACTACAGATCGCAGACAGTATCAGATGAAAGACACATCTAGCAAGGTCAAACAGCGTGACTCTGAAAAAGGTGACATCAGCATACAGTGTAAATCGCTGACAAAATACCGTTACCTTAAAGCCATGAATTATAAGGCAACCCAGGATACTCGTAACCATACTGACTAGAGTTCTAGACGCCCTACAAGCATCTATATAATGTGACATTTGTCACCCCCTTGGCTTGGTAGGCCGTGGACTGTAGCTAGCAGTCAGGGTGCGGGGTTGTCAATCCTGTATAGGCCTATACACACAATGTCCGCTCTCCCTACAGCAGACTCTGGTTACCAACTAGACGACGGAGAAAGCCGCGTCCCGAAGATGCATCCCAAATAGAGCATAGTGTGTTACTAGGAGGGAGTGGGTTTCTAATGTACGTGTAGACTAGAGGTAGAGACTCTTAACAGAACTGATTGGAGAATTTCCTGTATGTCCATACTCATATACATAGTATATAACTAATAAACCAAACGACTTTCGGAAGGCCACTCGATCCCACCAGACCACATCTCAACGAAGAAAAGGAAATAGGGTGGATGAGCCTTCCTAAGTCTTTCAATCGTTACTTATATGTATCTATATAAGCACAGACGTACATCTAACTACGACTGAGTGTGTAATAATTGAAGACATATCACCAGTGTGAATTCATACAGTGTGGAATAACAGAATCGTAAAGTATAAGTGTATCAAGTATAAGTGATTCTTGTGAAGTAGGAGTGTCTAACGAGTGAAGTAGGAGCGGTCGCAAGTGAAGTAGAAGTGTCGAACAAGTATAAGCGTATCACGAAGTAGAGGCGATAATAAGTGAAGCAAAAGCGTATCAAGTATAAGTGAAGTAGAGTCGTTATCCAGTATAAGTGAAGAAGAAATCGTATCGCTAAGTAAGAACGTGAATAAGTATAATCGTCATCAAGTATAAGCGACTATAGGTGTAAGTGAAAGTGTTACCGAGTCAGAGTATAAAATAAGTATAAGTGAAGCAGCAGTATTTAATAAGTAGAAGTATACGTCAAAAAGGGAAATCTTTTAATGAAAAGCCTTTATGTACAGAGAAAATCACAAATTGTATTCCCTTCTAAAATACGTTTAAAACCTTAGAGGATCTTTCATAAACCAATTTAGAATGAATTTGAATAAATCAGTATAAGTAAAAGTTATGAAACAGGTAAAAATCATTTTAGTGTCCCACTCGGTAAAACAGTGTAAAGTGGTAAAATCTTGTGCATGCAGGTTATCAATCATATGCGATTGACACGATAACTGGCATGTTTAACTTGTATCCCCCCCCTTATAAAACATTTAAAAGCATTTAAAAGGTTCATTCAGGGGTATGAACACACCTGGTGTAAGTAGGTCCGACGAGAGTGTTGTTTGGGCGTTCGGTGCCACATAAGGACTCGAACACACACAATGACCTATTTAACATATGATAACATATGTTTACATGTGATTAGCACATTTAATACTAATTAAACAAATATACACGCTCATAGGAGCGGAAAACACTTTGGCTAAGTGTTTGGGGTCCCGGGTAGCGTTTAAGGGTGCTACGGGTCTCCTATCAGTTGTGGAACTTTGCTAAACTCAAATATCAAGTGTGTGAATGGGTTTAAAGCATTAACATGGACCATTTTGGAGTTTACGGCCTAACTCAAGGGAGTTTACGGCCGTAAAATCCCAAGGTTATATTCTTGGGTGTTTAATGCTTCTTGCTTGTTCATGGGATTTTTCTAAGGACTTTTCATAAAAGGCATGAGTGGGTTTGAGGCTTCGAAGGGCATTATATTGGAGTTTATAGCCTAGGAACACTCCCATGGGAGTTTACGGCCATAAACTCTCATACCTTGGATTTTGTGAAGTCTTAAGCCCTAAATACCTTACTAGCAATTTATAATGAAGTGTGATGCCATTTTGGGGGATTAAAACTACCATTTGAGTGTGTTTTGGGGAGTTTACGGCCTAAGCATGTGCTTGGGCCGTAAACTCATTTGTATCCTTCATTTTGGTGTGTTTTAGTGATCTAAACCCAAAATACCAAGTCCCTAAATTATGTATGAACCCCTAGGATGAGTTTGGAGTGCATTTGGGACCTTTTAACATGATTTTGAGGTGTTTACGGCCTAAGCTTTTGCTTGGGCCATAAACTCTCTTTTAACCCCCAAATCCATGAGTTTTAATGTTTAAACACTCCTAGGCTAATACCTCAATTTATTTCCAAGACATTAGGGACAAGTTTGGGTCATTTTGGCCTTGATTTGGGTGTTTACGGCCTAAGGAGATGCTTAGGCCGTAAACTCCTTTTCCGTTGCTTCTAAGTCCGATTTTTGGGCTATAAACACACATCAATATGTTTAGAATAATCCAGGGTAAGAGGACTTACAATTTGGAAGCGTTTGGTTGCGGATTCGGGGCTAAAACGAGTCTAGAGAGAGTGTGTAAAAAGTCTCCAATGGACTCCACTCACCCTTACATAGGGTTTTGAGTCGGGACACAGTGGAATTCTACCCGATACTGCCGTTAAAGGGGCTTTTGGTCGCACCCGATTTAGTGGTCGTAAAAATAAACTAATATTTTCCATGTAAATGGAAATATGTGTTATGTATTTTTATTTCCTTTTATCACGATTTAACGGCATATAAATATACACAATTGAAATGTTTATTAAATTTGACGGCTTCTCATTAACGGAACTTTTGAAAAGTGGAATATTCCGTTAACGGTAACGGAGAAATGTAACGGGGCAACTTGGGTTGTCACATCATCCCCCCGTTAGAGGGAATTTCGTCCCGATATTCAGATCTAGGCAAGGAAGTAGGAATGAATGGCCATGTAGAGGTAAGAAAGTACTTCCTATGTGGTTGTCCTTGCGTTCCCAAGTGATCTTTGGTCTGTGTTTGTCATTTCAACAGACCCTCGCGTACGGGATGCGGATTCCGTCTCGTGTAGCTAGTGGGTTCCAACTGGTGTATCTGTTGGATTAATGTCTAAGTCCATAACTATAATTGGTAAGACTTGACCCGACCCGGCATGGTCCATTTGGGTTGCATGGCATCATGCACTTGGATAGACTATAATGAGAGAAATAAGACACTTATGGTTATTAATATATTATAAGTTCTAGTATATTAATAATAAGAATAATAAGATTATTTAATTAGTATTGATCAAGAATTAATCTAGGATTAATTAAGTGATCAAAAGAAGACTAATTAAATATATGGGTTGATTGTGTAAATCATCCATACTTGTATAGTGGACTAATGCTCCATGGATTATCTAGTTGGGCCAAAACCCATATGATGCTCCTTGGATGCTCCATGGTGTATTTGAACCCATGGATCCAAGGAAATGGAAAGTCATGACAATTAGAGTTTACCCTAATTGTAACACTATATATAGATATTATTCTTGACCAAAATCGGCCACTAGATTATTCTAGAGAGGGCTAGCCGATTTTATGAAGTGTAGAATCCTTTCAAGTTATTCCAAGTGTATTTGGTGTTGTGTGAACCATTTGAGGTGTCACACTTGGGGCACTAGGCACTCAAGCTTCATGAAGACATTCTACATCAAAGAGGTATGTATTCTATCTTGTTATATTGATAGTTTTGTATGCTAGATTAGGATAATACCTTGGATGTTCATATTTGCATGTATAATAGAGAAAACATAGATCCAAGGTATTTAGGGTTGCATGTACACTTAGGAGTGTTAGAATGCTTATAACCCAAAAGTGGTATCAGAGCCTAGGCTTGTTTTCTTGTTATACCTGCAATAGAAGCTAAAAAATCGAAATTGGTGCTGTCAGCCTAGCAGACTCGCCGAGTCCATGAAAGGGACTCGACGAGTCCAAGGCAAAATGCATCCAACTCGCCGAGTCGTGTTCATGCACTCGACGAGTTGGACCCCAGACAGCATATCTTCGAGGTTTTTGGCTAGAAATGGACTATGAACATTACCCTAAGTTGTTTTTGAACTTATAAACTTGTTTTTAATGTGGTAATGTTCATGCTAATCCATTTTCAAAGATAATTGTCAATAGATTCATGTTTTGTATTAGTTTAATGGTTAGACTAATTACATGAAAAAGTTTGATTTGAATTATCTTGTTCTTATGAGTTTCTAAGATGAATAGAAAAGTTGAATGAAATAGTTGTTTTCAATCCATTTTAATCTAAGAGTTGAGTATAAAATGTGTTTGTGTAACTTATCCTCAAGTTACATGAAGAGTCACATTAAAGACTCATAAAACTCATAAAGTTGGCAAAGGTTACAAAAAATGAAGAGTCTAGTTCTAATTAATTGGAGTTATGACTCCATAATTTGTCCTCAAGTTATGGAGGACCAAGAGTCTCTTCGTTAAATAAATATATAAAAAAAATAATATAACCTTAATTAATTTCATAAGTTATAAAATAAAGAAAAAGTTAATTCTTTATTAGTTTAAAGTCTTCCATAATTTGTCCTCAAGTTATGGAACTTGAAGAGTTTTTGGATTAAAACTACTTTAAACACATAAGTTATGGAATTAATTAGTTTTGAATAGTTTCAAAACTTTCCCTCAAGTTTTGGAATTTGTAAAGTTTTCTCTTATGAATACTTTAATTCCAAGTTAGCCCTTAGAATTTTTAAAAGTTAACATTCGACCCTTATACTTTATAATATTATAAGTTAATAATATATATATATATATATATATATATATATATATATATATATATATATATATATATATATATATATGTATAAGAGTAAAGTCGGTCTTACCGCTAGTACGCCTCATTCACGAAGCCGGTCTATAAGGTGGGTATAAGGTTGTTGCCTATAAAATGGCAACTTAATGGGTGTCCACTCTCACCCACCGCTTGCTTGACTGGTGGAGGGTTGTTAGCCGAACGGGTTTGACAGGACTATAATTCTCCCTTCATTAAAAGTATTAATGATAAATACTAAGTAACTAAACTCTTAATAATACCCAATCTTAGTTACTTAGGAAAATGTGAATAAGGTGCTAACCCATGAAATTACACTTTGCACTTTGTTTAAGTCGGTTAGTGGAGCGTGTGTGGTTAACCGGCACACTAACTCGCATTTAACAAGGTAGGCAAAGGGTAACTTAATGTTTATCATAGTATCGATGGAGCGTGTGTGGTTAATCGGCACATCGATTGAGGGGTAATTTATTAAGGGTACCAAGTAATTTGCATGGTTACTTCACACCTTGTTTTGTTATCCTCGGCATCCCAGTCACAAAACCTGAAGGGCACACTCGAGATTGAAACATGCCATTGAACAGTTCAATGAATCTCAAAAGATCTAAGAGTTTCAAATGCAATTAAAACCTAATAATACATTTCGTTTATCTCGGTGGAAATTGGTGAATCGTCATTCACCTACCTTCAAATTTTTTTATAGCTTGGATTACGGCATACCTCTTCTAAGTTATAAAATAGTTTGTTGGGTCCTAGCCTTAATATTTCATATTGGGTGTCATATTAAGGACTTTAAAATCAACTAGCTTGAATATCTCCCAAAAGATGTCTGGTTTAGACATCTATGATCTTCCCAAATCTCTTGAAACAAGTTTTCCTAAATGAAGATGATGTCCCATGGAAATCATACTTCTTTCACCTCCTCCAAATTATTCTCCCTACCCCACAAGTTCTTTAAAAGTTTAAAGTCACTCGAGCCCTATTGGCAAGTAAAGGTCTTGGTGTGGAAACATCTTGGAGATGTAGTCACATATTGACAAGCCGGGAGAGTTGGGTGTCAAAGTCTTGAGAAAGTTGGTGGTTCAATCACTTTCTAAGTCACATAGTTAGTTCCTTTGGGACACCTATGAAATAGACTATGACAAGACCCTTAATGATCTTATCTATTGTTAAGATCAACTTCCTGAAACTTTATGGACATTGACAATGGTGACACTGGAAATACAGAAAAAGCATTCTCTTCCCAATGGAAAGGGATCGGCCATAGTCAACTCGGTTGAACAAATGGTAAAGAGAAAAGCTAAGTCTGTGATAGTCCCGTGTACCATTATCAAAGGGTCCATATGTTTATATTGCCAAAGAAAGGGTCATTATTTGCGAAGCTATCAAATTTACCTAAGGGTGTTAAAGTTAATAAGGTTGACTCTACTTCAGGTAAAGTCCACTACTCTAACTCTGTTAAGTTTCTATTCTGAGATTCTTGATGCATGATGTGACTGGGTCACATGGTAATGTTTTAAGAATCAAAGAAAAGTAAAGGAACTTAAAGAAAGAATATGTTGAATCTGATCGCATAGATGGATTTCTATCGCGTAGTTTGAAAATCGGATTCTTGAGCTACTTCTTAGGAGTTATGAGATATTGCTAAGCAATAGATAACGACAAGTTTTTATATGGATTGAAAGGATAAGTTTTTCCGCATAGTTTTAAAATAAAAGAAAATTTTGATTCTATTTATTTTAAAAATATCCTTACAATGGCATTTGAGGAAAAAAAATTGTTGCTTATATGATTCCATTAATAGCAAGAGTGGAAATATGAAATTGATTCCTTCATTTGTGGTAATGTCTAAATTTACCAAATAAGGAAAGATTCTCATCATCCAAAGTCTCAATTGGACCGGGACTTGGAATCATGCAAGTTGTATAGCATGATGAATGAGAACTTTTCAAGTATTGGAAAAATTAAGACTAATTACTTATTCACATGGATGTGTGAGTCAAGTAATGGACTAAGGGATCGAGTACATAGTCATGTGCACTGATTAAGTCCACCACAAAAGATATAAGGCTATTCGTCATATTGTACTAGAGTTCAGTAAATATGATTATACTTACAAGCTTAAGTGTAACTCTGAGACATTGGAAAAGGTTCCAATGCATAGCAGAGCGGATAAGAAGAATCAAATTAGGCAGAAGGATAAAAGTTTCTCAAATCTGAAAAGATGGGAGAGTACTTTAGTATCAGTTTTGTGATCATCTTAATGATTAAGAAACCATATCAAAATTTGTTCTCTAAGGAAGTCTTAGTGCATTCTTATGACTAATAAGAAGGGATCTTGAATTGTTGGAATGGTTAAATCAAGAAGATGAGTCATACTTCGTTCCAATACAAGTCTTAGAGTCATACTCCAAGATTGTAATATGAGTGACATGTCTTAAAGAAGGTTTAAAACACTTGACAAATGTAAGGGTAAAAGTTTTCTACTCTTGTACATTTGAAATTGGTAAGTTGTGATGTTTTGGATAAAACAAAGACCAACTTCGGCCAATTATGTGAAGTGTTTGTCTTGATTAGAATCCACACTATCTCTTGGATGTTTGAAAAGGGAGTCTTATAGGTCAAGAGGATAGTGGGAGTCTTAAAAGTCTTGAAAGTCACAAGAACTAAACAAGAATAGAACCTAAAGTTCCTCACTAGCACACAACTTGAGGTTTATAACCTATCGTGTTGACATATTCTGTGCCCATTCTAGTTAAAGTTGAGTTCTTAGAGTTCTCAATTGGTTGCACAACAACTTGGAAGCAATGGCAGGCCCTTGAGCTACCAGGTGGCAAGAAATTAAGATTGAGTTCAGTCCATATGAGTTTGGATTTGTCATTATCCTTGTCTTGTGACTATGGTTTTGACAATTCACATGGATAAGAACACATACACCATTAAATCTAAGTGTCATAAAGTTTCTCTCCGATTCATGAAAATGATGGTGAGGAAACACTTTCACTAAGTAGATTTTAGTTAGATAGCAATTGTGATGTTTGCATTCTCAAAGTCGTTAGTGGAGCGTGTGTGGTTTACCGGCACACTAACTTGGACTTGTGAGAAGTGGAAAAAAGGTCTAACCATTATGATTACGGCATCCCTCTTCATAATTGTTTAGACACACAAATGTGCTATCTAAGGGAAGGTGTATGTTTTTTGATAAAGTCTTATCAAAACAATCTAGTATCAGAAATCTGAACTTTGGTAAGAAAGTCAATAAAGTATTGATTTCTAGAAGTCGAGCTTTCTAAGTATATGTCAAAGCTAGTGGGAGCATAAGTGTTATGCTAGTAATCATCATGTTAGTGGGAGCATGATAATTATGATAAGTATTGCAAGTTAGCAATGTTAATTATAGAAAACAAAAGTTTCAACTGGGAAAGAGTTGTTTTGCTATAATTAAGGGAGAGGAAATTATACTTCATCTCAAATCCATAAGCTTAGATCGTGAGGTTTTAATCATTTAGTCAAGGATATATATGAATTTCATGTTGGAATGGCTCAACATAAGGAAATTTTGTATATGGGTCCATTATTTGCGTTCTTAAATTCGATTATGATTACGGCATCCCTTTTCATAATCTCAATTATGAGAACTTGGCAAATTGAAATGGAAATGTTATAGCAAAAGACTGGTTTAGTCTTTATGTGAGACATCATGAATCGTGTCCCATATGGTTCGGATATAGGATCGATTACATGTGCTATATTCATCCTTTCTAAAAATTTCCAAATGCCTGGGGCATTAAGAAGGGAAAAGGTTTAGAACTGGATATGACTAAAAGGATTAAACAATTGTCGAGGACAATCTAAGGTTTACCAAAGATTGGTTGCTCAAGGACAGTTAGAAGTATAGTGATAATTCTGGAAGGACAATATTGACATAATCTGTAAGGAGGCAACTCTTGTTCAGAAGTGATAGTCGAAATGGAATCTGGAAATGTTTCAAAGTTAGAATTTTCAATCTGTGTAAGATTAAGGAAACTTAATGCAAGAAAGATGGTTCCAAGGACTTGATCTCCTTTGGAATGCTCTGTAATGATTGTTGTTAAGTCTTTCTGACTTTGTGCATAATCATTACAAGAGGATCGATGCATATAAGTTTAGAATCTAACAGATTTCAGTAAATGACATGAATTTGGAATTCTTGCATTTGCAGTAATGATTTGGGAGTGTGAAAAGAGAATCATTGAAGTTATGTTCATTTGATCTAGTTCACAAAATAAAGATCATAGACAAACATATTATGCATACTTGGTGTATGGCATGACTAGTGTTTAGAAAACATAGTGTGCATGCTTGGAGCATGGGACAACTATTGTTTTAAATTCAAGAATAATGTTGATAGCTGAAACAGTATACAATGAATAATGTGTAATCATATGGTGATAAATAAAAGGTGTTTTATTTATATTCATAAGTTCTGAGACCATATTGGATTCAATTATTATTGTGGTGCACTTTGCATGTTTTGACTTCCCGAATAAACTAGGTTATTCTTCCGGAATGACTATGTTATTCAAACCATCCACAGTCGGTCATATGTTGGAAGTAGATATGAATTAAAACTGTCATGGGTTGGCTTGTAGAGGTCTAAGTTGTTGGACAAAGGGCTACAACACTCATGAGTTCTCATAAGTTCTGAGTATTGGATTCAACCCGCGCTCATTGGAATCACTTCATGGATTTTATCACGAGTGATCATGAGACGATAATATCTTATATTCTTCAAACCTAGAGATATGTGTTGTTACTATGAGTTGGTTGTACATTGATTGCACGAAACGCATTGGTAACTTGATGTTATAAAACGTGTCTTTGTGTATGATTCAACAAGTAGTAGAACAAGCCATATGAGTCGAAGTTTATCCATTCCTTTTACCTTCGGGATAAAAGCGATATCTGTGGGCCCATCGATGATTTGATGATGACAAATGGAAGTGCTCGACCGGGCCAGGACTGATTTGATTTGTTCAATTAGTCAGTCATCATAAATCGGAAATCGGGAAACAACTAATGGACAGAGAGAATGATTATAATCCATGTCTCAGTCCATATGATATCTAGAATGGAGGAATATATGATCCCTTATCTAATGGACAAGTCATTGACAAGATCAGAGTTCATCTACAAGGTCAGAGTTCGACAGAAGCTTTTGAGAGCTACGATTGCCAGTTGGTTCCTGAAGTCATACGCAATAATAGTTTTAGACTTATCCAAGTGGGAGACTGTTGGATTAATGTCTAATTCCATAACTATAATTGGTAAGACTTGACCCGACCCGGCATGGTCCATTTGGGTTGCATGGCATCATGCACTTGGATAGACTATAATGAGAGAAATAAGACACTTATGGTTATTAATATATTATAAGTTCTAGTATATTAATAATAAGAATAATAAGATTATTTAATTAGTATTGATCAAGAATTAATCTAGGATTAATTAAGTGATCAAAAGAAGACTAATTAAATATATGGGTTGATTGTGTAAATCATCCATACTTGTATAGTGGACTAATGCTCCATGGATTATCTAGTTGGGCCAAAACCCATATGATGCTCCTTGGATGCTCCATGGTGTATTTGAACCCATGGATCCAAGGAAATGGAAAGTCATGACAATTAGAGTTTACCCTAATTGTAACACTATATATAGATATTATTCTTGACCAAAATCGGCCACTAGATTATTCTAGAGAGGGCTAGCCGATTTTATGAAGTGTAGAATCCTTTCAAGTTATTCCCAGTGTATTTGGTGTTGTGTGAACCATTTGAGGTGTCACACTTGGGGCACTAGGCACTCAAGCTTCATGAAGACATTCTACATCAAAGAGGTATGTATTCTATCTTGTTATATTGATAGTTTTGTATGCTAGATTAGGATAATACCTTGGATGTTCATATTTGCATGTATAATAGAGAAAACATAGATCCAAGGTATTTAGGGTTGCATGTACACTTAGGAGTGTTAGAATGCTCATAACCCAACAGTATCTACAAGGTTAGGGTTCTCGATGGATTATATCAAGATGAGTGAGGTACGAAGAGTGTTGTCAGGAATTCACGTATCAAGTCTAAGAAGTGGATCGGTCGAATGTGAACCTTGTGGTATATCCGAAAGTAGTAGCGGCCTGAAAAGGGTCGAACCATGCCTCCATGAGGATTCTCGGATGGTCCTAAGCTCTCGGAAAGGAGTAGAGCTCTTCAGTACTAAGAACATAGTGTACTTCTATGGCAAGATCAACACTGGTGTGATCGCCATTACGAAGTTCCTAACGTTCTCACTTGTACTGGATGGGTAGTCCTTCAGGTTAGCCTTAGGAAGCTCAGGTGGTCTTCGGTTTCGTGTTTTCTTTCAACTGGCTGATAGAGACTTTCTAGATCGTCGAGTGGGTTGCGTGACTATGGTTATCGGTTTGCTATAGAGCGTCTATCTCAAGCTCGTGCAAAGCGGATCTACACTTAAGAATCTCGAGATACAGAAACCCTGAGGGTCGGAGAGATAGGGCTTCACTAGATGAACGTGGGACTATCTCGGGAGGTGGTTCTATTATCTCTACGTGAGATAGTATTAGTGGAACACCTAATAGTCCAATGAATCCCTTAGATTGTGGTTTATCCTAGCGTGGAAGGTGTAGGTTCCTGCATAATCCTTCGATTAACACCAGGGCTGGCGTCCAGTCAATAATCTCTTCGGGATCTGGGTTACGAGGTTTAACAAAGCTACTTTCGCACTTTGACCAAATATACTGGCTGCAAAGGTTATCATGTGGTTCTTGGTATACTAGTGTTCACTTCGGAGAGTGTATTCTATCGTCTACGGGACGATGACGGTTTCCTCCATGCAATAGGGTGGAGGATGATAGGCACTACTTGTCTATAACGAGGTGAACGAAGTGCCTGAGCAGTTTGAGCATATACTGGAACTACTTATCCGACGGTTCTGGGTTTTCATGGTATAGGTCAAATCTAGTGAGTATAGGATCTTCTCACTCAGAACTTTTAAGGGCTAAACCCGTAGTGATTTTCTTGACTCGGGTTCCTATTTTATGGAATAGGGTGAAAGTGTTTTGCGAAGAGGTCCGTGGTAGAGCTCATGCTTAGTCTAACCACAAATATCCGGTGTATGCGAGCAGTATACGCTTGAGGTCAGCAGGACATTCAGCTGTGCGACTCCACCCCAAACTCACGACCCAACGAGGAACAGGGAATAGGGAGGAAACACACACCTTAAATCTTTTTGATCTCGATTATACACCACCTTTATGCATATACCTATTTATAGTGATCAGTCTCATGAGTTCTATTCTCTAGGTTCACGAACCTAATGTGCGAGGTGCGAAGGGTCTCTCGGGGGAAATATACAGGGTCTGCTTCGGTCGGTTGTCGTCTTCTAGAGTATCTTGTAGTGTGTTTCACTTCGGTGTTCATCTGACTACGAGGGGTCGGTCAACAGTGTATGGTACCCTCCCTTGGGTACTTCGAAAGGTTTGAGATAAGAGGGACGATTGACGGATCGTATTAGGTTGGTTTATTTGTGTTAGGTTCAAGTTCGGAAGAACCATTATTTGCCGATATGGCTATGGAGAAAGTTCTTTTTACACAACACTTAAGGATTTACACACGGTTGCACGCAATCAAACCATGATCAATAGAGTTGTCGAAGTTGGCACACTCCAACATGATATAAAGTGGAGATCGATAGAGTCATGTGCCGAACAGGCACACCAGTTCGAGGCGTCTCGGGTTTCGTCCTACGTATCACTACCGTGGATACTTGGACCGATAGAGTCGACGCGGAACTATAGAGAGTTCTAAGTATTTCCGAATAGAGTATCTTTTCATGAATGGGTTCTCACAAGGCATTTTTATAATTGCCTCCCATATACTATTCATGTACATTTAAGGTGGGGAGGACTGTTGACTGAGCGACCCCGCCCTAAATCCATAACCAAACGAGGAACAGGAGATGAGGCGGCATTCGCTCACTCTAGGTCTGTCCATCTTAAATATACATGGCCGTAACGTATATGTTTAGCCACTATAGTTTTACCTAATGAATTTTAAATTTTATAACAGTGCTGCGAATTTCACCTTACTGGAAAGAATTTGCATTTGAATTAGTATTTTATTGTTCTTAGCTTAGTTATCTGAGATCGAGACACGTACCAAAAATCTACCGAGTCCCTTAACGTTTCTCCCTAAGCAATAGTGTCAGGCTCCTTCTGTGTCTTTATCTTTCCCTTCGGTAGGGCAGTCCTTCTTGAAGTGTCCAAACTCGCCACTTAGGCGGCAAACCTGTGTGGCTGCCGCATTGGCGATTGATGCAATACGTTCCACCGGAGTTCTACGTACACGAGCAGTATGCCCTTTCATGTGGCACCTAGCACAATAGAGTTCCCGGCAGGAACCATGATGATGGTAGTTGCACTTGCTGCAGTGGGGAAGGTCTCCTAGATACGGTCTTCTTGGAGTCGGGATGGAAGGGTTGATAGGGGTACAGACTGCCTCAGCTCGTTGCCCTGCGGAAGGTCCTTGAGCCGAGGTACTTCCCTCCTCTATCTTGAGTTTTCTCTTTAGTGGGTTCGGTTGAGGTTCTTGAGTGGCTGGGTATGAGAGTGTTGGTTGCTGCTGTCCATTGCCAGGATTGGAAATCCCGACAGGCACCTTGCTAACACTGGTGTTATTAGCATTCAGGTGAGCCATGATAGCTGCTACAGCTGTTGAGACTACAGCTTGGAATGTAGCTTCATCGAATAGGAGAGTAGGTTTCTTGCTTGTGGATTGGTTACACTTCTTCGGTGGCATGGTTTTTCCTACACGGAAAGGAATACAAGGTGATGAGAGACGATGGTTAATTCTGGACATTTCTGTCCCAATCGCATTAGGCATAAATTTTTCCCGTGCCACGGGTATTGGTTGTCTGAGTGTCGACCTACATCCCTATGATGTAGTCCTGGTAATCGAAGTGGGTGTATGAATATCAGAAAAAGGGCCATAAGATTCGAGTCGTTCCTACTAAGTTACCTTTATATTGAGAAAGGTTTCACTCTCCGGCCTGGAGAGATTTGAGAACAGCTCGGAACGAAGCTGCGGAAAGAGAGGCTCATGAGGGCTTATGGCTAAATAACCTCACAGAGGTGTGGAGATCCGCTCTAAGCGTATTACTGGCGACGGGAACAAAGCGATTTACCTAACACATAGCGTGAGCAGTGTAACCACTAACTCACTAAATTGTATTATTTTGTGGGTGTATTAGTGTGATGAACGCGAGAAAAAGACAATATTCGGGTTCCACGTACTGGCTCCCTCAGTCTTCCTCGTATCTTTGACTGGAATCGGCGTTGGTTTCCTTCGGGTAGTTTCCTAGGGTTCTCTTCTCGTATGGACATATTAAATTTCTACTCCGCCTTTCTTCTAATTCCAACTATGGGTGTCATCACTTCATGATGGATGACTGGGAATCTCAGAAGTTTAGGCGAATTCCCCACCAATGTCCCTAAAAGAATATGAGCACTTGGTGCATTCAATAGTATCGACCCAGTTCATTTATTTCCGAACAGGAAGTCTTCTAAATGAATCTCTTTTGGGTCGAAATCTACTTTTCTGTTATGCACTGAAGTGGGTAGGGTTTTCTACAGGGTTCGTGCGAGAATGGAAATGTCTAAAGAATCCTAAGAGATTATTAACATTTCGTTGGATGATCCATATCGAGTCCTGCTACGATGACACAGGGTATACAATTCATATATAGCTTAGATCTGATAGGCCTTCGAATACATGATACTACTCTAGGACCACATCCCAACAAGCAATAGGAAATAGAGCGAAACCACACATTCTTATCCTATGGGATCCTTATTATATATAACCTTGGAAGTATACCCTCTGTAGTTGTAGGTATGTCAATAAGGATCTTTTAGTTCTCACACCAGGTTATCTATGTATACTAAATACCCCTATGGTATTTTAATTCTTGTTTGTTTTCTTATCTTCTGAATGTCATTCTGGGATTAGTGTGAATCTTTTAGCGCTCTAAAATACTCCTACAGTATTTTAACTTTATGTTTGGCTCTAGCAAATCCTAGTTGGTAAGTTTCAGACCTATTGCACACCACAATCACTCCTGAGCACACGTTCATCGCATCTCGAATAAAGGTAGTTGATCAAGTTACATTTATTCCAGCGTACGATTACATAACTGCCCAGATTTTTCTTTAGTACTCAACATCCAAAGACTTTTATTCTTGTTCTTCTTGTGATATTTGTGTTCGAGTGCTTAGATTCCGGATGTTATTATACTTTGGTAAAATATGGTTATATTTTAAAGTATAATTCTTGGTCAGAGTGATTTATCCCTTTTGTATTTATAGGCTGTATATCTTTTATGAATTGATATACTTAGCTCACTATAAACAATGCTCTGATACCAATCTGTCACACCCTAAAACCGAAACGGCGGAAACGTTCTGGGGTGGATGACATCATGTCAAGTATCACAACACATGCATTATAGTAATCAAAGTACAACAAAACATTGCATTAATAGTAATAGTTTTACAAGGTTACATTACAACAATTTAAACTAATACAAGTAATAGAATAAATACAGCATGGTACAAAGCTATCTTCATCAACAGCTCCGGGGAAGTACCTGTCTAATGCTAACCTGAGAATACAAGTTATTTGAAAAGCGAGTATCAGCATTTTTAGAAATGCTAGTGAGTTCATAAGCATTTAGTGACATTTCATTCAAATAACTTAATAAAGTGATAGTTTAAGAGATTTCAGTGTACTAGAGTTCTTTCCAGAAAATCCTATATTTTCTTTAGCAAAAGCAGCCTTCTACCAAGACTGGCTAGTGTAATGTGGTAAAAAGAAGTTTCCCTTAATTGCTATTATTATCAAAATACTGAATTTGATTATTAAAGAAAGCAAGAGACATTAGGGAATAACATATGCCTCAGCAGTGAGGACTGCTGGCTAAGGCAAAAGAATCATAGACTCCAGGAGAGTATCGAATTAACATCACGCCTGTTCAGTCTAACAAATGGAGACACAAACCCCAGAAGGTACCAGATGAAAGGTACAGCTGGTAAGGTCTAAAACAGTGAACGCAGACCGAAGACGATACCAAATGAAAGGTACATCTTGCAAGGTCAAAACAATGAAGACAGACCGCAGACAATACCAAATGAAAGGTACATCTCGCAAGGTCAAAACAGAGACTACAGACCGCAGACAGTATCACATGAAAGACACATCCACCAAGGTCAAACAGTGTGACTCTGAAGAAGGTGACATCAGCATACAGTGTAAATCGCTGACGAAATACAGTTACCTTAAAGCCATGAATTATAAGGCAACCCAAGATACTTGTAACCATACTGACTAGAGTTCTAGACACCCTACAAGCATCTATATAATGTGACATTTGTCACCCCCTTGGCTTGGTAGGCCGTGGACTGTAGCTAGCAGTCAGGGTGCGGGGTTGTCAATCCCGTATAGGCCTATACACACAATTTCCGCTCTCCCTACAGGAGACTCTGGTTACCAACTAGACGATGGAGAAAGCCGCATCCCGCAGATGCATCCCAAATAAAGAATAGTGTGTTACTAGGAGGGAGTGGGTTTCTAATGTACGTGTAGACTAGAGGTAGAGACTCTTAACAGAACTGATTGGAGAATTTCCTGTATGTCCATACTCATATAAATAGTATATAACTAATGAACCAAACGACTTTCGGACGGCCACCCGATCCCACCAGACCACATCTCAACGCGGAAAAGGAAATATGGTGGATGAGCCTTCCTAAGTCTTTCAATCGTTACTTATATGTATATATATAGGCACAGACGTACATCTAACTACGACTGAGTGTGTAATAATTGAAGACATATCATTGGTGTGAATTCATACAGTGTGGAATAACAGAATCGTAAAGTATAAGTGTATCAAGTATAAGTGATTCTTGTGAAGTAAGAGTGTCTAACGAGTGAAGTAGGAGCGGTCGCAAGTGAAGTAGAAGTGTCGAACAAGTATAAGCGTATCACGAAGTAGAGGCGATAATAAGTGAAGCAAAAGTGTATCAAGTATAAGTGAAGTAGAGTCATTATCCAGTATAAGTGAAGAAGAAATCGTATCGCTAAGTAAGAACGTGAATAAGTATAAACGTCATCAAGTATAAGCGACTATAGGTATAAGTGAAAGTGTTACCGAGTCAGAGTATAAAATAAGTATAAGTGAAGCAGTAGTATTTAATAAGTAGAAGTATACGTGAAAAAGGGAAATCTTTTAATGAAAAGCCTTTATGTACAGAGAAAATCATAAATTGTATTCCCTTGTAAAATACGTTTAAAACCTAGAGGATCTTTCATAAACCAATTTAGAATGAATTTGAATAAATCAGTATAAGTAAAAGTTATGAACTAGGTAAAAATCATTTTAGTCTCCCACTTGGTAAAACAGTGTAAAGTGGTAAAATCTTGTGCATGCGGGTTATCAATCATATGCGATTAACACGATAACTGGCATGTTTAACTTGTATCCCCCCCCCTTATAAAACATTTAAAAGCATTTAAAAGGTTCATTCAGGGGTATGAACTCACTTGGTGTAAGTAGGTCCGAAGAGAGTGCTGTTTGGGCGTTCGGTGCCACGTAAGGACTCGAACACACACAATGACCTATTTAACATATGATAACATATGTTTACATGTGATTAGCACATTTAATACTAATTAAACAAATATACACGCTCATAGGAGCGGAAAACACTTTGGCTAAGTGTTTAGGGTCCCAGATAGCGTTTAAGGGTGCTACGGGTCTCCTATCAGTTGTGGAACTTTTCTAAACTCAAATATCAAGTGTGTGAATGGGTTTAAAGCATTAACATGGACCATTTTGGAATTTACAGCCTAACTCAAGGGAGTTTACGGCCGTAAACTCCCAAGGTTATATTCTTGGGTGTTTAATGCTTCTTGCTTGCTCATGGTATTTTTCTAAGGACTTTTCATAAAAGGCATGAGTGGGTTTGAGGCTTCTAAGGGAATTATATTGGAGTTTACGGCCTAGGAACACTCCCATGGGAGTTTACGGCCGTAAACTCTCATACCTTGGATTTTGTGAAGGCTTAAGCCCTAAATACCTTACTAGCAATTTATAATGAAGTGTGATGCCATTTTGTGGGATTAAAACTACCATTTGAGTGTGTTTTGGGGAGTTTACAGCCTAAGCATGTGCTTGGGATGTAAACTCATTTTTATCCTTCATTTTGGTGTGTTTTAGTGATCTAAACCCAAAATACCAAGTCCCTAAATTATGTATGAAGCCCTATGATGAGGTTGGAGTGCATTTGGGACCTTTTAACATGATTTTGAGGTGTTTACGGCCTAGTCTTGTGCTTGGGCCGTAAACTCTCTTTTAACCCCCAAATCCATGAGTTTTAATGTTTAAACACTCCTAGGCTAATACCTCAATTTATTTCCAAGCCATTAGGGACAAGTTTGGGTCATTTTGGCCTTGATTTGGGTGTTTACGACCTAAGGAGAAGCTTAGGCCGTAAACTCCTTTTCCATTACTTCTCAGTCCGATTTTTGGGCTATAAACACACATCAATATGTTTAGAATAAGCTAGGGTAAGCAGACTTACAATTTGGAAGCGTTTGGTTGCGGATTCGGGGCTAAAACGAGTCTAGAGAGAGAGTATAGAGAGAGAGAGTGTAAAAAGTCTCCAATGGACTCCACTCACCCTTACATAGGCTTTTGAGTCGGTAACATTGGAATTCTACCCGATACTGCCGTTAAACGGGGCTTTTGGTCGCACCCGATTTAGTGGTCGTAATAATAAACTAATATTTTCCAAGTAAATGGAAATATGTGTTATGTATTTTTATTTCCTTTTATCACGACTTAACGGCATATAAACATACACAATTGAAATGTTTATTAAATTTGACGGCTTCTCATTAACGGAACTTTTGAAAAGTGGAATATTCTGTTAACGGTAATGGAGAAATGTAACGGGGCAACTTGGGTTGTCACAAAATCTAAAATACAAGTTTTATAGCTTTAATATATATATATATATATATATATATATATATATATATATATATATATATATATATATATATATAAAATATAATATAAGTTTATAATACAATGATGATATCCTTTTATGACACTCTTTTACGACATGCATTTTGACGCATAAAATCATAACACTTTAGTAATAGGAAGATATAACCTTTTTACTAGTTGTAACATATTTATAGCCACTATAATGTATCTATATAACATATTTTGATTAGTTTATTTGTAAATAACAAGTTACTTGATGAAATAACTTTTTATAAACTTGATATGATTTGTAAGAAATTTTGGAAAAAAAATTAATCTAGAATAACGATTGTGTCCATGTTTCAGAATTTTTTTTGAAAAATCATCAGGTGTCGGAATTATGAGTTGTAAATTCTCAAGAATTAGGAACTGAGTCTGATTTGTCCCTGATTTTTTCTTTATCATGATATGTATACTAATTATGGTGAAAACGGTCGTTTTCATAGATTGGTTTGAAATGGACTAAAATGATATGCACTCTTGCAAAAATCATAATAAATTCTTTAAAAATCGTATGATCGTGTGCTAGTATTTCCTGGAAAGGCATCACTCTGAACTATGTTCATATTGTATAGTTTTGAAAACCATAAATTTAAGAAGGGCAAAACAGGTCTTAAAGAGACTAGAATTTTGGTGTAAAAAGTTGATATATATATATATATATATATATATATATATATATATATATATATATATATATATGCATATGTGTTTGCATGTTTATTAAATAAGATTTTATATCATCGAAATAACAATCACTTAGAATGTATTCTCTGCCAATAAATAAAAGATTTAAAAAGAGGGGTTGTAAGCACTCACCCTTAATCTATAATTTGTGAATTAGATTTGAGAGTGTGGTCATCTTTGAGAACACCTCAACATAACATGAACAATAACCAGCTTCCTGGACATGAAATTACTCGCGGAACAAATATAAAACCCTTGTATTGGATTTAACAAACATCAGAGAATGATAAAACACTACATAGAAGTGGTGATTGCTCGAAAAAAATGGGGAAAAGAGGGGTTGGTGTTGCAGTGGTTTACGGTGTTCAAGACTACCTCCGATTGGCCGTTTCTTGGTGGTTGTGTAAAACATAAGAATGAAGAAGATAACAAGAGAGTGAGATAGAGGAGATAGAGCTGATGGTTTGATGTGAAAAAGAAGAGGCTAATCCCATCTACTTATATTCATAAAGGCCTTTTAGAAGCTATGCATGACCATGTTTTGAAATATAGTCCAAAACACATAAACCCCATGCTTTGTACCAACATGCAAGAGTGAACTCAACCTAGGAGAACGAAATGGGTATCCCACGTGGGCTAGGGAGGGAAGAGAAGCCAAAACTCTATGTTTTTGCTCTTGCAAGCATATGTGGGCCCTAAGGTGATGTCATGTTTAAAAGAAAGTCCAAAAAACAACATTAGTTTTAAGTGTTGAGAACGCGACATCGAATAATTTTTCAAAAAGTGGAGAATGATAAAGTCGAGTTAATGATTCCAAACAAATTGAAATGATTAATTTTTCGAGTTGTTAAACTCTGAAAAGTCGCATTAAAAGTTTCGAGTATGAATGACCCAAAACGCTCAATTTTTTGACATTTGCAAATATTTTTGCTAAAAATATTTTGATGATTTGGTTTTAGAAATTTAAAGAAAATAATTATTTCGTTGTTTTTTTTATATAATTGTAGTATCTTTTGCATACAAATTCCGTATTGGATTTTCTTTATATTTTTTTTTTAAAATCGGAGAGCATGTTATATGAGATAATATTTGCTTCGCTAGCAACTACTTAATATGAATTTTCAGTTTTTCAGACATTTTAATTAGGGTTGCAGTTTGAGTTATTTGATTCATTTAAAAGTTTACACATTAGGAAGTAAGATACGATCTAATATCTTATAATTGTTAGAATGAAATCATTTATTTTACAAAAGATGAACGAAAACATAATGAATCAAATTAGAAAGAGATTTACTGTGAATTGATGTTCCCAATTTTAGCCCTAAAATATTTTAATTAGTTACTAAATGAGCATAATTTTAAAAGTTGGGTGATTAAATGAGCACAAAGCCAAAAGTTAAGTGACCAAAAAAAAGTTATGTAACTAAATTAGCATAAAGCTAAAAAGTTTTGATGTGAATAGTTATCAAGAATTTAGAAAAGAAAAGATAGATTTGAACGATTTAAGATGAAGAACACAAAGAGTAAATATTAATCAGATCTCATATTGATTAAGACTGATTACCAATTAAGCAGAAGTGAGTTCTAGAATTCGTCCTTTTACTTCTAGCCTAAGTCCCTATTTATAGGGAACAAACAAAAAATATACTAAGTCTTTACATTTTCACTTCGCATAAAAGATGACTTAGTAAAATACCATAAAATGTGAAACTACACAAAACACTCTATTCGACTTTTTACAATATACATCAACATTCTCCCCCTTTGGAAACAGTCGATACAGTTTAACTCATAAGCTTTTGAATTGCAGAGTGAATTGTCTTTCGCACTTCTCCATACCAGGAGATCACCTTCTTCAAATCTTTCTTGTCTCCTTCGTTATTCTTCTTGCAATTATTCATACGTACTATAAAGTGATTGTATTGCGAAGAATTATATCTTTCAATCTCTGAGACTTTGAACAAAAATTTCTTCGGATTTGCTTTTGTATCTCTGCCAGAAAACACCATACCAAAAGGTTTCAGGAAGATTTCACCAACGCCATACTTTGACAAAGCAGATTGAGTCAAAGTCTCCTCCCATGGAACTTTCACTTCCCTTCCCAGAACATTCGCTAATTCATCATCTGTAAGGGCTAGACAACTGAAATAGTTGTCTATGAAAGTCTTCACATGTGCGAAGCCTACTTTGAATACATCTGTATCAGAGCCTTTAAGATTGTTATCTTCCATATGCTTCAGGATCAGTGCTACTTGAATTAAATCATTGCAGTTCATCAATGGAAAGTCAACAACTGTGAAGTTATACTGTTTGTTGTCAGCTCTGATAACAAAATATCTAAAATTTTGTAACATCTCTTCAAACAAAATATCCTTCTTTATTTTCACCACCTTTTTGATCTTCATCAAGGACCAAACTTCATCTGGATTCTTCCCCAAGACAGCATGAAATCTAATTTTCATTTGAGTATAATCATTCGGATTATCAAATTTCTCACTGATCTTGTAATGAGCATTGATAAAAAACATTTCAATTATAGGAAAATCCAATTGGCAATGATCTGAGTTCGCAACATCATAACTTCTTTTTGGCTTCTTCTCGAACTCATACATCTCCCTACGCAGAACTTTTGACTCTATTGTTTCATAGGAGTAACGTTTTGCAGGATCTCCTTTGTTCATGGAGGGAGGATCACTTGCCCTTTGTCTCATTATACTCTGAACTTGCCTCATCCTCTCCATTTCAGCCACAGCCTCAACTTTCAACTCCTCTTTTGATTTTTCATATAATATTTCTTTTCCTCTTCCTACAATATCTTTTTGAGGTTTTGAGCTTGAACCTCCTTCGTTTCTTCCAATAACAATACCTTTGGTAATTGTTCTTGTGGTAATTGTTATTGTAGAAATCGGTTTTAAAGGAATTGGAAGAGTAGCAACAAGCTGAGTTGATATCACTTTTCCAACAGTTTTCGCATCCTCTTTTTTACTTCGACATTCTTCTCCCCCTTGCACCCCTGTGGAAACAGGCGGAGCAATCTTCGGTAGTAAAGAAGTGAAATTTGTAAGTGGGGTAAGAGTTTGTGAATAGATTGTTCTAAAGTATTAATATTTAGAGACAAGAATTCAGGAGTAAGGATTTGAGTGGATGAAGAATGCGAAACTGCTGTTTTAAGATCCGTGACTAACTGTATTAGCTGATCAAACTTCAACATTGTTTCGGCTTTATGATCTGCAAGAACAGGAATATTATTGAGCTTTTGAAGTTGAGAAGAAATGTCCACAATTTGCTTTTGAACTTCTTCTCGTTTCATGTGAACATCCTGAAGATCCTTCGCAAGGTCAGACTTCAACTCCTGAATTTTGAAGTTGACATCCTCACGAACTTTCTTTACATCTTGTACAAAAAGAACATGACGTTCTTTTGTAATAGCTCTAAGATCTTGAACAATAGAAGTAAAATTACTTCCTTGTGATGTAATTCTGAGCTCATAATTTTTATCAGATTGAGCAATCTTTTCCATGATTCTTTTCTCTGCTCCTTTGTGTTGGGTTATGAGCATTCTAACACTCCTAAGTGTACATGAAACCCTAAATACCTTGGATCTATGTTTTCTCTATTATACATGCAAATATGAATATCCAAGGTATTATCCTAAACTAGCATACACAACTATCAATATAACAAGATAGAATACATACCTCTTTGATGGAGCTTGTCTTCATGAAGCTTGAGTGCCTAGTGCCCCAAGTGTGACACCTCAAATGGTTCACAATCATCAAAACACTTAGAATAACTTAGAGAGAATTCTACACTTCATGAAATCGGCTAGCCCTTTCTTACTCTCACTAGTGGCCGCTTTTCCTCAAGAATCAGATGCTTATATAGTTATACAATTAGGGTAAACCCTAATTGTCATGACTTTCCATTTCCTTGGATCCATGGGTTAAAATACACCATGGAGCATCCATGGAGCATCATATGGGTTTTGGCCCAACTAGATAATCCATGGAGCATTAGCCCACTATACAAGTATGGATGATTTACACAATCAACCCACATATTTAATTAGTCTTCTTTTGATCACTCAATTAATGCTAGATTAATTCTTGATCAATACTAATTAAATAATCTCATTATTCTTATTATTAATATACTAGAACTTATAATATATTAATAACCATAAGTGTCTTATTTCTCTCATTTAGTCTATCTAAGTGCATGATGGTATGCAACCCAAATGGACCATGACGGTTCGGGTCAAGTTTTACCAATTATAGTTATGGACTTAGACATTAATCCAACAGTCTCCCACTTGGATAAGTCTAAAACTATTATTGCGTATGACTTCAGGAACCAACTGGCAATCGTAGCTCTCAAAAGCTTCTGTCGAACTCTGACCTTGTAGATGAACTCTGATCTTGCCAATGACTTGTCCATTAGATAAGGGATCATATATTCCTCCATTCTAGATATCATATGGACTGAGACATGGATTATAATCAATCTCTCTGTCCATTTGTTGTTTCCCGATTTCCGATTTATGACGACTGACTAATTGAACAAATCAAATTAGTCCTGGCCCGGCCGAGCACTTCCATTTGTCATCATCAAATCATCGAGGGGCCCACAGATATCGCTTTTATCATGAAGGTAAAAGGAATGGATAAACTTCGACTCATATGGCTTGTTCTACTACTTGTTGAATCATACACAAAGGCACGTTTTTTTAGCACCGAGTTACCAAATGCAGTTTCGTGCAATCAATGTACAACCAACTCATAGTAAAAACTCATATCTCTAGGTTTGAAGAATATAAGATATTATCGTCTCATGATCACTCGTGATAAAATCCATGAAGTGATTCCAATGAGCGTGGGTTGAATCCAATACTCAGAACTTATGAGCACTCATGAGTGTTGTAGCCCTTTGTCCAACAACTTAGACCTCTACAAGCCAACCCATGACAGTCTTAATTCATATCTACTTCCAACATATGACCGACTGTGGATGGTTTGAATAACTTAGTCATTCCGGAAGAATAACCTAGTTTATTCGGGAAGTCAAAACATGCAAAGTGAAACAGAATAATAATTGAATCCAATATGGTCTCAGAACTTATGAATATAAATAAAACACTTTTTATTTATCACCATATGATTACACATTATTCATTGTATACTGTTTCAGCTATCAACTTTTATTCTTGAATTTAAAACAATAGTTGTCCAATGCTCCAAGCATGTACACTATGTTTTCTAAACACTAGTCATGCCATACACCAAGTATGCATACTATGTTTGTCTATGATCTTTACTTTGTGAACTAGATCAATTGAACTTAGCTTCAATTATTCTCTTTTCACACTCCCAAATCCTTACTGCAAATGCAAGAATTCCAAATTCATGTCATTTACTGAAATCTGTTAGATTCTAAACTTATATGCATTGATCCTCATGTAATGATTATGCACAAAGTCAGAAAGACTTGACAACAACCATTACAGAGCATTCCAAAGGAGATCAGCTCCTTTGAAACATCCTTCTTGCATTAAGTTTCCTAATCTTAAACAGATTGAAAATTCTAACTTTGAAACATTTCCAGATTCCATTTTGACTATCACTTCTGAACAAGAGTTGCCTCCTTACAGATTATGTCAATATGGTCCTTCCTGAATTATCACTATACTTCCAACTGTCCTTGAGCAACCAATCTTTGGTAACCCTTAGATTGTCCTTGACAATTGTTTAATCCTTTTAGTCAAATCCAGTTCTAAACCTTTTCCCTTCTTAATGCCCCAGGCATTTGGAAACTTTTAGAACGGAGAACTATAGCACATGTAACCGATCCTATATCCGAAGCATATGGGACACGATTCATGATGTCTCACATAAAGACTAAACCAGACTTTTGCTATAACATTTCCATTTCTATTTGCCAAGTTCTCATAATTCAGATTATGAAAAGGGATGCCGTAATCATAATCGAATTTAAGAACGTAAATAATGGACCCATATACAGAATTTCCTTATGTTGAGCCATTCCAACATGAAATTCATATATATCCTTGACTAAATGATTAAAACCTCACGATCTAAGCTAATAGATTTGAGATGAAGTATAATTTCCTCTCCCTTAATTATAGCAAAACAACTTTTTCCCAATTGAAATCTTTTGTTTTTCTATAATTAACATTGCTAACTTGCAATATTTATCATAATTATCATGCTCCCACTAACATGATGATCATTAGCATAACACTTATGCTCCCACTAGCTTTGACATGTACTCCGAAATCAGTTGAACTTCTAGAAATCAATACTTTATTGACTTTCTTACCAAAGTTAAGATTTCTGATACTGGATTGTTTTGATAAGACTTTATCAAAAACATACACCTTCCCTTAGATAGCACACTTGTGTGTCTAAACAATTATGAAGAGGGATGTCGTAATCATAATGGTTAGACTTTTTTTTTTGCCACTTCTCACAAGTCCGGGTTAGTGTGTCGGTAAACCACACACGCTCCACTAACGACTTTGAGAATGCAAATATCACAACCGCTATCTAACTAAAATCTACTTAGTGAAAGTGTTTCCTCACCATCATTTTCATGAATCGGAGAGAAACCTTATGACACTTAGATTTATATGGTGTATGAGTTCCCATCCATGTGAATTGTCAAAACCATAGTCACAAGACAAGGATAATGACAAATCCAAACTCATATGGACTGAACTCAATCTTAATTTCTTGCCACCTGGCAGCTCAAGGGCCTGCCATTGCTTCTAAGTTGTTGTGCAAACAATTGAGAACTCTAAGAACTCATATGCAAAGCCAAATTTGATTGGAATGGGCACAGAATATGTCAACACGATAGGCTATAAACCTTAAGTCGTGTGCTAGTGAAGAACTTCAGGTTTTATTCTTGATTAGTTGTTGAGTCTTTCAAGACTTTTAAGATTCCCAATGTCCTCTTGACCTATAAGACTCCCTTGTCAAACATCCAAGAGATAGTGCGGATTCTAATCAAGACAAACACTTCACACAATTGGCCTTAGTTGGTCTTTGTTTTATCCAAAACATCACAACTTACCAATTTCAAATGTACAAGAGTAGAAAACTTTTACTCTTACATTTGATAAGTGTTTTAAACCTTCTTTAAGACATGTCACTCAAATTACAATCTTGGAGTATGAGTCTAAGACTTGTATTGGAACGAAGTATGACTCATCTTCTTGATTTAACCATTTCAACAATTCAAGATCCCTATTCTTAGTCATAAGAATGCACTAAGACTTCCTTAGAGAACTAATTGTGCTATGGCTTCTTAATCATTAAGATGATCACAAAAACTGATACTAAAGTACTCTCCCATCTTTTCATATTTGAGAAACTTTTATCCTTTTGCCTAATTTGATTCTTCTTATTCGCTCTGCCTTGCATTGGAACCTTTTCCAATGTCTCAGAGTTACACTTAAGCTTGTAAGTATAATCATATTTACTGAGCTTTAGTAAACTATGACGAATAGCCTTATATCTTCTATGGTGGACTTAATCAGTGCACATGACTATGTACTCGATCCCCTAGTCCATTACTTGACTCACATATCCATGTGAACAAGTAATTAGTCTTAATTTTTCCAATACTTGAAAGTTATCATTCATCATGCTATACAACTTGCATGATTCCAAGTTCCAGTCCAATTGAGACTTGGGTGATGAGAATCTTTCCTTATTTGGTAAATTTAGACATTACCTCAAATGAAAGAATCAATTTCATATTCCCACTATTGCTATTAATGGAATCATATAAGCAACAATTTTTCCTCAAATGCCATTGTAAGGATATTTTAAAATAAATAAAATCAAAATTTTCTTTTATTTTAAAACTATGCGGAAAAACATATCCTTACAATCCATATGAAAACTTGTTGTTATCTATTCCTTAGCAATATCTCATAACTCCTAAGAAGTAGCTCAAGAATCTGATTTTTCAAACTACGCGATAGAAATCCATCTATGCGATCAGATTCAGCATATTCTTTCTTTAAGTGCCTTTACTTTTCTTTGATTCTTAAAACATTACCATGTGACCCAGTCACATCATTTATCAGGAATCTCAGAATAGAAACTTAACAGAGTTAGATTAGTGGACTTTACCTGAAGTAGAGTCAATCTTATTGACTTTAACATCCTTAGGTAAATTTGGCAGCTTCGCAACTAATGACCCTTCCTTTGGCAATATAAACATATGGACCCTTTGATAATGGTACACGGGACTATCACAAACTTAGCTTTTCTCTTTACCATTTGGTCAACCTAGTTGACTATGTTCAATCCCTTTCCTTGGGAAGAGAATGCTTTTTCTGTATTTCCAGTGTCACCATTGTCAATGTCCATAAAGTTTCAGGAAGTTGATCTTAGCAAATAGATAAGATCATTAAGGGTCTTGTCATAGTCTGTTTCATAGGTGTTCCAAAAGAACTCACTATGTGACTTAGAAAGTGATTGAACCACCAACTTTCTCAAGACTTTGACACCCAACTCTCCCGGCTTGTCAATATGTGACTACATCTCCAGGATGTGATCACACCAAGACCTTTACTTGCCAATAGGGCTCGAGTGACCTTAAACTTTTTAAGAACTTGTGGGGTAGGGAGAATAATTGGAGGAGGTGAAAGAAGTATGATTTCCATGGGATATCATCTTCATTTAGGAAAGCTTGTTTCAAGAGATTTGGGAGGATCATAAATGTCTAAACCAGACATCTTTTTGGGAGATATTCAAGATAGTTGATTTTAAATTCCTTAATATGACACCCAATATGAAATATTAAGGCTAGGACCCAACAAACTATTTTACAACTTAGAAGAGGTATGCCGTAATCCAAGCTATAAAACAATTTGAAGGTAGGTGAACGACGATTCACCAATTTCCACCAAGATAAACGAAATGTATTATTAGGTTTTAATTGGTTTTTGAAACTCCTAGATCTTTGAGATTCATTGAACTGTTCAATGGCATGTTTCAATCTCGAGTGTGCCCTTCAGGTTTTGTGACTGGGATGCCGAGGATCACAAAACAAGGTGTGAAGTAACCATGAAAATTACTTGGTACCCTTAATAAATTACCCCTCAATCAATGTGCCGGTTAACCACACACGCTCCATTGATACTATGATAAATATTAAGTCACCCTTTACCTACCTTGTTAAGTCCAAGTTAGTGTGCCGGTTAACCACACACGCTCCACTAACCGACTTAAACAAAGTGCAAAGTGTAATTTCATGGATTAGCACCTTTTTTTATTATTATTTAATGAAGAGACTCTTGGTCCTCCATAACTTGAGGACAAATTATGTAGTCATAACTCCAATTAATTAGAACTAGACTCTTCATTTTTTGTAACCTTTGCCAACTTTTATGAGTTTTATGAAACTTAAATGTGACTTTTCATATAACTTGAGAACAAGTTACAAAAACACATTTTAGAATCAACTCTTAGATTAATTTGGATTGAAAACAACTATTTCATTCAACTTTTCTATTAATCTAAGCAACTCATAAGAACAAGATAATTCAAATCAAACTTTTTCATGTAATTAGTCTAACCTTTAAACTAATACAAAACATGAATCTATTGACAATTATCTTTGAAAATGGATTAGCATGAACATTACCACATTAAAAAAACAAGTTTATAAGTTCAAAAAACAACTTAGGGTAATGTTCCTAGTCCATTTCTAGCCAAAAATATGCTATCTGGGGTCCAACTCGTCGAGTGCATGAACATAACTCGGCGAGTTGGATGCATTTTGCCTTGGACTCGTCGAGTCCCTTCATGGACTCGGCGAGTCTGCTGGGCTGACAGCGTCAAAACTCGATTTTTCAGCTCCATTTGCAAGTATAACAAGAAAACAAGCCTAGGCTCTGATACCACTGTTGTAACACCCCCCTCTGGCACGTATCACAATATTGTCCGCTTTGGGCTACTCGGCACGAGGACTTCCCAGGGGGTCACCCATCCTGGTACTACTCCCGCCCGAGCACGCTTAACTGCAGAGTTCTTATGGGATCTGCTGCCCTCACGGCTTTAACACGCGTTGTTTTAGGGAATGTATCCACACCCCTTATAAGGAATGCTTAGTTCTCCTTCCTAGCCGACGTGGGATCAGATCTAACCCACTTTCACCCCCCCCCCCCCATTATAGGGTTCGACGTCCCCGTCGAACACATCGACCCGTGCCCTAGCTCTGCTACCATTTGTTGGGTTATGAGCATTCGAACACTCCTAAGTGTACATGCAACCCTAAATACCTTGGATCTATGTTTTCTCTATTATACATGCAAATATGAATATCCAAGGTATTATCCTAAACTAGCATACACAACTATCAATATAACAAGATAGAATACATACCTCTTTGATGGAGCTTGTCTTCATGAAGCTTGAGTGCCTAGTGCCCCAAGTGTGACACCTCAAATGGTTCATAATCATCAAAACACTTAGAATAACTTAGAGAGAATTCTACACTTCATGAAATCGGCTAGCCCTTTCTTACTCTCACTGGTGGCCGCTTTTCCTCAAGAATAAGATGCTTATATAGTTATACAATTAGGGTAAACCCTAATTGTCATGACTTCCCATTTCCTTGGATCCATGAGTTAAAATACACCATGGAGCATCCATGGAGCATCATATGGGTTTTGGCCCAACTAGATAATCCATGGAGCATTAGCCCACACAAATGCCACACCCTTCCGGGTCAATCTGGTGAGTGGAACTGCAATCTTGGAGAAATCCTTAATAAATCTCCGATAATACCCTGCCAACCCGAGAAAACTCCGTATCTCAGAAGGTGACCTCGGCACCTCCCACCTCATCACTGCGTCAACCTTGGCCGAATCGACCAATATCCCCTTCTGGTTAACGAGATGTCCCAGGAACTGGACTTCCCGTAACCAGAAATCGCACTTGGAGAACTTTGCGTAAAGTTTCTCCGCTCTCAAAACCCCAAGCACCTCCCTCAAATGCTCCTCGTGCTGCTCACTAGATCTCGAATATACCAGAATATCATCAATGAAAACAATCACCGACCGATCCAACATCGGCCGACATACCCTGTTCATGAGGTCCATGAACACAGCCGGGGCATTAGTGAGCCCAAAAGGCATCACCACAAACTCATAATGCCCATAACGCGTCCTGAATGCTGTCTTCTGGACGTCCTCGTCCCGCACTCTCACCTGATGATCGCCCGACCTCAAATCAATCTTGGAGAACCAAGATGCTCCCTGTAGCTGATCGAATAAATCGTCGATCCTCGGTAGCGGGTAACGGTTCTTGACCGTCAGCTTATTCAATTCCCGGTAATCAATACACATGCGATGCGAGCCATCCTTCTTTTTCACAAACAAGATGGGTGCTCCCCACGGCGAGCTACTCGGCCGAATGAACCCCTTCCCCAGCAACTCCTGAAGTTGCGAGGATAACTCCTGCATCTCCAGAGGCGCAAGGCGATACGGCACCTTAGCAATAGGCGCGGCCCCCGGAACCAAATCGATGCCAAACTCCACTTGCCTCGCGGGAGGCACACCTGGTAACTCTTCGGGAAATACATCTGGAAACTCCCGCACCACTGGAACTTCCTCCACAGAGCTCGGTCTCTCGGAGATCACTCGCGTATCCATCACATACGCTACATAACCCTTACAGCCCTGCTGTAAACACTGCCTCGCCCTAGCAGCCGCACAAAAGGCTGATCCAGAACGTGTACCCTCGCCGTACACTGAAAGAACTCCCCCACTAGGATCTCGTATAGTCACCAGCTGTTGCTCGCAATCGATAACCACACCGAATCGGCTCAACCAATCCATGCCCACTATAACACAGACATCACCCATCGCAATCGGAATCAGGTCGATCGGAAACTCGACCCCGAATATCTCCAATACACATCCCTGGAAGACCTCTGTGGCACAAATCACTCTGTCGGCGGCTATGGAAACCCGCAGGGGCCGACTCAATACTCCACGACTAACGCTGATACGCTGACTAAATGCCAAGGACACAAAAGATCGACTCGCACCCGAGTCAAATAACACTAAAGCAGGTACAGAATTCACAAGGAAGGTAGCTAAGCATAGCATGATATAAGCATAATATCTCAACACCATAAACAATAATGAAAAGGAAACATACCAGCCACAACGTCGGGCGCGGCGCGGACCTCTTCCGCAGTCAGCTGGAAGGCTCTCCCCCGAGCCCTCGGTGCCTCGGCCTTCACGGGCCGACTCTATGCAGCAGTAGCTCTGATGGCGGCGGGAGCAGACCCCTGAGATGCTCCGCGCAGCAGCGGACACTCCGCCTTCTGGTGTCCAGTCTGGTTGCAGTGGAAGCACACTGCAAATCCCTTGGGGCAGTCCTTAGCCATATGCCCCTCCTTGCCACATTTGTAGCAAGACCCTGCCCGACAGGCGCCATCGTGACCCTTGCCGCACTTCCCACAAGTGCGGCCCTTCTGGCTCCCGGGTCTGGGATCAGCGGGCTTGGCCCGCTTGGCTGCCGGCTGGGACTGTGCCGGCCGCCGATCCCTCCCCATAGACTCCGCCTCCTCCCTAGCCTGAGTCTCAAGCTCAATCTCCCTCTTCCGAGCATTTGCCTGAAGTTCGGCAAATGTCCGGTACGAGGAGTTCGCAGCGAAATCCCGAATATCCCGCCTCAAAATGCTCAGATAACGGCTCATACGTGCCTGCTCGGTGGACACGTGCTCAGGGCAAAACATCGCCCTCTCCTGAAACATCCTCGTAATCGCTGTAACTGAGTCGGTACCCTGCTTGAGGGTCAGAAACTCCTGTGCCAGACGTTCCCTCTCCACCTGAGGAACATACTCATCTCGGAACATGGAAGTGAACCTCTCCCAGGTCACTGCCGAAAGCTCAGTCGGTGTGAAATGCGCAGTCACAAACTTCCACCAGTCCTTCGCTCCCAAGCGAAGCTGGTTCAGCGCGAACCGAACCTTCAAATGCTCAGGGGACGAGCAAGTGAAGAAGCATCCCTCCATATCAGATATCCACCTCATAGCTGCCACCGGGTCCTGCGTACCATCAAACTCTGGTGGCTTGGTGTTGCTGAACTCCCTGAACAACATCGCATCACCTCCCTGGGGTCTTGCCGCAGCAATCGCTGCGGTAGCTGTTGCAACCGCAACCTCAGAAAGAGCGGCATAGCGCTCGTCAAACGTCTCAATCAAAGTGGTCTTAATGGACCCGAACATCTCTGGTATCTCGGCTCTGATGACCGCAGCCACCTCCTCATGAATGATCTGTCGAATGTCCTCATCACTAGATCCGGCATCCTCTGGCATGTGTCGTGTCCTCACCATGATCAACCTCTGAAATACAACATGCGATAATTAGAATTCACTCGAACACTCTTACATTCAACAATCCACCCCTCCTTGATTCTCGGCATCCCCAGATTTTTATTTGAACTGTGTACCGCTCCGGTGCTTTTAGTAGTACGGGCCCAATACTACTGTCCGCACCGTCTCGGTACACACCCCAAATCGTCCTCTTCGGATCCCAGTCTCCAAGTACTCTATTATACTTAAATCTCTCTGAACAGATCTCACACAAAACCCTAGCTGCTACCTAATTACTCTCAGCGTCTCATAGCAGCTCACCATTCCCTAAGCTAAGGCATCACAAAACAGGCCACTCTAGCCCTATCAGCAATACCTAGCCTACTCTAGCATGCACACACATCACAATAATAGTTATTACATAACAAAAGATATTTTGGGAATTCACCGTTCGGGCGCTGACTGATCGTACACACGTTTCTTCCTGGAAAACCCTTTACTCTTAGAAAATTTTGGTTTTTATTTTGAAAATATCTCTTTATTTCCTCAGTTTGAGTTCAAATACCCCCGAAGGTGTACCCGAATCCCTCAAACCAAAGCTCTGATACCAATTTGTAACACTGATTTTTCAAACAAATTTTTCGATTTTTATAAAACATAATTCCATCAATATTCATAGAAACACCCCTTTTAATTGTTCAACAAAATAGTACAAAATCCCAAGATCCAAAATGTCAAGTTCCAAACGTGTGTGTACGGATCAAGCCGGCGCCTTCCCACGGTCGTCACTAGTACCTGAAACAAATAACATCAACACTGTAAGCACAAGGCTTAGTGAGTTTCCCAAAATACTACATATAACACATATTAGCCACTCGAGGCTATAACTCTGTGGGTCCGTGCACCCAAACTCTGTGAACCCTCAGGTTCTAACTCTGTGAACCTTCCGGTTCTAGCTCTGTAAACATACACAACATCAAACACATAAAAGTAATGCAGTACAACACATAACATACATAGCATACAAATACCCTATCACATAACTCTGGTTACCTACTCAAGGTAAAGTATAGTGAGAAGACTCACCTCGTGTGTCTCGGTAAACCGTAACCCTGAAATCGCTAAACACTCGATCTGCCGAGCTGAAGTCCCCCCTATAGCACAATATACCTCTAATTAACACTTTCCCAACTAGGGTTGACCATACCATAACAGGACAATCTAGGTCAACGCTGGTCAACGGTCAACTTGACCGGACTCGGCGAGTGCACTATAGCGACTCGGCGAGTCTGAGCGCATTCACCAATTTCCCTGGAATCCTCTCTTGACACGTCGAGCATCCCTTCCCAACTCGACGAGCTCCACCTGGCACGAGTTGTGGGGCCACCACGACTCAACTCGCCGAGTCTCAAGAACAACTCGGCGAGTCCAGTTTGACTCGGTCCACCTATCCATCCTGACTCCCCCTTGACCCACTGAGTTCACTCATCCCAACTCGGCGAGGCCACTCGCTGAGTGGTCGTGCAGCATTCAAGCTACTCGCCGAGTCTGTTCTTCGGACTCGGCGAGTTAGAGCCATGCACTGACTCAATCTTGCTCTAAAGGCCAGATCCAGTCCGCTAATCCATAGATCCATTCCCCCCATGCTTATTTAGCACGTAAAGTTACAACCTTGATGCATAAATAACCTCTACATGCTCACAAATGATGTTTTTGACTCAACTACTTCAACACAAGGCCAAGGACTCCATTTCCACCCATAAAGCTTGATGAGTGAGGCCCTCTGAACCTCTATGGATCCAGATCCATGGTCTCAACTCAAAGAGGGAACCAAAGGGGCACCAAATCACCCCATAAATGATCATATTAAGCCCTAACTTGCATCAAGTTTCACCAAACAGAAAATGGTCCGAAAATAGTACCTCTAGAGTGATGATCCAAGCTCCAAATCCACGAAATAGCAACCTCCTTTGCTTCCTCTTGCCTAGGGCCTCCTTCTTCTTGCTAAGCAACACACACAAGATCAAGATTTGGCTCTCTTTCCTTCACAAAATGCTCAAGAACTCTAGGGACACTCTCTGGGGGGTTGGGTGAGCGCAAATGACGGCCATAAGGCCCCTTAAATAGGCCACAAACCCAGAGATTTAGGGTTTCATAACCCAGCGCAGACTCGCCGAGTCCATACCCTGGACTCGCCGAGTCCAAGTGCGCACCCTCAATTAATCCCGCATCCCTACTCGGCGAGTCTGAGCCCCGACTCGCCGAGTCCCTCTCACAATATAACACAATTAAACTTACATTATACCTGGTAAAATCCGGATGTTACAAGTCTGAGTTGGTTTTACTCAGAACCTCAAGGATTTCGTGTGTGCATTGTGCCAACGAAATAAGATAAGAAACAAAGATATTTGTAATGTTATGATGTCAAAAATTCAATTTGACATGAATGCAATAAAACCCCGAGCAAAGGTTGCTTCGTTAATTATCAAGAGAAATAATCAACTGCTTGTGTAGTTTCCCGTGAATTACAATCGAATACTTGTAGAGAAGTATCAAAGGGCTTCTTTTAAAAGTCATTTTGGATTGATTTGAAATTTCATTACATATCAACCTTAACATAAGGTGAGAAATTGTAAATGAAATTACTTGTTTGACCAGTGTAGTCAGTGACAAGTTGGCTTTTGAAAATATTTATCATGACAAGGATTTGCGAATGAAACTTACACTGAAATCATATTCAAAAGAAAATTTTGTTCTGGATCTTGTTGGGAAACAAACATTCTTGGTTCTGAATATTTGATCAAGACCACACATGCGAATTGAATATGATTTGAAGTTTCAAATATATATATATATATATATATATATATATATATATATATATATATATATATATATTTTGATACTGAAACAAAGGTTTCGTAAAAAATCTGGAACAAAATTCCCCGTCAATTCCTTAAGGTTTATGATTTTTGGATTTCACTTTCATCACGGACTCATGATGATAGATCATAAACACAGAGCTATGATTTGTCTAGGTTTTGATTGGTTTGATCAAAAACCTCAAGGACAAATCTTTTAAATTTTTTTTTTTTGGAGTGTAAGAATTGTTTGGTGTAAAAAGATTGAATAAGAATCGAAGTGTACCTCTGTTATAATGGACAAAACAGAAAACTCTTAACTCATTTGAGAAGAGTAAGGTAGCTCATGTTGACTTATGCGAATATAAGCCTTTTTGGGAAGAAATTTTCATGTGATAATTTCATTAAGGCTTTCTTTTCACACATAGAGTCGTGTTGAGGGTTTTGGTCTACATACAGCAGCATGCTTCTAGGGACATCCTAACTAGTCTTTAAAAAAAATTTAATACCTTCCCATAGAAACAAAATGTATGACCACTTCGCATTTTAGCCCTGCATTAAATTCTCAGCACACAGTTGAAGAACACAGAAAAATAAAATCTTTTTGGATTTTTGATTTTTCAAAAGAAAATACAAAAAAAAAAAAAAAAACTTTTTAGATTTTTGATTTTTCAAAAAATAAAGTAATATTCGTAAAACTTACCTTAGTTGTTATGACCTCAGATGCGAAAAGATATAGATGCGAAGCCATGCGAAGCCTCTGAATGAACAGTAACCTCTGAATAATGTTGATTCATCTACTGAACAAAACGTTTATTCTTGTGTCGATGAAATTGAATTCGCATTAACCATCCCCAAACCTGCTAAAATTCTAACAAATGATTTTTCATTAAGAGGTTTTGTAAAAATATCAGCAAGTTGTTCAGTTGTTTTGACAAAATGAATTTCAATATTCCCATCTTCCACATGATCTTTGATAAAATGATATCGAAGAGCGATGTGTTTTGTCTTTGAATGTTGCACTGGATTGTGACAAATGCGAATCGCACTTTGTGAATCACAATACAAAGGAATCTTTTTCATGTTGATTGCATAATCACGAAGTTGACTCTGAATCCAAATAATTTGCGAAGTGCAAGCAGCCGTAGATATGTATTCTGCCTCAGCGGTTGATATAGCCACACAAGTCTGTTTCTTTGATTGCCAGCTCACCAACTTTCCATCCAATAGTTGACATCCACCAGTCGTACTTTTTCTATCCAAGGTACATCCTCCTAGATCAGAATCTAAAAAAGCTTGAATGAAAAATCCTGTTTTCGTAGGATACCAAAGTCCTAAAGAAACAGTTCCCTTTAGATATCGAAAAATATTTTTCACGGCCGTCAAATGTGGTTCTCTTGGATTTGCTTGATATCTAGCACAACAACAAACTGAAAACATAATATCAGGTCTACTTGCAGTTAAGTACAATAAAGACTCTATCATGCTACGATACAATGTTAAATCAACAGCAGGAGTGTCTAACGAAGGAGTTAGTCGTGTTCCTACTGCCATAGGGACTCTGAGCTTCGTGTTATTAAGCATTCCAAACTTTTCAAGCAAGTTCTTCGTATATTTTTCTTGATTGATTAAGATTCCTTGCCTGTTTTGTCTTATGTTTAAACCAAGAAAATTATTAATTTTTCCCATCATGCTCATTTCAAACTAACTTTTCATTAAATTTTCAAATTCAAGTGACAATGCTGGATCAGTTGAACCAAAGATAATATCATCAACATAAATTTGAACAAGCATTAGATGACACCCAATGTGGGGCCGACTGATCCTTGTTTAAATTTAGATTGTTTCAAGAAATTTGTAAGTGTTGCGTACCAGGCCCTTGGTGCTTGTTTTAACCCATACACAGCTTTATCTAAAATATAAACATGATCAGGATGCTCATTGTTTACAAATCCTAGTGGTTGTTCAACATACACTGTTTCTTCGAGTTTTCCATTTAAGAATGCACATTTAACATCCATTTGATAAACATCAAAGGCTTTGTGAGCTGCATAGGCTAAAAATATGCGAACTACTTCAAGTCTTGCAACAGGTGCAAATGTTTCTTCATAATCAATGCCTTCTTGTTGTGAATAACCTTTAACCACTAGTCTTGCTTTATTTCGAATAATATTGCCATCTTTGTCGGTTTTGTTTTTAAAAATCCATTTTAATCCAACAATTGAAACATCAGAAGGTTTAGAAACTAATCTCCAAACCTTGTTTCGTTCAAATTCAGCTAATTCAGATTGCATAGCAACAACCCAATCTGAGTGTTCCATAACATTCTTTACTATTTTTGGCTCTATTTTCGAAATAAAGACATTAAACATACAAAGTTCTTGGTTAGTATTCAGTACCTCATTTTTCGCACGAATTTGAGTTCTAGTCAACACACCTTCTTGTAGATTACCAATTACCTGTTCTTTTGGATGATTTCTTGTCCATTTCGCAAGTGGTGGATAATTTGGATCATATTCTAATGGTGCATCTTCATGCATATCTTCATTTTCAGATCCTGTAACAGAAAAGTTATCATTAAATTCATGAAAGTCTGCATTTTTATCAAGATTATTTGTCTCTGTTTCATCATGCTCTCCCTCAACATGATCTGTATTTGGATACTCCCCCTCAAAATTATGTTCGTGTTGATTTTGCGTATGCTCCCCCTCAACTTGATGTTCTTGTCGATTTTGTGAATGCTCACCCTCAACTTGATGTTCTATAATGTCTTTCTCCCCCTCAAAAGTTGGTATACAATCTTCATGGATACTTGTGTGTTCCTCCTCCATATGACGATTTGGTGTGCTTTCACAAGTTATCGACGTTGTAGTGATTGTTGATTCATCAGTATGTTTTGAGGATTTTGATGTGTGATTATCAGGAGCATTATTTTCTGCATCAATTGCCCTGTCAGGAATTCCGAAAATTAAGTCATAATCAAAATCATTAATTTCAGAATTATCAATTTGAGTATTTGAATCCACAAGTATTGGTTTCTTATCGAATTTACTATCAATTTTTTTAAGATAGTAATCATCAAATGTTAAATTGAAAGTTTCTTCAATTTTTCTTGTTCGTTTATTAAGCACTCTATATGCAACTGAATTCTGTGAATATCCTAAGAAGATGCCTTCATCAGCTTTTGCTTGAAACTTTTACAAATTATCTTTGAGATTCATAATAAAGCACCTGCAACCAAAAATATGAATGAATTTTACATTAGGTTTCCGATTATTGATTATTTCATACGGAGTAACATTGAATCTTCTATGAATGTAAGATCGATTCTGAGTAAAACATGCTGTGGATACAGCTTCTACCCAAAGATGTTGAGGTACATTCGCATATGTTAGCATGTTTCTTGTAGCTTCGCATAGAGATCAATTTCTTCTTTCAACTACACCATTTTGCTGTGGAGTATATGGTGATGAGAAATTATGCGAAATACCTTTGTTTGTGAGAAAATTGTCAAGAGTTTGATTTTTAAACTCTGAACCATTATCACTTTTAATTTTTCGTACAGTCTTCTTCAGACTAATTTCAATATTTTTGATAAAATCAATCATCGTCTAAGCTACTTCAGATTTCAACATGAGAAAAAACACCCACGTGAATCTAGAGAAATCATCTACAACAACTAAAATATACCACTTTTTATTTATTGTTGCAACAGTTGATGGTCCACATAGATCAATGTGAAGAAGTTCCAATGGATCTACTATCTTTGAATCTATGACAATCGGATGACCTTTTCGATGTTGTTTTCCTTGATCGCAAGTTGCACACAAAGAATCATTGTCAAATTTTAGTGCTGGTAACCCTCGAACTAAATTTTCAGTTACAAGGTTATTTATGTTTCGAAAGTTCAAATGTGACAATCTTCTATGCCAAAGCCAGTTGAGATCATTAGATGCTTTTGATAGTAAACACACAGCTGGTTTTCCCGCAATTGGTTTGATGTCCAGTGTAAACGTATCACCATATCTTTTGGATTTGAGAAGTATTTCATTTGTGTTTGCATTGCAGATGATACATCCTTCTTTATTAAGCACAACTTGATTTCCAGTACCCACAACAAGTTGTGATACACTTATCAAGTTATGTTGAAGTCCTTCAACATAAGCAACTCTGTTTACTGTGAAGTTTCCATTTGTGACTTTCCCATATCCTTTCACTTGATACTTGTGATTATTTCCAAATTTGACAACTCCAGCATTTTCCAAGCTTCGGTAATCTCGCAAATTTTCCTTTCTTCCAGTCATATGACGAGAGCAACCTCTATCAATATACCATTTTGTATCATATTGCTTGCCAGATATCACCTGCATTTATTGAAAAAATTTAGGAACGCAAGACTTATTGGGTCCATCATTAGTAGAATTAAACAACTTTTTGGAACTTAAAAACCATGTTTTCACTTTGTTTGTAACAGAATCCATTATATCAACATCATCAGTTTTAGATATTGAAATATAGTCATTCCATAATTTTGGATTCTCATTGATTGTAATCTTATCCTTCACAACATTCGCATTTTTGATAACTGGTTTCCATTTTTGAACCGGAACTTGCGAATTATGGGATGATGTACTAGCAGTTGAAGAATTATTTGTCAACTTATCAAATGCACTTTTGATTTGTTGTTCTGAAAACTTTGCACTTTGTTATTTCTTTCCTTTCCCTTCAAACCAATGATTGATCATACTTACATCAGACTTTCCTTTGATGTATGAAACTTTGGTTTGTTTTGATATTGAAGGATTTGGAAAAATTGGTTGTTTTGGTGAATATTTCACTTTGACTTGAGTTGAGTTCTTCAAACTTGATGAAGTATTCGTGAATTTGTCAACATTTGGAAACTTTTGATTATTTGCAAATTTTTGCGAATTCTCAAATTTTCGATTGTTGTCATATTTGCGAATATATGGAACTTTGTCAATTGAATTTATTTGTTTATGAAAACTTGAAGTTGTTTGTGTGTTTTTATTTTGAAATTTTCATGATGTTTTTGAAATTCGTTCCTTTTCATTAGTCACAACTTGCCAGAATATTGCTTTTCTTGCTTGTCTTCTTGAAACATTATTTTCTGTTGAATAATTTCCAATCATCAATTTGAATTCTTGAGAATTTAATTTCACTTCAACCTTTGAGTTTTCAGCTTTTTCAAAAGTTTTGTTTGATTTTTCACCTTTAAGCACCCATTTTTGTAATGATTTTTGGTTTTGAAAACACATAAGAATTTTGGGTTAAATTGTTTTCTACTGTGTTTTGATTTGCGAAGAAACCTTCAGGTGTAGACTTTTGATTATCTTTTTCAATCATTTTATTGAACTCAGGATGAACTTTCTCAGCATTTCCAGTAGTGACAAAAACTTGATTTGGAAAAATAGTTTTATCAGTACATACAAAATTTTGATATACCTCTGTGTTGGTTTCCAAATAATGTGCGCCTTTGTCATTTAAATCTTTGTCAAATTCTTTTGTGTTTTCAAACACTTGATCAACCACAACCCTTTGATGTGTTTCAGTTGAATTTTTCTTTTCTTCTTTATTTTCATTAGTATCATCAGATTTCCAGCTTTCAACTTCCACATTATCAAACTTACAATGTTGCGAAGTTGAGGATTTGTCAACTTTATCCTCTACTATTGAATCAACTATTATTTCTTCACCTTTGATCTTAGATGTGATATTAATGATCGACAATTGAGAACAATCAATCTCTTCTTCTTCTTCTTCTATTTCACTGATTTCAATCACATTATCAGAATTTTCATCAATATCAGCGTAATTGAATTGTGAAGTAAGAGTTGAATTTTCGATTTTCTTTAAGATTTTCACTTGTTCACTTTTTGTCAAACTTTCATTTACAATGTCAACCAACTCATCAGCATTCAGAAATTCATCAATTTTGACAATACCATATGAATATCTATCATCAGCTATTTTGTCAAACTGAGCAATTGTACTTTCGCAATCATAAGAAACAACATCAACTTTTCACGCTCATACTCAAGAAAAGGTAAAAGTTTCCTATGTTGTTCTTTGCTAATATCAGAAGAATGATGTAAAGCTGTTAATTTTGCATACAAACGTTTTGCTAAATTACAATAGATGTTTCTTTGTGCTAGTAACAATCTAACATCATTAGAAAGATTATTCCTATCACAATCTATATTTTTGATTTGCATTTCTAATTTTTCTACTCTGCTCTTCTTTATTTCTAAATCCCTTCGTGTCTCACTAAGTTGCACATTTAATTTCTTAGCTTCGTTACTAGCAGACACAATAACAGAATCAAAATAAGCCACAATATCATTAAACGAAACAATTTCAGCATCATAAGCAGATAAAGGAATATTAAAAGATTCAAGAATTGCACGTACCTTGGTTGTCATGGGAGACTTGTGAGTGGATTTAGACATAAAACATTGCCCTGAAATGTTCTCTTCGCAATTCTCAAAACTTGCGAACATTGCTCCATTTGTGGGATGCCTCATTTCTTCATCATCAGATCCTGAAGACCAGATCTGATAAGTTCCACTTTCTTCTTCATCAGATTCTCCCTTAGCAACTAGAGACACTCCTTTGGTCTTTACACGTAATTCTTCAAACTTTTCGGAGTAGTACGCTTCATCTTTCACTTTTTCTTTCTTTTCATCTTTCTTTCGCAACAAGCAATCAACTGCAAAATGATTCGCGCCATTGCAATAGTGACAGTAAATTCCTGAATCACCCTTTAACTTTTTCTCTTCATTCACATTTTTCTATTTTTCATCTGTTTTCTCCATTTTCTTCCTCTTTTCCCCTCCAGTTCTTGTGACATCATTTTTCACATCACTATTCTTTCCTTTTGGATTAAAAGGCTTTTTGAAAAACTTTTTAACTCTGTTGTTTGAATAGTATGCTACTGCTTCATCATCGGAGTTCATCAAAAATCCTTCTACATCTGAAACATCTTTTTCATCAGTTTCTGATACCTTTGAAACAAGAGCTAAAGGACCACCGATAGCTTGTTTTGATTCTTCATACATTTCTGTGACCTCACATTCATGTGTTATCAGTTGATTGTAATGATCATTCAATGTAGTTGCATCAAAACTTTGTTGATTCTTAATCATCATGCTCACACTTCGCCATTCCTTGCGAAGACCCATAATGAAAGTTAAATTGAACTCCATGAGAGATCTATTGATACCATACCTATTGCAGCGAAACATAAGCTCATTTAGATGATCATAGCAATTTTCGAGAGTTTTTGTATCCTTTTGTCTGAATTCCTTCAGTTCTACTAGGCATTGCTTCACAGAGTTGATCTTCGTCTTTTCACTGCCTTGATACTTTTCTTTTAGAGTATTCCAGATCTCTTTTGCTGTTTTACAACTACGAATGTATTTGTAAACAACAGGAGGTAGAGCACCTCTTAGTTCTCTCATGCATCTCTTTTCATTATTCTTCAGTCGATTTCGTTGTTCTTCAACATCAGTAGATGCAGTGGATGATCCAACTGGTTGAACATTAGCAGGAGCTAGTACTGTTCCATCGATACACTTCCAAAGTTCTTCATCAATTCCATTTAAGTAATCTTCCATTCTATCAGCCCACTGATCATAGTATTCTGGAATTAACATCGGAATTTTGGTTGAGGAACCAAGCAAGTGAGAGAAAGAAGTCATTGAATTCATGTTAAAGTTCGCCATTGAAGAACACAAAAAATGTCTGAAAACTTGAAAACTTGATGAATTTTAGAATTTTATCAAATGAATTGATCACAAATCACTAATCGATTACTCGACTTAACAATTCAAATGCAGAATCAATTCAAATCTGAAGATCAAAAGTGATTTTCAAAATCAAAAATGCGCGGAAAATTTTGAGTGAATTTGTAACTCAAAAAGCAAATGATTCTTATACGAAAATTAGATCTAAGCAGTTTGAATCCCGCTCTGATACCAATTGATGTGAATAGTTATCGAGAATTTAGAAAAGAAAAGATAGATTTGAACGATTTAAGATGAAGAACACAAAGAGTAAATATTAATCAGATCTCATATTGATTAAGACTGATTACCAAATAAGCAGAAGTGAGTACTAGCATTCGTCCTTTTACTTCTAGCCTAAGTCCCTATTTATAGGGAACAAACAAAAAATATACTAAGTCTTTAGATTTTCACTTCGCATAAAAGATGACTTAGTAAAATAACATAAAATGTGAAACTACACAAAACACTCTATTCGACTTTTTGCAATATACATCAACAAGTTTGATGACCTTTTAAAACTAAAAAAAGAGTTAATTGACCAAATGAGCACAAAATCAAATGTGAAGTGACCAAAAATAACCTAAACCCTATTTTTAAAACTCTTATGTTTGCCCTTATTTTATTTTCTAAAATAAGAGGGCTTTTGTTTATCAATGCCCATTAAGATAAGTGTAGTTTTTCATAAAATCTAGGAAACCTTCGGAGCCTTTGAACCCACTTGGTTTTAGGATGTTGATGAATATAGAACGATCAAATAGTATGATCTTCTCTATAAGTATACTACATCAAGATTAAGGAACTTTGAATGCTATTTCCTTCTTATATAAATTATTTCATAAGCCTTTAAGTGCTTAACTCAAATAAGAACTAAAGGTGAAGCACTTTACATCACCAGTTCTTGCAACAAACTTCAAAAGAATGACAAGGAGGAAACACCATACTACTTTCGGTTTTAGGTGAAAAAGAAGGAGAAGAACTGAGTTTTCAAGACCAAAACAACCAGCCAAAGAATCATGCAATATAATTTTTAAAAATCCCCATGCAAAGTAAAGTCTACCCATTAAAATACTTTAAAGTAATGGCTAGTAGAATAATCATGGGAGACAACGTATGGAGGTTGAGAAGCAACCTATGTTCCTTCACAAACATTTCAGTCATGGTCTTCAAAAGAAGACAAAATGTGTTTGCTAGTTTATTAACCATGATACATTAACTCATAACTTAATCATTGTTAAACAAAGTGTCCCAACCAAGAAACTAGACAAAACACCTTATGAGATTCCAACCAAGAAACTAGACAAAACACCTTATGAGATTTTGTATGGAAAGGTTCAATCCGTATCGTACATAAAGGTGTGAGGTGTGAAGCTTATGTAAGACATGACGCTTCTAACAAATTCGATCCCAGATCTAGGAAGTGAATTTTTATCGGACATCCTAAAGAGTGTATAGGATATGACTTCTACAATCCTAGAAAAATAAAGTCTTTATTACTTGGAAGGTTGAATTCTCAAAAAGCAAGTTTCTAATGGGTGAAGTCAGTGGGAGGCATGTGGAACTTGAGGAAGAACGACAACCTAATACACAAGAGGTTGACACTAGTAACCAACAAGACGTTGTCGAACTTGAACAAGGCATTCATTAGGATCTTAACGAAACAAAAGGTTTTCGTATATCTGGTATAGTTCGTATATAAATAGAGAGATGGATTTATCATTGAAGAGATTTTTCTTATGGATTCTAATGATCCCATCACTTGCTAGAATGTTATTTTAGATTCTAAATTCGACAAATAGATTGAAGCCATGAGCAGTAAGATGTAACCCATGCATTACACTAAGATGGGACTTGGTTGATCTTCCTCCTAAAAGTAAGACAATAGGGAGTATGTAGGCTTTTCAAGAACAAAACCGACATGGAAAGTAATCTACACACATATAAAGCTAGACTTGTAGCGAAAGGTTACACACAAACTCAATGTATTGACTATGAGCATGATGGAGATTAGTGACCTTATCCACCACAAAGCTCAATAATGCTATAAATAACAGTGCTATTTTGGGTTACAAGACAGAAAAAAATAAAGCAAAACTAAAAATATATTTATTTGAGAGCCTTTTTTGTTAATTAGTTAATAGTTTAACTAATTAATAGTAAATAAAGGAATATGGAATATTCCAGAATGATTTGAAATCATTAGATAATTACAATTAAATTTGGTGATTATCTTTTTGTGTGAAATATACCTTTCGGCACATAGAAACCTCAAACACCTTGAAGCGTAGAAAGCCCAGTTCCCAAAATGTGAATGTCGAACTTGATGAGAATTCTTATCGAGAATTTAGAAAAGAAATGATAGATTTGAATGATTGAAGATGAAGAACACAGAGAGTAAATATTAATCAGATCTCATATTGATTAAGACTCATTACAAAGTTAAGCTGAAGTGAGTTCTAGCATCGTACTACAACTTCTAGCCTAAGTCCCTATTTATAGGAAACAACAAAAAATATACTAAGTCTATACATTTTAACTTCGCACAAAATATGACTTAGTAAAATAACATAAAATGCGAAACTATACAAAACACTCTATTCGAGTTTTACAACATACATCAACATTCTCCCCCTTTGTAAACAATCGATACAATTCAACTCATAAGTGAATTGCAAAGTGAATTGCCTTTCGCAATTCTCCATACCAGGAGATCACCTTCTTCAAATCTTTCTTGTCGCCTTCGTTATTTTTCTTGCAATTGTTCATACGTACTATGAAGTGCGTATATTGCGAAGAATTATATCTTTCAATCTCTGAGACTTTAAACAAAAATTTCTTCGGGTTGCCTTTTGTGTCTCTGCCAGAAAACACCATACCAAACGGTTTTAGGCAGATTTCTCCAACATCATACTTTGACAAAGCAGATTGTGTCAAAGTCTCCTCCCATGGAACTTTCACTTCCCTTCCCACAACATGTGCTAATTCATCATCAGTAAGGGCTAGACAATCGAAGTAATTGTCTATGAAAGTCTTCACATGTGCGATGCCTGCTTTGAACACATCTGTATCAGAGCCTTTGAGATTGTTTTCTTCCATATGCTTCAAGATCAGTGCCACTTGAATTAAGTCATTGCAATTCATCAAAGGAAAGTCAGCAACTGTGAAGTCATATTGTTTGTTGTTAGCTCTGATAACAAAGTATCTAAAATTCTGCAGCATCTCTTCAAACAGAATATCTTTCTTTATCGTCACCACCTTTTTTATCTTCATTAACGACCAAACTTCATCAGGATTCTTCCCGAAGACAGCATGAAATCTGATTTTCATTTGAGTATAATCATTCGGATTATCAAATTTCTCACTAATCTTGTATTGTGCGTTGATGAATAGGATTTCATTAATAGGGAAGTCCAACTGGCAATGATCTGAGTTCGCAATATCATAACTTCTCTTTGGCTTCTTCTCAAACTCATACATCTCCCTACACACAACTTTTGACTCTATGGTTTCGTAAGAGTAAAGTTTTGCAGGATCTCCTTTGTTCATGGAGGGAGGATTACTTGCCCGTTGCCTCATAATGCTCTGAACTAGCCTTATTCTCTCCATCTCAGCCTCAGCCTCTGCTTTCAACTCTTCTTTTCATTTTTCATATAAAATTCCTTTTCCTCTTCCTACAACATCCTGTTGAGGTTTTGACCTTGAACCACCTTCATTTCTTCCGATAACAATACCTTTGGTAATTGTTCTTGTGGTGATTGTTGTTGCAGAAATTGGTTTTGAAGAAATTGGAAGAGTAGCAACAAGCTGAGTTGATATCACCTTTCCCACAGTTTTTGCATCCTCTTCTTTGCTTCGACCTTCTTCTCCCCCTTGCACCCCTGTGGAAACAGGCGGAGCACTCTTCGGAAGTAAAGAAGTGAAATTTGTGAGTGGAGTAAGGGCTTTGTGAATAGCTTGTTCTAAAGTATTAATCTTTAGAGACAAGAATTCAGGAGTAAGGATTTGTGAGGATGAAGAATGCGAAAGAGCTGTTTTAAGATCAGTGACCAACTGGATGAGTTGATCAAACTTCATAATTATTTCTGCTTTGTGATCGGCAAGAACAGGAATATTATTGAGCTTTTAAAGCTGAGAAGAAATATCCACAATTTGCTTTTGAACTTCGTCTTGTTTTATGTGGACATCCTGAAGATCCTTCGCAAGTTCAGACTTCAACTCCTGAATATTGAAGTTGACGTCCTCACGAACCTTCTTAACATCTTGTACAAAAAGAACATGACATTCTTTTGTAACTGCGCGAAGATCTTGAACTATAGAATTAAAATTATTGCCTTGTGACGTAATTCTGAGCTCATTGTTTTTATCAGATTGAGAAATTTTCTCCATTATTCGTTTCTCTGCTCCTTTGATCATGATATCAACCTCCATGGCAGATATTGAAGACATTCGACCAGAATCAGCTTGTGATTGAATAATGGTCTTCAACTTTTGATTCAGTATTTTAAACTGTTTTCCTGTCATCAGCATATGATCAGGAATATCTTCTTCATCGGAATCAAAAGGAATATCATCAAGTATCCCACCAAAGGCACCTCCTTCGACTTCTGGATCAGACAATGGTTGCGAAGGTTGAGGATTTTCAGGTGATTGCGAAGGGAAAAGTGTGGTGAATGGGTTTTGAAGAGCATGATCAAAAATGTTGGAAGTGGTAGATAAAGTGGTAACAGGTAATGAAATGGGTAATGATGTCTGAATGGAAGATGCAACACTCAGGATAGGTGCCCCCGTATCAGATACGCTGACAACCATATCAGAAATAGGAACCTCCTCAGTAACTGATTTGGTAAGAACTATTTCAAGTGGTTTGGTTTGGGAAACAATGGTAGAAATTTGCGAAGTTGGTATGATAGGTAAAGAAATAGGTACCATAGTGGTGACAGGTGGAGTTTCTGGGACAATTTCTTCTTCATATGATTCATTGCGAATCACCATCTTCCTTCATTTCACCATTGTACGTTGCATATTTTTCGCAACGTCTTCAACTCTTTGGCGCTTCTTGGTTGGAGATACTGGCGCTGGAATATTGCGAATAGTAACACTTTTACTACTCACTTCCGCTTTGCGAATTTGCTTTAGTACCCCAGACTTGGAAGGTAAGATTTCCTTCTTTGATTTCTTTGAAGGTTCCTCAGTTGGAATGACTTCAGCTGGTATGGTTGTTGATGATGAACCATTCGCAAGTTTCTTGCTAACCTTCTTTGTTTTAGATGGAGTAGCAACATCTAGTAAAACTCCAGTTTGCTCATCTGTATTGACAGTTCGCAAATATCTGACCAAAATTTTGTGGGTGGGAGAAACTTTGCGAAGCATCGCATCTGGAATACGAGCCACATGAGTAAATATCGCTTCATCATCTTCTATAGCTTTTGGGAATTGATATAAAGAAAATTCAGCAACTTCAACATTGGTCAGCATCGGAATTTCTTCTTTCTCATACACGTGTTTAAGAATTAAACTCCAGTATCTTGCACACGAAATTCCCTTCTCCGAATTTGTATGTTCTAGGCTTTTGACAAATTCCTTCCACAGCTGTGTTGCATAATCGGCATTAATGTCATAATATATACCCATCACCATAGCATATACTTCCATTCTTCCTCTATCCAACCCGACTACTCTTCCTATAAGACATCTGAGAAAGATTCCAAAGAGAAAATTCCACATACATGGCAACCCAGACTTTCTGAAATCACTGATTTTTTTTAACTCCGGTTGATGCCCCATTTCATTAAACATATGAATCACCTGGGAGTTGACAGGTTTGATAAATAGAAGGTTGTTTGGAATTTGCAGAATTTCCACAAACAAGTTCTTTGACAATTTAAATCGTTTGTTGTTGGTTAGGTTGAAAGTAATCACATCCGCCGTGCGATTGTATGAAGTCGTTGAAGCGGCACGCGATAACCATACCATTGGAACCAGAGATGAACTGAACATGGAAGTTGCTAAAGATGAGCGTTTCAGAGCAACAATCAGCATCTTCAACCCTTCTGGATAAGCGGATACTTTCGGATCAACTTGGTAGTTAGTGCTTTGAATCTTCATCAGCGACTGAGAAAGAACCTCATCAGTATTGGAAGTAGTGGCTGCCATTGTTAGGGTTTTGAAAAAGAATGTTGAAGTTTGGATCAAGGTTTAATCTTGGAAGTGTTTGTGAGAGTTCTTGTTTGCGTAACCGTAGACAGTGTTCTTTAACCCCCTTTTATAGGTTGCTCAAAATTGATTTGAAATTGAAGCGGGATACATTTAATGTTATCCGACGTGGCACCTTGAAAGTCGGATCATGACTGCAAAAGGTAACAACATTCAAAAAAGTAACTGTCACATCTCCTTGACAACCGGACAAAATACCAATGATTTTGAGTATACAGCCTGTCAAGTATCCGTTATAGAATTATAACCGGTAAAACCCTTCGCATGGAAGCAAGGCTCATTCACTTTTGGGATTTAAAGTGAAGTCATATGCTAGACTTGCAAAATCATCAGACTGAGTTGGTTGTAATCAGAACCTCAAGGATTTCGTGTGTGCATTGTGCCAAACGAAATAAGATAAGAAACAAAGATATTTGGAATGTGGTGATGTCAACAATTCAATTTGACATGAATGCAGTAAAACCCCGGGCAAAGGTTGCTTCGTTAATTATCAAGAGAGATAATCAATTGCTTGTATAGTTTCCCGTGAATTACAATTGAATACTTGTAGAAAAGTATCAAAGGGCTTCTTTTTAAAAGTCATTTTGGATTGGTTTGAAATTTCATTACATATCAACCTTAACATAAGGTGAGAAATTGTAAATGAAATTAGTTGTTTGACAAGTGTAGTTAGTGACAAGTTGGCTTTGGAAAATATTTATCATGACAAGAATTTGCGAATGAAACTTACATTGAAATCATATTCAAAAGAAAAGTTTGTTTTGGATCTTGTTGGGTAATCAAACATTCTGGGTTCGGAATATTTGATCAAGACCACACATGCAAATTGAATATGATTTGAAGTTTCGAAATTTTTGATACTAAAACAAAGGTTTCGTAAAAATCTGGAACAAAGTTCCCCGTCAATTCTTTAAGGTTTATGATTTTTGGGTTTCACTTTCATCACGGACTCATGATGATAGATCATAAACACAGAGTTGTGATTTGTCTAGGTTTTGATTTGTTTGATCAAAAACCTCAAGGACAAATCTTTTCAAAAATTTTTTTTGGAGTGATAGAATATTTTGGTTTAAAAAGATTGGATAAGAATCGAAGTGTACCTCTGTTATAATGGACAAAACAAAAAACTCTTAACTCATTTGAGAAAAGTCAGGTAGCTCATGTTGACTTATGCAAATATAAGCCTTTTTGGGAAGAAATTATCATGTGATAGTATCATTAAAGCTTTCTTTGTACACATAGAGTTGTGTTGAGGCTTTTGGTCTACATACAGCAGCATGCTTCTAGGGACATCCTAACTAGTCTTAAAAAAATTTAATACCTTCCCATAGAAACATAATGCATGACCACTTCGCATTTTAGCCTTGCATTAAATTCTTAGCACACAATTGAAAAAAAATAGAATCTTTTTGGATTTTTGATTTTTCAAAAAAAAAAAAATGAAAATATTTTTGGATTTTTGAGTTTTCAAAAGAAAATACAAAAAAAAAAAAAATTAAAATCTTTTTGGATTTTTGAGTTTTCAAAAGAAAATAAAGTAATATGCGTAAAACTTACCTAAAGTGATATTACCACAGATGCGAAATGATATGGATGCGAAGCCATGCAAAGCCTCTAAATGAACAGTAACCTCTGAACAATGTGACCGCATCTTCTTTACAAAACATTTATTCTTGTGTGAATGAAATTGAATTCGCATCAAGCATCCCCAAACCTGCTAAAATTCTAACAAATGATTTTTCATCAAGAGGTTTTGTAAAAATATAAGCAAGTTGTTCAGTTGTTTTGACAAAATGAATTTCAATATTTCCGTCTTCCACATGATCTTTGATAAAATGATATTGAAGAGCAATGTGTTTTGTCTTTGAATGTTGTACTGGATTATGACAAATGCGAATCACACTTTGTGAGTCACAATACAAAGGAATCTTTTTCATGTTGATTGCATAATCACAAAGTTGACTCTGAATGCATATAATTTCCGAAGTGCAAGCAGTCGTAGAGATGTATTCTGCCTCAACAGTTGAGATAGCCACACAAGTTTGTTTCTTTGATTGCCAGCTCACCAACTTTCCATCCAATAATTGACATCCACCAGTCGTACTTTTTCTATCCAATGTACATCCTCCTAAATCAGAATCCGAAAAAGCTTGAATGAAAAATCCTGTTTTCACAGGATACCAAAGGCCTAAAGAAACGGTTCCTTTTAGATATCGAAAGATATTTTTCACTGCTGTCAAATGTGGTTCTCTTGGATTTGTTTGATATCTAGCACAACAACAAACCGAAAACATAATATCAGGTCTACTCGCAGTTAAGTACAATAAAGACCCTATCATGCTACGATACAATGTTAAATCAACAGCAAGAGTATCTAACGAAGGAGTTAGTCGTATTCCTACTGCCATAGGGACTCTGAGCTTCGTGCTATTAAGCATTCCAAACTTTTCAAGCAAGTTCTTCGTATATTTTTCTTGATTGATGAAGATTCCTTGCCTGTACCCACAACATATCACCATATCTTTTCGATTTCAGAAGTATTTCATTTGTCTTTTCATTTGAGATGATACTACCTTCTTCATTAAACACTACTTGATTTCCAGTACCCACAACAAGTTATGATACACTTATCAAATTGTGTTGTAGTCCTTCAACATAAGCAACTCTGTTTACTGTGAAGTTTCCATTTGTGACTTTCCCATATCCTTTCACTTGACACTTGTGATTATTTCCAAATTTAACAACTCCAGCATTTTCCATGCTTCGGTAATCTCGCAAATTTTCCTTTCTTCCAGTCATATGACGAGAGCAACCACTATCAATATACCATTTTGAATCATATTGCTCGTCACATATCACCTGCATTTATTGAAAAAATTTAAGAACCCAAGACTTATTGGGTCCATCATTAGTAGAATTAAACAACTTTTTGGAACGTAAAAACCATATTTTCACTTTGCTTGTAACAGAATCCATTATATCAGCATCATCAGTTCTAGATATTGAAATATATCATTCAATAATTTTGGATTCTCATTGATTGTAATCTTATCCTTCACAACATTCACATTTTTGATAACTGGTTTCCATTTTTGAACTGGATCTTGCGAATTATGGGATGATGTACTAGCAGTTGAAGAATTATTTGCGAACTTATCAAATGCACTTTTGATTTCTTGTTCTGAAAGCTTTCCACTTTGATATTTCTTTCCTTTCCCTTCAAACCAATGATTTATCATACTTACATCAGACTTTCCTTTGATGTATGAAACTTTGGTTTGTGTTGATATTGAAGGATTTGGAAAATTTGGTTGTTGTGGTGAAAATTTCGCTTTGACTTGAGTTAAGTGTTTCAAACTTGATGAATTATTCGTGAATTTGTCAACATTTGAAAACTTTTGATTATTTGCAAATTTTTGCGAATTCTCAAATTTTCTATTGTTGTAATATTTGCGAATATATGGAACTTTGTCAACAGAATTTATTTGTTTTTAAATATGCGAAGTTGTTTGAGTGTTTTTATTTTGAAATTTTGATGATGTCTTTGAAATTTGTTCTTTTTCATTATTCACAACTTGCCAAAATATTGCTTTTCTTGCTTGTCTTTTTGAAACATTATTTTCTGTTGAATAATTTCCAACCATCAATTTGAATTCTTGAGAATTTAATTTCACTTCAACCTTTGATTTTTCAGCTTTTTCAAAAGGTTTGTTTGATTTTTCACCTTTAACCACCAACTTTTGTAATGATTTTTGTTTTTGAAACACATAAGAATTTTGAGTTAAATTGTTTTCTACTGTGTTTTGATTTGCGAAGAAACCTTCAGGTGTGGACTTTTGACTATCTTTTTCAATCATTTTATTGAACTCAGGATGAACTTTCTCAGCATTTCCAGTAGTGACAAAAACTTGATTTGGAAAAATAGTTTTATTAGTACATACAAAATTTTGATATACCACTGTGTTGGTTTCCAAATAATGTGCGCCTTTGTCATTTAAATCTTTGTCAAATTCTTTTGTGTTTTCAAACACTTGATCAACCACAACCTTTTGATGTGTTTCAGTTGAATTTTTCTTTTCTTCTTTATTTTCATTAGTATCATCAGATTTCCAACTTTCAACTTCCACATTATCACACTTACAATGTTGCGAAGTTGAAGATTTGTCAACTTTATCCTCTACTATTGAATCAACTATTATTTCTTTACCTTTGATCTTAGATGTGATATTAATGATCGACAATTGAGAACAATCAATCTCTTCTTCTTCTTCTTCTTCTTCTTCTATTTCACTGATTTCAATCACATTATCAGAATTTTCATCAATATCAGCGTAATTGAATTGTGAAGTAAGAGTTGAATTTTCGGTTTTCTTTAAGATTTTCACTTGTTCACTTTTTGTCAAACTTTCATTTACAATGTCAACCAACTCATCAGCATTCAGAAATTCATCAATTTTGACAATACCATATGAATATCTATCATCAGGTATTTTGTCAAACTGAGCAATTGTACTTTCGCAATCATAAGAAACAACATCAACTTTTCACGCTCATACTCAAGAAAAGGTAAAAGTTTCCTATGTTGTTCTTTGCTAATATCAAAAGAATGATGTAAAGCTGTTAATTTTGCATACAAACGTTTTGCTGAATTACAATAGATGTTTCTTTGTGCTAGTAACAATCTAACATCATTAGAAAGATTATTCCTATCACAATCTATATTTTTTATTTGCATTTCTAATTTTTCTACTCTGCTCTTCTTTATTTCTAAATCCCTTCATGTCTCACTAAGTTGCACATTTAATTTCTTAGCTTTGTTACTAGCAGACACAATAACAGAATCAAAATAAGCCACAGTATCATCAAACGAAACAATTTCAGCATCATAAGCAGATAAAGGAATATTAAAAGATTCAAGAATTGCACGTACCTTGGTTGTCATGGGAGACTTGTGAGTGGATTTAGACATAAAACATTGCCCTGAAATGTTCTCTTCGCAATTCTCAAAACTTGCGAACATTGCTCCATTTGTGGGATGCCTCATTTCTTCATCATCAGATCCTGAAGACCAGATCTAATAAGTTCCACTTTCTTCTTCATCAGATTCTCCCTTAGCAACTAGAGACACTCCTTTGGTCTTTGCACGTAATTCTTCAATCTTTTCGGAGTAGTACGCTTCATCTTTCACTTTTTCTTTCTTTTCTTCTTTCTTTCGCAACAAGCAATCAGCTGCAAAATGATTCGCACCATTGCAATAGTGACAGTAAATTCCTGAATCACCCTTTAACTTTTTCTCTTCATTCGCATTTTCCTATTTTTCATCTGTTTTCTCCATTTTCTTCCTCTTTTCCCCTCCAGTTCTTGTGACATCATTTTACACATCACTATTCTTTCCTTTTGGATTAAAAGGCTTTTTGAAAAACTTTTTAACTCTGTTGTTTGAATAGTATGCTACTGCTTCATCATCGGAGTTCATCAAAAATCCTTCTACATCTGAACCATCTTTTTCATCAATTTCTGATACCTTTGAAACAAGAGCTAAAGGACCACCAATAGCTTGTTTTGATTCTTCATACATTTCTGTGACCTCACATTCATGTGTTTTCAGTTGATTGTAATGATCATTCAATGTAGTTGTATCAAAACTTTGTTGATTCTTAATCATCATGCTCACACTTCGCCATTCCTTGCGAAGACCCATAATGAAAGTTAAATTGAACTCCATGAGAGATCTAGTGATACCATACCTATTGCAGCGAAACATAAGCTCATTTAGATGATCATAGCAATTTTCGAGAGTTTTTGTATCCTTTTGTCTGAATTCCTTCAGTTCAACTAGGCATTGCTTCACAGAGTTGATCTTCGTCTTTTCACTACCTTGATACTTTTCTTTTAGAGTATTCCAGATCTCTTTTGCTGTTTTACAACTACGAATGTATTTGTAAACAACAGGAGGTAGAGCACCTCTTAGTTCTCTCATGCATCTCTTTTCATTATTCTTCAGTCGATTTCGTTGTTCTTCAACATCAGTAGATGCAGTGGATGATCCAACTGGTTGAACATTAGCAGAAGCTAGTACTGTTCCATCGATACACTTCCAAAGTTCTTCATCAATTCCATTTAAGTAATCTTCCATTCTATCAGCCCACTGATCATAGTATTCTGGAATTAACATCGGAATTTTGGTTGAAGAACCAAGCAAGTGAGAGAAAGAAGTCATTGAATTCATGTTGAAGTTCGCCATTGATGAACACATAAAATATCTGATAACTTGAAACCTTGATGAATTTCAGAATTTATCAAACGAATTGATCACAAATCACTAATTGATTACTCGATTTAACAATTCAAATGCAAAATCAATCCAAATCTGAAGATCAAAAGTGATTTTCAAAATCAAAAATGTGCGGAAAATTTTGAGTAAATTCGTAACTCAAAAAGCAAATGATTCTTATATGAAAATAAGATCTAAGCAGTTTGAATCCTGCTCTGATACCAATTGATGAGAATTGTTATCGAGAATTTAGAAAAGAAATGATAGATTTGAATGATTGAAGATGAAGAACACAGAGAGTAAATATTAATCAGATCTCATATTGATTAAGACTGATTACAAAGTTAAGCTGAACTGAGTTCTAGCATCGTACTACAACTTCTAGCCTAAGTCCCTATTTATAGGAAACAACAAAAAATATACTAAGTCTATACATTTTAACTTCGCACAAAATATGACTTAGTAAAATAACATAAAATGCGAAACTATACAAAACACTCTATTCGACTTTTACAACATACATCAACAGAACTTCCACGACGTGGCATTACACATATTCGTTTTTCAAGAATCTACTTAGTGTCGAAGTGTTGGATCTATATACACAAGAATCATTATTGAGTGATATTGCTAATGATATATGATCCTATAGGGTCACACCTTAATCAAGTTTGTACTTATTGAATATTTATTGAGAATTTGATTATTAATAAATAAATTCAACTCTTGTATTTAATTAGAGAACATTATTGTTTTATGAAAATAATTAAAAAAATACAAACTAGCCAGTAGAGGTTTGGACACTTTTGTTAGTAATGGTTTAGTTAGTTAATTAATCTGTGATTAATATAACTAGTCAAGCATTTTTGTCTTATTCCTTTTGACCTGATGGCCGAATGTATGAAGAGGGAAAGGGGTTGCTTGTCAACCTCCCTGTCTTACATATATGCCTTGTCTCCCTTACTTTTATGCTTTATAATACTTTATATTATATTAATAAAAAGCCTTTACCTTGCATGGGACATAAAAAGGACTCTTTGTATGAATTTTGGCTGGTTCCTTTTCTCCTCTTTTATCTGTAAAAACTATAACTAACAAGAGCATGGAAGGTTTGTCACTTTTGAAGTTGTTACTTGGCTTTTGGTTTTTTACTTTGTGTCTTTCTTTAGTTCTTAATTGTTGAAGCGCTTAAAGGCTTAAATAACAAAGTAATAGAAGAAGAAAACTATCATCCTGGGTAACTTATCTTGATCTTAGATTACTTGGAGAGTAGATCGAGCTTGTTGTCCTTGTCATCTACTTCAAAACCCCAAATCCAAGAAGGTCGAAAAGCCTCAAATGTTTTCATTCTAAAACACCCTATGGTTTTTTAATATCATTTTATGTATGATAACCTAACAGTGGTATTGGAGTCATCTTTTACATGTTAGAATGATTTGTTCATGTTTGGTAATCTTTGGCTTTCAGAAAACAATTATGGATTTCTTTTTCGCTAAAGAAATGTTCATATTTGCTTTCTTTGGCAACTTGTAGTTTAAATATGTTTATTTTTATATAACCATTTTCCATGCATTGTGATTATATAAAAGTTGTCATAGAAAAAAAAAGTGTTTGTTATTGATATGTTTGATATGTTTATTGTGTATAAGAAAGCCACTTGGACATTTTCCTTGTTATTTATTTATTCATATGATGATGTAATAGATAAATATGTATTATTTCATTTGTTCATCTTTATACGTAATAAATTAGTCTTTAAACTAGTTGTATTTTGATTTCTTATAAAAATGTAACGATATGGAGCATGAAAATCTTATGAAGACATTTATAATTTTAAAGACTTTGAAGTGACCTATTATGTTATTTAAGGAATGACTTGATATTTGTTGTGATAGAACACAATAAATATTATTAGAAAATGACTTTGTTTATACACTTTAGAATGCATGCTTGTCATACTTATTTTTGGTTGCTATAAAATGTTGTATGTATAAAAATGTGTTTTCCATGCTAAAAATATTTTGACAAAAATAACATCACACTTGGTGTTTTAAATAAATGTTTCCAAGATAAGATGTCAAAAATGAGTTTTGTTAAAAAGATTTTTAAATTTTTAGATATCTTAAATATCCTAACATTTAAGGATTTGAAAAGGTTAAAAATATTTTCAAACTTAACATAAATTCCATAACTCTTTAATAAAAAGAATTATTAAAAAGTTAAAAATCGATTCCAATCGTTATAACGCCGAATTAAAATTGAATATAAATTTGGATTTAGGTCATTTTTGGTCACTTAACTTTTGGTTTTATATTCATTTGGTCACTTAACTCTTTTTAAGTTTTAAAAGGTCATCGAACTTTTGACTTTGTACTCATTTAGTCACTTAATTTTTGTTTTGTCACATTTAGTCACCTAAGTTTTAAAATTGTGTTCATTTAATCACTAAACTTTTAATTTTTTTTAAAAGTTTAGTGACTAAATGAGCACAATTTTAAAAGTTAGGTGACTAAATGAGTACAAATCTAAAACTTAGGTGACTAAATGTGACCAAACCAAAAGTTAAGTGACTAAATGATCACAAAATCAAAAGTTTGATGACCTTTTAAAACTTAAAAATTGTTAGGTGACCAAATGAGTACAAAATCAAAAGTTAAGTGACCAAAAATGACCTAAACCCTATAAATTTTAACCGGTAAAATTTTATATAAAATAGATTCTACTTTCTAAATTTGGAACACTTTAAAATTTACCATGAAATATTTTATGCATGAAATATTTATGATACAAAATATATTTAAAATTCTAGAATAATAAACCATTTATAAAAGCCCTAATTTCAAAACTTCAAATCTATGCAATCCATTTAAAAAGCCACTTAACAATTTTGTGCAAATCTTGTGGATTTTAGGGTCATCTTATTTATTTGGGTTGTTAAAAATGCCCAACATATTTTTTATTTACTTATGAGATAAAGTTCGGCTAACCATTTGTGAAATATAATTTGTATGATTTTTAAATGGATGATTTGATTAAGTTCTTATGTGATAAAGGTCACCTAAGCATAAGAGTTTTGAGGCACTGATGGGATGAAAATGACATTAAAAACAAAGTAATGTGTTTTTGGAACTCATTAATCTAATAATGACATAAGTGTTGTAATTGGTTATAGAAACCTACCGATCAACAAAATCAATTGTGTAGTTGGTCACCACATGAAGTTATTTTCGGTGATATGGAATTTAGTTTTCAAATTTAGTTAAAAGGGTAATTAATTCTTAAAAAATATCAATGATATTAAAATGAAACTTATTATTTTGTAGATGACTACCCTAACTGTAATCATCTCATGACTCACCATCCGATCCATCCCACAAAAAGGAAAAACTAAGCGAACCCAACATTCTAGATTAGTTCAAACAACTTAGAATTGTCCTCAAGCTTGAGAAAAGGACTATCGCCTTGATGAACCTATCTCGAAAGAGTTCCCATTAAATCTTAGATGATTCGACTGAAGTTGCTTGCATCATGATTGCAACTATGACTCCTGAGCTTCAAAAAACTTTTGCATTTCATGAAATATTTGACATGATTGAGCGATGTATAATCATGTTTCAAGTTCAGGCTAATCAAGAGAAGTTTGAGACTTTGAAGGCTTTCATTTGTTGTAAGACGGATAAGGGATCTTCTATGAGTACACATGTACCCAAAATAAAATCTTACATTGAATAGCTTGCCAACCTTGGATTCTTATTAGGGGATGAGCTAGTGACCGATGCGATCCTAGCCTCATTGCCTAAGGAAAATAAACCATGATTGACTGGGAGAGGAGAATTAATGATCTTCATAACATGCTCAAGAATGCCGAGGAAAACCGCAAGACATCTGGGAATAATCAAGTGCTTATGATCTGCGAGAGTCAAATTTCCAAGAAGAAAATTGGTAATAATATTAGTAAAGGGAAAGGAAAAACTTCCGAGAAAGTCAATGGCAATGAAAAAGGTTAAGGTAAATCTCCTGCTACTAACCCAACTCATAAGCCAAAACTTGTTGCTGACTATGTTTGCTTTCACTGCAATTAAAGGGGATACTGGAAACGTAACAATGCCAAGTACCTAGAGTAAGTTGAGAAAAACAAGGCTAACAAATTTTGCACCCTAGGTATATATGTGATTGAATTATATGCATTCTATACTAATTGTTAGGTATTCAATATTGAAAGTGCTAATAACATATGTAATGATTTGTAGGGACTAAAGAATATTAGAGAACTTGGATATAGCGATTTGGAACTGCGTGTTGGCAATGATATTCGAGTAGTTGTCAAATCCATTGGGAAATATCATCTTTTGCTTCCCAATTGTTTTAATCTTATTTTAAACAATTGTTGTTATGTAACTTATATAACTAGGAATATTATCTTCAGTTCATTCTTGTATGAAAAATGTTTTCATTATAAGTTAGACTTTGATTCTAAAAACTGATGGGTTTTAGCCATAAGAACTTTCCTATGTGCGCATGCAAAACCCTAATGCTCGGATCTAGGCTTTCTAATTAAACATGCTTTGAATCCAAGACTTCTAATGGCTAATTAGGTTAAATAACAACATTGAAATAATTCTAGAACCATACCTTTGAATTCCTTGTTGATCTTGTTGTCTTGGAGCTTCTAGAGTCACAAATGTCACTCCTCTAATGGATTACAAACACCAATAGCAAGAAGGATGATTTACGAGAGAGGAGAGGGGAGGAATTCGGCCAGAGTATCTCTACTTTAGACGGTGTGTCGAATTCCCTCACCCCTAGGGTCTATTTATACTTGTAGACTCCTTAAGGATTACAGCTTTAACCCTAATTGGATAACTTAGACTTTAAGTTAATCCATATCCTTTCCTTGATAACCCTATGGACGATTTCGGCTTATCCAATCCCTAGAAATCGTCCATCCTATCTTGGATAAGGATTTATAGTCTAAAATGTAACTATCAAACAATTGACAGTTTATACCCTCTTATTTAATTAATCTCTTTAAGTCACCAAATTAATTCCAATTAATCTATGACTTATATTAATCAAATAACCATATGTTATTCCTTATAATATTTACTCTCTCTTAACAAATCATCCATCAAGTTGCTATGGTGAAGGCAACCCAAAAGGACCATGCACAATCGGATCAAATACTTGCCTAATATAGTTGCAGCCTTAGACACTATTCCAACAGTCTCCCACTGGGATATGTCTGGTAAATATACAAGTACAATTCGGTTTGCAATCGTAGCTCTCAAAGACGCTGTCAAACTCTGATCTAATCAATCTTGTCCTTTAGATAAGGGATCGTACAGTCCTCTGTTAGATATCATGTTGATAATCCTATGGAATGGTTAGTCTAGCATTTGATTTCTCGATCTCCGATTTATTCGACATAGAAATTAATCAAACACATCAATTCAGTTCTGACCGGGCCCGACACATAAGTCAAATCAAATCATCGAGTGGCCAAGATATCTCTTCTACCCTCTTAGGATAAAATTTACAGATAAACTTCGACTTATATGCATTTACTTATTCATTAACCAACTATACACAACAATGCGTTTTATAACACCGAGTTACTGATGCGTTTTCGCATTATCAATGTACAATTAATTAACAAATAATAAACCATATATCTAGGTTTTAAGACTATATGATATTATCGTCTTGCGATCACCTTTTATATCGTATTCCATAAAGTGATTCCAGCAAGCGCGGGTTTGTTCCAATGCTCAAAACCAGTTCATAAGCACTCATGAACATTGCAGAAACCCTTGCTATGTGTAACACCATTTAGACAATCTACACACCAATTCATGACAATCTTCATCCATATCTACTTCCAACATATGAACGATTGTGGACAATTTGAATAATTCGATTATTCCTAATAAATTCAATTATTCTGGAAGTCAAAACATGCAAAGTGATACAATATTTAAACAATTAACATATGACAGTAACTTTAATTATAAATAAAACTCCTTTATTTAATCATCAAATGTTAATTACATTTATCTATTATACGTTTCTAATACTATCTAATCTATACTAATATCATCCTTCAACCCAATACTCCTAGCATGCTGCAAGTGCTTAACCCTACTCAGTCCCTTCGTAAGCGAATCTGCTGGGTTATCTTCTGATGATATCCTCTTAACTATGAGTTTTCCTTCTTCTACACGATGTCTAACGAAGTGATATTTTCTGTCGATGTGTCTTGATCTACCATGATCCCTCAGTTCCTTGGTCAAGACAACTGCACCTTCGTTATCACAGAAAATCTCCATGGGCTCCTTTATGGCAGGCACAACTCTAAGATCACCTATGAAGTTCTTCAGCCATATTGCCTCCTTCGACGCTTCGCTTGTTGCGATGTACTCTGATTCGCACGTTGACTCAGCTACGGTTTCTTGCTTGGAACTCTTCCAAGTTACTACTCCTCCATTTAGGGTAAAGACCCAGCCTGACAGCGAACGGTAGTTGTCCCTATCGGTTTGAAAACTGGCATCACTATACCCTCGCACCTTCAAGTCATCACTCCCTCCAAAGACTAAGAACCATTCTTTCGTCCTCCGAAGGTACTTATGGATTTTCTCTACCGCAATCCAATGTGCTTTGCCAAGGTTCCCTTGATATCTGCTAACCATGCTCAAAGCGAAGGCTACATCAGGGCGAGTACAAGTCATAGCGTACATGATTGAGCCAACTGCGGAAGCGTACGGTACTCGGCTCATTTCTGCTATTTCAGCTTCAGTACTCGGACTTTGAGTCTAACTCAACATGGCATTTCCTTGTATCGGTAGTTCTCCATTCTTTGAGTTTTCCATACTAAAACGTTTTAGTACATTCTCTAAGTAAGTATTCTAACTAAGTCCAATTAGTCTCTTACTTCTTTCTCTTACTATCCTTATTCCCAAAATGTAAGAATCCTCTCCGAGGTCCTTCATAGCGAAACACTTCCCAAGCCAGGACTTGACTTCCTGCAGAGTCGGGATGTTGCTTCCTATGAGTAATATGTCATCGACGTATAAAACGAGGAAGCTTACTATACTCCCACTGGCTTTGACATATACACAAGATTCGTCTTCGCTTCGTACAAATCCAAACTCTTTGACTTTCTCATCAAAGCAAAGATTCCATCTGCGAGATGCTTGCTTAAGTCCATAAAAGGACTTCTCAAGCTTACACACTCTATTTGGATGCTTCGGATTCACAAACCCCTCTGGCTGAGCCATGTAAACATCCTCAGCCAACTTTCCGTTAAGGAAGGCAGTCTTGACATCCATTTGCCAAATTTCATAATCATGAAATGCGGCAATTGCTAGCATCACTCTAATAGATTTAATCATCGCAACTGGTGAGAAGGTCTCATCATAGTCAACTCCTGGAGTTTGAGTAAAGCCCTTCGCAACCAATTGCGCTTTATACGTGTGCACGTTCCCATCCACATCGGTCTTCTTCTTGAAGATCCATTTTCACCCAACGGTCTTACGTCCGGGCACATAATCAACCAAATTCCAAACTTGGTTATCATACATGGATTGGATCTCGCTATCCATTGCCTCTTTCCATTTTGCAGACTCCGGGCCTGCCATGGCTTCCTTATAGCTATTAGGTTCATCAAGATTTACTAGTGTACCATCACTAATATACGTGTCCCCTTCGATAGTAATATGAAAACCATAAAACTGGGTATGAACTCTAACTCTATCGGAACGTCTAAGAGGTAAGGACTCGTCAATCGGTTCAACTGGAGTTTCCTCCTCGGGTTGAATGTCAGCGGTAGAGGTTCCTTCATCTATCGACTCTTGAATTTCTTCAAGTTCGATTTGCCTCCCACTGTCTCCTTGGCTTATGAGTTCTCGCTCTCGAAAAACTCCTCTCCTCGCAACAAAGACAACATTGTCCTTCGGTCTATAGAAGAGATATCCAAAGGATGTCTGCGGGTAGCCGATGAAAATACATCGCTCACTTCGAGGTTCAAGCTTGTCGTGAGTATCTCGTCTTACGAAAGCCTCGCAACCCCAAACCATGATGTGTGCCAACAAGGGAGCTTTCCCTGTCCATATCTCATGAGGTGTTTTGGCAACCTTCTTGTTGAAGATTAATGTGTTGTGCCTTGGGCCCTCATGTTTTACAGCCGGATTGGGCTTGTCAATCCGTGCTTATCTAGAATAGCCTTCTTTTTCTTAGAAAAACTGTTAGGGTTGTATTATAAATATATGCATGCATGTATGCGTATCGTAACGGTCGTCACTCTCATTGATTATTTGTAAACCCTAAAATCCTCTACAGTTGATGTTCTTTATCGAGCTCTTCTGAGGATTGTTTATCAAATCATTCGACACATTTTGATCCATTAGCTTGTTCTTAATTGTTTATCTAATTGTTTCTCTACCTGTTTTGTCACACTCCCAAACCTGAACGGCGGAAACGTTCGGGGGTGGATGACTTCATGTGGTAGCGTAACAAATGAATACATAGTAAAGAAAGCAATACAACCATCATATATATAATTGAAAGTTTACATTTGTCAAAAGTTACATGTTCAAAACCAATTACAATATGATGTCAAAATATGAGATTAAACTGGCGCCGCAGCATCTCTTCTTCAAAAGCATACTAGTACCTGAAATTTACTGAATCCCTGGGACATACAAGTAATTTTGAAAGAGTTGATCAGGATTTAAGCTGGTGAATTCCATAAGTATTTAAATGACAATGTTTAAATGAAATGAAATGTTTTATCTTTTCTTGTGTGTGTTTAGAAAATCCTATATTTTCTACTAGCATAAAAGTAGCCTTCACTCGAGACCAATGTTTGTTTCCAAAATGTATGTAAAAGTAAAATAATAAATGAGTTTGAAAACCTTGTAAATCAATGCGTTTTTAATACCCCTTGTGAGTTTTATAACCATACTATTGACTCGAAATGCCTATACACAACGTTCTTCAGGCGTTGGAATGTTATGATGTTTGTCACCCCAAACGGTGGACTGTAGCTAACAGTCAGGGCGCGGGTTGTCAAGCCTGTATAGATCTATACACAAACACCATGCTCCCCCTCCAAGGGATTTTGGTATATAATACAGGACTTGAGATGTGTACTCGAACGTACATGAAGTTAGTGTCTCACAAACCCGTGGTATAAAAACAGATCAACTTGTTAAAATGTTACGTTTGTTCTTGTATACGAAGGTAAACCTCTTGAAATATATGTTTCTAGTACATAAGACTTAGAAATCTATTCGTAAAACTATACCTATTATAGTTTCGAAAAGTGTGCTTTATTTGTTTAGAATTACTTAGAAAAAGAATAATTTAAGAACAGTTTAGTTTTACACATGTATTACAACAACTTCATATTTTAAAAGATTCGAATACTATTGTAACATATGTGTTGTATTTATATATAAAAGTTCCTTTAAAAGTTTATAAACCGAATGTGATTTGAGTATTTAATAGTATATAAAAGAGTTTCTTTATGTAACACACGATAATACTCATGTGTTTTACTTGTAATCCCCCCCTTTGAAAGCATATAAAAGTATTTAGAATAATTAAAACGGTTGATTAAGGGGTATGAAACTCACCTGAAAGTTTTGGAGATAGCGAGATGGAAGACCGGGCAGAGTTTCGTCTCGGGAAACGGATTTTCCTCGGGATTCTCGGGAATCTCGGGAGTAAAAACGACCTTCGGGACTTGAGCCAAAAAGACCAGAGCTTCGGGTTTGAAAGGGCACGGAAAACGAGGCAAAGTAGAGTGAGAGAGAAGAGAAATGAGCCCCTTCTTTGGAAACCCTCGCATGCTATTTATAGGGAGGCTGGTCTGCCTCGGTACGCGGGGCGTACGCTAGTACGCAACGCGTACGCGTGCGTCATGCGTGACCGAGCCCGACCGCCTCTGCCTCGGACGGGACGGGTTCCTGGGTTCGCGGGTCGGATGGGACGGATCGCTGGCACGCGGGTCGGATGGGACGTCGGGTCGGGTCTTCGGATCGTGCGACGTGGACTGTTTGAGACCGAGCACTCTCGGGTACGCGGGGCGTACAGCAGTACGCGGCGCGTAACGCGTATGCTGACTCCCCTTCGGATAATATCCGAATATTGATTTAAATAAATAAATAATTTATTTAATAAACTTCAAAAATTCATATCTTCTTCATACGAACTCCGTTTTCGATGATCTTTATATCCCCGCGTAGGTGAGACTACGCTCTTCAACTTTCGTTTAGACTCCGTCGGCAAATTCTAAAATTATTTTTTTTTATTAAATATGAAATCTATCGTGTTTAAGGAATTTCTTTGAAAATTCGTAACTTCTTTATCTGATGTCGGTTTTTGCCAGACTTTTTACCGCTAGAATACCATTGTTGAGACCTTCGATTCTCGTTTAGGTCATTCCGGTCAAAAGTCACTCGATTTCTGATTCGAGTTTTTAGCTGTCTGTTGCTGAGTCGAATTTGGAAAATTCATAATTTTGCTAAATGAAGTCGGATTTGGGCGTTCTTTTCACGTACGATCATGGTTCAAAGACATTTAATCATAGAAGGAAAATAAATAGAACTTATTTGTACATTTATTATGAAAGTAAATTTTATTACTCAGAAGTGGTTACAATACTTGACCCATTTTGGTCGTTACAAAGAGTTGAAATATCGGGTTGTCACATCATCCCCCCGTTAGAGAGAATTTCGTCCCGAAATTTAAAGTAGTAAAGATACTAGTGAATATGAAAGAGATGAGGATACTTTTGTTTCATCTGATCTTCGCGTTCCCAAGTGAATTCGGGTCCCCGCTTGGCGTTCCAGCGAACCTTCACGATGGGTATGCGACTTTGTTTTGTTTGTTTGACCTCTCGGTCCATGATTTCTACTGGTTCTTCCACAAAGTTGAGGCTCTCGTTGATCTCAATTTCGTCGATTGGGATAACAAGAGTCTCGTCGGACAGACACTTTTTCAGGTTTGAGACGTGGAAGGTTGGATGGATGTTACTAAGTTCGCGCGGTAGGTTAAGCTTGTAAGCCACAGGGCCGATTCTGGCAAGAATCTCGAAAGGCCCTATGTATCTTGGATTTAGTTTCCCACGCTTTCCAAATCGTATTAAACCCTTCCACGCTCTCCTCCTTTGGTCAGCGTAGCTTTTCTGTCGGTCTCTTGAGGCTTTCAATCGTTCACGAATCTGAACGATCTTCTCTGTTGTTTCACGTATGATCTCCGGACCGGTGAGAGTGCTTTCAGGAACTCTTCCTCCAGCTAACTGGGTATCGCCAACTTCAGTCCAGCACAGAGGGGATCTGCACTTTCGACCATAGAGGGCTTCAAACGGAGCAGCCTTTATGCTTGTATGATAGCTATTGTTGTATGAAAATTCGACAAGGGGTAAATGAACATCCCATGCCTTTCCAAAATCAATCACGCAGGCTCTCAGCATGTCTTCTAAAGTTTGTATCGTTCTCTCACTTTGTCCGTCTGTCTGTGGGTGGTAGGCCGTACTCATGTCCAGCCTAGTTCCCAGGGAACTTTGTAGTGACTGCCAGAACCTTGAAGTGAATCTACTATCTCGATCGGAGATAATGGATATCGGAACACCATGCAGTCGCACTACTTCCCTTAAGTAAGTCCTTGTAAGCTTCTCCATTTTGTCAGTCTCCTTGATGGGTAGGAAATGCGCGGATTTGGTCAGTCTGTCGACAATGACCCATATGGTATCGAGTCCACATGTCGTCTTGGGTAACTTGGTTATGAAGTCCATAGTAATCCGCTCCCATTTCCATTCTGGTATCTCTGGCTGTTGTAGTAGTCCTGACGGTTTCTGATACTCGACCTTAACCTTAGCGCAAGTAAGACATTTACTCACGAAGGTAGCAATCTCTGCTTTCATGTTAGGCCACCAGTACAGTTTCTTAAGATCCAGATACATTTTATCTGAACCCGGGTGAACGGAATATCTTGAGTTGTGAGCTTCAGTCATGACTATGTTTCTGAAACCACCATGTTTTGGGGTCCAGATTCGGTCCATGAGATAGTAGGCTCCGCCACCCTTGACTTCTAAATTCTTCTCCATTCCTCGCAGGGATTGACCTGCCACATTTTCGGGTTGCAAAGCTTCCACTTGTGCCTCCTTAATTTGTGTGGATAAGTGGGAATGGATAGTCATGGTCAGAGATTTGACCCTCCGACCAGTGTATTCTTTTCGACTGAGGGCGTCGGCTACTACGTTGGCCTTTCCAGGATGGTAACGAATCTCACATTCGTAGTCATTCAGTAACTCGACCCATCGTCGTTGTCGCATGTTGAGTTCCTTCTGATCGAAAATGTGTTGAAGGCTCTTGTGATCGGTGAAGATGGTACTCTTTGTTCCGTATAAGTAGTGTCTCCAGATCTTCAGAGCAAATACCACAGCTCCTAATTCGAGATCGTGTGTCGTATAGTTCACTTCGTGTGTCTTAAGCTGTCGGGAGGCATAAGCGATAACCTTTACCCTCTGCATAAGAACACAACCTAGTCCTTGATTTGAAGCATCGCAATACACAACGAAGTCTTCTATTCCTTCGGGGAGGGCTAGTATCGGTGCGGTGCACAAGGCCTGCTTTAGTGTCTGGAATGCCTTCTCTTGTTTCGTTTCCCAGTCAAAGGCCACACCTTTCTGGGTTAATGAAGTAAGAGGTTTCGCAATGCTCGAAAAGTTCTTTATGAATCTGCGATAGTAGCCAGCTAGACCTAGAAATTGACGAATTTCAGTAGGTGTCTTTGGTGCCGACCAATTCTCAATAGCCTTAATTTTGGAGGGGTCCACGTGTATACCCTTTTTGCTAACAACGTGACCTAAAAATTCGACTCTTCGAATCCAAAATTCGCATTTAGAGAACTTCGCATAGAGTTTTTCCGTTCGTAGTGTTTCTAGGACCTTTCGTAGGTGTTGACCATGCTCTTCCTCACTTCGAGAGTAGATAAGTATATCATCGATAAAGACGATGACGAACTGGTCCAAGTAAGGGCGGCATACCCTATTCATTAGGTCCATAAATACTGCTGGTGCATTGGTTAATCCGAACGGCATCACCACGAATTCATAGTGTCCATAACGAGTTCGGAAAGCTGTCTTTGGAATGTCCCCCTCTAGAACTCGTAATTGGTGATATCCGGATCGTAGGTCTATTTTTGAGAAGTAGTTCGCCCCTTGCAGTTGATCGAATAGGTCGTCGATACGGGGTAGAGGATAGCGGTTTTTGATAGTAAGTTTGTTCAGCTCTCTGTAGTCGATGCACATACGGAACGATCCGTCTTTCTTCTTTACAAACAAGACCGGTGCTCCCTAAGGTGAGAAACTTGGTCTTATGAATCCTTTGCGAAGGAGTTCGTTAAGTTGACTGGAAAGTTCTTGCATCTCTGCTGGTGCGAGGCGATAAGGCGACCTCGCTACTGGGGTAGCTCCTGGAATTAAGTCGATCCTGAACTCGACTTGGCGTTGCGGTGGTAATCCTGGTAGTTCTTCTGGAAAGATATCGGGAAAGTCGCGTACTACCAAGATGCTCTTGATGTCCTTCAGTTCTTGACTTGTATCGACGATGTGTGCTAGGAATGCCTGACAATCCTTCCGCAAGCACTTTCGAGCTTGGATGCACGAAATGATGCGAAGGTTTGTACTAGGTTTGTCGCCGTAGATAACTAATGTTTCGTTGTTCGGGAGATTAAGACGGACTGCTTTCTCAAAGCACATGATGTCAGCGCGAAAGAGACTCAACCAATCCATGCCGACTATGACGTCGAAACTTTTAATTTGTACTGGCATGAGATTGATTGGGAAAGAATGGCCGTCCAATGTTAACGTACAGCCCATGTATATGTAATTTGTGCTTTCGGTTTTTCCATTGGCCATCTCTACAGTGAATGATTCTTTTAACTTGCTAGGTTTAGGTTTAAGTAAATGGATAAGGTTTTGACTTACGAAGCTTCTCTCCGCTCCACTATCGAATAATATGCATGCGTATGAATTAGCGAGAAGAAACGTACCAGCAACTATAGTTGGGTCAGCTACAGCTTCGTCGTGGCCTATTGCCAAAACTCGTCCTACACCTCCAGTGCCTGCTGCCTTAGGATAGTTCCTCTTGTAGTGGCCCACCTCGCCACAACTGTAGCAAGCCTGCCCTACACCCGCACCGGGAATTTGAGTGATCGGCTTTGCGGGTTCTTTGCAGAAACGAGCCGTGTGTCCTTTCCTGTTGCAGTTGGCACACTGCATATCTCGGCACGGTCCATGGTGGTGGAAATTGCACTTGGTGCACTTTGGGAGGTTGCCTACATAAGGCTTTGTTGGGTAGGTATTTGTAGGGACTGTAGCAGGTACAATAGCAGCATTAACCGACACAAGTGGTTTCTTTGCGGATTCTTGGGAAGATCCACCCTTTCCTTTGATCCACGCTCTCTTCCTGCCATTGTTGTTGTTGTTGTTGTTGTAGTTGTTGTTTCCTTTCTGTGGTGCTGGTGAAGAAGTGGTTGAGTTCTGATGATCTCCGTAGTCGATCAGAGATTGTGCCAGTTCCTTAGCACTTTCGAAGGTGTCAGGTTTGGAAGCTAACACGCTTGACCGCATCTGGGGCGTCAGTCCCCAGATGTACCTTTCTATCTTCTTGCTCTCGGGAGCAATCATGTCTGGACAAAGGATTGCCAGTTCGCAGAATCTGTTGGTATAAGTAGCGATGTCGGTACCCACCATTCCGAGAGTCCATAGTTCGTGTTCAAGCTTTTGAATTTCTCCCCGCGGGCAGTATTCTCTCATCATCATGGCCTTCAAGCTCTCCCAGCTTATGGAGTTTGCCACGATTAGGGTAAGTACTTTAACGTGGCCATTCCACCAAGTTAAACCTTTATCGAGAAGGGTGAAGGTTGCAAACTTGACCTTGCTGTGTTCGGGACAGGAGCATATTTCAAAGACTGCCTCCGTCCTTTCAATCCACTGTCTCAGGGCCATCACACCACCAGTACCATAAAACATCCGGGGCTTGGCATTGGTGAAGTCCTTATAGTTGCATTCCCGAGGTGGTCCATGACTCTCGCCATGATTGGACGTGTGTACGCCAGATCCCGAGACATTAGCACTCGAGTTATTGATCTGTGACATGGCAGCTGCCACTGCTGCGGTGACGGCTGCTTGAAACATTACAGCATCAAATTGGGGTGGTGGAGGTGGTGGTATAGGTATTTCCTCATTGTTGTATCGCCTTGGATTCCTACGCGGAGGCATCCTTCAACTATAGATGGAAGGAAAAACAATGATAAGAATTTCATGAAATGGAAAATGTATGTGTCTCATGAATTAAATCACTATAATTCAACAACAAAGGATAGCATGAGTCTTAAAATAGAAGAATGAAAGTTATTTGTAAGACTGAAGGTATGAAACAAGTATTTGGGTTCCCAAGGACCATTCAAGGTTCGAACGAAATACTCCACATAGTAATAATAGTGCCACTTATATTAATATAAAAGTTATTACAACGATCAAGAAAATTTGTCCTTTATAAGGATCTCCGTTTACTAAGTTTAAGAAATTTAAAGACTTTTAGCCGAGGTCCTAAGCTATAACAAAATTTTGAGTTCTTGACAAGCACTACTTGCGTCGAAAGTTGTGTTTGGAGCTTGACTCCGTATCTGATTGCTTTGACTCCATTAAACGTCTATCTAAAGCGGCTTGTTGTTCCCTTAGTTCGGCGAGGGCTACAATAATTTGCGCTTGAAACGCTTCAGTTTGGAACTGAGCGTTGTCTTGCCTATTGTCCAACCTACGGATGTCAGAAGTGTGAACCTGCACTTCCACGTTGACATCCCGGAGTCGACTAGCTTGTACTCCAGACTGATAGGACTGATTGGCTAACTTACCCACCATTACTGGGAGTGCTCGATCAGCCGAACCTCCGCCGCGGACATCATAGAAGTCCCGGCACATGCCGTAGGGAGGGCGTAGGTTCTGCTGTTGGCTCCAATGGTGGAGGTGACTTCCCCAGACGGGAGTCAGTCCTTGAAAGTTCCTTACGAAGACGGGAGGTTGAATGGGTGGTGGATTGATGACATCCGGCTCTGAGTCGGTACCGGAGTCATCACCCACGTTTATGGGTTCCTCGTCCTCTTCGGGATCATCTTCGATCCATCCTCCGTTACCTTGGTTGGGAAAGTAGGGATCGCCAGGGTGGTGAAATCCAGCCATTTGACTATACGAGAATTAAGGTTATAAGAATTGAATAACGTCGGAACATGTAAAACGTGTAAGTTAAACTAGTTTTAGATAACAAATACTCCTATAGTATTTAAATTTTTGTGTTTGATTTTTGTAATGACTTGGTAAGGTTTGACTTGTTGCTCACAATGGTCATTCCTTGATTCGTGCGTATCAACTTGCCTATATACTTGTAAAATTGTATAACATGAAAATAGTTTGTGGTATGCATGTAATTGTACTTAAACGAACTATTAATTTAAGTTGAACAAAATGCTGCTTAAGTGTAAAAAGAAATTTATTTTGTTAGAGAATATTAGTCCCTTAAGCATTTATAGTTTGTATATCTTATGTGGTTCAATATACTTAGTTCACTATAAACATTGCTCTGATACCAATCTGTCACACTCCCAAACCTGAACGGCGGAAACGTTCGGGGGTGGATGACTTCATGTGGTAGCGTAACAAATGAATACATAGTAAAGAAAGCAATACAACCATCATATATATAATTGAAAGTTTACATTTGTCAAAAGTTACATGTTCAAAACCAATTACAATATGATGTCAAAATATGAGATTAAACTGGCGCCGCAGCATCTCTTCTTCAAAAGCATACTAGTACCTGAAATTTACTGAATCCCTGGGACATACAAGTAATTTTGAAAGAGTTGATCAGGATTTAAGCTGGTGAATTCCATAAGTATTTAAATGACAATGTTTAAATGAAATGAAATGTTTTATCTTTTCTTGTGTGTGTTTAGAAAATCCTATATTTTCTACTAGCATAAAAGTAGCCTTCACTCGAGACCAATGTTTGTTTCCAAAATGTATGTAAAAGTAAAATAATAAATGAGTTTGAAAACCTTGTAAATCAATGCGTTTTTAATACCCCTTGTGAGTTTTATAACCATACTATTGACTCGAAATGCCTATACACAACGTTCTTCAGGCGTTGGAATGTTATGATGTTTGTCACCCCAAACGGTGGACTGTAGCTAACAGTCAGGGCGCGGGTTGTCAAGCCCGTATAGATCTATACACAAACACCATGCTCCCCCTCCAAGGGATTTTGGTATATAATACAGGACTTGAGATGTGTACTCGAACGTACATGAAGTTAGTGTCTCACAAACCCGTGGTATAAAAACAGATCAACTTGTTAAAATGTTACGTTTGTTCTTGTATACGAAGGTAAACCTCTTGAAATATATGTTTCTAGTACATAAGAGTTAGAAATCTATTCGTAAAACTATACCTATTATAGTTTCGAAAAGTGTGCTTTATTTGTTTAGAATTACTTAGAAAAAGAATAATTTAAGAACAGTTTAGTTTTACACATGTATTACAACAACTTCATATTTTAAAAGATTCGAATACTATTGTAACATATGTGTTGTATTTATATATAAAAGTTCCTTTAAAAGTTTATAAACCGAATGTGATTTGAGTATTTAACAGTATATAAAAGAGTTTCTTTATGTAACACACGATAATACTCATGTGTTTTACTTGTAATCCCCCCCTTTGAAAGCATATAAAAGTATTTAGAATAATTAAAACGGTTGATTAAGGGGTATGAAACTCACCTGAAAGTTTTGGAGATAGCGAGATGGAAGACCGGGCAGAGTTTCGTCTCGGGAAACGGATTTTCCTCGGGATTCTCGGGAATCTCGGGAGTAAAAACGACCTTCGGGACTTGAGCCAAAAAGACCAGAGCTTCGGGTTTGAAAGGGCACGGAAAACGAGGCAAAGTAGAGTGAGAGAGAAGAGAAATGAGCCCCTTCTTTGGAAACCCTCGCATGCTATTTATAGGGAGGCTGGTCTGCCTCGGTACGCGGGGCGTACGCTAGTACGCAACGCGTACGCGTGCGTCATGCGTGACCGAGCCCGACCGCCTCTGCCTCGGACGGGACGGGTTCCTGGGTTCGCGGGTCGGATGGGACGGATCGCTGGCACGCGGGTCGGATGGGACGTCGGGTCGGGTCTTCGGATCGTGCGACGTGGACTGTTTGAGACCGAGCACTCTCGGGTACGCGGGGCGTACAGCAGTACGCGGCGTGTAACGCGTATGCTGACTCCCCTTCGGATAATATCCGAATATTGATTTAAATAAATAAATAATTTATTTAATAAACTTCAAAAATTCATATCTTCTTCATACGAACTCCGTTTTCGATGATCTTTATATCCCCGCGTAGGTGAGACTACGCTCTTCAACTTTCGTTTAGACTCCGTCGGCAAATTCTATAATTATATTTTTTTTATTAAATATGAAATCTATCGTGTTTAAGGAATTTCTTTGAAAATTCGTAACTTCTTTATCTGATGTCGGTTTTTGCCAGACTTTTTACCGCTACAATACCATTGTTGAGACCTTCGATTCTCGTTTAGGTCATTCTAGTCAAAAGTCACTCGATTTCTGATTCGAGTTTTTAGTTGTCTGTTGCTGAGTCGAATTTGGAAAATTCATAATTTTGCTAAATGAAGTCGGATTTGGGCGTTCTTTTCACGTACGATCATGGTTCAAAGACATTTAATCATAGAAGGAAAATAAATAGAACTTATTTGTACATTTATTATGAAAGTAAATTTTATTACTCAGAAGTGGTTACAATACTTGACCCATTTTGGTCGTTACAAAGAGTTGAAATATCGGGTTGTCACATGTTTCATGGATCTAATCGATCTCCAAGTTTTTTTAAACTCATCAATTGGTATCAGAGCAGGAGGCTGCATAATCAATACACTTCTTTTCTGTGAAAAAGCTTCGATTAGGGTTATTCCGCATTCATTGATATTTATTGAACCGTCATCTCATAATTGACGTATCTCAATATTTATTGTTTTTGCCCTAATTTGATATATTACAAGTCTGATCTTTGAACAGGTTATTCGATCAATTATGGACGAGTCGCAATCCAATCCCATCAATATTTCAAACAAAATTGGATCAACAACGAAGATTCCCATCCTGTACACCCATGATTATGAAGTCTGAGCGAATCACTTTGAAGATTATGCTGTAGGATCTGAGGATAATGGATACCTCATCTGGGAAGCAATTATCTCTGGACCGTTTTCTCATTCAGCAACTTCAAGGATTATTGAAACTCAAAAGGAGTATAATGATCTTCTGAAAGATGTTAAAGATGTAGCGCAAGACGAAAAAGTTAAATTTCAGTGCAATATCAAAGTGCTAAGATTGATTAGATTTGCTCTTCAATCTGATACTTTTAGGCTGGTAAGTTCATGCACAACTGCAAAAGAAATATGGGACAGGATACGTGAATTGTACTCTACAGATGAAGATCTTGAACACTCCATTCAAACCTTACTCTTGTCTGAGTTTGGTGAGTTCAAGCAAGGAGTAGAAGAAACGGTGACTCAAACGTTCGATCGCTTCAATCATCTTCTTAGCAAGATGATCAAACATGACATTGAAAGGAAGCTTATTGAACAGAAGGTTACGTTTTTGAACGGACTCAGGTCTGAGTGGATAGCAATCGTGTCCACAGTCAAAGCACATGAGCAATTCAAATCCTATTCGTTAGCGAAACTGGTGGGCATCCTAAAATCTCAAGAAAAGATCGTACTGCAGGAGAAAACCGTGGTTTCAAGTCTGGGTTCGTTGGCCCTCCTATCGAAAAGCAAAGCTGTGATAGAGGACGAAGATCTCAACTTGGATGATTATGATCTCACGTCTGAAGACTACGCTATGATGGTGTCAAACCCTAAGAGATTCATCAAGAAGAGATTCCCGACCAACAGGAACCGAAACTGGCAAGGAAGCTATAGCGCTGAAAAGGTCAAGGATGAACCAAAAGCTGAAGAATCAAAGAAGGAACCGAAGGCAGAAGGAGATTCTGAAGTAAGCTGCTATTATTGTGGAGGAAAGAACCATTATGCAAAAGATTGCATCCTCAAAAAGATGGCAGAAAAGGATGAAGAAAAAGATGAAGAAGTTGTGTTGATGAAAAAGCTCGATGAGTTAAGGAAGAAGAAATATGCTGCTAACCCTTCCATGAATGCTTTAATTGTGCAGGGCTCGGTAGCTGATGATGAGTTCGGTGGCGTGGAGGTCTGGTCAACCGACTCCGAAGATGATGAAGTAAGGAAGCCTTCACATGGAAAGGCTTATGTAGCGAAAGAAGAAAGTAGTGGAGGAAGTTGCTTGATGGTGTCCGACGTTTCACAGATGAGGGGATACTGTTGGAATAGTGTCTAAGGCTGCAACTATAATAGGCAAGTATTTGATCCGGTTGCGCGTGGTCCTTTTGGGTTGCCTTCACCATAGCAACTTGATGGATGATTTGTTAAGAGAGAGTAAATATTTGTAACGCCCGCAGATCCGGGCTAGTCAATTTAGAGGCAATAGGGGTCAAAAATGACTTTTCGACAAAAGATTATTTAGAATGAATAGTCTTAACCAAGTTTTAGAATATGTCACAAGGTTTCCATACATATAAAGAACACCAAAATCCGAGTTATAACGAAGAAGTTATGGCCCGCCGAAGTTTTACGGCAAAACCGGCACGGCACCGGAAGACGTAAATAGTAAATTTATGATAGAGAGATATTTAGCCTTAGTGCTCTAAACGAAAGTCATAGAATATGTTAAACTAAGAACATCGATAAAAAGAACGCCCAAATCTGACTTCGTATGAAGAAGTTATGATTTTTCGAAGTTTAGGATTAGCGGTGTACAGCCCGAAATTCGAATTTTAGATCGATTGATTTTTAGCCGACACAACCTAAACAAGAATCGAAGATCTCTTTATTAGTAGCGTAACGACAAAAAGACAGACGAAAATGGACGTCGGATAAAGAAGTTATGAGATTTTAACGGACCAATCCTGTCCCGGCCTGTTAAAAATATAACTTTAAAAATAAAGTCAAAATTAGCCGACGGAGTCTAAACGAAAGTTGTAGAGTACGTCTCCACCTACGCGCGGATATAAAGAACGTCAAAAACGGAGTTCGTATGAACGAGTTACAAATTATAATAGCATATTTACGTATTAAAATAAAGTATAAAACATGTATACGTACACATATATATACATATGTATATATCATTAGAAAGGTATCGACAATGCGGTCATTATAAGACTAATGTTGAGTTCTTTCGACATTAGTTTAGTACAAATATCATTAAATCCATTTAAAATAGTATTATAGAGGGGTGTTTAGTTGTTTATATAACTATAAGGTTATTAAGTAATTATGGAGGGTAGTTTTTGTAAATTCAATTACTATAAATAAGAGGCTTGGGCTCTCATATTTCTTGCACCATTCTCTTGATTCAAGAGTCTTTCTCTCCTTATCCCCCGAGCATTTCGGTCCCTCGTGATTCGACTTCTCTTTCTGTAGTTTAGTATAGTAAGGTGAGCGTTGAAGCGCTGCACGAATCTTTCTTAGAAAGATTCAGCGACGAAGTTCTGCCCCTGCAGAGCCCGACTCCTAGCTAAAACCCCCTTGTAAGTAAGTTATGCTTACCTTATTTTAATATAGCTTATATTTAAAATTAGTATTGTTATTATGAACTTATAATAAATACTTGGGCTATTATTATGGGTTATATAAGTATTTTTTTTTACGCTTATATAATAATAATAATAGCTAGACTATTAATTAGTCTCGGCGAATAATAAACTAAACTCTAGTGGTAATAATACTAGGTTTCGTCGAAGAAAATTCTATTTAAGAAGCGAAGCGCTGTCTGAGTTCGGAATCACCACCTTTTCAAGTGAGTGCATAGTTACTTTCAGCTTACACATAGATATGAAGTATTTTATATAAATTACGTGCTGTGTGTGTATATTATCTGTACACTTGCTATCTATGCTGGATGAACGTTTTATACATGTTTTCAATGATTTAAACTGTATATGTATTTTATATCTACAGAATGTATTGGGTAAGACATGGGTAGATGTATTAGTTGCTGTGTGATAAAATGAAATAATGAGATGCCTCGTTATAGATGTTCTTGATGATCTAGTCATCTAGCGGAGTATAGATGACGACCACGGACTATTCTAGACAGTCCAGTGGAACACTAACAGGCTCGCAACCTGTAGGTGTTTATTTGAACTTTGTGTTTAACCGAACTGTGTGTTTATTCGAACTGTGTGTTTATTCGAACTGTGTGAACTGTGTGCTCACCAGATATACTCCATCCCAATGATAGTCCTTTGACTAGGTCCCTTGTGTTAGATGTTTTAGGGACGTAATGTGAGGATAACGGGAATGGGTAATTGGGTTGATTGTTTGATGTTTAAAAAAAATAATTATATTATTGTGGGTTGAAAACCCTATGTGCTCACCAGGTTTCCCAACCTGACCCACTCAGTTTATTTTTATCACAGGTGTTGATATGAACTCACAATACACTGAGAGATTTAAAGAGATGTAGATCACTAGTGTAAATAATTGTAAGTTCTGTTTATGCTTATGTTTCTGTATTAACGATGACATCCCAAACGTTTTAAAATGAAATAAATACGTTTCATCGAAAATGTTTTAATAACGTATTTACCATGTTTTTCTGGGAACAAATTCCGCAACATTTTTATAAAATGAAGTACTCTGATTTTTATAAAGCATAAACAAAATCGGTCTTTTTTGGCCATGATTTTTGGGGATGTCACAGTTGGTATCAGAGCATTAGTTTAAGCGAACTAGGAATATGGATTTATTTCTAGACTTAAACATAGAATGCTAAGCGATGATTGTGAGGTGTGAGCACTAGATTATTTTAGGAATTGTGCCTAAAATGCTTTTATGTGCTAAATACTTGTGCCTGATATGCTGTTAATTGTTCGGATCTATGGTCTGTTGCCGACCGGATCTGGAAACCTTATGTGTTTAGGATTCTAAACGTACGACTACGATATTAGAACTAGCATATAAACGTTTCGGAGTGATAAGGATGATTTAACCATCAATCCTAAGTAAAGATCTAGATTCACCTTATTCGGTGTATAGATCAAGATGGCAAGAACCCGTAGTGGAAACATGAATGCAAATGGGAACAGAAACCAACCCCCAATGATTGAGCAAATACCGGTGATAGAAGCTGCCGCTGAGCCAGTCACAATGGCCGGAGTGCAAGCGATGATCCAAGCGATGTTGGATCGTCAAATGGAGGAAACCAGACGTTTGCTCCAGCAAAATCGTGAGGAAGCCACTATTCAGATCGAACAGCCCGAGTTGAACGAAGGGCAGACTGAGGAAGGAAACTACAGTGGGACTGTTGGTCAAGTCAACCCACCAATAGTTCGACAAAACAACCAAGATGACAAAGTCGAGAGGAATGGATGCAAGTACAAGGATTTTCTGACTTGCAAGCCATCGACTTTCACTAGAAAGGAGGATCCGATCGGGGTCATGGATTGGATCTCGGAGATGGAGTTAGCCTTCATGACATGCGGTTGCAGAGGGAAGCTACAGACCACATTTGCAGTGCGTCAGTTTCGAGGAAGTGTTGTACGTTGGTGGAATACCTTGGGGAAGACTCTGAGCCCTAATGAGCCCCTGCAACTGACATGGGCAGAATTTTTGGTGCAATTCAAACGAAAGTACTGCTCAGCTCAAAACCTGCTTGAGCTAGAGAACCAGTTTCTAACCCTGAAGAAGGGAAGCATGTCAATCGATGAATACACGAACAACTTCACAGAAAAGATGGAGTTTGCCTTGCGTCTTGTTCCGGATGAGCTGACGAAAATTGACAAGTACGCAAAGGGACTTCCATGGGAGTACGCGGTGCCAGTGCGTCAGGCTCCTACTCTGGAGGCAGCTATCTGGGCTGCCAAGTCTGTGGAAGATATGATTAAGGGAAGAGCTGCCAACAAGATTGAGGTTGGCGAAAAGAGGAAGTTTGAGGAATCTACGAGGCCCAATAAGAAGATCAAGTCTGGTTCAAAGGAGTCTAGCGGAGGAGGAAACAAAGTGAAATGGTGCGAGAAGTGCAAAAAGAATCACTTTGGGAAATGTAGCGAAGAAGTGACTTGCTACAAGTGTGGGAAGACCGGACATTATGCCAACGAGTGCAAAAGGGTGTGTTATGAATGCCGTGAAGAAGGGCATGTTGCTAAGGATTGCCCGAAAAAGAAAGAGGCGGAAAAACCAAACATTCTGCCAAAACCGAAGGCAAGAGCATTCCATATGATCCTAGACGAAGCAGATGACAATGCGAGGATTCAGGAATGACGGCTTGACATCCAAGGATCGAGTTATAATGTAGCCATATAATCATATGATGTAGCCTGTTAGAGGCATAGTCTAGGGTGAACTTGAACACCTATGTAATCGTTTCAAGAAATAATATGAAACCTTTGTTTTGTTATCTGATGTGTTAAGTTGTTTTTTTTCTTGTATGGTGACTTGGAGAGACTGCGGGACAATACTTGGGACGAGTATGAGTAGGTGTGAATGGTAGTAGAGGCCTATACTACCGGAAGCACAGGACTCACACTTGGATCAGGGAAAGTCACAAGGTTACCAAGAAGCTAGTAACTGATTCTGTTTTTTTTTCAAGTATGTCATTACCATCGTTTCGATAATGACTAAAAAGATTGTTAATTTCCGACCCTAGTCGTCATACCGAATTGAGTCCGACTACGATGAGTATGTTGCGTGGTTCAGGGAACCAAGTTCGATGTAGCATCCGACTTAAACCAAACAATTGAAATCAAAGCGATCAATAGAAGTATCGCGTTCGTTGTTAAAGAAGTTGGCAGCCAGAAACGCTACATGTTAAAGTGTGATTATATCACATTAGAACATGAAGGAAGGCATAGTCTATTTTAGAATTTAACTCTAAGAGACCTAAGTCTAAACGTGCATCACATAATGATAGGTCATAATTTGAAGTCTAGTGTGAGGTAGAGAGCAGGTGCACGATCAAGTACTGCTTACAGTCAATAAGTCTAAGAGATAGACTTGAAGGAATAAAGAAGTTATAATTATTACCTAGGATGAAGAGATGACGTATGGAGTCATTATACGATCCTTGTTTCGTTGATGATTCCGGGACGTAATCATCCTAAGGGGGAGATAATTGTAACGCCCGCAGATCCGGGCTAGTCAATTTAGAGGCAATAGGGGTCAAAAATGACTTTTCGACAAAAGATTATTTAGAATGAATAGTCTTAACCAAGTTTTAGAATATGTCACAAGGTTTCCATACATATAAAGAACACCGAAATCCGAGTTATAACGAAGAAGTTATGGCCCGCCGAAGTTTTACGGCAAAACCGGCACGGCACCGGAAGACGTAAATAGTAAATTTATGATAGAGAGAGATTTAGCCTTAGTGCTCTAAACGAAAGTCGTAGAATATGTTAAACTAATAACATCGATAAAAAGAACGCCCAAATCTGACTTCATATGAAGAAGTTATGATTTTTCGAAGTTTCGGATTAGCGGTGTACAGCCCGAAATTCGAATTTTAGATCGATTGATTTTTAGCCGACACAACCTAAACAAGAATCGAAGATCTCTTTATTAGTAGCGTAACGATAAAAAGACAGACGAAAATGGACGTCGGATAAAGAAGTTATGAGATTTTAACGGACCAATCCTGTCCCGGCCTGTTAAAAATATAACTTTAAAAATAAAGTCAAAATTAGCTGACGGAGTCTAAACGAAAGTTGTAGAGTACGTCTCCACCTACGCGCGGATATAAAGAATGTCAAAAACGGAGTTCGTATGAACGAGTTACAAATTATAATAGCATATTTACGTATTAAAATAAAGTATAAAACATGTATACGTACACATATGTATATATCATTAGAAAGGTATCGACAATGCGGTCATTATAAGACTAATGTTGAGTTCTTTCGACATTAGTTTAGTACAAATATCATTAAATCCATTTAAAATAGTATTATAGAGGGGTGTTTAGTTGTTTATATAACTATAAGGTTATTAAGTAATTATGGAGGGTAGTTTTTGTAAATTCAATTACTATAAATAAGAGGCTTGGGCTCTCATATTTCTTGCACCATTCTCTTGATTCAAGAGTCTTTCTCTCCTTATCCCCCGAGCATTTCGGTCCCTCGTGATTCGACTTCTCTTTCTGTAGTTTAGTATAGTAAGGTGAGCGCTGAAGCGCTGCACGAATCTTTCTTAGAAAGATTCAGCGACGAAGTTCTGCCCCTGCAGAGCCCGACTCCTAGCTAAAACCCCCTTGTAAGTAAGTTATGCTTACCTTATTTTAATATAGCTTATATTTAAAATTAGTATTGTTATTATGAACTTATAATAAATACTTGGGCTATTATTATGGGTTATATAAGTATTTTTTTTTACGCTTATATAATAATAATAATAGCTAGACTATTAATTAGTCTCGGCGAATAATAAACTAAACTCTAGTGGTAATAATACTAGGTTTCGTCGAAGAAAATTCTATTTAAGAAGCGAAGCGCTGTCTGAGTTCGGAATCACCACCTTTTCAAGTGAGTGCATAGTTACTTTCAGCTTACACATAGATATGAATTACTTTATATAAATTACGTGCTGTGTGTGTATATTATCTGTATACTTGCTATCTATGCTGGATGAACGTTTTATACATGTTTTCAATGATTTAAACTGTATATGTATTTTATATCTACAGAATGTGTTGGGTAAGACATGGGTAGATGTATTAGTTGCTGTGTGATAAAATGAAATAATGAGATGCCTCGTTATAGATGTTCTTGATGATCTAGTCATCTAGCGGAGTATAGATGACGACCACGGACTATTCTAGACAGTCCAGTGGAACACTAACAGGCTCGCAACCTGTAGGTGTTTATTTGAACTTTGTGTTTAACCGAACTGTGTGTTTATTCGAACTGTGTGAACTGTGTGCTCACCAGATATACTCCATCCCAATGATAGTCCTTTGACTAGGTCCCTTGTGTTAGATGTTTTAGGGACGTAATGTGAGGATAACGGGAATGGGTAATTGGGTTGATTGTTTGATGTTTAAAAAAAAATAATTATATTATTGTGGGTTGAAAACCCTATGTGCTCACCAGGTTTCCCAACCTGACCCACTCAGTTTATTTTTATCACAGATGTTGATATGAACTCACAATACACTGAGAGATTTAAAGAGATGTAGATCACTAGTGTAAATAATTGTAAGTTCTGTTTATGCTTATGTTTCTGTATTAACGATGACATCCCAAACGTTTTAAAATGAAATAAATACGTTTCATCGAAAATGTTTTAATAACGTATTTACCATGTTTTTCTGGGAACAAATTCCGCAACATTTTTATAAAATGAAGTACTCTGATTTTTATAAAGCATAAACAAAATCGGTCTTTTTGGCCGTGGTTTTTGGGGATGTCACAATATTATAAGGAATAATATATGGTTATTTGATTAATATAAGTCATAGATTAATTGGAATTAATTTGGTGACTTAAAGAGATTAATTAAATAAGAGGGTATAAACTGTCAATTGTTTGATAGTTACACTTTAGACTATAAATCCTTATCCATGATAGGATGGACGATTTCTAGGGCTTGGATAAGCCAAAATTGTCCATAGGGTTATCAAGGAAAGGATATGGATCAACTTAAAGTCTAAGTTATCCGATTAGGGTTAAAGCTGTAATCCTCAAGGAGTCTACAAGTATAAATAGACCCTAGGGGTGAGGGAATTCGATAGACCATCTGAAGTAGAGATACTCTGGTCGAATTCCTCCCCTCTCCTCTCTCCTAAATCACCTTGCTTGCTATTGGTGTTTGTAAGTCATTAGAGGAGTGACATTTGTGACTCTAGAAGCTCCAAGGCAACAAGATCAACAAGGAATCCAAAGGTATGATTCTAGATCTATTTCAATGTTGTTATTTAACCTAATTAGCCATTAGAAATCTTGGATTCAAAGCATGTTTAATTAGAAAGCCTAGATCCGAGCATTAGGGTTTTGCATGCGCACATAGGAAAGTTCTTATGGGTAAAACCCATCAGTGGTATCAGAGCCTAGCTTGGTTTTCTTTAAATTGTTGCTTGATTAACTGAAACAAACCTGCAAAATTCGATTTTTAGGTTTTTAGGTCACTGACTCGGCGAGTCCCCTTGGTCACTCGGCGAGTCCAGGCGTCAGGAATGGCCAGATTCGGGATTTTTTCATAATTATCTTATGGAAACTTATCTTAATCATAATAGATCAATCTAAATCCGATTTTTTGATATATATGACTATTATCTTGATCTAATTAAAGATATTTATCATCTAATAAAATATTTAATTTCCTTATATGATAATTGATTAATTATTTTGATAATTATCTCAAAAGAAATCTTGGATAAATCAAATAAAGATAATTAGGATATTAATTGTTAATTGGAATTATTTGTTATTTGATCCTCCATGTTTTAAATGTTTAAAACCTACCCTAAAGTTTTGAAATTTATATTTGTGATTAAAAATTTTAAATATAGACAACTTAAATTTCAAACCCTAGATTTTAAAAAGGTTTTAAAATACAACCCTATACTAATATGATATTACTAGAATAATATATATATATATGTATAACTAAATGCTAGTCTTACCGTTAGTAGGCCTCATTCACGAAGCCGATCTATAAGGTGGGTATAAGGTTGCGGCCTATAAAATGGCGCTTAATGGGTGTACACTCACACCCACCGCTTGCTTGATTGGTGGAGTGTCGTTAGCCGAACGGGTAGGATAGGGCAACCTCATCCTCTCATTAAAAGTATAATAAGAAATACAAAGTAACTACACGTTTTAAAAATTTCCCAATCTTAGTTACTTTAGGAAAAGTGAATTGATGCAATCCCATGAAATTACACTTTGCACCCTTGCTAAGAAGTTAGTGGAGCGTGTGTGGTTTACCAGCACACTAATTGGTTCTAAGCAAAGGTGGCAAAGGGTGATTCATTGTTTATCATAGTTCGATGGAGCGTGTGTGGTTTACCGGCACATCAAATAGGTGGTCGTTACAATGAAGGCACCATGTGAATTTGCATGGTAATTCACACCCGCTTTGTGATCCTCGGCATCCCAGTCACAAACGAGAGGGGCATATCGAGATTTAAACATGCCATTAAATAGTTTCAATGAATCTCATCCAAACCTAGGAATTCTCAAAAACACTTAGGACTAATAGTTTAAGTTTTGTAATGGAGAATTAGTGAATCGTCATTCACTTACCTTCAATTTATTTGCATGTAAGATTACAACATCCCTTTTCTAGCATGTAAATGTTATTGTTGGATCCTAGCCCTAATTTTTTTTATTGGGTGATAATTAGGGATTCTTATTCTAATCTATCTTTGTCCTTTCTATAGATGTCGAACGCAAACAACGCTGCTGCTAGTTCTTTCACGTTGATGAGCCTTTGCCAAAAGGTCACCTTCGATGGAACGAACTTTAGCGAATGGATAAGATACATTCGCACCATTGCTTGCTATGAGGATAAGGAGTATGTCCTCGATGAGAAGCTCGAGAAAATCAACCCCGAAGTTGCTACTCCCGATGAAATCACCGCCTTTGAAACTCATGAGAGAGATGCAACGAAGGTACATTGCATCATGATCGCCACCATGAACTCCGAATTCCAAAAGTCCTACGAGGACATGTACCCGTACGAAATGCATCAAGACTTATTGGAGAGGTACCACTAAAACGCGAGACAAGAGCGTTACGAGATTTTCACTAACATGATCTCCACTAAGATGGGTCATGGAGAATCTCTTACCGTGCACCTGCAAAAGATGCAAAGGTATGTCGATCGCCTTCGCAAGTTAAATGTTGACTTCGGTGAAGACTTGGAGATCGACATGGTGCTTCACTCTTTGCCTCCAATGTACAACCAATTTAGGATGACCTACCACATGAACAAAGAAGAGGTCACCCTAAGCAAACTCCAAGGTCTCTTGAGGGTCGCTGAGAGCAACTTCAAGGACAAGTCTGTTGCACCTACTCCCAATCCGTCTGCTGCTCCTGTCTTGGCAATTGGTCAAGGAAAGGGAAAGAAGAGGAAGGCTTCATCAAGGAACTATCACAAGGTTAAAGCCCAAGATGGTGCCTCTTCTAGTGGGACCAAAGTTGATCCCTCAAAGCCCTATCCTAACCCGAAGGAAGCAGAGTGCCACCACTGCCACAAGATAGGACATTGGAAGAGAAGCTGCCCAGAATACCTGCAAGCAATCAAAGAAGGAAAGATCAAGCCATCTTTCGCAGGTATATACACAATTAAATCTAACGATTCTAATCATGCTATTTCTTGGGTTCTTGACACCAGTTGTGGTTATCACATTTGTTCAAATGTGCAGGGACTAAGAAGAAGTAGGGATGTAGAGCAAGGAAGGATCAATCTAATCATGGGGAACAGAAGATCGTCGCCTGTGACCAAGATTGGAGTGTATTCTTTAGTGCTTAGGAATAGTTTGGTTTTAGATTTGAACAATTGTTGCTATTCGCCAGAAATGGCTAGAAACATCATTTCATTTCATGGTTTATATAGACAAGGATTTAGATTTTCTTTTAATAATGAGAATGGTTCTATTATGTCTTATCTAAATAGTGTCTTTTACTTTGAAGCTATACCATGTAATGGAATATATGAAACTGTTATGATTGTTAATAACTTAGGAAATGATGTTTTGAATATTGATTCTTCCACTAGTTTGGATAAAGCATCCTTGTGGCATTGCCGTCTTGGACATGTCAACAAGAAACGCATAGCCCAACTCGAAAAGGATGTAGTGTTGGAGTCATTCGACCTTAGGGAAGATGACACATGCGAGTCTTGTTTACTTGGAAAGATGACTAAGTCACCCTTCACGAGTACTTGTGAAAGGGGCGAGGGACTATTGGACCTAATATATACCGATGTATGTGGACCCTTTAGATCAACCACGAAGGATGGGAACCGCTTCTATGTGACTTTTACCGATGACTATAGTAGATATGGGTATATCTACTTAATCAAGCAAAAGTCAGACACCTTTGAAAAGTTCAAAGAGTTCAAGAATGAAGTGGAGAATCAATTGGGCAGGAAAATCAAGATGCTTCGATCCGATCGAGGAGGAGAGTACCTAAGTCTTGAATTCCATGATTATCTCAAGGAGTGTGGAATAGTTTCGCAATTGACGCCTCCTAGGACACCGCAGTTGAATGGTGTGGCAGAAAGGCGTAATCGAACCTTATTGGATATGGTTTACTCTATGATGAGTCGTGCTTCATTACCTATCTTCTTTTGGGGGTATGCCTTAAAGACTGCCGCCCATGTCCTTAACCGAGTCCCTACTAAGAAGGTTGCCAAAACACCTCACGAGATGTGGACGGGGAAAGCTCCCTCGTTGGCACATATCAAGGTTTGGGGTTGCAAGGCTTTCATAAGACGAGATACTCACGACAAGCTTGAACCTCGAAGTGAGCGATGTATTTTCATCGGCTACCCGCAAACTTCCTTTGGATATCTCTTCTATAGACCGAAAGACAATGTTGTCTTTGTTGCGAGGAGAGGAGTTTTCCGAGAGCGAGAACTCATAAGCCAAGGAGACAGTGGGAGGCAAATCGAACTTGAAGAAATTCAAGACTCGATAGATGAAGGAAACTCCGGTTGAATCGATTGACGAATCCTTACCTCTCAGACGTTCCGATAGAGTTAGAGTTCATCCCCAGTTTTATGGTTTTCATATTACTACCGAAGGGGACATGTATATTAGTGATGGTACACTAGTAAATCTTGATGAACCTAATAGCTATAAGGAAGCCATGGCAGGCCCGGAGTCTGCGAAATGGAAAGAGGCAATGGATAGCGAGATCCAATCCATGCACGATAACCAAGTTTGGAATTTGGTTGATTATGTGCCCGAACGTAAGACCGTTGGGTGCAAATGGATCTTCAAAAAGAAGACCGACGTGGATGGGAACGTACACACATATAAAGCGCGATTGGTCGCGAAGGGCTTTACTCAAACTCCCGGAGTTGACTATGATGAGACCTTCTCACCAGTTGCGAAGATTAAATCTATTAGAGTGATGCTAGCAATTGCCGCATTTCATGATTATGAGATTTGGCAAATGGATGTCAAGACCGCTTTCCTTAACGGAAAGTTGGCTGAGGATGTTTACATGGCTCAGCCAGAAGGGTTTGTGGATCCGAAGCATCCGAATAGAGTGTGTAAGCTTGAGAAGTCCATTTATGGACTTAAGCAAGCGTCTCGCAGATGGAATCTTTGCTTCGATGAGAAAGTCAAAGAGTTTGGATTTGTACAAAGCGAAGACGAATCTTGTGTATATGTCAAAGCCAGTGGGAGTATAGTAAGCTTTCTCGTTCTATATGTCGATGACATATTACTCATAGGAAACGACGTCCAACTCTGCAGGAAGTCAAGACCTGGCTCGGGAAGTGTTTCAACATGAAGGACCTCAGAGAGGCTTCTTACATTTTGGGAATAAGGATAGTAAGAGAAAGAAGTAAGAGACTAATTGGACTTAGTCAGAATACTTACTTAGAGAAGGTACTAAAACGTTTTAGTATGGAAAACTCAAAGAAGGGAGAACTACCGATACAAGGAAATGCCAAGTTGAGTAAGACTCAAAGTCCGAGTACCGAAGCTGAGATAGCAGAAATGAGCCGAGTACCATACGCTTCCGCAGTTGGCTCAATCATGTACGCTATGACTTGTACTCGCCCTGATGTAGCCTTCGCTTTGAGCATGGTTAGCAGATATCAAGGGAACCCTGGCAAAGCACATTGGATTGCGGTGAAAAACATCCTTAAGTACCTTCGGAGGACGAAGGAATGGTTCTTAGTCCTTGGAAGGAGTGATGACTTCAAGGTGCAAGGGTATAGTGATGCCAGCTTTCAGACCGACAGGGACAACTACCGTTCGCAGTCGGGCTGGGTATTTACCCTAAATGGAGGACCAGTGACATGGAAGAGTTCCAAGCAGGAAACCGTAGCTGATTCAACGTGCGAATCAGAGTACATTGCAGCGAGCTAAGCGTCAAAGGAGGCAATATGGCTAAAGAACTTCATTGGTGATTTTGGAGTTGTGCCGGCCATAAAGGAGCCCATGGAGATTTTCTATGATAACGAAGGTGCGGTTGCCTTGACCAAGGAACCAAGGGATCATAGTAGATCTCGACATATCGACAGAAAATATCACTTCATTAGACATCGTGTAGAAGAAGGACAACTCGTAGTGAAGAGGATATTATCAAAAGATAACCCAGCAGATCCGCTTACGAAGGGACTGAGTAGGGTTAAGCACTTGCAGCATGCTAGGAGTATTGGGCTGAAGGATGATATTAGTATAGATTAGATAGTATTAGAAACGTATAATAGATAAATGTAATTAACATTTGATGATTAAATAAAGCAGTTTTATTTATAAGTAAAGTTACTGTCATATGTTAATAGTTTAACTATTGTTTCACTTTGCATGTTTTGACTTCCAGAATAATTAAGGTTATTAAGAATAATAGAAATTGTTCAAATGGTGCACAATCGTTCATATGTTGGGAGTAGATTTGAATGAAGATTGTCATGAATTGGTGTGTAGAATGTCTAAACGGTGTTAGACATAGCAAGGGTTGCTGCAAAGTTCATGAGTGCTTATGAACTGGTTTTGAGCATTGGAATAAACCCGCGCTTGCTGGAATCACTTTATGGAATACGATATAAAAGGTGATCGCAAGACGATAATATCATATAGTCTTAAAACCTAGATATATGATTTATTATTTGTTAATTGATTGTGCATTGATAATGCGAAAACGCATCAGTAACTTGGTGTTATAAAACGCATTGTTGTGTATAGTTGGTTAATGAATAAGTAAATGCATATAAGTCGAAATTTATCTGTAAATTTTATCCTAAGAGGGTAGAAGAGATATCTTGGCCACTCGATGATTTGATTTGAATTATGTGTCGGGCCCGGTCAGAACTGAATTGATGTGTTTGATTAAGTTCTGTGTCAAATAAATTAGAGATCGAGAAATCTAAATGCTTGACTAACCATTCCATAGGATTGTCAGCATGATATCTAACAGAGGACTGTACGATCCCTTATCTAAAGGACAAGATTGATTAGATCAGAGTTGACAGCATCTTTGAGAGCTACGATTGCAAACCGAATTGTACTTGTATAGTTACTAGACTTATCCAAGTGGGAGACTGTTGGAATAGTGTCTAAGGCTGCAACTATAATAGGCAAGTATTTGATCCGGTTGTGCATGGTCCTTTTGGGTTGCCTTCACCATAGCAACTTGATGGATGATTTGTTAAGAGAGAGTAAATATTATAAGGAATAATATATGGTTGTTTGATTAATATAAGTCATAGATTAATTGGAATTAATTTGGTGACTTAAAGAGATTAATTAAATAAGAGGGTATAAACTGTCAATTGTTTGATAGTTACACTTTAGACTATAAATCCCTATCCATGATAGGATGGACGATTTATAGGGCTTGGATAAGCCAAAATCGTCCATAGGGTTATCAAGGAAAGGATATGGATCAACTTAAAGTCTAAGTTATCCAATTAGGGTTAAAGCTGTAATCCTTAAGTAGTCTACAAGTATAAATAGACCCTAGGGGTGAGGGAATTCGATAGACCATCTAAACTAGAGATACTCTGGTCGAATTCCTCCCCTCTCCTCTCTCCTAAATCATCTTGCTTGCTATTGGTGTTTGTAAGCCATTAGAGGAGTGACATTTGTGACTCTAGAAGCTCCAAGACAACAAGATCAGCAAGGAATCCAAAGGTATGATTCTAGATCTATTTCAATGTTGTTATTTAACCTAATTAGCCATTAGAAGTGTTGGATTCAAAGCATGTTTAATTAGAAAAGCCTAGATCCGAGCATTAGGGTTTTGCATGCGCACATAGGAAAGTTCTTATGGATAAAACCCATCAGATACAACACTGATGGTGGAAATGATGACAAGGAACAGCGGAATTTGTGCTTTACTGTCAAACCACTCAGCGTGCAGTTCAGCGAACTTGATGAACTGATCAAGAAGGTACAATCAGTTTTTGTCTCATTTAAAGTCCCACTATGCTCTTATGAAAAGGAATTAAAAAGTGTTAATTCTATAATCTCTCATCTAGATAGTAGTCTAACTCAAACTCGGGTCACCAATTCTAACCTAACTGATCAATTAAGCAGGGTGTCTTCAAAGAGTGAGGAACGGCGGATGTGGATCGAACTGAAGGAGTTAGAGTTAATCAAAATAAAAGATGAAAACATCTATTTGCAAAGAGAGAATTTAAAGCTTTTGAAACAGCGAAATGTTTTTTGTCTAATTGCCAAACGTCTTTATTCTAATATTACTCAGCTTCATTTGAATTGTGAAATAGGGCAAAAGATTCATCGCATGATTATACCTTTTCTTGAGTTTAAGGAAGATGAAATTGATGTTGATGCTTATAATTGTGAGAGTATTATTTCGTCTAAGGATGTTAATCCAACATATTTGTATGGACTGGACAAAAGAGAATCTTTCATAAAATCCAAGGACCACAAGGACATGCTCAAAAATCTTTTGGATGAAAATCATAAACTGAAGCTAAGAACCGAAACCATACAAAAATTCAACTCACTGAATATCAATTTAAGCTCAGAAAATAAGATTGATGTTGAAAATGCATCTGAGCTTAATGAAGACGAAAAATGAGTGAAATTTCTGTAAAGGACACAGTTGATTGTTCAGAATTTGTCAAGAATGAACCCGAGAACCACAAAAATCTTATTTCAGAAAATTCTGTGGAGTTTGCTCGGTTGTCCCAACAAAAGTCCCCGGTTCTTGTAGAGAAGGCAGTTGTATACCAAAAAGTTAGAACCACTCCGAATCAGGTGTACAAAGTCACAGGTGTAACCGAACATCAGACTGCTGAACTAACAGCTATTGTGAACGAAGACAATGCTGATGGCTGTGACGAGTTCTTCTGGTCAGCTCCCATTGACAATGCTGATGAAACGGTAGGTCTGTCTGAAAGGACTTCATGGAAAAGCAAAGGCAGATACATACCAGAACCTTTAAATAAACCTGATGGCTTCAACGTGGCAAGTACCAGTGGAACTAAAGATGTCCCTCAAGAGAAAGAAATTCCTGCAAAAGAAGTCACATCTCCAAGTGAAACAACATCGGTTCAGAGTGGATTAGCCAATGAAAATCAAAAACATAAAGCTAACATCCATCATCAACCAAAGCAGATGTCAAGTCAAAAACGGGAAAGGAATCAGAGATACAGGAAGAATCTATCAGAAAGAAAAAAAATTTGGCAATCGCAAAATGCCTATTTCTCACATCAAGACAGGAAGTTGAAACCAGCGAAAAATCCTGTTGGATCGACGGAGGGTAAGAACAACCGAAAGCAGAGTCTCGGTTCTGAGCGTAATAACAACCGAAAGCAGAGTCTCGGTTCTGAGCGAAATAATAACCGAAAGCAGAGTCTCGGTTCTGAGAAAAACAACAACCGAACACATAGTTTCGGTTCAGAAAATAATTTCAACCGAAAGCACAGGTTCGGTTCGAAGAACAAAAGAGACCAAAAGTCTAGGTTTGGTTCCACTGATAATCAAAACCGAAAGAGTCACCTAGAATATCAAATCAAGAAATCATCTGAGTCTAAATTCTCTCATTCTAATTCTCATTCTTCTTCTCAATCTCATTCTAATTCTTCCAATCATTCCTCATCTCAATCTCATTCTAATTCTTCAACTGACCTGAAAGGAAAATCTGAGGTTTCGTCAGTTAAATCAGAGATTAAACCAAAAATTCTAGATCCCACAAAGATTAAGGTTTACACCATCAAAAAGAAAAATGAAACAACTTCGATAAAAAGAACATTTTTTGTTGATATCTCTTTTTCTGCTCCTGTTTCTGTGAAAGGCTCACGTGGACCCAAGAAAATTTGGGTTCCTAAATCTGCTTAATTTGTGCAGGTTATCAGTGACGAGCAGTTTGACGAAGAATGGTACATTGATAGTGGCTGCTCGTGTCAGATGACAGGAAGGAAGGAAGAGCTAAGGGAATTCAGATCTCTTTCAAATGGTGGAAACGTCAAATTTGGGAACAACTCCTTCGGCACAATCAAAGGCTACGGGATGATTACAAACGGTGATTTCACAATCAGGAAAGTTGCATATGTAGAGGGACCACAACACAACCTCATCAGTGTATCTTAGCTTGTTGGAGGTACTGGTCTCAAGGTCTCATTCAATGATGAAGGTTCGGAAATTATTGAGAAGAAGACGAACAAAGTTATTCTCAAATCAGAGCGGAAAGGTGAAATGTTTCCCCTAAATCTCAAACCAATCAAAGGAAACCCAGCCATCTGCCTGTTATCCAAAGCAAAATCTGACGAAAGCTGGCTATGGCACCGAAGACTATCTCATCTCAACTTCAAAGATATCAACAAGCTTGTAACTGGAGGTCACGTTAGAGGTCTTCCATTGCTTAAGTATGATAGAGATCATCTATGTGCTGCATGTGAAATGGGGAAGCAGAGTCGTCAAAGTCATCCATCTATAATTAACACTAAAGTTGTTGAACCACTAGAATTACTTCATATTGATTTATGTGGTCCATCTTCTATAGAAAGCATTGGTGGTAGCAAGTATATTCTTGTTATTGTTGATGACTTTTCACGTTTTACATGGGTGTTCTTTATGAAGCTTAAATCTGAAGCGACTCACAAGCTAAAAGTTATCATCAAGCAGATTGAAGTACAGCTGAAGAAGGTCGTTCGTAATATCAGAAGCGACAATGGGTTGGAGTTCAAAAATAAAGAATTTGAAGAATTCCTGGAAGAAAAGGGAATTAGTCACAACTTCTCAGCTCCCTACACACCTCAACAGAACGGGATTGTCAAAAGACGAAACCGATCCTTATGTGAAGCTGCCCGAACAATGCTAAGTTTTGCTTCCTTACCTTTATATTTTTGGGCTGATGCTATTTCTGCGGCTTGTTTTACACAGAACAGGTCTTATCTTAACAAGCGCTTCACTCTCACTCCTTATGAGATCATCAACAACAGGAAGCCGAACGTGAAGTTTTTCCATGTGTTTGGTTCCAGGTGTTTCATTTTCAATTCCAAAGAACACCGCAACAAGTTTGATGTCAAAGCCGACGAAGGGATATTTCTAGGTTATTCTCTTACTTCCAAAGCGTACAGGGTGTTAAACAAGCGTTCAAGGAAAATAGAAGAAACTTACTACATGACTTTTGATGATAGCTATGTTAAAAAGCTAAAGGCTAACACAGACACAGCTGGAGAAATCTTTCCTCAAACTGGCCAAGTCACAGCCTCGATCGCTAATCTATTCGAGAAATTCATGGAGCTCTTTGATGAACCAGAGAAGGCCACTCTTTCTGAGGCCAGTGCAACAAATAACAGGGTAGATCACTTGAAGCAACTTATTGACGATGTTGTAAGAAGAATGAATGAAGAAGAATCAGGTTCACAAGACCTACCCCAACACAATGCATCAGTCGAGGGGGAGTGTCCACAATCAGTCGAGGGGGAGGATCCACCTTCATCCCAACCAAGTTCAGTAGTTGAGGGGGAGTTCAAGGTCTCAAACCGAAAGTGCTTCACCAACTGAAGGTGCCTCAACGCCCGAAGGCTCAACACCTCAAGAAACCACTAAAGCTCAAGATTCACAAGACATTCCTGTAAGATCATCTGTCGAGGAGGAGCATGCTGATATGTCATACGACTTCGACAGTCTATCCGAACCAGAAGAAATGATAAATGTTGAATTAGATCCATCTGTTGATCCAAACTTCCCTCCTCTCACCAAATGGACCAGAGATCATCCAGTCACTGAAGTTGTTGGTAATATCTCAAAAACAGTTCTGACTCGATCACAACTCAAGGCAAAACAAGCATCCTTGTTCTCAAAAGTCGAATTCTGCATGTTTAACTCATTCGTATCAAAAGTTGAACCAAAGATAGTTAATACTGCTCTTGATAACTTCGATCGGGTTCAAGCTATGCAAGACGAACTGAATGAATTCGAAAGGAACAAAGTCTAGCGTCTTATTCCAACTCCTCCAGGTGCCTCAGTTGTTGGTCTAAAATGGGTCTTTAGGAACAAACTCGACATGGAAGGGAACATTATAAGAAACATAGCACGTCTGGTCGTAAAAGGATACTGTCAGGAGGAAGGCATTAACTATGAAGAGACTTTCGCTCCTGTAGCTAGGCTGGAGTCAGTGAGAATATTTCTTGCCTACCTGCTCACAAAAACTTTGTGGTGTTTCAAATGGACGTTAAGTGTGCATTTCTCAATGGCGATCTCGAAGAAACTGCGTATGTGGAGCAACCTTCTGGATTCGTGAATGAAAAGCCTCCCAATCATTGTTACATTTTGGATAAAGCCGTGTATGGTCTGAAACAAGCACCGAGAGCCTGGTATGAAACGCTAACTAAATTTTTAAAGATGTCCAAATTCAAACAAGGATCGGTTGACCCAACCTTCTTTCGCAAAAAGGAAGGTAACCACCTTATGATCGTTCAAATTTATGTCGATGATATCATCTTTGGCTCCACGAATCCTAGCCTAACATCTGAATTCAGGAAGCTGATGGAGACTAAATTTGAAATGAGGTCGATGGGTCCCATTAACTTTTTCCTTGGTTTAAATATTACACAGGGACCTGAAGGCATTTTTATCAACCAGGAAGCTTACACAAAGACTCTCTTAGCTAAATTTGGCATGATGGGAGATTCAAAAGTCAAAGTCCTAATGGTGTTTGGCACTAAGCTCACCCCATCCCTAGATAAACCGGCTGTTGATATTACACTATATCGTCAAATGATAGGCTCTTTAATGTATCTTACTGCTAGCAGGCCTGATATAATGTTTTCTGTTTGTTATTGTGCTCGGTTTCAGGCAAATCCTCGGGAACCTCACATGCTTGCAGTGAAGAACATATTACGTTATCTCAAAAGAACTACCTCCTTAGGTTTGTGGTATCCTTCTAACTCAGGCTTCTTCGTTCAAGCCTACACAGATGCAGACCTTGGTGGTTGTGGTCTCGATAGGAAAAGCACCACTGGCGGCTGCCAATTCCTCGATGGGAAGTTACTTAGCTGGCAGTCAAAGAAACAAACGTGCGTGTCTCTGTCTACTGCTGAAGCAGAATACATCGCCGCTGCTTCCTGTACCTCTCAAGTGATTTGGATCCAGAGTCAACTCCGAGACTATGGACTCAATATGAAAAGGATCCCACTATATTGTGACTCTAAAAGTGCAATCAGGATTTGTCATAACCCAGTGCAACACTCCAAGACCAAGCACATCGCACTGAGGTATCACTTCATCAAAGATCACGTGGAAGATGGAAACGTTGAAGTACACTTTGTTCGAACCACTGATCAGTTAGCTGATGTCTTTACCAAAGCTCTTCCTAAAGCGACTTTCAACAAAATACTACAAGGCTTAGGTATGATGGTAGGAGAGTCGGTCCCTAATCCTCAAATCTCTAACTAAGAATCACGAACCGAAATAGCCAGACCGCTCGGTCTCTCTCTGCTCTGAAGATTTAATCAAACCGACGTAGACAGACCGCTCGGTCTCTCTCTGCTCTAAAGATTTAATGGAACTGAAGTAGACAGACGGCTCGGTCTCTCTCTACTCTGGTGATCTAATGGAACCGAAATAGACAGACCGCTCGGTGTCTCTCTGTTCTAAAATTTTCATGTCACCGAAATACACAGATCGCTCGGTCTATCTCTGCTTCATCATTTTTTTTATGTTGTACATTTTATCTTTCTGTTTTTATTCCTTTTCAGAAAAAAAAAATTTCAAAATCACAAAAATACATTTTATCTTACTGTTTTTATTTCTTTTTCAGAAAAATTTCAAAATCACAAAAACATTTTATCTTTCTGTTTTATTCCGTTTTCTTACTTATTTCCACTAATCGCAAGTCCTGGTTGATGTAAGTTTTCCACAGGTAAATACAAGTATCACCTTCGATAGTGTTCACCCAGGTATGTTTTATCTTTTACTCAGACTAGTTAGATGTCCCTAGAAGCATGCTGCTGTATGTTGTCACAAGCCTCTATGACCTTGAGTAAGCCTTAATGATTCGATCAATACCTATTGTTTCTTCTCGATCAGGCTATTTTTTTTAAACACTCGGTCTAGAGCTACCTTACTCTTCTCATTTGAAACATGAGTTACTCTGCTTTGTCCCACTTTTGTAGCAGAAGGTACATTCGGTCTCTTAACCACCTCCTCAAATTCTACATTTATCTTCAATTCCCTAATGTAATCCTTGATGCTTTCGGTCTTTACCACTGAAGCTTATGGTTACACAACATCTGTGTTTATGATCTTGGATTCGTTTACCATGTTCCTAGTGAAACCCAACATTCAATACCTAAAATGAATTGACGGTGTGTGTTATACTCAAACTGGTACTTGAAAATCTCATTTTCTGTTTGCGTGATCTTTTATGAAATCGTCTCTTCCTAAGACATTTCTTCCCAAAGAGGTCCAGTTTAATTTTTTTTTTGAAATTTCTGTTTATCCCATGCTTGTCACTCGATAATTCCCACCTACCTGTTCAACAGATCACATCGGTCTCACAGGTACCTCTGCCAACACTCAGTTTTATGTTGACACTTGATGTTCGGTTAGAGGACAGCCCCCCCACAGCCTATGATCAAAAGATGCCTTTCATTGTTTATTAACAGACAATTGATCGTATTTCTAGGGAAACCACACAAGCACTTCAAGTCTCTCTTGGCTTTGAAGGAAGTGATTCTTGCCCGGAATCTTCCACCTTCTGTCTTCTTAATATACAACACTCACATCTCAAACACCTTTGATTTATTTCTTTATCTTTCACACTCTTATGCACAAAAATTAATTTTTCCAACATTCTGATTGCTGTTTGGTATGTTGTTTTAAGTTACAGTTGTAACCAAACACGGGCACAAGGTATTTCAAATGGTACAAAAATATGATTTGGGCGCATGCAGTTGATTCGTTTCACACCCACGTGTGCTGACGTATTCCTGGGATAAACCATAACATCCAATCGCGCTTTTTCAGGCGACGTTTTGGTTCCCTCATCATCATGATTTTCTCTCTCCAATGAACGGTATAAATAAGGGGTGATCGTGTTCTTTGGCATTTACCACTCACGTAATCTCTCTCTCTGAAACGTTTCCACTGTTCATCTTCTTCTTCAATTCAACAATGGCGACTTCTTCTTCTGCACAAGATCAAACTGCCTCTTCTTCTTTGCTTTCTATCAAGCCTAATCAGAATATGATTATCGAGATTACCCCTTTCTTATATGACGCGTACATGCTTCATGTGGTGGAATGTCTCAAATATTCCCCATTGTTGTTGGCACTCACGTAGGTGGAAGCCGTTCCGATATCCTTACTTTCTCAAGTCTACACAACAGCAAGTTATGACAAACATAAAGATCACATCTACTTCACCATCCATGACAAGAAAACCTCCGTTTCAAAAACCAAGTTTTGCTCTCTTCTAGGGCTTACAGTTGATTCTTCCGTCATCTCACCGGATTTTGTCACTACTACCTAACTGTTCTCGATGATGTACGAGATGGGTTATACCAATGTTCTTACAACAATCGCGAAGGTCAAGAAATTATGTCTTCCTTCTCAATGGAATGGCTTGCTTACCCTTTTAATCAAGGGTTTAGCGGAACGTTGTGGTGGTTCTGATACCACGAGTAAAGGATTTCTCACAATTCTCTATGGTCTTTACAACGGCATCAACCTCGATTATGGCTCCATAATCTGGTCTCAAGTCGTTCAGAGTCTAAACACCACCACCCGATACTCCGAGATCTCGTGCGGACGTTTCTGGACGCTCATCACAAAGAAGGCCATGGATTCCTACAAATCCCTGTGATGAAGGATGCTCTTCTGGCTTCAATTGCCTCTTACCACACGAAGAAGATTATCGTTTCTGATCCAAGTAAGTTTATACATTATGGATTAATCCCTGAATCCATGTACAGATGTGTCACGCCTCACAGCCAGATCATGGCGGACTATAGCACCAGAACTCCCTTGCCTCCAAGGGTTCTGTCCGACGAACAAAAAGCCGCATTGGAAGCCTTGATCAACCTGCCAACCGAGGCTGGAGGGCTAGTAAAAAGGAGAAAAAGGAGAAGAAAGAATCTGAATCGCAAAAGGAGAGAAAGCCAAGATCCTCCAAGCGAAAACATGATGCAGATGAACCTTCTCGGTCCAAATCCAAGAAAGTTAAGAAGATGGCTAAAAGGGCCAAAGGATCCCCTTGTCTTGGCTCTGCTCCACATGACCAATCCGACACAGAGGATGCTGCTCCTCATGCTTCTCCAACTGAGCCAACTCCTGCTCCGTCTCCTCAACAACCATCCTCTCCTGCGGCCACTAATCTTCCCTCTCCACCAGCATCTCCCAAAATTACAAAATCATCCACTCCACCACCTTCTCCTAAAATTCCTACCCCACCCCCATCACCGAAACAGACGGTCCCACTTTTTGTTCCTATAATCACCCCTCCCACTACAACAGCACCAACCATTCCTTTCTCTGTTACTATACCTACGTCTTCTATCCCCACTCCAATAATCACCGAATCGGTTACCACCACCTCTTCTCAGCCACCAGTTACAGTCAATGTATCTGATACAGGGGCTACTACTGTGGTTGAAACCCCCGTCATCAACATCCCTCAATCACCTTCTCCGTCCTCAAACTCCGGTGCTACTTTGGGCGGTGATGATGAAGAGTACGATTCTCTTTATTATAGCCCTTACCGGATTCCCACAGATACTGATGCCGATACCCCTATTACTAGTCAGCAGCTTCAAGAAATTCATGACAAACTCGACAGTTTGATGGCTGACAATAAAGCCTATGGGGGTGTGGTGCTCAAAGCCTTCATCGAGTCTGCGATCAAGACGTATACTGATGCTCTGGACCGTTCTACTGATGCCATTGATAACTCAGCAGCTTCATGCTCCAAAGCTACACAGGAAGTCTCTAAGGTTGTTCACACGACTCAGATCTTTCTTGACTCTCTCAAAGCACATGCTGATGCTAATGCGGCCAAGTTTGAGACGTCTGTAGACTCCTTTTCAGCTACCCTTCAGGGTGAAACCTCCAAATTTGAGGCTCTGCGTGCTGACCTCAAAACTGAATCCACCTCTTTTCTCAAATCTTTGGATTCACGTTTTGCTTCTCTAGCAGCAGAGAGCACCTTAAAAGAAGATCTTGTCAAGCATCAGGCAACTATTGACCTTCAGAAGATCCAACTGGCCCAGGCTCAACAAGAAATCTCTTTGCTGAAAACTCAGCGGGCTGTTCTTCAAGGTTGCGCTGGTGATGTTAAGAATATGTTGACAAATGTCCTTGACACTCATGACCCCTTTCTTACCCTTACCATCAGACAACATCTCCAGGCTAAACTCCTTGCTGCAATTAATATCTTGAGCGAAATGAAGGGTGTCTCGGAGAAGCTTGTTCTTCCGAGACAAGGGGGAGAGGAGGGTGTCTCAAGGACAGAACCAAAGGTTAATTTAGGTTCGGGTTCTGGAAAACAATTTCTTGTTGAGAGCGAGTCAGATACCGATGAAACTATTGCTGAAGCTCTTCAACGAAAGAAAAGGGACAAAGAGCTGGATGAAACAATGAAAATAGCTCGAGAGGCAGAGGCCAAAGAAAGAAAAATCAAGGAGGATAAGGATGCTCTACAAGCCAAGAAGACTATGTTCCCAGAGTGGGATAGAGACACACTCATCAATCAAGCGATTGAGTTTCCCTCCATATATTGGTTAGAACCGGTTGCATCCTTTGAGTGTGAGAATACCAAAGACTCGCAGTTTGACATGCCGATCACACGAAAAGCTTTTACATTTCATTGCTTCGATGTCACTGCTAATGTCCCTCATCCAAACATGAAGGTTGACAGAGAATTAATAGATTTTTATCTGAAGTATGGTCAACCACAGTATTTGACATGGAGTGCACAGAAGATAATTAAAGTCAAGGTACTGAAACCAACACAGGCTGGGAAATTTGTGAATGTTAACTTCAAAATCAACAGAGGAACGGCCAACATAGAACATTTTATTTCTCTGGCCGATCTTCCCAGTCTGAATCCTCATGATTGGATTCTGCTATACAACATTTTTCTCTCCAATCAAAGACAGTATGAACCAATTCTGAAATATCTCAAAAGAATGATGGCTTCCTATATCCATGAGCTCGCCACTATGGATCAGGAAATAGCAAAAATAATGAACAAGAAACCGACTATCAAGCCTACTTCCAAGACAGGAGACGTTCACAAAATGAAGTTAGGCCAAATTGACTCTTCAAATCTGACGGTCATGTTCACAAGAGGCGACAAGCACAAGTTCCTGTTTGCTTTGGTAGACAAGCATCTGTTTTCAACAGACTGTATAGAGCATATCATAAACATCATTCACCGATGCAAGCAGAACTCCACAGCAGACACGAAGAACTTCACTGATATGCTTCGATGGTATATTACCTTCAGGCATCACATTCTGGCTATTATACCGAGGATTTTTGAGACGGTGAAGAAGCCATCTGCTTTTAAAAGGGAATGAAGGCTCTGTGCCAAAGACGCAGAGGGGGAGATTGTTGAAGATTAATGTGTTGCGTCTTGGGCCCTCATGTTTTACAGCCGGATTGGGCTTATCAATCCGTGCTTATCTAGAATAGCCTTCTTTTTCTTAGAAAAACTGTTAGGGTTGTATTATAAATATATGCATGCATGTATGCGTATCGTAACGGTCGTCACTCTCATTGATTATTTGTAACCCCTAAAATCCTCTACAGTTGATGTTCTTTATCGAGCTCTTCTGAGGATTGTTTATCAAATCATTTGACACCTTTTGATCCATTAGCTTGTTCTTAATTGTTTATCTAATTGTTTCTCTACCTGTTTCATAGATCTAATCGATCTCCAAGCTTGTTTTAAACTCATCACTTCTTAGTAGGGACTCGGTTAAGGATATGGGCGACAGTCTCTAAGGGATACTCCCAAAAGAAGATAGGTAGTGAAGCACGACTCATCATAGAGCGAACCATATCCAATAAGGTTCGATTACGCCTTTCTGCCACACCATTCAACTGCGGTGTCCTAGGAGGCGTCAATTGCGAAACTATTCCACAGTCCTTGAGATAATCGTGGAATTCAAGACTTAGGTACTCTCCTCCTCGATCGGATCGAAGCATCTTGATTTTCCTACCCAATTGATTCTCCACTTCATTCTTGAACTCTTTGAACTTTTCAAAGGTTTCTGACTTTTGCTTGATTAAATAGATATACCCATATCTACTATAATCATCGGTAAAAGTCACATAGAAGTGGTTCCCATCCTTCGTGGTTGATCTAAAGGGTCCACATACATCGGTATGTATTAGGTCCAATAGCCCCTCACCCCTTTCACAAGTATTCGCGAAGGGTGACTTAGTCATCTTTCCAAGTAAACAAGACTCGCATGTGTCATCTTCCCTAAGGTCGAATGACTCCAACACTCCATCCTTTTGGAGTTGGGCTATGCGTTTCTTGTTGACATATCCAAGACGACAATGCCACAAGGATGCTTTATCCATACTAGTGGAAGAATCAATATTCAAAACATCATTTCCCAAGTTATCAACAATCATAACAGTTTCATATATTCCATTACACGGTATAGCTTCAAAGTAAAAGACACTATTTAGATAAGCCAAAATAGAACCATTCTCATTATTAAAAGGAAAATCTAAATCCTTGTCTATATAAAACATGAAATGAAATGATGTTTCTAGCCATTTCTGGCGAATAACAACAATTGTTCAAATCTAAACATAAATTATTCCTAAGCACTAAAGAATACACTCCAATCTTGGTAACAGGCGACGATCTTCTGTTCCCCATGATTAGATTGATCCTTCCTTGCTCCACATCCCTACTTCTTCTTAGTCCCTGCACATTTGAACAAATGTGATAACCACAACTGGTGTCAAGAACCCAAGAAATAGCATGATTACAATCATTAGATTTAATTGTGTATATACCTGCGAAAGATGGCTTGATCTTTCCTTCTTTGATTGCTTGCAGGTATTCTGGGCAGCTTCCCTTCCAATGTCCTATCTTGTGGCAGTGGTGGCACTCTGCCTCCTTCGGGTTAGGATAGGGCTTAGTGGTATCAACTTTGGTCCCACTAGAAGAGGCACCATCTCGGGCTTTAACCTTGCGATAGTTATTTGATGAAGCCTTCCTCTTCTTTCCCTTTCCTTGACCAATTGCCAAGATAGGAGCAGCAGACGGATTAGGAGTAGGTGCAACAGACTTGTCTTTGAAGTTGCTCTCAGTGACCCTCAAAAGACCTTGGAGTTTGCTTAGGGTGACCTCCTCTTTGTTCATGTGGTAGGTCATCCTAAATTGGTTGTACATCGGAGGCAAAGAGTGAAGCACCATGTCGATCGCCAAGTCTTCCCCAAAGTCAACATTTAACTTGCGAAGGCCATCGACATACCTTTGCATCTTTTGCAGGTGCACCGTAAGAGATTCTCCATGACCCATCTTAGCGGAAATCATGCTAGTGAAAATCTCATAACGCTTTTGTCTCGCGTTTTGGTGGTATCTCTCCAATAAGTCTTGATGCATCTCGTATGGATACATGGCCTCGTAGGACTTTTGGAATTCAGAGTTCATGGTGGCAATCATGATGCAATGTACCTTCGTTGCATCTCGCTCATGCGTCTCAAAAGCGGTGATTTCGGCCTGAGTAGCGATTTTGGGGTTGGTTTTCTCAAGCTTTTCATCGAGGACATACTCCTTATCCTCATAGCGAGCAATGGTGCAAATGTATCTTATCCATTCGCTAAAGTTCGTTCCATCGAAGGTGACCTTTTGGCAAAGCCTCATCAACGTGAAAGAACTAGCAGCAGCGTTGTTTGCGTTCGACATCTATAGAAAGGACAAAGATAGATTAGAATGAGAATCCCTAATTATCACCCAATAAGAAAATTAGGGTTAGGATCCAACAATAACATTTTCATAATAGAAAAGGGATTGCGTAATCTAACATGAAAATAAATTGAAGGTAAGTGAATGACGATTCACTAATTCTCCATTACAAAACCTAGACTATTAGTCCTAAGTGTATTGAGAATTCCTAGGTTCGGATGAGATTCATTGAAACTATTCAATGGCATGTTTAAATCTTGATATGCCCCTCTTGTTTGTGACTGGGATGCCGAGGATCACAAAGCGGGTGTGAATTACCATGCAAATTTACATGGTGCCTTCATTGTAACGATCACCTATTCGATGTGCCGGTAAACCACACACGCTCCATCGAACTATGATAAATAATGAATCACCCTTTGCCACCTTTGCTTAGAACCAATTAGTGTGCCGGTAAACCACACACGCTCCACTAACTTCTTAGCAAGGGTGCAAAGTGTAATTTCATGGGATTGCATCAATTCACTTTTCCTAAAGTAACTAAGATTGGGAAATTTTTAAAACGTGTAGTTACTTTGTATTACTTATTATACTTTTAATGAGAGGATGAGGTTGCCCTATCCTACCTGTTCGGCTAACGACCCTCCACCAATCAAGCAAGCGGTGGGTGTGAGTGTACACCCATTAAGCGCCATTTTATAGGTCGCAACCTTATACCCACCTTATAGATCGGCTTCGTGAATGAGGCCTACTAACGGTAAGACTAGCATTTAGTTATAAATATATATATTATTCTAGTAATATCATATTAGTATAAGGTTGTGTTTTAAAGCTTTTAAAACGTAGGGTTTGAAATTTAAGTTGTCTAAATTAAAACTTTTTAATCACAAATATAAATTTCAAAACATGAGGGCAAGTTTTAAACATTTAAAACATGGAGGATCAAATAACAAATAATTCCAATTAACAATTAATATCCTAATTATCTATATTTGATTTATCCAAGATTTCTTTTAAGATAATTATCAAAATAATTAATCAATTATCATATAAGGAAATTAAATATTTTATTAGACGATAAATATCATTAATTAGATCAAGATTATAGTCATATATATCAAAAAATCGGATTAGTGTTGATCTAATATGATTAAGGTAAGTTTCCATAAGATAAACATGAAAAAATCCCGGTTTTGCCTAATCATGATGCCCGGACTCGCCGAGTACACAAAGGGACTCGCCGAGTCCACTTTGGAACTCGCCTAGTCCATGACTCAGAAACCAAAAAATTGAATTTTGCAGGTTTGTTTCAGTTAATCAAGCCACAATTTAAAGAAAACCAAGCTAGGCTCTGATACCACTGATGGGTTTTAGCCATAAGAACTTTCCTATGTGCGCATGCAAAACCCTAATGCTCGGATCTAGGCTTTCTAATTAAAGATGCTTTGAATCCAAGACTTCTAATGGATAATTAGGTTAAATAACAACATTGAAATAGATCTAGAACCATACCTTTGAATTCCTTGTTGATCTTGTTGTCTTGGAGCTTCTAGAGTCACAAATGTCACTCCTATAATGGCTTACAAACACCAATAGCAAGAAGGATGATTTAGGAGAGAGGAGAGGGGAGGAATTCGGCCAGAGTATCTCTACTTTAGACGGTGTGTCGAATTCCCTCACCCCTAGGGTCTATTTATACTTGTAGACTCCTTAAGGATTACAGCTTTAACCCTAATTGGATAACTTAGACTTTAAGTTAATCCATATCCTTTCCTTGATAACCCTATGGACGATTTCGGCTTATCCAAGCCCTAGAAATCGTCCATCCTATCTTGGATAAGGATTTATAGTCTAAAATGTAACTATCAAACAATTGACAGTTTATACCCTCTTATTTAATTAATCTCTTTAAGTCACCAAATTAATTCCAATTAATCTATGGCTTATATTAATCAAATAACTATATATTATTCCTTATAATATTTACTCTCTCTTAACAAATCATCCATCAAGTTGCTATGGTGAAGGCAACCCAAAAGGACCATGCACAACCGGATCAAATACTTGCCTAATATAGTTGCAGCCTTAGACACTATTCCAACAAAAACATCTCCATGTCTAAGGATAATGTATTCTGTTTGGAAACTTGTCCCAATAATGGAATATCTGAAATTGATTTAAATGCTTCATACTAAAAGGAAAATTCCATGTACAAATTAAAAAACCAATCAAATTTGGAATTAAATAACACTTATTTGTGGCATTATCGACTTGGGCACATAAACAAAAATCGCATTGGTAAGTTCAAAAGGATGGAATCTTAGAATCAATAATCCCAAAGTCTTTTGATGTATGCGAATCATGTTTATGGGTCAAGATAACCGAGGCTCCTTTTATTAGTGTTGGTGAAAGAGCTTTGGATCTATTATGACTCATGTATGTTATTATACGCAAACCTTTTAGCATAATAACCAAAAGCAGTGATAGATACTTCATTACATTTACTGATGACTTTAATAGATTTAGATTTGTGTTTCTCATGAAACATAAACATGAAGAATTTGATGTCTTCAAGGTATTCCAAAATGAAGCATAGAATTAACTTTGTAAAAATATAAAAACCAAAAGTTCAAATCATGGTGGTGAATATCTATGCTATGAGTTTGATCAACATCTTGAGAATTATGGAATAGTGTCACAACTCACTCCATGCAGAACACCACAACATAATGGCATTTCAGAAAGTAGATATCATACTCTACTTGATATGGTATGATCAATGAAAATTCATACTTACCTTCCTCATTTATTTTGAGGTTATTCCCTTGATATTGCAGCTCGAATTGTAAACAGCATCCCTAATAAAAGGTTAGTAATACTCAATACAAGTTATGGCATGGAGAGGATCCATCAATATCATACATAACAATATAGGGTTTGAAGCATATGCTAAAACAAAGACTTGTAAAACTCTTGACCCTAGATCTTAAAAGTGTATCTTTGTTGGATACCCAAAGGAAACCATAGGTTACTACTTCCACTAGAAAGAAGAGAACTGAGTATTCATAACCCGATAGGCAGTGTTTCTTAAAATTAGCATTATCTTGTATAAAGAAAGTTAGATCCCTATTCATCTTAAATAAATTCATTAAACACAACCTTTAGTTGATAATTATAATCAACAAAGCATTATTGAAGTAGAAACTATTCTTTAGATGTCGAAAACCACACCAACAGTATGACGCTCTAGTAGACCTCATTAGAAACCAAATAGATTTGGATTTGTCATTCATGAAAAGGAAGTCTTCTTAATGGATCAACATGAGCCCCAAAATTACAAGGAAACTAATGTTGGATAAGGTGTCTATGTCCATAACTATTTCTGGTATGTACTTAACCCGACCCGGCATGGTCCATTTGGGTTGCATGGCACCATGCAATTGGATTAACTAAATGAGAGAAATAACACTTGTGGTTTAGTAATATATTATAAGTTCTAATATATTAATAGTATTATTTAATTAGTTTGATCAAGATTTAATTAAGACATCAAAAGATAACTAATTAAATATATGGGTTGATTATGTAAATCATACATAACTTGTATAGTGGGCTAAGAGGTTTCACGAATTATCAAGTCGGGTTAAACCCATAGGATGCTCCATGGATACTCCATGGGAGTTACAAACCCATGGGTCATGGAAATGAAGAGTCATTACACATTAGGGTTTACATGGTGTAACCCTAGATGTGTCAACTCTATATAAGGAACTCATTCTCCACCAAAATCGGCTACACTAAGGAACAAGATGGCTAGGCTGATTTTCAAGTGTGTGTATTCTCTCAATGTTTACTCATTTGCATTTGGTGTTGTGTGAAGAATTTGAAGCATCACACATGGGGTGCTACTGTCACACCACGAAACCGATGGCGAAACGTTCCAGGACTGAGGACGTCATGTAAAGTATCACAACCAATATACATAGTAAGCATAGTAAACACAACCATTACAATACATAGAAGTATTTACATTTGTTTGAAAATAAAGTTATACATGATTATAGTATATATACATCCAAAAGGAACAAAAGTAAAGACGAGACTGCCAAAATGCTTCGTCTTCTCCAAAAGATCAAGGGGTGCCTGTCTAACGAGGACTTGACAATACAAGCAGTTTTGAAAATATCAGCATAAAGGTGGTGAGTTCATAAGCAGTTTGTTTCTGTCAAAAGAGAAAGTTTCCTTTGGTTTTCTGTAAAGTAGTTATCCAAGAAAATCCAAAATTTTCTTATAAGAAAAGTAGAGTTATTCGTTTGTTATACAATCTGGTTATCAACAGTTCAGTTATCCCAGGAAAAACCCTTATTTTCCTTAATAGTTTGTAGTTGGTTATCAATTTGGAATGCAATGTACAAGTATCTACCATACTTAAAGTGTTTGTGTGAAGTTTCCTGAAAGAATGGTTATCCTTGAAAAGTATGTTAGTTTTAACACATATATAAAACTATTATGTGGGAAGTAAACTAATTGTTAAGGTTATTAGCTTACTAGATTCATTATTACCAACAAGTAAATCTTTGTTATCTAAATTACGAGTTCCATAATCATACGATAGACCAGATATGGCAATAAGAAGTCCAGTATCATTTTATGAGTTTTGTCACCCGTAGACCTACCGGTCCCACTATAGCTAGCAGCAAGGTGCGAGGTAGTCAGCCTCGTATAGATCTATACACTCAAGTCATGTTCTCCATCCAGGAGATTCTGGTTACAGGGGCAGTCCTCCACTCGCGTATCTCTGTGGAGTGTTTCAGAGGATGTGTCTCCAATTAGTAAGATTAACAAATTTACATGTAGTAATGTGGAAAATCCTGTTTTATGTTCTAGTTACCAAGGGGTGCTTCCACTCGCGTATCTCTGTGCAGTGTTACAGAGGATGTCTAAACTTATAAGATTAATGATTTTAATATTAATTAAGTGGATAATCATTCGTGAAATATACAATATAACACTATATAATAAGATTTGCAACTAGTTTGATACTAACTCTCCAAGTCAAACAGTTGGTTAATATGGTTTCGACTGTTAAAAGCATACGGAATATGAAACAATTCAAATGTAATAATAAGTTTGAGTACAAGATATTCTTGTACTTTTGCTTGTATTCCCCCAGAAAACATTGAAAAACACGGAAAAAGGTGTAGGGGTATGAACTCACCAGACGATAAATGTGTCGGCTAGGATGTTAAGTGTCACTTCGGGGCTTGAATACACGCGAGGTTCCTATGTAATATGAAGAGATACATAATTGAATCTAATTAGACTTTGAACTACTAATTAGATAAGAATATACGCTCTGAGGCACGAAAACACTTCATTTCAAGTGTTACGAGCGATCCGGATTGCAACTAAGGATGTGTAATGCCTAGATATGGAGTTTTATCTTCAAAAGTAAACTCCTAAGGGAATTTTCGGCCCAAAGACCATATCCCCATGAGTTTACGGCCGTAAACTCATGGGTGGTGTGTTCTTGGTTGCTTAATGGTCTTAGAACGCTTGTGGAATGAGGCTAGGTTCAGTTCTAGGCAAGGGAAGCGAATTGATCAACATATAGACCATTTTAAGGAGTTTACCAGTGTAAACTAGGAGTTTACGGTTGTCAACTCTCATGTACCCTTTATTTTTGTGTTTTGGTGATCCTAGGTTAAGCATAAGTGGTTCTAGTCTAAAGTACAAGCCATGTAAGGAAGTTAGGGCACCATTTGACCACTTTATAGGAGTTTACGGCCCAGGAACTATTCCTTGGGGGGGTTTACAATCGTAATATCCTAAGGGTGTGGTTTCATTCATGTTTAAGATCCCTAACACAATGGTGGTTGATTCTAGACATTATTCCAAGGCATAGGAGGTGTTTAAGGGGCATTTTAACACCTTAAAAGGTGTTTACAACTTTAGAAGGGGTGTTTAGAGTCCAAGCATGCTCTTGGGTTGTAAAATCATGTCTACTCCCCAAATGTTAAGATTTTGGTGTTTCAAGTCCATTCATCTAAGCCCCTAAGTCATATCTAAGCTCCAGAAGTGGTTTGGAAGGGTTTTGGGTCTCCAAAACCCCATTTAAGGTTTTTTACGGTTTGGGAGTGTTCCTGGGCCGTAAACACATGTTGTTGTTCATTTCAAATGATTTTGACATGAATTTGAATGATAAACAAGCTAAACTATAAGCTAGGATGGATTACTTACCAATTTGGAGCTTGAAAGGGGTGGTTTTGGATCAAAACTTGCATTTGTAGAGAGAAAGTAGTGAGAGAGAGTGAAAAAGCTTCAAATGAGGTCCTCATAACTTTATATATGGTTTGAGTTTGAGACCCGGAGATAATCTACCCGATACTGACATTAAACGAGGCTTATGGTAGTACCCGATTTTAATTGTCGTAACCCAACGTGGTCGAAACTAAAATTTTTCCAAATAAAAATTTTGGGCTCTTTCACTTCTTTCAAATGGGTTTGGACACTCACAAGATCATAATAAAAGTTGAAATTTAACGACTTTATTAACAGGAACGGGTTACAGTGACGAAAAGTTTTCGGATTTTTGACATTATCCCCCATTAGAGGGAATTTCATCCTGAAATTTAGAATTAGATACAAATCATGGAATTGGAAAGAGATGCGGATATTTATGTTTCATCAAGTCTTTGCGCTCCCAAGTGAATTCAGGTCCCAACTTGGCATTCCAGCGAACCTTCACTGTCGGGATGCGACTATGTTTCGTACGATTGATCTCTCGATCCATGATTTCGATCGGTTCTTCCATGAAGTTCAGGTTTTCGTTGATCTCGATCTCGTCAAGAGGGATTACTTGGGTTTCATCAGATAGGCACTTTTTAAAATTAGAGACGTGAAAGACAGGATGGATGTTGCTAAGTTCCGGAGGTAGTCGGAGTTTATAGCCTACAGGACAGATCCTAGCGAGGATCTTGAAAGGTCCTATGTACCTTGGGTTAAGTTTTCCACGCTTTCCAAAGCGTATCTTGCCTTCCAGGGCGAGACCTTCAACATGACACGAACTCCAACCTGGAATTCCAAGGGTTTTCGTTGTTTATCAGCGTAAGTCTTCTGTCGGGCTCGTGAAGCTTTCAGTTGTTCTCGGATTTGAATGATCTTCTTGGTGGTTTCGTGGATGATTTCAGGACCAGTGAGAGCACTGTCAGGGACTCGACTCTTGGCTAGCTGTGTTTCCCCTACCTCGGCCCAGCACAGAGGGGATCTGCACTTGCGACCGTAGAGGGCTTCGAACGGGGCAACCCTGATTCTAGTGTGGTAGCTGTTGTTATATGAGAACTCGATCAAGGGTAAATGGGTGTCCCACGACTTTCCAAAATCTATGACACATGCTATCAACATGTCTTCTAGGGTTTGGATAGTTCTCTCACTCTGTCCGTTAGTCTGAGGATGATAAGCTGTACTCATGTCCATCTTGGTTCCAAGAGCTTTCTGAAGGGACTGCGAAAACCTTGAAGCAAACCTGCTATCTCGATCGAAGATAATGGACACAGGCACACCATGCAGTCGGACTATCTCTTGGATGTAGACTCACGTGAGGCTTTCCATCTTAAATGATTCTTTAATCGGAAGGAAGTGAGCGGATTTTGTTAATCGGTCGATAATTACCCAAATGGTATCGTACCCACTTGAAGATCTGGGTAACTTGGTGATGAAATCCATGGTATCCATGGTAATCATATCCCATTTCAATTCAAGTATATCGAGTTGCTGGAGTAGACCCGCAAGCTTCTGATACTTAACCTTTACCTTGGCGCAAGTCAGACACTTGCCCACGAAGGCAGCGATTTCAGCCTTCATGTTGGGCCACCAGTATTGTTTCTTGAGATCTAGGTACATCTTATCCGAACCTGGGTGAACAGAGTATCCGGTCTTGTGAGCTTTGTTCATAATAACTTCCCTGAACCCTCCGAACTTTGGGGTCCAAATTCGATCCATGAGACGGTAGACTCCATCACCTCTGATCTCAAGTTTCTTATCCATTCCCCTCAAGGCTTCATTCAACATGTTCTCTGGTTTTAGGGCTTCCAACTGGGCTTCTCGGATCTAAGCGGGTAAGTGGGAATGGATGGTCATTGGTAATATCTTCGCCTTGTTACTTGAACTTTCTTTTCAGCTAAGGGCATCTGCTACCACATTGGCCTTGCTGGAATGGTAGCGGATTTCGCACTCGTAGTCACTGAGTAGCTCTACCCATCGCCGTTGCCTTATGTTTAAGTCTTTCTGACTGAATATGTGCTGCATTATTTGATTGTCAGTGAAGATCGTGCACTTGGTTCCGTATAAATAATGCCTCCAAATCTTCAATGCGAAGACCACTGCTCCTAGCTCCAGATCATGAGTCGTGTAATTAACTTTGTGTGCCTTCAGCTGTCTTGAGGCATAAGCGATAACTTTTCCTCCCTGCATAAGTACATAGCCTAAGCCCTGATTAGATGCATCGCAGAAGACCACAAAATCCTCTATTCCTTCGGGCAGGGACAGGATAGGTGCGCTGCACAGGGCTCGCTTCAACGTTTGGAATGCGGTGTCTTGTTTTTCACTCCAACAAAAGGGTACACCTTCCTGTGTCAGAGTGGTTAAGGGTTTTGCAATTCTTGAAAACTTCTGGATGAACCTGCGATAGTAGCTAGCGAGACCCAAGAATTGACGGATTTCTGTGGGTGTCTTCCGTGCTGACTAATTCTCTATCGCCTTGATCTTGGATGGGTCCACGTGTATACCCTCCTCACTTACCACGTGACCAAGGAAAGCTACCTTTCGAATCCAGAATTTGCACTTGTAGAATTTCGCGTATAGCTTTTCCGATCTAAGCGTTTCCAACACTAATCTCAAGTGTTGTTTGTGATCTTCTTCGCTTCAGGAATAGACAAGTATGTCATCAATGAACACGATGATGAACTTGTCCAACAAAGGACGACACACCCAGTTCATCAGGTCCATGAACACAACTGGTGCATTGGTTAGACCGAAGGACATCACTACGAACTCATAGTAACCATATCGAGTCCGGAATGCTATCTTGGAAACATCATTCTCGTGAACTCAAAGCTGATGGTACCCTGATCTAAGGTCTATCGTCGAGAAGTAACTAGCTCCCTGAAGTTGATCGAAAAGGTCATCTTCTTAAGGAAAAGGATAACGGTTTTTGAAGGTCAATTTTTTGAACTCGCAGTAGTCTATACACATCCGAAAGGATCCATCTTTCTTCTTCACAAATAATACCCGGGCTCCCCAGGGTGAGGAACTCGGTCTGATGACCCTCTGTCGAGCAGCTCATTAAGCTGACTGGATAACTCCTGCATTTCTGCTGGAGCTAAGCGATATGGAGACTTGGCTACAAGATTAGCTCGAGGAATTAGGTCGATGCGAAACTCGACTTGACGTTCGGGAGGAATTCCCGGGAGCTCTTTGAGAAAGACATCAGGAAAGTTACGGACTTCGGGGATGCTCTCGAGGTCTTTAACTTCCTATTTCTCATTGATTACATGATCTAGGAATGCATGACACTCCTTTCATAGAAGTTTTTGAGCTTTGATGCAAGAAATGATGCGAAGATTGGAACTAAGTTTATCTTCCTAGATCATGAGAGTCTGGCCAGAGGGGAGATTAAGATAGATGGCTTTTTCGTAACAAAGGATATCTGCATGATTGGGACTCAACCAGTCCATGCCAATAATAACATCAAAGCTCTTTATGGAAACTAACATTAGGTCAATGGGGAAAGATTGATCATTCAGGGTAAGGGTACAACCTATGAATATATCATTAGCGTTCTCCTTCTCACCGTTAGCCATCTCGACAGTAAATGTTTCGGTTAATGGTTGGAGATTATGCTTAAGGAGATGTTTGAATGAATGGTTAACAAAACTTCTTTCAACACCAGAATCAAAAAGGATACTAGTATAAGAATTGTCGAGAAGGAACGTACCCGAGATAACGGTGGGATCGGCGACTACCTCCTCCCATCCCATAGCTAGGACTGTCCTGGTGTTGCCAGCTGTTGTTGCCCTGGGGCAGTTTCTCTTGAAATGCCCGACTTCACCACATCCGTAGCAGGCCTGTCCGACATGCGTTCCGAAAGATTGATTTGTTGATTGGGTTGGTGCTTTGCATAATCGAATCGTATGCCCCTTTTTACCACAGTTGGATCATGACAGATCACGAAAGAGGCCAGGGTTATGGTGGAAGTTACACTTGTCGCATTGGGGAAGGGTACCAACATACCTACTAGTAGGTGTTTGAGTTGTGGATCCGACGGCAGAAACAACAGTAGGGGTAGTAGCAGCGTGGGCTGCCACAGTTTTCTACTTCTTCGAGGACTCCTGCGAAGACTTACTCTTCTCCTTCTTCCAAAAATTTCTTTTCTCACCACTCCACTTTGTCGGTTCAGGAGTGGTGGCCGCTTCCTCAAGGTCATCACTATTGTCAATCAAGATTTGCGCTAGGCATTTGGTACTGCCTCAGGTGTCTGGCTTTGCAGCTAAAACGTTTCCCTTGGTTGGCTGGATCAACCCCCATATGAAGCTTTCAATCTTTTTGCTTTCCGGGGTAACCATACCCGGACAGAGAAGCACCAAGTCATCTAATCTGGAAGTGTAAGCAGCGATATCGGAACCCTTCATCTTTAGGTTCTAGAGTTCGTGCTCCAGCTTCTGCATTTCACCCCGAGGGCAGTACTCTGCAAGCAGAAGCTCCGTCATGATCTCCTAACCCATAGCATTGGCTACAGGTAGGGTTAAGTATTTGACTCGGCCGTTCCACCTAGTTAGGGCTTTGTCGGTGAAGGTGCAGGCGGCGAACTTCACCTTATCCGTTTCAGAGCAGACATAGATTTCGAAGATAGATTTGATTTTCTCGAACCATCGAGTTAGGGTAATGACACCTCCAGTGCCATTGAAGCGCGTGGGTTTCGCGTTCATAAAATCTTTGTAGGAACACTCCTTCCGGTGTTCCTGACTAGCTTCTTGGTTTTGAGGCTGGGTAGCACCTCCAGGCCTGCCTGAACCACTGGGGTTCATTTGTGATATAGCAGCAACCATTGTAGCAGTAATGGTTTCTTGGAACATGGCGGGATCAAATGGAGAGGGAGGTGGTGTTGGATAAGGTGTCTAAGTCCATAACTATTTATGGTATGTACTTGACCCGACCCGGCATGGTCCATTTGGGTTGCATGGCACCATGCAATTGGACACTAAATGAGAGAAATAACACTTGGAGATTATTAATATATTATAAGTTCTAATATATTAATAATATTATTTGATTAGTTTGATCAAGAATTAATTTAGAATTAATTAAGTGATCAAAAGATAACTAATTAAATATATGGGTTGATTATGTAAATCATCCATATCTTGTATAGTGGGCTAAAAGGCTCCATGGACCATCAAGTTGGGTTCCACCCATAGGATGCTCCATGGATGCTCCATGGGAGTTACAAACCCATGGATCATGGAAATGAAGAGTCATGACACATTAGGGTTTAACCCTAGATGTGTCAACACTATATAAGTAACATATCCTCCACCCAAAATCGGCTACACTAAGAATCAAGAGGGCTTGGCCGATTTTGAAGAAGTGAGTATTCTCTCATAAGTTCTTCCAAGAGCATTTGGTGTTGTGTGAAGCATTTGAGGCATCACACTTGGGGTGCTAGGCTCACAAGGTTTCAAGGAACACAAGCAACAACAAGGTAAGTTATTCTATCTATACTTAATGTTAAAATTGTTCCCCATGTATGCTAGATAGGAATATAACCTTGGAATTCAACTTTGCATGACAATTAGACAAACATAGATCCAAGGTTATTAGGGTTGCATGTACACTTAGGAAGTGTTAGAATGCTCAAAACCCATCAGTGGTATCAGAGCCTAGGCTTGTTTGCTCTTATTTGTGCTTAAAAGTTGAAAACAGAATCGGAAATTTTGCTGTCTGCGAATGGACTTGTCGAGTCTATAGGGGGGACTCGTCGAGTCCATGAGTATCTTCAACCAACTCGGCGAGTCAGTTTATGCACTCGGCGAGTAGGGTCGAATGAGTGCAGAATTTCGATTCAGTTGCTGGAAAATGAATTAGAAACATTACCCTAAACTGTTTTGGTAATTGAAAACTTGTTTTTGGTGGTGTAATGTCTTTGCTAATTCATTTACAACAACTAGTTATCAAAATTACAAAGTTTTATGTAATTTTTGATTGTGTTCATATTCATGTTCTTGTTCTTATGATGTTTTAGATGATCATAGGAATTATTTGTAACCTATTTGGTAGTTTAATTCTTGATCATAATGTGTTTTAATGGAGTCCATAACTTATCCTTAAGTTATGGAAAACCAAGAGTCACACTTGAGTTAAAACCATTAAGAAAACACAAGAGTTAGAAAAATGAAGAGTCTTCATTTTATTACTCTATTAAACTCATAAGTTACAAGAAATGAAAAGTTTTGAAAGTTACAAAACTTGCCCTCAAGTTTTGGAACAAGTAAAGTTAAGTTAAAACTTTAAGTTCCAACCCCTAGAATTTTAAAAGTTAAAATTCAACCCTTATACTTATATTATGATAATTTAATAATTATATATATATGTATAAGAATAAAGTCGTCTTACCGCTAGTACGCCTCATTCACGAAGCCGGTCTATAAGGTGGGTATAAGGTTGTTGCCTATAAAATGGTGACTTAATGGGTGTATATTCTCACCCACCGCTTGCTTGACTGGTGGAGGGTCGTTAGCCGAACGGGTAAGACAAGGACTTATAAATTCTCATTCAAAGTATGACGAATATAATAAAGTAATTAAATGTTTAGTAAATTCCCAATCTTAGTTACTTTAGGAAAAATGTGAATAAGGTGCTAATCCATGAAATTACACTTTACACTTTGTCTAAGTCGTTGGTGGAGCGTGTGTGGTTAACCGGCACACTAACTTGGACTTAACAAGGTAGGTAAAGGGTGACTTAAGGTTTATTATAGTATCGGTGGAGCGTGTGTGGTTTACCGGCACATCGATTGAGTGATAAAACTTTAAGGGTACCAAGTGATTTGCATGGTTACTTCATACCTCGTTTTGTGATCCTCGGCATCCCAGTCACAAAACCTGGAGGGCACTCCCGAGTTTGAAACATGCCTTTGAAAAGTTCATTGGATCTCAAAGAATCTAGGAATTTCTAAAACCAATAAAAACTAAATATCTAATATTTCGGTTTTCGTGGTGAAAATTGGTGAATCGTCATTCACCTACCTTTCAAATATGGTATAGCTTAGATTACGGCATACCTCTTCTAAGTTATATTATATTGTGATTGGGTCCTAGCCTTAATATTACATTTGGGTGTTTTATTAAGGACTCTCTTAAATCTAAACTAAACTTGTTCTTCTTTTTCAGATGTCTTCAAATAATGCTTCTGGCTCGAATCCTAATGGCTCCTTTACTCTTATGAGTCTGTGTGGGAAAGTCACCTTTGATGGATCCAACTTCAATAAGTGGATCAGAAACATCAGGATGATTACCCGCTACGAGGACAAAGAATATGTCCTTGACAAGGAGCTTAAGGAAATTGACGAGTCCACTGCAACTCCCCAGGAGATCGCTGACTTTCATACTCATGAAAGAGATGCAACCAAGGTGGCTTGCATCATGTTGGCCACCATGACAGCTGAACTCCAAAAGTCTTATGAATATTTCTACCCTTATGAAATGCACCAAGATTTGATGGAAAGATACCATCAAAGTGCACGACAAGAGAGGTACGAAGTCATCTGCTCCATGATAACAACCATGATGAAGGACGGAGAGTCCGTCACGAGCCACATGCAGAAAATGCAAAGGTATGTGGATCGTTTGCTGAAGCTCAATGTCAACTTCCCTGAGGAGCTTGCAATAGATATCATTTTGCACTCCTTACCATCGTGCTATGATCAATTCCGCATGACATATCACATGAACAAGGAAGAGGTCACCCTCAGCAAACTTCAGGGACTTGTCAAGACCGCAGAAACAAGTCTTAAGGGGAAGTCGGTTGCTATCACTCCTACTCCAGACTCAACTCCGGTCTTGGCAATCGGGCAAAGTCGAGGGAGGAAGAGAAAGAGATCTTCGAAGGGTACCAAGGCTTGGACCCTTGATGGCTCTTCTTCAAGTGGAACCAAGAAAGGTTTCATTACTCCTTCTTCTGACCCAAAAGAGGCTGAATGCTTCTATTGCCATGAAAAAGCTCATTGGAAGCGAAACTGCCCAAAGTACCAGCAGGATGTAAAGGATGGGAAAGTCAAACCCAACCATGCAGGTATTTACACTATCATTTCTAATAACTCACCCCATTCGAAATCTTGGGTCCTTGATACCGGTTGCGGTATTCATATTTGTTGTGACTTGCAGGGACTAGGAAGAAGTGAGAATGTGGAGCAAGGAAGAATAAACTTAATGATGGGGAATAGGAAAGTTACACCTGTCACCAAGATTGGAGTTTATACTTTATCGCTAAGTAGTGGGTTAAATTTAGATTTGAATAAATGTTGTTATTCGCCAGAAATGGAAAGAAATATTATTTCCTTTCATGCATTGTACAAACAAGGTTTCACCTTTTCGTTTGATAATGAAGTTGGTTCGATTAATGCTTTCTTTAATAATGTACTTTATTTTAAAGCATTACCTTGTGATGGTGTGTGTGAAGCTGTATCTATTGTAGATAACTTAGGAAATAATGTTTTGTGTATTGATTCTACTAATAATAATAACTTGGATAAAGCATCATTATGGCATTGTCGTCTTGGACATATAAGCAAGAAACGCATAGGCCAACTCCAAAAAGATGGAGTCTTGGAGTCATTTGACCTAAAGTCAAATGATAGTTGCGAATCATGCTTACTTGGAAAAATGACAAAGTCACCCTTCACAGGCTCGTGTGAAAGGGGTGAAGGTTTGTTGGACCTTATACACACGGATGTGTGTGGACCATTCAAACATGCCACAAGAGATGCTAATCGTTATTATTTGACTTTTACTGATGATTACAGTAGATATGGATATGTCTACTTAATCAAGCATAAGTCAGAGACTTTCGAGAAGTTTAAGGAATTTAAACAGGAAGTCGAGAATCAATTGGGCAGGAACATTAAGATGCTTCGATCCGATCGAGGTGGTGAGTATCTTAGTTCAGAGTTCCTCGACTATCTAAAGGAATGTGGGATTGTCTCACAATTGACACCTCCCAGGACACCGCAGTTGAATGGTGTGGCTGAGAGGCGTAATCGAACCTTGTTGGACATGGTTCGTTCCATGATGAGTCAAGCTTCGCTACCAATCTCATTCTGGGGGTATGCCTTAGAGACTGCCGCCCATATCCTTAATCTAGTCCCTACAAAGAAAGTTGCCAAAACTCCTTACGAGATGTGGATTGGTAAAGTACCTAAACTAGACCACATCAAGATTTGGGGTTGCGAGGCTTTCGTGAGACGCGAGACTCATGATAAGCTCGAACCCCGAAGCGAGAGGTGTATTTTCATCGGCTACCCACAGCAATCCTTTGGTTACCTCTTCTACAGACCTAGTGATAATGTGGTCTTTATACCAAGAAGAGGAGTCTTTCGAGAAAGAGAGTTTATAAGCCAAGGAGACAGTGGGAGGCAAGTTGATCTTGAAGAAATTCAAGAGTCAAGTGGTGAAGGAACTTCAAACTCTAGCCCTCAACTTGAGGAGGAAACTCCTGTTGAGCCAATTGACGAATCTCTACCTCTGAGGCGTTCCACGAGAGTTAGGAGTGCACCTGAGCATTACTATGGATTCCATATTACTGCAGAAGGTGAGACACTCATTAGTGATGAGACACTAGTAAGTCAAGATGACCCTAACAGCTACGAGGAAGCCATGGCAGGCCCCGAGTCTGCTAAATGGAAAGAGGCTATGGATAGCGAGATACAATCCATGTATGACAATCAAGTTTGGAACTTGGTTGAGAATGTACCAGGTCGAAAGACTGTAGGGTGCAAATGGGTCTTCAAGAAGAAGACCGACATGGATGGTAAAGTACACACTTATAAGGCTAGACTGGTTGCAAAGGGCTTCTCTCAAATTCCTGGAGTGGATTATGATGAGACCTTTTCTCCGGTAGTCAAGATTAAGTCTATTCGGGTTCTGTTAGCCATAGCCACATTTCATGACTATGAAATTTGGCAAATGGATGTCAAACCGCTTTCCTTAATGGAAAGTTGGCTGAAGATGTTTACATGAGTCAGCCAGAGGGTTTTGTCAGCAACAAGTACCCTAATAGAGTGTGTAAGCTTGAGAAATCCATTTATGGATTAAAGCAAGCACCTCGCAGATGGAATCTTTGCTTTGATGAAAAGGTCAAGGAATTTGGCTTTTCTAGGAGTGAAGATGAATCTTGTGTATATGTCAAGGCTAGTGGGAGTATAGTTAGCTTTTTGGTATTGTATGTGGATGACATACTACTCATAGGAAATGACATTCCAACCCTGCAGGAAGTAAAGTCCTGGCTTGGAAAGTGTTTCTCTATGAAGGACCTTAGGTGAAGCTGCCTATATTTTGGGGATAAGGATCTTGAGAGATCGGAGTAAAAGACTAATTGGACTTAGTCAAAGTACCTACTTGGAGAAGGTTCTGAAGAGATTAAGAATGCAAGACTCCAAGAAAGGAGAGTTGCCCATCCAGAGTACCGCCAAGTTGAGTAAGACACAAAGCCCTAGCACTGAGGCTGAGATAGCAGAAATGAGTCGAGTACCTTATGCTTCGGCTGTAGGTTCGATCATGTATGCTATGACGTGTACTCGACCTGATGTAGCCATTGCCTTGAGCATGGTTAGCAGGTTTCAGGGGAACCCTGGCAAGGCACACTGGATTGCGGTAAAGAATATTCTCAAGTACCTACGAAGGACTAAGGACTGGGTCCTTACCCTCGGTGTGAGTGATGACTTGAGAGTTGTAGGGTATAGTGATGCTGGCTTCCAGACTGATAGGGATAACTTCTGCTCTCAGTCGGGCTGGGTCTTTACCCTAAATGGAGGAGCAATTTCTTGGAAGAGTTCCAAGCAAGAGACAGTGGCAGATTCTACTTGTGAATCAGAGTATATTGCAGCTAGCGAGGCGGCAAAGGAGGCTTTATGGCTGAGGAACTTCAATGGAGACCTTGGAGTTGTACCAGCTATTAAAGAGCCAATGGAAATTTTCTGTGATAGTGAAAGCGCTGTTGCCTTAGCCAAGGAACCAAGGGATCACGGGAGATCCAGACACATCGACAGAAAATACCATTTTATCAGACATCGGATCGAAGAAGGACTCCTCGTGGCAAAGAGGGTATCATCAGATGAGAATCCGGCAGATCCCCTCACGAAGGGACTGACTCGGATTAAGCATCTCCAGCATGCTCGGAGCATAGGGCTGAAGGATGATATTAGATTTAGTAGTTAGATAACCTCGAAATTTGTAAAGTGTAATTGACACTTGATGATGAATAAAAGTGTTTTATTTATGAGTAAAGTGTTACTATCTCTTATCGATCGTTTACTATATTTCTTTTGCATGTTTTGACTTCCAGAATAATTTTGTTTGGTATAACATATTATTCAAACCTCCACAGTCGGTCATATTTCGGAAGTAGGTATGAATCAAGACTGTCATGTTTGGTTGTAGAGGTCTGGGACAAGGCTACAACAATCATGAGTGCTCATAAGTTCTGAGCATTGGACTCAACCCACGCTCACTGGAATCACTTCATGGAATTCTATCTCGAGTGATCGTGAGACGGTAATATCATATAAATCTTTAAACCTAGAGATATGATTTGTTACTTACAAGTTGGTTATGCATTGATTGTACAAAAAATGCATTGGTAACTCGATGTTATAAAATCGCGCTCTTGTGTGTAATTCAATGAGTAGTAGAACAAACATATGAGTCGAAGTTTATCTGTTCCTTCTTGGATTAGAAGCTGATATCTGGGCCCATCGATGATTTTGTTTTGACCTATGTACCAGGCCCGGTCAGAACTAAATTGATGTGTTCAATGAAGTTCTTTGTCAAACAAATCGGAAATCGGGAAACAAATTGTTGGACAATAAGTAAGACATTGTTCCATGTATTTGTCCGACTGATATCTAGAACAGAGGATTATATGATCACTTATCTTAAATGGCATACCATCATCTTCTCAGTTTCGAGAAACCTTGAAAAGAGCTACGATTGCCGATCGATTCCTGAAGTCATACTTGCAGTAATAGTTATTAGACTTATCCAAGTGGGAGACTGTTGGATAAGGTGTCTAAGTCCATAACTATTTCTGGTATGTACTTGACCCGACCCGGCATGGTCCATTTGGGTTGCATGGCACCATGCAATTGGATAGACTAAATGAGAGAAATAACACTTGGAGATTATTAATATATTATAAGTTCTAATATATTAATAATATTATTTGATTAGTTTGATCAAGAATTAATTTAGAATTAATTAAGTGATCAAAAGATAACTAATTAAATATATGGGTTGATTATGTAAATCATCCATATCTTGTATAGTGGGCTAAAAGGCTCCATGGACCATCAAGTTGGGTTCCACCCATAGGATGCTCCATGGGAGTTACAAACCCATGGATCATGGAAACGAAGAGTCATGACACATTAGGGTTTAACCCTAGATGTGTCAACACTATATAAGTAACATATCCTCCACCCAAAATCGGCTACACTAAGAATCAAGAGGGCTTGGCCGATTTTGAAGAAGTGAGTATTCTCTCATAAGTTCTTCCAAGAGCATTTGGTGTTGTGTGAAGCATTTGAGGCATCACACTTGGGGTGCTAGGCTCACAAGGTTTCAAGGAACACAAGCAACAACAAGGTAAGTTATTCTATCTATACTTAATGTTAAAATTGTTCCCCATGTATGCTAGATAGGAATATAACCTTGGAATTCAACTTTGCATGACAATTAGACAAACATAGATCCAAGGTTATTAGGGTTGCATGTACACTTAGGAAGTGTTAGAATGCTCAAAACCCATCAGGTGGTGGTGGAGGAGGATTCTTGTTCTTTGAGCTGGGTCTTTCTTTTGAGGCATCTTGATCTAAAATAGCAAGGAAAGAGAGGCTCATAAGTCCTCTGAATTGAATCAAGAGATATGGAACAAGAGATATTTCATTATGACAGATATGGAGTTTTATTAAGCGATAAACAAGAAAGAGTTATCAAAGCAGATAAACTATCACTAAGGAACGAATGAGTAGCAAAACTCGGAATGAATTTCTACAACGTATTCGGCTTTGGCTAAAATACTCCCATAGTATTTTATGTTTCGCTGCAACCATGAATCATTGTTTGGATATTAGGTAAGCTTTAGGCATGCTGCACACCACAGTCACTCCCAAGTACATGTTGGCCGTGTCTCGAATGAATATAGTTGATCAGGATATATTGATCCTAGACACGACTACATAACTGCACAGGTTTAACCGTAGCGCACAACACCCAATTACTTATGTTTTGTTCTACTCGAGGTTATGGTATCTGACGTTTAGGTATTCTTGTATATTTTTGAAAAATACTTATATTTTAAAGTATACTTTTAGTTCAGAGCACTTCGGCCCCTTTAGTGTTTATAGTCTTATACCATGTAAGGTTCGCTATACCTAGTTCACTATAAACAAGGGCTCTGATACCAATCTGTCACACCCCGAAACCGATAGCAGAAATGTTCCGGGATGGAGGACGTCATGTAAAATATCATAACCAAGGTACATAGTAAGCATAGTAAACACAACCATTGCATTACGTAGAAGTATTTACATTTTTTTGAAAATAAAGTTATACATGATTATAGTATATATACATACAAAATGAACAAAAGTAAAGACGAGACTGCTAAAATGCTCCATCTTCTCCAAAAGATCGCAGGGTACCTGTCTAACGAGGACTTGAGAATACAAGTAGTTTTGAAAATATCAGCATAAAGCTGGTGAGTTCATAAGCAGTTTGTTTATGTAAAAAGAGCAAGTTTCCTTTGGTTTTCTGTAAAAGTTGTTATCCAAGAAAATCCCATATTTTCTTATAAGAAAAGTTGAGTTATCCGTTTGTTATACAATCTGATTATGAACAGTTCAGTTATCCTAGGAAAAAACGTTATTTTCCTTAAAAGTTTGTAGTTGGTTATCGATTCGGAATGCAGTGTACAAGTATCTACCATACTTAAAGTGTTTGAGTGAAGTTTCCTGAAAATATGGTTATACTTGAAAAGTATGTTAGTTTTAACACGTATATAAAACTATTATGTGGGAAGTAAACTAATCTTTAAGGTTATTAGCTTACTAGGTACATTATTACCAACAAGTAAATCTCTGTTATCTAAATTGGGAGTTCCATAACCATACGATAGACTAGATATGGCAATAAGAAGTCTAGTATCATTTTGTGAATTTGTCACCCGTAGACCAGTCGGTCCCACTGTAGCTAGCAGCAAGGTGCGAGGTAGTCAGTCCCGTATAGATCTATACACTCAAATCACGCTCTCTGTCCAGGAGATTCTGGTTACAGGGGCGGTCCTCCATTCGCGTATCTCGGTGGAGTGTTTTAGAGGATGTGTCCCCAATTATTAATATTAGCAAATTTACAAGTAATAATCTGGAAAATCCTATTTTAAGTTCTAGTTACAAAAGGGGTCCTCCGCTCGCATATCTCTATGGAGTGTTACAGAGGACGTCTAAAGTTCTAAGATTAATGATTTTAACAGTAATGAAGTGGAAAATCATTTGGGAAATATACAATATAACACTATATAATAAGATTTGCAATTAGTTTGAAAACTAACTCTGCAAGTCAAACAGTTGGTTAATACGGTTTCGACTATTAAAAACATACCGAATATGAAATAATAAGTTTGAGTACAAGATATTCTTGTACTTTTGCTTGTATTCCCCCTGAAAACATTGAAAAACACGGAAAAAGGTGTAGGGGTATGAACTCATCAGACGATAAATGTGTCGACTAGGATGCTAAGTGTCAGTTTTGGGCTTGAATACATGCAAGGTTCCTATGTAATATGAAGAGATACATAATTGTATCTATCATACTTTGAATTACTAATTAGATAAGAATATATACTCCGAGGCGTGAAAACACTTCATTTCAAGTGTTAGGAGTGATCCGGGTTGCAACTAAGGATGTGTAAGGCCTAGATATGGAGTTTTCTCTTCAATAGTAAACTCCTAAGGGAGTTTTCGGCCCAAAGACCATATCCCCATGAGTTTACGGACGTAAACTCATGGGTGGTGTGTTCTTGGTTGCTTAATGGTCTTACAACACTTGTAGGATGAGCCTAGGTTCAGTTCTAAGGAAAGGGAAGTGAATTGATCAACATATGGACCATTTTAAGGAGTTTATGGCTGTAAACTAGGAGTTTATGGCCGTAAACTCTCATGTACCCTTTGTTTTTGTGTTTTGGTGATCCTAGGTTAAGCATAAGTGGTTCTAGTCGAAAGTACAAGCCATGGAAGGAAGTTAGGGCACCATTTGACCACTTTATAGGAATTTATGGCCCAAGAACCATTCGTTGGGGGGTTTACGAACGTAATCTCCTAAGGGGGTGGTTTCTTTCATGTTTAAGGTGTCTAACACAATGGTGGTTGATTCTAGACATTATTCCAAGGCATAGGAGGTGGTTAAGGGGTATTTTAACACCTTAAAAGGTGTTTACAACCTTACAAGGTGTGTTTACGGTCCAAGCATGCTCTTGGGACGTAAACTAATGTTTACTTCCCAAATGTTAAGATTTTGGTGTTCTAAGTCCATTCATGTAAGCCCCTAAGTCATATTTATGCTCCATATGTGGTTTGGAAGAGTTTTAGGGCTCCAAAAACCCATTTAAGCGTGTGTACGGTTTGGGAGTGTTCATGGCCCATAAACACATGTTCTTGGTCCTTTTGAATGATTTTCACACGAATTTGAATGATGAACAAGGTAAACTATAAGCTAGGATGGATTACTTACCAATTTGGAGGTTGAAAGGGGGTGGTTTTGGATCAAAACTTGGATTTGTAGAGAGAGAGTAGTGAGAGAGAGTGAAAAAGCTTTAAATGAGATCGTCTCAACTTTATATATGGTTTGAGTTTAAGACCTGGAGGAAATCTACCTGATATTGACGTTAAACGAGGCTTATGGTCGTCCCGATTTTAGTTGTCGTAACCCGATGTGGTCAAAACTAAAATTTTTCCAAATAAAAATTTGGGGCGTTTTCACTTGTTTCAAATGTGTTTGGACACTCACGAGGTCATAATAAAAGTCGCTGTTTAATTAATTTAAACCAAAATTTAACGGAAAAAATTGGAACATAACAGTTTTATTAACAGGAACGGGTTACAGTGACGAAAAGTTTTCGGATTGTCACAGCTAGGCTCACAAGGTTTCAAGGATCATAATCAACAACAAGGTAAGTTATTCTATCTTTCGTTCAAGTGAAAAATGTTTCGCACGTATGCTAGATAGGAATATAACCTTGGAATTCAACTTTCTATGATAATTAGACAAACATAGATCCAAGGTTATTAGGGTTGCAGGTACACTTAGGAAGTGTTAGAATGCTCAAAACCCATCAGTGGTATCAGAGCCTGGTTTTGTTTGTTGATTTTTTGTGCAAAGTGCTTGAAAAAATCATTTTTCTGTTTTCTACTTGTATAAACTCACCGAGTCCATGGGGGGACTCGACGAGTCCATGAACAAATGCAATCTACTCGTCGAGTATGTTCTTGCACTCAACGAGTAGAGGTTGTAAAGTCTTGATTAAAACTTGAGTTCCAACCCTTCGAATTTTAAAAGTTAAAATTCAACCCTTATACTTTATAATATTATAAGTTAATAATATACATATATATATATATATATATATATATATATATATATATATATGTATGTATAAGATCAAGTCGTCTTACCACTAGTACACCTCATTCACGAAGCCGGTCTATAAGGGGGGTATAAGGTTGTTGCCTATAAAATGGCGACTTAATGGTTGTCCACTCTCACCCACCGCTTCCTTGATCGGTGGACGGTCGTTAGTCAAACAGGTAGGACAAGGACTTAAAAATTCTCATTAAAAGTATGATGAATATTATAAAGTAACTAAATGCTTTTATTAAATTCCTGATCTTAGTTACTTTAGGAAAAATGTGTGTAACAGCCCGGATCCCCAGGTATCTTTATTTCATATATTTTTGTCATTATGTGAGGGGACTCGGCGAGTTGGAGGTCGAACTCGCCGAGTCGGGTCGCGGTTTTGGGTGGGGGTTCGCGTCCGGACTCGGCGAGTTCGTGCTGTTTAATGAAACCCTAATTTCCCGGCCCTAAGCCCTATTTAAAGGACCTTATGGCCCTCATATGCGGCCACCTTGAACCCTAAGAGCCCCCATACGTCTGTGAGCCCTTGTGAGAGTGTTTAGAGGCTTTTTGTTCATTATTTTGTGGGATATTGCAAGGAAAGGAGGGAGAGGATCAAGCTTGAAGTGTTGGGGAGCTTGGATCTGTTGCTACTTCACCAAGGGAGTCTTCTTGAGGTAATTTTCAGAGCCAAACTTCGTGTTTTGTGTTGATGTGCCAAAGCTAGGGTTTCTTCTTGCATTTCTTGGCTTGAATTGGAAGTATGAGAGGTCCCATGAAGATATGGAACCTAGATCTGGACTTTAGCAGGTCCAGGAGACCCCTTATGACAAGCTTTATGTCCATTCTTTTGAGTTAAAAGCTAAACTTGCCATATTAGAGGTTGTTTCTTCAAAATAAGCCTTGTATGCATTGCATGGCAACCAAGACCGAGACTTTACGTGACAAATAAGCTTGGGAAGGCCAGATCTATGCATGTATGGAACGGATCTGACCGCAAAAGCCAGTTTTAGCTGGTGCATGGCATGGACTCGCCGAGTCCAAAGAACAGACTCGACGAGTCACTTGAAGATTGTCCTTGAGACCATCCTGTGTGTAGTCAGGACCGAGTTGAGGGCGACTCGGTGAGTCGCAGAGAGTTGGAAAGGTTTTGAACAGGTGGACTGAGTCAGGTTGGGACTCGCCGAGTTGACCTTCGACTCGGCAAGTTGAGTCGCGGTGGCCCTGTGATTCAGGCCCAGGGGAAACTCGTCGAGTCGGGGGAGTACTCGATGAGTCAAAAGGGGGAAAACCTTGATAGTTGAATAAAATGCGTAGACTCACCGAGTCACTAGTGTGCACTTGCCGAGTCCGGTTCAAATTGATTAAAGACGATTGACCAAGTCAACCTATGTTGACTTGATAAGGATGGTCCACCTTTGTGGTACAAGTAATAATTATAGATTTATAATATCATAGGAGGATTGCAGCTCGAGGGTTCGAGCTCGAGTGATTTCAGGATTCACGATTAGCGACTTAGCGAGGCATACGAGGTGAGTCTTCTCAATATACTGCACCCGGAAGGGTTTTGACTGTGTGACCAGAAGGTCGAATATGATATGAGATATATGCCTTATGTGTGTTAAGTTATTTGTTACATGTGTCATGTATGATATGTTTGATTTGGGCCGAAAGGCAAGATGATATGGGCCGGAAGGCGTGGTCATATGGACTGTAAGGTTGACGTGGGTAGGACCGGAAGGTCTACCTAGTTGGGATGGAAGTCCCCTGAGAGACAAGGACCGGAAGGTCAAGGCCTGGAAAGGCGTATGTGCGTATGTTGTATTTTGGGGAACTCACTAAGCTCTATGCTTACAGTTGTTGTATTATGTGTTTCGGGTACTAGTGAGGACCGTGGAAAGGCGCCAGCATGACCATACACACACTCGGGGAAACTATTTTGTTATCTTTTGTTATGTAATCGGTTGTGACTACATTGTTACTTTGGAATCTAAACTTATTACTCATGTTTTGATGGTTGTAAAAATGAAATTTTTTGGTTGGAATTTTATGACGTTACAAGTTGGTATCAGAGCCTTGGTTTGAGGGATGCGGGTACACCTTCGGGCGTAACTAAACTCAAACCGGGGATTTGAGAAAATTTAAAATAATAATAATAATAATAAATAAATAATAAATTTTTGATAAGTGAGATGACCAAAGAAGAAAAAGTGTGTACGGTCAGCCAGCACCCGAACGGTAAAGATCCCCAAAATACTCTTACAATATGTGACATGTTATGATATAATATGCATGCTAGTGGACTAGGTATACATATTAGGACTAGAGTGGCCTGATTTTGCGATGCCTTAGTCTAGGGAAACTTGTTTCTATGAGGTGCTCGAGAGCGAGTGGGTAACTAGTGTATGACAAGAATAGAGTGCTCAAGATCCGGGGTTTGGGAGGAGGACTTGGGGTGAATACCGACGTGGTGTAATTGGTAGTATTGGGCCAGTACTACCAAGGACATCGGGTCAGTGGGCAGCCCAAGTAAGAATCCCTGAGTATCGGAAGCTGAGCGGGACTGCATTATCGAGTGCGATTATGCCGGTAGAGTCTCTGATATTTTTATGTTGTATTTCAGAGACATCATGGTTGGACCACGACACAGACTTGGTACGAGTGGAGTGACTGACGAGGAGCTTCGTCAGATGATTCATGAGGAGGTAGCTGCAGCGATCCGGGCTGAGATTCCGGAGATGTTTGGGTCTATTAAGACCACGCTGATGGAGACGTTTGATGAGCGGTACGCCGCGTTGTCTGAGGCTACCGCCGCTGCAGCTACCGCAGCTGTGGCCGCTGCCAGACCACAGGGGGGTGACTCGTTGCTGTTCCGGGAGTTCAACAACACGAAGCCACCAAAGTTTGACGGGATGCAGGATCCGATTGCTGCGATGAGATGGATTGCTGATATTGAGGGATGGTTTTATACTTGTTCATGTCCGGAGCATCTGAGGGTACGGTTCGCCTTGAACCAGCTCCGCCTGGGAGCAAAGGATTGGTGGAAGCTCGTGACGGCGAACTTCACTCTTGCGGAGGTTTCAGCCGTGACTTGGGAGAGATTCACTGCTATGTTCAGAGACGAGTATGTTCCCCCGGTGGAGAGGGAACGGTTGGTTCAGGAGTTCTTGACCCTCAAGCAGGGTAATGATTCAGTTACGGTGATCACGCGGAAGTTTCATGAGAGGGAGATGTTCTGCCCCGAGCAGGTCTCCACGGAGCAGGCTCGAATGAGCCGGTATTTGGGAGTGCTGAGGAGAGATATCCGGGAGTTCGTATCAAACTTGTCATATCAGACTTTTGCGGAGCTTCAGGCGAATGCCAGGAAGCGTGAGATCGAGTTGGAGACCCAGGCCAGGGAGGAGGCCGAGTCTCAACGGGTGGATCGGCGGCCGGCTCAGTCTCAGCCGGCAGCCAAGCGGACCAAGTCCGCTGATTTGAGATCCGAAGGTCAGGAGAGCCGCACTTGTGGGAAGCGCAACAAGGGTCACGAGAGGGCATGTCGATCGGGTGCTTGCTACAAGTGTGGCAAGGAGGGGCACATTGCGAGGGATTTCCCCAAGGGATTCATGGTTTGCTTCCATTGCAACCAGACTGGCCATCGGAAGGCCGAGTGCCCCCAGCTTCGTCAGGGATCTTCGCCTGCTGCCAGGGTTCCTGAGGTTCGGCCAGTGAAGACCGAGGCTCCGAAGGCTCGTGGGAGAGCTTTCCAGTTGACTGCGGAGGAGGTCCGCGCGGTGCCTGATGTCGTGGCCGGTATGTATTCTTTCATATATTTACATTTATGCTTAGATATTATGCTTATATTACTATCTGCGTAGGTACTTTTCTTGTGAATCATGTGCCTGCTTTGGTATTATTCGACTCGGGTGCGAGTCGGTCTTTTGTTTCGTTGGCTTTTAGCCAGCACATCGATATCGATCGGGAGATGATGAGTTGTCCCCTGCGAGTCGCTATAGTGGATGAGAGAGCGGTATACACCACCGAGTTGATTCGAGGATGCGTGCTCGAGATTTTTGGGGTCGAGTTTCCTATAGACTTGGTCCCTATAGCTGTGGGGGATGTTTGCGTTATCGTGGGCATGGATTGGTTGAGCAAGTTTGGAGCAATCATTGACTGCGAGAGACAGCTGGTGATGATTCGAGACCCTAGTGGGGGAGTGCTCACGGTTTATGGCGAGGGGACCCGGTGTGGGTCGGCGTTTTGTTCGGCAGCCAGGGCGAGGCAGAGTTTGCAGCAGGGCTGTGATGGATTCATAGCCTATGTAATGGATACTCGAGTGACCGCGGACAGGCCCAATTCGATTGATGACGTTCCGGTCGTATGCGAGTTTTCGGATGTGTTCCTCGAAGAGTTACCAGGTGTGCCTCCGGAGAGGCAAGTGGAGTTTCGTATCAATTTGGTTCCGGGAGCGGCACCCATCACCAAGGCGCCTTATCGTCTCACTCCGCCGGAAATGCAGGAATTGTCCTTGCAGCTTCAGGAGCTGTTGGGAAAGGGATTCATTCGACCGAGTAGCTCGCCTTGGGGAGCGCCGATTTTTTTCGTCAAGAAAAAGGATGGTTCCCATCGGATGTGTATCGATTATCGAGAGTTGAACAAGTTGACGGTTAAGAACCGATATCCGTTACCTAGGATCGACGATCTGTTCGATCAGTTACAGGGGGCCTCTTGGTTTTCCAAGATTGACTTCAGGTCGGGATATCATCAGATGAGGGTTCGCGAGGAGGATATCCAAAAGACTGCTTTCAGGACTCGTTATGGGCACTATGAGTTTGTGGTGATGCTTTTTGGGCTCACCAATGCCCCGGCTACGTTCATGGATCTCATGAACCGGGTGTGCTGACCGATGCTGCATCGGTCGGTGATCATATTCATCGATGATATTTTAGTGTATTCGAGGACTAGGGACCAGCATGAGGAACATTTGCGGGAGATTCTTGGGGTTTTGAGATTGGAGAGACTGTATGCCAAGTTCTCCAAGTGTGATTTCTGGTTACGAGAGGTCCAGTTCCTCGGGCACCTTGTGAACCAGAAAGGGATATTGGTCGACCCGGCCAAGATTGAGGCGGTGTTGAGGTGGGAGGTGCCGAGATCGCCCACCGAGATCAGGAGTTTTCTGGGTTTGGCTGGATATTACCGCAGATTTATCAAGGATTTTTCCAAGATCGCTGTGCCACTTACTAGGATGACCCGGAAAGGTGTCACGTTTTCATGGGGACCGGAGCAGCAGTCTTCATTTGAGACGCTTCGTCAGAAATTGTGCGAGGCTCCAGTGCTTGCACTCCCGAAAGGGATGGAGGATTTTGTGGTATACTGTGATGCCTCTATATCGAGTTTGGGGGTGGTACTTATGCAGAGGGGTCATGTGATAGCGTACGCTTCGAGGCAGTTGAAGCCCCATGAGTCGAGATATCCCACGCACGACCTGGAATTGGGGGTGGTGGTGTTTGCCCTCAAGATCTGGCGACACTATTTTTACGGGGTTCGGTGTACGATTTACATGGACCATAAGAGCTTGAAATACTTGATGGATCAGCCAAATCTAAATATGCGACAGAGGAGGTGGTTGGATGTGGTGAAGGATTACGATTGTGAAATCCTGTACCACCCGGGCAAGGCTAATGTGGTAGCCGATGCATTGAGCCGTAGGGCGGATAGCGTCCCAATCCGAGACATTTGTATGAGATTGACGGTTTTGACCCCGATCCTGGATATTATTCGAGGGGCTCAGATGGAGGCTGCGAAGCCGGAACACCAGAAGAAAGAACGGGTTGTAGGTCAGGTATCAGGATTTGTTACGGATGGTCGAGGGCTTATGACTTTTCAGGGATGGATTTGGGTGTCGTTTGTGGGCGGTGCGCGCACTATTTTGATGGAGGAAGCACATCGATCAAAATTCTCGATTCATCCTGGTGCTACGAAAATGTATTTGGATCTCAAGAAGGAGTACTGGTGGCCAGGTATGAAAAGGGATGTCGCTTGGTTCGTCGAGAGGTTCTTGACTTGTCGGCAGGTCAAGGCCGAGCACCAGCGACCGCACGGTAAGCTGCAACCCCTGGAGATTCCCGAATGGAAGTGGGAACAAATCTCTATGGATTTCATCACCAAGTTACCGCGAACGGCGAGAGGAGTCGATGCGATTTGGGTGATCGTGGATCAACTGACAAAGAGCGCTCATTTTCTAGCCATTAGCGAGAGCTCTTATGCGGAGAAGTTGGCCGAGTCATATGTGAGGGAAGTAGTATCTCGACACGGGGTGCCGATCTCGATTCGCTCGGACCACGACGTGCGTTTCACTTCCAGGTTCTGGAAGAAATTCCATGAGGAGTTGGGTACTAGATTACATTTCAGTACGGCATATCATCCTCAGACTGACGGTCAGAGTGAGCGGACAATTCAGACACTCGAGGACATGCTTCGGGCATGTGTGTTGGATTTCGGAGGGAGCTGGGACACCTATCTACCTTTAGCAGAGTTCTCGTATAACAATAGCCATCATTCGAGCATTGGTATGCCGCCCTTTGAGCTATTGTATGGGCGGAGGTGTCGCACCCCCATCTGTTGGGGTGAGGTGGGACAGCAGGTTATGGGTAGCACGGAGATCGTGCTTCGGACGACCGAGCAAATTCAGATGGTCAGGCAAAGGTTGTTGACCGCTCAGAGCCGACAGAAGAGTTATGCAGACAGGCGACGGGCCGAGCTTGAGTTCCAAGTTGGTGATCTCGTACTCCTGAAGGTCTCTCCTTGGAAAGGAGTGATTCGGTTCAGGAAGAGGGGCAACTTGGGACCCCGATATATTGGTCCTTTCCGTGTGATCGCAAGGGTGGGCCGGGTCGCCTACCGTTTAGACTTGCCAGCAGAGTTGGGACAGATTTGCGATACTTTCCATGTGTCGCAACTAAGGAAATGTATAGCCGATGAATCGGCGGTGGTTCCGTTAGGGGATATTCAGGTGGATGCAAGCCTGAATTACGCTGAAAGACCTGTAGCCATCAGAGATCGAAAGATCAAGGTTTTGAGAAACAAGGAGGTACCCCTGGTATTGGTTCAGTGGCAGCATCGGAAGGGATGAGAGATGACCTGGGAGCCGGAACGTGAGATGCAGGAGCAGCATCCGGAGCTATTTGCCTAGCGGGACTTCGAGGGCGAAGTCTTATCCTAGTGGGGGAGAATTGTAACAGCCCGGATCCCCAGGTATCTTTATTTCATATATTTTTGTCATTATGTGAGGGGACTCGGCGAGTTGGAGGTCGAACTCGCCGAGTCGGGTCGCGGTTTTGGGCGGGGGTTCGCGTCCGGACTCGGCGAGTCCAAGGGATGGACTCGGCGAGTCCGCTCTGTTTAATGAAACCCTAATTTCCCGGCCCTAAGCCCTATTTAAAGGACCTTATGGCCCTCATATGCGGCCACCTTGAACCCTAAGAGCCCCCATACGTCTGTGAGCCCTTGTGAGAGTGTTTGGAAGCTTTTTGCTCATTATTTTGTGGGATATTGCAAGGAAAGGAGGGAGAGGATCAAGCTTGAAGTGTTGGGGAGCTTGGATCTGTTGCTACTTCACCAAGGGAGTCTTCTTGAGGTAATTTTCAGAGCCAAACTTTGCGTTTTGTGTTGATGTGCCAAATCTAGGGTTTCTTCTTGCATTTCTTGGCTTGAATTGGAAGTATGAGAGGTCCCGTGAAGATATGGAACCTAGATCTGGACTTTAGCAGGTCCAGGAGACCCCTTATGACAAGATTTATGTCCATTCTTTTGAGTTAGAAGCTAAACTTGCCATATTAGAGGTTGTTTCTTCAAAATAAGGCTTGTATGCATTGCATGGCAACCAAGACTGAGACTTTACGTGACAAATAAGCTTGGGAAGGCCAGATCTATGCATATATGGAACGGATCTGACCGCAAAAGCCAGTTTTAGCAGGTGCATGGCATGGACTCGCCGAGTCCGAAGAACAGACTCGACGAGTCGCTTGAAGATTGTCCTTGAGACCATCCTGTGTGTAGTCCGGACCGAGTTGAGGGCGAGTCAGTGAGTCGCAGAGAGTTGGAAAGGTTTTGAACAGGTGGACCGAGTTAGGTTGGGGCTCGCCGAGTTGACCTTCGACTCGGCGAGTTGAGTGGTGGCCTTGTGATTCAGGCCCAGGGGAAACTCGTCGAGTCAGGGGAGTACTCGACAAGTCAAAAGGGGGAAAACTTGATAGTTGAATAAAATGCATGGACTCGCCGAGTCACTAGTGTGCACTCACCGAGTCCGGTCCAAATTGATTAAAGACGATTGACCAAGTCAACCTGTGTTGACTAGATAAGGATGGCCCACCTTTGTGGTACAAGTAATAATTATAGATTTATAATATCATAGGAGGATTGCAGCTCGAGGGTTCGAGCTCGAGTGATTTTAGGATTCACGATTAGCGACTTAGCGAGGCATACGAGGTGAGTCTTCTCACTATACTGCACCCGGAAGGGTTTTGACTGTGTGACCGGAATGTCGAATATGATATGAGATATATGCCTTATGTGTGTTAAGTTATTTGTTACATGTGTAATGTATGATATGTTTGATTTGGGCCGGAAGGCAACATGATATGGGCCGGAAGGCGTGGTCATATGGACTATAAGGTTGACGTGGGTAGGTCCGGAAGGTCTACCCAGTCAGGACGGAAGTCCCCTGAGACACAAGGACCGGAAGGTCAAGGCCTGGAAAGGCGTATGTGCGTATGTTGTATTTTGGGGAACTCACTAAGCTTTATGTTACAGTTGTTGTATTATGTGTTTCAGGTAGTAGTGAGGACTGTGGGAAGGCGCCAGCGTGACCGTACACACACTCGGGGAAACTATTTTGTTATCTTTTGTTATGTAATCGGTTGTGACTACATTGTTACTTTGGAATCTAAACTTATTACTCATGTTTTGATGGTTGTAAAAATGAAAATTTTTTGTTGGAATTTTATGACGTTACAATGTGAATAAGGTGCTAAGCCATGAAGTTACACTTTACACTTTGTTTAAGTCGTTGGTGGAGCGTGTGTGGTTAACCAACACACTAACTTGGACTTAACAGGGTAGGTAAAGGGAGAATTAAGGTTTATCATAGTATCGGTGGAGCGTGTGTGGTTTATCGGCACATCGATTGAGTGATAAACTTTAAGGGTATCAAGTGATTTGCATGGTTACTTCACACCTCATTTTGTGATCCTCGATATCCCAGTCACAAAACTTGGAGGGCACACTCAAGATTGAAACATGGCTCTTCTTCAAGTGGAACCAAGAAAGGTTTTGTCACTCCTTCTTTTGAACCAAAAGAGGCTGAATGCTTCTATTGCCATGAAAAGTCACATTGGATGCGGAACTGCCCAAAATACCAACAAGATGTGAAGGATGGGAAAGTTAAAACCAACCATGCAGGTATTTACACTATCTTATCTAATAACTCAGCCCATTCTAACTCTTAGGTCCTTGATATCGGTTGTGGTATTCATATCTGTTCTGATTGGCATGGACTAAGAAGAACTGAGAATGTGGAGCAGGGAAGAATAAACATAATCATGGGGAATAGGAAAGATTTACATGTCACCAAGATTGGAGTTTATACTTTATTGCTAAGCAGTGGGCTTAATTTAGATTTGAATAAATGTTATTATTCGCCAGAAATGGCAAGAAATATTATTTCCTTTCATGCATTGTATAAACAAGGTTTTACCTTTTCATTTGATAATGAAGTTGGTTCAATTAATGCTTTTTTTAATAATGTTCTTTATTTTAAAGTATTACCTTGTGATGGTGTGTATGAAACTGTATTTGTAGTTGATAACTTAGGAAATAATGTATTGTGTATTCATTCTGTTAATGATAATAACTTGGATAAAGATTCATTATGGCGTTGTCATCTTGGACATATAAGTAAGAAATGCATAGGCCAACTCCAAAAGGATGGAGTCTTGAAGTCATTTGACCTAAGGTCAGCTGATAGTTGTGAATCATGCTTACTTGGTAAATAACAAAGTCACCCTTCACAGGTTCTTGTGAGAGGGGTGAAGGTTTGTTGGATCTCGTACACCCGGATGTGTGTGGACCCTTCAAACATCCCACAAGGGATGCTAATCGTTATTATTTGACTTTTACTAATGATTACAGTAGATATGGATATGTCTACTAAATCAAGCATAAGTCACAGACTTTTGAAAGGTTTAAAGAGTTTAAACAGCAAGTCAAGAATCAATTGGGGAGGAACATTAAGATGCTTCGATCCGATCGAAGTGGTGAGTATCTTAGTTCAGAGTTCCTCGACTATCTTAGGGAATGTGGGATTGTCTCACAAATGACACCTCCCAGGACACTACAGTTTAATGGTGTGGCTGAGAGGCGTAATTGAACCTTGTTGGATATGGTTCGTTCCATGATGAGTTAAGCTTTGCTACCAATCTCATATTGGGGGTATGCCTTAGAGACTGTCGCCCATATCCTTAATCTGGTCCCTACAAAGAAAGTTGCCAAAACTCCTCATGAGATGTGGACTGGTAAAGTACCCAAACTAGACCACATCAAGATTTGAGGTTGGGAGGCTTTCGTGAGACGCGCGACTCATGATAATATCGAACCTCGAAGAAAGAGTTGTATTTTCATCGGCTACCCATAACAATCCTTTGATTACCTCTTCTATAGACCTAGTGAAAATGTGGTCTTTGTAGCAAGGAGGGATGTCGAGAGAGAGAGAGAGAGAGAGAGAGAGAGAGAGCTCATAAGCCAAAGAAACAGTGGGAGGCAAGTTGACCTTGAAGAAATTGAAGAGTCAAGTGGTGAAGGAACTTCAATCCCTAGCACTCAACTTCAGGTGGAAACTCCTGTTAAGCAAATTGACAAGTATGTAGCTTTGAGGCAATCCACAAGGGTTAGGAATGCACCTGAGTATTACTATGGATTCTATATTACTTCGGAAGGTGATACACTTATCATTGATCGGACACTGATAGGTTTGGATGAACCTAACAGTTACGTGGAAGCCATGGCAGGCCCTGAGTCAGCCAAATGGAAAGAAGCAATGGACAGCGAGATACAGTCCATGCATGACAATCAAGTTTGGAACTTGGTTGAGAATGTACGAGGTGGTAAGACTGTAGGGTGCAAATGAATCTTCAAGAAGAAGACTGACATGGATGGTAAGGTACACACTTATAAGGCACGACTGGTTGCAAAGGGTTGCTCACAAACTCCAGGAGTTGATTATGATGAGACCTTTTCTCCAGTGGCCAATATTAAGTCTATTAGGGTTCTGTTAGCCATAGATGCATTTCATGACTATGAAATCCGGCAAATGGATGTCAAAACTGCTTTCCTTAATGGAAAGTTGGCTGAGGATGTTTACATGAGTCATCCAGAGGGTTTTGTCATTACAGAGTACCCTAATAGAGTGTGTAAGCTTGAGAAATCCATTTATGTATTAAAGCAAGCACCTCGCAGATGGAATCTTTGCTTTAATGAGAAAGTCAAAGAGTTTGGCTTTTCTAGGAGTGAAGATGAATCTTGTGTGTATGTCAAAGCTACTAGGAGTATAGTTAGCTTTTTGGTATTGTATGTGGATGACATACTACTCTTAGGAAATGACATCCCAACTCTGCAGGAAGTTAAGTCTTTGCTTGGGAAGTGTTTCTCTATGCAGAGCCTATGAGAAGTTGCCTATATTCTAAGGATAAGGATCTTGAGAGACCAGAGTAAAAGACTAATTGGACTTAGTCAGAGTACCTACTTGGATAACATGCTAAAGAGATTCGCCATGCAGGAGTCCAAGAAAGGAGAGTTACCCATCCAGAGTAACGCCAAATCGAGTAAGACACAAAGCCCTAGTACTGAGGTTGAGATAGAAGAAATGAGTCGAATACCTTATGCATCGGCTGTAGGATCGATCATGTATGCTATTGTTGGATAAGGTGTCTAAGTCCATAACTATTTCTGGTATGTACTTGACCCGACCCGGCATGGTCCATTTGGGTTGCATGGCACCATGCAAATGGATAGACTAAATGAGAGAAATAACACTTGGAGATTATTAATATATTATAAGTTCTAATATATTAATAATATTATTTGATTAGTTTGATCAAGAATTAATTTAGAATTAATTAAGTGATCAAAAGATAACTAATTAAATATATGGGTTGATTATGTAAATCATCCATATCTTGTATAGTGGGCTAAAAGGCTCCATGGACCATCAAGTTGGGTTCCACCCATAGGATGCTCCATGGGAGTTTCAAACCCATGGATCATGGAAATGAAGAGTCATGATACATTAGGGTTTAACCCTAGATGTGTCAACACTATATAAGTAACATATTCTCCACCCAAAATCGGCTACACTAAGAATCAAGAGGGCTTGGCCGATTTTGAGAAGTGAGTATTCTCTCATAAGTTCTTCCAAGAGCATTTGGTGTTGTGTGAAGCATTTGAGGCATCACACTTGGGGTGCTAGGCTCACAAGGTTTCAAGGAACACAAACAACAACAAGGTAAGTTATTCTATCTATACTTTATGTTAAAATTGTTCCCCATGTATGCTAGATAGGAATATAACCTTGGAATTCAACTTTGCATGACAATTAGACAAACATAGATCCAAGGTTATTAGGGTTGCATGTACACTTAGGAAGTGTTAGAATGCTCAAAACCCATCAGTGGTATCAGAGCCTAGGCTTGTTTGCTCTTATTTGTGCTTAAAAGGAAAACAGAAACGGAAATTTTGCTGTCTGCGAATGGAATTGTCGAGTCTATAGGGTGGACTCGTCGAGTCCATGAGTATCTTCAACCAACTCGGCGAGTCAGTTTATGCACTCGGCGAATAGGGTCGAATGAGTGCAGAATTTCGATTCAGTTGCTGGAAAATGAATTACAAACATTACCCTAAACTGTTTTGGTAATTGAAAACTTGTTTTTGGTGGTGTAATGTCTTTGCTAATTCATTTACAAGAACTAGTTATCAAAATTACAAAGTTTTATGTAATTTTTGATTGTGTTCATATTCATGTTCTTGTTCTTATGATGTTTTAGATGATCATAGGAATTATTTGTAACCTATTTTGTAGTTTAATTCTTGATCATAATGTGTTTTAATGGAGTCCATAACTTATCCTTAAGTTATGGAAAACCAAGAGTCACACTTGAGTTAAAACCATTAAGAAAAACACAAGAGTTAGAAAAATGAAGAGTCTTCATTTTATTACTCTATTAAACTCATAAGTTACAAGAAATGAAAAGTTTTGAAAGTTACAAAACTTGCCCTCAAGTTTTGGAACAAGTAAAGTTAAGTTAAAACTTTAAGTTCCAACCCCTAGAATTTTAAAAGTTAAAATTCAACCCTTATACTTATATTATGATAATTTAATAATTATATATATATGTATAAGAATAAAGTCGTCTTACCGCTAGTATGCCTCATTCACGAAGCCGGTCTATAAGGTGGGTATAAGGTTGTTGCCTATAAAATGGTGACTTAATGGGTGAATATTCTCACCCACCGCTTGCTTAACTGGTGGAGGGTCGTTAGCCGAACGGGTAAGACAATGACTTATAAATTCTCATTCAAAGTATGATGAATATAATAAAGTAACTAAATGTTTATTAAATTCCCAATCTTAGTTACTTTAGGAAAAATGTGAATAAGGTGCTAATCCATGAAATTACACTTTACACTATGTCTAAGTCGTTGGTGGAGCGTGTGTGGTTAACCGGCACACTAACTTGGACTTAACAAGATAGGTAAAGGGTGACTTAAGGTTTATTATAGTATCGGTGGAGCGTGTGTGGTTTTCCGGCACATCAATTGAGTGATAAAACTTTAACGGTACCAAGTGATTTGCATGGTTACTTCACACCTCGTTTTGTGATCTTCGGCATCCCAGTCACAAAACTTGGAGGGCACTCTCGAGATTGAAACATGCCTTTGAAAAGTTCATTGGATCTCAAAGAATCTAGGAATTTCTAAAACCAATAAAAACTAAATATCTAATATTTCGGTTTTCGTGGTGGAAATTGGTGAATCGTCATTCACCTACCTTTCAAATATGGTATAGCTTAGATTACGGCATACCTCTTCTAAGTTATATTATATTGTGATTGGGTCCTAGCCTTAATATTACATTTGGGTGTTTTATTAAGGACTCTCTTAAATCTAAACTAAACTTGTTCTTCTTTTTCAGATGTCTTCAAATAATGCTTCTGGCTCGAATCCTAATGGCTCCTTTACTCTTATGAGTCTGTGTGGGAAAGTCACCTTTGATGGATCCAACTTCAATAAGTGGATCAGAAACATCAGGATGATTACCCGCTACGAGGACAAAGAATATGTCCTTGACAAGGAGGTTAAGGAAATTGACAAGTCCACTGCAACTCCCTAGGAGATCGCTGACTTTGATACTCATGAAAGAGATGCAACCAAGGTGGCTTGCATCATGTTGGCCACCATGACAGCTGAACTCCAAAAGTCTTATGAAGATTTCTACCCTTATGAAATGCACCAAGATTTGATGGAAAGATACCATCAAAGTGCACGACAAGAGAGGTACGAAGTCATCTGCTCCATGATAACAACCATGATGAAGGACGGAGAGTCCGTCATGAGCCACATGCAGAAAATGCAAAGGTATGTGGATCGTTTGCTGAAGCTCAATGTGAACTTCCCTGAGGAGCTTGCAATAGATATCATTTTGCGCTCCTTACCATCGTGCTATGATCAATTCCGCATGACATATCACATGAACAAGGAAGAGGTCACCCTCGGCAAACATCAGGGACTTCTCAAGACCGCAGAAACAGGTCTTAAGGGGAAGTCGGTTGCTATTACTCCTACTCCAGACTCAACTCCGGTCTTGGCAATCGGGCAAAGTCGAGGGAGGAAGAGAAACAGATCATCGAAGGGTACCAAGGCTCGGACCCTTGATGGCTCTTCTTCAAGTGGAACCAAGAAAGGTTTCATTACTCCTTCTACTGACCCAAAAGAGGCTGAATGCTTCTATCGCCATGAAAAAGCTCATTAGAAGCGAAACTGCCCAAAGTACCAGCAGGATGTAAAGGATGGGAAAATCAAACCCAACCATGCAGGTATTTACACTATCATTTCTAATAACTCACCCCATTCGAAATCTTGGGTCCTTGATACCGGTTGCGGTATTCATATTTGTTGTGACTTGCAGGGACTAGGAAGAAGTGAGAATGTGGAGCAAGGAAGAATAAACTTAATCATGGGGAATAGGAAAGTTACACCTGTCACCAAGATTGGAGTTTATACATTATCGCTAAGTAGTGGGTTAAATTTAGATTTGAATAAATGTTGTTATTCGCCAGAAATGGCAAGAAATATTATTTCCTTTCACGCATTGTACAAACAAGGTTTCACCTTTTCGTTTGATAATGAAGTTGGTTCGATTAATGCTTTCTTTAATAATGTACTTTATTTTAAAGCATTACCTTGTGATGGTGTGTATGAAGCTGTATCTATTGTAGATAAATTAGGAAATAATGTTTTGTGTATTGATTCTACTAATAATAATAACTTGGATAAAGCATCATTATGGCATTGTCGTCTTGGACATATAAGCAAGAAACGCATAGGCCAACTCCAAAAAGATGGAGTCTTGGAGTCGTTTGACCTAAAGTCAAATGATAGTTGCGAATCATGCTTACTTGGAAAAATGACAAAGTCACCCTTCACAGGCTCGTGTGAAAGGGGTGAAGGTTTGTTGGACCTTATACACACGGATGTGTGTGGACCATTCAAACATGCCACAAGAGATGCTAATCGTTATTATTTGACTTTTACTGATGATTACAGTAGATATGGATATGTCTACTTAATCAAGCATAAGTCAGAGACTTTCGAGAAGTTTAAGGAATTTAAACAGGAAGTCGAGAATCAATTGGGCAGGAACATTAAGATGCTTCGATCCGATCGAGGTGGTGAGTATCTTAGTTCAGAGTTCCTCGACTATCTAAAGGAATGTGGGATTGTCTCACAATTGACACCTCCCAGGACACCGCAGTTGAATGGTGTGGCTGAGAGGCGTAATCGAACCTTGTTGGACATGGTTCATTCCATGATGAGTCGAGCTTCGCTACCAATCTCATTCTGGGGGTATGCCTTAGAGACTGCCGCCCATATCCTTAATCTAGTCCCTACAAAGAAAGTTGCCAAAACTCCTCACGAGATGTGGACTGGTAAAGTACCTAAACTAGACCACATCAAGATTTGGGGTTGCGAGGCTTTCGTGAGATGCGAGACTCATGATAAGCTCGAACCCCGAAGCGAGAGGTGTATTTTCATCGGCTACCCACAACAATCCTTTGGTTACCTCTTCTACAGACCTAGTGACAATGTGGTCTTTGTAGCAAGAAGAGGAGTCTTTCGAGAAAGAGAGTTTATAAGCCAAGGAGACAGTGGGAGGCAAGTTGATCTTGAAGAAATTCAAGAGTCAAGTGGTGAAGGAACTTTAAACTCTAGCCCTCAACTTGAGGAGGAAACTCCTGTTGAGCCAATTGACGAATCTGTACCTCTGAGGCGTTCCACGAGAGTTAGGAGTGCACCTGAGCATTACTATGGATTCCATATTACTGCAGAAGGTGAGACACTTATTAGTGATGAGACACTAGTAAGTCAAGATGACCCTAACAGCTACGAGGAAGCCATGGCAGGCCCCGTGTCTGCTAAATGGAAAGAGGCTATGGATTGCGAGATACAATCCATGTATGACAATCAAGTTTGGAACTTGGTTGAGAATGTACCAGGTCGAAAGACTGTAGGGTGCAAATGGGTCTTCAAGAAGAAGACCGACATGGATGGTAAAGTACACACTTATAAGGATAGACTGGTTGCAAAGGGCTTCTCTCAAATTCCTGGAGTGGATTATGATGAGACCTTTTCTCCGGTAGCCAAGATTAAGTCTATTCGGGTTCTGTTAGCCATAGCCGCATTTCATGACTATGGAATTTGGCAAATGGATGTCAAAACCGCTTTCCTTAATGGAAAGTTGGCTGAAGATGTTTACATGAGTCAGCCAGAGGGTTTTGTCAGCAACAAGTACCCTAATAGAGTTTGTAAGCTTGAGAAATCCATTTATGGATTAAAGCAAGCACCTCGTAGATGGAATCTTTGCTTTGATGAAAAGGTCAAGGAATTTGGCTTTTTTAGGAGTGAAGATGAATCTTGTGTATATGTCAAGGCTAGTGGGAGTATAGTTAGCTTTTTGGTATTGTATGTGGATGACATACTACTCATAGGAAATGACATTCCAACCCTGCAGGAAGTAAAGTCCTGGCTTGGAAAGTGTTTCGCTATGAAGGACCTTGGTGAAGCTGCCTATATTTTGGGGATAAGGACCTTGAGAGATTGGAGTAAAAGACTAATTGGACTTAGTCAAAGTACCTACTTGGAGAAGGTACTGAAGAGATTCAGAATGAAAGACTCCAAGAAAGGAGAGTTGCCCATCTAGAGTAACGCCAAACTGAGTAAGACACAAAGCCCTAGCACTGAGGCTGAGATAGCAGAAATGAGTCGAGTACCTTATGCTTCGGCTGTAGGTTCGATCATGTATGCTATGACGTGTACTCGACCTGATGTAGCCTTTGCCTTGAGCATGGTTAGCAGGTTTCAGGGGAAGCCTGGCAAGGCACACTGGACTGCGGTAAAGAATATTCTCAAGTACCTACGAAGGACTAAGGACTGGGTCCTTACCCTCGGTGGGAGTGATGACTTGAGAGTTGTAGGGTATAGTGATGCTAGCTTCCAGACTGATAGGGATAACTTCCGCTCTTAGTCGGGCTGGGTCTTTACCCTAAATGGAGGAGCAATTTCTTGGAAGAGTTCCAAGCAAGAGACAGTGGCAGATTCTACTTGTGAATCAAAGTATATTGCAGCTAGTGAAGCGGCAAAGGAGGCGTTATGGCTGAGCAACTTCATTGGAGAGCTTGGAGTTGTACCAGCTATTAAAGAGCTGATGGAAATTTTCTGTGATAGTGAAAGCGTTGTTGCCTTAGCCAAGGAACCAAGGGATCACGGGAGATCCAGACACATCGACAGAAAATACCATTTCATCAGACATCAGATCGAAGAAGGACCCCTCGTGGCAAAGAGGGTATCATCATATGAGAATCCGGCAGATCCCCTCACGAAGGTACTGACTCGGGTTAAGCATCTCCAGCATGCTCGTAGCATAGGGCTGAAGGATGATATTAGATTTAGTAGTTAGATAATCTCGAAATTTGTAAAGTGTAATTGACATTTGATGATGAATAAAAGTGTTTTATTTATGAGTAAAGTGTTGCTATCTCTTGTCGATCGTTTACTATATTTCTTTTGCATGTTTTGAATTCCAGAATAATTTTGTTTGGTATAACATATTATTCAAACCTCCACAGTCGGTCATATGTCGGAAGTAGGTATGAATCAAGACTGTCATGTTTGGTTGTAGAGGTCTAGGACAAGGCTACAACAATCATGAGTGCTCATAAGTTCTGAGCATTGGACTCAACCCACGCTCACTGGAATCACTTCATGGAATTCTATCTCGAGTGATCGTGAGACGGTAATATCATATAAATCTTTAAACCTAGAGATATGATTTGTTACTTACAAGTTGGTTATGCATTGATTGTACGAAAAACGCATTGGTAACTCGATGTTATAAAATCGCGCTCTTATGTGTAATTCAATGAGTAGTAGAACAAACATATGAGTCGAAGTTTATCTGTTCCTTCTTGGATTAGAAGCTGATATCTGGGCCCCTCGATGATTTTGTTTTGACCTATGTACCGGGCCCGGTCAGAACTAAATTGATGTGTTCAATGAAGTTCTTTGTCAAACAAATCGGAAATCGGGAAACAAATGTTGGAAAATAAGTAAGACATTGTTCCATGTATTTGTCCGACTGATATCTAGAACAGAGGATTATATGATCACTTATCTTAAATGGCGTACCATCATTTTCTCAGTTTCGAGAAACCGTGTAAAGAGCTACGATTGCCGATCGGTTCCTGAAGTCATACTTGCAGTAATAGTTATTAGACTTATCCAAGTGGGAGACTGTTGGATAAGGTGTCTAAGTCCATAACTATTTCTGGTATGTACTTGACCCGACCCGACATGGTCCATTTGGGTTGCATGGCACCATGCAATTGGATAGACTAAATGAGAGAAATAACACTTGGAGATTATTAATATATTATAAGGTCTAATATATTAATAATATTATTTGATTAGTTTGATCAAGAATTAATTTAGAATTAATTAAGTGATCAAAAGGTAACTAATTAAATATATGGGTCGATTATGTAAATCATCCATATCTTGTATAGTGGGCTAAAAGGCTCCATGGACCATCAAGTTGGGTTCCACCCATAGGATGCTCCATGGGAGTTACAAACCCATGGGTCATGGAAATGAAGAGTCATGATACATTAGGGTTTAACCCTAGATGTGTCAACACTATATAAGTAACATATTCTCCACCCAAAATCGGCTACACTAAGAATCAAGAGGGCTTGGCCGATTTTGAGAAGTGAGTATTCTCTCATAAGTTCTTCCAAGAGCATTTGGTGTTGTGTGAAGCATTTGAGGCATCACACTTGGGGTGCTAGGCTCACAAGGTTTCAAGGAACACAAACAACAACAAGGTAAGTTATTCTATCTATACTTTATGTTAAAATTGTTCCCCATGTATGCTAGATAAGAATATAACCTTGGAATTCAACTTTGCATGACAATTAGACAAACATAGATCCAAGGTTATTATGGTTGCATGTACACTTAGGAAGTGTTAGAATTCTCAAAACCCATTAGCTATAATGTGTACTCGATCTGATGTAGCTTTTCCTTGAGCATGATTAGCAGGAATTATGGGAACCCTGCCAAGGCACACGGGACTGCGGTAAAGAATATCCTCAAGTACCTACGGAGGACTAAGGACTGAGTCCTTACCTTCGGTGGGAGTGATGACTTGAGAGTTGTAGGGTATAGTGATGCTAGGTTTCAGACTGATACGAATAATTTCTGCTCTCAGTCAGGCTGGGAGTTTACCTTAAACGGAGGATCAATTTCTTGGAAGAGTTCCAAGCAAGAAACGGTGGCTGATTCAACTTGTGAATCAGAGTATATAGCTGAAGAACTTCATTAGAGACCTTGGAGTTGTACCAGCTATTAAGGAGCCAATGGAAATTTTATGTGATAGTGAAAGTGTTGTTGCTTTAGCCAAGGAACCAAAGGATCACGGGAAATCCAGAAACATCGACAGAAAATTCCATTTCATCAGACATTGAATAGAAGAAGGACTCTACGTGGCAAAGAGGGTTTCATCGGATGAGAATCCAGCAGATCCCCTCACAAAGCGACTAACTCGGGTTAAGCATCTCCAACATGCTCGGAGCATAGGGCTGAAGGATGATCTTAGATATAGTAGTTAGATGACCTTCAAATTTGTAAAGTGTAATTGACGTCAGATGATGAATAAAAGGTGTTTTATTTAGGAGTAAAGTGTTGATATCTCTTGTCGATCGTTTACTATATTTGTTTTGCATGTTTTGACTTCCACAATAATTATGTTTGGTATATCATATTATTCGAACCTCCACATTCGGTCATATGTCGAAAGTAGGTATGAATGAAGATTGTCATGATTGGTTGTAGAGGTTTAAGTTGTTGGACATGGCTACAACAATCATGAGTGCTCATAAGTTCTAAGCATTGGACTCAACCCACGCTCACTGGAATCACTTCATGGAATTTATCTCGAGTGTTCGTGAGATGGTAATATAATATATGTCTTCAAACCTAGAGATATGATTTGTTACTTATGAGTTGGTTATGCATTGATTGTATGAAAACGTATTGGTAACTCCATGTTATAAAACGTGCTTTTGTGTATAATTTAATGTGTAGTAGAACAAACATATGAGTTGAAGCTTATCTGTTCCTTCTTGGATTAGAAGCTAATATCTGGGCCCCTCGATGATTTGTTTTGACCTATGTACCAGGTCCGGTCAAAACTAAGTTGATCTGTTCAATGAAGTTCTTTGTTAAACAAATCAGAAATCAAGAAACAAACTACTAGACAATAAGTCAGACGTTGTTCCATGTATTTGTCTGGCTGATATCTAGAACAGAAGATTATATGATAACTTATCTTAAATGGCACATCATTATCTTCTTAGTTCCGAGAGACCTTGAAAGAGCTACGATTGCTGATCGGTTCCTGAAGGCATACTTGCAGTTATAGTTATTAAACTTATCCAAGTGGGAGACTGTTGGATAAGGTCACTAAGTCCATAACTATTTCTGGTATGTACTTGACCCGACCCGACAAGGTCCATTTGGGTTGCATGGTACCATGAAATTGGATAGACTAAAAGAGAGAAATAACACTTGTGGTTTATTAATATATTATAAGTTCTAATATATTAATAGTTGTATTTAATTAGTTTGATCAAGAATTAATTTATAATTAATTAAGTGATAAAAAGATAACTAATTAAATATATGGTTTGATTATGTAAATCATCCATAACTTGTATAGTGGGCTAAGAGGCTCCATGGATTATCAACATGGATTAAACCCATAGGATGCTCCATGGGAGTTACAAACCCATGGGTCATGGAAATGAGGAGTCATCACACATTAGGGTTTACATGGTGTAACCCTAGATGTGTCAACACTATATAAGGAACTCATTCTTCACCAAAATCAGCTACACTAAGGAACAAGAGGGCTAGGCCGATTTTCAAGTGTGTGTATTCTCTCAATGTTTACTCCTTTGCATTTGGTGTTGTGTGAAGCATTTGAGGCATCACACTTGGGGTGATAGGCTCACAAGGTTTCAAGGATCATAATCAACAACAAGGTAAGTTATTTTATCTTTCATTCAAGTTAAAAATGTTCCCCATGTATGCTAGATAGGAATATAACCTTGGAATTCATCTTTGCATGATAATTAGACAAACATAGATCCAAGGTTATTAGGGTTGCATGTACTCTTAGGAAGTGTTAGAATTCTCAAAACCCATCAACTAATACATCTCAAAGTCTAATAAATGCCGTGAACCCATCAGAGCGTAAATGTAATCAATGAATGGCAATAACGTATGGGACTTGGTTGAAGCCTAGTATCATGGTCTTGACGAGCACATCAAAAAGGTTGGTTTCTTAAAGAGTCCTGATCGAGAAAGATACCCCAACACTGAAGGAATTTTATATTTTGATGACATATTACTGATCGAGAAAGATACCCCAACACTGAAGGAAAGACTAAGTCCTACCTTAGTAAGTCCTTTCAAATGAAAGATCTAAGGATGATGCACACATACTCAGTATCAGGATCTATAGAGATAGATCCTAAAGACTCATTCATTTTAGTCATAACACATACATTGACAACGTCTTAAAATGTTTTTCAATGGATAACTCAAAATGAGGAATTGTACCTATACTTCCTAACACCATTCTTTCCGAAGCTGATAGCGCTAGTACTGAAGACCATATCAAAAAATAAAAACGATACTATATGCTTGAGTAGTAGGTTTAATTATGTATGATATGACATGTACAATGTCCGATGTAACATATTCTATTAGTCTTACTAGTAGGTTCAAATATAATCCTGGTGAGAAACATTATATGGTGGTTTAAAACATATTTAAGTAATTAATAAGGCTTAAAGACATGTTTCTAGTTTATGGAGGAGTTAAAGAAGAGCTTAATGTAAGATGTTACACTGATGCTAGTTTCAACACTGATCAAGATAAATCACGATCACAATTAGGATACATGTTCACACTTAATGGATGAACCATTTCCTTGAAAAGTTCAAAAAAGAAGTGGTTTCACTATCTACAACAAAATCAGAGTATATAGCTATATTTATGGCAGCTCAAGAAGTTGATTGGATTAAGAAATTCATCGTTTATCTGGATGTTGTTCCAAGAATAAAAAATGTCATTTTGAGATGCTTTGTGACTATGTTGCTTTATTGCTATCGCAAGAGACCCAATAGTTACCATAAGACTAGACATATTCAGTGAAAATTCAATTTCGTTCATCAAGAATTAGAATTTGGAAATATACGCATTGAGAAGGTTCATATTGATGATAATCTAGTAGATCCATTCACAAAGCCTCTTTCTCAAAACAGTTTTGAGATTCATGTGAAAGGAATTGGTCTCAGTTAGCTAGTGATTAGATTTAAATCTATACTTTACTAATTTCTGGATATTTAGATCTATGTAGCAATGATATGAAATCTCTTTTGATATATGAGATATCTTTTTGTGTTTAATATTATTGTGTTATATGTTATCATGTTATTTAATCTTTTAATAATGTAATTATTCAAAATTGTCCACAATCAGTCATTGTTGTGGAGCAACTATGAATTAGGACTAATATAAAAAGGCTTCGTTGATTTCAAGTGGTGAAATAGTAAAGTGTTGCACTAAAGTTCATATATACTTGTTAGGGAACAACAATTGGATATAAACTACATCAAGAGTCACTTCATAGATCGTTATCATAAGTAAATCTTAAACATATGTAAGTGTATTTATGTCTTTCGACTTGAGATACATATTGGAGAACTCAAGTATGGAGATTGTTATACTTTGGCATTGTTAAATGATGTTCGTAACTATACAGTCATGAAAGTTTTCGTTGGATATAACATTAACTATGTGAGAGTGTGTATGTAGTCAAGATAGGATTTGTTCCTTTTATGTGTTCAAAGTTAGATATCTAACGCAATTTACTTAAAATTTGGATGTAAATGAGAATGATTATATTCCATGTTTCATATCCAACATGATGTCTAAAAAAAGAGAATATTGATATAGTTACCATATACTTTAATTAATTATAGCTTTCGAGCTCCTCGAACTAGATGTTGATTGATGGCACGCCTTCATGTGTTGTTAGGGATAGTAACTCATTACTAGACGCCAGCTGCTGTCTATACAAGTTTTTAATGAATCTTGTGTAAGTAGGAGATTGTCGGATCTATATATCCAAGAATCATTATTAAATGATATTGCTAATGACATATGCTCCTATAGATTCACACCTTAATCAAGTTGGAACGTATTGAATATTTAGTAAGAATTTCATTATTAATAAATAAATTCAACTCTTATATTTAATTTGAGACACATTTTTGTTTTATGAAAATCATAACAAAAGAAACAACAAACTAGTCACACTATATCATATATTATGATATAATAAGTCATGTACAAAGTTTTGGACCATTTGGTTAACCATTTAGGTCTTCTTCCTTTTGACATAGTAGCCGAAAGTATGAAGAAGGCATGGAGGTTTCTTGTCAACCTCCATGTCTTGCATACATCCCTTGTATCCTTTACATTTATGCTTTATAATACTTTAGACTATTATAATCAAAAGGGATTTATCTTGCACGGGAAACAAAAAAGGTTCTATTTGCATGGATTTTGGTAGTCTCTTTTTCTCCTCTTTTCTCTCTAGAAACTGTAACTAGTATGAGCTTGGAAGCTCTCTGACTTTTAAGGTTGTTACTTGGCTTTTGGTGATTTAATTTGTGTCTTTGTTTAGTTCTTAATTGTTTCAGCGCTTGAAGGCTTAATGAAAAAAGTAATATAAGAAGAAATCCAACATTTTTTATACCTTATCTTGTTGCTATATTATTTGTAGATAATATTAAGGTTCTTATTCTTGTCATCTACTTCAACACCCCAAATCCAACATGGTCCATCGGCTTCAATGGTTGTCATTCTGAAACACCATATGGTTGTTTCAATGTGATCCTGATCTCTTGAAAAGGATCCTTGATGGTTTGGTTTTGTTATATACCAGAAAATTATTAGAACCTTTTAATGCTTCCTTGTCGATTTTTATGAAAAACTCTTTATTTTATGTATCAAAACCGATGATGAAGTTCGAAGGTGGTTCTGATTTGCTAATGTTTTTCTTCTTGGGTGTGATTATAGAAGAGAAACTCTATGTTGGGTTATATATTCCTTTCAATTGGCTTGTAAAAAGAAGAAACCTACAAAGAAATCAAAGATACATTTTTCTACTTTGTGTTTCCTATCAATGTTCCATAGATTAGTTGAGTTAGATCTTGTGTTTGGATTCTTAGATCAAAATTGATTGTTGTTTTCGTTGCCCATGATTGATCTATGATACGCTCAAAACCCATCATTGGTATCAGAGCTTGGGTTAAATCAAGTCTATTGCACTTAGACATTTTCTTGATAAATATTTTAACATTTATATATGTAGTGTTTTTGTTTTTAAACTGTTTTAAAAGCATATACATTTTCCTTGCTTAAAATCGAATATATTTATGCTTAAAAATGACATATTTGGTCGTATAAATTCGTGCTAGTCAATTAAAATAGAATAAATTATAAAATGGCATTTTCATTGAAAAAATATTTGGGATAAATAATTTTAACCAAAGTTATATTATATGCAACAAGGATTTCACACATACAATGAACTCTAAAATCCAATTACTTATTAGAGACTTATGCATTTTTGAAGTTTCGTAATTAAACTAGCATGGCTATGTATCTCGTAAAACCTAAACTTTAGATAGGTTACTTATTATCCCGAAAAATATAAACAAAATTCTTCGAAGTTGTAAAACCGAGAGAGTGCATATACAAAACATCCAGATCTAACTTCTTGAGAGGAAGTTACGATTTTTCAAAGTTTCAGCGCAGTTGTGTCAACACATAAATCAAATTTTAGATTGGTCGTTTATTAGCCGAAACAACCTAATAGAGAGTCAAAGATTTTGTTAATAGGAGTCCATTGATATAGAGATACTGAAGAAAGGATGTCATAAGAAAAATATATGAATTTTAAAAAAAGATTAGTAGACTACGCCTCCTAAACTAATAAATAAAAAACAAATTTAGAATTAGCCGACGAAGTCTAAATGAAAGTTGGAGATCTAGTTGATAGATAAGCGTGGATATAAAGAACGTCAGAAAAAGAGTTCGTATGAAGAAGTTATGAATTTTTTAAGATTCTTAAGTGTGCCTCGCGTAAATAAGGGGCAACGCACACCTTCTAGAAGCTATCACACAACATCACAAATCGTCGGACACGTGTTAGTAGTTCGGAGACCAACCAGGCCAGATGTACAGCGCACAACTTGTCTGGGCGAGGCCTGCAAGCCCCTTTTTTGCCCTATAAATAGATCAACAACCTCATTTGATCTCCACACAAATTCTTAAACCATCTCTCAGTTTTTTGAGCTATAATACCTAAAACTCTTAGTATTTAGGGTATTTTAACGAATCCCTAAGGCACTAGGATCCAGAAAACTAGTAGCTATCAGGCTGAAGTAGTGTGGGTGTAATTTTCATATTTTTGTGAGAAAAATCTACGTTAGTTAAGCTACATTCATATCGCTTTCAGTGTAAGTTATATTTAGGTTGATAGTCATTATTATCAACCTATATATAAGATTCATTAGTGATTTGAAGTCATTATATTGGTTGATCTACTTACGTGGACAATATGTAAGTTGGATTTAGTAAGGTGCTTAAAGTAGGATTTATAAACAAGATCCTATGTATACCAAACGGACCATACCTCTTATATGATCCTAGATGGTTGTTCCGTACTTTAGGTCAATTCAAGGAGAAATTTAAGCTGATTGTTGAAGGTCTGCTCAAATCATTAGTCATCCACCTAAGTTAGGTGAGTGCATAGTTATTTTCAACTTACACACTAGGAATTTAATGTATTTCAAGACATACGCTTAGAATATTAAACAATTATTATGGGGATGACATAGTTGTTATTTGAGCATTAGTTAAAATGGTCATTCCGTATTTGTTATTATGTGCTACATGACTTGTATTATAGCATTCTTTAGGTTGCGAACCTAGATTGTTATTATTTAAAAGGATCTACGGTTTATTTTTGATCTAGATCTAGGAAATTTTATTTGTTCAATATTTTAAAATGCATAACTAGTATATTAGAATTGACATATAACTTTTCGAGGTAATATGGAGGTCTTATGTGTTAAAACATAACTAAATCTATCCCTATCATAATAAACTCGGTATGTTGAACGTCTAATTCGATGAATAGAACGATGTCATGATCACGAGGAGCGGTAGAGTCATAAATAACGAAAGAGGTATAACATCTCAAAATGTCAGGGTAGGAGCTACTCAGCTACTGACAAATGAAGTTTGATTGATGATGCACAACATGCTAGATCAGCAAAAACACGATTGTATGGATGTCCTAACTTATGGGCTAGAGAATGCTAAAGGTAGAGCGCCAGTGATCAAAGAACTGATAGTCATTAAACGAGTCCACAATGGATCAGTTCCCTCTCATCTAACAATGATTCTGGAAGGGAAAAATGACTTGAAAAGTCATTAAGGACCGATTAGTCATTCAGAAGACTCAGGGATTCAAAGGTATAACAAGTCTAGAATCTGCTAGAAGAAGAAGGAATTCACAACTTTCAAGTCGTCGTCATTTAGTGGGAAAAAAATGATGGCAGAGGCCATGGACTAGATTTTAAAAATGGTGCTAGTCTTCTTAACCTACAGTTACACAAGAAAGTTGCAAACCACCAACGTTATAAGCCAATTCAAAGGTACATCGATCCGGTTGTGCAACACATTATGAAAAATCTAAATCTTAACAAACCATTGCAACTGACATGGGAAGAGTTTTTGACCCACTTTAAGTGTAAATTCTGCTCTGCCAAAGACATGTCAGAGTTGGAGAATCAACTCCTAACTTTGAAAAAGTGATGCATGATGTTCGATGAATACACCAACATCCTCAATAACAAAATGGAGGTCGCCCTACACATTGTGCAGGACAACCTAGCCAATATTGAAAGGTACATGAAGGGGATACAATGGGAGTATACTGTATCGGTGAAATAAACTTCTACTTTTTATTCACCCATATGGGTTGCAAGGTCGGTTGAGTGCATGATCAAGGAAAAATCCGCTAACAAATCTGAAGTTGGAGAGAAAAGGAAACAAGAAGGATTTTCAAAATCTGATAGAAAAGGCAAATGCTCAAAGACTAACCATAAGGCCAAGAATTCCAGGATTGACATGGAAGTGAATTGATTCAACTGTAGAAATATTGGACACTACGCTAACAAATATATCCAAAGTGTATGTTTCAAGTGTGGAGAAGAAGGGCATCTTAGGAGTGACTCCCTAAAGAAAAATGAGGTTACAAAGCCAAATGTGCCACCAAAACCAAGGCACAGGCTTTTCAGGTGACCCTATTAGGTGCAGTAGAAGATGAAGTGAACACCTCCTTAGGAAATCAACATAAGGAAGCTTCTTATCCTGAGTTTCAATCACAAAGTGGTTTTCATATATAGATAGTAGTAGGATATGTAGCCTAATTTTAAAGGCAAGAAGTATAAATAAAATGTTTCAATCATTTTCAGATGTTATAAAAATTCTAGTTATGTTAGATTTTTTGTTGTATGACAATAAGAAATTTGATGTTAATATAATCGGTTGGTTAACAATCAATTCTAGTTTTGGGTGCCTTGTAGAGAGGACACTACACGAGAAAAGATATCATAATGGAATATAAGAAGTTTCTTGTATATGATTGCTTGGACACATCCATTTGTGTTAAAATTCTTTTAGGCTTAGGAGTGGTGACTTACGGACTACAAGACAATCCTTGGGATAAATATGAATAGGAGTGGAAGGTAGTATAGGAAATTAGTAAAAAACAATAGGATTCATATTTGAATGAAGATGAGTCACATGGTTACTAAGTCACTAGTAATTAAATTTGATTTGTTTCATGTCCGTCGTTATCATCATTTTAGTAATTACCAAGAATATGAATGTTATTCCGATGCTAATTCTCAAATAAAATTAGGAATTACTCGGTTTAGAGAATCAAGATGTAACTCCTCGATTCTCAGGTATTGTTTAAATAAGATTTATTGGGTTAAGCTCTACTCGATGAGTTGGTTTCCCTACTCGTCGAGTAGCAGTGGGGTAGGATCGCGTGTTAAGTGACCTACTCGATGAGTCCATATTGGGACTCAGCGAGTAGGAGCTGGCAGATGAAACCCTAAATCCCGGGGTTTGCACCCCTATTTAAAGGAGCCTCAGCCTCCTTTGGCCTCTTTGCAGTCTTTGAGAGCTCCTTAAAACACTAATTCGTGTGGTATTCCATTTTGGTGTGTCTTAAGCTTGGAAATAAGGTTGTATAGAAGAGAAAAGATAGACGTGCAAAGGCATTGAAGCAAGGAAGGTGTGGGAAGCAGAATTTACCTCAGCTAGCATCCTATAGAGGTATCAAGTTGCCATCCTTACTTCCACTTTTCCTTTTGTTAAATTTCTGGGGGTTCTATCGATTTTGAGGTTGATAAGGTGGGCTATGGGCTAGATCTGAAGTTGTAACTTCAGATCTGGACCCTCCTTAAGTTTTAGAATGATAAAGTTGATGTATTGGTCATGAATGAGTCCCTCCATAGGCATGAGACCACGTTAAGAGATTAGATTTGGCATTTAGAACCTTTGTAGCTATGCATGCATGTAAAGTTTGCAACTTTACATGAAAAACATTCCCTAGAAGCTTGGATATGTGATTTGGAGCCGCTGCATGGCTCAAAATAGGTCTATATGGAAAAAGGGCTAAATGGAATCGGCGAGTTGCAAGGTGGACTCAGCGAGTCACATAAAGATGGTCGTGGACTCGACGAGTTGGAGGAACAACTCGATGAGTTTGATGATGATTGCCATAGACTCGACGAGTTGAAGAACAACTCGGCAAGTCGGGTGAGTTTTCTCCAGGATATGTGTGTGTGTATCCATCGAGTTGCATGGAGGAAACTCGACGGGTGGCCTTAAAGATTGATCGAGAGTTGAAGGAACTCGAAGAGTAACCCTGATGACTCGACGAGTTAGAATGTGCTTCAAGGAACTCGGCAAGTAGACGAGAGTACTCGGCGAGTTGAGGTCAACATGGACTGTTGACCTTGACTGAGGACTTTGACTTTGATCAGGGGTTGACTAGTGGGTTATGGAGTACCTTATAAGGTTAAGGACTTATGAGCATATTGTACTATAGGTGGTGGAGCCTGTGTCAAGTGATCCGAGAGTTGGAGCTTACCTTTCGAGTCGACATCTGTGAGGTGAGTTATCCTCACTATATCGATAGGGTCTACAGCACCAAGGCCTTCCCTTTATTTGTTATTTTTATGGTATGCTATATGTTGTTATGATATGTTAGATCGGAATCAAGGCAGACAATATGCTATGCTCTTATGATTCGCAGGGATTGGTATGTTAGTGACCTACTAGGTCGGTACTCTAGTTATGATAGAATTCTATGAATGATGACCAGTGATAAATATGCTTGATGTTTATGTATGCCAATATATGATCGTTATGTGCACATAGTATTTGTTTGTTGGTTCGGTTGAGTTGGACCTGCTTTGTGCTGTAGGCCAACATACCCTATGAGCGGTCCGGGGATACTATTGGCCCACATGGCGGCCCAGTCATGCCGAAGGCTAGGGATAGATCCAGATAGACTGTTCGTCCTGTAGGGTGGTCCATTCAGGTCGATGGACCAGTATGCATGTTGATTGATTGATTATTACTGAGATGGTATTCTCAGTGTGGTATTGGTATTTTGGGGGTAACTCACTAAGTCCTCGGGCTTACAGTTTATAGTTTATTGTTTTAGGTACTTCAGGAGATAATGGAAAGGTGAAGGCGTGACCGTACCGCTCCTCATCTTTATTTTATGATTTTTGGGACACTTTGATTGAAAGGCGAAGGCATAGTATTGGGACACTCTGATGGAAAGGCGAAGGCGTGGTATTGGTATTTTGGGGGTAGCTCACTATTTTCTTTTTTTTTATTTATGATTGAAAAGTTTAAATTTGGCATAAAATTTATGGATGTTTCACAAGATCGATGTAGCATCCGAATTCAGTCAAGAGATTAAAGGGATGGGCAATCGAAGTGATCGAAAGAGGTATCACAATCGTTGTTAAGACTAAGCATCCAATAGCTAGAAACGCTACCTAAGGAAGGTGCTTATAATGCATTAAAACAAGAAGGAAGGTATCCTTCATGCAAGAGTATAACTCGAAGAGACATAAGTCTAGCCATTGCATCAGACGACGGAAGTTAATTAGATCATGACCGATCAGTCTGTTATGATAGTCAAAGTAAAGACCTATTCATAGATCAAGTCCGTTTGACTTGGAGGAGATATCCTCGATTAAGATCATGCTTGAATCTCGAAGGTTAGAACTAGAGATCCAACAGAGAATGAAGAGCGGATGCAAGGTTGAGCACCGCCAACAGTTAAAGAGTCTAAAGGTTAGAAGGACACAGGAGTTATTATTTTGAATCATTTGGATTGCACTAGAGTTGTCATAGCAAATAAGACTCTTTGTAAAGTTGAAGCCATAATCTTGAAGTTGGTTTTGAATCTAAAGAATTTGAGCACAACATCTTCCACTGGCTACCTATTCAGCTTTAGTTGTAGAGCAAGCTACTGATGTCTGCTTCTTACTGGACCAGCTCACCAGTTTATTTCTTAGAATTTGAGCTTTTCTTGAAGTACTTTTTCAATCCATACCATACCCACCATGATATAAGTCAGTGTATCTTACCAGCTTGAACTCGAAGTCACAACAATACCATAACCCAAGATTGGGTGTATGTTTAAAGTAACGAAAGATATTTTTTATGGTGACAATATAAGATTCCTTAGGATAGGATTGATAATGTGAAAACAATATGGTGGCGAACATAATGTCAGGGAAACTAACAGTAGGATAGAGCAATGATCCTACCATTCCTCGATACAAATTTGCATTGACATTAGTGCTAGTTGGATCAACGGAGATAGACTCTAATGAAGATGTTGGATTCTTCCCTGATTTGCAATTAGAAAGACCAAACATATTTAGTATGTCAACAACGTATTTAACATTATAGACAATGACTCCATCACTGAGTTGATTGGCCTAAAAATCTAAAATGAAAGTAAGTTTACCCATCATACTCATTTCAAATTTCCTAGCCATAACCTCAACAAACTCAAAACTCAGCTTTTCATCAATGGATCCGAAAATCATATCACCAACATACATTTGAGAAAGGATGATATGTGATCCTAATTTCTAGAAGAATAGAGTGGTGTTATTTTTTTCTCATTTGTATCCATTCTCTAGAAGATTACTAGCCAATCTGTCATACCATGTCATGGGTGCCTACTTCAAACCATATACATCTTTATCAAGATGATATACATGGTTAGCAAATTCTTCACTTTCAAACCTTGTAGGTTGTTTTAAAAAAACTTATTCTTGAGGATTGCGATGTAAGAAGGCTATCTTTACAACTATTTAATAGACCATGAAGTTCTTAAATGAAGAAAAAGCAAGGAATAGACGAATTGCCTCAAGTGTAGCTATATGGGCAAAGGTTTATTCATAGTCCAATCCTTCTAGATGAAAAAATCCTTCGGTCACAAGTCTTTATTTGATTCTAATAACAATTCAATCTTCGTCCATCATGTTCCTGAACACCCAGAAAGTACCAATAATAGTCCTTCCTTGAGGCCTGGGAACTAGAGGCCACACTTGATGACGTATAAACTCATCCAGTTCTTCTTGTAGAGAATTGATCCAGTTAAATTTTTTAGATTAGATAAGAAACCTTAATATAACACTGAAATGTAATATTAAGGCTAGGAGCCGACACAATATTTTACAATTTGAAAGAGGGACGTTGTAATCGAACTTGCAAAATATTTAAAGGTAGGTAATGACAATTTACCAATTTCCACCATGAAAAAACAAAATAGATTATTAAGTTTTAATTGGATTGAAATTCATAGATTCTTTGAGATTCATTGAACTATTCACTGACATATTTAAATCTAGATTATGCCATTCAGGCGTGTGACTGGGATACCAAGGATCACAAACAAGGTCTGACTAACCATGCAAATTAGCATGGTACTATTAATGTCATTTATCACCTAATCGATGTACCGGTTAACCACACACGCTCCACCGATCTATGATAAACATCAAGCTACCCTTTTCCATCCTTACTAGTCCAGGTTAATGTGTCAGGTATCGACACACGCTCCATCAACGACTTGGCAAGTTGCAAAGTGCAATTTCATTTATTAGCACCAATTTCACATTTCATAAAGTAACTAAGACTAGGAACTTAATAAAACATTCAGTTACTTTATAATTATCATTATAACTTTAATGAGAATTAACTTCCTATCCAATCTGTTCAGCTAATGACTCTCCACCTGTCAAAGAAGCAGTGGGTGAGAGTGGACAACCATTAAACCACCATTTTTTAGGCAGTAACCTTATACCCCCCACCGTATAGACCGACTTCATGAATGAGGCCTACTAACGTAAGACTGATTGTCTTTTATATATATATATATATATATATATATATATATATATATATATATATATATATATTATATATATATATATATATATATATGTATATATATATATATATATATATGTATATACATATATATATATATATATATATATATATATAATAGTTAAACTTATAATATCATAATAGTATAAGGTTTGAATTTTAAACTTTTAAAAATCTAGGGTTTGCAATTAAAGTATTCAAAAGTGTGAGTTTACAAATTCCAAAAGTTGAGGACAAATTTTGACACTATTCAAAATTTTCCATTTTCTTAACTTATGAATTTAATGACATTAATAAAAAGAATTTTGGTTTTTCATAACTTGAGGACAAGTTATCGATTCCATTAAAACCATTTAGATCATTAGTTTAATCAACACAATAATCAAATAATATATGCATGATCTAATTAAACTCATAAGCATAAGATAATTCACATCAACAATTTTCAAGAAATTAGCTAATCATATAGACTAATACAAATCTTTAAACTTTGACAATTATCTTTTAATTGGAAAAGCATGATCATTACCTTATGAAGTATACATTTCATGGTTCAAAAAACAGTTTGGGGTAATGATCCTAATCCAATTTCTGGCCAAAACTCAAAATTCTTCATATTGGAGCACCGACTCGAAGAGTATATGAATAGGACTTGTCGAGTTGGCACTTTTCAGAGTGGACTTGTCTAGTTACCTAGTGGAATATGCGAGTTCACTATCCAGAACGCAAAAAACCGATTTTTTCAACTTTGAAAAACAATTAGCATCAAGTATAACAGAAAACAATATTAGGCTCTGAAACCACTAATTGGTTTTGAGCATTCTAACACTCCTATGGTGTACATGCAACCTTAGATGCTTTGGATCTATATTTTCTCTAATTATACATACATTTTCATTTTTCCAAAGCACTCATCCTAACTAGCATACAATGGAGTATACACAATACAAAAATCTAGTTAAATGACTTACCTTTTGTTGTAGCTTGAAACCTTGAACCTTTTAAGAGTCTAGCACCCCAAATGTGATGCCTCAAATGCTTCACACACCACCAATAACAATGGAGGACTTCAGAGAGAATTACTTGCACTGAAAATCGGCTATGCTCTTCTAAATATCAATTAGATGCTGATTTTAGGAGCTTAGGGTCTTCTTATATAATGTGGCAAAACTCGGGTTACATTCATGTAAACCCTAATGCCCACGACCTTCCATATCCCTTAGGCTCCATGGGTCCAAACCTCCATGGACTATCTATGGAATATTACATTGGTTTAGCCCAACCTAAGTAACTAAGGATCATTGGCCCACTTTACAAGAATCATTGATTTATCAAATCAACGCCTTATATTTAGTTAGTCTCTTTTGATCACTAAATTAATTCCAAATTAATTCTGGATCAATACTAATTAAATAATATGATTTCATATTAATATATGAGAATTGAGAATATGTTAATAAATCATAAATAACCTCTTCTCAAATGTGAATCCTTCAGATTGTTCCGGTGACATGCAACCCAAATGGACCATGCTACTCTCCGGTTACGTACATACAAAATATATTTATGGACTTAGACACCGTATATAAAAATATCATGGTCTATCCTCGCCACGTCGGTGGCCAAAACCCTTAGTCTTACAAACAAGTGCTAGGAGCCACCTCATGGTCTTCTGTGTAATCATCACAAAGACAACTAGATAGGTACGTGCAACGTACTCCCGTGAATCCCATTCCACTATATTAAACACTTTACCACTTGATCCCTTACGTCCAACTCCCAGATTTGATTCTTATGGATAACATAACACTTATATTTGGAAGCTTTACTCGCATACAAGGCTTAATGATGAAGTATTAATCGAGTAAAGAGAATCAAATTAGTGTAAAAACGATATGAAGTGAACACGGCATGTAAATATGATCTTGTGTCAGCTCTGTAAAGACTCTTTTTCTAACTCTATGTAAAGTCATTATTTATAGGAAAAAATGAAAGTATACAAAAATACTAAGACATTGGCACTAAAGCTTCAAACATTTAGACGTCTTAGTAAATATATTTCAAAGTACACGAAGGGTATAGTCTTCGACTCATTACAAAATGTCTTCGACCCTTATAATCCCCCCCTTTGGAATGAAGTCGACTTCTCAAGTTGTAGGAATCTGGATGTCATACATCATTAGCCTTCGAACTTCCGTGTGCCAAGATAAAATCTTCTTAAGCTCCCTTTTATCCCCTTCATTATTCTTCTTACAATTATTTATACGAACAATGAAGTTTGTATATTGGGACGTTGTATATCTTTCGAGTTCACAGGCTTGGAACAAAAATCTCTTGGTCTTTCCAACATTATCTTTTCTAGTAAATACCATAACGAAATGTTGTAAAGAAATTTCCACATCATCATATTTCTTCAACTCTTGTTGAAACTTGGTGGGTTCCATGGGTACTTTGGCTTCTAACCCTTTCATAGTAGCTAGCTCTAGATCTTTAAGTGCCAAATAGGCATAATAATTCTCCAAGAACATCATGATGTGTAGAACTCCTAGTCAAAAAACTTCAGATTCAGTTTCTTGAAGGTATGAAGAATTTTTTTCATTTAAGAGAAGAGCAACTTGTATAAGGTCATACAAGTTTATGAGAGGAAAATATGCAACTGTGAAATCACAACTCTGACCATTCACCCTTGCAAAAAAAAAATCTCACATTATGCATCATATCTTCGAATAAGACATCCATTATTATGCTAATTACTATCTTGATATTTATCAAAGACCAGATTTCCTCTGCAACTTTAGTAAGAACTGCATGAAAACGATGCTTCATGTAGTTGTAATCATCTTCGCTCTAGAATTTATCCAAAATTTTGAATTGAGGCATCAGCAACATCATCACGTTAATTGGGAAGTCAAGTTGATTCATGTGTGCATTAGAAACCATATAACTCTGTTTTGGTTTCTTTTCGAATGCATACATTTGATTGAATGTCACCTTCGCTTCAATCGTCTCGTAGTTGTAATGTTTGGCAGAATCTCCATTGTTCAAACAAGGAGGATCACTCACCCTTTGCCTCATTATGCTTTGGACTACACTTAGCTTTTCAATCTCAGCTTCGACCTCTACTTTCTTCTCTTCCTTTGAATTTTCAACAACAATCAACTTGCCTACGTCTGTTGATTTATCTGTTACATCTTTTTCTTTTGAAGCATCACCTTGATCAGTAGATGAACCAATCACAACCCCTACAAGTTTGGCTTCATGATTGGTATTGATATCATAATGGTTGAAGTAACTGGCCCAGCACTCAAAATTGTTGGCTTAGATGATGGAAGATTAGAAGGAAAATTTTGCCAACAACTTTAGCCTCTGCATGCAAAGCTTCACCTCCAACATTTGCATGAGAAGCTTTTCCAACTATTTTCTCTCCCCCTTGCACCCTTGTTGGAACAGGTGGGGCATCGGTTGGTAGAAGATTCAAAATAGTAGATAATGGAGCTAATTTCTTCTGAAGAATTCCTTCGAATTGTGAAAAAAATTTAGACATAAATTTTGTCGTAATTATTAAAGATGTAGCGGGATTGAGCACTAACTCTTTTAAATCTGTAACACCGTAACATTTCAAGACAATTTTTTGGATTTTATAGAAACTTAATTCATTTAATATTCATAAAAATACCCATGTTTGAAATTCCATCCATGTCATACAAAAATCCCAAGATCTCATAACATAAAAATCCCGTGTGTGTGTACTGATCAAGCCGGCGCCTTCCCACGGTCGTCACTAGTACCTGAAACAAATAACACCAAACACTGTAAGCATAAAGCTTAGTGTGTTCCCCAAAATACCACATATAACACATATTAGCCACTCGAGGCAATAACTCTGTGGGTCCGTGCACCCAAACTCTGTGAACCCTTAGGTTCTAACTCTGTAAAGATGCACATCACAAATCACATAGAATAATGCAGTGCAACATGTAACATATATATATATATATCACACAAACATTGCATCACATAACTGTAGTTACCTACTCAAGGTAAGGTATAGTGAGAAGACTCACCTCGCGTATCTCGATAACTATCTGACTCGTAACAAATGTGATCAAGCCTCCGCCTAATCACACAAGATAATACACCCATAAATACAATTGAACTCAACCCTAAATGTCAACATGGTCAACATTCAACTTGACCGGACTCAGCGAGTACACTAGGGCGACTCGGCGAGTCTACATGTGTCCACTGATTCCCTGGGATCCTCTCTTGACACGTCGAGTGTTTTCCTAACTTGACTGGATCCACCTGGCATGAGTCGCGAGACCACCATAACTCAACTCGCCGAGTCTCAAGAACAACTCGGCGAGTTCCGACTTGACTCAGTCCACCCGTCAACCCTATCTGACTCTCCCTGAATCTCTGATTCAACCCCTTAACTCGGCAAGACCACTCGCTGAGTGGTTATGGACAATCTTCATGCTACTCGCCGAGTCTGTTCTTCAGACTCGGCGAGTCTATGGCATGCATGAATTCAAACTCACTCCTGAGGTCGGATCTGTTGCAATAACTCATAGATCCAGTCCTTCCAAGCGCATTCATCACGTAAAGTTACTACCTTGGTGCCCATGCAAAGGTTCAAAGGCCTTATTTGAAGATATGGTCTCTAGAATGCTATTCTAAGCTCATGGCCTCCATTAACACTCTTAAAGCTTGAGGAAAAAGGGTCTCTGGACCTCTTTTGGTCCAGATCTAAAGCATCAACAAGAGAAAAGGCCATATACTCCATGGATCATTCCAAAAATGCCATAAAGAAACCCTATCTCTAAGATTTACACCAAGGACTGAGAAAGGAATGAATGATTACCTCAAATGAAGTCTCTGAGCTCATAAATCACTGGATTAGCACCTTCTTTGGTCTCCTCTTGCCTTGGTCCTCTTCTATAAGCAAAACACCCACAAATAATCAAGGATCTTCCTCTTCTCTCTCACAAAACGCTCAAAGACTCTTTAGGGTTCTCTTTGGGGTTGGTGGCCGCAAATGATGGCTGTAATCCCCTTTAAATAAGTCTCATACCCTGGAAATTAGGGTTTCATTAAACAGTGTGGACTCGCCGAGTCCACTTTTGGACTCGTCGAGTCCGAACACGAATCCGTGCCCATAACCGCGATCATACTCGGCGAGTTTGGGCTCCAACTCGCCGAGTCTCCTCACAAATCACCAACAAATGCAAAATAACTAATACCTAGGAATCTGAGCTGTTACAAAATCCTTGAGCATCAAAATAACCTCCCTAAACTTTGGATTGTAAGTTGTTGAAGGTTGAGTAATTTGAGGACTCACGCTTTCGTACAACTTAATATATTTCGTGACAGCATCATAAATGATATCAACCTTTTTATGTAAAGTTGCATAATCATGATGAACAACAACAACTTCTTTTATCATATCATCACGAAAATCTTGAAGCTTCAAGTTAACATTTTCTCACACCTTCTTGACATCCATAACAAACAATGTATATCTTTCTTTTTGTACATTGCTTCATTCTTTGACAGCTCCCACATACTTTGTATTGAATGAATTTATCCTTAACTCCGTAGTATGATCAGATTGATCAACCTTCTACAATATTTTGGAAAAAGTGTCTTTAATCATACCAGAAACTTTGCTCACCATTCGTGCTTCGAAAGCCTTCATACGTCCATCAATTTCAAAACTAGACACTGAACTTCCTCCCCCATATCTGCTTGAGACTGAATAATTGAATTCAGCTTTTTATTCAGAATTTTGAACTGTTTCATGGACATCAACATAGGTTCAGGGAAATCCTCTCCTTCATCATCAAATTCCATATCTTCGAAAGTGGATTAGGATGAAAAAATTGATGTAAAGGGTTGGTTGACGCTGTTTTCAAAGGTTGGTGATTCAGTGGTGGAAGTAGTAGGGATGATATAAGGAGGTAAAGAGACAAAAGTACCGGTAATAGGTTCGATAGAAATGGCAATTGAAGAACCTTGTTGAGCTTGTGTACTTTCCTTAGATAGATCTACTTCACCCATGATGACATTTACATCGATATTAGATACGTTTCTAGTGATGTCTGAAGTTTGTACATCCGCATGAAATGATTTGGCAGATGTGACATCCCCAATTTTCACGGCCATAAAAGACCGATTTTGTTTATGCTTTATAAAAATCAGAGTTCTTCTTTTAATAAAAATGTTGCGGAATTTGTTCCTAGAGAAACATGATAAATACGTTATTAAAACATTTTCGAACAAACGTATTTTATTCAATTTAAAACGTTTGGGATGTCATCGTTAATACAGAAACAAAAGCATAAACAGAACTTACATTTATTTACACTAGTGATCTACATCTCTTTAAATCTCTCAGTGTAATGTGACTTCATATCAACACCTGTGATATAAATAAACTGAGTGGGTCAGGTTGGGAAACCTGGTGAGTACATAGGGTTTTCAACCCACAATAATATATTTATTATGTTTAAACACTCAAACAATCAACCTAATTAACCATCCCCATTATCTTCTTTACTCTTAAGGATTTAACCTAAGAGTCATCCATCCTGCATTTGTTTATTCCGAAGTCCCTTACTTCCAGGGTCATAGGACTGACACTAAATCTATAGCTGCCAATGTTCGTTTGTAAAGCACGAATTCCATAGCTCTTATAGTCTACTCATCGGGTACTAAACCCATAGCTATCAATGTTCATCTAATACGTACTAAGTCCATAGCTACCAATTCGTAACATGTACCAAATCCGTAGCTACCACCGTCTAACTAATAGCTACTAAGTCCATAGCTACCAATTCCTAACAGGTGCTAAATCCATAGCTACCAACGTCTAACAGATACTAAATCAATAGCTACCGGTGTTTGTCCAAGAGGCACTAAGTCTATAGCTGCCAATGTATACTCTCATCATCTTATATCTCTCGTCATTCATCTACCTATGTCATACCCAACACATTTGTATATATAAAATACGTATACAATTTAAATCATTTGAAACATGAACGTTCATCCAGCACAGACAACAAGTATTCAGATAATATACACACATAGCACGTAGTTTATATAAAATACTTCATATCTATGTGTAAGATGAAATGGACTATTCACTCTCTTGAAAGGTGGTGACTTAGTACTCGAACAACGCTTCGATACTCTCAAAACAATTTCCTTCGATAAAACCTAGTACCAATACTACTAGGGTTTAGTCTAACGATAACCACGACAAATTAATTAGTCTGACTATTATTATTATTATATCAGCATTAATAACACTCAATATAACTCATAATAATAGCCGAAATAATTATTTTAAGGACCTAATAACATTCCTATAATTATTTGAATGCCATTTTAAAAATTGCGTAAGCGTAGCACACTTATAGCGAATTTTTTCAAAAACCGGAACTTATTTGGAGCAGCGTTTCGAAACTGAAAGACACTTTTTCTCGGGACTTCGGGAGCCTCGGGGCTTCCCTCGGGTGCTAAGAGGTTTAACTAGGGATTAGGGGGTTTAGAAACCCTAGAGAGAGAAAGAAATCTAGAGAGAGAAAGCAAATGGTGTGTGAAATTCGGAGGAGTTCGGACCCCTTTTATAAGCGCTAGCAGCCTTGCTTACGCTAGGCGTACACCTCGGATAAGGTTGCCAGCCGAAGCCAGCTGTCTCGCACCGTCGGATGGATTAGACCGAAGTTACGCGGGGCGTAACTTCTTCGTACGCGGGGCGTAATAGCGAGGCTGGCGTGTCACTCATCCGAAGCGGGTACCGAGCCAGCGATGGAGGGTTTAGATTGTGCCACGTCATATATTCTTCATCATGTCTCGCAATTTCATGCTTCAACTTTAAAAATTCCTAATTTTCACGTACAACCTCTGTTTTCGACGTTCTTTATATCCACGCAAAGGCGGGAACGTATTCTATAACTTTCGTTTAGATTCCGTCGGCTAATTTTGACTCGATTTTAAATTTAATATGATTAACAGGACGCGACAAGATTGGTCCAATAAATTCTCATAACTTCTACATCTAACGTCCGTTTTCACCCATCTTTTTCTCGTTACAGTACTCCTAACGAGATCTTCAATTCTCGTTCTGGTCGTCTCGGCTAAAAACTGCTGGATCTAACATTCGAATTTCGGGCTCTATACTACTAATTCGAAACTTCAAAAAATCATAACCTTTTCATACGAAGTCAGATTTGGGAGTTCTTTTTATTGATGTTCTTAGGTTAACATATTCTCCGACTTTCATTTAGATCACTAAGGCTAAATCTTGCTCTATCGTAAATTCACTATTTACGTTTCCCGGTATCGTGCCGGTTCCGTCGCGTAAGTTCAACGGGTCATAACTTCTTCGTTATAACTTGGATTTCGGCGTTCTTTATATGTACGGAAACCTTGTAACACATTCTACACCTTGTTTAAGATTATTTAATCTAAATAAACTTTTGTTAAAAAGTCGTTTTCGACCCCTATTGCCTGTAAATTGACTAGCCCGGATCTACGGGCGTTACAATTATCTCCCCCTTATGATGATTACGTCCTGGAATCATCAACGAAACAAGGCTCACATGATGACTCCATTCATTATCTATTCATCCTAAGTCATAACTTCGATGTTTCTTCGAACGTGTATCTAATTCTTAGACTCCTTGGCCACAGGTGGTGCTCGATCCTGCATCTGCCCTCTATCTCACATTAGACTCCAAATTATGACCTTCAAGTCACAACGTCAATCCTCAGTTGATACGAACTTAAGATAAGTTCTCTTTATTACTACAATGGAACGATGTGTTATATCCTAATGACCTATTATAATATGTCACAATGCTTAGACTCAGGCCTCTTAGAGTCAAATTCCGGAATGGAATATGCATTCCCTCATGGTCTAATGTGATATAATCACATTTTAACATGTAGCATTTCTAGCTACCAACTTTTTTTTAACAACGAGCGTGATACTTCTATTGCTCGCTTTGATTTCAATCGTTTGGTTTAAGTCGGACGCTACATCAAACATGGTTCTCTAAACCACGTAACTTACTCATCGTAGTCGGACTAAATGTGATATGACCAATGGGGTCGGGATAACATCAATTTTATTAGTCATTACAGAAACAATGGTAACGAGATACTTGAATAAAACGAAATCAATTACTAGCTTCTTGGTAACCTTGTTACTTTCCCTGATCCAAGCGTGAGTCCTGTGCTTCCGGTAGTATATGCATCTACTACCTTTCACACCTACTCATACTCGTCCCAAGTATTGTCTCGCAGTTTTCCAAGTCACCATTCAAGAAAATCACATAACAGTTTAACACACCAGATAACAAAACAAAGATTTTATTATTTCTTGAAACTATTACATAGGTGTTCAAGTTCACCCTAGACTATGCCTCTAAGAGGATACATCATCTGGTTTTATCTATTAGGCTACCTCGTAACTCGATCTTCGGGTATAGATTCCTTATCCTTAGTTTCTCGCGTTGTTTTTCACTTCGTCGAGGATCATGTGGAATGCCCTTGGCCTTGGTGGCGTTTCTGGTCTTGTCGCTTTATTTTTCCTCGGGCAGTCTCTGGAGATGTGCCCCTTGCTTCCACATCCATAACATACTTTATCATTATGTGTGCAATCCTTGGAATAGTGAGCAGTCCTTCCACACTTGTAACAAGTCACTTCTTCGTTGCATTTCCCTCAATGCTTCTTCTTGCATTTATCACACCATCTCGCTTCACCTCCATCTCCTCCTCCAAGCTTTGAGAATTTGCTTTCCTTGTTGGACCTTGAAGATCCTTCAAACTTCCGCTTCTCTCCTGCCTTATCTTTTTCTAGACCATTTTCTCTTATCTGGCCCTCTACGTTTTTAGTTTCCCTAACAACTGTTTTCAAGGTAGTTTCCATTTTGACCATTGGGCGAAAGTCAGTGGGTAATCCGTTAGCAAACCTATCAATCTTGGAGAGTTTAGTAGGCACCAAGTAGGGGAATAGATTCATCCTCTCGATGAATGCGATGGCATACTCATCAACACTTATCTTCCCTTTCTTCAAGTTTTGAAACTCGTTGTTTAGGTCTATCAAATCTATCTCTATGCAGTACTGCATTTTTAACTGTTCCAAGAACTCCTCCCATGACATCCTTAGGGCTTCTCCTCGTGGCATCGTATTTGCCAATAGCTTCCACCAGCTCAAGACTCTAGTTTTCAGCTGTCTTACTGCGAAGTCAGTCTTCTGTTTCTCGGTACAGCTGCAGCTCTCAAACACCACCTCCATCTCAGAGATCCAATCCATAATCTCAACAGGCTTTTGGCTTCCTGAGAGACTTGGTGGTTTCGAACCCAAGAAATTCTTGTACATTCGCCCATCCTTGTCGTTTCTCCTCTCCGGGCCTTCCCTTCGTTCGCCTTGAGTCCCCACATGACTCGCTTGGAGGCTGTAGTTCCCTTCCTCAGATTGTTCGGGAATTGGCTCGGTTGGCTTAACATGTATGGTAGGTTCATCCCTTTTTTCGTGGAACATCTGTCTCATTTCTTCCCTTTGTTCAGCTAGTATAGCCCGAATCATGGCTTGAACTCCAGCCATGGTTACTGGCTCAGGTGCAACTTCTTCTACGATAGGTATTTGCTGAACTACTGGGGGTTGGTTTCAGTTGCCATTTTCATTCACGTTTCCGCTACGGGTCCTTGCCATCTTGATCTATACACCGAATAAGGTGAATCTAGATCTTAGTTTTGGATTGACGTCTTAAATCATCCTTATCACTACGAAACATTTATATGCGAGTTCTAATATCGTATTCGTACGTTTAGAATCCTAAACACATAAAGTTTCCAGATCCAGTCAGCAACAGACCATAGATCCGATCAAACTATAGCATAACAAATCATTTAGGACATAAAAGCAATTTAGGCATCATTCCTAAAATAAGCTAGTGCTCACAGCTCACAATCATCACTTAGCATTCTAAGTTTAAGTCTAGAAATAAATTCATATTCGTAGTTCGCTTAAACTAATGCTCTGATACCAAATGTGACATCCCCAATTTTCACGGCCAGAAAAGATCGATTTTGTTTATGCTTTATAAAAATCAGAGTTCTTCTTTTAATAAAAATATTGCGGAATTTGTTCCCAGAGAAACATGATAAATACGTTATTAAAACATGTTCGAAGAAACGTATTTTATTCATTTTAAAACGTTTGGGATGTCATCGTTAATATAGAAACAAAAGCATAAACAGAACTTAAATTTATTTACACTAGTGATCTACATCCCTTTAAATCTCTCAGTGTGATATGACTTCATATCAACACTTGTGATATAAATAAACTGAGTGGGTCAGCTTGGGAAACATGGTGAGTACATAGGGTTTTCAACCCATAATAATATAATTATTATGTTTAAACACTGAAACAATCAACCCAATTACCCATCCCCATTATCTTCTTTACTCTTAAAGATTTAACCTAAGATTCATGTTTCCTGCATTCATTTATTCCGAAGTCCCTTACTTCCAGGGTCATAGGACTAACACTAAATCCATAGCTGCTAATGTTCGTTCGTAAAGCACTAATTCCATAGCTGCTATAGTCTACACATCGGGTACTAAATACATAGCTACCAATGTTCATCTAATAGGTACTAAGTCCATAGACACCAATTCCTAACAAGTACTAAATTCATAGCTACCAACATCTAACAGGTACTAAATCCATAGCTACCGGTGTTTGTCCAATAGGCACTAAGTCTATAATTGCCAATGTATACTCTCATCATCTTATATCTCTCGTCATTCATCTACCCATGTCATACCCAACATATTTGTATATATAAAATACGTATACAGTTTAAATCATTTAAAACATGTATAAAACGTTCATCCAGCATAGACAGCAAGTATTCAGGTAATATGCACACATAGCACGTAGTTTATATAAAATACTTCATATCTATGTGTACGATGAAAGGGACTATGCACTCACCTGAAAGGTGGTGACTTAGTACTCGAAAATGCTTCGATACTCTCGAAACAATTTACTTTGATAAAACCTAGTACTAATACCACTAGGGTTTAGTCTAATGATAACCGCGACAAATTAATTAGTCTGACTATTATTACTATTATATAAGCATTAATAACACTAAATATAACTCATAATAATAGCCCAAATAATTATTTTAAGGACCTAATAACATTCCTATAATTATTTGAAAGTTATATTAAAAATTGCGTAAGCGTTGCACACTTACAGCGAATTTTAACAAAAATCAGAACTTATTTGGAGCAGCGTTTCGAAACCGAAAGACACTTTTTCTTGGGACTCTGGGAGCCTCGGGGCTTCCCTCGAGAGATAAGGGGTTTAACTAGGGCTTAGGGTGGTTTAGAAACCCTAGAGAGAGAAAAAATATAAAGAGAGAAAGGAAATGGTGTGTCAAATTCGGAGGAGTTCGAACCCCTTTTATAGGCACCAGCAGCCTCGGTTACACTAGGCGTACCGAGGTTACGCTGGGCGTACACCTCGGATAAGGTTGCCAGCCGAAGCCAGCTGTCTCGCACCGTCGGATGGATCAGACCGAAGTTAAGCGGGGCATAACTTCTTTGTACGCGGGGCCTAATAGCGAGGGTGGCGTGTCACTCATCCGAAGCGGGTACCGAGCCAGCGATGGAGGGTCTACATTGTGCCACGTCCTCGATTCTTCATCAGGTCTCGTAATTTCACGCTTCAAATTTAAAAATTTGTAACTTTCGTGTATGAGCTTTATTTTCGACATTCTTTATATCCACGCTAAGGCGGGAACCTACTCTACAACTTTCGTTTAGACTCCGTCGGCTAATTTTGACTCGATTTTAAATTTTATATTATTAACAGGCCGGGATAGGATTGGTCTGTTAAATTCTCATAACTTCTTCATCCAACATCCGTTTTTGCCTATCTTTTTCTCGTTACGCTACTCTTAACGAGATCTTCGATTCTTCTTTAGGTCGTGTCGGCTAAAAACTGCTCGATCTAACATTCGAATTTTGGGCTCTACACTGCTAATCCGAAACTTCGAAAAATCATAACTTCTTCATATTATGTCAGATTTGGGTGTTCTTTTTATCGATGTTCTTAGTTTAACATCTTCTACGACTTTCGTTTAGATCGCTAAGGCTAAATCTCGCTCTATCGTAAATTCACTATTTACGCTTCCCGGTATCGTGTCGGTTCCGTCGCGAAACTTCAACAGGTCATAACTTCTTCGTTATAACTTGGATTTCAGCGTTATTTATATGTACGGAAACCTTGTAACATATTCTACAACTTGGTTAACCTTTTGTCAAAAAGTGTTTTTCGATCCTTATTGCCTCTAAATTGACTAGCTCGGATCTACGGGCGTTACAGCAGACAAAACTTTAGGTGGTATGACAACAGTCTTCTCAGGAGATATAGGCTCAATGATAGGTTCGGGTGCTTCAGGCACATCTTCTTCTTCGGAAGATTGTGTTGGAATAACTAACTGCCTCTTCTTTGTCTTCTTCGTTTTCTTCGAAATTCGCTTGGCCATTTCTTCAGCTCTTCGTTTATTTGAACGAGGAGAAACTAGAGCTGGGAATTCGCGCATAATAACCCCTTCATGAGTAACATGAGGTTTCCGAACCACACTCGAAGTAGGAGAACCGCCATACTTCATCTTCAATCTCCAAAAAACTCCAATCTTTGATGGAAGAGTGATTAACGCTTGTTCATTATCAACAGGTTGAATCGGCAGGACCAAAACTTTCAAAACCGGTTCAACATGTGCAGTAACAAGCTTCGCGAGTTGTTTTGGAGACTTCGTTTTCTTCGGTGCTGTAACAGGTTTTTCAGGATTAAATTTGACATCTTTCTTTGACTTTTTGGTTTTCTTCGAACGACTAGCATCTTTTTTTGTCAATAATTTCCCAGTTTCTACGTTAGGATCAATAGTCTTTGTATACTCCAACAGCATAGAATTTGATTGATCAACTCTTTTCAACATGGCATCTTGAATTGTCACAACGTGTGAAAATATTGCTTTATCATCAGACACATCTTTAGGAAAATTATACTTCAAGAAATCTGCAGTTCCTCCTCAGCATTCACGTGAATTCCTTCTTTATCATAGAAATGTTGGAGGATAAGACTCCAATACCGTGCAAATGAAATACCTTGCACAACATTTGTATTCTCACCACTGTTTTGAAACTCTTTCCATAATTGTGTAGAGTAGTCCACACGTATGTCATAATATATACCTGCAACCATGGCATATACTTCCATGCGTCCTTTATCAAGCCCAACACTACGACCTGCTAAACATCGTAGAAAGATTCCAACCAAGAAATTCTAGATCTTCGGTAGTACAGACTTTTTAAAATCACTAAACTTTGTGAGTGGGGGTTGATGACCCATCTCATTGAACATATGGTTCACTTGTGAAAAAGAAAGATCTGTAAACGGTTGAGAGTTTGGAATATCCAGAATTTGACAAAATAGCTTCTTCGTCAATCGTACCTTATTATTATTCACCAAGTTAAATGTGATGACGTCTACGGATTTAGAGTATGTTGCAGTAGAACCTACTTGTGAAATCCAGGATAGAGGTACTGCAAAAGAGTTAAACATAGTTGTCGAAAGAACACAGCTATTCAGGGCAACCACCAACATCTTCAAACCTTCCAGGTAAAGAGATTCACCCGCTTCTACTTGATAGTTTGTTCCATGAATCTTCATTATTGGTTGGGAAGTAACATCTTCAGTGGTTTGTGGTAGAACATCAGTATGAGTAGCCATGACTAGGGTTGTAAAATCGTATGAAAAAGTAATACAAGACGTCACTTCTAACAGCATGTTTATTTCTCCCAATGGAATATGAACCGTGAGCAACCTTCGAATGGAGGTTAGGCTCTTTCAATTTTGGGTTGTAAAGCAAATTCATGTGCCAGACTTTGGAAATCATCACCCTAAGTTGGTATTACTTAGAATCTCAAGGATTTCGTGATTGTAGTGTGCTAAAGAAAAAGATAAGAATCAAACAAATATAAACTTTTGATTGTGATGTAAAAAACATTTTGACATGAAAGCAGTTAAACCAAGTTACTTCGTTAATTATCAAGAGAGATAATCAACTATTTGTGTTTTTTCTGGTGAAATACAATAGAAAACATATTGAGAAGTTTTGCAGGGCTTCTTTTTCAAGGCTTCATAGGTGGGTACTCGACTTCGTTACGTATCATCAAAAACATAAGGTGAGAAATTGTAATAGAAATCACTTGTTTGACAAGTGTAGTCAGTAACAAGTATGCTTTGAATTAAATTTAAAAGTGACTTAGTGTAACAGCCTGGATCCCCAGGTATCTTTACTTTCATATTTTTGATATTCTGTGAGGGGACTCGGCGAGTTGGAGGTCGAACTCGCCGAGTCGGGTCGCGGTTTTGGGCGGAGGTTCGCGTCCGGACTCGGCGAGTCCAAGGGATGGACTCGGCGAGTCCGCGCTGTTTAATGAAACCCTAATTGCCCAGTCCTAAGCCTTATTTAAAGGACCTTATGGCCTTCATTTGCGGCCACCTTGAACCCTAAGAGCACCCATACGACTGTGAGCCCTTGTGAGTGTGTTAGGAGGCCATTTGTTCATCATTTTGTGTATTATTGCAAGAAAGGAGGGAGAAGATCAAGCTTAAAGAGTTGGGGAGCTTGGATCTGCTTCTATTTCATCAAGGGAACCTTCTTGAGGTAACTTTCAGAGCTAAACTTCGTATTTTGGGTTGATGTGTCAAATCTAGGGTTTCTTCTTGCCTTATTTGGCTTAAATTGGAAGTATGAAAGGTCCCATGGAGATATGGAACCTAGATCTGGACCTTAGCAGGTCCAGGAGGCCCCATATGACAAGCTTTATGTCCATTCTTTTGAGTTAGAAGCTAGGGTTGCCACATTAGAGGTTATTTCTCCAAAATGTGCCTTGTATGCGCTGCATGGCGACCAAGACTGAGACTTTACGTGATAAATAAGCTTGGGAAGGCCAGATCTATGTGTGTATGGAATGGATCTGACCACAAAAGCCAGTTTTAGCTGGTGCATGGCATGGACTCGCCAAGTCTGAAGAACAGACTCGACGAGTCGCTTGAAGATTGTCCTTGAGACCACCCAATGTGTAGTCATGACCAAGTTGTGGGTGACTCAGTGAGTCGCAGAGAGTTAGAAAGGTTTTGATAGGTGGACCGAGTCAAGTTGGGACTCGCCAAGTTATCCTTGCGACTCGGCGAGTTGAGTCGCGCTGGCCCCGTGCTTCAGGCCCAGGTGGAACTCGTTGAGTCGGGGGAGTACTCGACGAGTCAAAGGGAAAATCGTTGCGAGCTGGTTAAAACGCGTAGACTCGTCGAGTCACTATAGTGCACTCACCGAGTCCGGTCTAATTGACCAAAGACTGTTGACCAAGTCAACCTGTCTTGACTTGATATGGATGGTCAACCTTAGTGGTACAAGTAATAATTATAGATTCATGATATCATAGGAGGATTACTGCTCGAGGGTTCGAGCACGAGTGATTCTAGGGTTCACGATTAGCGAGGCATACGAGGTGACTCTTCTCACTACACTGTACCCGGAAGGGTTTGATTGTGTGACCGAAAGGTCGAATATGATATGAGATATATTCCTTATGTGTGTTAAGTTATTCATTATATGTGCCATGTATGATATGCTTGATTTGGGCCGGAAGGCAACATGTTATGGGCCGGAAGGCATGGTCATATGGACTGTAAGGTTGACGTGGGTAGGACCGGAAGGTTTACCCAGTCGGGACGGAAGTCCCCTGAGACACATGGACCGGAAGGTCAAGGCCTGGAAAGGCGTACGTGCGTAGATTGTATTTTGGGGAACTCACTAAGCATTTATGCTTACAGTTGTTGTGTTATGTGTTTCAGGTACTAGCGAGGACCGTGGGAAGGTGCCGGCGTGATCGTACACACACTCGGGGAAACCATTTTGTGATCTTTTGTTATGTAATCAGTCGTGACTAAATTGTTACATTGGAACCTAAACGTATTACTCAATGTTTTGATGATTGTAAAAATGAAAAAATTTTGGTTTTGGAATTTATGATGTTACAAGTTGGTATCAGAGCCTTGGTTTGAGGGATTCGGGTACACCTTCATGCGTAACTGAACTCGAACCGGGGATTTGAGAAAATTTTAATTAATAAATCAATAAAAAAAATTTGATTAGTGATTTTGAGACAACCAAAGAAGAAAGAGTGTGTACGGTCAGCCAGCGCCCGAACGGTAAAATCCCCAAAATACTCTTACAATATGTGTTATGAGATATGATATGATATGATACGCATGCTAGTAGACTAGGTATACATATTAGGACTAGAGTGGCCTGATTTTGTGATGCCTTAGTCTAGGGAAACCGGCTTCTATGAAGTGCTTGAGAGCGAGTGGGTAACTAGTGTATGACAAGAATAGAGTACTCAGGATTCGAGGTTTGGGGAGGAGGACTTGGGGTGAATACCGACGCGGTGTAATTGGTAGTATTGGGCCCGTACTACCAAGGACACCGGGTCAATGGGCAACCCAAGTAAGAATCCCTGGGTATCGGAGACTGAGTAGGACTGCGTTATCGAGTGCGATTATGCCCGATAGAGTCTCTGATATTTTTATGTTGTATTTCAGAGACATCATGGTTGGACCACGACACAGACTTGGTACGAGTGGTGTGACTGACATGGAGCTTCATCAGATGATTCATGAGGAGGTAGCTGCAGTGATCCGGGCCGAGATTCCGGAGATGTTTGGGTCTATTAAGACCACGCTAATGGAGACGTTTGATGAGTGGTACGCCGCGTTGACTGAGGCTGCCGCCGCTGCAGCTACCGCAGTTGTGGCCCCTGCCAGACCACAGGGGGGTGACTCATTGCTGTTCCGGGAGTTCAGCAACACGAAGCCACCAGAGTTTGACGGGACATAGGATCTGATTGCTGCGATGAGATGGATTGCTGATATCGAGGGATGCTTTTATACTTGTTCATGTCCGGAGCATCTGAGGGTTCGGTTCGCCTTGAACCAGCTCCGCCTGGGAGCAAAGGATTGGTGGAAGTTCGTGATGGCAAACTTCACTCTGGCAGAGGTCTCAGGTGTGACTTGGGAGAGTTTTACTGATATGTTCAGAGACGAGTATGTTCCCCCGGTGGAGAGGGAACGGTTGGTTCAGGAGTTCTTGACCCTCAAGCAGGGTAATGATTCTGTTACGGTGATCACGCGGAAGTTTCATGAGAGGGCGATGTTCTGCCCCGAGCAGGTGTCCACGGAGCAGGCTCGGATGAGTCGGTATTTGGGAGTGCTGAGGAGGGATATCCGGGAGTTCGTATCGAACTCGTCATATTAGACTTTTGCTGAGCTTCAGGAGAATGCCAGGAAGCGTGAGATCGAGTTGGAGACCCAAGCCAGGGAGGAGGCCGAGTCTCAATGGGTGGATCGGCGGCCGGCTCAGTCTCAGCCGGCAGCCAAGCGGATCAAGTCCACTGATTTGAGATCCGAAGGTCAGAAGAGCCGCACTTGCGGGAAGTGCGGCAAGGGTCACGAGGGGGCATGTCAATCGGGTGCTTGCTACAAGTGTGGCAAGCAGGGGCACATTGCTAGAGATTGCCCCAAGGGATTCGTGGTTTGCTTTCATTGCAACCAGACTGGCCATCGGAAGGCCGAGTGCCCCCGGCTTCGCCAGGGATCTACGCCTGCTGCCAGGGTTCCCAAGGTTCGACCAGTGAAGGCCGAGGCTCCAAAGGCTCGTGGGAGAGCTTTCCAGTTGACTGCGGAGGAGGTCCGCGTGGCGCCTGATGTCGTGGCCGGTATGTATTCTTTCATGTATTTACATTTATACTGAGATATTGTGCTTATATTATTATATGCGTAGGTACTTTTCTTGTGAATCATGTGCCTGCTTTGGTATTGTTCGACTCGGGTGCGAGTCGGTCTTTTGTTTCGTTGGCTTTTAGCCAGTACATCGGTATCGATCGGGAGGTGATGAGTCGACCCCTGCGAGTTGCTATAGCAAATGAGAAAGCGGTATACGCCACCGAGGTGATTCGAGGATGCGTGCTCTAGATTTTTGGGGTCGAGTTTCCTATAGACTTGGTCCCTATAGCTATGGGGGATGTCTGTGTTATCGTGGGCATGGATTGGTTGAGTAAGTTTGGAGTAGTCATTGACTGCGAGAGACAGCTTGTGATGATTCGAGACCCTAGTGGGGGAGTGCTCACGGTTTATGGCGAGGGGACCCGGTGTGGGTCGGCATTTTGTTCGGCTGCCAGGGCAAGGCAGACTTTGCAGCAGGGCTGTGATGGATTCATAGCCTATGTGATGGATACTCGTGTGACCGCGGAGAGGCCCAATTCGATTAATGACGTTCCGGTTGTATGCTAGTTTTCGGATGTGTTCCCCGAAGAGTTACCGGGTGTGCCTCCGGAGAGGCAAGTGGAGTTTCGTATCGATTTGGTTCCGGGAGCGTGCCGATCGCCAAGGCGCCTTATCGTCTCGCTCCGCCGGAAATGCAGGAATTATCCTCGCAACTTGAGGAGCTGTTGGGAAAGGGATTCATTCGGCCGAGTAGCTCGCCTTGGGGAGCGCCGATTTTATTCGTCAAGAAAAAGGATGGTTCACACCGGATGTGTATCGATTATCAGGAGTTGAACAAGTTAACGGTTAAGAACCGATATCCGTTACCTAGGATCGACGATCTGTTCGATCAATTGCAGGGGGCATCTTGGTTTTCCAAGATTGACTTGAGGTCGGGATATCATCAGATGAGGGTTCACGAGGAAGATATCCAAAAGATTGCTTTCAGGACTCGTTACAGACATTATGAGTTTGTGGTGATCCCTTTTGGGCTCACCAATGCCCCGACCGCATTCATGGTTCTCCTGAACCGGGTGTGCCGACCGATGCTGGATCGGTCGGTGATCGTATTCATCGATGATATTTTGGTGTATTCGAGGACTAGGGATCAGCATGAGGAACATTTGAGGGAGATTCTTGGGGTTTTGAGATCGGAGAGACTGTATGCCAAGTTCTCCAAGTGTGATTGCTGGTTACGAGAGGTCCAGTTCCTCGGGCATCTTGTTAACCAAAAAGGGATATTGGTCGACGCGGCCAAGATTGAGGCGGTGTTGAGGTGGGAGGTGCCGAGATCGCGCACCGAGATCAGGAGTTTTCTGAGTTTGGCTGGATATTATCGCAGATTTATCAAGGATTTCTCCAAGATCGCTGTGCCACTTACTAGGACGACTCGGAAGGGTGTTACGTTTTCATGGGGACCGGAGCAGCAGTCCTCATTCGAGACGCTTCGTCAGAAATTGTGCGAGGCTCCAGTGCTTGCACTCCCGGAAGGGATGGAGGATTTGTGGTATACTGTGATGCCTCTATATCGGTTTTGGGGGCGGTGCTTATGCAGAGGGGTCATGTGATAGCGTACGCTTCGAGACAGTTAAAGCCTCATGAGTCGAGATATCCCACACACGACCTGGAATTGGGGGCGGTGGTGTTTGCCCTCAAGATCTGGCAACACTATTTGTATGGGGTTCGGTGTACGATATACACAGACCATAAGAGCTTGAAGTACTTGATGGATCAGCCAAATCCGAATATGCGACAGAGAAGGTGGGTGGATGTCGTGAAGGATTACAATTGTGAGATACTATACCACCCGGGCAAGGCTAATGTGGTAGCCGACGCGTTGAGCCGTAGGGCGGATAGCGCCCCGATCCGAGAAATTTGTATGAGATTGACGGTATTGACCCCGATTCTGGATATTATTCGAGGAGCTCAGGTGGAGGCTGCAAAGCTAGAACATTAGAAGAAGGAGTGGGTTGTAGGTCAGGTATCAGGATTTCTCACTGATGGTCGAGGGCTTATGACTTTTCAGGGTCGGATTTGGGTGCCGTTTGTGGGCGGTGCACGCACTATTTTGATGGAGGAAGCACATCGATCGAAATTCTCGATTCATCCTGGCGCTACAAAAATGTATTTGGATCTCAAGGAGTACTGGTGGCCCTGTATGAAAAGGGATGTCGCTTGGTTTGTCGAGAGGTGCTTGACTTGTCGGCAGGTCAAGGCCGAGCACCAGCAACCGCACGGTAAGCTGCAACCGCTAGAGATTCCCGAATGGAAGTGGGAACAAATCTCTATGGATTTCATCACCATGTTACCGGGAACGGCGAGGGGAGTCGATGCGATTTGGGTGATCGTGGATCGTCTAACGAAGAGCGCTCATTTTCTAGCCATTAGCGAGAGCTCTTCTGCGGAGAAGTTGGTCGAGTTATATGTGAGGGAAGTAGTATCTCGACATGGGGTGCCGATCTCGATTATTTCGGACCGTGACGTGCGTTTCACTTCCAGGTTCTGGAAGAAGTTCCATGAGGAGTTGGGTACTAGGTTACATTTCAGTACTGCATATCATCCCCAGACAGACGGTCAGAATGAGAGGACGATTCAGACACTCAAGGACATGCTTCGGGCATGTGTGTTGGACTTCAGAGTTGGGACACCTATCTACCTTTAGCAGAGTTCTCGTATAACAACAGCCATCATTCGAGCATTGGTATGCTACCCTTTGAGTTGTTGTATGGGCGGAGGTGTCGCACCCCCATCTGTTGGGGTGAGGTGGGACAGCAGGTTATGGGTAGCACGGAGATCGTGCTTCAGACGACCGAGCAAATTCAGCTGGTCAGGCAGAGGTTGTTGACCGCTCAGAGCCGACAGAAGAGTTATGCAGACAGACGACGGTCCGAGCTTGAGTTTCAAGTTGGTGATCTTGTACTCCTGAAGGTCTCTCCTAGGAAAGGAGTGATTCGGTTCAGGAAGAGGGGCAAGTTGGGGCCCCGATATATTGGTCCTTTCCGTGTGATTGTGAGGGTGGGCCGGGTAGCCTACCATTTAAACTTGCCAGCAGAGTTGGGACAGATTCACGACACTTTCCATGTGTCGCAGATAAGGAAGTGTATAGCCGACGAATCGGCGGTGGTTCCATTAGGGGATATTCAGGTGGATGCAAGCCTGAATTATGCTCAAAGACCAGTAGCCATCAGAGATCGGAAGATCAAGGTTTTGAGGAACAAGGAGGTACCCCTGGTATTGGTTCAGTGGCAGCATCGGAAGGGATCAGAGATGAACTGGGAGCCGGAACATGAGATGCGGGAGCAGCATCCGGAACTATTTGCCTATCGGGACTTCGAGGGCGAAGTCTTATTCCAGTGGGGAAAAATTGTAACAGCCCGGATCCCCAGGTATCTTTACTTTCATATTTTTGATATTCTGTGAGGGGACTCGGCGAGTTGGAGGTCGAACTCACCGAGTCGGGTTGCGGTTTTGGGCGGAGGTTCGCGTCCGGACTCGATGAGTCAGCGCTGTTTAATGAAACCCTAATTTCCCATTCCTAAGCCCTATTTAAAGGACCTTATGGCCTTCATTTGCGGCCACCTTAAACCCTAAGAGCACCCATACAACTGTGAGCCCTTGTGAGTGTGTTAGGAGGCCATTTGTTCATCATTTTGTGTATTATTGCAAGAAAGGAGGGAGAAGATCAAGCTTGAAGAGTTGCGGAGCTTGGATCTGCTTCTATTTCATCAAGGGAACCTTCTTGAGGTAACTTTCAGAGCTAAACTTCGTATTTTGGGTTGATGTGTCCAATCTAGGGTTTCTTCTTGCCTTATTTGGCTTAAATTGGAAGTATGAAAGGTCCCATGGAGATATGGAACCTAGATCTGGACCTTAGCAGGTCCAGGAGGCCCCATATGACAAGCTTTATGTCCATTCTTTTGAGTTAGAAGCTAGGGTTGCCACATTAGAGGTTATTTCTCCAAAATGAGCCTTGTATGCGCTGCATGGCGACCAAGACTGAGACTTTACGTGATAAATAAGCTTGGGAAGGCCAGATCTATGTGTGTATGGAACGGATCTGACCGCAAAAGCCAGTTTTAGCTGGTGCATGGCATGGACTCACCGAGTCTGAAGAACAGACTCGACGAGTAGCTTGAAGATTGTCCTTGAGACCACCCAGTGTGTAGTCCTGACCGAGTTGTGGGTGACTCAGTGAGTCGCAGAGAGTTAAAAAGGTTTTGATAGGTGGACCGAGTCACGTTGGGACTCGCCGAGTTGTCCTTGCGACTCGGCGAGATGAGTCGCGGTGGCCCCATGATTCAGGCCCAGGTGGAACTCGTCGAGTCGGGGGAGTACTCGACGAGTCAAAGGGAAAATCGTTGTGAGTTGTTTAAAACGCGTAGACTCGTCGAGTCACTATAGTGCACTCGCCGAGTCCGGTCCAATTGACCAAAGACTGTTGACCAAGTTAACCTGTGTTGACTTGATATAGATGGTCAACCTTAGTGGTACAAGTAATAATTATAGATTCATGATATCATAGGAGGATTACTGCTCAAGGGTTCGAGCACGAGTGATTCTAGGGTTCACGATTAGCGAGGCATACGAGGTGAGTCTTCTCACTGTACTGTACCAGGAAGGGTTTGACTGTGTGACCGGAAGGTCGAATATGATATGAGATATATGCCTTATCTGTGTTAAGTTATTCGTTATATGTGCCATGTATGATATGCTTCATTTGGGCCGGAAGGCAACATGTTATGGGCCGGAAGGCGTGGTCATGTGGACTGTAAGGTTGACGTGGGTAGGACCGGAAGGTTTACCCAGTTGGGACGGAAGTCCCCTGAGACACATGGACCGGAAGGTCAAGGCCTGGAAAGGCGTACGTGCGTAGATTGTATTTTGGGGAACTCACTAAGCATTTATGCTTACAGTTGTTGTGTTATGTGTTCCAGGTACTAGCGAGGACCGTGGGATGGCGCTGGCATGATCGTACACACACTCGGGGAAACCATTTTGTGATCTTTTGTTATGTAATCGGTCGTGACTAAATTGTTACATTGGAACCTAAACTTATTACTCAATGTTTTGATGATTGTAAAAATGAAAAATTTTTGGTTTTGGAATTTATGACGTTACACTTAGAAATCAAACTAAACTCACACGAAAATCATATTCATGAAAAAATCTGTTTTGGACCCTGTTGGGTAACAAACATCATGGGTTTCGATAGTTTGATCAAAATCACTCATACGAAATGAATATGATTTGAAGTTTCAAATCTAGGTATTGAAACAAAAGTTTTGTTAACAACTGGAACATAGTTCCCCATCAATTCTTTAAAATCTAGAAAATTGGGTTTCACTTTCATCACGGTCTCACGATATCAGATCATAAACACATATTTTTTATATGTATAAGTCTCGCCAGGTTTCATCAATGATCTCTTGGACATATGTCTTCGTGTGTGATCGTGTAAGAATGTTTAGATGAAAAAGATTGGTTTAAGAATTCGTGTGTACCTCTGTTATTACGGATAAAATACTAAACTCTTAACTCATGTGAGAAGAGTCAGGTAGCTCATATTACTAATGTGATTATAAGCCTTTCATGGGAAGAAATTTTCGTATGAAATATTTCATTAAGGCTTTCGTTAAACACACATAGAGTCATTCGAGGGTTTGGTCAACATGCTACAAGATTCTTCTATGGACACCTTAACTAGTTCAAGAGTTTTGAAATATTTACCTCGCCCTAGAACTACAACCATTAACTATTGAGATTCATCTTTGTTATCTGAAACAAAACACCGAGACAAAACAATGCAAAACACAATATTTTTGTGATTTTTGATTTTTCGAAAATAAAATACAAAACAAATAAAAATCTATTTGTTGTTTTAGAATTTTTCGAAAAGAAATGACAAAACAAATGAAAAATCTTTTTGTTGTTTTAAAATTTTTCGAAAAGAAATAACAAAACAAATGAAAAAACTTTTTATTGTTTTTGAATTTTTCGAAAACAAAATCAACTTAATAAAATATTTAAAATGTACCAAACACACGAATTTTTCATCTCCAATTTACGAAGACATAGGGTATCGAAGCGTTGACTATGAACAGTAACATTTGACTCTGACAACTGTCTAGTCATCGCTATTCTTTAGAAACAGAGCCCCCTTCAACCATTCCAAGTCCATCTGAAATTCTCACAAATGATTTTTCATCTAATGGTTTTGTGAAAATATCAACCAATTGATCATTGGTTTTCACGAAATGCACTTCAATATTACCATCCTCTACATGATATTTTATGAAATGGTAACGAAGAGCAATATGCTTAGTCTTCGAATGCTGCACAAGATTATAAATAATACGAATTGCACTTTGAGAATCACAATATAATGGAATTTTCTTCATTTTTATTGCATAATCACGCAATTGACTTTGAATCCAGATTATTTGTGATGTGCAAGAAGTAGCAGCAACATATTCTGCTTCAGCATTCGAAATGGAATAACATGTTTGCTTTTTCGATTACCAGCTAACCAATTTTCCATCAAGTAATTGACATTCTCCACTCATGCTTTTTCGATCAAGATTGCATCCTCCCAAATCAGCATCTGAGAAAGCTTGAATAAAGAAACATGTTTTCGAAGGATACCATAATCCTAACAAAATTGACCCTTTGAGATAATGAAATATATTCTTGACTATAGTAAGATGAGGTTCTCGTGGATTTGACTGGTACCTAGCACAATTACACACAGAAAACATGATATCAGGTCTACTTGTTGTGAGATAAAGTAACAAACATATCATGTTTCAATAAAGAGTTAAATCAACTGCTGGTTTATCTAACAAAGGTGCCATCCTTGTTCCAGTAGCCATTGGTACTCGTAATTTTCTGCTATTCATCTATCCAAACTTGTGACAAACGAAAGTTGTTCCATCGCCGTAACCCGTTCCGCTCGTAAAACCCGTTTTTAGCAATTCGTTCCGATTTCGTTTTTAGGGTATGTTATTTAAATTATATGTTTATTATAATCTCATGAGTGTCCAAAATCCCTATAAACTCATGTAAACGGCCCAAATTATTAATTTTAAAATTTTTAGAATTGGTCTCGCCACGTTACGACAACTTAATCGGGTGCGACCAAAAGCCCCGTTTAACGTCAGTATCGGGTAGAATTCCACTGTGTCCCAAACTAGAACAATATATAAAGTTGATTAAGCCTCATTTGAAGCTTTTTCACTCTCTCTCTAACCTCTCTCCTCAAATCCAAACTCTAAGTTCAAAATCATTAAATTAAGGCTCCAAATCATCAAGGTAACTATCCTAGCTCCTAGTATAACATCCTTAGCCTTCAAATACGTCGTTAATCTTTGAAATAGTAACATTATCATGAGTTTAAATCCCTAGAATAGTCCTAGGCCGTGAACTCACATAAAATGGGTTTTGGAGCCTAAAAACCCTTCCAAACCACCATTCGAACTTAGATGTGGCTTAAGGACTTATTGGATTGGACTTAGAACACCTTAAACTCAAATTTTGGGGAGTAAACATGAGTTTACTGGTCAAGAACATGCTTGGGCCGTAAACACCCATTCATGGGTAGTAAACTCCTTCTAAGGTGTTAAATTGCCACTTACACACCTCCTAAGCCTTGGATTAAAGTCTAGAAGCAACCACATAGGATTTAGAGGCCTTAAACTTAATGAAAACCACCCCCATATGAGCTTACGACCGTAAACCCCCCAAGGATGGGTTCCTAGGCCGTAAAATCCTAAAACTTAGTCAAATGGTGCCTTAAATTCATTCCATGGCTTGTAGAATTAACTAGAAACACTTGTGAGGACCTAGGACCACCAAAACATCAAAGGAATGTGTGTGGGGGAGTTTACGGAAATAAACTCTTAGTTTACTTCCGTAAACTCCATTAAATGGTCCATATGTGGGTTTAATCCATTTCTATACCTTAGATTTGATCCTAGCAAATTTTCCCAAGTGATATAAGACCATTAGGCACCCTAGAACACCCCACCATGAGTTTACGGCCGTAAACTCATGGGGAATGGGTCATTAGGGCCGCGAACTCCCTTAGGAGTTTACTCTTGAAGAGTAAACTCCATATCCAAGCCATATACGTCCGTAGATGTCACCTGGGTCACTCCAAACACTTGATTTTTAGTGTTTTCGCGTCTTGGGGTGTATAATCATATCTAATTACTGATTTAAAGTCTAATTATATACAATTAGTGATTTAAAGTCTAATTATATACAATTTTATATTATTTCATATTACATAGGAACCTCACGCATTATCAAGCCTCGAACCGACACTTAGCATCTAATCCGACACGCTTCTCGACCGGTGAGTTCATATCCCTACCCTTTTTCAATGTTTTCAAGGCGGGGGGGGGGGGGGGGGGGGGAGGGGGCGGGGAATACAAGCAAAAGTACAAGAAAATCTTTTATTTAAACTTATTATTTTCAGTTCAAATGTTACATAAATTGTATGCTTTTATTATCAAAAATCATATTAACCAATAGTTTGAATTGCATAGTAAACTTTTAGACTAAATTTGGATTTCTTTATAAAGTGTTATAATCTATCTTAGATTTCATAATTTACGAATAATTCATAGTAATCATCAATTAGGATTAATATGAGTACAAATACGAAAGTACAACTAGGAACAGAGCTAATACGAATGTACAGCTAGGAATAGAGCGAATACGAAAGTACAACTAGGAACAGAGCGAATACGAATGTACAGCTAGGAACATAGAGAATACAAAAGTACAGCTAGGAACAGAGCGAATACGAAAGTACAGCTAGGAACATAGCGAATACGAAAGTACAGCTAGGAACAGAGAAAATACGAAAGTACAACTAGGAACATAGCGAATACAAAAGTTTAGCTAGGAAAAATACGAATACGAATACGAATACGAATGTGAATATGAATATGAATACGAATACGAATACGAATACGAATACAAATAGGAATAGGAGTAGGAATAGGAATACGAATATGAATACGAATACGAATACGAATATGAATACGAATACGAATACAAATAGGAATAGGAATACGAATACGAATACGAAAGTACGCCTCTGCATACATTCGAGTGTAGAATAACTAGGATATCGGAATATCTAGCTAATACAACAAGTATGTTAGATAGTTGTACATTACATTTAGATTCAATAACTAAACTTTACTTTTAGGAAAATAAGGCTTTTTCCTGGGATAACAAAGGGTACATAACTGGATCGTATAATAAACGGATAAATCAACTAAACTTATAAGAAAATATGGGATTTTCTTGGATAACAAACATTTCGGAGAACCAATGGAAACTTGTACATTCTCAGAAAACAAACCTCTTATGAACACACCAGCTTTATGCTGATTTTCAAACTGCTTGTATTCTCAGGTCCATATTAGACAGGTACCCACGATCTTTTGGAGAAGGCGGAGCGTACTGAAGACTCGTCTCAACTTTTGTTCATATGATATATGTATAACCTTTGTAACACTTTGCTCTCAAACAAATGTAATTATTCATATGTAATGTAATGTTTTGTGTTTACTATGATTACTATATACATTGATTACGATATTCATGACGTCCTCCACCCCGGAACGCTTCCGCCTTCGGTTTCGGGGTGTGACAGATTGGTATTAGAGCCCTTGTTTATAGTGAACTAGTATACCAAACCTTACATGTTATAAGACTATAAACGCTAAGGGGCCTAAGTGCTCTAAACTAAAAGTATACCTAGAATACATGTATTCTCTAAAGTGCACAAAGTATACCCAACCGTCGAAATCCGTAACTAAAAGTAGAACAAAACATAAGTAAATGGGTGTTGTATGTTGTAGTTAAACCTGGGCAGTTATGTAGTCGTGTCTAGGATCAATATAGCCTGGCCAACTATATTCATTCGAGACACGACCAACATGTGCTTGGGAGTAACTGTGGTGTGCGGCATGCCTAAAACTTACCCAATACCCAAACAATGAGCCTTCATTGCAGCGAATCATGAAATACTATGGGAGTATTTCTCGAGCCAAATCCGTTATAGATATCCTCATCCCTGCGTTGCTCCTCAATCATTCCTTTAGCGATAGTTTATCTGCTTTATCGCTTAATAGAATTCTATGTCTGTCATAAAGAGATATCCCTTGTTTCATATCTCTTGATTCAATTCAGAGGACTTACCATCCTCTCTTTCCTGATCCTTTTTATATCGAGATGCCTCCGAGAAAGAGACCCAGTTCAAAGAATAACAACAACCCTCCGCCACCACCTCCTCCTCAATTTGATCCTGTCGTGTTCCAGGATGTTGTTGATGCCGCAGTGACAGTCGCCATGTCTCACATAAACCCCGGTGGTTCAGGGGGTGGTACCCAAACCCAAAACCAGGAAGGTAGCCAGGGACACCGGAAGGAGTGTTCCTATAAGGACATTATGAACGCGAAACCCACATTCTTCGATGGCACAGGAGGTGTCATTTCCCTAACTATGTGGTTAGAGAAAATCGAATCTATTGCCGAGATCTGTTCCTGTTCAGAATCCGACAAGGTGAAATTCGCCGCCTGCACGTTCACTGATAATGCTCTGAATTGGTGGAACGGACGAGTTAAATCTCTAACCCTACCTGTAGCCAATGCTATGGGTTAGAAGTCATGAAGCAACTTTTGCGCGCAGAGTACTGCCCTCGAGGCGAAATACAGAAGCTGGAGCATGAACTTTGAAACCTGAAGATGAAAGGTTCTGATATCACCACTTACACTTCAAGGTTTGACGACTTGGCACTTCTTCGTCCAGGGATGGTTACCTCGGAAAGCAAAAAGGTTGAGAGGTTCATCTGGGGGTTGACCCAGCCAACCAAAGGAAATGTCTTGGCTGCGAAGCCAGACACCTACGACAACGCCAAATGCCTAGCGCAAATCTTGATCGACCATAGTGAAGACATAGAGGAAGCAGCCACCACTCCTGAGCCGACAGAGAGAAGTGGTGAGAAAAGAAAATTTTGGGAGACAAAGGAGAAAATTCAGCCTTCACACGAGTTCTCGAAGAAACAACAGATAGTGGCAGTCCACGTTGCCACTACCCCTGTTGTTGTTTTTGTCGTCGGTTTCCCAGCCTAAGCACCTATCACCAGATATGTCGGTATTCTCACGTGGTGTAACCAACGCAGTTACCACCACCGCATCCCCGGTCCCTGTCGTGTGAAATATTGCAAAAATTATGGCCAAGAGGGTCACCTTGCACGAAGTTGCAGAACATCAACCAATCAAGTCTCCGGAGCAGGTATCAGTCAGGCCTGCTACGGTTGCGACGAAGTCGGGCATTATAAGAGAAACTGCCCTAATGCAGCAACAACTAGCAACACTGGAAGAGTCCTAGCTATAGGACAAGGTGAGACAGCCGCCGATCCCACCGTTGCCACATGTATATTCCTCTTCGACAACCCTTATGCTTGCAATTCTTTTCAATTCTAGTACTGAAAGATAAACTGTTACCTATTCATTCAAAAATTTTCATAAATATAGTCCTCAACTAGTAACCGAAACGTTTACCATCGAGATATCTAATGATGAGAAAGAACGTATGTTACATTCTGAAATGCGTATCCCGAGGTACATAGAACTTTTCGAAATTCTCATTAGGATTGATCTCGTAGCCTACAAACTCTAACTACCCTCAGGACTTAGCAGCATCCATCCGGTATTCCACGTCTCTATCCTTAAGAAATGCCTACCTGATGAAACCCTAGTAATCCCCCTGATGAGACCGAAATCAACGAAAGTATGAACCTCATGGTAGAACCAATCGAAATCATAGATCGAAATATTAACGTATGAAACAAAGTCATATCCCAACAGTGAAGATTTGGCTGGAAAGCCACACTAGGACTCGAATTCACTTGAGAGCACAAAAATCCAATAAAATAGAAGTATCCGTATTTCTTTCCGAATCCATAAATTGTATCTAAAGTTTGAATTTCGGGACGAAATTCCCTGTAACGGGGGATAATGTGACAACCCGAAGTTGTTCCATCCCCGTAACCCGTTCCGCTCGTAAAACCCGTCTTTAGCAATTCGGTCTGATTTCGTTTTTGGGCTAAGTTATTTAAATTATATGTTTATTACAATTTCATCAGTGCCCAAACTCCCTAGAAACTCATGTAAACGGCCCAAATTATTAATTTGAAAATTTTTAGAATTGGTCCCGCCGCGTTACGACAACTTAATCGGGTACAACCAAAAGCCCCTTTTAACGTTGGTATCAGGTAGAATTTCACCGTGTCCCAAACCCGAACCATATATAAAGTTGATTAAGCCTCATTTTAAGCTTTTTCACTCTCTCTCTAACCTCTCTCCTCAAATCCAAACCCTAAGTCCAAAATCATCAAATTAAGACTCCAAATCATCAAGGTAACTATCCTAGCTCCTAGTATAACATCCTTAGCCATCAAATTTGTGGTTAATCTTTGAAATAGGACCATTATCATAAGTTTACGGCCCTAGAAAAGTCCTAGGCCGTGAACTCACATAAAATGGGTTTTGGAGCCTAAAAACCCTTCCAAACCACCATTAGAACTTAGATATGGCTTAAGGACTTATTTGATTGCACTTAGAACACCTTAAACTCAAATTTTGGGGAGTAAACATGATTTTATTGCCCAAGAACATGCTTGGGCCATAAACACCCATTCATGGGTAGTAAACTCCTTCTAAGGTGTTAAATTGCCACTTACACACCTCCTAATCCTTTGATTAAAGTCTAGAAGCAACCACCAACGAGTTACAGGCCTTAAACTTAATGAAAACCACCCTCATAGGAGCTTACGGCCATAAACCCCCCAAGGATGGGTTCCTAGGCCGTAAAATCCTAAAACTTAGTCAAATGGTGCCTTAAATTCATTCCATGGCTTGTAGAATTAACTAGAAACACTTGTGAGGACCTAGGACCACCAAAACATCAAAGGAATCTGTGTGGGGGAGTTTACGGCAATAAACTCTTAGTTTACTTCCGTAAACTCCATTAAATGGTCCATATGTGGGTTTAATCCATTTCTATACCTTAGATTTGATCCTAGCAAATTTTCCCAAGTGATATAAGACCATTAGGCACCCTAGAACACCCCACCATGACTTTACGGCCGTAAACTCATGGGGAATGGATCATTAGGGCCATGAACTACCTTAGGAGTTTACTCTTGAAGAGTAAACTCCATATCCAAGCGATATACGTCCATAGATGTCACCTAGGTCACTCCAAACACTTGATTTTTAGTGTTTTCGCATCTTGGGGTGTATAATCATATCTAATTAGTGAGTTAAAGTCTAACTATATACATTTTTATATCATTTCATATTACATAGGAACCTCACGCGCTATCAAGCCTCGAACCGACACTTAGCATCCAATCCGACACGCTTCTCGACCCGTGAGTTCATACCCCTACCCTTTTTCAATGTTTTCAAGGGAGGGGGGGGGGGGGAATACAAGCAAAAGTACAAGAAAATCTTGAACTTAAACTTATTATTTTCAGTTCAAATGTTTCATAAATTGTATGCTTTTATTGTCAAAAATCATGTAAACCAATGGTTCGAATTGCTGAGTAAACTTTCAGACTAAATGTAGATTTCTTTATAAAGTGTTATGATCTATGTTATATTTCATAATTTACAAATAATTCATACTAATCATCAATTAGGATTAAAACGAGTACAAATACGAAAGTACAACTAGGAACAGAGCGAATACGAAAGTACAGCTAGGAACAGAGCGAATACGAAAGTACAGGTAGGAACATAGCGAATACGAAAGTACAGCTAGGAACAGAGAGAATACGAAAGTACAGCTAGGAACAAAGCAAATACGAAAGCACAGCTAGGAACAGAGCGAATAAACAAGTTCAGCTAGGAATAATACGAATACGAATATGAATTCGAATACAAATAGGAATAGGAGTAGGAATAGGAATAGGAATACGAATACGAATACGAATACGAATACGAATACGAATACGAATATGATTATGAATACGAATACGAATACGAATACGAATACGAATACGAATACGAATACGAATACGAATACGAATACGAATACGAATTCGAATATGAATACGAATACGAATACGAATACGAATACGAATACGAATACGAATATGAATACGAATAAAAACACAAATACGAATACGAATACGAATATGAATATGAATACGAATAGGAATACGAATACGAAAGTACGCCTCTGGATACATTCGAGTGTAGAATAACTAGGATATCAGAAATATCTAGCTAATACAACAAGTGTGTTGGATAATTTATACATTACATTTGGATTCAATAACTAAACTTTACTTTTAGGAAAATAAGGGTTTTTCCTAGGATAACAAACGGTACATAACCGGATCGTATAATAAACAGATAACTCAACTAAACTTATAAGAAAATATGGGATTTTCTTGGATAACAAACTTTTCGGAGAACCAATGGAAACTTGTACATTCTCAGAAAACAAACCTCTTATGAACTCACCAGCTTTATGCTGATTTTCAAACTGCTTGTATTCTCAGGTCCATATTAGACAGGTACCCACGATCTTTTGGAGAAGGCGGAGCGTACAGAAGACTCATCTCAACTTTTGTTCATATGATATATATATAACCTTTGTAACACTTTGCTCTCAAACAAGTGTAATTATTCATATGTAATGTAATGTTTTGTGTTTACTATGATTACTATGTACATTGGTTACGATATTCATGACGTCCCCCGCCCCGAAACGTTTCCGCATTCGGTTTCGGGGTGTGACAAAACTTTTCAAACAAATTCTTCGTATACTTTTCTTGGTTGATAAAAATTCTTTCTCTACTTTGACGAATATTTTGACCAAGAAATTATTAATTTTTCCCATCATGCTCATTTCAAATTTGTTTTTCATCTGATTTTCAAGTTCATAAAATAATACAGGGTCAGAAGAGCCAAAAATAATGTCATCAACATAAATGTAAACAACCATGAACTCCATAAATTCAAAAACTCCATAAAGGTTGCACACTTATGAATGAGGTACCCTTAATATGTCTAGATGAACTATATCAAGCTTCTCAAACAACCATAGCTCACAAAGACCAACCGAGAAGGACTAAAATAATCATAAGTATACCCAAGTGAATATCTATTCAATGAGTAATCAAGATATGGACTTTATACCTCTAAAGTCTAAAAATGAAGATGTTATCTAATCTCCTCTCCAGGGATTGAGTCTTCAACCTTTTTCTTCTCTTACACAAACCACCATAAACCCTCTTCCAAGCTCCAAAACTCACTCATGGCACTCTATGGTTTCAATGTATGATAAAAAAGGTGGAGATTGGTCTAAAATGACCAAAGGAAGGTTATAATTTTGCTTATATAAGGGTAAAACCCTAAAATTAGGGTTTGTGTTAAAGGGAGTACGTCCCAGATACCCCTTAATACACCCATCACACTCTTGGAGCACCCGCAACCAAGCTACTCGCTTCACCCCGCGTACACATCTAGTATGCCCCGCATACTAGATGACCCTCCAAAATCCTAAAATTCCATTATATCCATGGAAAGTTGACGAGAAGCCCTACAATTCTAAAAGCTGACCTTAGCCTTAAAAATTCTCGATTGAAAACCTAAAATCATAAAACCCCGAAGTGCCATATTACTATTACACCCTTGGGCTCCAAAACGCCATCAAATGCTAAAATCACGTAGAATATAACACCCTTATCCAAAAAGGCCCAAATCCTTTCTTCCCTAACGCCTTAAGCCTTATGATAATTGATGATCAGGCCACAACCCCGAATAATGAAGTGATTCGCAGCCAAGTGTTACAATTCTCCCCTACTTAAATTCATTTTTGTCCTCGAAATCATTCGTTACCATCCTCGGTATGCTAGAAAGTCTGAGGGACTCAACCACAACCTTCAGCATACAACGGTCTTCCTAAGGAAACCAAACCAAACCCAAGCAGAACTTTCCAACCCGAATAAGATGAATCCATAATCCCATGCAGATAACCAATACTACTTTACGTGAATTCTGAAGTATCAAATTGGTCTGACTCTCCGTTAGATCGCCCATACTGAACCACTTTCAAGCCAAAACCTTATTGAAGTCCAAACTTTAAACCGAATGCTTCCAACCCTTCATTGACTTCATGCTTCTAATGGAAACAAAATCACTAACCATTAACATTGCAAAACACTTACACTTGACAGAAGGCTTAGATAATCCTTCGAGTAGAAAACTCAGCCCTCCACTGTTAGACTCGGACCAGAGTTGAAAAACATGGTCAAATCATTTACTCTGAGATTATTCAACCCAATATGCAACTAACTTACCACATTTTCCAAATAAAAAGAGACTCCAAAAAGGAGCCCTAAATCACAATACTACCTTGACTTATCTCAATGCCCCCTAGCTGCTTTCCAAAAGCAGCCAAGACCTCCCTGCTCCCAACTTATCTGCCAACTAACTAAATCACTGGATTCCTACCCGGTTGCTAAGGCAAAAGACACACATAATTGCTCCATGTGACTTTGGAATGAAAGCCTCATCGGGAACTGATTGCCCAAGCTATGTCGCCACTTATGGCTCTAACCAATCATAGTCGTCCAACAAACCTGACACCACCAAAACCAATTCTAAGAGTGAATGTTTCATGTCCAACTATAGTCTTATATAATAACCGGCCTCCAACAACCTACCACATCCTGATTCCATGCATGTTGTGTACTTCCTATAGTCTTACGAACTAACCTATCCTAATCTAATCTATCTGAAGAAATCCATAACCAATCATGGGTTTGCCACACCCTCACCGCTGCATAGGGACTTGTAAATGTCACAGGCTATTCTACAGTCTTACAACACTCCCACAGTAACTTCCAAACTAGTGAATGCTACAGGCCACCCTACAGTCTTACAACACCCCTATACTATCGACCAACTAGTGAATGCTACGGGCCAGCTTGCAGTCTTACAACACTACACTATCTGCCAACTAGTGAATGCTACGAGCCACTACCACAGTCTTACAACACTCTTATCTTGCCTTGGCTACTGCCTATGATCTCCTTGCTTATCTATTAATCCATCCATACTCATCCTGAGTCGAATACGCACCAGACCACGCACCCATACCGAGCTTCGGTCATTCTTGAAACCCCAGTTCTGGGTTTATCAAAACCAGGTATCCATGACCAAGAAGGCACTAACCAATGGTTAGGAATTTTTTTAAACTCCCAACTCACACAATCCTTGATCTAGACGGCCACTTGGGTTGCCCTCCACCCCGAAGGGGATGTGAAACTCATCCTAGTTTCATGCCTGATTCTGCTCCTAGAAATCTGAATGGTTCTCCCCCACTTTGAATCAATGAAGCTCCCCAAGCACACATGGTTTGATGGATTCCCAATCCATCTTACCCGTTATGATTGAATCGTTGACAACCTAAAAACTGAGACAAGTGTTCCATCACTAGCGAAACCCACAGAATACACAACTTTGAAGACAAATTGAACACTCCCCAAAATCTCAGTAAATCCGACAACCCCAAATACTTCCGAGCAAACAACCCCCAAATCCTGAAATCCTTTATGCTGGTGATAAGACCAAAACCTTAGCAATAAACCACTTCCCATGGCACTCATGATGGCCAGCCAAGCTCAACTACTAAAACCACTAAGCCCCAATAATATTAGAGAACTAACCGCTAAACATGACCATAGACCTTCCAAATATACCATTGAATCGAACTCAACCAAAAACCGGAATAACAACCAAAAACATTGAAACCCGCTCAACAAGATACAACCCCTTCTGACCCACTAATGATTCATGACACGCAAATGGGTTATAATAGCTCTTAATGATACAACTTAAATAATAACAGGGAACTAAACCAGATATAATGCTTACCCAAACCGATACAGAATCCCAAGCAATATCCATGGCCTCCCCTATCTAACACTGTAATGCCCGACTCCTCTTTGTTGCGGCTCCATCCCTACCTTCACGACCATTAATGATCCTTAAAGTAACCAGAGTAGGTACACACAATGCTCCTTTTGGTGTATCTTGAAACGTTGAACCTTTTAAGATCCTCGTACCGCAAATGTGATGCCTCAAATTCTTTACCCACCACCACCAACAATGGAGGACTTAAGAGAGAATTACTTTCACTTAAAATCGGCTATGCTCTTCCAAAGATCACTTGGGTGCTGATTTTAAAAGGTTAGGGTCTTCTTATATAGTGTGGCAAAACTAGGGTTACATTCATGTAAACCCTAATGCTCACAACATTCCATATTCCTTAGGCTCCATGGGTTTAAACCTCCATGGACTATCCATGGGTTATTACATTAGTTTAGCCCAACCTAAAGAACTATGGATCATTGGCCCACTTTACAAGAATCATTGATTTCCCAAATCAACCCTATCTATTTAATTAGCCTATTTTGATCACTAAATTAATTTCAAATTAATTCTTTATCAATACTAGTTAAATAATATGATTTCATAATAATATATTAGAACTTATAATATATATTGATAAATCATAAATAAGCTCTTCTCAAATGTCCTTCCTTCAGATTGTTCCGGTGACATGCAACCCAAATAGACCATGATACTCTCGGGTCAAGTGCATACCAAATATAGTTATGGACTTACACACCTTATCCAATAGTCTTCGACTTGGATAAGTCTAATAAATACAGCTGTAAGTATAACTTCAGGATCAGACTAGCAATCATAGCTCTTAAAAGCCTTTGTGGAACTTAGACATACCATTTTAGATAAGTGATCATATAATCCTCTGTTCTCAAGATACTACCCAGAAAAATACATGGAACACAGTCAATCTTATTCTCTAGTAGTTTGTTTCCCGATTTTCGATTTGTTTGACATAAAACTTAATCGAACACATCAATTTAGTTCTGACCAAGCCTGACACATAAGTCAAAAGAAAATCATCAAGGGGCCCAAGATATCGGTTTTAATCCACCAAGGACTAAAAGGAACAAATAAACTTCGACTCAAATGCTTGTACTAACTACTCATTAAATTGTACACAACCACACGTTTTATAGCATCAAGTTACTGATGCAGTTTCATACTATCAATATACAACCAACTCATAGTCAACAAATCATATCTCTTGGTTTGAAGACTTATATGATATTATCGTCTCACGATCATTCGAGGTAAATTCCATGAGGTGATACAAGTGAGCTTGGGTTTAATCCTGTACTCAGACCTTATGAGCACTCATGAATGTTGTAGCAATCCTTTGCTATGTCTAACCATTCAGACATCTACAAGCCAGACTCATGATAGTCTTGCCTCAATACCTACTTCTAACGTATGATCGAATGTGGATAGTTTGAATAATATTAATTATTCTGGATGTCAAAACATGTAAAGTGGAACAATAGTAAATGATTGACACAAGACAGTAACTATACATGTAAATAAAAAACACATTTTATTTAATCGTCAAATGTCAATTACATTTCAACTATTACAAGTTTCAAAACTGTCTAATCATTAACACTGATATTGTCGTTCATCCTGATGCGCCTCGCATGCTGTAAATGCTTAACTCTACTCAGTCCCTTCACAAGGGGATCTGTTGGTTTCTCTTCTGACGATACACTCTTTACTACAAGGAGTCCTTTTTCTATTTGGTGTCTAATGAATTGATATTTTTTGTTGATGTGTCGGGATCTGCCATGATCCCTTGGTTCCTTAGCTAAGGCAACCACACTTTCAATGTCACATAAAATCTCCATAGGCTCTTTTATAGCTGGTAAAACTCCAAGGTCTCCGATGAAGTTCTTCAGCCATATCGACTCCTTCACTACCTCACCCGTTGCTATGTATTGTGGTTCGCACGTTGAATTAGCTACTATCTCTTGCTTGGAACTTTTCCAAGTTATTGCTCCTCCATTCAAGGTAAATACCCAGCCCGACTGAGAGCGGAAATTATCTTTGTTGCTCTGAAAGATGGCGCCACTATACCCCTCAAACGCTGATCCGAAGTCTAGGATCTTTTCCTGGGACCCTCTACTATCAAAACTTGATTTGGCCCCCTCTTCCCCAAGTGCTCCAAATTGATCTCCGGCTCTCCGGTTATAGAAATCATATCATTCAGTGTCTTAAACCCCGATATAGTCACAAACTCTCTAATGTCATCGCTCAGCATATCATGATACCATACCTTCTTTTTCTCCTCATCCACCACATACTGGGTAACCAATAAAGCCTTCTCCCAGAACTTGGCAGTGAACTCTTGCGCCAATTGATACACCTCAATCACTAATGAAAACTCAACTTGGAACCAAGTTAAAAATTCATCCCATGACATCGCATCAACAATATCATCGCCCACCTCTCGACCTTCCACATCCCACAAATCTAGTGCCCTGTTCTTCAAAAGGTAAGAAGAAAATCTGACCTTCGCCACATTCGGGCAGAAGCTCGTCCTAAACGCTTTATACATATCCAATAACCATCTCTTACTTGAAATGGGGTCCTTCTCCCCACAGAATATGGGACCTCTACAAGCACAAAAATCATGGAAAGAAAGAGTGCGAGTTCCAAAGATAGCCATAACCTCTGCACAGAACGTGCCGAAGCACTCATCCAAAATCTCAAGAATCCCCTCCTTGACCGAACCAAAGAACACAGGGGTCTGCTCCTAAATACCGCAGGTAATCTCCGACAGGATAAACTCCTTCATCTGCTCACTAATTGGCTCAATGCTTGCACCTAAGCCAGAACCAGAACCAGAACCTCCTCCATGAGTGCTCATCACCAAACTTAAATACAGCATGCAAATGATCAGAACGTACATAAAAATCCTCAATCCACAAGCTTCCTAGATTCTCCAACACTCTCCCTAATTCGATTATGGATCATGTGATTTCAATGGTACAGGCCCAATACTACCTTCCACACCTATCCATACTTTCCTCAAGAATCATCCCAAATCTTCTATGTCATATTCTCAAATTGATGCACCCTTAATCGCTAAACTACGTGACTAAACCCACTAAAGCATTTCCTAGGCTTTCCTAGGTTCCCGGCCTCACCTTTCCATCAACTACTAAAAGACTCTCTCCAATGTTAAGTAATCACCTCCTGAATATACTCACATGCAATAGAGATCAGATAATCCTTCGAGTAAAGGACCCAATCCTATAACGGTTGGACTTAAATGAGAGTTGTGCAATAGGGTCAGATCCATCACTCTAAGATTATTTAACCTGTAATGCATGTCACTTAGCATATTCACGTAATAGTCGATCCACATCACTAAGATTCCCACAAAGCACAAAGCAAGTAGCATTCAGGAAATGGAAAATCTAACCAACATATCCCTACTCAAATCGTTTTATCCACTGATTTGAAAACCATACAAGCATGAAATTCTAAAAGCTCAAAAAATTAGGCATAAAAAGGCATCTCAATTAGCATAAAATCCTAAGAATATCATTAGCCATAATCTAGCATGCGATTCTCATAATCATATAACATAATAAACATGTATGGGTATTTTCGGGACCACTTACTTTAGCTCGGCTGACTGCATGCATCACACCCGTTTCATTGATTAGAAACCCTTTTAGTTAAACATTTATTTTATGAAAATTTCCACCAAACCCTCAGTCTGAGTCAAGGCATACCCGAGAGTATACCTGAATCCCTCAAACCAAGGCTCTGATACCAATTTGTAACATCCTACAATACGAAGGTAAAAAATTTATTTTTAAAATAATCAAAACACCCATTTATCATTTAAAATAATATTTAAAGATATGTTAAAATAAAAATAGTTATCAGAGTCTAATCCCAAAATCTCAAAGTTGCAAAAAATATAGATGTATGTGTTGTGATCACTCCGGGCCCTTCCCTTTCAAACCGGAAGTACATGAAGCCATTAAAAACAACTATAGGCACAAAGTAGTAAGTTCCCCAAGTACCACATACCATATATAACATACAAGTCATACATATGAAGCATGCAATAAGAGGTGCTATGTCCTAGCCATATTCTTGCGATTGTGCCTTGAGCCATATCATGGTCTTTCATTTCCAGGCCGGGGGAAAAAAAACCTGGGTCTTACAGACAACTAACATGAGACACCACCTGGTCTTCCATGCAAGAATCACAAAGGCAACTAGGATACAATCTACAACTACTTATATACTTAACTACAAGAGTCTACACTCTGGTTTTGCATACAGATTTTCCAGGAGTCACCTCCAGGTCTTTCAAACAAATGCGAAAGGCCACCCCGTGGTCTTCCTATATTACATAAGTCAATCGGTCGGCATTGGTGCCTTTGACCTATAGTATAGTGAGGAGGCTCACCTCAACAGCTGAACCCACAAATAAATCTATGACTGCAAATCCGCTAAAATCCCCCGATATCAAATATAAATAACTTTCAGTTAATGATTGTTTCTTGACTCAACCTAGGAGTCCAGATCAGTATAAAAAACCTTTATACCCTTCCTCAAAGTTGACCTAAAACCAGGGCCCAAACTAGATGGTCTAAAAGCCTAAAATCTAACAAAAGCACGCAACGCCTAAATATGGCTAATTTTTCAAATTGGGCCCAATCCCTTCATGGGCCTTCACCTAAGACAGTCCAATAACGACTCAATAGACCAACCATGAAATCCAGATAGCCCAACATGGCTCAATACAACCAAGCCTAATCCTAAAATGACACCACCAGGCCCAATAAGGCCTAACTTTCCAAATTAGGCCCAACCCATCATGGGCCAATCCCAAGACTCCTAATATCCTAAAGGGGCCAAAAAATCCAACAATCGGCCTTGGTCAAACTTCTGGTCAAGGGTCAACAGTCAAACAAGCAACATTTCAAGAATTTCCAAATAAGCCTAGTACGCCCCGTGTACTCAGCTGGTACGCCTAGTGTATAGCCTTTGGGTCCAGTATGCGCAATGTACCAGATGGGTATGCCCAGGGTACTCCTTGAATCCCATTCTACTACATTAAGCACTTAACCACTTATGTCCTTGCTTCCAACTCCCGAATCTGATTCCTATGGATAACTTAACATGTAAAGATGGAAACTTTACTCGCTTGCATAGCTTAATGGGGCTCTAGAGATCAAAAGTTGCTTAGTAAAAGATCTTAACATATGCATGAGTTCAGAATTTCCATAAAACTTGCAACATTATGAATCAGGGACCCTTAATATGTCTAGATCTACTAGGTTAAGCTTCTAAATCAACCATAGCTCACAAAGACCAACTAAGAGGGGCTAAAATAACAATAAATATGTCCAAGAGAAGATCTATACAATGAGTACACAAGATCGGGATTTTATTCCTTGAATATCTCGAAAAAAAAAAGATGCCAACACTAGATCTCTAACCTCCTCTTCAGGTATTGACTCTTCCACCTTCTTCTTCTCTTATACAAACCACCATAAGCCCTTTTCCAAGCTCCAAAACTCACTCAAGGCACTCTAGGGTTTCAATGTATGATAAAAGCGGTGGAGGCTGACCTAAAATTACAAGAGGAAGGCTATAATGTTGCTTATATAGGGGTAAATCCCATGACCAAGCTACTCGGTACGCCACATGTACACATCTAGTACGCCCCGTGTACTAGATGACCGTAATACCCCGACTCCAAGGTATAAGTTTTAAAGCATTTTATACATGTTTATGGACCTACTCGACGCGTTGGTTTGCCCAACTCGTTCTGTAAGGGTGGGTTAGCCCGCGTGGATTATTGGACCTACTCGACGAGTTAGTGGACGTTGACTTGATGAGTTGGAGCTGGAAAATAAAACCCTAATTTTTAAGGTTCGCACACTATTTAAAGGACCATAAGTCCGTACCTCCAGCCCCTTACCACATTTTGATGACTAGAATAAATCCTAACCAATCTAAACCTTGTTCTTGACTATTTTAGAGGCTAAAGTGTATTTTTGGTGCTGTTGATTGAAGAAGCTTAGAGTTTTAGAAGCATGAAACGAGAAGAAGAGAGTAGATCCAGTAACTACATTGTCTTGGTTGCCGTTTTAAGGTAAAAAGCCTTTACCTTGGCCTTCCATTTGTTAGATCTCTTCTAAAGTAAGAATATGGGCATTTTGGTGCAAAAATGGACTTACTTCCGAATTTGAGGATCTCACAAGGGCATAGCTTTAGATCTAGCCTCCCCTAGGCCCTTATGGACATAAAGCCTCAATCTTTATGATGCTTTGGCTCTCCTTCCTGTCCAAAACCTTCTTCTAAGGCTAGTTATGAGTGTTTTATCTTCATGAAGTTTTGCATACACGTACAATTATCAACTTTTTGTGATAATCACACCCTAGGAGCGTAGATCTATAGTTTTGAGTTTTCGTTTCATGTAAAAACATATATATTAGAAATGGAATAATGCAACTCGATGGGTTGCATGGTCGAATCGATGAGTCTGATGAAAATTGGTAGTTGTTGGCTTCTTCATGGACTTGGTGAGTCAATAAGATGACTTGATGTGTCAGTTAGAGTTTTCCCGACTTTTGGAGATGCATGGACTTGATTTTCATGATTTCTCAAGTTCTGAAAGGACTTGATGATTTAGTGAACTGCACTCGACGAGTTTGGTCAACATGGACTATTGAACTTGACCGTTGACTTTGAATTTGACCAAGGGGTTGACCAATTGACTTCTTGGGGGTAATTTGGTAATTTGGGAATTTATGGAAGTGGATCATTGGTGGATGTAGGTGTTGGAGTTGGATTTGTATTTGAAGGAGTTTGATATTATCTTTTCCAAGCTACTTGAGAGGTGAGTTGTTCTCACTCTACTAACAGGGTCAAAGGCACCAACGTCGGCCCTTTATGGATTTGTATCTGGGTTATTTACATAATATGCTTATTGATTTACATCCTGGTAGTTAGGACGGTGGTATGTTTAGTGACCTGATTTGGTCGGTATCCTGGTATATAAGATAATGCTATGTTAGTGACCGGTTAGGTCGGTATCCTGTAATATACGATAATGGTATGTTAATGAATGGTTAGGTCAGTATCCTGGTATATAGGATAATCCTTTGTTACTGACCGGTTAAGTACGTATCTTGGTTATAGGATGTTGCTATGATTAGTGATATGTTAGATCAGTTTGATTGTTATATACATGCTAGCATATTATATTTATGTGCACATGATTGTTTGATTGTGGTAGGGTTGAGGCGGACCTGCTTGGTGCTAAAGGCCAATATACCTAGGGCGGACCTGATAGACTCCAAATCCGGGAGGGTATGTTAGTCAGGCTGAAGGCCCATTGAGCGGTATGGATACGCTGAAGGCCTTGAGAGGCGGTTCAGACATGTCGAAGGCTCAGACAGTGGTCGTGTTAGCCTAAAGGCCTGCAAGGCGGTCCAGTCAGGATGAATGCTCGTTATGCATGCTATTTGATTATATGATATGATTATCATTGTATGGTGTTGGTATTTTGGGGGAAGTCGCTAAGCTTTGGGCTTACAGTTGTTGATTTTGTTTCAGGTACTTTCGATGATCGTGGGAAGGCAAAGGTGTGATCGTACACTTCCTTATGTTTTATGATTTGATTCTAGGATTCTCTGACACTATACTATTTTCAAAACATGTTTGTAATACTTATTGGTTTTGATATGTTTTTAAAAGTTTAAATTTGGCATCATGTTTATTGGTGTTACAAGTTTGTATCAAAGCCTTGGTTTGAGTGAATTGTAAGAAACACTCGTGTGTATCCAATCTCAAAATAAGGACAAGATTTTAGAAAATGATTTTATAAACGGTTTTTAAAATAATAAAGGAGGATCCAAGTGTACGATCAGCCGGAGCCAGTAAGGAGACCTCAAAATACCTTACGGATTATTTGATTTTGTGATATCTTAGAACAACATGCTAGTACTAGGCTGGGGATCTTTAGGAACTTCATGATAGAATTGCCTGATTGTATGATGTCTGACAGCCTAGGGTTTTCCTTATATGAAATTGACATCATTACTCTAGTTGCTTAGTGTATGCATCACGGTCGTACATAATTAAGATCTTATAGCCAGAGAATGTTTGGTGTAGCCTTATTTCCTGTTTTTTTATGAAGGGCTTAGGGTAGGATCAGGTATTCAAAAGTCTATAAGGTCCAGCGTTACATATGGCTAGCATACACGAGTGTTGCAGGGTTGGCGGAAGTTTCATGGGTGAGTTGTGTGAGGTCGGTAGGCCAGTTAGAGATGTTTAGCATTCCTCTAAGAGTGAGGATTGAGCACTTGCTATGTTTATCTATAATTTTAGGCATTGTGATGATACTTGAGACAAATATGGGTAGGTATGGAAGGTAGTATGGGCCCGTACTACTTAAAGCACAAGACCCATACGCGTAGCAAGGAAGTTACAACCGCTATGCCTTTGTTCGGAGTTGGTTCCCCGTGATTTATATGGGTTATCTGATATTTCTCCTAGTGTATTTTTGGTATCGTGGTTACGAGACGCTTTGTGACTAGATCCGGGTCAGGATCAGGAGACGGCTGTCAGGAGGGACCGGCGGTGCCCGAGGTTGTTACTCAAATGTGGGCGAATGAGCTGGATGCTAGGATTCGAGAGATCCTAAATGATGAGGTTGCTACGCAGTTCCGGGCATGGATACCAGAGATGTCTGGGTCTATTAAGACCACCATGGTTAAGTATTTTGACGAGCGATATGCAGCCCTTGCTGAGACAGCTGTCGCAGTAGCTGTAACGGCTGCAGGGGGAGGAGATGGTCGAGCTTTTCAGTATTAGGGCTTCGATAACACGAAGCCACCAACATTTGATGGGATTTGAGATCCAATCAGAGCCATGAGATGGATATCTAACGTGGAGGGTTGTTTCTTCACATGCTCATGTCCTACTGACTAGAAGGTCAGATGTGCCCTTAACTTGCTGAGGTCTGGGGAAAAGGACTGGTGGAGGTTGATGATTGGATCTTACACTGATGATCAGAGAGTTGGGGTTACAAGGTTTTAGGTCAAGGATATGTTTCGCGCTCACTACATTCCATGGGTCGAGTGGGAATGATTAGCTTAGGAGTTCTTGCAGTTTAGACATGATGGTGAGACAGTGATGAAGATCACCCATATGTTCACGGAGAGGGCAATGTTCTACCCGTAGTTTTCTTTTGAGCAGGCTCAGATGATACGTTATCTGAGCATGCTCAAAATTGACATCGGTCATTTTGTTGCTACCCAGCGATGTGATACCTTGCTGGAGTTATAGAAGGCCGCTAAGTGGTGGGAGCTGGAGATTGAGTTACAACTGAGAGAGCAGAGGTAGACCACGACGTAGTCATAGCCGGCACCAAAGCGATCCATGACCGTCGATTCCAAGACAGGAGGACAGTAGGGCCGTACTTGTTGCAAGTGAGGGAAGGGTCACTCGGGGGTTTGTATATGAAGCAGTGTGTGCTGCTAATGCGGTAAGTAGGGGCATTTTGCAAAGCATTGTCGTCAGACAGCCCCGGTTCAAGATATGTGGATCTACTATCACTGCCATCAGGTTGGTCATGTGAAGACCAATTCTATGCAGCTTGCTGCCAGGCTAACGCACGCTCTAGCACTAGCTACAGTTAGGATTACCGATGGGAGTCAGGGTAGAGCAGCACCCTCGAGGGCCCAGGAACGTGCCTTCTAGCTTACAGTAAAGGAGTCCAGGGCAACACCTGACATGGTTGATGGTATGTTTCTATCCCTTATCTTACTGATTATACTTGTTTTATGCTTATATGTGTTGTACCATGTTAGGTACATTCCTAGTGAACTCCTTACCTGCTTTGGTGTTTTGCGACTCGAGGGTGAATCAGTTTTTTGTCACTCAGATATTTAGTAGGGAGTTCGGTGTGCCAGTAGGAGAGCTATAGTTGCCGTTGTGAGTCTTTATCACCAACAAACAGGGGGTTTTCGTTTCTTCAGTCTATGAGGGTTGCATGTTGGAGATCTTCGGGGTATCTTTCCCGATATACTTGATTCTGATTCACATGGAGGATGTGTATGTGATCAAGGGTATGGATTGGCTTAGTCGTTTTTTGTGCCATGATCGACAACAAGGGTCAGCAAGTAGTAGTTTGAACCCCAAGTGGGGGAGAACTGATTGTCTACGGTGAGGGTACCATATTGGGATCAGGGTTTTGTTCAGCTGCCAGGGCTCGGTGGTAGATTCAACACTGGTGTGCGGGTTATTTAGCATATGTGGTGGATACGTGGGTTAGGGATCAGACTTTAGTTTCAGAGGTTCAAGTCGTCAGGGAGTTCGCCGATGTATTTCCGGAGGAGTTACTCGAAGTGCCTCTGGGGAGACAGGTCTATTTTAGGATCGACCTAGTGCAATGGATGACTCTTACCGCTAAGGCTCCATACTGGTTGGCACCACCAGAGATGCAGTAACTGACATCACAGCTGCAGGAACTATTAGGTAAGCAGTTCCTTCGTCCGAGCAGTTCTTTGTGCAGAGCACCAATCCTCTTCCTCAGAAAGAAGGATGGTTCACACTAGATGTATATTGACTATCGGGAGTTGAACAAGTTGACGGTAAAGAACTATTATCCACTCCCAAGGATAGATGATCTTTTCGATTAAATACAGGAATCATCATGGTTCTCCATGATAGACCTGAGGTTCGGGTACCATCAGGTCAAGGTTAGGGAGGAGGAAGTGGAGAAGGTCGCGTTCCGGACTCGTTATGGATATTACGAGTTTGTGGTGATGTCGTTTGGGCTCCCCAACGTGTTAGCGATATCTATGGACCTGATGAATCGAGTCTACAGACCAATGCTCGATCGCTCGGTCATTGTGTTCATAGACGATATCTTGGTGTACTCCATGACCCGAGCGCAACATGAGGAGCATCTTCGAGTGCTATTGGGTGTTTTGTGGTGAGAACGGCTATATGTCAAGTTCTCAAAGTGTGAGTTTTGGTTATGAGAGGCTTAGTTCCTTGGACATCTTGTTAACCAGGAGGGGATTTTGGTCGATCAGTCCAAAATCGAGGCGGCTATGTAGTGGGAGGTTCTAAAATGTCCCTCAGATATAAAGAGACTCTTGGGATTGGCAGGGTATTATTGGAGATTCATACAGGATTTCTCCAAGATTACAATACCCCACCCTCATCTAATGAGGAAGGGGGTAGAATTTCGGTGGGGCCCTAAGCAACAAAGGGCATTTGAGACCCTCAGACAGCAACTTTGCAAAGCTCCAGTCTTGAATCTCCTGGAGGGAGTTGAGGATTTTGTAGTATGCATTCATCATAGGACTAGGAGGGGTCCTCATGCAGAGAGGACGAGTGATAGCCTACGCGTCACAACAATTGAAGCTGCACGAGACGAGATACCCTTGTCATGATTTTAACATGGGAACGGTGGTATTCACTCTCAAGATTTGGAGACATTACCTCTATGGGGTTCGCTCTACCATATACACAGAGCACAAGAGTTTACACACATCATGGATCAACCGAACCAGAACAGGAGACAACACATGTTGCTAGATGTAGTCAAGGACTACGACTGTGAGATCCTCTACCACCCAGGTAAAGCGAACGTGGTTGTGGAAGCTCTGAGCCGTAAGTGAGCTGGATCTTATACTCCAATGACATGTATGAGGATATTAGTGGATTCTCCACTTGTAGGTTTGATCAAGGAAGCTCAGGTTGAGAGTATGAATCAGGAGAATTAGAAGCTTCAGAATATTAGGTGTAAGAACACCTGGGTTGTGCATGATAGTCAGGGATTATTGACCCATTATGGTCAGGTCTGGGTTTTGATGTCTGGTAAGGTCAGACAAATTGTTTTGGAGGAGGCTCGTAAGTCTCGCTTCTCTATTCACCCGGGGCCACCAAGATGTACCTGTATTGGCGTTTAAGCTAATAATACTCAGGAATGAAGAGGGAGATTTCATGCTATGTTGAGAGGTGCTTGACCTGTTGGGTGGTCAAGGTCAAGAATCTAAGGCCGCATGGTTAGCTACAGCCTCTGGAGATTCCCATATGGAAATGGGAGCAGATCCAGATAGATTTTATCACCAAGCTGTCGTGGATGGTTAAGGAATATGATGCTATTTGGTTAGTCGTGGACTGATTGACCAAGAGTGCCTACTTTTAGCTATATGGGAGAGTTCATCGGCCGTGAAGCTGGCCAACTTCAATATCCACGAGATCATTGCTCACCATGGGGTGCAGATCTCTATTGCCTACGATCACAATGTTCGGTTCACCTCCCATTATATGGAAGACGTTCCATGAGGAACTGGGCACGCGGTTGCACTTCAGCGCAACTTATCATCCGTAGTCAGATGGCCAGAGTGAGCAAACCATACTGACTCTTGAGGATATGCTGAGAGCAAGCGTTATAGACTTTTGTGGGAGCTAGGACTCCTACCTACCTCTTGAAGAGTTCTCCTGCAACAACAACTTTCATTCTAGTATTGGTTCCCCACAATATGAGTTTTTGTATGGACGGAGATGTCGCACCCCAGTCTGTTGGGGTGAGATCGGTCACAGGGTGATGGGACGCACAGAGGTAGTTCTGTAGACTACCAAGGGGATTCAACAGATCAGACGGCGGTCCCAGACCGCTAAGAGTTGGTAGAAGACTTACGCTGACAGACGCTGATCTGAGATGGTGTTTCAGGAGGGTGACATGGTACTCCTGAAGGTATCATCCTGGAAGGGTGTGATTCTCTTTAAGAAGAGAGGGAAATTGGGTGCCCGATATATTGTTCTGTTTAGGATCATTTACAGGGTTGGCAAGGTGACATATATAATAGATCTACTCGACGAGCTTAGTCAGGTCCACAACAATTTCCATAAGTCATAGTTGCGGAAGTCCATACCAGATGAAGTGGGAGTGGCATCATTAGAAAATATACAGGTTGACGAGTGCCTGAATTACATGGAGTGGCTAATGGCCATTCTTGAAATGAACGCAAAGGTTCTACGAAACATTGAAGTACCTCTTGTAAAGGTACAGTGGAAGCACAGGATGGGATCCGAGTGGACATGGGAGTCGGAGGCAGAGATGCGGGAGCACTACCCAAATTTATTCACTGCAGTAGACTTCGAGGACGAAGTATAGTTCAAGTAGGGGAGAACTGTAACACCCCGACTCCCATGTATAAGTTTTAAAGCATTATGTACTTTTTCATGGAACTACTCGACGAGTTGGTTAGCCCAACTCATCGTGTAGAGGTTGGTTAGCCCACGTGGATTATTAGACCTACTCGACGAGTTGGGGGACCCTGACTTGATGAGTAGGAGCTGGAAAATGAAACCCAAATTTTTAGGGTTTTCACTGTATTTAAAGGGCCTTAAGTCCTTACTTATGGATTTTGAGCACCATATCACTCCTATGGTGCACATACAACCCTAATGCTATAGATATAAGTTTTTTCTAGTTATACATGCAATAAACAATTTTCCAAAGCATGAAGCCTAAACTAGCATACAACTTGATATATGAATCATCTAAACTAGTTAGACGATTACCTTTTGTTTTAGCTTGTTGTATTTGGCCTTTAAGAACTTAGCACCTCAAGTGTGATGCCTCAAATAGTTAATAAAACACAACCAACAATTGGAGAACTTGAGAGAGAGGTTAGATGCATTCAAGACACGGTTATAGTATCTCTAAGATCACTAGTGTCCTCATTCTAGGCCAAGGGGTTACATATATATAGTGAAGAATTCCAAGGGTTATGTGTAAACCCTAATTCTTACACTTGGGCTTGTAATGGACTAACACCATATGGATATTTACATAAGTTTAGCCCAACCTATATATATCCTTAATTTACACAATCAGCACCTATAAATTTAATTAGTCTCTATTGATCACTAAATTAGTTCTTGATCAATACTAATTAAATAATATGATTCCTTAATTAATATATTATATTTATTATATATTAATAAATCATAAATAACCTTTTTCCCAAACATCCATTCTATCATATTGTTCTGATGAATGCAACCCAAAATGGACCATGGTACTCTCGGTCAAGTATATAGCAATTATAGTTATGGACTTAGACACCTAATCCAATGGTCTCCCACTTCCATAAGTCTAATAACTATAACTGCAAGTACCACTTAAAAACCAACTAGAAATCGTAGCTCTTAAAAGGCGTTGTCGAATTCAGACGCTCCATTTTAGATAAGGGATCATATAATCATTTGTTCCTCAAGTTTGTTTCCCGATTTCTGTTTTGTTTGAAATGGAACTTAAGTGAACACATCAATTAACTCCTGACCGGGCCCAAAACGTAAGTCAAAATAAAATCATCGTGGGGCCCAAGATATCGCTTTTTAATCCTACAAGGATTAAAGAAACAAATAAACTTCGACTTATATGCTTGTACTAACTACACATTAAATCATACAGAATAGCACATTTTATAACATCAAGTTACTAATATGCTTTCGCACAATCAATATACTAGCAACTATCCTTATATGTGTGTACTTTTCCATCCATGTCGGTCTTCTTCTTGAAGATCCATTTGCACCCAACTGTCTTATCACCTGGTACATTATCAACCCAGTTCCAAACTTGATTTTCCATTTAGAAGACTTTGGGCCTTCCATGGTTTCCTTGTAGTTGTTAGGTTCATCAAATTTTACCATTATGTTAACACTGATAAATGTATCACCATCTGTAGTAATATGGAAACCATATAACAATGGTGGAACACTAACTCTATTGGAACGCCTTAGAGGTAAGGACTCGTCAACTGGTTCAATAGGAGTTTCCTCCTCAGGTTGAGCGCTAGTGTTTGAGGTTCCTCCATCGCTTAACTATTGAAGCTCTTCAACGTCAATTTTCCTCCCACTATCCTCTTGACATTTGAGTTCTCTCTCTGTCTCTCTCTCTCTCTGTCTCTCTCTCTCTCTCACAAAAAAAAAAAAAAAAAAAAAACCCTTCTCCTCGCGACAAAGACAACATTATCACTCGGTCAGTAGAATAGATATTGTAACACCATGTTTTAAAAATATATGTGTATGGATTTCAGAGGCCAAGGCTAGGGGCATTTTGGTCTTTTATCGGATTTAAGTTTTTATTCAATAGGTTTTGGGTCGGGATGTGTCGCAAGAAGAGTAAGGCATTTCGTCACTTATTCGTGCATATAAGGTCCATCGGAAAAGGACTTAGAACAAAGGAATTATGATGACTAAAATTGTTGAAATTAATGGTCCATTACTGGGAAAAATTAGCAGGAAGACCCATGCATGCAAATAAGAGACACGTGGGTACACCCAACATAAGCTAGGTTACGCCTAGCTTAATAGGGTGCATAGTCGCGGGTGTGTCGAGGCGTACGGCCAGCATATGCTCAGCTTTCCTAAAACCCTAAATTAGGGTTGTGACACTTTAAAAGGAACATTATGCTTAAAGGGGCCAACCCCATCTCATCCTTAGGCAGTCTCCATGAAATCCTAAGCCGCCTTGAGTGTTACTGAAGCTTCGGTGGCCATTAAGTGATTATTTAGGTGTTGTGAAGCCATTTCAAAACAAGAGAAGAGTTTAGCAAGGTGGTGGATCGAAAGTAAACCTGTAGATCTGAGATTTTGGTTCCATTTCGGACCATTGTGAGGTATCAAGTCTGAAAATTTCCTTCCTGATGCTTTGATCTATGTTAATGGAAGCTTTGGGTCGTTTTCGTTCTAAGATTTGACCTTTATGTCATAACTCATCTTCTAGGTCTAGGGTTGCGACCCCTAGTGTCATATGAGTCCCATAAGTATTAAAGTTTCAACCTTTAGGACACATTTGTGTCCATGCATGAGATCTAGACATTGAAATGAAATCATGTTGTCACCTTTTGAGTTTGGGCTTGTTTGGTGGATTGTAAGTCACCTAGTTAGTGACTTTATGGTTTACAACATCAGTTAGGACCTAGATCTGAGTTGGTAGCCTCTGGAGTGGAGTATCAAGCACTTAATGGAAAAAGTGTCTAAACAGGAGGATTACAATGAGCGTACAAGCAGGTATGCCCAACATACTCACTAGCAGGCCAGTACACCCCGCATGCTCAGTAGAGTTGGTATTTGTGCGTTTTGGACCTCGATGTGGGCTGTGTTTTGGATTTTTGGCCTTGGCCCATATTGGGCCAGTAGGATTCGGTTAATATGGGCCAAGGAATATATAATTGTGCTTAGGGTAAATCCCATTAAGGATTGGGCCCAATGTAGCAAATTAGGCCATTAGTGAGTCACTAGTGGGCTTGGGAAGCTTACCCAGTGTTGGACTTCGAATATGTATCAAGTTGGACCAGAAGGAAAAGAATGGCAATTCTACCCTATGAAAGATTATTGTATTGGGCTAAGTATTATTGTAGTATTGATAGCTCGGGGAGCTAGAGGAGCGGCAGTGCGGGGATTGTCAAATACCAGCCAGAAGTGTACTAGCAGGGTTTTAGCAGTGCGAGGTGAGTTTCCATGTAGTAGGAACGGGTCTACGGCCACAATGCCGACTCGTTTAGATAGCAGCAGTCTAGTATGTTTAATATCTTTGTGATTCAGGCATCTCTATGTGCTATGTGTTTCGGGACGGGATGTATCGCTAGAAGCGTAGGGTATCTTGTCGCTTATTCGTGGATATAACGTCCATTGGAAACGGACTTAGAACAAACGAATTATGATGACTGAAGTTATTGAAATTAATGGTCCCTTAAAGGGAAAAATTGGTAGGAAGAGCCATGCATGAAAATAAGAGACGCGTGTGTACGCCAAACGTAAGTTGGGTTACGCCCAGCGTAATAGGGTGTGTAGTCACGAGTGTGCGGAGGCGTACGCCGAGCGTATGATCAGCTTTCCTAAAACCTTAAATTAGGGTTGTGACACTTTAAAAAGAACATTATGCTTAAACGGGCCAACCCCATCTCATCCTTAGGTAGTCTCCACGAAACCCTACCTTGAGGGTTATTAAAGCTTTAGTGGCCATTAAATGAGTATTTAGGTGTTGTGAAGCCATTTCAAAACAAGAGAAGAGTTTAGCAAGGTGGTGGATCGAAAGGAAACCTGTAGATCTGAGATTTTGGTTCCATTTCGGACCATTGTGAGGTATCAAGTCTGAAACTTTGTTTACAAATGCTTAGATCTATGTTAATGGAAGCTTTGGGTCGTTTTGGTTCCTAGATTTGACCTTTATGTCACAACTCATCTTTGAGGTCCAGGGTTGCCACCCTTAGTGTCATATCAGTCCCATAAGCATTAAATTTTCAACCTTTAGGACTCATTTGTGTCCATGCATGATATCTAGCCCTTGAAATGAAATCATGTTGTCACCATTTGAGTTTGGCCTTGTTTGGTGGATTGTAAGTTACCTAATTAGTGACTTTATGGTTTAAAATATCAATTAGGACCTATATCTGAGTTGGTAGCCTCTGGAGTGGAGTATCAAGCACTTAATGGAAAAGTGTCTAAACAGGAGGATTACACTGATCATACGTGCAACTATGCCCAACGTACTCACTAGCAGGCCAGTACGCTCGGCATACTCAGCAGAGTTGGGATTTATGCGTTTTGGGCCTCGATGTGGGCTGCGTTTTCGATTTTGGGCCTTCGGCCATAGTGGGCCATCAGGACTCGGTTAATGTGGTCCAATGAATATATAATTGTGCTTAGGGTAAGTCCCATTAAGATTGGGCCCAATGTAGCAAATGGGGCTATTAGTGGGTTACTAGTTGGCTTGGGAAGCTTACCTAGTGTTGGACTTTGAATATGTATCAAGTTGGACCAGAAAGGGTAGAATAGAAATTCTACCCTATAAAGGATTATTGTATTGGGCTAAGTATTATTGTTGTTTTGATAGCTCAGGGAGCTAGAGGAGCAGCAATGTGGGGATTGTCAAATAGCAGCCAGAAGTGTACTAGCAGGGTTTTAGGAGTGCGAAGTGAGTTTCCTTCTAGTAGGAACGGGTCTACGGCCGCAATGCCGACCCGTTTAGATAGTAGTTGTCTAGTATGCTTGATATGCTATGTGTTCCGGGCTGCGGCCCGATGCAGTATGCAGAATATGTGTTATTGTTATATGCTATGATTATGTAATGCTATGTTCAGTCAATTCTAGACTCCCGTCCAATGTAGTGGGGAAGGCCCTAGTCAGTTCCGGACTCCAGTATGATGCAGAGGGCGAGGCCCTAGTTAGTTCTGGACTCCGGTCCGATGCAGTGGGCAAGGCCCTAGTTAGTTCCAAACTATGGTCCGATGTAGAGGGCGAGGCCCTAGTTAGTTCCGGACTCCAGTCTGATGCAGTGGGCAGGGCCCTAGTTAGTTCCGGACTACGGTCCGATGCAGAGGGCGAGGCCCTATGAAAGACCCCAACTTTCGTATTTATGAAAGACCCAAACTTTCATACTATTTCAAAAGATTTCTTAAGTTACTTCCTCAAAACATGCTACATGCATATTCGTAAAACAATATTTTATATTGATAAAGTGATTACAAAGGATTGGATACACCAACTAAGTTTTATTACATGTCATGTCTACCCAGGAATCTACTATTCATATACATACATGAACATTAAAAATATAGAGAAATCCTATTAACTATTCTAAATCTTTCAGCAGTATAAAGCTATATTGGAATACTCATCACCTGCAATTGTTAAATATTGAGAGGAATAAGCGATAACTCTTAGTGAATTGAATAAATACATACAATATAATCTTATGCCTTCTATATACTTCAATGTGGCAAAAGCAATGAGGAACAACAATACATATGTGAAATCATGTGACAAGCGTTCATATCAAACAAAGACCTTATTAAAAGATATACTTTTCAACGAGACATAATGATATCAATACTTGATATGCATCAATAAAGCTTTGGCACAAATGGCACAGAAGACATATAATTTCTGATTATCAATATGATAGATTTCAGGTTTTCATGCCTTGTTTAGCATTTCAGTAGATTTCAGCTTTTCACGCCCTGTTTAACAATTTCGGTAGATTTCGGGTTTTCACGGCTTGTTTAACCATTTGCTAATACCATATAATAGAGTTCAATTCCCTTACGGAGTCATGCTCTATATGGTCGGACGCTACATACCATTTCTATCTAACTTTCTGTCAATGCCATAGAATAGAAGTTATTCTCTTACGGAGACATGCTCGACATGGCCAGAGGCTACATACCAGTACCAATGTGAATCTAAGTCCCTTCACTGATCACATGGTCAAAGGTATTATATTTCCTATAAACACAGCAAATAAAATAACACGGAAGAATAACTCTCAATAATAACACTGAAAAGCACATAGCACATATAACACATAACATACAATTGTTCCTATATATTGAACTCACCTTAAGTTAACCGGGGGTTAAAATAGTAATTTGGACAACATTTCGGCTTTAAATATGACTTTCTATGTTGAAAACCGGGAGCATAATTGAAAACCGTGCTCTGCGAAGGTAGGGCTTCAAAACCAAACAGATAAATTTTCGGGCTTCCCCGGGGTCTCGGGACCTGTTTCGGGTGCTAAAATTGATACCGAGGCTTCGCGAAAAGTCAAAATAAAGAAAATATGGAAAAGGGGGCCAAAAATGGAAATTTTCAAATTCTAGCCGGGAGGGTTCGCACCCTCCTATTTATAGGGGCGAGGTTCGGATCCGGAGGGGCAGCTGGCAGTAGTAGCGAAGACCACGTGGCGCAAAGGTGAGGCTCAGATGCGAGGGTCAGAACAGCTGGCGCGAAGCAGTTCGGTGGTAGCATCTGCGAAGGCTAGTGAGGCTTGGACGCGACACGCGTCGCACCTCGAACGCGCTACGACTTCGGTGACGCAACTACTTCGTGCGAGGGACGTAGAAGCAATGAGGGTCTCTGGCTCGTACACGTGGCGCTATGAGGCGAAGCCACGACTCCGGTGACGCACCTGCTTCGTGCGAGGTGACGTGGCCGGTTACTAGTCATGCGAGATATCTCGGTTTTTGAGCCCCGAACTTCTAAAATCCATAACGTTTGCATACGAGCCCCGTTTTTGACGTTCTTTATATGAACGTGTAGCTAAAAATACGCTCTACAACTTTCGTTTAGACTTTGTCGGCTAGTTTTGATTTATTTTTAGTATTATTATTTTTAATAGACCGGGACAGGGAAATCCGTTAAAAATTCATAACTTCTTCATCCGACATCCGTTTTCGTCAGACTTTTTACCGTTGTACTACAAATGATGAGACCTTCGATTCTTGTTTAGGATGTATCGGTCAAATATCGCTCGATCTAAAATTAGAGTTTTTAGTTGTCTACTTCTAAGTTGAAACTTCGAAAAATCGTAACTTCCTCATACGAAGTCAGATTTTTGCATTATTTTTATCGAATTTCTCGGTTTAATGAATACTACGACTTTCTTTTAGATTAATCAGGCTAAAAAGTAGTTTATCAAAAACTCACTTTTTACATCATTCGGCATCATGCAGGTTTTGTCGCGGATCTTCGGTTGGTCATAACTTCTTCGTTATAACACGGATTTCGACGAGGTTTTCGCCTACAAGTTTCTAACGAGATGATTTACTACATCAAATAATAAAATTTTACTTATTTCAAATTTTATATTTTCGCTAAATTTCACTATTTGGCTATTAATTGGAAGCTCATAAGACTTCCAATATTTTATGACTGATTCTAAACATAGTTTTACTTCATTTCTAGTAAAAACTAGCTGTTAGAACTCAACACTCAATTTTATTCACTTTTAATAATAATAATACACAATTTCAGAACGTGTACATTACAAATACCTCCTCCTTTTGAGGATTTCGTCCCCGAAATCATAACGATTAAAACAATTAGGGATACTTCACTCTTATTTCATTCTTATTTTTCCCAAGTATAATTTGGGCCTCGATGGTGTTTCCACTTGAGAAGCACCAACTTCAGTTCTTTATTACGTAGATTAGTCGTTCTTTCATTTACAATCTCTTCTACTTATTATCCAGTTTCACCTCGGATAATATAACCATTTCATCATATATGCTTAACCTTTACACAGATAGCTTACATGAATCACTTAATGAATATCTGTCAAATCCTCAGGCAATTCCAAGCAGTATGCTTGCTTACCAACCTATCTTTCTTCTAAAGTAGTATAACGTCTTTTCATGAAATACCTTCAGTATTACTAAATCATCCACCTGGAATTCCACGAGTCATCTTCTATTTTCTGCATAGGGAATTTATCGATCCTGTGCCGCTTTCATTTTTTCTCAGAAAATTTGTATCTTGTTAGTGATGTCTTGAATCATTTTAGATCCTCTAAAGATCTTTTGTCTTACGTTACACCAACAAATTTGAGTATGACATCTATGCTCATACAGTACTTTATATACCTTCAGTATATTTTCTACTCTTTGGATTGCTCTCTTCTCTTGACCATTTGTCTGAGGATGAGAAGTTGGACCAAGAGCAAATCGAGATCCTAATTCATGCTTCATGCTCACCCAAAAGTGAGCAGTGAAACGAGTATCAAGGTTGGAAATAATCTATAGTGGCGCATCATGACTTGCCACAATTTCGTCTAAGTAACTTACGCATATTTCTCCAATGGAGTCGTTTCACGTGTGGCGAGAATATATGCACTCTTCATCAGCCGGTCAATAATTATCCAAATGTTATCATTCACATATTTCTTCTCCTCTTTCCAGGTATTAACTGTATAAGGCGGATAAGTAGAATATCCCTTCGACATAATTTACGAGTTTGTAAGAAAGAAATTTATTACTTTCACCGTAGACATAAATATGATCTTCCCTTTCGATAGGGATGCATATCATCTTTTTTTTCTAGATCAAGAGCTTTGCGTGGTTCTTTAACAACCAATCCGTGTCGAGAATGATATCAAAGATAGGAATTAGGTTAGCAGGATGATTAGAACTTTCAATTCCTATAACACTAACTGTAAAGGCTTTATCAGCAAGTAATGATATATTTCTTATGTTATCTATATGAAATGATTGGATAACTGTGTAACAAGCAATTTGAAAAGAATATGCGAATTTATAAGGTACGAAAGAATCTGAGGCATTGAAATCAAATAAGATGTGAGTAGATCTAGAGTTTACGAGAAAATTACTAGTCACAACATTCGAGTTTTAACTTACTTCCTTTGTGGTAATCTAAATGTACGATATTTAGCTTTTTTTTTTGCCAAACGATTCTCAAATTCTTCAAACTTCCTAATTACTGGTGGTGTTCAAATTTGCACTCGCTCTTCATTCTTTATTGAACATTCGATCCTATTCTTTGAGTTAAAACTCAATTCTCGTTGCAGACTACTACTCCTTGGTTTATAGACTAAACCCAAGATAAGGTCTTTACTTTTTCTATAACAGCAACTCGAATGGTTTTATTCTAATGACATTTGTATTTATAACACACAAGACACATAACGAACCAAACTCTTGTAATAGAATCAGATCGAATAAATCGAGCTGATAGAATAACGAAAACAAAAAGAGTTTGATCAACACGTGGATGCTTAAGAATAGAAAGAATAGCATCACGTATCTCTAATTCATGCTTTTTGACCTACACATATTTTAGCTTTTGGCAACTCCTCCTTTATAGTTGGAGTACTCTTTGATTGTTGATCAGCAACTTGACTTCTCGCCATTTGACTAGTAAGAGTAGGGCAGAAACATTTCTTGTGGCCAGTAACACCACATAGCGAGTCTTATCTCTGGCTAATGATTGCTCAATTCTTTAATGCAGATTGTTATATTTCTATCGACTATCTCGACCATTTACTTCTTCAGTATTCCCACTGATGTTTTATCACTATATAAGACATGGTTCTCTGAACCAATTAACTCCTTTCTTGGATTTATACTAATCGGACTCGTTTCTTTATGACATTAAGATTTGAACGATAGATATCTTCTTAGTCATTACCGAAACGAAGGTAGCGACACATATGAATAAAACAAAATCATTTACTAGCTTCTTGGTAACCTTGTGACTTTTCCTGATCCAAGTGTGAGTCATGTGCTTCCAGTAGTATAGGCCTTTACTACTATTTACACCTACTCATACTCATACCAAGTATTGTCTCGCAGTTCCCAAGTCACCATTCAAAAGTTTTCACAAAGCAACTTATCACACATGAACGTGTTCAAACAAATATGTACAACAGTTTCTCCTAGACTTAACTAGGGTTTTCAGGTTTCTATCAAACATATATTGGATTACCTATACTCGCCTTCTAGGATTCTTCTCATGCATATGCTCGATTTAATATATCCTAATACTTTTCCATAGGTCGATAGAAATTTTACTTCCATTTCTTCATACTAATTCTTTCTTGAGTAGTGTCTACTCTACAAGACACACTATTCCAAAATTTACTTTAGCAGCCTGGAGATAAACGGTCTTCTACTACCGGCATCATCTTCTAACTCATGCAATCCATCATGCACTTCTGTTTATTTCATTATTCTTCATTGACATCGTTATTCTTGTATCTGAGTAAGTCTAAGTCTATTTCATAGGACTCTATCCTAAGAAGTCTGCATCTTAGCTGCATCTCAGCAAGCTTTACTAGCTTCAACTTGGTTCTTTGTCATTCCTGACTACAACATCTCTTCATACGATACTATGGGTGTATTTTTTCTTCAATTAAGCATTCTACCTTACTTAAACAAGTAAGTTTCTTAACCATTTACCACTAAATGACTCAATTCACCATTCCAATCTTGTATGTTAAAGTTGGCATAACACACAATGGAACTTTATATCACAAAGTCTTGGCCTATTGAGTCTGAAAACTTAATTAGCCTTTCTTTTGATCTTCATTTAATTCTTCTAATCTTTTACCACATCAATTGAGATACTATCGAAGTGTTGATCGCCATCTGGGGTTATTTCGACTTTCTAAACAATCACTGTTTCAATCTAAACAGCGGTAGAACAACTTCGTGGATTTGTACCAACACATTTATCTTGCCCAAATGTGTTTCAAACGCACATCTTTCTTCCAAAAATGTTATTATATATCAAACATACTTTAAATGTATATTACCACTCTATTGGTATTTATGCACTTATTACGATAACAATTCATATTTATTATTTTACGATATCTCGCGATCGTTTATTTATAAACATATCGATGTCAACTATCATAAGTTTCTTTATCACTCTGAAAAATTCTATTATGAAAATTCTTAAACTTTTCTAAACCATGGTCGGCAACAGCCCTTAAGCTTTCTCACATAATAGAATATAAGGCATATCTCTTCTCTATATTCATTTATCATTTAGCACATAATAGAATATAAGGCATATATCCTCTTAATATTCTAGTGCTTGCCTCCATTAGGTATTCAACCTAAAATATATCGTATCATCTTTACTTAATAATTCTTGTTTAAGTTTAGAAATTCTTAAAATTTCTGGTTCACTTAAACTAATTTTCTTAAAATTCTGAAGTAACTTAATATCTTAGAATACTAGGGTTTGTCATTACCCAATCCCCCACTTAAATATTTCCTATGGTTTGTATCCATATACTTATTATGAATCACCTCATATACTGAGATCCCAACAGTTTAAGTCTAAATATCAATCCGTGATATTTAGTTCACTTAAACCATTGCTCTGATACCATGATTGAAAGACCCCAACTTTTGTATTTATGAAAGACCCAAACTTTCATACTATTTCAAAAGATTTCTTAACTTACTTCCTCAAAACGTGCTACGTGCATATTTATAAAACAATATTTTATATTGATAAAGTGATTGCAAAGGATTGGATACAAAACGACTAAGTTTTATTAGATTTCATGTCTACCCAGGAATCTACTATTCATATACATACATGAACATTAACAATACAAACTATTAACTATTCTAAATCTTTCAGCAGTATAAAGCTATATTGGAATACTCATCACCTGCAATTGTTAAATATTGAGAGGAATAAGCGATAACGCTTAGTGAATTCAATAAATAGATACAATATAATCTTATGCCTTATATATACTTCAATGTGGCAAAAGCAAAGAGGAACACCAAGACATGTGTGAAATCATGTGACAAGCGTTCATATCAATCAAAGACTTTATTCAAAGATATACTTTTCAATGAGACATAATTATTTCAATACTTGATATGCATCAATAAAGCTTTAGCCCAAATGGCACAGAAGACATATAATTTCTGATTATCAATATGATAGATTTCAGGTTTTCATGCCCTGTTTAGCATTTCAGTAGATTTCAGGTTTTCACGCCCTGTTTAACCATTTCGGTAGATTTTAGGATTTCACGCCCTGTTTAATCATTCGCTAATACCATAAAATAGAGTACAATTCCCTTACGGAGTCATGCTCTACATGGTCGGAGGCTACATACCATTTCTATCTAACTTTCTGCCAATGCCATAGAATAGAAGTTATTCTCTTACGTAGACATGCTCTACATGGCCAGAGGCTACGTACCAGTACCAATGTGAATCTAAGTCCTTTCACTGATCACATGGTCAAAGGTATTATATTTGCTATAAACATAGAGAATAAAATAACATGGAAGAATAACTTAGAATAATAACACTGAGAAGCACATAGCACATATAACAGATAACATACAATTGTTCCTATATATTGAACTCACCTTAAGTTAACCGGCGGTTAAAATAGCAATTTGGACAACATTTCGACTTTAAATATGACTTTCTATGTTGAAAACCGGAAGCTTAATTGAAAACCGGGCTCTACGAAGGTAGGTCTTCAAAACCCAAAAGATAAAATTTTCGGGCTTCTCGGGGGTCTCGGGATGTGTTTCGGGTGCTAAAATTGATACCGAGGCTTCAGGAAAAGTCAAAATAAAGAAAATATGGAAAAAGGGGCCAAAATGGAAATTTTTAAATTCTAGCCGGGAGGGTTCGCACCCTCCTATTTATAGGGTCGAGGTTCTGATCCGGAGGGGTAGGTGGCAACAGCAACGAAGACGATGCGGCGCAAAGGAGAGGCTCGGATGCGAGGGTCAGAATAGCTGGCGCGAAGCAGCTAGGTGGCAGCAGCTGCGAAGGCCAGCGAGGCTCGGACGCGACACTCGTCGCACCTCGGATACGCCACAACTTCGGTGATGCAGCTACTTCGTGCGAGGGATGTGGAAGCAACGAGGGTCTCCGGCTCGTACACATGGACCTGCAAGGTGAAGCCACGACTCCGGTGACGCACCTGCTTCGTGCGATGTGACGTGGCCGGTTACTATTCATGCGAGATATCTCGGTTTTTGACCCCCGAACTTCTAATATCCATAACTTTTGCATACGAGCTCCGTTTTTGACGTTCTTTATATGCACGCGTAGACTTCATCGGCTAATTTTGAATTTATTTTTAATATTATTATTTTTAACAGACCGGGACAGGAAAATCCGTTAAAAATTCATAACTTCTTCATCCGACATCTGTTTTCGTCAGACTTTTTACCGTTGTACTACAAATGATGAGACCTTCGATTATCATTGAGGATGTATCGGTCAAATATCGCTCGATCTAAAATTCGAGTTTTTAGTTGTCTACTGCTATGTTGAAACTTCGAAAAATAATAACTTCCTCATACGAAGTCAGATTTTTGCGTTCTTTTTATCGAATTTCTCGGTTTAACGAATACTACAAATTTCTTTTAGATTACTAAGGCTATAAAGTAGTTTATCAAAAACTCACTTTTTACGTCATTCGGCGCTGTGTCGGTTTTGTCGCGGATCTTCGGTTGGTCATAACTTCTTCGTTGTAACTCGGATTTCGACGAGGTTTTCGCCTACAAGTTTCTAACTAGATGATTTACAAAATCAAATAATAAAATTTTACTTATTTCAAATTTTATATTTTTGCTAAATTTCACTATTTGGCTATTAATTGGAATCTCATAAGACTTCCAATATTTTATGAGTGATTCTAAACATAGTTTTACTTCATTTCTAGTAAAAACTAGCTGTTAGAACTCAACACTCAATTTTATTCACTTTTAATAATAACAATACACAATTTCAGAACGTGTATGTTACACCCTAGTTAGTTTCATACTACGGTTCGATGGAGTGGGCAAGGCCCTATTTAGTTCCGGACTTCTGTCCGATGCAGTGGGCAAGGCCCAGTATGTGCTTTGTATGTTTTTGGGTGGTATGTGATAGTTTGGGTGAGCTTATTCATCTTCGCGCTTACAGTTTTAGTTTTTGGTTTCAAGTGCTTCAATTTTTAAAAGAGGAGCTCAGGAAGATTATAGTGCACACACCATCTGTTCAGCCTGGAATGTTTATACTCCGATATATTTGACAGATGTTGTTTTACTCTTGAGATACATAGTTTATGATTTTTATATGTTGAAAGATAATTATGGCTTTATTAATGAGTTAAAATGAAAATTTTGGCTTCTATTTTTCGTATGTTTCAAGTAAGTATCAGAACCTTGGTTTGAGGATTCGGATACACCCTCGAGTGTGTCTGGATTCAAACTGAGGAATTCGTATAGAAATTTTCAAAAAGGAAAATTGATTTTGTAAAAAGGTTTTGAGCAAAGAAAACAACTTTAGAAAAGTATAAAGAAAAGAACTTTGAAAAGAGAAAAGGGTGTGGTGCATGAATTTCACAACTACATGCAAGAGTAAAGCTAAGGATCTAGGAAGAGATTCCTTATATCCCTATTGTATGTGCTTGTAGACTTGCATGATAGTACAGATCAGTCAGTCATAGGATAGCATGTTTTGGTTATGCCTGATTGTATGAGCCTTTGAATTACATGTACAGACTCCAGAGTAGGGGATAGAACAGTATGATTGGATTATGTGCTTCAACTTTCCCTTTTTCTGAATGCTACTTGCTTTGTTCTTCATGTGACTCTGAGTGATGGGAGTTAACCATTAAGTGAATACATCAAGTGTAACGCCCGTAGATCCGGGCTAGTCAATTTAGAGATAATAAAGGTCGAAAATGACTTTTCGACAAAATATTATTTAGAATAAATAATTTGAACCAAGTTGTATTATATGTCACAAGGTGTCTGTACATATAAAGAACGTCGAAATCCGAGTTATAACGAAGAAGTTATGACTCGTCGAAGTTTCGCGACGGAACCGGCACGGCACCGGGAAGCGTAAAAAGTGAATTCATGATAGAGCGAGATTGAGCCTTAGTGATCTAAACAAAAGTCGTAGAATATGTTAAACCGAGAAAATCCATAAAAAGAACGCCCAAATCTGACTTCGTATGAAGAAGTTATGATTTTTGTAAGATTCGGCTTAGGAGTGTACAGCCCGAAACTCGAATTTTAGTTCGAGAGGTTTTTGGCTTATGCGACCTAAATGAGAGTTGAAGATCTCATTAATAGGAACTCAACGGTAAAAAGACAGACGAAAACGGAGTCCGTATGAAGGAGTTACGAATTATTCGCGGTCATTTAATAGTCTAAACGCCTCGTACTGTTAAATTTAAGATCAGTCGAGATTTAGCCGACGGAGTCAAAATGAAAGTTGTAGATATTATTTTTACCTACGCGTGGATATAAAGAATGTCAAAAACGTAGTTCGTATGTTAAAGTTACGGATTTTAGAAGTCGGAAGTGTGTTATGCGAAAATGGGTGATGTGGCACAATCTTCACAATTGCTTTCTCCCCAAGTCTTGCCACTAGATGGTGACATGTGGCACCAAGTTCAGCCATTTTCACCCTATAAATACCACCTCTCCCACCCTCATTTTCTTCACACCTTTCCCATTCTTTCTTCTCTTTACTCTCTCTCTGGAACCTCTCTCTAGCCCCGAAATCCCCTGAAAAGCCTAGGGAGCCTCCCTAGAACGAGGCGGAAGCCCCGGAGTGCTCGACGGCTCCGAGAAGAAGAGCTTTTCGTCTCAGAAACGCTGCTCCAAGCAAATCTTGGTTTTCTGTAAAACCCGCTGTAAGTGAGCTACGCCTACACTATTTTTAATATAGTTTTTATTTAATTATATTAACATTATTAAGAACATATAATAAATACTTGGGCTATTATTATGGGTTATATAAGTATTTTTTTTTAACACTTATATAATAGTAATAATAGCTAGACTATTAACTAGTCTCAGCGAATAATAGACTAAAATCTATTGGTGATAATACTAGGTTTCGTCGAAGGAAATTATTTTAAAGTAACGAAGTGCTGTCCGAGTACCGAGTCACCACCTTCTCAGGTGAGTGCATGGTCCCTTTCATCTTAGACATAGATATGAAGTATTTATTATATAATTTACGTGTTCTGAGTGCATAGTTCCCTTTCATCTTACACATAGATATTAAGTATTTTAATATAAATTACGTGTTGTGTGAGCATATTGACTGAATACTTGCTATCTATGCTGGGTGAAAGATTTTATACATGTTTTAAATGATTTAAACTGTATATGTATTTTATATCTACAAAATGTGTTGGGTAAAACATGGGTAGATGAAATAGTTGTTTTGTGATAACACGATGGGAGACATCAGTGTTGTCAGTTATCCAGTCATCTAGTGGACTATAGATGACGACTATGGACGATACTAGACGGTCCAATGGAACGATAGAAGGTTCGTAACATGTAGGTATTTTTGAACTAGGTGCTCATTAGGTATTTTTGAACTGAGTGTGTTCACTACGTATATTTGAACTGAGGGTGTTCACTAGGTATTTTGAACTAAGTGTGTTCACTAGTTACTTTTGAACTAAGTGTTTACCAGATGTTTCGGACTACGTGTTCACCAGATATATTCTATAAGCCTTGGTAATGATGGACTTCATGTCGATTCCTTAGGATGATCCTTAGGAATAAATAAACGAGGAATAGCTGATTCTTAGGGTAGATCCTTAAGACTAAAGAAGATAATGGGGATGGGTAATTGGGTTGATTGTTTGATTGTTTAAACATAATAATTATATTATTGTGGGTTGAAAACCCTATGTACTCACCAGGTTTCCCAACCTGACCCACTCTGTTTATTTATATCACATGTGTTGATACGAAGTCACTTTACACTGAGAGATTTAAAGAGATGTAGATCACTAGTGTAAATAAATGTAAGTTCTGTTTATGCTTATGTTCCTGTATTGACGATGACATCCCAAACGTTTTAAAATGAATAATGTACGTTTCTACGGAAATATTTTAATAACGTATTTATCATGTTTTTCTGGGAACAAATTCCACAACATTTTTATTAAAAGAAGAACTCTGATTTTTATAAAGCATAAACAAAATCGGTCTTTTCTGGCCGTGAAAATGGGGATGTCACAGTTGGTATCAGATCATTAGTTTAAGCGAACTAGGAATATGGATTTATTTCTAGACTTAAACTTAGAATGCTAAGCGATGATTGTGAGGTGTGAGCACTGGCTTAATTTAGGAATGATGCCTAAATTACTTTTACGTGCTAAATGATTTGTTATGTTATAGTTTGATCGGATCTATGGTCTGTTGCTGACCGGATCTGGAAACCTTATGTGTTTAGGATTCTAAACATACGAATACGATATTAGAACTAGCATATAAACGTTTTGGAGCGATAAGGATGATTTAAACGTCAATCCTATGTAAGGGTCTAGATTCACCTTATTCGGTGTATAGATCAAGATGGCAAGGACCCGTAGCAGAAACGTGAATGAAAATGAGAATAGGAACCAACCCCCAGTGATTCAGCAAATACATGTTGTAGAAGAAGTTGCACCTGAGACAGTCACCATGGCTGGAGTTCAAGCCATGATTCGGGTTATGCTAACTGAACAAAGGGAATAAATGAGGCGGATGTTGAATAGGGACGAACCTACTATGCCCACTGAGCAACCCGAGCTGATTCCCGAGCAATCGGAGGAAGGGAACTACAGCCGCCAAGTGAGTCAAGTGGGGACTCAAGGTGATCAAAGGGATGGCCCGGAGAGGAGAAACGACAAGGATGGGAGAATGTACAAGAATTTCTTGGGTGCGAAACCACCAAGCCTCTCAGGAAGCCCAAAGCCTGTTGAGATTATGGATTGGATCTCCGAGATGGAGATGGTGTTTGAGAGCTGTGATTGTAGCAAGAAACAGAAGACCGTCTACGTTGTAAGACAACTGAAAACTGGAGTTTTGAACTGGTGAAAGCTATTGGTAGATACGATGCCACGAGGAGAAGCCTTAAGGATGTCATGGTAAGAGTTCTTGGAACAGTTGAAAATGTAGTACTGCTCAGAGATAGATCTGATAGACCTAAACAACGAGTTTCAGAACCTGAAGAAAGGGAAGATGAGCGTTGATGAGTATGCCACCGCATTAACCGGGAGGATGAAGCTATTCCCCTACTTGGTGCCTACTGAACTCTCCAAGATTGATAGGTTTGATAACGGATTACCCACTGACTTTGGCCCAATGGTCAAAATGGCAACTACCTTGAAAACAACTGTTAGGGCAGCTAAGAATGTAGAGGCCCAGATAAGGGAAAAGGGTCTAGAAAAAGATAAGGTAGAAGAGAAGCAGAATTTTGAAGGATCTTCAAGGTCCAACAAGGAGAGAAAATTCTCGAAGCCTGGAGGAGGAGGTGAAGCAAGATGGTGTGATAAATGCAAAAAGAAACACTTTGGAAAATGCGGCGAAGAGGTGACATGTTTCAAGTGTGGAAAGTCTGGGCATTACGCCAATGAGTGTACATCCAACAAGAGGTTGTGTTACGATTGTAAAGAAGGGGCATCTTTCAAGGAATTGCCCAAAGAAAAATAAAGTAGCAAGACCAGAAACGCCACCGAGGCAAAGGGCATTCGACATGATCCTCGACGAAGCAGAAAACAGTGAGAGGAACCAAGGATGAGGAATTCATACCCGAAGATCAAGCTATGAGCTAGCCAAAGAGATAGAACCATATGATGTAGCCTATTAGAGGCATAGTCTAGGGTGAACTTGAACACCTATGTAATAGTTTCAAGAACTAATAAAATCTTCGTTTTGTTATCTGGTGTGTTAAACTGTTATGTGATTTCTTGAAAGGTGACTTGGAAAACTGCGAGACAATACTTGGGACGAGTATAAGTAGGTTTGAAAGGTAGTAGATGCATATACTACCGGAAGCACAAAACTCACGCTTGGATCAGGGAAAGTCACAAGGTTACCAAGAAGCTAGTAATTGATTTCGTTTTATTCAAGTATGTCGTTACCATTGTTTTGGTAATGACTAAGAAAATTTTTATTATCCCGACCCTAGTGGTCATATCACATTGAGTCCGACTACGATGAGTAGGTTACGTGGTTCAGAGAACCAAGTTTGATGTAGCGTCCGACTTAAACCAAACGATTGAAATCAAAGCGATCAATAGAAGTATCGCGCTCGTTGTTAAAAAAAACTTGGTAGCTAGAAATGCTACATGTTAAAATGTGATTATATCACATTAGACCATGAAGGAAGGCATATTTCATTCCTGAATTTGACTCTAAGAGAACTGAGTCTAAGCATTGTTACGTACGATAATAGGTGATTAGAATGTGACACCTCCATCAATTGTAGCAATCAAATTAACTTTTCCTAAGAAGAAGAAGGTGTCTCTGATAAAGAATGAGCATGTGACACGAAGGTCATGACTGAAAGTCTAACGAGCTGGTGCAAGACCAAGCACCGCCTGCAATCAAGGAGTCCAAGAGTTAGATACCCGTTCGAAGCAACATAGAAGTTACAGTTACTACCTAGGATGAAGAGATAATGTATGGAGTCATTATACTGCCCTGTTTCGTTGATGATTCCGGGACGTAATCATCCTAAGCGGGAGATAATTGTAACGCCCGTAGATCCGGGCTAGTCAATTTAAAGATAATAGGGGTCAAAAATGACTTTTCAACAAAATATTATTTAGAATAAATAATTTGAACCAAGTTGTAGTATATGTCACAAGGTGTCTGTACATATCAAGAACACCGAAATCCGAGTTATAACGAAGAAGTTATGACTCGTCGAAGTTTCGCGACGGAACCGGCACGGCACCGGTAAGCGTAAAAAGTGAATTTACAATAGAGCGAGATTTAACCTTAGTGAACTAAACGAAAGTCGTAGAATATGTTAAACCGAGAAAATCCATAAAAAGAACGCCCAAATCTGACTTCGTATGAAGAAGTTATAATTTTTCTAATATTCGGCTTAGAAGTGTACAGCCCGAAACTCGAATTTTAGTTCGAGCGGTGTTTGGCTTATGCGACCTAAATGAGAGTTGAAGATCTCATTAATAGGAACTCAACGGTAAAAAGACAGACGAAAACGGAGTCCGTATGAAGGAGTTACGAATTCTTCGCGGTTATTTAACAGTCTAAACGCCTCGTACTATTAAATTTAAGATCGGTCGAGAATTAGCCAACGGAGTCAAAATGAAAGTTGTAGATATTATTCTTACCTACGCGTGGATATAAAGAACGTCAAAAACTCAGGTCGTATGTGAAAGTTACAGATTTTAGAAGTCGGAAGTGTGATGTGCGAAAATGGGTGAGAGAAGTCGGAAGTCTTGCCACTAAATGGTGACATGTGGCACCAAGTTCAGCCATTTTCACCCTATAAATACCACCTCTTCCACCCTCATTTTCTTCACACCTTTCCCATTCTTTCTTCTCTTTACTCTCTCTCTACAACCTCTCTCAAGCCCCGAAATCCCCCGCAAGCATAAGGAAACTCCCTAGCACGAGGCGGAAGCCCCGAAGTGCTCGACGACTCCGAGAAGAAGGGCTTTTCGGCTTGGAAACCCTGCTCCAAGAAAATCTTGGTTTTCTATAAAACCCGCTGTAAGTGAGCTACGGCTACGCTATTTTTAATATAGTTTTTATTTAACTATATTAACGTTATTAAGAACATATAATAAATACTTGGGCTATTATTATGGGTTATATAAGTATTTTTTTTAACGCTTATATAATAGTAATAATAGCTAGAATATTAATTAGTCTCGGCGAATAATAGAGTAAAATCTATTGGTGATAATACTAGGTTTTGTCGAAGGAAATTATTTTAAAGTAAACGAAGCGTTGTCCGAGTACCGAGTCACCACCTTCTCAGGTGAGTGCATGGTCCCTTTCATCTTACACATAGATATGAAGTATTTATTACATAATTTACATGTTGTGGGTGCATAGTTCCCTTTCATCTTACACATAGATATTAAGTGTTTTAATATAAATTACGTGTTGTGTGAGCATATTGTCTGAATACTTGCTGTCTATGCTGGGTGAAAGATTTTTATACATGTTTTAAATGATTTAAACTGTATATGTATTTTATATCTACAAAATGTGTTGGGTAAAACATGGGTAGATGAAATAGTTGTTTTGTGATAACACGATGGGAGACATCAGTGTTGTCAGTTATCCAGTCATCTAGTGGACTATAGATGACGACTATGGAGGATACTAGACGGTCCAATGGAACGATAGCAGGTTTGTAACATGTAGGTATTTTTGAACTAGGTGCTCATTAGATATTTTTGAACTGAGTGTGTTCACATCAAGTCCTTTACTCTCAAGTCCTTTTCTGGCCGTGAAAATGGGGATGTCACATCAAGTCCTTTTCTGGCCGTGAAAATCAGGGTTGAATAATCTCAGACAGTTGGATTTGGCCCTATTACACAGCTCTCTTATGATTCTAACAATTTTAGGGACGAGTCCTTTACTCGAAGGATTATATGAGCCTCATCACATGTGATGGTATTTAGGTATTGGCTAATTGGCATTACAGAGATACCTTTAGTAGCTGAGGATTAGGTGCGGGTTGGAGGTCACCCTAGGCCAAGCCTAGGATGAGAGTAGTGTTGGGAGCAATAGTCGAAGTGAAAGTGTCTTGGTGGAGTCGACACAATTATCGAGGGAAGTAGGGATAGATGTGGAAGGTAGTATGGGCTCGTACTACTGAAAGCGGAGGATCTGTACTCGATTCGAGAAGACCTAAGATAAAATCGGGGAACTTCAAGTGAGTGTGTGATACCTCAGTAGAATTGAGTATTTTGATGATAGTTATCTTATGGATCATGCAGTATGGTGACTCTACGGGGTAGGCCAGTGGGTAGTTCAAGTGCCAGTGAGGAGTCAGGCACGGGTTCAAGGAGGGTATATTGTAGATTTTAGATGAGAGGCTGGGAGCCTTTCGTGCTGAGATGGCGACCATGTTAGGGGTTCCTCGAGGGCCTAATGTTTATGGATCTTCGGGATCCCTCAGAAGGGAGGGTCCAATTATTAGCTCTTATCATCAGGGATCAGAGGTGGGTTACGCACCTTGTCTCCAGGAGAGTTCACTTCAGGATTGGATTATTGTGGAGGTATCACGGACCAGGAACGCGAAGTTACCCGAAATTATTGAGCGTGTTACGGGCAGGGTAACCGCTAGGTTTCAGCATCAGACAGCGAATGTGTAGGGCGTTGGTTGGGTAGTCGGGGAAACTCAGAAGCAAGAGATTGGTTTAGATGTGCACCTGGGAAAAAGGAAGCAGGAACATGGTCTGAGTCAACCAATCGTGCAGTTGAGTTCTACTATAGCAAGAATCAAAAACCGAAAGGGTCGTGGTGGTTCCATAAAGGGCGAAGTGGTACAAAAAGATGTTCGTAGCAGGTCTAAGTGAGGAAGGTGCGGGTTGAAGGGTCGCTAGCATCAAGAATGCACGTTGGAGGAAGAGTTGTGTCATCGTTGTCATCAACCTGGACACATCAGAGAGAATTGCCCCATATAAGGGGTAAGGCAGCTCCGGTTTCATTGCAGATACTCTACCAGGGAAGGGTGTTCAGGCTCAAGCACCCATGGTTCCGCAGGCAGTCAAGATGGAGCCACAATAGATCACTGGTATGTATTCCAAATTCATCTTTTTTCATGATTTTATTGTTATGGTACTGCATCGATATTAGTAGAGCATTTCAGAATATTTTGTCGCCTTCTTATGATAAAGTTATATGCTATCTGCATACCTTAGATGTTAGAATAGTAGTTCGAAGACGTTTCCCATTTGAGCAACTTCTCAGGATGCAGTCACTGTAGCAAGTGTGCGAGGGGATCGGGAGATATTCTGTTAGTCTTTCAGAATGGTTCAGATTTGGTATTGGTTAGTTTGGGACCACTAGCAATAGTATGTATCGATTGTCATCAGAATGACCATTAGACAGATAAATGTATTAAGAATCATTTTCAAGTTGTAAGTTGTAAGGAGCTAGAGGAATCAAAGTGGATGAGAACCACCCGAGTGGTCAGACGCAGAAGTAAGTACAAAACTGGGATGACTACGAATCCTCGTTGAGAAGGAAATCAGCCCAAGTGGCTTGTTGGATTAAAGAGCACATGATCTGGGGGTTTCAGAAACTCCGAACGTAGAGTTTGTATTTTCATGTTAGCTAATGGATGGTTTTGGGAAACAAAGTTAGTGGATCGCCAATAAGACTCGAGTGAGTTAGGATGTAGATTATGTGAACGTTTTGCATGGGATGCTTTCATATTAGTAGTCAGTAGTATAGTCAGCATGGAGAGTGTGGTAAGACTGTAGGATAGCTGCAACATGTGTTAGTAGCCTGGTAGAGGAGTATAGGCGAGGGTCTGTCTCTCCTAGTTCGCGGGTTTTGGGTGAGACCTGTGTCTCCTAGTTAGCATAATACAAATCAATAAAGGATAGTTCGATGAGATTCAGTTTGGAGTTGGCCTACAAAGCCCTAGAAAGTTGAGACCTTGGGAGAGGCCACTCCAAGATATAGTCGGTTGAGACCCGTAGGCGAGGCCCATATGTTGGTAACTACACAGATGGGACCTGGTAGAGACTTTAGGGTCAGGCATGGGATCGAGGATCCCAGATCATATAGAGTCAGAGTGGCAAGGTAGATAGAACAGTTGTAGATAACCGTAGTTTCCTTCGGTTGTCGTTGGAAGCGACAGAGCGATTGAGATTGGATTCAGCAATTAGTGGGAGTCTGGTAACCCAAATGATCACAGATTAGTTGGGACCAGGTTGGTCTTGATTCGTCCGAAAAGCAGACAAAAGATAGAAGGATCTTCGATCGGGCATAGCAATAAGAGAATTCATGGTGGAACAACTAGTTGATTGATAGGTGCCACGTCACTCACAATGGGTTTGAATAATCTCATAGGGAAGGGTTTGACCCTGTTTCGCAGCTCTCGTATGAGTCTAACTGTTACAGAGATGAATATTTTACTCAAAGGATTATCTAACCCAATCGCTAGGTGGGGTTTTCAGTATCAGGATATAGCAAGACAGAACACTTAGTGGGTGTTAGTGAAGTGGCCAACACTGGGAGTGATTGGAGAAGTAGATACAGTGAAGGGTACGTCCGTCATAGAGTAAGGGAAGATTGTTGTTTTTCGGAAGCTGCCTTGGAAAGGCCAGTGATCGCATAAGAGAAAACAGATGAACCCCTAAGATGTACAGCATAAGTACTCAAGGAGTACCGAAAGGATTATCGGGTGGGTAAGAGTTGTACTCTCAGAATTGTGGGTGATTAGAAGTGCTTTCGAGGTTCTTCAGGGATTGGACATGGTAGGTGATGCGGGCATGGGACAGGAATGTTGAGAGCAGATTACAGGATAGTTGGTCATGGCGTACTTCGAGGATGAAGTCTAGTTTAAGTAGGGGAGAGTTGTAACACCATGTTCTAAAAATATCCACTTATGGATATCAGAGGCCAAGGCTAGGGGCATTTCAGTCTTTTATGGGTTTTGAGTTTTTATTCAAGTGGTTTTGGGCTGGGATATGTCGCTAGAAGCATAGGGCTTCTAGTCTTCTGTTCGTGGATATAAGGTCCGTCCAACAAAGACTTAAAGGAATTATGATGATTCAATTTGTTGACATTAATGGTCCCTTAATGGGAAAATTTGGCAAGAAGAGCCATGCATGAAAATAAGAGACACGTGGGTACGCCCAGTGTCAGCTGGGTTACTCCCAGCGTAATAGGGTGCATAGTCGCGGGTGCGCGGAGGCGTACGCCCAGCGTATGAGAGGTACGCCTAGCGTACGCTTAGCATTCCTAAAACCCTAAATTAGGGTTGTGACACTATAAAAGGAACATTATGCTTAAAGGGCCCAACCCCGTCTCATCCTTAGGCAGTCTACACGAAACCCTAACCCTCCTTGAGTGTTATTGAACATTTTGTTCGCCACTAAGTGAGTATTTGGGTGTTGTAAAGCCATTTCTAAACAAGAGAAGAGTTTAGCAAGGTGGTGGATCGAAAGGAAACCTGTAGATCTGAGATTTTTGTTCTATTTCGAACCATTGTGAGGTATCAAGTCTAAAACTTTCCTTAAGTATGCTTAGATCTATGTTAATGGAAGCTTTGGGTCTTTTTGGTTCGAAGATGTAACCTTTATGTCACAACTCTTCTTCTAGGTTCAGGGCTGCCGCCCTTAATGTCATATGAGTCCCATAAGCAGTAAAGTTACAACCTTTAGGACTCATTTGTGTCCATACATGAGATCTAGCCCTTGGAATGAAATCATGTTGTCACATTTTGAGTTTAGGCTTGTTTCGTGGATTGCAATTCACCAAGTTAGAGACTTTATGGTTTAACACATCAGTTAGGACCTAGATCTCAGTTGGTCGCCTCTGGAGTGGAGTATCAAGCACTTAATGGAAAAGTGTCTAAACAGGAGGATTACATTAAGCGTACGTGAAGGTACGCCCAATGTACTCACTAGTAGGCTAGTACGCCCCACATACTCTACATAGTTGGGATTTATGCGTTTTGGGCCTCGATGTGGGTTTTGTTTTGGACTTTGGTCCATAGTGGGCCATCAGCAGTTAGTTAATATGGGCCAAGGAATATATAATTGGGCTTAAGGTAAGGCCCATTAAATATTGGGTCCCAATGAAGCATATTGGGCCATTAGTGGGTCGTTAGTCGGCTTGGGAAGCTTACCGAGTGTTGGACTTCGAATATGTATCAAGTTGGACTAGGAGGGGTAGAATGGTCATTCTACCTTATGAAGCATTATTGTATTGGGCTAAGTATTATTGTGGTATTGGTAGTTCGGGGAGCTAGAGGAGCAGTAGTGCGGGGATTCTCAGATAGCAGCCAGAAGTGTACCAGCAGGGTTTTAACAATGCGATGTGAGTTTGCTTCCAGTAGAAACGGGTCTACAACCATAATGCCAGCCTATTTATATAGTAGCAGTCCAGTATGCTTGATGTCTTTGTGATTCAGGCATGTCTATGTGCTATGTGTTCCGGGTTGCTGCTTCATGTAGTACGCAGAATATGTGTTAACATTATATGTTATGATGATGTTATGCTATGTTCAGTCAGTTCCGGACTCCGGTCCGATGCAGTGGTCAAGGCCCTAGTTAGTTTCGGACTTCGGTCTGATGCATAGGGCGAGGCCCTAGTTAGTTCCGGACTCTGGTCCTATGCAGTGGGCAAGGCCCTAGTTAGTTTCGGACTACAGTCCGATGTAGAGGGTGAGGACCTAGTTAGTTCCGGACACCGGTTCGATGCAGTGGGCAAGGCCCTAGTTAATTCCGGACTACGGTCGGATGCAGAGGTCATGGCCCTAGTTAGTTCCGAACTACGGTCCGATGCATTGGGCAAGGCCCTAGTTAGTTTCGGACTATGGTCTGATATAGAGGGAGAGTCCCTAGTTAGTTCTAGACACCAGTCAGATGCAATGCGTAAGGCCCTAGTTAGTTCTGGACTTTGGTCCGATGCAGAGGGCGAGGCCCTAGTTAGTTTCGGACTATGGTTTGATGTAGTGGGCAAGGCCTTAGTCAGTTCTGTACTTCGGTCCGCTGCAGTGGGCAAGGCCTAATATGTGCTTTATATGTTATTGCGTGTTATGTGATAGTTTGGGGGAGCTCACTAAGATTCGTTCTTACAGTGTAAGTTTTTGGTTTCAGGTGATTCAATTTTCAAAAGAAGAGCTCGGGAAGAATGCACTGCATAGACAATTCGTTCAGCCTGGGATGTTTATACTCTGATATATTTGACGGATGTTTTGTTATTCTTGAGATATAGAGTTGATGATTTTATATGTTGAAAGATAATTATGGTTTTATTAATGAGTTAAAATGAAATTGTTAGCTTGTATTTTTGGAACGTTTCAAGTTGGTATCAGAGCCTTTATTTAAGGGATTCGGATACACCCTTGTGTGTGTCTGGACTCAAACTGAGGAATTGGTATAGAAATTTTCAAAAAGGAAAATCAATTTTGTAAAAAGGTTTTGAGCAAAGAAAACAACTTTAAAAAACTATAAAGAAAAGAACTTCGAAAAGAGAAAAGGGTGTGGTACATGCAATGTACCAGGCTCAAATAACTACTCCCAAACTACCCATACAAGTTTATCTTATGTTATGTTATGAATATGAGAACTACATGCTAGAGTATAGCTAAGGATCTAGGAAGAGATGCCTTATATGCCTATTGTATGGGCTTGTAGACTTGCATGCTAGTACTGATCAGTCAGTGATAGGATAGTTTGTTTTAGTTATTCCTGATTGTATGAGCCTTTGAAATGCATGTACAGAGTCTTAAGTATGGGATGGAACAGTATGATTGGATTATGTGGTTAGATTTTCCCTTTTTACGAATGCTACTTTCTTTGTGCTTCGTGGGACTCTGAGTGATGGGAGTTATCCATTAGGTCAATAACTCAAGTCACACGTGATTAGGGTTGAATAATCTCAGACTACTGGATTTGGCCCTATTGCGTAGCTCTCGTATGAGTCTAACCATCTTAGCGATGAGTTCTTTACTCGAAGGATTATTTGAGCCTCGTCACATGTGATGGTATTTAGGTAGTGGTTAATTGGCACTACAAAGATACCTTCAGTAGCTGAGGATTGGGTGCAAGTAGGAGGTTACCCTAGGGAAAGCCTAAGATGAGAGTAGTGCTAGGAGCAATAGTGGTAGTGAAAGAGACTTGGTAGAGTCGAGAAAATTCTTGAGGGTAGTACAGATAAATGTGGAAGGTAGTATGGGCCCGTAATACTAAAAGCAGAGGATCCATACTTGATTCGAGAAGGGATAAGATAAAACCGGGGAGCTTGTAGTGAGTGTGTGATCCCTCAGTAGTAATGAGTATTTTGATTTTAGTTATGTTATGGCTCATGCAGTATGGTGACTCTACGGGGTAGGCCAGTGGGCAGTTCAGGTGCCAGTGAGGAGTCAAGCTCGGGTTCAGGAGCCATGCAGCACAGGGAGAAGATGAGAGAGTTAGTGTCAATAGAGATGACACGCGGTATCCTAGATCAGACTCCTGTGATCTTTGGTACGGTCAAGGAGGGTGTACTGGAGATTTTAGATGAGAGGCTGGGAGCCTTTTGTGCTGAGATGGCGGCTATGTTAGGGGTTCCTCTAGGGCCCAATGTTTACGGATCTTCGGGATCCCTCGGAAGGGAGGGTCCTATTATTACCTCTTGTCATCAGGGATCGGAGGTGCGTTACGCACCTTGTCTCCAGGAGAGTTCACTTCAGGATTGGATTACTATAGAGGATTCGCGGGTTGTGCACGAGGATTTACCCGACATTATTGAGCGTGTTACTAGCAAGATAACCACTAGGTTTGAGCATCAGACAGCGACTGTGCAGGCCGTTAGTAGGGTAGTCGGGGTAACTTGAAAGCAAGATATTGGGTTAGATATGCGCCAAGGAAAGAGGAAGCAGGAATATGGTCTAAGTCAACCAACCGAGCACTTGAGTTCGACTGTAGCAGGAGTCAAAAACGTAAAGGGTCGTGGTGGTTCCACAAAGAGCGAAGTGGTACAAAAAGATGTTCATAGCATGTCTATGTGCGGAAGGTGCAAGTGAAAAGGTCACAAGCATCAAGAATGCACGCTGGAGGAAGAGTTGTGTCATCGTTGTCATCAGCCTGGACACATCAGAGTGAATTGCCCCCGTATAAGGGTTAAGGCAGCTCCGGTTTCATTGCGGATACTCTATCATGGAGGGGTAGTTCAGGCTCCAACGCCCATGGTTCCACAGGAAATCAAGATGGAGCCGCAATAGATCATTGGCATGTATTCCAAATTAAGTTTTTTTCATGATTTTATTGTTATGGTACTGCATCGATATTAGTAGAGTATTTCAGAATATTTTGTCTCCTACTTATGATAAAGTTATATGCCATCTGCATACCTTAGACGTTAGAGTAGTAGTTCGAAGACGTTTCAGATGGGTTTTGGTCATAAGAACATCCTACGTGCTCATACAAACCCTAATGCTTGGATCTAGGTTTCTCTATTGTACATGCAAGCTATCCAAGACTATAAACCCTAATTCTAGCATACAAGTAATCATAATAACATAAGAATGGGTTTAAGACATTACCTTGATTGTTATGTAGCAATAACTATCCAATTCCTCCTTGTATTGACTTTAGAAAGCTTAGAGTCACAAATGTCACTCCTCTAATGGCTCACAAACACCGAGAGCAAGAGGATGAAGAGGAGAGAGGATGGAGGCTGCCCAAAAACATGTGAAACCCTAGAAGGATGCTTAGCCACATTTTTGGGCGATAAGGGTTCTATATATAGAGAGAGGCTATTAGGGGTTATCTAACAAGGAAACCCTAATTTGGATGCTTAAGCTCTAAGCAACATATGGACTCCTTTACTTAAAGCCTTGGACGATTTCTTATGGGTTTCCCCATAGAATTCTTCCAACCTTATAATATAAGGCATTCCATAGCCCAATTGTAATTATCTTATAATTACAATTCTAGTCCCTTAAGTTTAGTTAATCTCTTTTAATCACAAACTTAATTCTTATTAATTCTTGACTAATATTAATTAAACAACATGATTTCTCCTTTAATATATTATTCCCATAATATATTAATAAATCATATTTAATCGTTTCTCTCCATAATTCATCCTATCAAGTTACTTTGCTGAAGGCAACCCAAAAGGACCATGCACCATCGGGTCAAGTACATACCAAAATAGTTATGGACTTAGACACTAATCCAACAGTCTCCCACTTGGATACGTCTAATAACTATTATGCATATGACTTCAGATCCTGATCTGCAATCGTAGCTTTCCAAAGCCACTGTCAACTCTGATCCTATCAGATACGCATGTCCTTTAGATAAGGGATCATATATTCCTCCATTCTAGATATCATATGAGATATGATTTCTAATCATTCTCTTTGTACTATTTCTCGATTTCCGATTTATGACGACTGACTAATTGAACAAATCAAATTAGCCCTATCCCGGCCAAGCATTTACATTTGCCATCACTAAATCATCGAGGGGCCCAAAGATATCTCTTTTATCCTACTTTGGATAAAAGGAGCGGATAAACTTTGATACAAAGCTTGCTTGTACTCACTCACCGAATCACGCACAACAATATGTTTTATGACACCAAGTTACTGGTGCGTTTACATATTATCAATGTGCAACCGATTTGGAAGATACAACTCAGACATCTTGGTTTCAAGAATATAAGATGTTATCGTCTCACCAATCACTCGTGATACAATTCATGGAGTAATCCAATTGAGCGTGGGTTTAATCCAATGCTCAAATTCATATTCATAAGCACTCATGAATGTTGCAACAAACATTTTCTTATGTCTAATACTCTTTTAGACAATCCACACACCAATTCACGATAGTCTTTATTCATACCTACATCCAACATATGAACGACTGTGGCCCGTTCGAATAATTTGACTATTCTAAACCAATTAAATTATTCAGGAAGTCAAAACATGCAAATGTGAAACACAAGAATAATACTAATCCCATATGGCCTCAACCCTTTGAGCATAAATAAAACACCTTTTATTTATCACCATATCGATTACTCGTTATTTGTCGTTTCGGGTAATCAACTTCTTACTTGAATTATTACACTTGTCTCATGCTCTTAGCATGCACACAATGTTTACCTATGGTTCTTACTTTTGTGAAATAGATCAAATTGAACACATTTCCAATCATTCTCATTTCACAACTCCAAATCCTTTTTCATAAGTGTAAGAATATCAAATTCTTACCACTTATAGAATATGCTAGATTCTAACATTCTATGCAACGATCCTTTCGTAATGTCACTGCACCAAAGTCACAAAGACTATTGCCAATGATATTACACAATCTTCTATCGGAGATTGTTACAAGACAAATCTTTAGATATGGTGTCTCTCACTCAAAGTACATTCCTTTGAACATCCTTTTGCATAAAAGTTTCTAATCTAGACATAGATTTTCAATATTCAATTCCAAATATGGACACGCTTCCATATTTTCCATATGACAACTCATTCTTAATAGAATCTTTTCTATTCATAATAAATACCGATATGGTCCATTCAATACCATGCTTCCAACTACTCATAAGCAACCAATCCTCGTCGAACTTTGGATTGTCCTTTGATAGTTGTTTAATTATTTTAGTCAAAACCGATTCTAGTCCCTTTTCCCTCTAAATGCGCTATACATTTTGAAAACTTTAGAATGGTAAAATATTAAAGCATTTGCAATCGATCCTATACCTGAAGCATACGGGACACGATGCATAATGTTTTATTTGCTATGTTCTCAAAATTCGAATTGTGAAGACGAATCTCATAATCATAATCGAAATTTTAAGAACACACTATGTACCTTTGACTAAATTTATTAACATTTCTCAACCTAAGCCTTTAGATTTGAAATGAATCATAATATTCTCTCCCTTAATTATAGCAAAACAACTTTACAACCCTTACGACTTTGCAAGGTATAACTCTTGTTTTCTATAATTAATATCGCCAACTTGCAATACGTGCCTTAATAATCATACAATCATAACATTTATGCTCGCACTATCATGATGATTATTATAAAACATAACACTTATGCTCCCACTAGCTTTGACATGTATTCAGAAACAGCTTAACTTTTAGAAAAACAATACCTATTGAACTTCTTAAGTCCATGTTTCTAATACTTAATGCTTTGATAATCTTTTATCAAGGCCTCTTAAACTTATACACCTTTGCCTTAGATAGCTTATATGTGTGCCTAAACAATTAAGACTAATTGCCAAACCTCACAATTCAAATCATGGTAAAGGGATACCGTAACCATAATCGAATTCGAGAATGCAATTTTACAATCACTATCTTCTTAAAATCTTTCTTAGTGAAAGCATTTCCTCACAATCATTTTTATGAGGGAGGAAATCTTATGACACTTAGATTTAAACGGTGTATGTGTTCCTATCCATGTGAATTTGTTAAAACCAAAGTTTACGACAAATTCAAACTCATATGGACCGAACTTTCTTAATCTTGCTTTCTTGCCTTATGGTAGCACAGCTGCCCACCGTGTCTTCCAAGTAGTTAAGCAGCTCACCCTTTCCTATCAATGTACCTTTCATTGATTAAGGTGCCTTTCCTTTTATGCATTCAAAATGAAAACTCATAGGACTCACATGCATAGTTAACTCAATTGGAACAGCACAGAAACAAAATAATGTCAACACGATAGGTTGTAAACCTCAACTCGTGTGCTACTGATGATCGATAAGGTTTATTTGATTTGTTCTTGAACCTTTTGAAGACCATTAAGACTCCCACTGACTGCTTGACATATAAGATTCTCTTTGTCAATAACCATTTCTTGACAAAACAAATATTCAAGAGTTAGTGTAGCTTTTCTCAAAACACTTCATAAATTGGTCCTAGTTGGCCTTTGTCTTATCCAAGACATCACAACTTTCCACATTTGATGAATGTTATAAACCTTCTTAATACTTTTCACTCATTTTCACAATCTTAACTTTAAGACTTGTTATTGGAACGAAGTATGATTGACCTTTTGATTTAACCATTTCTTCAATTCTTGATTCCTCTTCTTAAACATACAATTGTGCTAAGACTCACTTAGACGATCAATTAAGATATGTTTCTTAATCATTAATACCTATCATAAAGCATAAACGATACTCTCCCTTCTTCTTAGAATGGAGAACCTTTTATATTTCTGCCTACTTGATTCTTCTTATTCTTTCTGCCATTGATTTAAACCTTTTCAATCAATTCAAAGTTACACTTAATCTTATAAGTATAATCATATTTACTAAACCTTTAGTCAATCATGAAGAATGTCTTCGTTACTCTTATGGTGACCTTAATCAACACACAACTTTGTGTGCTCGATCTCCTAGTCCTTCACTTGACACTTTGTCAACGAATTAGTCTAATTTCCAAGTATGAAATTTCTCATTCAACATGCAACGAAGTTGCGTGATTCCAAATTTCTGTCCAATTGAAATTTGGGCGACGAGAAACTCTCCCTATTTGGTAAATTCTCGACTTTTTCCATAAACACCATAAATAAGAATCATATCCATTTGTTGTAGAAATATTCAAACCTCAATTTTCATAACGATTTCATTACAAGGAAGTAAACAAATAAATAAATAACTCAAGCCAAATTTTATTTTGTTTATAAAAGCAGTGGAAAACATTCGTCCTTACAATGCAAAATCCATTGAAAACTATGTATTTCAAAAAGAAAATTTCTAACAACTCTATCATAACTATCTAAGCTCGAAATCTAATCTTCAAGTTCATGCGATCGAGATCCATTTCTTTGTGATTAGACTTATCTTGCTCTTTCATCAAGCTTCCTTTCTTTTCACCAATCCTACAAAACATTCAAATGCAATCTTATCACATCATGTATTAAGAATCAACATATAGGAACTTAATTTAGATAGTGGATTTTACCTAACGCGCAGTCATACTCTTTGACTCTCCCATCTTTGAAAATTTCAGGCTCTTGGGGCAGACTTCTATCCAACGCCCTTTCTCTTGGCAGCAAACGCAGGTCGCTTCTCTTAGAACATCCTCGGAAGCATGGTCGGTTAACTTTCCCAACAAATACGCTCCATTGCTTCGCCAAATCATTTCTGATTCAGTAGCAATGAGCATGTAAGTTAGGTCAATGAGGTTGTCGTCATGATCCATCATATAATACTTTCTTTTGAACTCATTATATGATTCAGGAAGTGACTGCAAAACCCAATTTACAACCAACTCATTCGGGAATGACACACCCAACATTATCAACCTATCAATGTGTGATTTCATTCCTAGAACGTGGGCACACATGGGTTTACCATCTTCATGTTTCATTTCCAACAGGGGTATAGTGATGTTGAACCTTTCAATTCTTCGATCTTGTGGGTTAGGGAGAACAACTGGAGGAGGTGGAGGAAGTGAAGCATGATATCTTGTTCGTCGATCGAATCGTGGAATAACATCTTCATGTGGAATGCTTGTTCCACGGGATTTGGGAAGACCATAGTTGTCGAACTTTGACATCTACAAAACAGTAGAAAACGAATTCAAGTTAGTTGATTTATTGAGTGCTTAGTAAATCACTCAAATGAGATACTAAGTCTAGGACCCAACACAATACGCTACAACCTAGAAAAGGGATGTCGTAATCTAGTTGCAAAATATTTGAATGTAAGTGAATGACGATTCACTAATTTCCACCATGAAAAACGAAAAAAGGACTTGAAGTTTTAAATCTATGAAAACTCCTAGATCCTTTGAGATTCATTGAACATTTCAATGGCATGTTTAAATCTCGATATGCCCCTCTAGTTTGTGACTGGGATGCCGAGGATCACAAAGCAGGTGTGAATAACCATGCAAACTTACATGGTGCCCTCACATGCTATAGTCACCTATTCGATGTGTCGGTAAACCACACACGCTCCACCGAACTATGACAAACATTGAGTCACCCTTTGCTACCTTTGCTTAGAACCATTTAGTGTGCCGGTAAACAACACACGCTCCACTAACGTCTTCGTAAGGGCACAAAGTGTAATTTCATGGAATTGCATCAATTCACTTTGCCTAAGTAACTAAGATTGGGAATTTGAAAAACATTTAGTTACTTTTGTACTTCATCATACTTATAATGGAAGGTTTCGTCCTATCCTACCGGTTCAGCTAACAACCCTCCACTAGTCAAGAGTGTGGTGGGTAAGAGTGGATACCAATTCAATCGCCATATTATAGGCAATTTCCTTAAACACCCCTTATAGACCAGCTTCGTGAATGAGGCCTACTAACAGTAAGACTGACTTTTACTCATACATATATATAAAGTTAGACTTTTAAAGTTATATATAGTATAGGGTGTATTTTACACTTTGAAAATACTAGGTGGTCAAGTTTAATAATTATACCTTTAATTGTATACCTAAACTTTTATGGATTTATTAAACCTCTTTTAATTATACACCTTAATTAATTAATAAAACCATAAGCGTGTGATTTGAACTTTTCAAAAACAAAACTAGGGTTTTAGAATTAAACCTTAATCAACTTTTAAATTCCAAAACATTAGGGTTTAGAATTTAAATAGACATCAAAATTAAACTATTAATCAAAATTTAAATTCCAAAACTTGAGGGCAAGTTTTTGGAACCTTTTTTAAAACATTAGGGTTTTAACTATTTAAATTTCAAAAGAACAAAACTTTTGGGTTCAAATTTAATCTATAAAACATAAAGGGGAAAATATGAAACTTTTCAAAGTACAAGTATCAAATAACAAATAATCTAAATTAACATTTAATCACATAATTATCCATATTTGATTTATTTAATGATTTCTTGCATAACAATTTACCAATTTAATCAAAATAATTAATCAATTATCACATAAGGAAACAAATATTTTATTAATTGATAAATATCTTCAATTAGATCAAGAATATAGTCAAATATATCTTAAAATCGGATTTATATTGATGTAATATGATAAGGCAACTATCCTTAAGCAAAAACAGCAAGAAATCCCGATTTTCCCTCCTTCTGACGAACCGACTCGCCAAGTCAGGCATGGACTCGTCGAGTCACCATGGACTCGGCGAGTTCATCTATATACTCGGCGAGTCCAGCCTCCAGAAACACAAAAATCGAATTTTTCAGTTACATCAAGCATCAATACAATAGAAACCAATCAAACCTCTGATACCACTGATGGGTTTTGGTCATAAGAACATCATATGTGCTCATACAAACCCTAATACTTGGATCTAGGTTTCTCTATTGTACATGCAAGTTATCCAAGACTATAAACCCTAATTCTAGCGTACAAGTAATCATATTAGAATAAGAATGGGTTTAGGACATTACCTTGATTGTTATGTAGCAATAACAATCCAATTCCTCCTTGTATTGACTTTAGAAAGCTTAGAGTCAAAAATGTCACTCCTCTAATGGTTCACAAACACCAAGAGCAAGAGGATGAAGAGGAGAGATGACGGAGGCTGCCCAAAAATGTGTGAAACCCTAGAAGGATTCTTAGCCACGTTTTTGGGTGATAAGGGTTCTATATATAGAGAGGCTATTAGGGTTATCTAACAAGGAAATCCTGATTTGGATGCTTAAGCTCTAAGCAACCCATGGACTCCTTTACCTAAAGCCTTGGACGATTTCTTATGGGATTCCCCATAGAATTCATCCAACCTTATAATATAAGGCAATCCATAGCCCAATTGCAATTATCTTATAATTACAATTCCAGTCCCTTAAGTTTAATTAATCTCTTTTAATCACAAACTTAATTCTTATTAATTCTTGACTAATATTAATTAAACAACATGATTTCTCCTTTAATATATTATTCCCATAATATATTAATAAATCATATTTAATCCTTTCTCTCCATAATTCATCCTATCAAGTTGCTTTGGTGAAGGCAACCCAAAAGGACCATGCACCATCGGGTCAAGTACATACCAAAATTGTTATGGACTTAGACACTAATCCAACAGTTTCCCCTTTGAGCAAGTTCTCAGGATGCAGTCACTGTGCCAACTGTGATAGGGGATTTGGAGGTATTCTGTTAGTCTTTCAGAATGGTTCAGACTTGGTATTGGTTAGTTTGGGAGCACTAGCAATAGTAAGTATCTGTTTTCAGCAGAACGACCATTAGATGGAGAAATGTATGGAGAATCATTTTCAAAATGTAAGTTGTAAGGAGCTAGAGAATCAATGTGGGGGAGAACAACCCGAGTGGTTAGAAGCAGAAGTAAGTACAAAATTAGATTAAGTGTGCATCCTCTTTCAGAAGGAAATCAGCCCAAGTGGTTGGTTGCATTAAAGAGCACGTGAGTTGGGGGTTTGGGAAACCTCTTAATGTAGAGTTTGTATTTTAATGTTAGCTGATGGCTCGTTTGGGAAACCAAGTTGGTGCATCGCCAATAGAACTCGAGTGAGTTAGGATGTAGATTATGTGAACATTTGGCATGGGATGCTTTCGGATTAGTAGTCAGTAGTATAGTCATCTTGGAGAGTGTGGTAAGACTGTGGGATAGCCGCAACATTTGTTAGTAGCCTGGTAGAGGAGTATGGGCGAGGGCCCATATCGCTTAGTTACCGGAGTTTGGGCAAGAACCGTGTCTCCTAGCTAGCATAATAGAAATCAGTAAAGGGTAGTTCGATGAGATTCAGTTTGGAGTTGGTCTGCATAGCCCTAGAAATGTGAGACCTTGAGAGAGGCCGCTCAAAGATCTAGTCGGGTGAGACCTGTAGGCGAGGCTCGTATGTTGGTAACAGCAGGGGACCTGGTAGAGACCTTAGGGTCAGGTATCGCATCGAGGATCCGATAGGATATAGAGTCAGAGTGGAAAGGTAGATAGAATAGTTTTAGATAGCCAAAGTTTATTTCGGGAGTCGTTGGGAGCGACTGAGCGATTGAGATTGGGTTCAGTAATTAGTAGGAGTCTGGTAACCCAAATTATCACATATTAGTTGGGACCAGGGTGGTCTCGGTTCGTCCGAAAAGCGGACAGAAGATAGCAGGACCTTCGGTCAGGGATAGAGATAAGAGAATTCTCGTGGAGAAGCTAGTTGATCTGAGAGGTTCCACGCTACTCACAGCGCGAGGGGTTTGACCCTGTTTTGCAGCTCTCGTATGAGTCTAACCATTGCAGAGATGAATCTTTTACTTGAACGATTATCTGACCCATTCACTAGGTGGGGTTTTCAATATCAGGATATAGCAAGAGAGAACACTCAGTGGGTGTTAGTGACGTGGCCAGTGCTACGAGTGGCTGGATAAGTAGATACAATGAAGAGTATGTCCATCGCAGAGAAAGGAAAGATTTTTGTTTTTAGGAATCTGTCTTCGAAAGGCCAATGACCGCGCAAGAGAAAAGGGGTGAGCCCCTAGGATGTCCATCATAAGTACTCAAGGAGTACCGAAAGCATTGTCGGTTGGGCAAGAGTCATGCTCTCAGGATTGTGTGTGATTAGAAGTTCTTTCGAGATTCTTTGGGGATCGAACACGGTAGGTGATGTGTGAATGGGATAGGAATGTTGAGAGTAGATTGCAGGATAGTTGGCCGTGGTGGACTTCGAGGAGGAAGTCTAGTTTAAGTGGGGGAGAGTTGTAACACCCTGTTGTGAAAATATATCTTTATGGATTTCAGAGGCCAAGGCTGGGGGAATTTCGGTATTTTATGGGTTTTGAGTTTTTATTCAATTGGTTTTAGGCTGAGATGTGTCGCTAGAAGCATAGGGCTTCTCGTCGCTTATTCGTGGATATAAGGTCCATCGGAAACGGACTTAGAACGAAGGAATTATGATGATTGAAGTTGTTGACATTAATGGTCCCTTAATGGGAAAAATTGGAAACAAGATCCATGCATGCAAATAAGAGATGCATGGGTATGCCCAACGTAAGTTGGGTTACGCCCAGCGTAATAGGGTGCATAGTCACGGGGCGCGGAGGCGTACGCCCAGCATACGAGAGGTACGCCGAGTGTACACTCAGCTTTCCTAAAACCCTAAATTAGGGTTGTAACACTATAAAAGGAACATTATGCTTAAATGGGCCAACTCCATCTCATCCTTAGGCAGTCTCCACGAAACCTAAACCCTCCTTGAGTGTTATTGAAGCTTTGGTGGCCATTAAGTGAGTATTTGGGTGTTGTGAAGCCATTTCAAAACAAGAGAATAGTTTAGCAAGGTGGTGGATCGAATGGAAAGCTGTAGATCTAAGATTTTGGTTCCATTTCGGACCATTGTGAGGTATAAAGTCTGAAACTTTCCTTAAGTATGCTTAGATCTATGTTAATGGAAGATTTGGGTCTTTTTGGTTCGAAGATCTGACCTTTATGTCACAACTCGTCTTCTAGGTCCAAGGTTGCCACCCTTAGTGTCATTTGAGTCCCATAAGTAGTAAAGTTTCAACCTTTAGGACTCATTTCTGTCCATGCATGAGATCTAGCCCTTGGAATGAAATCATGTTGTCACCTTTTGAGTTTCGGCTTGTTTGGTGGATTGCAAGTCATCAACTTAGCGACTTTACGGTTTAAGACAACAGTTAGAACCTATATCTGGTTTGGTAGACTCTTGGAGTGGAGTATCAAGCAACATAATGGAAAAGTATCTTAACAGGAGGATTATGCTGAGCGTACGTGCATGTACGCCCAGCGTACTCACTAGCAGGCCAGTACGCCCAGCGTACGAGAGGTACGCCAGCATACTCAGCAGAGTTGGGCTTTCTGCGTTTTGTGCCTTGATGTAGGCCATCAGGAGTCAGTTAATATGGGACAAGGAATATATAATTGGGCTTGGGGTAAGGCCTATTAAGGATTGGGCCCAATGTAGCAAATTGGGCCATTAGTGGGTCACTAGATGGCTTGGAAAGCTTACCTAGTGTTGGACTTCGAATATGTATCAAGCTGGACTAGGAGGCGTAGAATGGTCATTCTACCCTATGAAGGGTTATCGTATTAGGCTAAGTATTATTGTGGTATTGATAGTTCGGGGAGCTAGAGGAGCAGCAGTACGGGGATTGTCAGATAGCAGCCAGAAGTGTACCAGTAGGGTTTCAGCAGGCGATCCAGTCAGGTTGAAGGCTCATTAAACATGTTTTTTGTTTATATGATACGATTATGAGTTTATGGTGTTTGTATTTTGGGGGAACTCACTAAGCTTCGGGCTTACGGTTGTTGATTTTCTTTTAGGTACTTCTGATGATCGCGGGAAGGCGAAGGCATGATCGTTCACCTCCTTATGTTTAATGATATGATTCTGGGATACGCTAACACTATACTATTTTCAAAACATATTTGTAATAATTATTGGTTTTGATATGCTTTAAAAAGTTTAAATTTGGCATACTTTTTATCGGTGTTATAATAACCCTCCAAAACCGTAAAACCCCATTTAGCGATAACTCCTTTGTTCAAAGTCCATTCCTGATGAAATTTATATCCACGGAAAGGTGAAGATAAGCCCTACACTTCTAACAACTCATTTTAGCCTTAAAACTTCTGGAAAAAAAACCCAAAACTAATGAAAGCCCTAACTACCAAATTATGATTACATTGTTGGGATCTGAAACACTATCGAATACTCGGATCACTTATACTATAACACCCACATCCAAAAAGGGTCAAATCCTTTCTTTCCCAAGGCCCTAAGCCTTATGATAACTGATGATCGCGCCACAACCCCGAATAATGAACGGATTGGAAACCGAGTGTTACACCATAACATGGGATCAGTGATTATTCGTTATACAACTGCTTCTACGAAGGTCTAACACCCATAGAGCGAAGGTTGATAAATGATTCAAGTAAAGGATCCTTAGGTGACATGACAGCAACTGAAATCCATAAAATGATAGAAAAACAGGCCTATGAGTCAAAGCATTTCCAAAAAAAAAAGATGATTGGTATACTAATCAGCCACATGGTGTCAAAGAAGACAACAACGCTCATCTAGAGTCCCAGGTTTCTGAACACACAAAAGAAATGTTGCTGTTGACGAAAGAAAAAGTAGATACAAAGAAACAATGATGATTGATCATCCTACTGATTTGTGCATATTATTGAAATAGGATACAACTATAGTAAAAGTTGTCGGAGGTTATCACCAGAGTTACCAACACAACTTTCAGCAATGACAGTAGTATCAAAATCCACCCAGATTTCAACAACGAAATTTTCATTCGTCCACTTTTCAGCAAAACTTTTTGAATCAGCAAAAGAAAAATTATCAAAGGCATATTTTTCGGAACCATCCTTCGAATCAGCAAGCTAGTAGTTCTAGTGTGTCCCTTACAAGATACTGTAAAAAGTCTCGCCACGAGTACCCAAGCAGTCCAAAATGAAACCAGGGCTAGTATCAAGAATCTAGAACAACAGGTGTCTCAACCTGTAATTTCTGTGGGTCGGATGGAATCTCAACAAAAGTTATCGGGGTATACTAAGAACAATATGAAGCATAACGTGAGTGTTATGTCCTTGAGAAGTGAAAAAGGTTATGAAGGCCCAAGTGTATCTGAACAAGAAAAAAAATTTGGAATAAAATTTGAAGAAGTTTTGGGTGACACAGAAGCTGAAAATGTGGTAGAAAAACAAACTCCAAGACTAGACAAGCTGAATCTGAAACAGTACAAGGCAATTCCACCATTCCCATCACGACTAAGAAGCATGAAACGCGAGCATGAGGACAAAGTTATTATGGAAACCTTTCGTAAGGTAGTAGTAACAATCCTACTTTTAGATATAATTAAACAAATTCCTTGTTACGCCAAATTTCTGGAAAAAAAATGTGCATTTCTAAGAAAAAACTGAAAATTAATGAAATAATAAAAGCTAGTGAAAATATCTCTTTAATTTTGCAAAAAGGTTCCCCGAAAGTGTAACGATCCGGAAATGTTCTCAATTCCTTGTAAATTAGAAAACCTTACTTTTTCAAAAGCCATGCTTGATCTAGGAGCTTCATTAATATCCTTTCTCTATTGGTTTCTGAAAAATTAAAATTAGGATCTTTACAAAATACCGGGACACTCATTCAGTTGGCTGATCACTCGATAGTACACCCAAAATGTGTATTGCAGGATGTTTTCATCCGAGTGGGTGAACTTATTTTTCCCACTGATTTTTATATTTTGGACATGGGTAATTTGGACATATTAGATACAAACTCTATTATTTTAGGCATGTCATTCATGAAAAGTGCAAAAAAAAAAAAATAGATGTTTTTAATGGCACAATTTCAATGGAGTTTGACAAGTATGTGGTTAAAATTAAAATAAATGATGCTAATTTTCGAGCTGAGAAGTTTTTTCATAATTTTTTGGGTACTAGAAGCCTTTGTCTAAGGATAGCTGTGAATTTTTTAATGTTTATGTGCAAGAAATATTTATAGACAGAAAATTATCCGGCACGTCAAAGGAGATGAAAAAGGGAACGGTTGGGGAAGAATAGGAGAAAAAAGGTGTTGAACAGAAGTTCACAGAAGTAAATAAATCTAAAGAGGAAAAGGGGCATCTGATATCTACTGAAGAAGCATTAGAGAAAAAACTGAAAAGAAAAATGCTTTTGGGAAAAGAAATTCAGGAAGATGTGACTTATGATACGAATCTAAAAAGAAGAAAATTTAAAGAGAAATATGAGATTGCTAGAAAGAAAAACACGATCAGAAAAACTAAGAAATTTAAAAATCAGAAGTAAAACTTGTCTAATAAAAATCTGAAGTCTTTCTATCTTGCTGCACAAAGTTCCAGATCCATCAATCATGCCATATCTGAAGGGATATAGAGTGACAAAGAAAAAGATTGAGCTGAAGAGAAGCCCACATTAAGCAGTTAACAAATATGGTTGGCAAAGTTAAGCCAACGACTTAAAAACAAAAGGGGGGCAGGGGGGGGGGAGGGGGTGTAGGAGACAACCCGATGAGTAATTTTTAGTTTTTACGCTTTTAATAAAGAAATGGTTGTCATTCCAAGCAAGCTTCGGGAAATCAAAGGATCTTCAAAGTTGTTGAAATTCATATTTTTCACCAACATCTTTGTCAAAATTAGAATTTCTGCAAATTTATTAGGTACATTTTATCCTACCTGTAACTTTTGTTTTTATATGTACTATTGAGGTGTTCATTCCTCTCTGAACATTGAGAACAATGCATCATTTTATGATTTGGAAGAGAATTATTAAAAAATTAGCATCTTATTTTGTTAAAAAAATTAAAATTTTTTTGTCTTTCAGATTTTATTTTCCTTCTTTTCATTTTGCATTGCATTTTCATACAAAGTTCAAAAAAGCCAAAAATGTTTTATGTTTCTGTTTTTATTTTTCTACATTCTTAAAAAAATCAAAAATATTTTTATATTTTTTATTTTATATAAACTTATACAAAAAAAATTAAGAAAATAAAAGAAAAATATTTGAAGTTACATTATATGATGACATTCTGGCATTCGGTAGCTCTATACAAATGAAAAATGAAAGTCCGAAGCGATCAAATCGATAGTGGTATGTTCAATAGTAGTTCCCATCACTAGGAGTCGCAAAACACCGTGAGCCGAGATGCCGGCTGTAAAAAATAAAAAGAATAGCGTATCGAAACACTGTCTCGGTGTTAATAACAATTTAGAATTATTTACTTTGGAATCTTTAAAAAGAACCTTGCTTGACAAATTTGTATCCATAGAACACATATCTATTTGTTAGCATGTGTTGTCTTCGCGGTAATAGAGAGCCCTTATATCAGATCCACATAGTCAAAAAAAAAAGACGGGTATGAACTGACATATCTTATATCCAAGTCAAAGTTCAAGCACTTACTCAATGAAATCTCATAAAATTCAAAAAAAAAAGTTGATTGAAGAACTCAAGCTGACGATAAAGATACAAACACTCGAGTTCAATAATATTAGAAGCCATTTCAAAGACAAATCTAAAAAATAAAGAATTATGTGATATGATATATATTGCTCTCAAAAAAGTGAAAGCATATGAGCTGGGCCCCTATAGGTGTGGTGCACTAGTTCTGTGAAAGTTGATTTGACGTTACAAGTTCTTTACTATGCATCAAGCCTGGATCTTAATTAGCTAGTCTTGAGGACATGAAATTCTGAAATGTGTTATTTTTTCTTTCAAGACAAATTTAACAATAAATTTTAAATAAAATTTACATTTGGCTATTGGTTCACAGTGCCAAGCTTCTTCTTTACTTTGGGAATTTCTGAAAGATGGAAAGTATGGTAATGATCGTCTAGGAACTGATTCCATTAGAGCTTTCCTAGGTGTTAAGTCTGATCATGTAAAAAAAGAGTGTAAGTGTTTTAGTTCAAGTTTTTTGTTTCGCTTATTTTGTTCTAATTTCTTTTTATATCATCTACATCTTTCCATTTCAGTTACAATATTTAATCTTTTTCTTACATCAGGTCAAGTAAGGTTCAAGCTTGGGGAGATTTGATAAATGTCATTTTATGCATCTTTTAGGGTCGTTTTTATTAGCATTTAAAATCATAGTTTACACATTAGAATGTCACTAGTTTAAATAATGTTCATATCATTCGTTCGTTAGAATTCTCATATTGCTCATGTTTTATGTTGTTTTCAGATAATTTGAGTGGAGTAATACTTTGGGATTAACTTTGGATGCGTTTGACGAAGCATTAGAGTTAAATGAGTTTGGAACATATAAAGGATTCTAGGTAATGCTTGCAACATGTTTTGGTCAAAAAATTTGATCGAATAAACATTTTGCAATTTAGAAAGAACAAAATTAAGAAAAATGAAAACTTTGATCAAAGAATGAAAAATCCGATCGTGTGCGCCAAAAATACGATCGAATTTTATTTTTTTCTTGATATCGGAGACTCTGGCACGTTTATATAAGATGGCACTCTGATCAAATTGAGGTTGACTATTCTTGAAGATCCAGACAACGAAAAGGATGATTGTTGAGGCAATTTCAATGATTTCTGAAGATATGAAAGCTGAAGATCATCTCCTACATTTAGTTAGCAAGATTAATTAGTTAGTTTATCTTTTTGTTATTTTTAATTCATTTTTACCCATGTCTGGCTAAAACCTTAGTTTCAGTTCTGCATTAGACTAATACTTTTTCATGTGATCAGTTATCATATTTGGTTTTCATTGTGTACTTCTATCTAGTTGTTTCGGTTTTAAGCTTCATGAATTTTTTATTTTGAATTCTTTTTAATATGATCATTTAGCTAGGGTTTAATCAAACAAGTTAATCAGTTAATATAATCTGTAATTGTTCTTGTCAACTGGTAATAAGTAACAAGTATCATATTGGTTCTGTTTTGGGATTTAACTCTGACATAAACTAAAATTTCAAACCTTTACACTTCTAAGCTTATGAAAAATATTTGGTATTGCTAGGAATTTTACACAGATCTTAATGCAATTTTTTTAATCTTAATTAAGAGCTTATTTAATTAGATAGTAAAAATTTAGGGTTAACTGAAGGGCTTGTTTTGGTTAATTTAATTAGGTAACAGAGACTATACTAGAGCTTGTTAGTTTTTCTAAGTACCAACTTAGATAGAATTCATTTTGATTAACCAGATCTAGTTGATTACATGATTAGGAAAGTCACAACAAAGCTGAACTCATTTCTATTACTGATTTTATTTAGTTTATTTCACTATAATTTTTAGTTGTAGTTTTAAATCAACCCCCTTCCCCCCCCCCCCCCCCCCCCCCCGATTTTATTATTTTCAATTAAATTTATAGTATGTGCCTTATGTAAAAATGCATTGACCATTACGTTGTTTCCTTGAGGATTCGACCCTCCTTCACTGTGTTATACATTAGTGCAACCACCAGTGAAAATTTTATTTTTTTAAATCATACGCGACAACTGTTTAACATGGTCTTTTGTTGAAAATCATTTTATTTACTTTTAAAATTTTGAAAATTTTGACTGTAGTTTTTTGGACATTACACTATACACATTCGCTATCGTTAATTGCACTTTTTTACTGTAATCGAATTGGCTATTCATGATGGGAGTAGTCGCTCTTTGAGTATTTGTGGTTCTACCAGCCTATCAACTTCTTGAATAGTTTCTTTTTTCCTTTCACCTAATTGCCCTTGCTTATTTTGTCTAAGCGACTTTGATCCCACTTTTTCATTGAGACTATGTTCAATTACACTTGTGGCTATTCAGAATATGTCTAGTGGTTTCAATGCTCAATTGTCCATATTCTTCTTTAAGAGCCTGATCAAGCTGACACCTAGGTGTATGGGTAAGTTTGGTTAGACTCTTTGGCTTGAGGATGTGGGATTTGAAAGATCTAGTATGCTCAAGAATCATATTAAAGTAATTTCGCTAATTAACATATGATGCTATAGGCTCACAATAACAACTTGATACAATTGATTATTTATTAGAAATTGATTTTAATAAATATTCAATGAACTCTTATAATTAAATTGGAAATTATTTATTTCTAGGAAATAATAATTTTCATTCGCAAGTAGCATATTATTTCATATGATATGAATTAATAAGTCATGCACAACATTTTGAAAAAGATAAATTATTTTTTCTTTTACTAAAAGGTTAAAGTTTATATTTTATAAACTTGGTTAACAAAATTTAAACCTCATGATTTCTTTTGAGATAGTTAAGCATCAAAATTATAGGAGGGATAAGAAAGCTAATGAACACCATGCTTCTATTAATTTATTAACAAATTCATGCTCTTATTTTTGTAGACTTTGGTTGCTAGGGACATAGTGTCTTTAATCACAAGTCTCAATAGGTAAAGACCTTACTTTTTGTGGAATAAGTTTCAAGTTTTTTGCTTGTTGTTTTCACTTGTGAAAACCAAAACATGCAAGGATGCATGTTCCCTCTCTCATTTTTTTTCTCAAGCCTTGAAGAACACTTTTATACTCTCTTGATGTTCATACTTTTGTTATGAACTTCAATCTTATGATTTAAGAGTTTTGTACTAACATCTACATTAATTTGGCTTCTTGTTGGTGTCTCTAAAGTTCATCATTCTTCATCCACTTCCAAGCTTACAAAGATGATTCAAAGAAATACAAAGGTTGTTATTTGTTCTTCTTCTTTGGTTGTGTTTTTTTTTTCTTTTCAAAGTTTTTTTTTTATAATTGTTAGTTTATGTGAAAAAAGTTTTGATGCATCTTTTGTCATTTAAAGTTGTCTTAGAAAAACAAAGATTGTTAATGTGTATGTTGATATGTATGATGTGCATAAAGTAGCCAAGTATCATTGTGTTTGTTGTGTTGTTGTGTTGTTTGTTTTGTAAAATGGTTGTAATAATTTATTTATTCATGTGGTAGGTAATAAATCAAATAGATTAGTTTTCTTAGTTTATTTTTCAGAGTAATAGACTAGTTATTAGAAATAATTTATTCGTACAAAAATATAACAAAAATGAAGTTGGAAACATTTTTTGAAGACCAAAGAGCAATTTTCGAGTCTAAAAGGTGTGCATGATTTTCAGTGATAGTTTTCTGAAAAGTGTCACTAATGCCTTTTACAAAGGGTTGTTGGACTTTAGCGACAGTTGCTGAATTTTAGCTTTCAAAAAGTTCTTCAAATCTTTTGCAAGCAAATGGTGTTTATTTGAGTTGGAGCTTCTACAACAATATTACAAGAATATTTTGTCCCTTAAAATGTCCATTTAGGAATGGACTTGACATTTTTTTCTGTTGCGTCACAAAAAAATATCATTAGTTGGTTATGTTTTATGCACATATAATTTTATGCATGTTTGTGCTGTTTATTTTATGCAATTATTATGTATGGTTGAGAAATTAGTTTTTCACATGCTAAAATAATTTTTTGGACAAAATAAATATCACATGGAGTTTGGTTTTCAAAATTTATAATGTGGACATAAGATGTAACAAGTCATAGTTTTATAATAAATTTTGGTTTTCTAAACACATTAATAACATCAAATTGTGAAATACTCAAATATAAGTTTTAAAATGATGATTTTTATAACTTATACAAACTTTAAATATATAAGTAATAAAAGGAAGTTTTATTAAATATATAAAAGATTCAAATGCACTCAAACTTAATATCGTTTATTAAAATTGAATTGCTTAAATTATATAAAAAATAGTTTTTTATATAGAACCCTTAAAAGTGATTTTCTTTTGAAAATTGGTACCATTGTTTATTATATGCATGTAATAATCATGATATCATATGTTTTTAAAACTAGAATTATATAAAATATAAAAGACCTTTTTTACAAACCTCAAATCTATATGATCCATTTTGAAGAAGAATCACACATGTCTTGTATGCACTAGTGTGATAAAGGATACATAACCGCTTAGTATTATCTTTTGATGGCCGTAGTGTCTTCGTGATTTATACCATGTTATAGGTTGATTTGAACAACTTTTCAAATTGGATGACTTGATCTTTTGTGATAAATGATACCTAAGCAAGAGAGTTTTGAGGAATAGATGAGATCAAACATGTCTAATTAAATTTTTTATTAGTGATCCTATAATCATTGGAATTATATAGTAACATATAATGATAATCGATATCTACCGGGTTGAATTCAAATTGATGGGATAAAGGATATCTTACCAGTTAATTGTTTTGTAACTTGGATCCTAGACTTTCATAATTAATGTTTTTGGAAACTCAAAGGGTATTAATTACTAAAGAATTTATATATTGAAAATACAAAATGAATTTTGTTAAAATTTTGTAGTTAAATAATCCATTCTCATTTCCATTAATTTTCATTTTATTTAATGACTTAATGAAGCAATGACATTCACTAGATACAACTTCAATGAAGGGGTTCATGTCTTAAGAGACAATCTCATGAGAGATATGAAATTGTATACACTTAAAGGTCATAGTCTTAAACTATTTGCTTAGGTAAATAAGCCTAAACATTATACCTAGTAAATTCATCATTGTGATGCTAAAGATGTTTCAAACATCAAACTATGAATACTTAAAGGTAGACTTAGCAAACTGGTCAAGGCGTGCCGACTTCGTGCTGGTTGGGATATTAAATGAATTGAGGGTAGTTAACACGGACACGACACGTTTAATAAACGGGTTGGAAAACTTGACACGGACATGAATCTGTTATAACCGTGTCAACCCGACACGAGACATGTAACCCGCTTAACCTATAAAAAATGTGAAACCTGCCAAACTGTGTGACCCGTGAATTGACATATAGTGGTAAACAAAATACAAAGTTAACTTTGTCAATTTGTCATCAACTATCAATAACAAAATGACAACAAAACAACAAAAGAAATTGAAAGTTCAAGTAATCATCCAAATGTCATGCAATACCAAAAACAATAGAAATTGAAAGTTCAAGACTTCAAGTAATCATCTAAATGACCAAAACATTTAAAATATTACAATCAACAAAAAAAAAACCAAGTTTAATTCCAACAAAGGCTAAAAGTTCAAAACAAATCAAGTCTTTTTCAAGCTATTTCTTCTTCATCATTCTTTCTCAACATAATCCAGATTGTTGTGTTCGAACACCAGATGTGTCACTTTCCTTTGCATATTTATCAACATCAACCTTCAATGTAGTAACCTCTATGCATAATTCTTCAATTTCATGTTGCAATGATGCTACAAATACAAAAATCTATATTAGCATACAAATGAAAAAAAATAATAATAATAATGTTGTTGTTTTCATAAAAGACATTAACAAAGCAGTTTTTTAACAATAAAAACTGCAATTTTTAATGTGCAGTTTATTAACAATAAAAATTGCAATTTTTAATGTGCAATCTTTTTATCATTTTTTGTAGAAAAACAGGAAAACAGGAAAAAAAAGAAACATGAATTTTTTTAGTTTCTTACATTCTTTTAAAACCAATCTTTAAGAAAAAAAAGTACTTCATCATTTTCTACCTTTAATGAGCTCTGATATGCACCAAGAACTCTTCCTCCTATACTAAAAACATATTCGGAAGCAACAGTGGACATTGGGAAGGCGAAAATATCTCTATCCATTTGAGAAACAATGGGAACCCGTCCTTGAAGGGGTTTCCAATGCTCCAACACATTCAAATCACCAATTTGAGGTAATTTTGGCTCTTGTAAATACGATTTCAATTTAGATTTACCATCGGTGGTAACTCATAGCTAGAAAATTCATCAAAATCCTAATAGAAAGATTAAAGTTAGACAACAAAAATAAAAAATCAGTTAAAAGTTGAAAAAAACAAAGAAAATTTTTACCGTCATATACATGTAAGACAAGTTTTCATCAACTTTAGGAGAGGCAGGCGAGCTTTCACTTGCCTTGGACTCGGTATTAATGGCTACATACTCATCAAACAAGGAAAATAACTTTTTTAAACAAATCCAACTCGAGATCGGAAGTTGAGACATATACCCTTTTGAAAGCCCAGTCAATAACTTCAAACTTGTAAAAATGATCAAAAATAATAGCAATACCCATGATAGTACTAAACTCGGATCAATATTTATCAAATTTCAAGTTCATCTTAGTTGCCATGGTCTTTATAAAGTCATCATTATTTACCACCTCCTCTTTCAAAAGCAATCTTATCTTGAGAAGTTTAGGAAAATAAAGATTGGCTATTGGATACTTGGAACCCGAGAAGGCTAAAGTCATTTCATGACAAACTTGCAAAATCTTACAAATTTCTTCAATCTTGTACCACTCTTGGGAACTAGGACAATGAACAAAATTAGCGTGGGTCTTTGCCATTTGAAGAAGTGTTTTTTGTAAAACAATGCATTATCTAGCATGATAAATGTAGAATTCCAATGAGTAGAGACATCTTGTCTTAACCCTCTACAGGACTCAAGACCAACATGTTGAACGGCACGTAAAAATGCATTTTTCCTGTTTTGAGAACCCTTGCAATACTTAACACATTGTCTCACTTTTTGACAGCTTCGTCTAATTCCTTTAACCATCTTGTACTATCAAGTTGAGAATGTGAGCACACCAACAAACATGGAAATAATCACCATTACACAACAAATCCAAATCTAATTTTAAAGCATCAGCCATAGAATCATTTGAATATGCCTTGTCTAATGCTATCGATACTACTTTATTAAAAATTCCCCATTCTTTTAACAACCCATAAACCTTTTCACCTAATGCAACACTAGTATGCGGAGGATGCATGAGAGTAAAAGCAAGAACTTTTGTTTGCAAAACACGAATTTGATCAACAAAGTGAGCAGTTAATGAAGTATACCCATCGGTGGTCATAGAAGTCTAACAATCAGAAGTTAATGCTACTCTACCAGGAATATGTTTCAACACATCACCAAAGCTTATTTTTTTCAACTAGATACTTGTTTTTTATCTCACTTTTTATGGTGTTTCTACAAAAGGTTTTCACTTCCGGGTTCAAGTAAGGAAAATAGTTCCTAATACCTTCACATTCAACAAATTGAAGAGGAAGATTGTGTCTAGCAATTGCAATTGCAACTAATTCACTAAATTCATCAAGCTTATACATGGAAGAGCGAGTTACTAATGAACCATTCATGTTAGTTTTTATCAAAAGTTGACCAATGTCAACATAATTGTTTGTGTTACATGTCCTAACATATGTAAGCATATTCCCTATCCCATAAGTACTTTTAGCAATGTATTTAGTCCTACATTTCTTGCATTTAGACTGAATATTTCCATTTTCATCTAATTAATCAATCATTTCACAATGTTTCCAAACAGGGGATGTTAGCTTATGGTGGCGCTACACAAGGTTATCATATAAGTTTGGTTTCTGTTTTTTTTTTCACCATAGCAGCTTTAGAAGCTATAGAACCCGATGGAACTTTTGCTTTATTTAGAACGCTTCCAACCTCCTCTTCACCTTCATCACCAAACAAGTTAATAACTTCATCCATTTTAGTTAGCTGTTATAAAGACAAAGAACAGAAAAAGAGTGATTATCGAGTATGGTTTGGTACTTAGATGTAAATAGTAATAAAGAACAGATTTAAAAGTACCTAATAGACTGGGATGAGGCGACGAAGTTGTGAAGGAGTTCTAGCAAACGACGTGCACCAGCTGAAGGAGATGCCGAAAGGAATGAAGTCCTGAACAATGAACGAAACAGAAGTCATGTAATTGACTAATCGTGTTGTTGAATGGTGATTGTTGAAGTCGTAAAACGTGAAGGTCCAAACTTTTATTCTCTAGGACACAAATAAAAGGAGGGAGGCGGATAGGATACGACGGGCACGACTTGTGAATACAAAATTAGATTAGGTTCTTTCAACCATCTTGTGAATCCTAAACCCTAATGGACTTGTGAATTGGTTTTTAGCAACTCAAATATTAACAAGCCCAAAAAAATTTATTATAATTATAACCATTTAATATATTTATAAAATAAAAAAAATTTGTTGTTTTACTCAGGTGTGAGTCGGTAATTTGTTTCATTAGCATTCAGTAGACACGTCAGTATCCAGAGAGAGGCGATGAGTTGACCTCTACAACTTTCTATAGCTAACGAGCGAGCAGTGTATGCCATGGACGTGATTAGAGGGTGTGTGCCTGAGATTTTCGGCGTTGGGTTTTCGATATATCTGGTCCCAATTGCGATGGGGGACGTATGTGTCATCTTGGGCATGGATTGGTTGAGCCGATTTGGGGTTGTGATAGTCTGCGAGCAGTAAATGGTGACGATTCGAGATCCTAGTGGGGGAGTGCTGATAGTTTATGGCGAGGGAACTCGAAGTGGATCAGCATTATGTTCGGCTTCCAGAGCAAGGCAGAGTTTGCAGCAGGGTTGTAAGGGGTTCATAGCTTATGTACTGGATACGAGGACTGATTTAGAGAGACCGATATTAGTTGGCGAGGTTTCAATAGTGTGCGAGTTCCCAGACGTTTTCCCCGAGGAGTTGCCGGGTGTGCCTCCCGAGAGCTAGGTAGAGTTCTGTATTGATTTGTTTCCGAGGGCAGCACCTATCGCCAAGGCGCCCTATCGACTTGCTCCTCCATAGATGCAGGAGTTATCCTCGCAGCTCAGGAGTTGTTGGGGAAGGGGTTTATTCGGCCGAGTAGCTCGTCGTGGGGAGCGCCGATTCTTTTTGTCAAGAAAAAGGATGGTTCACACCGGATGTGCATTGATTATTGGGAGTTGAACGAGTTAACCCTCAAGAACCATTATCCGTTGCCGAGGATTGATGATTTGTTCGATCAGCTTCAGGGGGCATCTTGGTTTACCAAGATAAACATAAGGCTAAGCACCAGCATCCGCATGGCATGTTGCAACCACTTGAGGTTCCCCAGTGGAAGTGGGAACATATTTCTATGGATTTCATCACTAAACTACGAAGAACCCCAAAGGGTGTCGATGTATTCTGGGTGATCGTGGATCGATTGATGAAAAGTTCTCACTTCCTTGCTATCAATGAGAGTTCTTCCGTAGAGAAGTTGAAATATATGTGAAGGATGTGGTGTCTCGGCATTGGGTGCTGATTTCGATTGTGTTAGATCGAGATGTATGTTTTACTTCCAGGTTCTAGAAGAAGTTTTATGAGGAGTTGGGTACGAGGTTGCATTTCAGCACTGCTTATCACCCTCAGACCGACGGTCAGAGTGAGCAAACTATCCAAACACTGGAGGACATGCTTCAGGCATGTGTATTAGACTTCGGAGGCACTTGGGACACGTATCTGTTGTTGGCCGAGTTTTTCTATAACAACAGCCACCATTCGAGCATTGATAAGCGTCCCTTCGAGCTGTTATATGGAAGGAGGTGTCGAACTCCCATTTGTTGGGGAGAGGTAGGACAACGGGTGATGGGTAGTACGGAGATAGTACTCCAGACGACTGAGCAGATTTAGTAGGTCAAGAAGAGGTTGCTGACGGCCCATAGTCGCAAGAAGAGTTACGCTGATAGGCGTCGCTCAGAGCTCTAGTTTCAGGTTGGTGATTTCGTTCTCCTGTAGGTATCACCTTGGAAAGGTGTGATTTGATTCAAGAAGAGAGGCAAGTTGGGACCTCGATATATCGGTCCATTCAGGGTGACAGCTAGGGTGGGTAGAGTAGCGTATCGTTTGGAGCTACCCGCCGAGTTGAGTAAGATTCATGATACCTTCCACGTGTCTCAGTTGAGGAAGTGTATTGCCGATGATTCAGATGTGGTTCCATTGGAGGACATTCAGGTGGATGAGAGCCTGAACTATGTTGAGAGGCCGATCGCGATCCGAGATAGGAGAATAAAGGTTCTAAGGAAGAAGGAGGTGTCCCTGGTTTAGGTCTAGTTACAACATCGGAAGGGGTCCGATCTGACTTGGGAGTCGGAGTTAGAGATGCGGGAGCAGTATCCAAAATTGTTTGCAGAGTGAGACTTCGAGGGCGAAGTTTGATTCTAGTGGGGGGAGAATTGTAACATCCGGATTACCAGGTATCTCATTTTAAGTATTCTTATTGAATATTAGAGACGGACTCGGCGAGTAGGCGCTCGGACTCGCCGAGTGGGATTGCGCATGTGTTGGTCTGATTTAATGGAGAACTTGGCGAGTCCATACGTGGACTCGGTAAGTCCACACTGTTTAATGAAACCCTAATTTCTCGGGTTTAGTTCCTATTTAAGGACCCTTATAGCCACCATTTGCGACTACCAGACCACTAAGAGAACCCTTATAGTGCTTGAGCGTTTGTGAGAGAGAAAAAGCCATTATTGGACCTTTGTGGGTTTGTTTTGCAAGAAGGAGTTGATTCCAACTTAGAGGAGGCCAATGAAGTTGCTTATTTATGGATTGCAAGAAAAGGACGTCATCCTTGAGGTAGCATATCGATCCTTTTTCTGTTTTCTTAAAGAATCCATGGATCTAGGGTTTTCTATACCCTTTATTGGGTTGATTTGTTGGGAATATGGTCCCTTATCATGTTTAGACATCAGATCTAGATCCATAGTGGTCCAGAGAACCTATTCCACTTTGCTTTATGAAGAGTTATGGAAGAAATGGACTTAGGATGTTGTATTTGGGGCTAAATCATCAATTAGTGTCATTTGGACGTTGCATGAGCATCAAGTTCGAACCTTTATGTGATTATTGAGCTTAGGAAGATTATATCTATGGATTAGAGGAACAAATCTGACCTCAGAAGGTCCTTTGAGTGTGAGCATGGAATGAACTCGCCAAGTCTATGAGCAGACTCGACGAGTCGAGTCGGGGTTGCCCCTCGATTCGTGACAGGCGTAACTTGTCGAGTGGAAGAAAGACACGATGAGCCAAAAGAGCCTGAAAGGATTCAGAGGATCTGCTTGGACTCGCCGAGTCATATTTGTGCACTCGACGAGTCAGGTCAAAGCTAACCATTGACTTTCGTTGACTTTAGGGTTCTGGTCAAGATTGATTCAGGAGAGTTCAGGGAAGGATAGAATGGCCTTCTACCTAGTCTGTAGAGATGAGATCATGGGAGAGTATTGATCGGGAATGTTATTTGAATAATAGGAGGAGGCTAGGTTGGGACGTTAAGCACGAGAGTTTATCCGACTTGATTGAGGTGTGTCTTCTCACTATGCCTTACCCGATGGGGTGATTATGTGTGACTGAAAGGTCTTATGTGTGTGATAAAAGTGTGATGCATGTTGTATATGTTATATGTTATGATATGAATATGATGATATGGACCGGAAGGTCAACAGAGCATGGACCGGAAGGTCAACAGAGTTATGGGATGGAAATTCCCTGAGACACTTGGATCGGAAGATCCCATAGAGCTATGGCCTGGAAAGGCGTATGTGCTATACGAGGTATTTTGGGGAACTCACTAAGTATTATTGCTTACCATTTCGTGTTATGTGTTTTAGGCAAGGTTGTAGAAATCGGTCAACGTAGGCTAATCGGTGGATTGGGGTCAAGAGATTAATCGGCTAGGCGGGGATTAAGCGGGGACCATTATTTATTAAAAAAAGTATTAAAAAATAATAAATATAACATTAGTCATAATAATATAAGTAAACACAAATTATAACACACAAACATGAACCCGGAACAAAGAATAACATTTTAACCACATTAGGCATTTCATCGAGAACATTGCATGTATGTTGATAAACACCAATTATAACACACAAACATGAACTTGTTATTTCCAGTATACAAACAACTTCGTATTTTTAATATACAACCAAATAGAATCAAATCGAAACACAAATTATAAGTGATTACAGATTCACAAATTCACGAATTCACAACCAATATATAACAAAAAGAATGAGAAGAAGCAGCCTAAGGTATTAAACTATAATGGTTATTGTTACATGTTTCGTGGTTTGATGGGCAGGGGTGACTGGTCACGATGATTGAGAACGAGAACAACCAAAATTACGATGGCAGTTGATTGTTTCTCAGTGTTTCGACAAACAAAAAATTAACAATCACTTTGTCTGATTCAATCGCTAACGAGAGGGGGAGAGAGAGAGAGAGAGGGAGTCGATCACGTGAAATTGAAGAATTCCGATGAAGCGATGAGCCAATGATACATGAAGCGATGGTTGAGGCCCCGTCGATTTCGAGCAACTCTCAATTCTGATTATTTTGAGTTTGAGCAGCTCTCAATTCTGATGCTTGTTCTTCATCCCTGTCTTTGATCCAGGATTAAAGAAAAAAACAATCGAATATCTTAATAAAAGCATAGGAAATCGTTGGAGTAGGCTTTTACGATGAAACCGAGAATCCCAAACATCCTTTGATCATACGAATAAGAAAATAGAAGAAGAAAAGAGAACGAATTGTTGATTTTGAGTTTGAGCAACTTTCGACTCTATTAACTATGTTTTTTCAACTGAGTATCCCACATCGTTGGTGGGATAAAAACCAAAGGTAAACATTCCTATAAAAAATGTACAAGGCCTCACTGAAATTCAGATCCAAACATTCTTTGGGGGCAGCAGTCTCTTTTGAGCCCAATTTTGGGTCCGATTTAGATCGAATTGGTCTGGCTTTGACTGGTTTTGACCGATATTGATCATGGCCGATTTTTTTACCCTCTAACACTTATTCGTAGGCGTTTGGAGGCTACCAAGCACCTAGGCACCGATTAATCGGCCGCCTAGACCGATTTTTACAACCATGGTTTCAGGTACCAGTGATGATTGCGGGAAGGCGCCGTCATGATTAGTACACACTTATGGTAGAGATGTGTTCAGATTCTGGGGATTTTGATTTGCACTTATGTTATGTAAAAACAATTGATACATGTTTTCGAGAATTATGATTGTAGTATTTCTATAAAATTAAAAATGAAAAATTGTTTTGAAATTTCATGGTGTTACAATAACGATCAATGACGAATATGATAAATTCTTTTTAAATTTCAACGATTTTCTTTCTCAAATTGTAGAAGAGATTGTTTTTCATGTCCCCAATACCTGCATCATATGTTCAAATAGGGTTGAATTTTTTTTTTTATCAAATTCTTATGGTAAGTAACATAATTGCTCCCGAGAAGTAATAATAAAGTACAAAAACTGTGAAACAAAAAAAAAAGATAAAAATGTCATTTTACAGAATTTAATGTTATATTTTTGACGTTGTATGTGAAAAAGACCATGTTCACAATATCGAAAAAACACAAGGATTGAGTTTGTCATTTTCTTTGAATTTGTACTAAAAGTGTCTATTACCCCATACCACATCAACCACTTATGTAATTTTGTATGAATGGGTGGTCAAAATGATAAAATTTTAAAGAAAAAACATGAATTTAGTGATAAGGTCATCTCCAATGGAAGTTTAATGAAGGATTAAATAGGGAGTTTAATATCATTAAACTCAAAATCTTCATTGTGGGAAAATAAGTAGGATTCAATGGAATGAGGAGTTCAATCGAACTTTATATTCTCTCTCCTCACACACACACATATATATATATATATATATATATATATATATATATATATATATAATATTTTTTATTTTTAATATTTAATTAATGTTAATTTTAATTGTAGTTTTTAATTTTTAATTTCATGCTAATTAATTGTTTTTAAATAATAATAAATAAAAAGAAAATGATAAATGATGTGACAATCCATTAAATTGTATAGAGTTTAATGGAATGTAGAATTTAATGAATAAAATTTTATAGTTAGTGGAATGTACATGTGTCAATCCATTGAACTCATTCGAGTTCAATGTATTGGAGATGGTCTAAAATCGTATATAAAAATCTATAGAAAAATGATAGTTTATTAACAAACAAAATCATTTTCCTTTTTGAAAACAGAACTATACGAAAGAAAAAGATAGAAGAAATACATGTTCCGAGATTAGATTTTCAAATTCTCAATTTCTTAATAAAAAATAAAAATATAATGCTGCCGGAAAAAAAGATAAAAACTAACCTACTAATACACAAATGAATATAATTAATTACATTTCTATTTTAAATAAATAGTCCTTTTTTGTATAACTATATCTCTTGGGAAATATACGGAATATACTTTTGTCTCTTAAAAGAACTAAGTAATTGTCAAATGAAGAGGTAAGACAACATCTACATTCGACATTCTATCTCTATCTCCTCGACCAAAATCTTACTAAATCACAATGATTTTGTTTTACATACACCTGACATATTTCGTTGAAATTTTTATGTATAACAGATTGAAATATGCAACATGACATACGAGGATTTTACTACAGATTATATTGCCTTTTACGTAATCATAGCCATTAAAAGAAATTAAACCTCATATATTTTACTTTTATTTATGATCTTTTGACATGTATCAAATTTAATAACATTTTTAATAAAATTAATAATATTTAAATAATAATAATAAAAATTATATTTTAATTTATTTGTCACCATTTAAAATAATAGGAAAAAAATTAAAAGGATATTTAATAACTCACCTAGGTTCTTTACTAAGCTTTTCGTAATATACCCATTGTTCAAATAAACTAATTGACCATACTACAATATTTACTACTTGGTTTTCAACCTTTACAAAAATTAAAAATTAAAAGGACATTTAATAACTCACCTAGGTTCTTTGCTATGCTTTTCGTAATATATCCATTGCTCAAATAAACTAATTGACCATACTACAATATTTACTACTTGGTTTGCAACCTTTACAAAAATATATTTGTGGGTTAATATCATAAAATAAATTTTGTTTTTTCTGAATTTGATCTAATCTTCATTTATTTACTAGACGAATTCTTGCGCGTTGCGCGCCGCAGGGTATAAAAATATTGTTAGAATACAGTTTTCAGACATCTTTTAGTTAATTCGATTCTTCAATTTAGGTTCTTTTATTGTATTTAATGTTTTCCTTTTAACTATATTAAAAAATATATATTGAATTTTTTAAAACATTATTTGATATTTTACTTTAGGTTTTAAATTTTACACTAAATTTTTAAGCTTATTTGATATATTAATGTAGGTTATTTATTTAACTATATATTAAATTTAACAAATTAAGTATATTATATTGATAAGTCAAAAATTCTTCCATTTATGATAATGTTTACAAGTAAAAGCATATTTAAGTTAATAAATTAAGTATATTGTATGGAAATATGAAAAGTTTGGAGTTTCAAATGAATGTGATGAAAGAAAAAATATTTCCTATATAATATAGTATAATATGATATGATTTATGTTTTGAAAAAGTAGCTTGTATTTTTTTTAGCTTTTTTTGTGAAAAGTGAACCTGTTAATTTTTTAACTAACCCTCAACTTCCTTTTTTTCTTAATAAAACCCTCACACTCAACCAAAATTTTCCAAGAAAAAATGCTTAAAATGTCAAATAGAAAAAGAAAAAAATACAATGTCTTTTTGAAGAAACAAATAAAATTATGATTTAATCAAGAAAAAACATATATATATATATATATATATATATATATATATATATATATATATATATATATATATATAAGAGAGAGAACATTTGTTATGATATTTAATCTTATGTTTTCTATGGAAATTACCAAAATCAATTTTTAAATGGCGATCTAACAATCTTATACATTTCAAAAATGAAATGCATATTCAATTATTCCAATAGATAAAGCTTAAAGTTTTTTTATGATATTAATCTTATGTTTTCTATGGAAATTGTCAAATAAATTCTATGGAAATTGTCAAAAAAAAATAAATAAATAAAATAAAATAAATAAATAAATAAATAATGCGGATCTAACAATCTTATACATTTCAAAAGTGAAATGCATATCCACCTATTCAAATAGATAAAGTTTGATCCAATAATTATTAAAAGATTAATGGTAAAGATTGACCACAAAAGTATTAGTCTCATGGTCATTTGGTCACTGCATATTAAATCATCATTATTTAGTATTTACAAGTAAAAAGGTGTCACCTCAGCCTTAGGCTGAACGGAGTGGAAGGTGCCAAAGCACTCGCTAGGCTCGCTACACGAAGGATAACACCTCTCCTTAGCGCTCGCTAGGGGATTCTCTATGCTGCACTTGTTACCTCCTTGGCGAGATGAGATAGAAGGAAAAGGGAGAAACTGATTGGTGCTCAATGGTTTGACAGGATTGTGACCATCTGCAAAATAAAAACAGGTAATGGAAATGATGAGAATCGTTTTAGTTGGTTCAAGGATGAAATCTCAAAGGTTTATACCATCAATTCCTTAGCTCCCATTAAACAACCACAACTGGTATTTTAATTTTGTCACAACTGCATAAGAAGGCTCAACATGTCATTTCCTCTTCTTGGTAACCAATTTTTCATTCATTGCATCTGTATAAAAAAGATCACAGAGATATCTTGAGCAAATAATGGAAAAAAAGAGATGGATATATGGGATCCCATTGCATACCTGTTAACGTGCACACCAAGTGTTCACGTAAATGCTTCTATAAAACTATCAACAAAAGCATCCTAGTTATCCACCTGTATTCTGATAACTTCACATTAGGCTCCATTTTTTTTTATCGATTATTGCTAATTTTTTAGTATAATTACAAGCTTATTAGTAGTATAAAACAAGGTGTCTACTTTTCTTCCTTAGTTCCATGCCATACCCTAAAACAAGCTTGATACTCATGAAGAATATAAGACTACTATTCAAACAAATTAATATATCTTTGAGATGTTTGAATAATCCAAAGGAAAGAGGATTGAAATTTTGAGAAAAGTTGCGGTGACGTCTCTAGAGTTTGCTTGGGTGTTCAAAATCATGTAGAATGGTTTGTCTCCAAATATCCATCATGTTATCTTATTTCTCTTGAATCAACAACAAAATCTTGTATAGTGTGCATAAAATTTGTTTAATATTTATGCACAAAAAATATTTTTATATTAAAATAAAGAAATTTAATTAAATTAAAAAATGAAAAAAAAATGGAGTGCTAGGAGTGTTACCACTCCCTTGCAATTGTTAAGATTATGTGTTAAATAGTAAAAAATGAGGTGACATTCGAAAATATGATGTAGAAGGTGTTAGGAGTGTTACCACTCACTTAGCCTTATGTTACTATTTATGTTACCATACCAGAGACTCTAACCATCGGAGTCAATTCATATTGGAATTCTCAATTTTCATTTGCATGTGGATCCACATGGCTTTAATATGGAAAATTAAACTTATTTATAACAAACCATGCACTCAACAAAGCACAACACATATCCCTGAAGTTACGACCCAATAAATTAAGAAGGAAAAGCATGCAAAATAATTAAATATAAAAGTACACGTACGAACTACAATGAATTACTATATGGTTGGAAAATAAATAAAAGAAGGTACATATCCTCTTGAAAAACCCGTATGTATATAAAGGTTGTTCGCATATCAAGCATCATGTTTTCTCCGATCGCAATTCAGTTATACATAACAATTCATTACTAATTTAAGCATCTCCCGGTATAGCTCCTCACTGTTTACTAATGTTACTAGGAGTGGGCATGTGAAAGTAAATTGGATTGAATGATCTCCTTGATAACAAGAAGAGACTATAAATAGATACAATGAATACAACAAAAGAATGTAGAAATTGAAAATTACACGAACAGTCCCTACATATATTAACTATGATAAGTTGTATAGATGTTATCCCCCCTCAAGCTCTGGGGCGGAGGGCCGAGCCGAAGCTTGTCTCTAAAAAACTCAAACAGACGCGTGAGGAAGGCTTTTAGTGAAAATATCATCAACTTGAAGTTTTGATGGTATGAACTTGGTGTGAAGTTTCCCCGAAGCAACGAGTTATCAGACAAAGTGGTAATCTAAATCAATGTGCTTCATTTGCTTGTGAGCAATTGGATTTTGAGTGAGGAAGAGAGCACTTTGATTGTAACATAGAAGTGTAGCTCGAACTGATGGAAGAGTGTGAAGCTCATGGAGCAAATGAGTGATCCAGATGATCTCAGCAGCGACATTGGCCATGGCCCGATATTCGGGTCCACAGCTGGATCGAGAAACTGTGGGTTGTTTCTTGGCACTCCAAGAAACAAGGTTGTCGTCGAAAAAAATCGAGTAGCCATAGGTTGATTGTTGTGTCTCAACACACCGATCCCAATCAACATCCTAATATCCAAGAAGGGAAGTGTTGGTGGGATTAGAGAACGTCAAACCAAAAATGAGCGTGCCTTTAATGTAGCGGAGGATTCGTTTGACCTCTTGAAAGTGTTGATTCGTTGGAGAATGGAGGAATTAGATGACTTGATTGACCACATAAGAGATATCAGGTTGCTTTATGTTGAGGTATTGCAATGTCGAATATGGGTCACCCGTTGAGGATAGGGTAGCAGTTGGTGACAAGGGAGTGGGTGCCGCTTTGGCATCAAGCATCTTAGCTCGTTCAAGCACATCTTTGGCATATTTTGTTTGGCTTATGAACAAACTGTCATGTAGATGGGAGACCTCAAGACCAAGAAAGTAGTTAAGCTTACCCAAGTCTTTGATAGCAAAGTGATTGTGAACCACAGTGATAAACTCTTTGAGCATCCATCTTGATTTCCAGTTAAAGATAATAAGAGAAGTATCGGCCCTGCTACAAGAAAAATCATTAGAAACTAAAATCGTGCTTAGTCGATGAAACCACGCATGTGAGGCATGTTTAAGGCCGTAAAGTGCCTTATTCAACTTGCACGCATAATTTGGGTGTGAGGATCAAGAAACCTAGGAGGTTTCTCCATGAATAAACACTCTTTGAGCTACCCATGCAAGAATGCATTGTTAACATCCAGTTGATGTAAGGAACAGTTGTTAAAAACTGTAATAGATAGAATGATCTGAATGGTGGAAGCTTTAACCATAGGGCTAAAACTGTGGGAGTAGTCTAGCCTAAGAGTTTGACGGAACCCTTGAGCAACAAGGATAGCTTTTTGTCGTTAAATGGTGCCGTCCGAATGGAACTTTGTGCAAAACAACCATTTGGAACCCACTACTTGGCGATTTAAAGGATGTGGAACTATGGTCCAAGTGGTATTTTTGTGAAGATCATCAAGTTCACGCTTCATGGCGTTAACGCATTGAGGTTGTTTATGGGAAAATTTCACACTTTTTAGGTCACTGGTAGCGAGCAAAGCATTGTGTAATGGTTGGCTTGTAAGAGAGGAGAAGTCGGCAAAGTGGGGAGGCTTGAAAATGATGATTCAAGATTGATCGACACTGACCCAGGACATGAATTCAGGGTTTACAACCACTTTTTCTGCAACAGTAACGGTGCTGGGTGGGCACCGGAGAGAACCATCAACATGTAAGAATAAGTCTTGATAGGTTAATATAGGGTGCATCTGATGCTTCCACAACAAGTAATTGATGTAATTGAGTTTAACAGTTATCATGTGCATTAATGTGTTTAATGGGATTGATGCACCAAAAGAATTAGCTATGGAGGCGAAGCGAGGGAAGAATAGAAGAAAAACAGAACACGTAAGAGAGAAGCGCAAGAAGAGGAAACATGAGAGGACAATTAACCCTCTGATACCATGAAAGTAAATTGGATCGAATGATCTCCTTGATAATAGGAGGAGACTATATAAAGATACAACAAATACAACAAAGGAATGAAGAAATAGAAAATTACAGGAACAACTCCTACACATATTAACTATGACAAGTTGTATAGATGTTAACAAGAAATAACTATAACCAACAATAACAACTACTCGACACGGTACAAATAGTGATCGATGAAAGGGCGTAAAACCATTGGCATCATCCGTATTTTTTAGAAAATTTTCACGGCACCTCAGTACATACGCTCAATTCACTGAATAGGATGAAAACACAACTGTGTATTTCCCACAACTAATCCATATGATAATACATCAATATTTATACCTCTATAAGAAGGCATCGTACACACCAATACACCTGGTGGACATGATCACTCCACTAACAACCACGATATAAGAAAAGTTGGCTAGTGGAGAATTACGGGATTGATAGTGCTCTTGCAAATACATCACATGAAAAAAAATAAGACAAGAGGATAGGAAAAATTACACAAATAGATATAATGATGAATAGGGGAATAAGGAACAACCGCCAACACTTAAGACAACCTTTTCCCGCTATATCATTCAAGGGATCAAATATACCAAACAAGATGAGAATAGGAGACGAGTTTGTTATAATACATGGATAGTTGACCGGAACAATCTCCTTTCCGCTAACACTAAAAGGTAACGGAGTACAAGGTCACAACACAAAAACAATAAACTTTTATCATCATATGATTTCCATCATCACACGAGGTGATATTCTACCACACTACAATAAAAGAATCCAAAGTAGTAGCCATAACCATACATGAGGTTATCAAATTCCATACACAATCAAAGTATAGGGATGTTGGTAAGTGATACTGTAATTTTACGACAAATAAGCCAAATCGTTGAAATGAGGAAAATACCACAATAAGTGTCAATGTCAAATTGGAAAAGAAACACATAATCACAATAAATCCTGTTGGGTTTTTATTCAAAAACTAGTTTAAAAAACAAGATATTTAACAATGGAAGACTTGATCATTTTTAAATAACATAAACAAGTTACACCCACCAAGTATCATCTTGCTAAGTTTCGAAAGAAAACAAACACAACCAAAGAAGAAGAAGAGCAAATAACAACCGGTGTAGTTCTTTGGATCCTCTTGGGAGGCTTGGAAGTTGATGAAGAATGACTAACTTTGTTGACACCAACAAAAAGCCAACATGATGCAGATGCTAGTCTAAAACTCTTAACTCTTAATCTTGAAGTTCATAAACAAAGTATGGACATCAAGAGAGTACAAAAGCAATTGTTATTCAAGTCTTGAGAAGAAAATTGAGAGAGAGAACATGCATCCTTCATGTTACGGTTTTTACAAGTGAAAACAACAAACAAAAAACTTGCAACTTATTCCACCAAAAGCAATGTCTTTACTTATTGAGTCTTGTGCTTAAAGTCACCATTTCCCTAGCAACAAAAATCTATAAAAGGAAGATAATGGTTTTATGAATAAATTAATACAAGCATGTTGATCACTAGCTTACTTGTCCCTCCTACAATTTTCAGACTCAAGTGTATAAAAATAAATCATGAGTTTTACATTTTATAAACCATGTTTGTAAAATTTAAACCTTAACCTTTTAGTAAAAGAAAAAATAATTTATCTTGTCCAAAATGTTGTTCATGACTTATTAAATTATATCATATGAAATAATATGCTACTTACGAATGAAAATTATTATTTCCTAGAAATAAATAATTTCCAATTTAATTACAAGAGTTCATTGAATATTTATTAAAATCAATTTCTAATAAATAATTAATTATATCAAGTTGTTAGTGTTACCCTTTAGTATCATATGTTAATTATCAATATCGCTTTAATATGATTCTCGAGCATACTAGATCTTTCAATCTCCTACTTGCACGAGATTCATATTATACTGATATAGATAGTGGTGAACGTCTAGATACACTTCACTACCCCCATTAACATATGTCTTTTTGCCATTATATCAATGCCCAGTTCCCAAGAAGATCCAAGCTATAATCAGTGTAAAAGGTAAGTTTATCGGTTATCCTTTTGTCACAGACATCATGTTAAACATGAGATAAGGATCGCAATCAATCTCGTATGGTGTTTAACATTTGGTAACGCTCCTTATATGTATAAATCTCAACACATAAGAGGAACAAATCCCATCTTGACTACATATACATCTCGTATTGTTCATAACAGACCTGAAAATGGATTTTATAACTGCCTGGTTAAGGACTAGAATTTGGCCATTTCTAAGCATAATAATCGTTACACTTAAGTCCCACTATGTAACTTCGGTATTAGGGATACAAAGATATTACATTTTAATGAAGTATCATTCATGATAGCGATCCATGAGATGATCTTGATGATGGTTATTTCAATAACAATTCTCTGACAAGTACCTATGAAACATGGTTAAAAACCATTGCCTACCTTCATCCAGTGAAAGTCAACCAATCAAATTCATATTAGTCTTACTTCACAATAGCTCCCATAATTATAACTAATTATGCACTTTTAGAATAATGATATTATTCATGGATTAACCATGTTAATATAGAACACAACAAGTATTGTTGTTATGATCATATCCCAATATATCAAAACATTATATATTAGTTCTTGTTACAATGTTCCAATATCTAAATACTAAATCCAAATCAAAATTCATTTTCTAGAATTATAAATTCTTATGGTGGAAGTGTGACCATTCATACTTACTTAAGATGAAGGACTTTATTAATGGCTTTGACAAAACTCAATTCATGTGAATTCTGGGAATACTATCATCTCCATATTTGACTTTACTCTAGGTATAGTTAAATATCTTGGAGTATATGATTATTGTTCTTTCATGAAATAGAGTCTCTTAACTTGATAAAGTATACTCTCGAAGTCCCAAAGATTTCTATGTGATCCTTGAATGGTAGAGATCAATATAGTTTTCAATGAACTCATTCATCCAATCATATTAGATTTCAACTTGTAAAGTCGTGTATTCTTAATTTTTAGTATATTGTTTCATTTTGTTTTGCTTGGATCTCATTCCAACTAAACTTGCTCATTATTCCTCAATAAATTCATAATCCAATTATAATTCATAATTATATACATATGTTTAGAATCAAAATCTTATGTAATTGTGTAAATGAAGATTTTGTTCTAAACTATATGTCTCATATACATTCTCTTAGTTCTTCCAGAGTACTCTTATAATGTTTCTATAGTTATCCGGTAACTTAACCATGTATTCAATTGGTGTATTATGATATGCTCATGGCATAATCATATAATAGGTCTTATGTATAATATGGCATAAATGATGAATTCATTTTCCAAGAAAATCGAATATAAATCATTTCACCTAGTTTAAATCTATAAGCTAGGTTCTTTTGAGGCTGGCTCAAAACTTAGTGCCTTGTGACAATACAAAGATTCCTCCAAATGAATTTTGTATCTTGATCACTGTCAAGATATGTACATATATGCGTAAGGATTTGAAACTTTTGACATTCATTTTATCTATCCATATAGATTCTACATTCCAAGAATGGATCTTGTCCATCCTAAGTCTTTCATTTTAGAAAAACATTATGAGTCAAGGTGAAAAGGCCTGACATGGTATAAATATAATTTCTCATGATTCAGTATGTCACATTCATACATTATGAATGCCATTATGCACCTACTAGTTCTTAGTAAACATACATGTTCTATTCATTTTGATATAAAAGCATATCTTGTGGTTTTAAATTAAAATGATGACTGCTACATTGAGATGTTTTTCTTTATAGCCATAAGTGGATCTCAAGCCCTACAAAATTTGTTAGGATAACATGGATTAAGAAAACCTCCTAGATAATCTATATAGATATCTTCTAGTAGATTTCTATTAATAAAAACGTTTTTTTAAATCTATTTGCTATATCTCATATTGAGAATATGAACTTATAGTAAACAATATCCTTGTTGATCTAATCATAGCTACTTGTGAAAAAGGTTTGTTCATAGTAAATGTCATGAGTATGATAAGGACCATAGTCAATGACATGAGTATGCTAAATCCTTTTATAATAAGTCTTACTTTAAGTTTGTATGATCATCCATGCAATGTATTTTTTCTAGAAGAATTATTTACTCCTTCTAGCCTTTCTATAGAGATAATGTTCAATCAAGACCACACTTGATTATTACACATGGATTGCATCTCATGTTCATGACTCTAAGTCATTAATCATATTTTAGATCTGACATAGCATCTTTGTAATTAATGGATTTACTAGGAACCATCAATAAAAGCTCATCAATGAGAGATTCCATATTTCTCAAGTCGTAGATTATATCTACCACTAATATGATTAATTTGTGTTCATGAATAATCATTTTGTAAGATTAACTATCATTGTTAAAACTAGTGCCAACTGTAACTACATTGGGTAATGGTTCTTGAGCCGCTTCAAGTTCCATGTACCTCCCACTTGCTTTGTCAATAGAAGCTTGCTTTCTGCTAACTCAACTATTAGAGGAATAAGAAAAACTTATTCTTGGTGGGTTTTCTTATAATAATCTTAGCCATATTTAGAGTATTATAAAAATATGTATCTAGCAGATCTTAGGCTTAAAAGCTTTAGTCCAACATAGGCTTTAAACCCATAAAACATTTAATAAGATAGGGATGGAGCCTTTCCATACAACATCTTATGAAGAAAATTTTATATCTACTTGTTAGTTGGTATTTATACTCAAGGTAGAATTGATAGTGTTATAGGGGTTATCCCAATGAAATAAAAATAGGACATTTCTACTGATTAGAAACTAAATCATATTAAGTAAGATTTAATTCATTATTCATTATCATCAAGGAGATAGTATTCACCACCTTATATTTCAACTGTATGTTTGAAACTTCAAAGAAAAATTTCACAATTATGTTTACCATGTAAAATATAGTTATAACTATTATAGTTGTTAATAAAGTTGATTTGATATCTTATGCTTAATTTTAGACATTCATTAGAAAGAAAGTCCTACACCATAGTGTATAGTTCCTTAATAATTATTTTCTCTGTTACTTAGTGAAAATATTATTAGAATATTATATATATATATATATATATATATATATATATATTTATATATATATATATAAATAAGATTTACATATGTCAAATAAACTATATTAATTTCCTTCAAAGATTCCTTTCTTGAAGTTGGAATATGTGAATATTATTTATATAATAAAGATAATAATGTCAAAGATGAGTTTGATTTAAAACAAGTTTAAGTCAAAGTATTTTGTATATAGAACTTGTTATTTATAAAATAGTGATATTTACTTTATAATTCTAATTAAGAGATCTAGTCTCATAAAAAGAATTTTAATCATTTTTTAATATGATCGTGATCGTTAGGATTTTTTTTTAAGTAAATAGTCAATTATTCATAAATTAAACTGAGCCATATATTTAGTCAAGCTAAATTAAAACTTACATTGTACCAAAACAAACATTGTTTCATATTAAAAGTACATTATGTTCCTAGCACAATTAATAAACTATACTCTAAGAGTATAGTTCCAACTTGATTGTGCCCAACTACTTACTTTTCTATAAATATCCGTAAACCATTTACAAATATTAGAATAACATTTAAGTACCAAGTACCGAAGTGTTATATGAAAAGTATGATTTCTATCTACTAGATACCTGAAGTACTAGTCACTCCTAGACTTTCTTTCCAGATAAGAGGAACAAATCCTCTTCCAATGTCAAGTTTCTCCACAAAAAAACAAGATCCATCTGTATGTGCCATATTGGATTTCTTAGGATTAAAGGTGTTTAGCAAACCATGAATCCCTTGTGGCAGTCCTTGGCTATATGCCTCTCCTTGCCACATTTGTAGCAAGCACCAGATCGATAAACTCCATCATGTCCCTTGCAACACTTTCCGAAAGTGCGGCCCTTCTGGCCTCCAGATCTCGAATCGGCAGGCTTTGCCTGCTTGGCTGCCGGCTGAGACTGTGTCGGCTGCCTATCCAACCCCTGAGACTCGGCCTCCTCCCTGGCCTGAGTCTCCAACTCAATCTCTCTCTTACAGGAATTTCCCTGAAGCTCAGCAAATGTCCGGTATGTTGAGTTCAATACGAACTCCCGAATGTCCTTCCTCAAAATGCTCAGATACCAGCTCATGCGCGCCTACTCAGATGACACATGCTCAGGGTAGAACGTCGCCCTCTCATGAAACTTTCTTGTGATCACAGTCACTGACTCAGTACCCTACTTGAGGTTCAAGAAATCCTAGGCCAACCATTCCTTTTCCACCAAGGGAACATACTCATCTCTGAACATAGTGGTGAACCTCTCCCAGGTCACCATTAAGATCGCCGCAGAAGTAAGATGCACCGTCACGAATTTCCACCAAGCCTTCGCCCCCAAGCGAAGATGGTTCAGTGCAAACCGAACCCTCGGATGCTGTGGACATGAATAGGTGTAGAAGCATCCCTCAATTTTAGATACTCATCGCATTGCAACAATCAGATCCTGCATCCCATTAAACTCTGGTGGCTTCGTCTTGCTGAACTTCCGATACAGCAATGAGTCACCACTTGCGGCCTGGCAGCAGCGACGACTGCAGTGGCCGTGACAACAGCAGCGTCAGTAAGAGCGGTGTACTGCTCATCAAATGTCTCAATCAGCGTGGTCTTGATAGACTCGAACATCTTGTTGGATTAGTGTCTAAGTCCATAACTATAATTGGTATCTACTTGATGCGACGCGGCATGGTCCATTTGAGTTGCGTGGCATCGAAACATTTGGATAGACCGTTTGTGAGAAGAGGACATTTGTGACATATTAATATATTATAAGTTCTAATATATTAATATGAAATCATGTTATTTAATTAGTATTGATCAAGAATTAATTTGGACTTAATTTAGTGATCAAAAGAGACTAATTAAATATATGGGGATTGATTGTGAAAATCGTTAATTCTTATATATGTGGGCTTATGATCCAAGATTCCTTATCTTGGGTTTAATCCATGTGGTGACCCATGGATACTCCATGGAGGTTAAAACCCATGGAGCAAAAGGGAATAGGTAAAGTCATGAGTTACGTGGTGTAACGCTAATAGCCACACTATATAAACACCCTTTTAGCTCAAGAAATTGGCACTAGTGATACTTATATGAGGGCTAGCCAATTTGAGCATGAAGTTTCTTCTTTTCATGGTTATTCCAAGTGTTGATGATTTTGTGTGAACCATATGAGGTGTCACACTTGGGGCACTAGGCTCTCGAGCTTCATGGAGTTAAGCTATATTAACAAGGTATGTATTTCTATCTAGTTTATTATTCAATTATCAAAAGATTGTATGTTAGTTAGGGTAATACCTTGGAATATTCATATTTGCATGTATAATAGAGAAAACATAGATCCAAGGTATTTAGGGTTGCACGTACTCTTAGGAGTGTTAGAATGCTCAAAACCCAACAGTGGTATTAGAGCCATGGATTGTTTTCTGTTATATTAATGCAAATGTTTTATTTTCAAAGTTGAAAAAAAAGAAAAAAAAAAACATGAAGTTTGTCAAATTTTAAGATAATTACTTGTTTTTGTGAAAAACTAATTATTTGTAAAATTTGAATCATTTTCTATATGAGTTGAATTAGGTCAAATTTAGTAAAAGATAAAATTATATGATTATTTTATTAGTTTTAAAAGTTTGATCTAAAGAGTTTTTTTTTTTAACCTCCAGAAGTTATGGATATGAAAAGGTTATAACAAAAAATTGATTCAAAGTTTTTTATCGAGTTACAAAACTTGGTCTTAATGTTTTAAAGAATTTCATAACTTGTTCTTAAGTTATGGAACATGAAAACTTTCATCATAAAAGAAACATTAAACTCCATAAGTTATGGAATCCAAAGTTTTTTTTTTTGTGTGTTACCTTGTTTTATGAGTTATTTTTTAGATTAATGGAAAATATGTGTTAGTAGTTTTCAATCCAAATTAATCTAAAAGTTGTTCATAAAATGTGTTTTTGTAACTTGTACTCAAGGTATATGAAAATTCACATTTATGAATCTTAAAAACTCATAAAAATGCCTTAGGTTACAAAAAAAAATGAAGAGTCTTTCCTTATAAATAGTTTTTATGGCTCCATAACTTGTCCTCAAGTTATGGATGTCCAAGAGCTCTTCATTAAAAGTTTTAAAGCTTTAATTAAAACTCATAAGTTATGAAAATCCAAGAGTTTTGAATAGTTTCAAAACTTGCCCTTAGGTTTTGGAATTTGAAATGTTTTCTTTTATGAATACTTTAATTCTAAGTTAATCCCTTAGAATTTTAAAGAGTTAAAATTCAACCCTTATACTTTATAATATTATAAGTTAATAATATTTATATATGTATAAGAGCAAGTCAGTCTTACCGTTAGTAGGCCTCATTCACGAAGTCGGTCTATAAAGGGGGTATAAGGTTACTGCCTATAAAATGGCAGTTTAATGAGTGTCCACTCTCACCCACCGCTTCCTTGACCAGTGGAGGGTCGTTAGCCGAACGCATAGGACAAGGACTATAATTCTCCATTCATTAAAAGTATTAATGGTAAATATAAAGTAACTAAGTGTTTTTTTATAAATCCCAATCTTAGTTACTTTAGGAAAATGTGAATAAGGTGCTAATCCATGAAATTACACTTTGCATTTTGTTTAAGTCGGTTAGTGGAGCGTGTGTGGTTAACCGGCACACTAACTCGTATTAAACAAGGTAGGCAAAGTGTAACTAAATATTTATCATAGTATCGATGGAGCGTGTGTGGTTAACCGACACATCTACTGAGAGGTAAATATTAAGGGTACCAAGTATATTTGCATGGTTATTCACACCTTGTTTTGTGATCCTCAACATCCCAGTCACAAAACCTGAAGGGCACACTCGAGATTGAAACATGCCATTGAACAATTCAATGAATCTCAAAAGATCTAGGAGTTTCAAATCCAATTAAAAACCTAATAATTTTTTTGTCATGGTGGAAATTGGTGAATCGTCATTCACCTACCTTCAAATATTTTATAGCTTGGATTACGACATCCCTCTTCCGAGTTATAAAATATTGTGTTGGGTCGTAGCCTTAATATTTCATATTGGGTGTTATATTAAGGATTTTAGATCAACTATATTGAATATCTCCCAAAAGATGTCTAGTTCATATATCTATGATCTTCCCAAATCTCTTGGAAATTCACTTTCTCCACCTCCTCCAATTATTCTCCCTAATCCACAAGTTCAAGGTCACTCAAGCCCTATTGGCAAGGCAAGGTCTAGATGTGATCACATCTTGGAGATGAAGTCACATATTGACAAGCCGAGAGAGTTTGGTGTCAAAGTCTTGAGAAAGTTGGATGTTCAATAACTTTCTAAGTCACATAGTGAGTTCCTTTGGGACCCCTATGAAACAGACTATGACAAGACCCTTAATGACCTTATCTATTTGCTAAGATCAACTTCCTAAAGCTTTATGGACATTGACAATGATGACACTGGAAATCCAGAAAAAGCATTCTTTTCCCAATGGAAAGGGATCGGCCATAGTCAACTCTGTTGACCAAATGGTAAAGAGAAAAGTTAAGTCTGTGATAGTACCTGTACCATTACCAAAGGGTCCATATGTTTATATTGCCAAAGGAAGGGGCATTAGTTGCGAAGCTGCCAAATTTTACCTAAGGATGTTAAAGTCAATAAGTTCGACTCTACTTCAGGTAAACTCTAGTATCTAACTCTCCTAAGTTTCTATTATGAGATTCTTGATACATGATTTGACTGGGTCACATGTTGATGTTTTAAGAATCAAAGAAAGTGAAGAAACTTAAAGAAAGAATACACTAAATGTAATCGTGTAGATGGATTTCTATCGCATAGTTTGAAGATCGGATTCTTGAGCTACTTCTTAGGAGTTATGATATATTGCTTTGGAACAAATAACAACATAGTTTTCATGCTCTTTTGCATTGTAAGGATATTTTTTCCGCAAAGTTTTTAAAATAAAAGGAAAACAATGATGTTTTTATTTATTTTAAAATACCCTTACAATGGTATTTGAGGGAAAAAATTGTTGCTTATATGATTCCACTAATAGCAAGAGTGGAAATATGAAATTGATTCTTTCATTTGTGGTAATATCTAAATTTATCAAATAAAGAAATATCCTCATCACCCAAGTTTCAATTGGACAGAAACTTGGAATCATGCAAGTTGTACAACATGATTAATGAGATTTTTTCATCTTTGGAAAATAAAGACTGGTTCCTTATTCACATGTATATGTGAAGTCAAGTGAAGGACTAAGGGATTGAGTACACATTCTTGTGCACTGGTCAAGTCCACCACAAAAGATTGATAAGATTATTCGTCATAATTTACTAAAGCTTAGTAAATATCGTTACACTTACAAGCATAAGTCTAATTTTGAGACATTGGAAAAGGTTCCAATGTATGGCAGAGCGAATAAGAAGAATCAAATTAGGCAGAAGGATAAAAGTTTCTCAAATCTGAAAAGATGGGAGAGTACTTTAGTATCATATCATATGATCATCTTAACGATTAAGAGACCTTATCACAATTCATTCCCTGAGTGCATTCTAATAGCTAAGCATTGTTGAAGTGGTCAAATCAAGAAGATGAGTCATACTTCGTTCCAAAACTAGTCTTAGGGTCATACTCCAAGACTATAAGTTGAGTGAAATATCTTAAAGAAAGGTTTAAAACACTGGTCAAATGTAAGAGTAAAAGTTTTCTACTCTTGTACATTTATAATTGGTAAATTGTGATGTTTTAGATAAAACAAAGACCAACTAAGGCCAATTGTGTAAAGTGTTTGTCTTGATAAAGAATCCAAACTATCTCTTTAATATTTGGAAAGTGAGCCTTATGTGTCAAGAGGATAGTGGGAGTCTTAAAGATCCTGAAAGGATAATAAAGAATAAAAACCTGTAAGTTTATCACTAGCACATGACTTGAGGTTTATAACCTATCATGTTGACATATTATGTTCTCAATGGGTTGCATAACAACTTGGAAGCAATGACAGGCCCGTGAGCTGCCAGATGGCAAGAAATTAAGATTGAGTTCAGTCCATATGAGTTTGGATTTGTCATTATCCTTGTCTTGTGACTATGGTTTTGACAATTCACATGGATAAGAACACATACACCATTAATTCTAAGTGTCATAAGGTTTCTCTCCGATTCATGAAAATGATGGTGAGGAAACACTTTCACTAAGTAGATTTTAACAAGATAGAAATTGTGATATTTGCATTCTCAAAGTCTTTAGTGGAGCGTGTTTGGTTAACCGACACACTAACATGGACTTGTGACAAGTGATAAAGGTCTAAACAATTGAGACTATGATTACAACATCCCTTCTCATTGTTCTTAAATTGTTTTGACACACCTGTGAGCTATCTAATGAAAGGTGTATGATTTTGATAAAATCTTATCAAAGCAATATAGTATCAGAAAACTGAACTTTGGTAAGAAAGTCAATAAAGTATTGATTTTTAAAAGTCCAGCTGATTTCTAAGTACATTTTAAAGCTAGTGGGAGCATAACTGTTATGCTAATAATCATCATGTTAGTGGGAGCATGATAATTATGAAAGTATTGCAAGTTATCAATGTTAATTATAGAAAACAAAAGTTTCAATATGTGAGGCTGCAGGGGTTGACAAAAGTTGTTTTACTATAACTAAGGGAGAGGAAATTATACTTCATTTCAATTCTAAAAGCATAGATTGAGATTTTAATCAAATTCAGTTAAGGATATATATGAATTTCATGTTATAATGGCTCAACATAAGGAAATTATATATATGGGTTCATTATTTGCGTTCTAAAATTCGATTATGATTACGGCATCCCTTTTCATAATTTGAATTATGAGAACATGGCAAAATAGAAAGGAAATATTATAGCAAAAGACTAGTTTAGTCTTTATGTGAGATATCATGAATCGTGTCCCATATGCTTCGGATATAGGATCGATTACATGTGCTATATTCATTCTTTCTAAAATTTTCCAAATGCCTAGGGCATTAAGAAGGGAAAAGGTCTAGAACTGGATATGACTAAAACGATTAAGCAATTGTCAAGGACAATCTAAGGTTTACGAAAGATTGGTTTCTCAGACACAGTTGGAAGTATAGTGTGAATTGTTGGAAGGATCATATTGACATATTCTGAAAAGAGGCAACTCTTTTTCAAAAGTGATAGTCAAAAGGGGAATGTGGAAAAGATCCTATTTGTGGAAGTTGTTCAATAAATCTGTGTAAGATTAGGAAGCTTAATACAAGAAGGATGTTTCCAAGGAGTTGATCTCCTTTGGAATGCTCTACAATGTTTGTTTTTAAGTCTTTGTGACTTTGTGCATAATCATTACAAGAGAATCATTGCATATAAGTTTAGAATCTAACAGATTTCGGTAAAATGACATGAATTTGGAATTCCTGCATTTGCCATAACAATTCGGGAGTGTGAAATTAGAATCATTGAAAGTTTGGTCAATTGGTTTATTTAACAAAGTAAGGCTCATAGACAAACATAGAGTGCATACTTGGTGTATGGCAAATCAATTGTTTAGAAAAACATAGTGTACATGCTTGGAGCATGGGATAACTATTGTTTTAATTCAAGAATAAAGTTCATAGCTGAAACAGTATGCAATGAATAATGTGTAATCATATGGTGATAAATAAAAAGTGTTTTATTTATGTTCATAGGTTTTGATACCATATTAGATTCAATTATTCTTGTGTTTCATTTTGCATGTTTTGACTTCCACAATAAACTATGTTATTCTTCCGGAATGACTAAGTTATTCAAACCATCCACAGTCGGTCATATGTTGGAAGTAGATATGAATCAAGACTGTCACGGGTTTGCTTGTAGAGGTCCAAGCTGGTGGACAAAGTTATGCTACAACACTCATGAGTGCTCATAAGTTCTGAGTATTGGATTCAACCCGCGCTCATTGGAATCACTTCATGGATTTTATCACAAGTGATCATGAGATGATAATATCTTATATTATTCAAACCTAGAGATATGAGTTGTTACTATGAGTTGGTTGTACATTGATTGCACAAAAATGCATTCGGTAACTCGATGTTATAAAACGTGCCTTTGTGTATGATTCAACAAGTAGTAGAACAAGCCATATGAGTCAAAGTTTATCCATTCCTTTTACCTTCAGGATAAAAGCGATATCTGTGGGCCCCTCGATGATTTAATGATGATACATGTTAGTGCTTGGCCAAGCTAGGACTGATTTGATTTGTTCAATTAGTCAGTCGTCATAAATCGGAAATCGGGAAACAACAAATGGACAGAGAGAATGATTTTAATCTATTTCTCAGTCCATACGATATCTAGAATGGAGGAATATATGATCCCTTATCTGATGAACAAGTCATTCACAAAGGTCAGAGTTCATCAACAAGGTCAGAGTTCGACAGCGGCTTTTGAGAGCTACAATTGCCAATTAGGTTTTGAAGTCATACTCAATAATAGTTTTAGACTTATCCAAGTGGGAGACTGTTGGATTAGTGTCTAAGTCCATAACCATAATTGGTATGTACTTGACCCGACTCGGCATGGTCCATTTTGGTTGCATGACATCGAAACATTTGGATAGACCGTTTGTGAGAAGAGGACATTTGTGACATATTAATATATTATAAGTTATGATATATTAATATGAAATCATGTTGTTTAATTAGTATTGAACAACAATTAATTTGGACTTAATTTAGTGATCAAAAGAGACTAATTAAATATATGGGGATTGATTGTGAAAATCGTTAATTCTTATATATGTGGGCTTATGATCCAAGATTCCCTATATTGGGTTTAACATACGTGGTGACCCATGGATACTCCATGGAGGTTAAAACCCATGGAGCGTAAGGAATGGTTAAAGTCATGAGTTACATGGTGTAACCCTAATAGACACACTATATAAAGACCCCTTTAGCTCAAGAAATTGGCACTAGTAATACTCATATGAGGGCTAGCCAATTTGAGCATGAAGTGTCTTCTTTTCATGGTTATTCCAAGTGTTGATGATGTTGTGTGAACCATTTGAGGTGTCACATTTGGGGCACTAGGCTCTCGAGCTTCATGGAGTTAAGCTATATCAACAAGGTATGTATTTCTATATAGTTTATTATTCAAGTATCAAAAGATTTTATGCTAGTTAGGGTAATACCTTGGAATATTCATATTTGCATGTATAATAGAGAAGACATAGATCCAAGGTATTTAAGGATTCATGTATACTTAGGAGTGTTAGAATGCTCAAAACCCAACACATCTCTGGTATCTCAGCTCGGATGGTCGCAGCCACCTCATCATGAATCATCTGGCGGAGCTCCTCATCGCTCACACCCCCTCGCTAGTCCCCGGTCTGTGGCGTGTCCTAACCATGATGCCTCTGAAATACAACATAAAATATCAGAGACTCGCTTGAGTATACTTGCACTTGATAAACTCAACCCTACTTGCTCCCTAGTAACCTAAGGATTCTTACTTGGACTGTGCACTGATCCGGTGACTTCGGTAGCATGGGCCCAATACTACCGCCCACACTACATCAATATTCACCCCAATTCCTCCTCCTAGGATCCCCGCTCACAAATACTCTACATCTCGCTAGCATAGGCTACACTTCGGTAACCATCTTATAAGCTCCTCACTAGTACATACTCTCTCTTAAGCACCTCTTAGCAGTAGAAATCTCCTAGGCTAGGGCATCACAAATCAGGCCACTTTAGTCTTAAGATGAATACCTAGCCTAAACTACCGTGCATAACATATCATATCATATCTCGCAATACATAATGTAAGGGTATTTTGGGAAATCACCGTTCGGGCGCTGGCTAATCGTACACACCACTTCTTTTTGCTTTCCTCAAATTCTTTTACTTTTTGGAAAAATTGATTCTTTTATGAAAATGTTTCTTAACTCCTCAGTTTGAGTTCAAATACACCCGAAGGTGAATCCGAATCCCTCAAACCAAGGCTCTGATACCAACTTGTAACACCGTGAAATTTCAAAACAATTTATCATTTTTAATTTGATAACAATACTCCAATCATAATTCTCGAAAACATGTATCAATTGCTTTTACATAACATAAGTGCAAATCAAAATCCCCAGAATCTCAAGACATCTCCACCATAAGTGTGTACTGATCATGCTGGCGCCTTCCCGCGATCATCACTGGTACCTGAAACACATAACATGAAAACAGTAAGCAATAATGCTTAGTGAGTTCCCCAAAATACCTCGTACGACACATACACCTTTCCAAGCCATAGCTCTATGGGATCATCCGATCCAAGTGTCTTAGGGGATTTCCATCCCATAACTCTGTTGACCTTCTGGTCCATGCTCTGTTGACCTTCTGGTCCATGCTCTGTTGACCTTCTGGTCCGTATCATCATATTCATATCATAACATATTACATATACAACATGCATCACACTTTTATGATATAGATAAGACCTTCCAGTCACACATAATCACCCCATCCGGTAAGGCATAGTGAGAAGACTCACCTCAATGAAGTCGGATAAACTCTCGTGCTCAATGTCCCGACCTAGCCTCCTCCTATTATTCAGATAACATTCCCGATCAATACCCTCCCATGATCTCATCTCTACAAACTAGGTAGAAGGCCATTATAGCCTTCCCTGAACTCTCCTGAATTAGTTTTGACCAGAACCCTAAAGTCATTGAGTGCACAAAGGTGACATTGCGAGTCCAAGCAGGACCTCTGAATCCTTTCAGACTCTTTTGGCTCATTGAGTCTTTCTTCCACTCGACAATTTCCACCTTTCACGAATTGAGGGTCAACCCCGACTCGACTCGTCGAGTCCGCTCATGGACACGGCGAGTTCGTTCCATGCTCACACTCAAATGACCTTCTGAGGTCAGATCTGTTCCTCTAATCCATAGATCTAATCTTCCTAAGCTTAATAGTCACGTAAAGGTTCGAACTTGATGCTCATGCAACGTCCAAATGACACTACTTGATGATTTATCCCCAAATACAACATCCTAAGTCCATTTCTTCCATAACTCCTCATAAAGCAAGGTGGAATAGGTTCTCTGGACCACTATGGATCCAGATCTGATGTCTAAACATGATAAGCGACCATATTCCCAACAAATCAACCCAATAAAGGGTATAGAAAACCCTAGATCCATGGATTCTTTAACAAAACAGAAAAATGATCGATATGCTACCTCAAGGATGACGTCCTTTGCTTGCAATCCACAAACAAGCAACATACTTCGCCTCCTCTAAGCTGGAATCAACTCCTTCTTGCAAAACAAATCCATAAAGGTCCAATAATGGCTTCTTCTCTCTCACAAACGCTCAAGCACTATAAGGGTTCTCTCAATGGTCTGGTAGCCGCAAATGGTGGCTATAAGGGTCCTTAAATAGGCCCCAAACCCGAGAAATTAGGGTTTCATTAAACAACGTGGACTCGCTGAGTCCATGTATGGACTCGCCGAGTCGTCCATTAAATCAGACCAACACATGCGCGATCCCACTCGACGATTCCGAGCGCCTACTCGTCGAGTCCCTCTCTAATATTCAATAAAAATACTTAAAATGAGGTACCTGGGAATCCGGATGTTACAGTTATTCTTTACAGAAGAACCATAGTAACTCATGTACAATCTGACGAACTATTCAACTATGGTTAAAAGTTCCTTCGTCGGTTATAACTAGGCAGTCTAGCTATTATCCTAATTTCAATAATTTGGTCTTTCTAATAGTTGTCATTAGCAACAATTTGGTAGATGTCTAACATGTAATATACACATAAAATAAAAAAATGTAAACATTATAATGAATTTAATAGTAAATTGTATAAAAACGATTAAATATGTATTTTGTTTTCTTTTTATATTAAAATGTCACACATCTGCAAATCACATTGTACTGTAATCTCATTTTTTTCGGTGATTAAACATTGAAATATTTTTATAATTGGTTACACCGTAAAAAATACTAAAATTATAAGAAAATGTATGATGTTGATCATAATCACAATTATAATAAGGAAAAACTACAATAAAGTCCCTACATATTGGCCTTATAATTGATTTAGTCCCTATATATGTTTTTTATTTAATTAAGTCCCAAAAACCAGTAATCGTATTCAATTTAACCCCTTGACCCGGTCAACAGATCATTCAACTTTTGAAATTTCATTTTTGGACCATATTTCAAAATTTATTACAAATTTCGTCCAAAATTTATATTTTTGGCCTAGATTTTAAATTTTTTTCACAAATTTGGTCCACAATATACCCTTAATTAATTCGAATGTTTTGCGTTTGGAAGCATAGTAATTAATAAAAATAAAAAACTGTAATCTTTTTAGTTATATTTAATATTAAAAATAGTTGTTTATTACTTTCAAACTTATACCAATGAATTATATTAATATTTTTTTAAAACTTGTTTAAGATGTTAAACAATATATATTTTTTGTTATATGTTCAACATAAAAACATATCATAAATAAAGAAAAAGTTAAATGCAAAAAATAATAGTGTGCTTAATTTCATTGATTTTTATTATAGCATTGTATTTTGAAAACCTACCTAACCATAAACCAAATAGAAAGATTTTTTTTTTTAAAGTTCAACGAAGATATTAAATCACAACATCATTAGGTAGACTTTTTAAAGTACGTTGTCTTAGTTATATTTATAAACGTTTCAAAGTTTATCAATAGTGTCGCTAGGTTTACAAACGGTAGAGTTTTATGTATTGTTGACATGGTACATTTTGACAGTTTCTTGAGCATTTCCAATAACATAAGATATTAAGTATGTTTCTTTTTGTCTGTAAAAACAATGTTTGTTGTGTGTTATAGTGCTACGATAACATTGTTATACTGCTACACTGAGATAAATGGCTTATTGTCAACAACAATGTGCTTATTAGTCCTTTTTCGCTCTTAAACTTAATAGTATACTTCAAAAAAAAATTAATGATACTAAAAGTTGTTTTTCACTAATTTAAGTCTCTTTATTGTGTAAAAATAATGTTTATTTGTGTGATAACAATGCCACAACATCAGTGACCTACTGTTAGCACTATGTAATTGTCGTTTTAATGTAAATTATTATATTTTCTACCTAAATTCATGGTACGCTTAAAAAATAATAGAATATAAAGACGAGTACATTTTTTTTGAAGAAAAAAAAATTGTAAAAATAACTAAAATTAGGATGAATTCATAGCAAAATTCTAAAATTTGGGCCAAAATGGTATATTTTGGACAAAATTTGTAAAAAATAATTAAAATATGGGCCAAAAGTGTAAATTTTGGACCAAATTTGTAATAAAATTTGAAATCTAGGCCAAAAATGTAACTTTTGAAAATTGGATGACCTATTGACCGGGTCAAGGGGTTAAATTGAACACGACTACCGGTTTTTTTGGACTTTATTGCAGTTTTCCCTTATAATAATTATGTTATTACCTTTTACATTTAATCCTACATAATATCCATCTATAATTCGATTTGGAGTGGTGCTGGGATATTCAGCAAATTCCCTCGAATGTTGGAGATAATCTTTCATTTGTTGCATCTTGGAGAAGATATCTTAAAGGAGAGAACGTTTTTCAATGTTATTTTCCATGGTTAAATTGTGGTGTTTGTGATTCATTAGATGCACTACACTTGTGGTGCTTGATTTCAAGACTTAGTGTTTGAAGATTTAAGTTGTTATTGTACTATAACAACAAGAGGTATGTGATGTAACCTTTTATGTGAATTTATAAAATAGTAGGCTACATTAGGATTTTATTCATGTGTTCATAATGTTGTGTATCTAATAGTGAAAACATAGATCCAAATCTAGGGTTGCATTCACACATATGATTGTTTGTATAAAACCCATCAGTCATCAATGGTACCAAGGCCTTTGGTTAACTTGTTTTCAATTAGTGTTATACAATTGTATGAACTTGACAAATTACGTCTTATAGCCAATAAACCCTAAGAGGCAAGAAATTTCGAGATTAGGGTTTCCTAACCGTAATTTCCGAAAATTATGAAAAGGTTTTTTGAATCCTTTCCTTTAATCCAAGATTTTGAAATCTAGGGTTTGCAAACCCTAAGATTTCTAGATTAGCCTCCTTCCCCAAGATAAGATCCTAAATTTTACGGATTTGGATAATCTTATATCTTGTAATTATCTTTTAATGGTTAAATATGGTAATTAAAGATTTTGAATTATCCCATCCCTTTTTTTTCGAAATATAGTGGGATCAAAGGGATTAGGATAAGTTAATTGTTTAAACGGTAATTATCCTTATGATTTAGATAATCCCTTATGATTTGATAATTTAAATTAATAGTTTAATTTAAGATAATTATTAAACCAATAGTTTTAATATTTAAAATTTTAATTTAAATGGTATTAAATTCGAAAATTTTAAATTGAAGATTAAACCCTAGTATTTTGAAATGTTTAAAATACACCCTAAACTATTATATTATTACAAGCTTTATATATATATATATATATATATATATATATATATATATATATATATATATATATATAAGTAAAATGCTAGTCTTACCGTTAGTAGGCCTCATTCACGAAGCCGGTTTATAAGGTGGGTATAAGGTTGCTGCCTATAAAATGGTGCTTAATGGGTGTACACTCACACCCACCACTTGTTTGACTGGTGGAGGGTCGTTAGCCGAACGGGTAGGATAGGGCAATCCTCTCTTCATTAAAAATTATAATGAATCTATATAAAGTAACTAAACGTTTTTACAAATACTCAATCCTAGTTACTTTAGACAAAAGTGAAATTGATGCAATCCCATGAAATTACACTTTCCACCATGCTGAGAAGTTAGTGGAGCGTGTGTGGTTTACCGGCACACTAATTGGTTCTAAGAAAAGGTGGTAAAGGGTGATTCATTGTTTATCATAGTTTGATGGAGCCTGTGTGGTTTACCGGCACATCGAATAGGTGATTGTAACAATGAGGGCACCATGTAGATTTGCATGGTTATTCACACCCACTTTGTGATCCTCGGCATCCCATTCACAAATGAGAGGGGCATATCGAGATTTAAACATGCTATTGAAAATTTCAATGAATCTACAAGAAAATATAGGAATTCTCTAAAACATTTAAAACTTAAGCATATGTTTTTCATGGTGAAGAATTAGTGAATCGTCATTCACTTACCTCCAAATTATTTGTGTGTTGGATTACGACATCCCTTTTCTAATATGTAAATAATGTTGTAGGATCCTAGCCCTAGTTTTTCATTTTGGGTGTTTAATTAGGGATTCAATTCTAATCAAACTTTGTCCTTTCTATTTGTAGATGGCTAACACGAACAACGTTGCTGCTAACTTATTCACGCTAATGAGTCTTTGTCAAAAAGTGACTTTTGATGGATTGAACTTTAGCGAATGGATAAGATACATTCGCATAATTGCGCGCTACGAGGACAAAGAGTTTGTCCTCGATGAGAAACTCGAGAAGATCAATCCAGAAATCGCTACTCCCGAAGAAATTGTTGTCTTTGAGACCCACAAACATGATGCAACAAAAGTCCATTGCATCATGATACCCACTATGAACCAAGAATTCCAAAAGTCCTATGAGGACATGTATCCATATGAAATGCATCAGGACTTAATCGAGAGGTACCACCAAAGCACGAGGTAAGAGTGCTATGAGATCATCACGAACATGATCACCGCTAAGATAGGAAGTGGAGAATCTCTTACCGTGCACTTGCAAAGATGCAAAGATAAGTTGATCGTCTTTGCAAGTTAAATGTTAACTTTGGTGAGGATTTGGCAATCGATATTGTTCTTCACTCCTTGCCCTTATGCTACAACCAATTTAGGATGACCTACCACATGAACAAGGAAGAGGTCACTGTAAGCAAACTCCAAGGGCTCCTAAGGACTGCTGAGAGCAACCTCAAGGAAAAGTTTGTTGCACTGACTCCCGCTCCAACAGTTACTATTGTTTTGGCAATTGGGAAAAGAAGGGGCAAGAAGAGGAAGGCTCCGTCAAAGAGCCACCACAAGGGAAAGTCACAAGATGGTTCCTCTTCTAGTGGGACGAAGGATGGCCCTACTAAGCCCAACTCTAACCCAAAGGAGGCAGAGTGCCACCATTGCCACAAAATAGGGCATTGGAAGAGAAGCTATCCGGAATATCTGCAAGCCATCAAGGATGGGAAGATCAAGCTGTCTTTCGTAGGTATTTACACAATTAAATCTAATGATCATCTCATGCTATTTCTTGGGTTCTTGATACAGGATGTGGTTACCACATTTGTTTTGATTTGCAGGGACTAAGAAGAAATACGGATGTGGAGCATGGGAGAATAAATCTAATCATGGGAAACAGAAGATCGCCGCTTGTCACCAAGATTGGAGTGTATTCTCTAGTGCTTGGTAATGGATTAGGTTTAGATTTAAATAACTGTTGCTACTCGCCAGATATGGCAAGAAACATCATTTCATTTCATGGTTTGTTTAGACAAGGATTTAGATATTCGTTAAATAATGAGAATGGTTCTATTTATGCTTATCTAAATGGTGTTTTATACTTTGAAGCAATGGCTTGTAATGGAATTTATGAAACTGTTATGGTTGTAGATAACCTAGGAAATGATGTGTTGTGTATGGATTCTTCCAATAGTATGGATAAAGCATGTTTGTGGCATTGTTGTCTTGGACATGTCAGCTAGAAGCGCATAGCCCAACTCCAAAAGGATGGAGTGTTGTCGTCATTTGACCTTATGGAAGATGACACGAGTGAATCTTGTTTACTTAGAAAGATGACCAAGTCACCCTTCACTGGTACTTGTGAGAGGGGTGAGGGTTTATTGGATCTCATACATACCGATGTATGTGGGCCCTTTAGATCCACCACAAAGGATGGGAACCGCTTCTACATGACTTTCACTGGTGATTATAGTAGATATGGGTATATTTACCTAATCAAGCACAAGTCAAAAACGTTTGAAAAGTTCAAAGAATTCAAGCATGAAGTGGAGAATCAATTGGGCAGGGAAATCAAGATGCTTCGATCCGATCGAGTAGGAGAGTACCTAAGTCTTGAATTCAACGACTATCTCCAGGAATGCGGAATAGTTTCGCAATTGATGCCACCTAGGACACCGCAGTTGAATGGTGTGGTAGAAAGGCGTAATCGAACCCTGTTAGACATGGTCCGTTCTATGATGAGTCGCGCTTCACTACCTATCTCATTCTGGGGGTACGCCTTAGAGATTGCCGCCCATATCCTTAACCGAGTCCATACAAAGAAGTTTTCCAAAACACCTCACAAGATGTGGACATGGAAAGCTCCCTCGTTGGCACATATCAAGGTTTAGGGCTGTGAGGTTTCCGTAAGACAAGAGACTCACAACAAGCTCGAACCTCATAGTGAGCGATGTATTTTCATCGGCTACCCGCAGAGAACCTTTGGATATTTCTTCTATAGACCGAGTGACAATGTTGTCTTCGTTGCGAGGAGATGGGTTCTCCGAGAGCGAGAACTCATAAGCCATGGAGACAGTGGGAGGAAAATAGATCTTGAAGAGATTCAAGAATCGATCAATGAAGGAACCTCTAACGCTGGCACTCAACCTGAGGAGGAAACTCCGGTTGAACCAATTGACGAGTCCTTACCTCTTAGATGTTCCGAAAGAGTTAGAGTTCAACCCCAGTTTTATGGTTTTCATATTACAACCGAAGGGGACACGTATATTAGTGATGGTACAGTAATAAATCTAGATGAATCTAATAGCTATAAGGAAGCCATGGCAGGCCCAGAATCTGCAAAATGGAAAGAGGCGATGGAGAGTGAGATTCAGTCCATGTATGACAACCATGTTTGGAATTTGGTTGAAAATGTGTCCGGACGTAAGACGGTTGGGTGCAAATGGATCTTCAAGAATAAGACTGGCGTGGATGGGAATGTGCACACGTATAAGGCGCGATTGGTGGCAAAGGGCTTTACTCAAAATCCCGGAATTGACTATGATGAGACCTTCTCACCAGTTGCGAAAATAAAATCTATTAGGGTGATGCTAGTCATTGTTGCATTTCATGATTATGAGATATGGCTGATGGATGTCAAGACCACTTTCCTTAATGGGAAGTTGGTTGAGGATGTTTACATGGCTCAGCCAGAGGGTTGTGTCGATGTGAAGCATCCCAATAGAGTGTGAAACCTTTAGAAGTCCATTTAAGGACTTAAGCAAGCATGTCGCAGATGAAATCTTTGCTTCGACGAGAAAGTCAAAGAGTTTGGATTTGTACGAAGTGAAGATGAATCATATGTATATGTCAAGTCTAGTGGGAGTATAGTTAGCTTCCTCATTATATAGGTTGATGACATACTAATAGGAAACGACATCCCAACTCTGCAGGAGGTCAAGTCCTGGCTCGAGAAGTGCTTCGCTATGAAGGACCACGGAGAGGCTTCCTATATTTTGGGAATAAGGATAGTGAGAGAACGAAGTAAGAGACTAATAGGACTTAGTCAGAATACTTACTTGGATAAGGTACTAAAACGTTTTAGTATGGAAAACTTGAAGAAGGAACAACTACCGATACAGAGTAATGCCAAGTTGAGTAAGACTCAAAGCCGAGTACCGAAGCCGAGATAGAAAAGATGAGCTGAGTACCTTACGCTTCCGCAGTTGGCTCGATCATGTATGTTATGACTTGTACTATCCCTGATGTGGCCTTTGCTTTGAGCATGGTCAGTAGATATCAACGGAACCCTGGAAGAGCTCATTGGATTGCACTCAAGAATATCCTTAAGTATCTTTGGAGGACCAAGGAATGGTTTTTAGTCTTCGGAGGGAGTGATGACTTTAAGGTGCGAGGGTATAGTGACATCAACTTCCATACCGACAAAGACAACTACCGTTCGCAGTCGGCCTGGGTCTTTACCCTAAATGAAGGAGAAGTCACTTGGAAAAGTTCCAAGCAAGAAACTGTAGCTTATTCAACGTGCGAATCAGAGTACATTGCAGCGAGCGAAGCATCAAAGGAGGCGATATGGTTGAAGAACTTCATTGGCGACCTTGGAGTTGTACCTGCCATAAAGGAGCCTTTGGAAATTTTCTGTGATAATGAAGGAACGGTTGCCTTCACCAAGGAACCGAGGTATCATGGTAGATCTCGGCATATCGACAGAAAGTATCACTTTATTAGACATCAAGTAGAAGAAGGACACCTCGTGGTTAATAGGATATCATCAGAAGATAACCCAACAGATCCGCTTACGAAGGGACTAAGTAGGGTTAAGCACTTGCAGCACGCTAGGAGCATTAGGCTGAAGGATGATATTAGTTAGGATTAGATAATTTAGAAACATGTAATAGATAAATGTAATTGACATTTGATGATTAAATAAAGAAGTATTATTTAAGGGTTTTGTCTTATGTTGGTTGTTTAACTATTGTTTAACTTTGCATGTTTTGACTTCCAAAATAATTGAGTTTATTAAGAAAAATCGAATTATTCAAACAGTCCACAATCATTTATATGTTGGAAGTAGGTATGAATGAAGATTGTCATGAATTGGGGTGTAGATTGTCTAAATGGTATTAGACATAGCAAAGGTTTGCTACAACGTTCATGAGTGCTTATGAAAAAGTTTTGAGCATTGGAATAAACCCATGCTTGCTGGAATCACTTTATGGAATGTATCGTAAGTGATCGCAAGATGATAATATCATATGGTCTTAAAACCAAGATATATGGTTTATTTTTTACTAATTGGTTATGCATTGATAATGCGAAGCCGCATCAGTAAATTGATGTCATAAAACACATTGTTGTGTATAGTTCATTAATGAATAGTAAATGCATATAACTCGAAGTTTATCTACTACTTTTATCCTAACAGGGTAAAAGTGATATCACGGCCGCTCGATGATTTCATTTGACTTATGTGCCAGGCCCGATCAGGACTTAATTGATGTGTTCAATTAAGTTCTATGTCAAATAAATCTAAGATCGAGAAACTAATTGCTAGACAATAAGTATGACACTAGTTCATGAGAATGTCTGCACGATATCAAAACAGAGGACTGTACAATCCATTATCTAAAGGACAGGTTACTGATAAGATCAGAGTTCGACAACGTCTTTGAGACCTACAATTGCTAATCGAGTTGTACGTTACATTTGTGGTTACTAGACTTATCCAAGTGGGAGACTGTTGGGGTAGTGTCTAAGCCCGTAACCATATTTGGTAAATACTTGACCCGATTGTGCATGGTCCTTTTGGGTTGCCTTCACCAAACCAACTTGACTGGAGAAATAAATAGAAAAAGAGGTTATTATGATTTATTAATATGTTATAAGAATAATATATTAAAGGAGAAATCATATTTGTTTAATTAATGTTGGTCAATAATTAATTAGGAATTAATTTTGTGAGCAAGTGTAATTAATTAAACAAGAGGGACTGAATTGTAATTACATGATAGTTGCAAAATAGGGCAATGGTTATCCTAGTAGTAGGATGGACGAATTCAAGGTATATGATATCCTTGAAATCGTCCAAAGTTCCAAGAGATAAGGGTTATCAAGGCTTATCTTATGATTGCTTGGTGGGCAAGCAACTAGATAAGGATAAGGACTGAAACCCTAATCTCAACCCTATATAAAGACCCTTAAGGCATAAGAAATCATCCACTTGATCCCTAGGGTATCCAGATCCGATTTCTACCTCCTCCCTTCTCTCTATATAGCCTCTCCAATTGCTTGTGGTGTTTGTGAGCCATTAGAGGCACTACACTTGTGGTGCTTGCTTTCAGGACTTAGGGTTTGAGGATTTAAGTTTTTATTGCAATATAACAACAAGAGATATGTGATCTAACCTTTTATGTGAATTTCGAAAATAGAAGGCTACATTAGGGTTTTATTCATGTGTTCATAATGTTGTGTATCTAATAGTGAAAACATAGATCCAAATCTAGGTTTGCATGCACAGATAGGATTGTTTGTATAAAACCCATCAATCATTAGAAATGAGGGCATAAGTTCTCTTATATAGGCCCCAACCCTGATAAATTAGGGTTTCTCTACCCAGCACCAACTCAGTGAGTCAGATCTATGACTCGTTGAGTCCATTCATTAATCCCACGCGGTCAACTCAACTCTACTCGACGATTAGGACTCACAACTCATTGAGTCACTCAATAAACCTCAAGATTAAACACATGAATAATATACCAGGGAGTCCGGATGTTACAATTCTCTCCCACTTGAGTTTGATTTCTCCCTTGAAATCGCTCCTCAACATCACATAGATCGAACACCAACAACCCGAAAAGCACCACCGAAAGGATCATACCACACAACTATTTTCCTCCAGGGACACCTGAATCCAAACAGGAACTCCCAAACACAAAAATGGATAGACCCCTCTGCTGCTACGATACCCGATCTGAATTTATAGAATTTGGAAACTCTAGTGGCATGTCTCACTACCAGACCTCCCTCTCGAGATATTACCATGTTACTGGCTCCTCGAATAACAGACCCCGACAACTGACTGCCCCTCTTCTTCTCTTGTTGTGACAGATAGAAACAAGTCAAAGACCAATAATTGGCTACCGATCACTCATACCAGACATACTAAATGATCCAGATCATACTCCAAGGAACGAAAGGGTCAGATCATACCAAGGACCCATCCACTGTACTGTAATCAGAACTCAATTGAACAATGAACTCTCAACATCCTGTCCTTATACATAGAAAATGATCATGCTCGCTCAGAAGTATCCTCTGACATCTAATAATCATAACCACCAACTCCCTTCTCAAATATCCCGTTCAACACTGAGCACCAGGTCAACTCCCGACCTTACAGTTAAACCTCCAAAGGTTACCCATTGCATACCCCAAAACGTCTCACTGACTTCATTCTCACAATAAGTATCTCAGCCCAGTGTGATACACAAGTCACGAAGTTCGTTTTACCCCAAGCGAATATTACAACCCTAACTAAAATCTTCGACCTCTATCATATACTAATCATTAGTTTCATTGGTCTCGTGGTCCTTCTCATACAAAAAAAAACTAGCCCACTCAGGTCTAACACACCAGATGAGACACAATACCCCTCAAAATGGAACCCACCTCTAAATCTAGAATCTCGTTTCGCCCTTTCAATACACCATTAGAGCCAAACTGAAACTCGATAGTCTGGCCCGACACAAAATTGGAGCCACCCATCCTAATGAAGCACTCAACTCATAACCCATGACCCGCAACTCACGCATACATCACTTCTCCAATTCCTTCTGATTGCGATAAGCACACCTTAACTCAGAATACAACGATTCCCGGTCATTAGGGAGTTCCCAATCTCGTCCCTGGCCCGACCACCAGGATCCCACAGATTCAATTGATAAGGCTTCACAAGACTAGGAACTCCCCTATGTCATGCCCTAACAAGTGAATAATATGGCTCCCCATAAATTCACAACGATTCTCTCTTATTTGTTGGCTAGTGAAAGTTATGGTTCCCCGCAGTTCCATAATACTCTTCCGCTGACCAGTGAAAGCTACGGCTCCCCGCAGTTTCACAACGCTCTCTTGTTGTTTGGTTAATACTATGGATACACGCGGTATCACCACACCCTCTCGCTGACTGGTGAATACTACGGTTCCCTGAAGTATCACCACACTCTATCGCACTAACTCATAGGTGGTATAGCCCCCTGTAGTCTTATAACACTTTATCTTATCACCCCATGATCTCATCATCAATTCGACACCACACTGTGTTCACTAAATCATGCTCTACATCCCAACATAGATAGGTGCACACACCTATCCAAAATAAGCATCAGTACTCCTGATGGCAACCGCCATGAAAAAACTCCTTTTCTCATTGTAATTCCCATTCTTAGATAATCTCACTTGATGTCAAATAGCCGAAGGGCTCCCACTAGAGCCATAGATACTTGATACGCCACTTGCCATCTCTTAACTCAAGACTCAAAATAATCTAAAATTTATGACATCGTACTCAGATACCTCATTACACCATCACAGAACCTCACGATGTCTTGCCTCAACCACTGATCTCATACTCACGGCATCGTACTCAGATACCGCAAACTACCCTATCAGAATCTCACAACTGTTCTCCCTCTCACAAAACTTGTAACTTCAGAATATTCCATTTCTCAATTTGAAACACGGAGGCATCATCAATGACTCAGAACACATTGACGACAATCTGAAACTCCCTTCTCTTATTTCTCGAGACCCAAGCAAGAATACTCATACCGAATCTAAAGTTGGTTGCCCATTCAACTTCTTCCCTTCCCAAAATGCATATAACAATCCATACATCTAACTAGAAATTCTCAATCGTGGAATCTACCCTTACGAGCCAACCACCTTGAATTCGCAATTATAACCTTGAAGAGTCCCTAACCATCATAATGTCCCTAGCCTGTGGCTGCTCGTTGTGGAGAAACTTATCCTTTCCTGAACACGTACATCATACGTTACCTCACTCTGCACCTCGCCTCTACCACCAATAACATTGGCCTCATGCATTAGTACCGCATGTCTCCATACCCCGTTCTCTAGCAGCACTTGAACAAATCTATGATCCTCTCAATAGAATACTTAGTTCTCCTCCACTTAGGGCTTGAACCATCACCAATCGGCATACCAACAATCTACTCCACAGGCTGTTCCACCCGGTATCTCACACTTGACTCTTATAACGTACCACATAATCACTTCAATGATATTCCCGATGGAACAATCAACTCCAACTATCCCGTAACTCAGACAAGAATCTTAGAATCCTCCCAACCTAACTGCCTCTAGTCATCTCGAAGCCTCATACTAATATACCGACAGACAGGCCAACTATTATGAATTAGTCCTGAGTCTCGGTCCAGAAATAATTAACTATCACACACCTTGTATCTGACTCCTCGACTAGGCTACCATCGCGGGAATCATCATAAAAGCAAGAGACCCCACTCTCACAGCCGATACACAATGAAGACAACAAGAGCCACTGCCCCGATATACTTCCCTTAACCACCTAAAACAGCAGCTAAAAGTATTCCTCCCTCAAAAGGCACCTACCTGATCTCTTGAATCATAGACAGACAAATGACTCTCTCATGGTATAATAAATACCTTGTAGCAAACATACTACCCAAAATACTTTAGTGAAATGGTTGCAACCTTATGCAACCCCACGAGGTTTGCCCGCAGACTCTTAAGACCGGAACCTCGTCATCTCTTTTGCTTCTCCCAGGAAACGGGGACAACGCAACTCTTGCCATAGAAGATGACACCTCATCTTTCAGTCGATTGCTAAACTCAGACCACGATCCTCCAATAAGCATCATCTCTACTCATCCCTAAGTCTAGCGACTTCAACTGTAATCTCACCAAAAATCTCTTGGAAACTAACTCGATTTCCCCCTTAAGGTACGCTCCACTGAGACACGTTCAACATGGCCCTCTGGCCCCATATTTTATCACATCTGATCTCAGTCTAATCAATCACAATCGCATAACTGGTAAAATCAAAAGCACTGACTGCCACGAATCATGGTACTCGAACCATGTGATCACCTCTCGATCTGCTATGAATGATGGTACCCGAACGATGATATCTCCTCTCAATTTGCTACAAATCATGGTACCCGAACCATCTTATCTACTCTAAATCTGCAATGAATCATGGCAACTGAACCATGTTATCTCCTCTCAATCTGCTACTTAGAACCTCTTGAATTCTCCCTGTGTCGAGTACGGGTCCACTTCTTTCAGTAGTATGGGCCTATACTACCTGCCACATCTACCCATACTTTCCGCACGGATCGTCCCAAAGTTCCTAAGTAGCTGCTCAACCTTCTCGATCACCAATCCCGTTAAACCTGGTCACTCCCAGCGAATACTCTCCTCTATCAGCGTACTCATATAACTAATGCTACTCCCTAGGATCTTCTGAGGTTCTCACACTTCTCTGCCATCAGCTGTTGAGGAACTCCTTACGATACCAACCATCTACCTCTTGAATATCTTCATATTCACTTAGTAGCTGACTCCCATCATCAAGAGTTCCACAAAGCATGAAGCAAGCAGCATTCGGGCATTGAATAATCTCCACCAGCACGTAAAATCACTCTATGTTACAACTCTATCTTCTCTACTCACACTCGAAAGGTATCACCGAACTCTAGTAACCCTACCTCTTGTAGGTATCTAATTACTACCTCAGTTGGCTTCTCCAATGCTCATCTAGGTATCTCTCCTTGATTACTCCTCTACTCAAAGCTCTCTAAAAGATTCCTTCTGGATACTCTTACTCCGCGCATACTCAAAGCACATCAAAGACAACAACAACTCCTAAGTTAAGGCATCACAAATCATGAAACTCTAGCCCTAATATATGAAATACCAAGCCTATCATCTAGCATGCATCACGAATATCTCAATAATAACTCATAATGCAAATCATTAAGGGTATTTTGGGAAATCACCATTCAGGCTCTGGCTGATTGCACACACTACTCCTTCTCGTTTTCTCTAAGAAACTCTTGCTCGTTTTAGAAAAATCATTTCTTTTGAAAAAATTTCGCAAATCCCCAGTTTGAGTCCAAACGTACCTGAAGGTGCATCTAAATCTCTCAAACCAAGACTCTGATACCAACTTGTAAAGACGTAAATTTTTAAACCAAAATTTTCAATTTAAATTTACCTTAATCAGCATAATAAAATCTCATAATGTCACAATGTGAAATCATCAAGTCTCATAATCAAAACTGTATAAATTAAAACTCCAGGATCTCCTTAACCATAACTCAATCTTGGATGTGTGTACATTCAAGTCGTTGCCTTCCCGTGATTCAAAGAAGTACCTGAAACACATAACACATAACACGGTAAGCCCGAAGCTTAGTGAGTTCCCCAAAATACCATATACAACTTATTAGCCACTCAAGGCTATAATTCTGAAAGACCCTCTAGTCAATGTGTCTCAGTGGGACACTCCATTCCCACGACTCTGATGGACCTTCTGGTCCTAACTTTGTGCACCCTTCGGTCCTAACTTTGTGGACCATCTGGTCGTAACTTTGTAACTCATAATAATAAATGGCATAGATCACACAATGCATGATATCACTGTACTTAAATATACACATAAGACCCTCCGGTCACACACAACTCATATTACCACTTTAGGTCCGTATAGTGAGAAGTCTCACCTTGCATGCAAGTGAGCAAATAACCTCGCACTCGTATCTCGAACTAGCCACCGTCTAACACAAAGGATGAATATCTCTAATTAATACTCTTTTCTCGACTCTAATAACCAAAAGATACTCTTTCTCTCTCTAACTCTTGAAGTGGATAAAATACCATTTTACCCCTAAATGGTCTCCATTACTCATGTTTGACCAAATCCTAAAGTTAACAGAAGTCAAAGTCGAGTCAATAGTCTATGTTTGACCTGACTCTCGAGTGCACCGATGTGACTCGTCGAGTCCACTCTACTCCTCAGAAGTCTCGTGAAGATCCAACTCAGCTCGTCGAGTTGACCCCCAACTCATCGAGTTATCGCATCATCAAGCTAATCAAGACAAACCCTCACCGACTCGTTGAGTCGGCTCATCGACTCGGCGAGTCCATTCAAACTCATTCCTCATTCAGATGATTCTAAGCAGATCTACCACTCCAAACACTAGATATAGCATCTCAAGACTCAGTTATCACGTAAAGCTTTGATCTTTACGCTCATGCATGGTAATTTGCTCCAACATACCAAAACATGCTCTCATAAGGTGTTAAGCACAATAATCCTCATGTGGATGAATAAAATTAGGACCTCTGGACTCTAGGGACCTCACAGGGTCTAGATCTGAGATTTAAACCCCTAAATAACTTTATATGCTCGAAGTCCCATCAAAAGGTGGAAGAAACCCTAATCTTCCGTAGTAATGAGATCTAGGCAAGTAAATGACAAATGTGTTAGATTAGTGTCTAAGTCCATAACTATAATTGGTATGTACTTGACCCGACTCAGCATGGTCCATTTGGGTTGCATGGCATCAAAACCTTTGGATAGACCATTTCTGAGAAGAGGACATTTGTGACATATTAATATATTATAAGTTCTAATATATTAATATGACATCATGTTATTTAATTAGTATTGATCAAGAACTAATTTGGACTTAATTTAGTGATCAAAAGAGACTAATTAAATATATGGGGATTGATTGTGTAAATCATTAATTCTTTTATATATTGGCTTATAATCCAAGATCCCTTATGTTGATTTAACCCATGTGATGACCCATGGATACTCCATGGATGTTAAAACCCATGGAGCATAAGGAATGGGTAAAGTCATGGGTTACATGGTGTAACCCTAATGTGCACACTATATAAGGACACCTTTGGCTCAAGAAATTGGCACTAGTGATACATATATGAGGGCTAACTGATTTGAGCATGAATTGTCTTCTTCTCATGGTTATTCCAAGTGTTGATGATGTTGTGTGAACCATTTGAGGTGTCACACTTCGGGCACTAGGATCTCCTGCTTCATGGAGTCAAGTCACATCAAGAGTTATGTATTCTAACTTCTTATATTACCCAAGTATTAAAAGATTTAGAGAAAACATAGATCCAAGGTATTTAGGGTTGCATATACACTTAGGAGTGTTAGAATGCTCAAAAACCCAACAGTGGTATCAGAGCCACGGGTTGTGTTCTGTTATATTGATGCAAATGTTTTATTTTCAAAGTTGAAAAAAAAGAAAAAAAAACATGACGTTTGTCAAATTTTAAGGTAAACTAATTATTTGTAAAATTTGAATCATTTGCTATATGAGTTGAATTAGGTCAAATTTGGTAAATGATAAAATGACATGATTATTTCAGTAGTTTTAAAAGTTTGATCTAAAGAGTTTTTTTTTAAACGCCCATAAGTTATGGACATGAAAAGCTTTTAAAAAAAATTGATTCAAAGTTATTATGGAGTTACAAAATTTGTTGTTACTGTTTTAAAAGAATTCCATAACTTATTTTAGATTGATGGAAAAAAAATTGTATCCTTGATTTATGAGTTAGTTTAGATTGGAAAAAGATAGTGTTTTAGTTGTTTTCAATCCTAATTAATCTAGAGGTAGTTCATAAAATTTGTTTTTGTAACTTGTCCTCAAGTTACATAAAAGGTCACATTTATGAATCTTAAAACTCATAAAAGTGTTATAGGTTACATAAAAAATGAAGAGTGTTTTTCATTAAATAATATTATGACTCCATAACTTGTCATCAAATTATGGATGTTTAAGACTCACTTCTTTAAAAGTGTTATTTAAGAATAAGAGTTTATATAAAAAAATGAAAAATCTTCATTTAATGAACCATTAAACTCATAAGTTATGAAATGAAAAGTTTTGAATAGTTTCACAAAACCTTTCTCTCGAGTTTTGGAATTTGTAAAGTTTTCACATGAATACTTTATTTCCAAGTTAAGCCCTTAGAATTTTAAAAGTTAAAATTTAACCCATATACTTTATAATATTATAAGTTAATAATATATATATATATATATATATATATATATATATATATATATATATATATATATATATATATATATATATATAAGAGGAAGTCGTCTTACCATTATTACGCCTCATTCACAAAGCCGGTCTATAAGTGGGTATAAGGTTACTGCCTATAAAATGGTAGTCTAGTGGGTGTTAACTCTCACCCACTACTTCCTTAACTAGTGGAGGGTCGTTAGCCGAACAGGTAGGACAAGGACAATAATTCTCACTTCATTAAAAGTATTAATGATAAATATTAAGTAACTAAATGTTTTTTTATAATTCTCAATCTTAGTTACTTTACGAAAATGTGAATAAGGTGCTAATCCATGAAAGGGCCAATATTAGAAAAGCCCTTAAATTTTAACGTATAATTGGAAAAAGTCATGATATTTTTTTTATTATTGTTGTGGCCACAACTTTCTCGCAGAATTATCACTCTAGCCCACTTAACGAGTTTCATTGTTAAGTTCGTTAACTTTTTTCCAAAATTAGTCCTAAAAAGTTCAAATTTAGTCCCTGAGGTTTGAAAAAAATTACACCACATGGTTTTTTAACTTTATTCTTCGTTTTTTGTATACTTTATTTGTTTTTGGTTTTTTTATAAATATATGTATATTTTTTATTTTCTTTTTATATATATACTTTATTTATTTTCATTTTTCAACAATTTTTTGTAACCTTTTCACCTTTTGTTTTCTATTTTTTAGTGTATATATAGAGTATATTAGAGTTTTTTTTTTTTTTTTTTTTTTTTTTAGGTTTTTTCATATTTATTTTCGTATTATATTTTATTTGTTTCATCTTTTTATTTATTTATTTATTTTTTCTATTTTTTGTTATTTATAGTTTTTCGAATATTTTTTCTAAGGTTTTTTCATATTACAATTTTTGTTTTCTATTTTTTTCCTATTTTAGTTATTTATGGTTTTTCTAATGTTTTTATTTACTTTGATTCAAGTAAACAAACTTGAATTCAATATAAATTACTATAACAAGTTTTTTTTTTATATAGATCGACTATTATTAGTATTATTATTATTTTGTTTTCTTTAGTCTATTATCAAATTCAAAAATATTATCTTGAATTTAATCTATTGATATCACATATAGAAATATGATTTAATTTGCAAGTTATATAACACATTAAAACACTAATTCTTAGTAAACAAACTATTTTTTTTTAATTTTCAGTTTTTGGTAAGATAAATATGATAACACTAAAGAAAAAAAAAAAAAAATAAGTTGGACCAAAATTACAAATATAAACATAACTACTTTATTTACTTGAATAAAAATAAAAAACAATTATAAAAACTATAAATTATCAAAATTGTAATATACTCTAATATATTAATACAGTTTATATTTTTTAAAAAACGTCAATAAAAAGATAAAAAAAAAATAATTGGAAAACAAATAAGAAAAAAAAGATGAAAAAAAATAAAATATAATTCAAAAATAAATATGTAAAAACCTAAAAAAAACTCTAATATATTCTATATATACACTAAAAAATAGAAAACAAAAGGTAAAATTGTTTAAAAAAATTGTTGAAAAATAAAGTTAAAAAATGAAAAAAAGTAAAATATATACATAAAAAAAATTAAAAAATGTACATATATTTATAAAAAAACCGAAAATAATAAAATATACAAAAAACGAAAAATAAAGTTAAAAAACCATATGGTGTAATTTTTTTCAAACCTCAAGGACTAAATTTGAACTTTTTAGAACTGATTTTTCAAAAAAGTTAACCAACTTAACCATGAAACTCGTTAAGTGGGCTAGAGTGATAATTCTGCAAGAAAGTTGTGGTCACAGCAATAATAAAAAAAATATCACGGCTTTTTCCAATTACGTATTAAAAATTTAGGACTTTTATAATATTAACCCTCCATGAAATTACACTTTGCATTTTGTTTAAGTCAGTCAGTGGAGCGTGTGTGGTTAACCGGCACACTAACTCGTATTTAACAAGGTAGGCAAATGGTAACTTAACTTTTATCATAGTATTGATGGAGCGTGTGTGGTTAACCGACACATCGATTGAGGGGTAAACACTTAAGAGTACTAGGTAATTTGCTTGGTTACTTCACACCTTGTTTTGTGATCCTCGGCATCCCAGTCACAAAACCTGAAGGGCATCAAGATTGAAACATGCCATTGAACAGTTTAATGAATCTCAAAAGATCTAGGAGTTTCAAATAAAAACCTAATAGATTATTTCGTTTTTCATGGTGGAAATTGGTGAATTGTCATTCACCTACATTAAAATATTCTATAGCTTGGATTACGGCATCCCTCTTCCAAGTTATAAAATATTGTGTTGGGTCCTAGCCTTAATATTTCATATTGGGTGTTATATTAAGGACTTTAGATCAACTATCTTAAATATCTCCCAAAATATGTTTAATTCAGACATCTATGATCTTCCCAAATCTCTTGAAACTTCACTTTCTCCATCTCCTCCAATTATTTTCCCTAACCCACAAGTTCAAGGTCACTCAAGCCCTATTGGCAAGGAAAGTCTATGTATGCTCACATCTTGGAGATAAAGTCACAAATTGACAAGCCAGGAGAGTTGGGTGTCAAAGTCTTGAGAAAGTTGGATGTTCAATCACTTTCTATGTGACATAGTGAGTTCCTTTGGGACTACTATGGAACAGACTATGACATGACCCCTAATTATCTTATACATTTGCTTGGTGCTTCTAAATCAGCAATGATTAGGAGGACTAGTAAAGCAAATTTTATTAGAAGATCAACTTCCCAAACTTCCATGGACATTGACAATGGTACATGGTAAAGGGCATTGGTTACTAAGCTCTTAAATTTACCTGAAAGATCTTCAGGTAAAGTCCACTATCAAACTTTGTTAAGTTTCTATTATGAGATTCCTATTACATAATGTGACTGGGTCACATATTTATGTTTTAAGAATCAAAGAAAAAAGTGAAGAAGGAAGTATATGATGATTCTGATCGCGTAGATGGATTTCGATCGCATGATTTGTTGATCAGAATATTGAGCTGTTACTTAGGAGTTATGTAATATTGCATAGGAATAGATAACAACAAGTTTTTCATATGCTTTTGCATCGTAAGGATAAGTTTTTCACAAAGTTTTTAAATAAAATTTTTGGTTTTATTTATTCTAAGTATCCTTACAATGGCATTTGTGAAAATTTGTTGTATATATGATTAAATTGATAGCAATATTGGAAAGTGGATTTGATTCTTTCATTTGTGGTGGTGTGTAAATTTACCAAACAAGGAAAGATTCTCATCACCCAAGTTTCAGTCGGATAGAAACTTGGAATCATGCAAGTTGTATGATGAATGAGAATTTTCATCTTTGGAAAATTAAGACTAATTCCTTGTTCACATGTTTAAGTGAATCAAGTGAAGGACCAAGGGATCGAGTACACATTTGTCATGATTTACTGAAGATTACTAAATATGGTTATACTTACAAGTTTAAGGTATAATTCTGAAACATTGGAAAAGTTTCAATGTATGGCAGAACGAAAGAGAAGAATCAACTTAGGCAGAAAGATAAAATTTTCTCAAATCTGAAAAGATGGGAGAGTACTTTAGCATCATGTTTTGTGTCCGTCTTAATGACTTAGAAATCATGTCACAATTAGTCCTCTAGAGTCATCTTAGTGTATTCTTATGAATAAGAAGAGGAATCTTGAATTGTTTAAATGATTAAATCAATAAGATGATTCATACCTCGTTCCAAAAACAATTCTTAGAGTCATACTCCAAGATTCTAACTTGAGTGACATATCTTAAAAGAAGCTTTCTTAACACAAGTCGAATGTAAGAGTAAAAGTATCCTACTCTTGTACATTTAAAATTGGTAAGTTGTGATGTTTTGGATAAAACAAAGACCAACTAAGGAAAATTGTGTGAAGTGTTTGTCTTGATAAAGAATCTGCACTATCTATTGAATATTTGGCAAGATAGTCTTATATGTCAAGAGGGTAGTGGGAGTCTTAAAGATCCTAAAACAAATTTCAAGATCTAATCAAGAATAAAATCCTATAGTTTAACATTAGCACACGACGTGAGGTTTATAACCTATCGTGTTGACATATTTCCATTTCTATGCCCATTACAGTTAAAGTTAGCTTTGCATATGAGGTCTTAGAGTTCTCAATTTCTTGCATAACAACTTGGAAGCAATGGCATGCCCTTGAGCTGCCAGGTGGCAAGATATTAAGATTGAGTTCAGTCCATATGGGTTTTGATTTGTCATTAACCGTGTCTTGTAATTTTGGTTTTGAAAAATTCACATGGATAAGAACACATACATCATAAAATCTAAGGGTCATAAGGTTTCTCTCCGATTCATGAAAAATGATGGTGAGGATATATGTCCGCCAAGTAGATTTGAAGTCGATAGCAAAGATCTAAACAATTGAGATGTCACACCCCGAAACCAATGGCGGAAACGTTCCGGGGCGGAGGACATCATGTAAAGTATCACAACCAATGTACATAGCAAGCATAGTAAACACAACCATTACATTACATAGAAAATATTTACATTTGTTTGAAAGCAAGGTAATACATGTTTTATATATACATCAGTAAGAACAAAAGTAAAGACGAGACTTCTATATACTCCGTCTTCTCCATAAGAACGCGGGATATCTGTCTAACGAGAACCTGAGAATACAAGAAGTTTTAAAAATATCAACATAAAGTTGGTGAGTTCATAAGCGGTTTGTTTTTGGTAAAACAATAAGTTTACTTTGGTTTTATGAAAAGTTGTTTCCCAAGAAAATCCCATAATATCATAAAAAAGTAGTTTGGTTATTCATTTGTCAAACAGCCTGTTCATGAAAAGTAAAGTTATCCCAGGAAAAACCCTTATTTTCCTTTAATGTTGGTGGTTAGTTATCGATACGGAATGAAGTGTAAAAGTATCTACCATACTTGTATTGTTAAGTGACGTTTCCCTGAAAGCTTGGTCATCCTTGAAAAGTAGGTTAGTTTTAACACGTATATAAAACTAATAAGTAGGTAGTAAACTAATTCCTAAGGGTATTACTGATAACCTCTAGTAATCAAAATAGTTATTACTTTGAGGTTAGTTTACTAGGTTTATAATTACTAAAGTAAATCTCCACTATCTAAGTTGCGAGTTCAATAACCATACAATAAACTAGATATGGCTCGTAACAGGGCCAGTATCATTTTATGAATTTTGTCACCCGTGGACCTATGGGTCCCACTTTAGCTAGCAACCAGGTACGGGGTAGTCAGTCCCGTATAGATCTATACACTCAAGTCACGTTCTCCCTCCAGGAGAATTTGGTTACAGGGGCGGTCCTCCACTCTCGTATCCCTGGGGAGTGTTACCAAAGACGTGTCTCCAATCTTAAGATTAGTGAATTTACAAGTAATAATATAAAAAGAAATTCCTGTCATATGAATGGCATGAAATCCTTTGTGAAATATAAAATATATCATTTTATAATGAGTTTCACAAGTTTTTTTTATTTTACTTTCGAAAGCAAACTCTACCAGTGAAACGGTTGGTAATACGGTTTTCTGTGTCAAAAGCATACTAAACATGTAACATTTCATACAAAATAATAAGTTTTCAATACAATATTCCCTTAACCTTTTGCTTGTATCCCCCCCCCCCCTGAAAACATGAAATACACGGAAAATGGTCTAGGGGTATGAACTCACCAGACGAGAATGTGCCGGGTAGGATGCTAAGTGTCAATTTAGGGCTTGAACACGCACGAGGGTCCTATGTAACATGAAGTGATACATAATTGTATCTAATTAGAGATTCAATCACTAGTTAAGTAAGATAATACACTCCGATGCAGGAAAACACTTTAATTCAAGTGTTAGAGGTGATACGGGTTGCATCTAAGAAGTGTATGGCCTCAATAAGGAGTTTACTCTTCGAGTGTAAACCCTTAGGGGTGTTTACGGCCCAAATACCATATCCCCATGAGTTTACATCCATAAACTCATGGGTGGGGGTGTTTTTGGGTGCTCAAAGGTCTTAAATTGCACAAGGGGAGGTTCTTGGGTTGAATTAAAGGCTTAGGAAGTGATCGGGACTTCAAATGACCTTGAAAATGGAGTTTGCATTTCTTGAAGGACCCTTGGTGAGTTTACTGCCGTAAACACATGAGTTTACGGCCGTAAACTCATGCTTGGCTTATTTTTGCATGCCTTGGTGCATCAGATGAAGGGATACAAGGTTCTAGGCACTAATCCAAGCTATAGGAGTTGTTAAAAGGGCATTTTAACACCATGAAAGGTGTTTACGGTTCATGAAGGTTCATGGACCATAAACTCATGTTTACTCCCATAAAGAAATGATTTTGGGGTCCTATGTTCATGCATGCAAGTTTCTAAACCATAGCTAAGTACTAGAAGGGTTTTGGAGGGGTTTTGGGGCTTTAAAACCCCCTTATGGGAGTTTACGGTTTTGGGGGGTGTTCCCCAATCGTAAACACAAGATTTTGGGGATTTTAAATGATTCAATCACGAATATGAATGGATACCAAGCTATACAACAAGCTGGGAAGGATTACTTAGGATTTTGGAGCTAAAATGAGGCGTTTTTCGATCAAAATCGACTTGTAGAGAGAGAGAGTAGAGAGTGAAAGCTATGAGGAGGTGGAAAAGGCTCAAATGGAGGACCACTCAACCCTTATATAGGGTTGACTTCATAGCTAGGTGGGGATCCACCCGATCCCGACGTTAAACGGAGTTTATGATCGTACCCGATTAAATGGCCGTAACCTGACTTGGCCGTAACTAGAAACTTTTTCAATTGAAATCGAGAATGTTAACGCAAAATTTAACATTTTAATAAAAATGAGTTTTATTAACGGAAATGGGTTACAGCGACGGAATAAATTTTAGGTTGTCACATCATCCCCCCGTTAGAGGAAATTTCATCCCGAAATTTAGAATTAAGATACAAATGATGGATTTGGAAAGAGATGCGCATATTTCTGCTTCATCGAGTCTTCGCGCTTCCAAGTGAATTCGGGTCCCCGCTTAGCATTCGAGCGAACCTTCGCTATCGGGATGTGGCTCTGTTTCATACGTTTGATCTCTCGATCCATGATTTCAATTGGTTCTTCCACAAAGTTCATGTTTTTGTTGATTTCGATCTCATTAAGAGGGATCACAAGGGTTTCATCGGATAGATACTTCTTAGGATTAGAAACGTGAAAACAGGGTGGATGTTGCTAAGCTCTTGAGGTAATCGGAGTTTATAGGCTACAGGACCAATCCTATGTACCTTGGGTTTAGTTTCCCGCACTTTCCAAAGCATATCATGCCTTTCCAGGGCGAGACCTTTAATAGAACACGATCTCCAACTTGGAATTCCAAAGGTTTTCGTCGTTTATCAGCGTACCTCTTTTGTCTGTCTCTAGAGGCTTTCAGTCGTTCTCGGATTTGAATGATCTTTTCGGTGGTTTCGCGGATGATTTTTGGGCCAATGAGAGTGCTGTCAGGCACTTACCCTTAACTAGCTGCGTGTTGTCCACCTTAGCCCACAGCAGAGGGGATCCGCACCTGTGGTCATAGGGAGTTCCAAATGGCGCAGCCTCGATGTTGGATAGGTCGTTGTTTGTTGCAAGGAGGTTCAAATAAGAATAATTGAGTGTCCTATGATGTATTTTTAATTCTCTGGATAACTCTCTTACATTGGCTATATCCTTATGGGTGGCACCCTTTGTATGAATACTTCCGGGCTCTTCGAAAAGTGATGAATTTTTGAAGTTCGCATATAATTTGTCGTTACGAGTGATGAGAGTTTTGTGATAATATGATTTAAGATGATAGGGTTTTGCATAACATAGACTCAGTCGGACTAAACAGGATGTCGTCAAAGAATTGCACGCTAAGTTGGTTTGGAAGGATCGATTTGCTAGAACATTGATGTCCCTAGGTAAATGTCTATGGTGCACGCAAACCGTGTATAATTATAACTGACCCTAGTGTATTCACTAAGTTATCATAATTTGCTCATTATGGCATTAACCCTTACAAGGATTTCGTGATCTAATATGGACGAGAAATTAATCACAATTATGAACAATCACCAGGGTTTTTGAAAACATACCAAAACGTGGCAGGGTCTTTTGATGCTTCCTTACTCTCGGAGGTTAGGCTCCTCCAGTTTCTTCATTGTTCTTTTCTGTTGGGCAATCTCTTTTGAGATGTCCCATTTCGCCACATACGCAGCACACTTGGGCTATGCTAGCATCAGTAGTGGAAGTGATGTGTTGGGTTGGGGTCTGTATGGAGCTAGTTTCCCGGCCATCCATAATCCTTGTACAATTTCTTTTGAAATGATCGGGTTCGCCACAATTGTAGCAAACTTGATTCATCCTTACACCAGCAATCGAGGTGTTTGGCTGTGCAGATGCCCTTCAGTATCGCGTGGTGTGTCCTTACCTGTTACAGTTCCTACAACACTATCCTATGTGGTGAAAGTTACATTTCTCGCAACTTGGAAGTTTTCCATCATATTGCCGCACTGGCGTTGGCACTAGTTGGGTGGATATAGTTGTTGTAGAAGTTATCTCGGGTTGTCGTTTCTTTGCAAGTTTCTGAGATGACTTGTTCTTCTTCTCGGACCGAAATTTTCGTTTGGCACTCTTAGGTTTGGGGGCTGGAATGTTCTCTAGGATAGGCCCTTATTGATTTCTTGATGTATTGTTACAGCTTGAGGTGTGGAAGTCATTCCCATTTCCGTTTAGGTTGTTAGCATTAAGAACAGCTAAAGCGGCTGCTACGGCTATTATGACAGTAGCTTGGAATGTAGTTGAGTCCATTTGGAGGATTGGTGACTTACTGGTGGATTGGTTCTGTTTCTTCGAAGACATGATCTGTTATTTGTCAAGAAAAGAGTTTGTGAGCAACAAATGTTGTCTCTGGATGTATCCTAAATGTTTTTCTATGCATTGATATTTCCCGTTTTGCTACTGACTCTCTTTGATTCAACCCACATCGCCAAGATGTGGTCTTAGCAAGTATAGAAAAGATTTGTGCACACAAATTTCACATAAAATAGTATTAAGAACTTTTGTTTGCTAAGCCCATTGGGCTGGCGGAGTAACTCTCCTATTTCTTCGGCTCTAGGTGAGATGAAGGGTTATCTATAATAGTAGCCACAGATATCAAGTTGATATGGGGTTCAACTTGACATTTGGGAGAATCTCTAGAATGTCTTTAGGGAAGACATTGAGAATGTTGTGGGCTTCGGAAATTCTCTCGAGGTCTTTAACTTTCTGCATCCTAATGAAAACACGAGCCAGGAATGCATAACATTCCATTCATAGATGCTCCTCGGCTTTGACAGAGGAAATGATATGAAGTTGCAAACGATTTTATCACTGAAACCGGTGAGGACTCCCTCAGAGGGACAACTGTAATGAATTGCTTTTTCAAAGCAAGGACATTGGCACCATGAGAGGCTCATTCGTCCTATGCCGACTAGGACATTGAAGCTTTTTATGAGTACTGATACGAAATCGATTGAGGAAAAAGGAATAATCGACTAAGGTAAGGGTACATCCTATGATACATGATTTAACTGAAATATGATTGTGTTCATCGTTACTGAAACTGGGATTATATATTTAGGAATTCAGGACCTACCAATAATCCTTAGTCCTAATATTAAAGAGAAAATTTTGGCAATATAGAAAACAGAGGTGTTTACGGGAAATGGTTACATAGAACATAAACATGAAGGCCATTCCTTATCCCAGAAAGGAAGGATGAGTAGAGTGATCCTCTATCGATGATGGGTACTCCTCAAGTGAAATTCCAATTTGGTCAGCTATCGCCCTACGTCAAGCAGACGTCCTTCATACTCTGACTGGCCAGTTCAAAGTTCTGCGATCTCGACTTGGGTCGTGGCTAACTCTTGCTGTAGAGCTTCGTTGTTAACCATAGTTCTCCTGGTGTTCCTAGATGTTCTTGCCTTGGGGAATTTTCTTTTGTAATGACCGACCACACCACAACCATATCACGCTTGAATGGCACTTGCTCCGGATGCTTGATTAGTTGGTTGGGCTAGTGTTTTGCAGTTTTGAGTAGTGTGGCCCTTTTTTCCACAGTTGTTGCAGAGCATCTCACAGCATGGGATGGAAGTGAGATGATGATAGTTGCACTTGTCACACCTAGGGAGGGTACCAGCATACCTACTGGTAGGTGCCTGAGCTGAAGGAGTGGCGACAGGAGTAGTAGCAGTGTGGACCGCCACTGTTTTTTGCTGTTTCTTGGAGGATCCTCGCGAATTCTCACCCTTCCGCTTTCTCCAAGATTTCTTCTTATTTTCACCGCTCCCTTTAGCCGGTTCAGGAGCGGCGGCCACTTCATCGAGGTCGTCTCCATGATCGATTAGAGTTTGTGCCAGGCATTTAGCACTGTCGAAGGTGTCTGGCTTCACAGCCAAAACATTTCGCTTGGTTGGCTGGGTCATCCCCCAAATGAATCTTTCAATCTTTTTGCTTTACGGGGTAACTGTTCCCGGATAGAGAAGCACTAGGTCTTCAAACCTAGAGGTGTAAGTGGCGATATCGGAACCCTTCATCTTTAGGTTCCAAAGTTCGTGCTCCAATTTCTACATTTCGCCGTGCGAGCAATACTCAGCAAGTAGAAGCTCCTTCATGCTCTCCAACCCATAGCATTGGCTACTGGTAGGGTTAGGGATTTAACTAGGCCATTCCACCAAGTCAAGGCTTTATCGGTGAAAGTGAAGGCAGCGAACTTCACCTTGTCATCTTCCAAACAGGAACAGATTTCCAAAATAGACTCGATCTTCTCAAACCATTGACGCAGAGCAATAACACCTCTAGTGCCATTGAATGGTGTGGGTTTCGCGTTCATGAAATCTTTATAGGAACACTCCTTCCGGTGTCCCTGATCACCTTCCTTGTTATGGGGCTGAGTACCACCTTCTAGCCCGCCGGAACCACCAGGGTTCATTTGTGACATTGCAGCAGTTACAGCAGTAGTAACAGCTGCTTGGAACATGGCGGGATCAAACGGAGGAGGTGGTGGAGGAGGAGTGTTGTTTCTTGAGGTGGGTCTTCTCCTTGGAGGCATCTTGATCTAAAATGATCAGGAAGAGAGGATGGTAAGTCCTCTGAATTGATTCAAGAGATATGGAACAAGAGATATCTCATTATGGCAGATAGACTGTTCTACTATGTGATAGGATAGGAAAAAGTTACTATATCAAGTAAACTATTGCTAATGAAAGAATGAGTAGCAACACTTGGAATGATTTTCTACAACGTATTCGTCTCTGACTAAAATACTCCTATAGTATTTTATGTTTTGTTGCGACGATGACTTGTTGTTTGGACATTTGGTAAGTTTTAGGCCTGCTGTACACCACAGTTACTCCCAATCACATGTTGGTTGTGTCTCAAATGAATATAGTTGATCAAGCTATATTGACCCTAGACACGACTACATAACTGCCCAGGTTTAACCGTAGTGTACAACACCCAATTACTAATGTTTTGTTCTACTCGTTGTTACAGTTTCTGGAGCTTAGGTATTCTTGTATACTTTTTGAAAAATAATTGTATTTTAAAGTATACTTTTAGTTCAGAGCTTCGGCCCCTTAATGTTTATAGTTATATACCATGTAACGTTCGGTATACTTAGTTCAGTATAAACAAGGGCTCTGATACCAATCTGTCATACCCTGAAACCGATGGTTGAAACGTTCTAGGGCGGAGGACGTCATGTAAAATATCACAACCAATGTACATAACAAGCATAGTAAACACAACCATTACATTACGTAGAAAATATTTACATTTGTTTGAAAGCAAGTTAATACAGGTTTTATATATACATCAGCACGAATAAAAGTAAAGACGACACTTATATATGCTACGTCTTCTCCAAAAGAACGCAGGATAATTGTCTAACGAGAACCTGAGAATACAAGTAGTTTTAAAAATATCAGCATAAAGCTTGTGAGTTCATAAGCGGTTTGTTTTTAGTAAAAGAATAAGTTTCCTTTGGTTTTATGAAAAGTTGTTTCCCAAGAAAATCCCATATTTTCTTATAAAAGTAGTTTGGTTATTCATTTGCTAAATAGCCTATTCATGAAAAGTAAAGTTATCCCAGCAAAAACTCTTATTTTCCTTAAAAGTTGGTGGTTGGTTATCGATCCGAAATGAAGTGTACGAGTATCTACCATACTTGTATTGTTAAGTGAAGTTTCCCTAAAAGCTTGTTCATCCTTGAAAAGTACGTCAGTTTTAACACGTATATAAAACTAATAAGTAGGTAGTAAACTAATTCCTAATGGTATTACTGATACCCTCTAGTAATCAAAACAGTTATTACTTTGAGGTTAGTTTACTAGGTTTATAATTACTAAAGTAAATCTCCATTATCTAAGTTGCGAGTTCCATAACCATACAATAAACTAGATATGGCTCGTAACAAGGCCAGTATCATTTTATGAATTTTGTCACCCGTGGACCTATCGGTCCCACTTTAGCTAGCAGCCAGGTACGGGGTAGTCAGTCCTGTATAGATCTATACACTCAAGTCACGTTCTCCCTCCAGGAGATTCTGGTTACAGGGGCGGTCCTCCACTCTCGTATCCCTGGGGAGTGTTACTAAGGACGTATCTCCAATCTTAAGATTAGTGAATTTACAAGTAATAATATAAAAAGAAATTCCTTTCATATGAATGGCATGAAATCCTTTGTGAAATATAAAATATATCATTTTATAATGAGTTTCACAAGTTTTTTTTGTTTTAGTTTCGAAAGCAAACTCTACCAGTCAAAACGGTTGGTAATACGGTTTTATGTGTCAAAAGCATACTGAACCTGTAACATTTCATACAAAATAATAAGTTTTCAGTATAAGATTCCCTTGACCTTTTGCTTGTATCCCCCCTGAAAACATGAAATACACGGAAAATGGTGTAGGGGTATGAACTCACCAGACGAGAATGTGTCGGGTAAGATGCTAAGTGTCAATTTAGGGCTTGAACACGCACGAGGGTCCTATGTAAGATGAAGTGATACATAATTGTATCTAATTAGACATTGAACCACTAATTAAGTAAGATAATACACTCTGATGCGCGAAAACACTTTAATTCAAGTGTTAGAGGTGATACGGGTTGCATCTAAGGAGTGTATGGCATGAATGAGGAGTTTACTCTTCGAGTGTAAACCCTTAGGGGTGTTTATGGCCCAAAGACCATATCCCCATGAGTTTACGGCCGTAAACTCATGGGTGGGGTTTTTTTTGGGTGCTCAAAGGTCTTAAATTGCACAAGGGAAGGTTCTAGGGTTGAATCAAAGGCTTAAGAAGTGATCGAGACTTGAAATGACCTTGAAAATGGAGTTTGCGTTTCTTGAAGGACCCTTGGTGAGTTTACTATCTTAAACACATGAGTTTATGGCCGTAAACTTATGTTTGGCTTATTTTTTCATGCCTTGGTGCATCAGATGAAGGGATACAAGGTTCTAGGCACTAATCCAAGCTATAGGAGGTGTTAAAAGGGAATTTTAACATCATGAAAGGTGTTTACGGTTCATGAAGGTTCATGGACTGTAAAATCACGTTTACTCCCATAAATACATGATTTTTGGGGTCCTAAGTTCATGCATGCAAGTTTCTAAACCATTGCTAAGCACTAGAAAGGTTTTGGAGGGGTTTTGGGGCTTCAAAACCCCCTTATGGGAGTTTACGGTTTTGGGAGGTGTTCCCCAACCGTAAACACAAGATTTTGGGGATTTTCAATGATTCAATCATGAATATGAATGAATACCAAGCTATACAACAAGCTGGGAAGGATTACTTACGATTTTGGAGCTTAAATGAGGCGTTTTTCGATCAAATTCGACTTGTAGAGAGAGAGTAGAGCGTGAAAGCTATGAGTAGGTGGGAAAAGGCTCAAATGTAGGACCACTCAACCCTTATATAGGATTGAGTTCACGACCAGGTGGGGATCCACCCGATCCTGACGTTAAACGAAGTTTATCGTCGTACCCGATTAAATGGCCGTAACCCGACTTGGTCGTAACTAGAAACTTTTCCAATTGAATTCGAGGGTGTTTCACGTGTTTTTGTTTCGTTTCGACACTTATGAAGTCATAATGAAAGTATCAATTTAATTTGCCTAATCCAAAATGTTAACATAAAATTTTAATAAAAACGAGTTTTATTAACGGAAATGGGTCACAGCGCCGGAATAAATTTCAGGTTGTCACATGAGACTATGATTACGACATCCTTTTTCATAGTTCTAAGATTGTTTAGACACACTTGTGAGCTATCTAAGATAAGGTGTATGATTTTGATAAAGTATTATCAAGGCAATCTCTTCTCAGAAGTCTAAAATTTTGTAAGAAAGTCAGTAAAGTATTGACTTCAAAAAGTCCAACTGATTTCTGAGTACATGTCAAAGCTAGTGGAAGCATAAGTGTTATGCTAATAATCATCATGTTAGTGGGATCATCATAATTATGATAAAAGTTGCAAGTTAGCATTGTTAATTATAGAAAACAAAAGTTTCAATTCGTGGAGTTGCAGGGGTTGAAAAGTTGTTTTCCTATAATTAAAGGAGAGGAAATTATACTTCATTTCAATTCTAAAAGCTCAGATTGAGATTTTAATCATCTTTAGTCAAGAATATATATATATATATATATATATATATATATATATATATATATATATATATATATATATATATATATATATATATATATGAACTTTATGTTGGTTTGGTTCAACTTAATAAAATTCTATATATTGCGTTCTTAAAATTTGATTATGATTAAGACATCCCTCTTCATAGTCAAATTTTGAGAACATGGCAAATAAAAAATATTGTAGCAAAAGACTAGTCTAGAATCATGTCTTTATGTGAGACATCATGAATGGTGTCCCATTTACTTTGGGTACAGGATCGATTGCATGTGCTATAATATTCATCCTTTCTAAAAAATTTCTAATGCCTGAGGCATTAAAAGGGAAAAGGTCTAGAATTAGATATGACTAAAATGATTAAGCAATTGTCGAGGAAAATCTAAGGTTTATTAAAGATTGCTTGCTCAGGGACAGTTGGAAGTATAGTGTTAGTTTTTTGGAAGGACCATATTGACATATTCTGAAAAAAGGAAACTCTTGTTCAGAAGTGATAGTAAAAATCGAAATATGGAAATGATTACATAGGTGGAAGTTGTTCAATTTGTGTAAGATTACGAAAACTTAATGCAAGAAGGATGTTTCCATGGAGTTGATCTCAATTGGATTACTCTGTAATGTCTGTTGACAAGTCTTTGTGACTTTGTGCATAATCATTACAAGAGGATCAGTGCATACAAGTTTAAAATCTAACAGATTTCGATGAACGATAGGAATTTGGAATTCTTACATTTTTTATAAGGATTTGGGTATGTGAAAAGAGAATCATTAAAATTATGTTCAATCGATCTAGTTCACAAAGTAAGGATCATAGACAGACAAATAGTGCATACATGGTGTATGGCAAAGCTATTGTTTAGAAAAACATAGTGTACATCCTTGAAGAATGGGATAACTAGTGTTTTTAATTGAAGTATAAAGTTGATAGTTTAAAATAATATACAATGAATAATGTGTAATCAATATGGTGATAAATAAAAGGTGTTTTATTTATGTTCGTAAGTTCTGAGACCATATGGGATTCGATTATTATTGTGTTTCATTTTTCATGTTTTGACTTCCAGAATAAACAAGATCATTCTTCCCGAATGACTAAGTTATTCAAACCATCCACAGTCGGTCATATGTCTCACACCCCAAAACCAAGAACGGCGGAAACGTTATGGGGCGGAGGACGTCATGTAAGTATCACAACACAGTAATTGTAAATAAGCAAACAACATCATCCATTGCATTAAATATATATAATTTTAATACAAGCGTGTTCTGTACAGTATAGACACCAAAAATAATGTATATCAAAATAAGAAGATGAATCTTGAATGCGCTCCATCTTCTCAAAAGATGGCGTCGGTACCTGTCTATTGATGACCTGAGAATACAAGTTATTTTGAAAGAGTTTATCAACATTAAGCTGGTGAGTTCATAAGTATTTTAGTGTCGGTATTTGTCATCCAAAAATGTTTGAACATGTATCAAGTATAAGTTTGTAAAATTTATGTAAAGGTTTGCAATTGTTTGTAAAAGTTTGAATCTCTCAGAAAAACCTATATTTTCTACTAAAGTATCCTTCTACCAAGGCTTAACTGTTTTGTATGCTCGTTTGATGTTAAAGTGTGTAATTTCCCAAGTGTAACTATCATTTAACAAAATATTGTTTGTACATTATCGTTTAAGTGAGGTTATCACTAAAATATGTAATGGGTAAATCATTGTAGTACTGTAGCCTTGTATTATAAGAACTACTGTTGTACTAACTACCTTAAACCGGATTTATATTAAGGCATTATGTGATAAATTGCACCATACTATCGACTAGTAACAACGACATAATGAATGGTCGTAATAACGGAATGAAGTTTGGCACCCGCAGACCTGCAGGTCCGGCTGTAGCTAGCAGCAAGGTGTAGGATTGTCAATCCAGTATAGATCTATACGCAAACTCACGCTCTCCCTCCAAGAGAATTCTGGCTACAACTCGAGCCATGACATTTAAGTCATGCTCCGATTTAAATCACAATAATTAAAGTATTCATGTATATGTAATGTTTCTCGTTCTAGTATAGTTGTATATGTAGTGTTCTAGCATCGTTGTATATGTATTGTTTCTAGTCTAGCTGTATATGTATTGTTTCTAGTCTAGTTGTATATGTATTGTTTCTAGTATAGTTGTATATGTATCGTTTCTAGTATAGTTATATATGTATTGTTTCTAGTATAGTCGTATATGTATTGTATTACCCCGATGGTAACTAGCTATTGATGTACTGATAAATATGAATATGGAAGTACTTTTATGTCTATACATGTATATAAGATATATAACTAATATTGAAATGACCTTCGGATGGTCACCCGAAATCCCACCAGACCACATCTCAGTGCGCGAAAAGGAAATAGGGCGGATGGCCTTCCTAAGCCCTTTAAACATTACTTATATATCTATACATATATGGGCATGCAATTTATAAGAAGTAAGACAAAGTTTAATAAAAGCATTTGATAAGTAAAAAGAGTTTGTAAAACATTTTGAAGTGAAACAGTTTGATAAACAGTTTGAACAGTGATAAAATCATTGGTTTTCTAGTTATTAATCACATGTGATTAATGCAATCACATGTGATTGATGCAATAACTATAAGTATATTACTTGTATCCCCCCCCCCATAAAGTATTTAAAACATTTAAAAGCATTTCAAAGGTTGATTAAAGGGGTATGAACTCACCTGTGGTGAGTAGATTGGATTGATGTATCGGGTACCGTGCTAGGTGGCAAACGGAGACTTGTTCACACGTTCGAGTCTAGTTATCATATAATGAGCATATATATAACTAATTAGCCAAATAATAACTTAACAAAGTAAGTTAAGACACTTAGGAACATGTATACACTTTATATAAGTGTTATAGGTCCTAATGGTTGCATCTAAGTTGATATGGGACAAGGCAAAGGGGTTTAATGGACCAATGACCTTGTATATGAGTTCACCACCCAACAAACCCACCCTTTGGAGTTTACGGCCGTGAACCCATGAGTTTACGGACGTGAACTCCTTACTTGGTGGTTTTGAGTGTTTTGAAGTGTTATCTTGATCCTAGAATTAGTCTACCCTTGTTGGAATAATCCTTGAAGTAGTTTAAGGCCTTAGAATGATCCTTTGGGGAGTTTACGGCCAAAGGACCATATCCCCTAGAGTTTACGGCCATAAACTCCTATGGGGTGTTGGTTTTAATTCTTTTGAGGCCCTTGCATATGTAGGATAGCTTCCATGTTTTTATCTAAGGCTAAAGGGGACAAGAGGCACACATTTGTGCCTTCACTTGGATTTTACGGCCCAAGATATGTTCCTTGGCCGTAAACTCCCTTTAAGGAGTGATTTTGATGTCTTTTGATCCCCATTCAAGTCCCATGTGTTCAAGGGTAATTGTCTTAAAGCCTTAGGGGTGTTTAGGGCATCTTTAACACTTGAAAAAGGGGTTTACGGCCCAAGAGAGTTCCTTGGCCGTAAACTCCTAAAACCTTATCGTTTTGAAGTGTTTTGGTGTCCAAAATAAGCACAAGTATTAGAGGGTAAAGTCCTTAAGCTTTAGGGGGTGATTTAGGGCATTTATGACCCTTAAAAAGGGGTTTACGGCCCAAGAGAGTTCCTTGGCCGTAAACTCCTGTAACTTGTGTTTCTTGAATGATTTCTAGCCTCTAATGATCACACACTAAGTCCTTAACTAGTTTCTTAACAAGAAAATGGGACTAGGTAACCTTTAGGCTTCGTTTTGGAGTTTACTCCCCAAGAACATTCTTGGGCGGTAAACTCCCGGATCTTGCAGTTTAGACATGTAATTGATGTTATAAAGCATATAACAAGTATTGAAACACATTCAGGAAAGTAGACTCACAATCCGGGATGAAAACCCGAAGATCCGTCAGAGAGAATTGGCTTTTCTCTAGTTGGAATTGTGAATAATGAATTAATTAAATTCAGAAATCTATTTATAGTCCTGGAATATTTTGACAGAAAATATTTTTATTCCGAAAGTCGGACTATAACATTATGAAACTTACAATGTTCAAGTTTCACAATTACAGGAGCATCCACTCTCCCGATTTATCCAGAAACGTAAACCCTAATGAACACAAACTTGTTCGGGCAAGTCTGAAAATCACTGAAACTGGACTAGCTTCTATTGAATAGATAATGTTCGTACAAATGGAAATTTAGGGTTGTCACAATATGTTGGAAGTACATATGAATCAAGACTGTCATGGGTTGGCTTGTAGAGACCTAACATGTTGGACAAAGTGGTGCTACAACACTCATGAGTGCTCATAAGTTCTGAGTATTGGATTCAACCCACGCTCATTTGAATCACTTCATGGATTTTATCATGAGTGATCGTGAGACGGTAATATCGTATATTCTTCAATCCTAGAGATATGAGTTGTTACTATGAGTTGGTTATACATTGATTGCATGAAAACGCATTGGTAACTTGATGTTATAAAACGTGCCTTTGTGTATGATTCAACAAGTAGTAGAACAAGCCATATGAGACGATGTTTATCCATTCCTTTTACCTTCGTGTTAAAAACGATATATGTGGGCCCCTTGATGATTTAATGATGATACATGTGACTGCTTGGCCAAGATAGGACTGATTTGATCTATTAAATCAGTCAGTCATCATGAATCGGAAATCAGGAAACAACAAAATGGACAGAGAGAATGATTGATAATCCATGTCTCAATCTATATGATATCTAAAATGGAGGAATATGTGATCACTTATCTAATGGACAAGTCATTGACAAAGGTCAAAGTTCATCGACAAGGTCAGAGTTCGACAGCGGCTTTTGAGAGCTACGATTTCCAATTAGGTTTTGAAGTCATACCCAATAATAGTTTTAGATTTATCCAACTGCGAGACTGTTGGGTTAGTGTCTAAGTCCATAACTATAATTGGTATGTACTTGACCCGACTCGGCATGGTCCATTTGGGTTGCATGGCATCGGAACATTTGGATAGACCATTTGTGAGAAGAGGACATGTGTGACGTATTAATATATTATAAGTTCTAATATATTAATATGAAATCATGTTATTTAATTAGTATTGATCAAGAATTAATTTGGACTTAATTGAGTGATCAAAAGAGACTAATTAAATATATGGGGATTGATTGTGTAAATCATTAATTCTTATATATGTGGGCTTATAATCCAAGATTCCTTATGTTGGGTTTAACCCATGTGGTGACCCATGGATACTCCATGGAGGTTAAAACCCATGGAGCATAAGGAATGGGTATAGTCATGGGTTACATGGTGTAACCCTAATGTGCACACTATATAAGGACCCCTTTGGCTCAAGAAATTGGCACTAGTGATACATATATGAGGGCTAGCTGATTTGAGCATGAAGTGTCTTTTTCTCATGGTTATTCCAAGCGTTGATGATGTTGTGGGAACCATTTGAGGTGTCACCATTGGGGCACTAGGATATCGTGCTTCTTGGAGTCAAGTCACATCAAGAGGTATGTATTCTAAATTGTTATATTACCCAAGTATTAAAAGATTGTATGCTAGATCGAGTAATACCTTGGAGTATTCGTATTTGCATGTATAATAGAGAAAACATAGATCCAAGGTATTTAGGGTTGCATGTACACTTAGGAGTGTTAGAATGCTCAAAAACCGAACAAAATGTGATTTTGCATCCTACTGAAGCCCTTGCATGAAGATACTGTTGGGTTTTGAGCATTCTAACACTCCTAAGTGTACATGCAACCCTAAATACCTTGGATCTATGTTTTCTCTATTATACATGCAAATAAGAACATCCAAGGTATTATCCTAATCTAGCATACAAAACAATGAGTGTAACAAGATAGAATACATACCTCTTTGATGTAGAAAGTCTTCATGAAGCTTGAGTGCCTAGCCCCAATAGTGTGGAAGCCTCAAATGGAATCACAATCATCAAAACACTTAGAATAACTTGAGAGAGTTCTACACTTCATGAAATCGGCTAGCCCTCTTCTTCACTTTCTAATGTGATTCTAGTGGCCGATTTTGTCAAGAATAAGATCTTTATATAGTGTTACAATTAGGGTAAATCCTTAATTGTCATGACTTTCCATTTCCTTGGATCCATGGGTTCAAATACACCATGGAGCATCCATGGACCATCCTATGGGTTTTAGCCCAAGTTGATTATCCATGGAGCATTAGCCCACTATATAAGTATGGATGATTTACACAATCAACCCATATACTTAATTAGTCTTCTTTTGATCACTTAATTAATCCTAGATTAACTCTTGATCAATATTAATTAAATAATCTTATTATTCTTATTATTAATATACTAAAACTTATAATATATTAATAACCATAAGTGTCTTATTTCTCTCATTATAGTCTATCCAAGTGCAAGATGGTATGCAACCCAAATGGACCATGCCGGGTCGGGTCAAGTCTTACCAATTATAGTTATGGACTTAGAAATTAATCCAACAGTCTCCCACTTGGATAAGTCTAAAACTATTATTGCGTATGACTTCAGGAACCAACTAGCAATCGTAGCTCTCAAAAGCTTCTATCGAACTCTGACCTTGTAGATGAACTCTGACCTTGCCAATGACTTATCCATTAGATAAGGGATCATATAATCCTCTGTCCTCATGATATCAGCCGGACAAATACATGGAACAACGTCGTACTTACTGTCCAGCAGTTTGTTTCCCGATTTTCGATTTGTTTGACAAAGAACTTAATCGAACACATCAATTCAGTTCTGACCGGCCGGTACATAGGTCACAACAAAATCATCGAGGGGCCCAGATATCGCTTCTATTTGTAGAAGGAACAGATAAACTTCGACTCATATACTTGTTCTACTACTTGTTGAATTGTACACTCATGAATGTGGGTTTATTCCAATACTCATCACTTATGAGCACTCATGAATGTTATAGCAACCATTGCCATGAATAAACCCATTTAGCCATCTACAAACCCGATTCATGACAGTCTTGATTCATACCTACTTCCAACATATAAACGACTGTGGAGTGTTTAAATAACTTAGTCATTCGGAAAGAATAACCTAGTTATTTTGGAAGTCAAAACATGCAAAGTGAAACACAATAATAATCGAATCTAATATGGTCTCGGAACCCTTTTGAATATAAATAAAACCACCTTTTATTTATCACCATATTGATTACACATTATTCAACGTTTCAAATAATCAACTTAAGACTTGAATAAAAACAACAGTCGTCCCATGCTCCTAGCATGTACACTTTGTTTTCTAAACAATAGTTATGTCATACTCCATGTATGCACACTATGTTTGTCTATGATCCTCACATTGTGATGTAGATCAATTGAACATGATTCCAATGATACTCATTTCACAAACCCAAATCCTTATTGTAAATGTGAGAATCCCGAATTCCTATCATTTACCAAAAAATCTGTTAGATTTTAAACTTTTATGCAATGTTCCTCTTGTAATGATTATGCACGAAGTCAGAAAGACTTGACAACAACCATTACAGAGCATTCCAAAGGAGATCAGCTCCTTGGAAACATCCTTCTTGCATTAAGTTTCCTAATCTTACATAGATTGAATAACTTCCACCTATGGAGACATTTCCATAGTCCCATCTGACTATCACTTCCGAATAGGAGTTACCTCTTTTCAGAAAATGTCAATATGGTCCTGCCAAAATTAACACTATACTTCCAAATGTCCCTGAGCAACCAATCTTTGGCAAACCTCAGATTGTCCTCAACAATTGCTTAATCACTTTAGTCATATCCAGTTCTAGACTTTTCCCTTCTAAATGCCTTAAGCATTTGGAAAATTTAGAAAGGATGAATATTATAGCACGTGAAATCGATCCTATATCCGAAGCACGATTCATGATGTTTGACATAAAGACATGATACTAGACCAGTCTTTTGCTACAATATTTTTATTTGCCATGTTTTTCAAAATTAAACTATGAAGAGGGATGCCGTAATCATAATCGAATTTGAAAACGCAATATATATATAGAATTTCTTCAAGTTGAACCATTCCAACACAAAATTCATATATATTCTTGATTAAAGATGATTAAAATCTCAATCTAAGCTTTAGAATTGAAATGAAGTATAATTTCCTCTCCCTTAATTATAGCAAAACAACTTTTCAACCCTTGCAACTTCACGGATTGAAACTTTGTTTTCTATAATTAACATTTCTAGCTTGCAATACTAATCATAATAATCATGCTCCCACTAACATGATGATTATCAGCATAACACTTATGCTCCCACTAGCTTTGACATGTATTCAAAAATCGATTGGACTTCTAAAATTTATATTCATACACCCTTTCTTAGATAGCTCCCATGTGTGTATAAACAATTTTCAGAACTATGAAAAGGGATGTCATAATCATAGTCTCAATTGCTTAGGTATTTTCCATTTCTCACAAGTCCATGTTAGCGTGCCGGTTAACCACACGCGCTCCAGTAACGACTTTTGAAAATGCAAATAACACAATTGCTATCTACGTAAAATCTACTTAGTGAAAGCGTTTCCTCACCATCATTTTCATGAATCGGAGAGAAACCTTATGACACTTAGATTTTATAGTGTATGAGTCCCTATCCATGCGAATTTATCAAAACCATAATCACAAGATAAGGTTAGTGACAAATTCAGCCTTACATGGATTAAACTTATTCAATCTTACTTTCTTGTCACCTTGGTAGCACAAGGCCCACCAATGCTTCCAAGTTGAACTCTGATAACTCACATGCAAATCCAACTTATTTGAAGTAGGTACAGAAATGAGAATTATGTCAACACGATAGGTTGCAAACCTTAAGTCGTGTGCTAGTGATAAATTACAGGTTCCACTCTTGATTAAATCTTGAAACTCTTTCAGGATCTTTAAGGCTCCCACTGTCCCCTTGACATATAAGTTTCCCCAGTCAAGAACCATTCCTTGACAAAACAAATTTTCAAGGGATAGTGCGGATTCTTATCAAGACTAACACTTCACACAATTGGTCTTAGTTGGTCTTTGTCTCATCCAAGACATCACAACTTACCAATCTCTTTCAGGATCTTTAAGGCTCCCACTGTCCCCTTGACATATAAGTTTCCCCAGTCAAGAACCATTACTTGACAAAACAAATTTTCAAGGGATAGTGCGGATTCTTATCAAGACTAACACTTCACACAATTGGTCTTAGTTGGTCTTTGTCTCATCCAAGACATCACAACTTACCAATCTCAAATGTACAAGAGTAGAAACATTTCACACTACATTTGATAAGTGTTTTAAACCTTACTTTATGTCACTCAATGTTACAATCTTGGAGTATGACTCTAAGAATTGTTTTGGAACGAAGTATGACTCATCTTCTTGATTTTAACCAATCCAACAATTCATGACCTCTCTTCTTAGCCATAACAATGCACTAAGACGTCCTTAGAGTATGAATTTGTGATATGGTTTCTAAATCATTAAGATGATCATAAAACTGATACTAAAGTACTCTCCCATCTTTTCAGATTTGAGAAACTTTTATCCTTCTGCCTAATTTGATTCTTCTTATTCGCTCTGCCATACATTGGAACCTTTTCAATGTTACAGAATTATACTTAACCTTATAAGTGTAATCATATTTACTAATCTTTAGTAAATCATGACAAATCAATCTTTGTGGTGGACCTCGACTAGCGCACACCCAGTGTACCTAATTCCTTAGTCCTTCAATTGAACCACATATACATGTGATCAAAGAATTAGTCTTAATTTTTCAAAGATGAAAATTCTCATTCATCATACAATACAACTTGTAAGATTCCAAGTTTCTGTCCAATTGAAACTTGGGTGATGAAAAACTTTCTTCATTTGGTAAATTTAGACACTACCACAAATGAAAGAATCAAATCCACTTTCCAATATTGCTATTACTGGAAACATATAAGCAACAATTTTCCACAGATGCCATTGTAAGGATATTTTTAAAATAAACAAAATTAAAACCCCTTTTTTTTCTTTTATTTTAAAACTTTGCGGAAAAACTTATCCTTACAATCCACATGAAAACCTTGTTGTTATCTATTCACAAGCAATATATTATAACTCTTAAGCAACAGCTCAAAATTCTGATTACCGAACCATGCTATCGAAACGCATCTTCGCAATCAAAATCAGCATATACTTCTTTAAGCTTCCTATCTTTTCTTTGATTCTTAAAAGACATCAGCATGTGACCCATTCACATTATGTAATAAGAATCTCCAAATAGAAACTTAGCAGAGTTAGATAGTGGACTTTACCTGAAGTAGAGTCAAACTTATCGACTTTAACATCCTTAGGTAAATTATGGCAGCTTTGCAACCAATGCCCCTTTCTTTGGCAATATAAACATATGGACCCTTTGATAATGGTACACGGGACTATCACAGACTTAGTTTTTCTCTTTACCATTTGGTCAACCGAGTTAACTATGGCCGGTCCCTTTCCATTGGGAAGAGAATGCTTTTCTGGATTTCCTGTGTCACTATTGTCAATGTCCATCAAGTTTTGAGGAAGTTGATCTTAACAAATAGATAAAATCATTAAGGGTCTTGTCATAGTCTTTTTCATAGGTGTTCCAAAAGAACTCACTATGTCACTTAGAAAGTGATTGAACCACCAACTTTCTCAAGACTTTGACACCCAACTCTCCCGGCTTATCAATATGTGACTACATCTCCAAGATGTGACCACACCAAGACCTTTACTTGCCAATAGGGCTCGAGTGACTTTAAACTTTTCAAGAACTTGTGGGGTGGGGAGAATAATTGGAGGAGATATAGGAAGTGAAGCATGATGTTGAGGAACATCATCTTTAAGAGATTTGGGAAGATCATAAATGTCTAAACCAGACATGTTTTGGGAGATATTCAAGATAGTTGATTTAAAGTCCTTAATATAACACCCAATAAGAAATATTAAGGCTAGGACCCAACACAATATTTTATAATTTGGAAGAGGGATGCCGTAATCCAAGCTATAAAATATTTGAAGGTAGGTGAATGATGATTCACCAATTTCCACCATGAAAAACGAAATAATTTATTAGGTTTTAATTGGATTTGAAATTCCTAGATCTTTTGAGATTCATTGAACTTTTCAATGGCATGTTTCAATCTTGAGTGTGCCCTCTCAAATTTTGTGACTGGGATGCCGAGGATCACAAAACAAGGTGTGAATAACCATACCAATTCACTTGGTACCCTTAATATTATCACCTAATCAATGTGCCGGTTAACCACACACGCTCCATTAATCTATGACAAACATTAAGTCACCCTTCGTGGTCCTTACTAGTCCAAGTTAGTGTGTCGGTTAACCACACACGCTGCACCAACGACTTGGTAAGGTACAAAGTGTGAATTCCATGGGCTAGCACCAAATTCGCATTTTTCCTAAAGTAACTAAGATTGGGAATTATTAAGATTTTAGTTACTTAGTATTTATCATTAATACTTTTAATGAAGGGAGAATTTAATGTCATTGTCCTACCCGTTCGGCTAATGACCCTCCACCAGTCAAGCAAGCGGTGGGTGAGAGTGGACACCCATTAAGTCGCCATTTTATAGGCAACAACCTTATACCCACCTTATAGACCGGTTTCGTGAATGAGGCCTACTAACGGTAAAACGACTTGTTCTTATACATATATATAATAATTAACCATTAATGTTATAAATAGTATAAGTGTTGAATTTTAACTCTTTTAAAATTCTAAGGGCTAACTTGGAATTAAAGTATTCATAAGAGAAAACTTTTCAAATTCCAAAACTTGAGGGCAGGTTTTGAAACTATTCATAACTAATTAATTCCATAACTTATGTGTTTAAAGTAGTTTTAATCCAAAAAACTCTTCAAGTTCCATAACTTATGGAAGACTTTAAACTAATAAGAGAATTAACTTTTCTTTATTTTTATAACTTATGGAATTAATTACTGTTACACTTTATTTATTTATTTATTTATTAATGAAGTGACTCTTGAACTTCCATAACTTGAGGACAAGTTATGGAGTCATAAAAAAAATTCAATGACACAAGACTCTTCATTTTGTAACCATTACCAACTTTTATGAGTTTTATGAGTCTTTAATGTGACTCTTCATGTAACTTGAGGACAAGTTACACAAACACATTTTATACTCAATTCTTAGATTAAAATGGATTGAAAGCAACTATTTCAGTTAACTTTTCTATTAATCTAAGCAACTCATAAGAACAAGATAATTCAAATCAAACTTTTTCATGTAATTAGTCTAAACCTTAAACTAATACAAAACATGAATCTATTGACAATTATCTTTGAAAATGGATTAGCATGAACATTACCACATTAAAAAAAACTAGTTTATAAGTTCAAAAACAACTTAGGGTAATGTTCCTAGTCCATTTCTAGCCAAAAACCTCGAAAATATGCTGTCTGGGGGTCCAACTCGTCGAGTGCATGAACCGACTCAGCGAGTTGGATCGTTTTGATCAATTTTTAGGCATGGACTCGCCGAGTCCCTTGATGGACTCGCCGAGTCTGATGATCAAACAGCAACAAATTCGTTTTTTCAGCTTCTATTGCAGGTATAACAAGAAAACAAGCCTAGTCTCTGATACGACTGTTGGGTTTTGAGCATTCTAACACTCCTAAGTGTACATGCAACCCTAAATACCTTGGATCTATGTTTTCTCTATTATACATGCAAATAAGAACATCCAAGGTATTATCCTAATCTAGCATACAAAACAATGAGTGTAACAAGATAGAATACATACCTCTTTGATGTAGAAAGTCTTCATGAAGCTTGAGTGCCTAGCCCCAATAGTGTGGAAGCCTCAAATGGAATCACAATCATCAAAACACTTAGAATAACTTGAGAGAGTTCTACACTTCATGAAATCGGCTAGCCCTCTTCTTCACATTCTAATGTGATTCTAGTGGCCGATTTTGTCAAGAATAAGATCTTTATATAGTGTTACAATTAGGGTAAATCCTTAATTGTCATGACTTTCCATTTCCTTGGATCCATGGGTTCAAATACACCATGGAGCATCCATGGACCATCCTATGGGTTTTAGCCCAACTTGATTATCCATGGAGCATTAGCCCACTATATAAGTATGGATGATTTACACAGTCAACCCATATATTTAATTAGTCTTCTTTTAATCACTTAATTAATCCTAGATTAACTCTTGATCAATACTAATTAAATAATCTTATTATTCTTATTATTAATATACTAGAACTTATAATATATTAATAACCATAAGTTTCTTATTTCTCTCATTATACTCTATCCAAGTGCATGATGGTATGCAACCCAAATGGACCATGCCGAGTCGGGTCAAGTCTTACCAATTATAGTTATGGACTTAGACATTAATCCAACAGATACACAAGATCCAACCAGTTCCCTTGCTTCCTTGTTGAATAATCTACCCTTCTCCTCAAGATGTGCACTAGGTTACTCCAAATTTAGCTTCTAAGACTCTCATAGCTCACTACACACGCTTAGGGTTTTACACCGGAAGCACTAGTACAAAAATGACCTATGGTCACACTTTTGCCAAAACTGCCCAGCCACACTTTTGACTAAAACTGTGTCTAAAGGTTATTGCTAAAATTCTGTCATTGTTGTAGTGACATTTTAAGTTGTATTTCATGACCATTAGTAATATAGTTGAAACATTTAGACACGTTTAAACATAACAAATGTGACAATTATTAGCCACACCGGAAAAATGAGGCCAAATGTCACCATCCGCCACATGTTTGTCAGATATATGGAAAAACTTTGTGATGGTTTTTTTAAGAGACAATATATTATTATATGGTCACATGAAACAAATGTGTATGTGGTTGTATCATGGAGCAAATTTTGACATTTGAATGCAACATAACTAAAAGGCAATATATGGTCACATTAATTATTTGTGTGTCCCTACTATAACATTTATTACACACTGATTAAGAGCAACCAAACAAGTAACTATAAGTACTTTATGGTCATGTTTAGTGTATTATGTGTGTCTAAAAATAAACATCTGTCATGATAAAAGATAAAAAAATGTATAACTATAAGTATGTTATAGTCACAGTGAAACATGTTATGTGTAGCTAAAAGGTAAATCATGTTCGTGAAAAAAGAAAATACTTGTAACTATAAATAATTTATTGTTACTTTTTACAATTTGGTGTGTGTATAAAAGTAAAATATAGTCATTATTAAAGTAAAAAATTGATTATAAGTATTTAATTGTCACTCATTAAATTATTAGGTGTGTAAAAGCAAAAAAAAATAAAAATAAAAAAAATCTTTTGTTAAATACAAAACATATGACTGTGAGTATTTTATTACCAATTTTTAGAACACATAGTCATGATTTAATATCTTATGCTTGTTTAACAGTTAACAATAATCATGATACAAGAAAAAAATATATATGACTGTTAGTATTTCATGGTTACCATTTAATTCTAATGTGTGTCGAAAATGAAGAATTTTCATGATAAAAGAAATTAAAACATTTGCGTATAAGTATTATTATACCACCATGTTCTACTATATGGGGTGTCGAAAAGTGAATATTTTGTTATGTAACACAAAAAGAAAACATGTGACCATAATTATTCTTTTGCCAATGTTTAATAGTTGAACTCTAAACACCTTTTGCAAAAATAGTCAAAGTAAATATAATGATGGTTTAATTGATCATTGATGAAATAAAATATTATAAATTCATAGAATTTGAATAGAAACTAAATTATATTAAATTAAATTGCTAACTAGGAACTTGGAATAGTATAATTACAACGAGAGAAAAACAAAGTACACTCTTATAATTAGAGTTCTCGATCATTAATCCACAATTTTGTTAAAAACAAATAGTTTAGCAATAAGGGTATTATTGTCAATTTTGGGTTAAAACATAAATGAGACAAAGGAGTTTTAATTCTAATTAATATACATCAAGCAATTGACAATTTTTTCAGGGAGACCTAGTAGCAACTGCCAACAAGCATGCACTCATTCGAGCAAATTTCAAAGAAACTTTTTTTTTTCTCTTTCAGACAACCAACTTTGGGGTATCGAGCACCAGACAACAAAACGTAAAATTAATAACACCAGGATCAAGGATTCTCATGTGCCTGATACAAACAAATGAAATCATTAGACTCAGAAAAATGTAGCAAAAATATTACTTATAAACATGTAAATAATGGGATGTTCACAGTTGAAATAAAACAAATGCAAGAATTAATGTGAATGAGAAATTTATACCTTATGTATGACTATACCCGGACAGTCAGTCCGAAAATAATCATTCCGTGATTCTTTACGCAAGTCAAGTGGATCTACACGTGGCAATATATTGTCATTGTGAGGAAAAAGTACAGTACTAAATTCCTCATCGACATCGTCATACGTATCTCTATAATTTTTGGGAGGTGTCATAAAGACAATTGACCATTTTTTATTCAGTTGGTCTGTAACGTAGAACACTTGTCGTGCTTGTGAGGCTAATATGAATGGATCATCTTTGTGGCCTAACCTACCAAGTTCAACCAAGGTGTACCCAACCGGATCCTTCTTGACTCCGTTTTTATTGTCAACCCAGTCACACATGAAAAGAGGAATTTTTTTAAAATGATAATCTATTACCCATATCTCTTTTACAACCCCATAATAAGAGTTTTGGTCATAGGTTACAACTTCATTAGAAATATGCGTGTCAGTTGCCACTACACTAATCCCACTGTTCTGATGAACTTTACCTTCACGACATTTTGTACGAAATGTATATCCATTGATGTCATACGCATCGTATTTCAGTACATTGGTGTTTGGTCCATGTGAAATCCACCTAACGGTCTCTGATACACTTTCTTTTGAGATCAATAACTCTTTTTCAACCTAAATCATATTAGAAGGATTAGCTTCAACTCATATACAACAAAGAAAAAAATAATTTCAATATGAAAATAATGTACCTCCTCTCGTAACCATTGACCAAACATTTTACTGTGCTCATTCTCTAGCCATGCATTTCGTTTAAAAGGGTGTTGGTTTCTTAGAAATGCCTTGTGTCGACTGTAAATACATTGATTATTATTATATTAGATACACGATATTATAAAATTTTAAAATAAATACATACATGTAAATAATACTTACTTAATATATGGTACAACTTCAGTTGTATTTTGCATTACATAGAAATGTGCTTTGATGAAGAGGTCCGGAGAAACTTGAACCGATCGACATGCTGATACTGGAGTGCCATCCCTAAGAGAAATACTATAGTCATCAATATGATTACCAAAGTTGTTATGCTTCTCAAGTGGAATACCAACAGTATTCATATTTTTTTGGAATTCACTTAAAAACTCAATTGTCTCTTCTGCAATATTTTCTTCTGCAATGCAACCTTCTGGTTTATTTTTATTCCGCACGTGCCCCTTAATAACCTTCATACACCTTTCGAATGGATACATCCATCGAAAGCATACCGGACCACATAATTTTACTTCCCTAATTAGATGCACAGTTAAATGAACCATAACATCAAAAAATGATGGAGGAAAATATTTCTCAAGCAGGCACAATGTGACACATAATTCTTCTTGCAACTTATCGAGCTCCTTAACTTTTATTTCTTTGCTACATATTGATTTGAAAATGAAACAAAATCTTGTAATAGCATCCCTTGTGGATTTCGGCATAATAGACCGTATTGCGATGGGCAAAAATTGTTGCATGAGCATGTGATAGTCATGTGATTTAAGTCCGATAAGCTTCCTATCCTTTAGACTCACCAAACTAGAAAAATTAGAACAATACCCTTGTGGAACCCTTAAATTGTATAATGTTTCACAAAACATGGTTTTTTCCTCTGTTGTTAATGTGTAACTTGCTGCCGGAAGTGTGGTTTTGTTGCCTTCAATATGAACTTGTAACTCTGGCTTTAACCCAAAATGTGCCAAATCCAATCGAGCCTGCAATCCATCTTTTGTTTTTCCAGGAATATTGAGCATTGTTCCAACTAGACTCTCACCTACATTCTTTTCGACATGCATAAAATCTATACAATGATGGACAAGATTATGCTGCCAATACCTAAGACGTCGATACCATATATTATATTTCTTCCAATATGTGTTTTCTTTGTTGCTAACATCTGAATAACACACTTCTTTTGATGTTCTTTTTTTTCTTTTTATCTTCCCACCTCTTCCTGTCGAAGTTTTTTGGATGTCTGATTCCTTATTATTAGCTCCCTTTCCCCATTTATTTATAACATATTTGACATTGTTAAATATTTCTTCACCACTCAAAGGTTCTGGAGCAGTTGTGAACTCTTGTTCTCCATTGAACGCATGCCTTTGACTTCTAAAAGGATGCTTATATGGTAGATATCGTCTGTGACCAGCATAGCTCTGCTTCTTTGATTTAGGAAGTCTAATACAATGCGTTTGTTCCCCACACACTACACAACCTTTGTATCCGCTGTAAGGACAACCACATAATGTACCAAGAGCGGGGTAATCATTTATCGTCCATAACACAACTGCACGTAGAGTAAAAATCTCCTTTGAAGATGCATCATATGTTTCGACTCCAACATCGAATAAGAGTTGCAAATCATCGATCAAAGGTGCTAAAAAAACATCAATATCATTTCCTGGTGTTCCTGAGATCAATAACGAGAGCATGATAAACTTTCTTTTCATACACAACCATGGTGGAAGGTTGTAAATGACAGTCAAAATAGGCCACACACTATGATTCCTATTTCCTCTATTCACGTCGACCCCGTCAGCCGAAATGCCTAGTCGTAGATTTCTTGGATCATTAGCAAATTCAGGATATCGTTTATCTATGGCAGCCCATGCTGGTGTATCTGCTGGGTGACGTAAAACATCGTCATGTATTCTATCGGTGGCATGCCATTTTAAATTTTGTGCTATTGTCTTTGATTGAAATAGTCGTTTCATTCTCGGGATAATGGGAAAATACCATAACACTTTTGCCGGGATATTTTCATATATAATTTTTTCTTTCTCATCGACCTTCCATCTTGATTTCCCACAAGTGGGACATACTTTCACATCTTTGTACTCGTTCCTGTAAAGAATGCAGTCATTGATACATGCATGTATCTTTGTATACCCTGAACCCATTGCTTTCATTGCTTTCTTAGCCTCATAGGTACTACTCAACATTTCGTTACCTTCGGGTAACATCTTCTTTATCAAAACTAATGTTTCAGTAAAGCACTTATCTGAAACTCCATACTTACTCTTCAAGTTTAGGAGTTGCACAACTGCAGACAACTTTGTGAAGTTACGACACCCTTTGTATAGTGGTTTCTCAGCATCTTCAATTAGTTTTTTAAATTTGACATGATCTCCTATGAAAGTTTCTTCTGTGGCTTTAACCATGTCTACTGTATCTTCAGCATCCGTTGGAATTCCTATTGTGAAGCTCATGGATTCATCGACATATGTTGTGTTCATTGAGTAGTTGTCATTAAACGAAACATTTCTTGGTTGGTCCTCTTCTTCTCCATGCTTAATCCATTTTGTATAGTTTTGATCAATTCCATATCTGAATAAGTGATGATCTACTTCTGACACATGAAGACTTATGTGGTTTACACAATTAATACACGGACATGGAATTTTTATTTTTATTTTGGAATCTAGTGGGTCCATATTCATCGAGATCTTCAAATTGCGGACTGCATAATCCAAAAATGTTGCAACTCCATCGATGTAAGGCTTTTTGTGTCTATCAGTTCCCATCCAAGACTTGTCCATCTTTTTGTAAGGATCTGTTGTAAAAGATATTCATCCCAACATGTAAAATTTGATACGACATTGAACATTCAGTATGGTATGAAAAGTAAAATCACTACAAATTGGACTACATTAAAATAGGAGCAATTTGTTCGATAATTTAAAAAAATATGGGTCAATATTAGTCTAGTGTTCCTCCCCTGTTCGTTATTTTGTCCACTATGAAGTTTCCATTCTTCAAGTAAAATGATATCACAGAAACAAACTTAACATAAAAGATTACTATTACTGTTTTCATGAAGTGCATCATCCTAGAAACCATTATGATAATTATTCAGCCAAATAAATATTGTAAACCGTGTTTCTACAGAAAATTACTAAGAATAATAACTAAATTGAACTGTGGTGGATTATGAACTATGAATTGATCAAAGAGGTCACCTGGATGTTTCACAGAAATGAGATCAAAGGAAGAAATTCAATTACCTGCACAGACACTGCTCTTTGGATGTTTCTTGACCGACTTTGTGATGTTGGACGAGATTACCCTAGGCTCCTAATCACTTCCAACATTGCTAAGAATTTTGTTTTGCAAGTGCGAAGTGGTCATGTATCATAACTGAAATAAACAAATTAAAAAAAAATCATCAAACACCTTATGTGCATAGGATTTAACATGGTAAACTTCTTCAATCGCCCAGTTCTTGAATAATAACACTTTAAAACACTACAAAACTTGGATCAAATTAAAACCATTGATTGACATTTATACAAATTGAAGGAATCGTGTGACAACGTTTCTAATTAAAATTTGATATCAATAAAGTGAGGTCACGGGAAGAATTCAATTACCTAAAAACCCATCACTTCTTAGATGTTTCTTGACCAACTCTGAGGGGTAGGCTGTTTATTTGCGATCAGTAACTTGCTGGAAGGTAACTAGGTAACGTCAAAGGCAGAAGGAAATATTGAAATGTAAAAATTGGTATTAGTCGATTAAGTCCAAAAGCAATTTTATTATTTATCCCAATTTACATATATGAAACCCATTACGTTTTTACTGGGCCTCAATATCAACTGAATTATTTATTTACATATATCAAATCCTTTATTGATTTTCACATTTTTGGACGCTATTGCGCTGCACAGTGTTTTTATGGTAGTTATAGTCAATATCGGACCTTTCAAACTGTTTTTATAGCAAAAAAATTAAGGATTTTCACATTTTTTGTACCATATTGCCCCTGAGCAGTTTTGGTATAATAAAAAAAAAAATCAATTTTTACATTTTGGTTCAAACTGGATCCTGCACACTTTATAACAAAAAATTATGGATTTCATAATTTTAGACCATATTGCCCCTGTAGTGTTTTTATAATAAAACAAGTTCAATTTTTAAAGTTTTGGTTATTGTCGGATTCTACAAACTGTTTTTATAGCAAAAAATTATGGATTTTCACAATTTTGGACCGTATCGCCCCTGCAGTGTTTTTATAATAAATTTTTTTTAGTTTTTCTAGTTTTGGTTAATACCGGAACCTGCAAACTTTTTTTATTGCAAAAAATTATGGATTTTCACATTTTTTGACCATATTGCCCCTGCAGAGTTTTTATAATAAAAATTTAATTTTTACAGTTTTGGTTAATACCGGAACCTACAAACTGTTTTTATAGCAAAAAAAATATGGATTTTCACAATTTTGGACCATATTGCCCCTGCAGTGTTTTTATAATAAAAAAAATTAATTTTTACAGTTTTTGTTAATACCAGAACCTGCAAACTGTTTTATAGCAAAAAATTATGGATTTTCACAATTTTGGACCATATTACCCCTGCAGAGTTTTTATAATGAAAAAATTTAATTTTTACAGTTTTGGTTTACCGGAACCTGCAAACTGTTTTTATAGCAAAAAATTATGGATTTTTACAATTTTGGACCATATTGCCCCTGCAGAGTTTTTTAAAATGGAATGATCAAATGGGATGCAAGGTATATTCCTGATTTACTACTGGGTTAAATGCAAAAGTAACACTATACTTTCTTTTTATTTATTTCTTGTATTTTAGCATTATACTTTAATTCTTTCTCTTTTATCTATGTTTCTCACATAAGTTCATGCTATAAACACTAAAATGGATTTACTTGCAAAATCTATTGGTTAAACATCATTTGGAACCAATGTTTACTATAATCTCGATCTCTCATATGTGTATTTATCTCTCCCTATAACAACCCCTCTCGATTCTAACATCCAAATTCCAGACCCAAATCTATAGGAACGTCTTAATCCATAAGTTCATGAACTTGGAGCCTTTGCATGGGTCAAAAGAACCCAAACCTTACTTTAGCATGATACTTTCACCAAATGGACCTAGACACTTGCATAGTTAATCCACAATCATCAATATACTAACTTTATGAACTAGGGACCTCAGTAACATCAACAAAAACAACTCCTAACCCCTGGAGTGGAAGAAAACCACTAGATCACATCATAAGACTAAGAAGGGACAAAAACTCCATAAAGATTGGATTTAATCATACAAGGAGCAAGTTCCAATCTTTATACCTCAATGAAGCTGGAAATGATGTGTGAAATATGGATCTACAAATTCTACTTGATCAAGGCTCCTTCTTCCAAACTATTTTTCTTCAAATCTCACCAACACACACTAAAAACACACACATAAGAGGGTCAAATCTCTTCAAGAGGGTCTAGGGTTTCGAAATGGGATTCAAAGGGCTATAGAGGCTGAGAAATGAGAGGATAAAGGTTCACAATGTTGTTTAAACAAGGTCAAAACCCTAAATTTTAGGGTTTGTCCCCTACGTGCATACAACCCGTGTATGAGAAGTACGCCCAACATACTACAAGTTTTCCAAAATGGCAAAACCGCCCCCTAGGGACCAAATCTACAAGGTATTTACATACCAAGGGTCAAAATGAAAAGTACATTGCATTGGGTGTTACAGTTGTGATTCAACCATAGTCTTTCATGTTAAATTCACAAAAACTATCCAGCATAGCATGACACTAAGTGCCCTCCACTTCACATACATAGCAAGGGGATATCCTAGTCAGATAACATACTCGTACTCTAATAATCCCTCTACCTTACCATACAAAGGATATACGGTGTCACATGTGGTATAGTGAGAAGACCCAGTAGAACCTAATAATCACATATACACCCTCACTCCTTGTACTGATTATACCCACGAACACTCTGTCATAAAACAAAGGTCACACTTCAAAAAACAACCTAACTCCTTCAATTATTACCGAAGGCCAACCGGCCAAAAGTCAACGGTCAACGAAGTTAATAGACATCGTGGTGAACTCTTGGCCACTCTGTGGCCAAGTCAGGACAAATCAATCGTGATTCAAAGCAACACCACGTGTGGGCCTTATACCATACCAACGTTAGATTCGACCAAAATTGAAATTTAGTTTGGTTTACGACTAAACGATCAGAATTCATATTTATTATATATTAGGAATGAACATTATTTGGACCCACCGAACCGACCCTATACCATACCGACATCAGATTCGACCAAGATTTTAATCCATGGTTCAGTTCCCAATTCTTCACTTCTCATTCGACCGGTTCGAGACGAATGAATGTATAAATAAACAAGTTTTAAAATTAAAAAATATTACTTTTTTTGAAGTATAGCTTCATGTTTGCAGCGGAGGATCGGTGTGTGAAAGTTGATCTTGAATCTTCATTAGGGAAGTTCCCGTTCAAAAAAAAAATTACATGATTTTTTGTCAAATTAATAAATTATATTTATAATGATGTATACTAGGAGTTTAATAAGCAAAAGATATCAATTGCAATTTCTATGGACTAACTTGAAATTTTTAATTACTTAAGGGAGTGAAGTATATATTGTACAATAATAATAATAATAAGAATAATAAATAATCAGCCAACATATTTTTTGGATATCCCGCCATGGAAATTTTATAGCCCGCCACAAATTTTGAGATACAGTCAAAACCCCACAATACATTTTCACTCCTTAATTACCCCTCCCATTCTAATTCACCGCAGCAACCGACGATTTGACCACCATACTGTTACATCAAACCCTTCTCTTGTGATTTAACCGACGACTCTACCTCATCGTCCCGACTACCACTCCGATTGCTCACACCCTTATCCTTTTCTGGATTTTCGTTATCCCCTACCCCATCTCAATCGATCGCCAAAATCATTGCTAGGGTACTCGTTTAGATGACTCCACATCTTTATTGGTTCTCTGTTTGCCACTGATAAACGTTTTCTACTGTTGCAATTTGTAAGTTTTATAATTTGGTTTTTGATTTGATTTTATTTCGTTTAATTATTATACCTTTGATGAAATGGGTTATCGACTTTTGACAATTTTACTATAGAGGTGTATTTAAGGTTTTTCATTACAGAATAATTGCTGCAAAATTGAACCTGTAGTTGCTGTTAGTCATATTTGCAAAACAATCAAGTATCGTTGCTCAATATATCATTGGTAATAAACAGTTATTACAACCCATATATCTAGTAAACTGTTTTTACAGCAAAAAATTATGACCATATTGCCACTGCAGTATTTTTATAATAAAAAATTTAATTTTTACAGTTGTGGTTAATATCGGAACCTGCAAACTGTTTTTATTCCAAAAAATTATGGAATTTCACAATTTTGGACCATATTGCCCCTGCAGTGTTTTTATAATAAAAAAAATTAATTTTTACAGTTTTGGTTAATACCGGATCGTCCTGGAAACTGTTTTTACAGCAAAAAATTATGACCATATTGCCCCTACAGTATTTTTATAATAAAAAAATTTAATTTTTACAGTTTTGGTTAATACCGGAACCTGCAAACTGTTTTTATTGCAAAATATTATGGAATTTCACAATTTTGGACCATATTTCCCCTGCAGTGTTTTTATAAAAAAAAAATTTAATTTTTTACAGTTTTGGTTAATACCGGATCCTGGAAACTATTTTTACAGCAAAAAATTATGACCATATTGCCCCTGTAGTATTTTTATAATAAAAAAATTTAATTTTTACAGTTTTGGTTAATACTGGAACGTGCAATATGTTTTTATTGCAAAATATTATGGGATTTCACAATTTTGGACCATATTGCACCTGCAGTGTGCTTGTTGCACACCAATTGTTTGATGAAAAGCCTAAATCAAAAATTTATATTAAATATCATTGTATGGTGTCTTATTCCTTAATGACATACTAATATACCTTGTATGTTATTTTTTCATGTTTAATTAAGCATTATGGAAGGAGAAAACACATTGATTGAAGATGTACCTATATTGGAAATGGAGGAGGAGGACCAATATGATGGATCTGATCTAGATGATTCAGAACATGAAGACAAATCTGATTACACTTCCAGTGATTCCGATAGCAACAGTGATTCCGATAGCAACACAGAGACTACAAATAAAACAAGGAAGAGGGGATTGACTCGATTGCCAAAGTTACGGACCGAACATACAAATTCTGGTGGAAGAAAAAAAACGTGTAAAGTTTGATGAATTTGGAAGGTTTGCAGGGAAGTATAGATCACAACTACCTAGTTATCTGGGAGACCTAGTACGGGAAAGGGTAGGAGTTAGTGTTTTCAACTGGAAGAAGGTAACAAAAGAAGTCAAGGAAAAACTATGGGAAGAGATAACGGTAAATAATGTTTTTTTTTATATGTAGCCCATATGTTATTGTTTTTCTCCATTGCAATTTCATTCATGATTCAACGCCTAACATATTAGTGATTCGTATTTTAGCGTTTTTATGAAATTGAAGATAGTCGAAGAAAATATATAATGAATCGGCTTGGTATCCTTCTACGGAATTTTAGAAGAAAATTGTACGCAAAGTACATAAAGCCCAACTTAGGGAATACCACCAAGCTTAAAAGAATTCCTAAACGGTATCGTACAATAATCCTTAGCCAAGATCATTGGGACAAGTTCGTTGAACACACACAGTCTGAATAATTCAAGGTTAAATTCCTTTTTTTTCATTATCACTTTTATTTTATAGTTTCTTAAAATAAAAAATACTTATAAGATCCGTGAATTTATTTTTTGGAAGGATATGTCGACAAAGACGATAGAAGCGCGTTCTAAGTCGAATTATAATCACCGGATGGGACGGGGAGGATATACGGGTTTAAGAGAGAAATTGGTAAGTTCTATATTTTACTCAATTATGTATGTCTCATGTGTTTGTTAGTTAAAATTGTGAAAGTGGAACTACCAATTAGAGCATTATACTTTCAAGTTTTGAAGTACATTCTTTACTAAAAACTGAATTTAATATGCCACCACTGTTGGAGTAATTAAAAACTGGGATAATTTTAATGCCAGGGGTATTTTGGGAAAAGTTTCATTATTTTAAGTCTTGCTATTTGTTTAAGTTTTGTTTTTCCATTGGATGTATTTAACTATGTTTCTTTCATGTTTAGTATAAATAGGAGTAATATATATATATATATATATATATATATATATATATATATATATATATATATATATATATATATATATATATATATATATATATATATATATATATATATCGTGACTTTTACGAGTTGACAACTATGATTACTAGGTAAATAATAAAGTACTTGCCAAAGATGAAATACCACCCCGGTCATTAATGTGGTGTAAAGGACGTGAAAACAAAGCAGGCGAAATAGAAGATGCTAATGTAAAACTCATGGCAGAAAAACTAGTAAGTTATTGAAACTTTCTCCTTGGTTATTTGATTACTATAACAAATGTGACTTGTTAAATAAATATTGACGATGTTATTTTGATATCTTTTTGTGTACAGGTGGAACATGAAAAACAAATTAAAGATGGAGATGTGAAGCTTGATCCTGGGATAGATGCCATGTCATTAGTCTTTGGCAAGGATAATGGTGGATTCTTAAAAGGGGTTGGCACAGGTGTGACTGCTAGTAGATATTTCAATATTCCTAGAACCAAAGGATCTTCAAAAGAACAAATTGCGGACCTAAAGTTTGAACTACAGAATGAGAGACTTGAGCTCCAGAAAAAAGATGAAGAACTTAAAGCGTTGTCAACAAAGGTGAGAGAACAAGATAAAACACTAAAGCTAGTTTTAGCTCATCTTGAATCACAAGGAACAATGATACCAAATCTAACATCTCATCCGAATCAGTCTCCAACACAAGTAAGTGAATTGTTATTGTTTTTGCAAAATGCATTTATTTCATAAATTGACCCTTTTCCTTCAATTTTGTAGGTCTTTTCAGTGGACAAGAATGTTGAATCTCATGGTACTCCTGTTACTAATACTATCATAGAGAAAACACCTATCACAGATAAAGCATTGACAAATGAACCAGTTACACGAGTAAGTAATTGTTTGATAAGTTCATTGATTTTAATATTTTTTGTAGTACTTTGTAAGTAATTATTTGAAAAATTCATTGATTTTAATATTTTTTGTAGTATTTTCTGATTTCCACATATTATTGAATTATTGTTTTCTAGGTAATAACAAAAACCGGCAAAATAACTGTTGAATCTAAGAGTGTGACTACAAATTCACATCCAAAAACAAAAGATACTCATTCACCAAAACTCCCACAGGTATGTATTTTAAAATGAAAATATAAATATGTGTTTATTCTTTTTTATCTAAATATGTGCAATCATTGTAGACAATGAAGACGACGAAGTGCATTCTACAATATCCAGATAATAGAAGCAACGTTGCTTATGGTACAGTTTACATTTCTTCAGAAAGACAAGCCATTCATGGAGTTCCACTTCAAGACGACTGCTATAAAGTATCAATTGATGAAGTGATAAAGGGAGCTGCATTTTTACCATATCAAAACGGTGATATCAAAACAGTTGAGGAGGCACATAAAACTTTTGTTGCATGGCCCAAATACCTTGTCAAATGTGACAAAAAGGTTTGTTTCTTCTATTAACTACATTATGCATTAAACTTTTTTCTTTTGGAAATTAGTTTTTTAAATTATTAGTTATTCAAGTTTGGTTCAATGTTGCTATAGATACCACGAATGAGATCAACTCAAGATGATGAATGTAAAAGCTCCAAGAAGCAAAAAAAAAGTTTTATAACAAGAGAGAGCCTTGGCAAGCATACAAGGAGCACTTTCAACAAGACTAAACAAATCTAGTTTTTGGTTTATGCCTTTTTTCCTTTCTTTAGCATATTTAAGTAAACTTGTTTTGATTACAAGAATTTTTACCTTTTAACTAGGGAAATTATATATGAGAATTTTCATTTGAATTATTATTAATATTGATCTTTTTTTTATCGTTTCGCATTGTCCATTTATGGTTACATTTATTTAACATTGTTTTTTATTCCATGTGTCTGTAATTATTTTACCATCATGTTTTATTATATTTTATCACTAAAATGTATACAATTGTTACTTTACAAAAAAAATGTGTCGTGTGACTAAAGAGTTAACAATAGTCATGATAGAAACTCAATATGTGTCCACAAGTGTTTTATAGTCACTTTTAATTAAACATGTGTGACTAAAAGTAAAAGAAATACAACATTGAAAATTTTTGTGTCTCGGAAAAGATACACATGTCACTCTATTTAATAATCATGTGACTATAAGTAATATCACAATAGGGTAAATGTAGTCATGGTAAATGAATTTGAGTGTCGATACAACACTAATGGTTACGATTGTCTTGATTCACGATATCTAAATTATGATCAATAGCCACACTGAAAACTATAGGTGTGTCTAAAGGATAACAAATGTTATGGTTATGAAAAAATTGTGTGGCTAAACACTAAACAATAAGGACAATAAACATTAGTTGTGTATCTACAATGATTTTATAGTCATGCTTCAATTTAGTATACATGACTAAAAACTAAATAGTATTGTCAATGTAGATATATGTGTGTCAAAATCTTAACATATGTCACTTATTTCTACATTCATGTGGCTGTATGTTCTATAATAGTCATAGTTATAAAAACATTATGTAACTATACGACATTTGCAACTATGGTTTAAGTATGTATATGTGACTATAATAAAAACAATCGTCACACTCTGAAAATTTTTAATGTCTAAATGATAAAACCGGTCATACTTCAAACAAATTGTTATGTTCATAAGATGAATATTAGCCACTGTTATATATACTTTTGTGTCTATAAATCAATTACAGTCATGTTTAATTGATTTTCTATGTAGAAAAGATATAAAATAGCCACACTACAACTTTTTATATGTTTGAATCATAGCAATGGTCATGATAAATTATACATATGTGGCTGAAAGTTATTGGATGAACATAGTTAAAAAATAGTATGTGTCTTTAAAATACTTTTGGTCATTGAAATTATAAATTTATGTGACCATTTTGGGAACATGGTCATGATTTATTTTATTATGAGCGTGTCTAAAAGATTGTTAATAGTCATTTTTTTTTTTTGTGTGTGACAAATTATTAGCAAAACGTCATAGTGCAAATAAATTCATGTTGCCATTTGTTGAATATGGTCATGTTTCGCTTAATTTTGTGTCTCTAAACGATAGTCAATAGTCATAATGAACATTATTTTGTGTGACGAATTATTATCAATACGCCACAGTGAAAAAAAACTTCATGTGACCATTCCATGAAAGATCGTCACTAAAATAACTAGAAGGTGTGTCTATAAAGGGTTTATAGTCACAATATTGGATAAAATGATAGATTACAACAACAAAAAACTTCACCCTATAGCAACACTTTTATGCTATGGTCATAGTTTTTCATATGATATAGCCACTAAACTTAAAAGTGGTCGTATGGTGTCTAAAATGGCACGGCCTTCGGTGACACTTTCAATGAAAAAAAAAAGTGTGACTATAGGCATATGGTCACAATTTTTTGGTGTGACCATAACTCATTTTTGTACTAGTGAAGGTTAGGCAGCCGGGGAGGCAGAAATGAGGGCATAAGTTCTCTTATATAGGCCCCCACCCTTGGAAATTAGGGTTTCTCTGCCCAACACAAACTCAGTGAGTCGGCTCTCTGACTCGTCGAGTCCATTCATTAATCCCACGCGGTCAACTCAACTCTACTCGACGATTTGGACTCACAACTCATCGAGTCGCTCAATAAACCTCAACATTAAGCACAAAGATAATATATCAGGGAGTCTGGATGTTACAATAATACTTAGCATATATCACATAGACATAATGCAGAATATTAAAATGCATAGGTAAGCACATAAGGCATGTCAATCACAAAAAAATACCACTCATGGTATGTATAGTGAGAATACTCACCTCGGATGAGGAACAAGTCCTATAGATGCTGCTGCTGCATCTACCCCTAACACTGGACCAAATTCCACAATTACCCAAATAAGATCTAAGTCTAAATCCTCACTCTTTAGGTCTAAAGGTAGACAATTAACTATCCCATTAATAACCTAAAACTCATTGGGCCCACCAAGGCCTAACAATGAATGGTCGGGCTCTCCGAGTCCCAAATATCAAGTCCAAGTGACAAACCCAACACAAGGCCCAAGGGATAATATTTCTCTAGTCAAAGTCTCTAGTACACAAGCCCAAAGATCTAGGTCCAACCGTTAAGGCCCATTATACGATTTAGCCGAAAAAGCCCACAGTAAGGTTATGTGGGGCGTACCTCCCATGGTACGCACAACGTACACCATCATGCACGAAATCTGATCGGGGACACCAACCCAGTACGTGGGGCGTACTAGGATTACACTCTTCGTACGTCCAGTATGGATTTTCTCACAGATCTGGACTCCCTAGAGGCTCTTACTCCATAAAGTTTGTGACTTTAAGGCTTTGCATGGATGATAAAGGCCGAAACAAAAATATGCTCACCCTTTACTATCAAAGATGCTCATATCTCATGCATGAGGTGGTTCTCTCATCCAAGACCTCATTTTTATGGATCCTTTACCCTAGAAACACTTAAAAAGGACAAATATTAGGCTCTGGAGTGCAATAACTCATAAAGCTTCAAGCTTTGGGACCAAAACCCTAAAATGGAACATATCATGCACAAATCAAAAAGAATGGGAAAGCTTTTAGCTTTATACCTCCAAGTGATGCTCTAACCACAGAAAAGCTCAGATCTAAAGCTTGGACTCTAACTCCATTCACTTCCATGCTCCTTCATCACTCCAAAAATCCAACAAGATCACTTATAAGCTCACTACTGGTCACTCGATCTCAATGGATGGGAGTTAGGTTTTGAGAGGGTTAAGTTTTTGGAAATGGTGGCTAGGAATGAGTCCATCTTATTCTTTATATAGGGACACCCCCTTATTTATTGTTTTCATTATTTTTCTAGTACGCCCAGTGTACCCTCTGGTATGCCCAGCGTACTACGTGGCTCCGCTTCATTTCCACGCTTATGACTATGCTAAGTGTACTCACATGTACGCCCCCCATACTCATCTACCACCTTTCTCAAATAAGGGATCTTTCTTGCCAACACTTCAAACTATCATAGCTTCCTCGATATAACTCTGTTTCGAATGAACCTTATATCCACGGAAAAGTGATGAGAATACCTACACTTCTAGCAATTCGTCGCATCCCCGAGGTTCCTCATGCCCAGGTTACAACCCACGAACCCTAGTTACGGAAGATCCAAAACATGATATTACGTTTCTCCCCCATTTGAATTAGATTTCACCCCGAAGAAGGACAGACCCTTCTGCCACTGCAGTACTCGATCTGTCTTTCCAGAACTTGAAAAACTCTAGTGGTCTGCCTCCCTGCCAGACCACCCTCTCAAAATATCATCATGTTAATAATTCATCGAATAACAGACTCTAAGAACAATCTATCAATTTTGATTCTCTAATCGATCCCGTTCATAACTCAAAAGGAACAGAAAGGTCACGTCCCACCACGGACCCACCGCCTGAACAACTATCAGAACTCATCTGAAAGAATGAACCTCAAAACTATGTCCGCTGACACAAGAAAATGATCATGCTCGCTTGGAAGCATCCTATGACGTCTATAGACATAAACCCCATCTTCCTGTCAAATATCCCCTTCAATACTGAGCACCAGGTTAGCTGCACACCCAATAGTTGAACCTCCAAAGGCTACCCATTGCATACCAAAAGAAATGTCTCACTGGATTCCTTCTCAAAATAGCTATCTCAAACCATTGTGACATGCAAGTCACAAAGTTTGCCTTATCCCAAGCGAATACTACAATATCAACTGAAGTCGCCTCACCTTCGACCTCTGTCATCTATTACTCACTTGTTTCATGCATCTTGCAGTTCTTCCCATACCAACGAACTCACCCACCATGGTCCAAGTCATCAGATGGAGATCAATACCCCTCAAAATGAAACCTATCTACGAATCCAGAAGATCATCTCCCTACTCAATACGTGAATTTTTCCAAACTCAACTCGAGAGTATGTTTCAACAGCATAATTGGAACAACTCATTTCCAATATGATACATAACCCATACCCACGATTCACCATCTCTCCATTTCCTTCCGATTACAGTAATCCCTCCTCTACCTGGGATATAGCAATTCCCGACCATCAAAGAAACCCCAGTCTCGCCCCTGGTCTGACAACCAGGTTCCCGAAGACTCAAAAGGTAAGGCTACCCCAGCCTAAGAACTCCTCTATGTCATACTATGACTAGTAAAAACTACAACTCCCCGTAGGACATTATTTATATTTATCGACCACTTAGTTCTATGGTTCCTCCAGTAGTCTTAAGACACTCCTTTAATGTCTCATGAATGCTACGGCTCCCCGCAGACTTACGACACCCTCTCACTGACTCGTGAATGCTACGGCTCCCCGCAATATCATAACACTCTCTTGTTAACCAGTGAATACTACAGCCCCCTGCAGTAACATGACACTCTCTTGCTGACTAGTGAGTACTACGACTCCCCATAGTATCACAACACTCTCATGCTATCCAGTGAATAGTACGGCTCCCCGTAGTATCATGACACTCTCTCGATGACTCATGGATGCTACGGCTCCTCGTAGTCTTACAACGCTCTCTCGCTTACAGACTCACCATGGGCTCATTCCATAATTTTTCCCGATAATCCCAAGCTATTACTCCCACTCGGATCCACTTTCTCTCTTATCATCCCATAATCTCATCATCAAGTCATCACTACACTGAATTCACCCACTCATGCTCCACAGCTCAGCATAGATAGGTGCTTATACCCACCTAGCTTATGCATCATCACTCATGATGTAAGTTCTCGTAGGCAAGGCATTTTTCTTAGCACATATACACCCTTAGACAGTCCCACTCTGGCGACAATTAGCTGATGGGTTCCCACTTAAACAAAAGTTACTTGGTACTCCACTCGCTATCTCACAACTCAAGTCTCAACATGACCAAAAATTTAGGCCCTCATACACGGGTACCTCAGTACACCATCACTACATCTTACAATGTCTTACCTCAACCACTAATCATCTACTCACACAACTTGAAACCTTGAAATATTTCCATCTCACAAATTGAAACACGGAGGAATCATCAACAACCGAAAACAAGTTGATGAAAACCCAAAGCTCTATCCTCTACCGATCACCACCCATATGAAACTACTCATACTGACTCTGAAATTGGTTGACAAATCAATTATTGCCCCTCCTGGAGTATATATCATAATCTATACATATACCCGCAATTCTCAACTATTTCACCTTGAACTCAGCGACCCAACCGCCCTGAACTCAACATTTTACAAACCCAAAAAATCCCTGGCCACAATAAATTCCCTGACCAATGGCCACCTGCCGTGGATTCACTCATTCTTTCATAAGCACATACACATACATCATCTGGCCTTTCACCTTGGCTCATTCACCAATAACCTAGGTCTTATGTGTCCACACCGCAGATCTACATAACCAATTCTCTAACCACGCTTGAATGGATGGCTGATCCTCTCACTAGAATACCGAGTTCTCCCCTACTCAGGGTCTGAACCATCACCTATTGGCATACCAACAATCTAATCCATAGACTGGTTCACCAGGTACATCACACTTGACTCTTGGAATCGTACCACGTAACACTCGATGATCTTTTTGATAAAAAAAAAACAAGCAACTCCAAATATCCTGAATCTCAAATGAAATCCTCAAAATCCTCCCCATGTGACTGTCTCGGGCCATCCCGAAACCTTGTATCGACACACAGCTGGGTATCCCAACTATTCCAAATTAGTCCTAACTCTCTATTGGGAAATAATGCACTATCACACACCTTGTCTCGGATTCCTCATCCAGCCTCCCATCGCGTGAATCATCATAAAAGTAACAGACCTCCCTCTCGTAGTTGATACACAACATAGTCAACGAGGGCCACCACCCTATATACTCCTCTTAATCACCTGGAACTGCTTAATAAGGCACCTCCTTGTTCTCTTCCATCTTAGTCCCACTAATGATTCTCTCATGGTTTAAGAAATACCTCACAACAAACATACTGCCCAAATACTTTGGTGAAAAGTTTGCAACCCTATGCTACTCCACAGGGTTTACCTCTAAACTCTGAAACCGGAAGCTCACTATTTCTTTTGCTTCTCCCGAAAAAGGGGACAGATTAACTCTTGTCACAGAAGGTGACGTCTCATCTATCGGTCGATTGCTCAACTCAGACTATGATCCTCCAATAAGCATCATCTCTACTCATCTTTGAGTCTTGCGACTCCAATTGGCATCTCACCAATAAAATCTCTTGGAAACTAACTCAATTTCCCTCTCAAGGTATGCTCCATTGAAACTCGTTCGACATGGACCTCTGGCCCCAAACTCTATCATATTTGTTCTCAATCTAATCAATCACAACGAGATAACTGGTAAAATCAGAAGCACTAATTGCCACGAATCATGGTACTCGAACCATGTGATCACCTCTCAATCTGCTACGAATCATGGTACTCGAACCATGTTATCAACTCAGACCGTGATCCTCCAATAAGTATCATCTCTACTCATCTCTGAGTCTTGCGACTCCGACTGGCATCTCACCAATAAAATCTCTTGGAAACTAACTCGATTTCCCTTTCAAGGTATGCTCCATTGAAACTCGTTCGACATGGACCTCTGGCCCCAAACTCTATCATAGATGTTCTCAATCTAATCAATCACAACGAGATAACTGGAAAAATCAGAAGCACTAATGGTCACGAATCGTGGTACTCGAACCATGTGATCACCTCTCAATCTGCTACGAATCATGGTACTCGAACCATGTTATCAACTCTTAATGCTACTTTGAACTCCTGGAATTATCCATGTTTCGAGTATGGGTCCTCTGCTTTCAGTAGTATGGGCCCATACTACCTGCCACATCTACCCATACTTTCCACACGGATCATCCCAGATTTCCTAAGTAGCTGCTCAACCTTCTCGATCACCAATCCTGTTATACCTGGTCGCTACCCAGCAAATACTCTCCTCCATTAGCGTACTCTTCTGAATAAAGTCACTCCATAGGCTCTTTCTAGGTTCTCACACTTCTCTGCCATCAGCTATTGAGGAACTCCTTATGATGCTAACCATCTACCTCCTGAATATCGTCATATTCACTTAGTAGTTGACTCCCGTCATGAAGAGTTCCACAAAGCACAAAGCAAGCAACATTCGGGCATCGAATAATCTCTACCAACATGTAAAACCACTCTAGGTTACAACTCCACTTGCTCTACTCACACTCAAAAGGTATCACCAAACTCAAGAAACCCTACCTTTCGTAGGTATCTAATTACTCCCTCAGTATGCTTCTAAATTGCTCATATAGGTATCTCTCCTAGATTACTCCTCTACTCAGAGTTCTCTCTAAAAGATTCCTATTGGATGCTCTTACTCTGCACATAGTCAATGCACATCACGGATAGCAAAATTACTAGGTTAAGACATCACAAATCAGGCAACTCTAGCCATAATATATGAAATACCTAGCCTATCTTCTAGAATACATGGCTAATGTCTCAATAATAACTCATAACACAATTAAATAAGGGTATTTTGTGAAATCACCATTCGGGCTCTGGCTGATTGTACACACTGCTCCTTCTCATTTTCTCCTAGAAACTCTTGTTCGTCATAGAAAATCATTTTTTTGGAATTTTTTTCTCAAATCCTTAGTTTGAGTCCACATATACCCGAAGGTGCATCCAAATCCCTTAAACCAAGGCTCTGATACCAACTTGTAACACGGTAAATTTTCAAACAAAATTTTCATTTTTAAAAACACATAATTCTTATAACACATTTCAAAAAATCCTAATTATCTCATTAACAAAATGCAACACCACAATTGTTTGATTAATAACCCAGAATCCTCAAAACATAACTTTTTCTCTTGTGTGTACAATCAAGTCGGCGGCTTTCTGCGATCCTGAGAAAAACCTGAAACACATAGCACATAACACGGTAAGCACGAATCATATTGAGTTCCCTAAAATACCACATACACTGCGCAATAGCCAATCGAGGCTATAACTCAGTAAGACTCTCTGGTCAATGTGTCTCATTGGGAGCATCCGACCCTAACTCAATAAGCTCATTATAATAATATTCAGCATAAATCACATAGACACAATGCAGAATATTACAATGCACAGGTAAGCAGATAAGACATCTTAGACACATAAAGATACCATTCTTGGTAAGTATAGTGAGAAGACTCACCTCAGATGATGAACAACTCCTATAGATGTTTTTACTAAACCAACCCCTACACTGGACCAAAATCCACAATTACCCAAATAAGATCTAAGTCGAAATCCTCACTCTTTAGGTCTAAAGGTACACCACTAACTAGCCCATTAATAACCTATAACTCATAGGGCTCACCAAGGCCCAATAATGAATAGGCTCTCCCGAGGCCCAACTCTAAAGTCGAATTGACAAGCCCAACACAAGGGCCCAATGCATAATGTTTCTCTGCTCAAAGTCTCTAGTACACAAGCCCAAAGATCCAGTCCCAACCCTTAAGGCTCATTATAAGATTTAGTCTGAAAAGCCCATAGTGAGGTTAAGCGAGGCGTACCACCCTTGGTACGCTCAACGTACACCATCATGCATGGAATCTGATCTAGACACCAACATAGTACGTGGGGCGTACTAGGATTACGCTCGACGTACTTCTAGTATGGCTTTTGTCACTTTCTAGGTCTTAACCCGTTAAGACCTTAGCTCATATCATAGATCTGGACTCCCTAGAGGCTCTTACTCCATAAAGTATGTGACTTTAAGCCTTTGCATGGCTGATAAAGTCCCAAACACAAAAACCCTCACCCTTTACTCTCAAAGATGCTCATATCTCATGCATGAGGTGGTTCTCTCGTCCAAGACCACATTTTTATGGATCCTCTCCACTAAAAACACTTAAAAGGACAAATATTGGGCTTTGGAGTGCAACAACTCATAAAGCTTCAAGCTTTAGGACCAAAACCCTAAAATGGACCATATCATGCACAAATCAAAAAGGATGGGAAAGCTCTGAGCTTTATACCTCCAAATGATACTCCAACCACAAAAAAGCTCAGATTCAAAGCTTGGACTCCAACTCCATTATCTTCTTTCCTCCTTCTTTACTCCAAAATTCTAACAAGATCAATTATAAGCTCACAATTGATCACTCAAGCTCAAGGGATGGAAATTAGGGTTTGAGAGGGTTAAGTTTCTTGAAATAGTGGCCAGGAATGAGGCCATCTTATTCTTTATATAGGGACACCCCATCATTTACAGTTTTCATTATGTACCTAGTTCACCTAGCGTACCTTCTGGTATGCCCAACATACTAGGTGGCTTTGCTTTGTTTTCATGCTTATGAGTACGCTAAGCGTACACATATGTACACCCCGCGTACTCATCTGCTACCTTTCTCAAATAAGGGATCCTTCTTCCCAACACTTCAAACTATCAGAGCTTCCTCAATATAACTAAGTTTCTAATGAACCTCATATCCACGGAAAGGTGATGAGAAGCCCTACACTTCTAGTAACACGTCGCAACCCCGAGGCTTCCTCATGCTCGGGATGCAGCCCACAAACCCTAATTACAGACGATTCGAAACAGGATGTTACATAGATAGTAAATTGTTAAAACTACAGAACCAATAAAACTTCTGACTATGTGACACATTTCCAAATAAGGTAAACAATATTATTGATTAAATAAATGTGGTTATACATATATATATATATATATATATATATATATATATATATATATATGTATATATATGTATGTGTGTGTATATATATATATATGTATGTGTGTGTGTGTGTATATATATATATATATGTATATATATGTATGTGTGTGTATATATATATATATATGTGTGTGTGTATATATATGTATGTGTGTGTGTATATATATATATATATAGGGGACGGTTCACTTGAGATTAAAAAAACAGTAGAGATCTTGAGATTCAACCTCAACCACATATTTCTCATTTGTTGCTCTAATGCTCCAACGTACCAGCAACAACGGAGTATGCCTAATCATAAATGATTATATGGCAGATAGATATAATCATATAGGATTATTCATGTTTATACGTATAGGTCTAATCATAAATGATTATACATATATGTCTGTTCACATATTGAGTAATCATAAATGATTATGACAGTTGGTAGCAAAAGAGATGGTCGTGACAGAGTTGGCAGTGGTATAAGTAATAGAGGTGACGGTGGTGGGGTCGGCCGGTGTCAGAGGTGGTGATAGTGGTGGTGGCGATGACGGTTATGGTAGTGGGGATGGTGGCGAAGGAGAAAGGAATGGGCCGCGCTGTATAATCACTTATGATTATACCATACCATCGTGCTGATATGTTGGAGGGTTAGAGCGGCAGATGTGAAATATGTGGCTGATGGTGATTTTCAATATCACTGTTTTATTTTTAATCTCAACGGAATCTACCTCTCTCTCTCTCTCTCTCTCTCTCTCTCTCTCTATATATATATATATATATATATATATATATATATATATATATATATATATATATATATATATATATATATATATATATATATATATATATATATATATATATAACGTTACGTTTGAATATATTTAATTTCTCGGGATTATTGATACCTAAACCATCATCTTTGGTGGTCAGGTGAATCTAGATTCAAATAAATAACATAGGATAGGTACTAGCAGTAACACAAATCTCTCACAGACTCATTTTGATTTCTTCATATATAAAAAACATCACGTTTGAGTTAATTCACAAGAGAAATGACACAAAGAGCAAGCGAGGGGAATGAACTTTATTTAATTAATAGGCCCTATTGTAGGCACTACATAATTGTACCTTCAGTTACAATACTAGACATTCAACATGAAACCATGCATACTCAAATTCATTTCTTTTCATCCGGCTTAGTGCATGCTTTCGCTTCAGTCTTTTCATAATCTGGCAGAGGAATTTGCCCAGCCTCGATAGCATTCAAGTCATCAACCAACCTTTTGTAATGAATCTTGACTTCCTCTACAGTCTTACCAGTGATCTTTGCGATGTTTTGCCATCGATCAGGGGTGTCCTTGTCATACTTAGCAAGCGCATTCTCAAATAGCTTGTTTTCTGCCCAAGTCCAGACGTTAGAACTTGAAGCCATTAATCCAGAAGAGCAATACAGAGAAACACACGATATAAGAGAAAAGATGTTGAAATGTACGAATGGAAGTGCATTTTCTTTCTCTATTTATACAAGAACTGAGAGTTCGAGAGGGCCAGGTGATGAGTGTTTGGTTCACACGAAAAGCATTTCATGTTCAGTGTCATTCAAAAGCGTCATGTAAGACAGTGTTGGACTTTTCTGAAACTCAATAGAAAAGTCCTAGTAACTTGCTATATATCCGGGGAAAGAAACAGGTTTTAAGTGGGTCAGAGTATAACCTCGTGCCAAGATTGTCTTTATGCGAGAGAAGGTGTTCCCCAACATGACGTATGAAGAACCAATAGTTATGGTGAAAATATTTGTGTGAATGTGTGCTATTTTGAATGTAACGTAAAAACATCTGGCGTTTATCAGGTGGGCTCCAAACTCCTATTTGGCAAAGAAGCGGGTGAATCAGTCCTAGCAGTGGCTTTAATTTGTCACATAGTCACGGGTATAAGACTTTTATTATTTTGGTCTCATATTTTTATATATAATATCACATAGATATAGACCTAACAATATGTGTCGTGTTGTGTATTTATGTCGGATACGAATTTATACGACATGAATTTGTTAAACCTTAACACGATACGTAGACAACATGTAAAAAAATTCGTATGACACGTAAAAAATTCATATGACACGTGACACGACATGAGTAGACATGTTTTTAATGCCTTTTTTTTAAGCTAGGGTTATATAATGATTATCAACTTTTACGAAATCGGTCTCTAATATTTTATAAATATAAAATTTAACCTTAAAGTCCATGTTGCAAAAAACGCTCGACGTTTGCTAGTCGGTGGACTGAGGTCAAAGGATTAATCGGCTAGGCGGAGATTAATCGGAAGATTAATCGGGTACCATTAATTGCTAATTTGTTGAATTTTAAGAAATTAAATATGACTAATATCATATCAAAGTTCGTAAATACCACTAATATGATAACAAAATAGGTTAATATGATTAATACAACATTAATCATGTCTCAAATAGTTTCCATTGAGATAAAACTTCTTCAAAATGTTAAGATTTCATTGTTTTATAATGTTTCACTCATTATGTATGCATAGATTAATCGTTAGGCGGCCTCTAATCAGTCGAGTAGCACCTAGGGATTAATCGGAGATTAATCGGGACCTAGTCGGGATTTTTACAACAGTACTTAAAGTATATATGTTATTATACGTGTCACGTGTAAACATGAATTTGTATCGTGTCTTATACATGTTAAAACAGATAAATCCGTTTTTGTCACATGCCAAGAAACACGAATTTAAAATACGTGTCAGATACGAATAAACATGAAACACGAATTTCTAAAATAAATACACGGAAAACTCGTATCGTGTTCGTATCATGTTAATAGTATCGTGTATCAAATTGTCAGGTCTACATAGATAGAGTGTTTAACACTTTATCAGATATTTAAAATTAATTTACAAGTATACGATATACATAAAAGTCTTGTGAATCATAGCAAATGCTACCACGTTGTTTTATAATTCTTCGTAATGAACAAAAGAAAATGAAATACAATTTGCTATGTATTCATTTCTTTTTTTAATTTTTATCTATCTTATAATTCTTCATTTTTGGCTTTTGGTCAAGCCATTTCAACGACGAGTCTAGAATAAAAATCTGCATGGTTCACTAAGGTTGATTAAAAAAATCCAAGTTTAATTTGACCAGTTTAACTAGAAAAGTAACCGATTCCACATGTATAAAAAACTGGTGACGAGAGGATGAAGACCAAGCTCATCATTCTTTAAATATTGCTTTTGACTCAAATAAATTTAAATTTAGAGTAAAGCTGAATTTATTTTATCGACCCAAATATTTGTTTATAAATGTGTAACTTAAGTATATATATAGCTTTCCTTTAATCAAAAAATGACATGTTGGATAAGTTCAAACATAACGGTATGGAGTGATCATCTCATAGGAGAGGTCAGAGTTCGAATCTTGATGGAGATATATATGGTTATTTAGGAATATATTATAGTTAGTTTGCGGTTTCAAAAAAAAAACCTATACATATATTAAAACATATATACATATATATATATATATATATATATATATATATATATATATATATATATATATATATATATATATATATATATGTGTGTGTAAGCTAATTATTACTCAACGAATAGTCATTAATAAAATATGTTTTTTTAGAAACGGATTAATAAAATATGTGAGTAAAGGTTTTTTTTTTTTTTTTTTTTTTTGGTTTTTTGGTTTTTTAAAGGAAAAATGATATGGATATTTAAAAGTAAAGCAATAAAACTAATAATAATAACAAGATAAGTATAGAATTACGATCTGAAAACGACAAATCAATAAACAAAATATATATTCAAATATGATAGAATAATTATCAATAAAAAAAACATGCACAATTTGTATAGCTTTTTTTTGCACACCTTGGTGTAGCTTTTTTTCGTCCTTTCTCCTAATTAATGGATTTGGGAACTAAAGTGGCAAAAGCCCATTTCTTCTAAATGATTGGTAAAAGCCCATTACCTCTAAATGATTTGTAACCTACTTGTCTCTCTTTCCTTTACTAGCTCCTCCTTTTCAAAGCTTCAAGTTCTGTGTTTCTTTGGCAAATTTGGTTCGTGTTCGATTTATATATTAATTGGGTTCTAGGTTTCAATCGAATTCAACTTATTTATTTTAATAGGTTGATATTTTCAATCCAACCAAACGTTTTAGATAAATGAGTTGTTAGCGGGTTGATCTGTTCATATAGTTCTCGACTCAATTTACTACATAAACTGATTAAAATTTGGATAATCCAATTGAAATAAAAAAATATAAATTAATTAACTAAAGATTATGTCATTTAAATTAGTTCCAAACATAAATAAAGTTTCAAAAAATAACAGAAACACAATCATAATTCACAAATACATATAAATTGTTCAAATAACATTAAAAATGTTCAATTTTGAAGTGATTTACAAAGTGGGTAGTATTGTGGGTATTAAGAAAAAAAAAAATGAGAATTAGGATTGCATATTTTTTAATCATAAATAATAATGCAACATTATAATTTATAAATTAATATTTTGATCAATACATGATAATATTCCAATAACTATCAAATTAAATAAATATTTAAGTTAAATGGGTTGGTGGGTTGAAAACGTATTGATAATCTTTACCCAACTCGATATATTTAATTAAATGGTTGCAGCAATTCAACTTAAATATGTTAAAAATCTCAACCTAACTCGTTAATTTTGATCGTTAATAAAGTATGGTTAAGCAAACCACACTTTATTCAATAATATTTAACATTTTGTTTTCTGAAGTGTATTTTATTTCACTATATACATGGTCTAAAAAAACCTATTTTCACATACGACAAAAATAAACAAATTAATCAACGATACAATAAAAGTACATTGTTAACGAGGAATCCATATTGCATTAATGAGGAAACAAGATAAAAATAACAGAAAAATCAATGAAAGTACATTGCTATAAATGTAATACGAAGAACTAGAAGTCTAGCAACATTAGTAGCACATTCTTTTTATGCAACATTTTAATGGAAATTTTCATGTAAAAGTGGACCGTAAAGCGTATAACTTGACATAAGGAATATAATTAACTGTATTACAACGATGATTGAAGGAGCCACAACAAAGAATTTATTAGTTTTAATTAAAGCCAATAAAAACTCATTTGGACATGCAATATTTCCTTAAAATTATTAAATTTAATAAGACAAGGTAGCGTAAAGAATCTACATTCTAACTTAGGTCTAATAATTATAATTAGTGTATCGAAGAACAATCATCACCGCAATATGTAAGAAAACACTACCTGGAGTATGGAGTCAAGTGGCCGGTGTGCAAGATGAATTGAAAAAATTTGGAATTGACATTGATGAAGTAATAATGAAGAAAATTGGATCATGAGAGGATACCATGTTCTGGCTTGACAGATGGATTAGTGGCTCAACGCTAAAGAATTCCTTCCCAGAGTCATATAAACTGGAATGCCGCAAGCATTGTAAAATAAGTAACCGTCTACAGCATGGTACTATGAACTGGTAATGGAAATCAACTCCAAGAACAGTGGATCAGATTAGTGAGATTAACATGCTCACTACCACAGTCCGTGATTATCAACTTATGGATGGGAGAGATAAGTGGATGTGCACTTTATCTAGTGATGGTGTTTTCCATGTCGATGCTCTTAGATTTCAAATTGATTGCTCGAACATACCATCGATGGAGACTCACTTAAGATGGATTCATGAGATCCCATTGAAGGTGACATGCTTTATATGGAGGGCAAATTTAGACAGAATACCAACCGCATGCGCTCTACTCAAACGAGGTATTCAACTGGAATCCCCCCTATGCACCTATTGCGGGAATGAAGAAGAGGATGCATCCCATGTGATCCTACGATGCCCAAGGGATGTGTAGGTTTGGGATTGAGTGTTCCGTTGGTGTGACATCCCTAATGCTCAATTCGCATCTGTGGAGGAATTATTGAAGTTTTCATCGCAGTGGGGGACATGTGCAAAGAAGAGAAAAAGCCTCATCAGTATTTGTTACGGGACGGCATGGCTTATTTGGAAAACAAGGTGTGATTGGGTCTTCAAAAAATCTAGAATCTCTCCTATTAAGGTGGCGGACTTGATGAAATCCACAGTGTTTCTATGGATCAAATATAGGAGAGAGCATTGTAATTTTCAATGGATTGATTGGTACATCAATCCTTTTTTGTGTCTATAATTTCTTCTTATTCTTTCTTGTATTCCTTTGCACTACCTAGCGTCTTGCTAGGGTGTGGCCTTTTAATGTTATTTGCCATTTCCAAAAACAAGATCTTTGTGCATTTTGAGAGTAAAATCGCATTTTGTTTTTTTTTTCTTCATGAAAGAGCACTCAAAATCTTTCGATCATGAGAAGAATACAAAAGGGATCATATCTACATGTATAAATCCAGACATAAATTAATAGAGTTCACAAAATCCATAAAAAAAAATATATGATAATAAAAATATATATGAGCAAGGCTTTAAGATTTAGTTTTTTCGATATTTTTAATTAGGACTCACAATTATCACAAGCTTTAAACCATGAGACATATTTGATTAAAATATATTATTTTAATTCTAACCTAACCAAGTGATAATAAATAATCTTCAGAACTTGAATATCAATTTCATAAGATCAACCCCAACAATCCAATTAATTAATGCAAATACATACACTGAAGATATCAAGATGAGTTTAACTTCATTATTTTACGACGTTGAAGCCAATCATAGAAGATCTCTAAATTCAAGATCAAATCACAACTACAAGTAACATACAAAGTTTTTCTTATGCCATTTTGACATGATCAGAACCTCCACTGAAAGAATCATTATTGCTTCATAAGATCGATATTCATGTTATAAAAACCATCAAATTTCCATATTCAATAATTCCAACAACAAACCAAGGAAATTACGTTGTTATTATTTATTGACCATGTAGAATACACTATGTGATATCTAGTAGCAGATTCTTCAAAACAACAATCTTTTAAACCTTTATACATCTGGGTCCTAAGTGGGAAAATGTTAAAAGCGACTTGTCAAAAAAGGATGTGATAATAGAAAAAATAAACAAATCAATGAAAGCATATTGCTATAAATGTATTATAGGGAGTTAGGAGTCTAGCAAGCGTAAGTATAACATAATAGAGTCCATTCATCTGTATATTCAAACTATCATTAAAGTGAAGAAATAATCATTTCATTAATGAATCAATATAACAATAAAACTATCCATCAAAATACGATCCATAAAGAAACATCTAAAAAAAGTTTTACTAAATTGATGAAGATAAATCTTCTGGCACATAACCATACAAACCCCATAAAATGTAATTCCTTTCTTATCTTCTTAGGTACTATGTTAATGATCTATGACAAATCATTTTTTATGCAGGTTCATGACATCTTAATGGTTATTTTCTTGTAAAACTAGAACGTAAATCATATCAGTTAACATAAGGAATTAAATTAATAGTATTACAGCAAGGATTCAAGGATCCATAACATAAAATTTAATATTTTCAATTAAAGAAAATAAAAACTCATATAGGAATGGACGATTTCCATAAATTTTTAAATAAATGAGGAAAAAGTAACATAAAGAATCTATATTCGAACTTAGGTTTAATAATTATATTTAATAAATAAAAGAACCCTCATCATTTCAATGGATCATTATGCATTTTGAGTAGGGCTGATAATTCTCGATACGACCCACAACACGACACAAAATAAATATGTTTGAGTTGAGTTTTTCAACACGCCAACACGCCAACCCGCCAACCCGTTTATTAAACGGGTCATATATGGGTTTCTCAATAAATAATCATTATTTCTTCAAAACTAGATATTCATGTCAATAATTCCATCAAAATTCGATAATCAATAGTTCCAACAGCTCACCAGGAAAAGCATATTGCTATTATTTGATGAACATGTAGAAAATCTATGTGATATCTAGTTGCCAATTCTCTAAAACATCAATCTTTAAAACCTTAATGCATCTGGTTCTTAGTTGGGAAAAAGTTAAAAAGTGATTTGTCAAAAAAAAATGTTATAATAACAAAAATAAACAAATCAATTATAAGTATATAGATATAAATGTATTATAGGGAGTTAGGAATCTAGTTACATAAGTATCACATAGTATAGAGTCCATTGATTCATATGTGAAAAACTTCATTAAAGTGAAGAAATAACCACTACATTAATGTATCAATATAACAATAAAACAGTCTATCAAAATACAATTTATAAAGAAATATCTAAAAAAAGACTTACCATGTTAATGAAGATAAATCTTGTGGAACATATACCATACCAAACTCATAAAATGAAATGTATTTCCCAACATTTAATCTATGATTTTGATGATCTATGGCATATCCTTTTTTATGCAAGTTCAAGACCTCTTAATGGATTTTTTTCCTGTAAAACTAGAATGCAAAACGTATAAATTGACATAAGGAATAGAATTAATAGTATTTCAAAAAGGATTCAAGGTGCCAAAACATAAAATTTAACACTTTCAATTGAAGCTATTAAAACCGCACTTGGGCATGCAAGACTTCCCTAAAATTCTGAAATAAATAAGCCAAATTAACCTAAAGAATCTATTTTCTAGCCTAATAATTATAATTAGTGTATAGAATAACCATCATCATTGCAATGGATCCTTTTCCATTATTTTAAGAATATAATTCCAAAAATAAATTATCAGAGACCATAAAATTCACAAACAAAAATATATCCTCCTTAATAAATGAAAGTTTGTTTTGCCACATGTCATTTTCTCCTTCATTTGGACACATATCATTTTCTAGATTTTTTAAATTTTCTATTTTCCACTTGTCATTTTATTTTAATTTTCATTTTATTAAATTAAAATTCCACATTTAATATGTAAGGTAATATATATGTAAGGTATTTATTAGAAATCATTTATATATGTAATGTATTCAATGATGTATTAAAGTCTCATTTATTTTAATAATTTAAATTTTTTCTCATTTTTCTTATAAATTCAAACTTCTCAAATTATTAAAATTTCATATTTTTTTTAAATAAACCCATGTAATACATGGGTCTCACACCTAGTGATTATAAAAATAAATACGAGCAAGGCTTTACAAAGTTAGTTTTCCTATATTTTAAAATATAACCATAATTAACATAACCTTTAAAGCATGATACATATTTAATTAAAATTATTGTTTTAAATCTAACTAACCATCTGATAAGTAATTTTGAGAACTTGAATATCAATTTCTTAAGATCAACCCCAATAATCCAAATAAATAATGAAAAATCATACGCTTAATGATATAAAGTTGAATTTACCTTTATTATCTTATAATGTTGAAGCAAACCACATAAGCTCTCTAAAGTCAAAATCAAATTAGAGCTACGAGCAAGATACAAAAGTTTTTTGTTGCCATTTAACATGATCAGAGCTTCATTGAAATAGACATTATTGCTTCATAAATTTGATATTCATGTCAATAATTCCACTAGAATCCCATAATTAATAACTCTAATAGCAAACCAAGATCCTGGTCCCTATGTGCAAACTAGGTATGTTAAAGGGACCAAATAGGAGTGGAAATAGATGCCCCCACCCCACTCATAAAATTACTTGTTGACTATACGCCGGTCCCGCCCTCAAATCCCTCAGTTACCTAGCCCTCGATCCCAACCCTGTCTATAGACTTAAAATTGACTTTTTTTGCTAAAAAAATTCTATTGTTTGGAAATTATCAAAATCATAGCAACATCAAAACTTAAATTACAACATCTTAACAATTAGCGACATCAAATTACCTTAACTGGAAATTATCAACATAGTCTCTTTGGAATAAAATAAGAGCAAACACCATATCAAAAATTAAATCACATCAATATAATAAAAATTAGAAAACATAAGATAACAGAAATTTAGGATATGTTAGAAAAGAAATCATAAATCAAAACAACATAGCAAACATTAGATGAAATGAAATCAAAAATATCCTAGCAACACAGTTTCGTTCGAACTAAAACAAAGAAGAATCAAGTTTAATTTGTAGGTTGTCAATGGCGGGTGGAAGCCAGAGGCTATGATAGGAGGCGATGATCATCTGATTGTGTGAGGACTGAGCCTATAGGAACATGGTGTTGACTGTTAACAAATGACGTTACCGAAGGAATGAGGAACAGTCACTTCATCTCCTCCTGAAGGTGGAGGTTGAGGCTGTAAAGGGTAGGGGTGAACATTTAGACCTGTAAACCGAACCAGACCGATGAAATGGACCATTTTTTTAACACTGGGCCGGTTCTCGGTTCTCGGATTTCAGTAAACTCAGTCCGGTCCGTCCGATTCCCGGTAAAAAATGATTTTGGACCAGCTTATTTTTAAAAAACCTTGTGTTTTGTAAAATTATTTAAACAAGCATATCTCATCCGTTTTAAATCGGATTGACATGCGGTTTTTTTCGAATGTGCAACTTAGAGTTTGTAGATGATTTTAGACTATAATTTTGTTTTTTTGGTATTATAGTTGATGAGTTACAATACTTCAAAGATGTGATATCAAAGCTAAAATATTTCAGCTTTTTAAGCAATTCTGTGAAAATTTTTAAATAAGCATACATCATTCGTTTTAAGTCGGATTAACATATAGATTTTACTAAAGCGTAATTTAGAGTTTCTAGATGGTTTTAGACTATAATTTTGTTGTTTTTTGTATTATATTCGATGAGTTACAATGTTTCAAATATAAGATATCAAAGCTAAAATATTTTATTCTTTTAGCAAAAAATTTAAACTTTTGTATTCTGTAAAATTCTTTAAACAAGCACATTTTATTCGTTTTAAGTCGGATTGATATGTGGTCTTTTCCAACGTGTGATTTAGAGTTTGTAGATGATTTTAAACTATAATTGTGTTGTTTTGGTGTTTTATTTATTAAGTTACAATCCTTCAAATATCAGATATCAAAGCTGAAATATTTCATCTTTTCAACAAGAAATTAAAATCTTTTTATTATCTGAAATTCTTTAAACAAGCGTATCTCATTTGTTTTAAGTCGGATTGACATGAGTTTTTTTTCAAACGTGTAATTTAGAGTGTGTAGATGATTTTAGAATATAATTTTGTTGTCTTTGGTGTTATTTCAATGAGTTACAATCCTTCAAACAAATGGTATAAAGTACAAATAATCAAAGTTTGACCGGTCAAAAGAGCACAATAAACTAAAACACATTCATTTTTACGAGTTGTACTGTATCAAACCAAAGAAGTATTTATTTTAACGAGTTTTAACGTATCAAAACCAACAACATATTTGTTTTAATGATTTGTATCAAAGCCAAAAACACATAATAACAAGTTATCCCTTATGCGTATAAACTTTTACCTGTCCAAACGGGTTCAAGAAACAGAAAACACTTGGACCCAATAAGTCTCATCCGGTCCTATCCATGATCCATAATATTCTCCAAAACCGGTCTGGTCCAGTTCGGTCCGATCCAAATGCTCACTTCTAGTAATGGGTGGCACCAGGTGACAAGGGGTGAGACGGTGATTAGAGATTGAGATTTGAGGGTGATGGTTGAACCAAGAAGTTAAGGCAAGAAGCCAAAGTTATTGATGAAAGGCTCTAAACAACCTAAACAACCTAAACCCTAAACCCTATATATATATATATATATATATATATATATATATATATATATATATATATATATATATATATACAGGAAAAATTAAATATACCCTTAAGGGTATATAAGCTTAGGTATCCAAACACAACATAATACGTCGTTTTGTTTGATATATTCATTATAATAGTCTTAAACATTAGATGAAATGAAATTAAAAATATCCTAGCAACACAGTTTCGTTCGAACTAAAACAAAGAAGAATCAAGTTTAATTTGTAGGTTGTCAATGGCGGGTGGAAGCCAGAGGCTATGATAGGAGGCGATGATCATCTGATTGTGTGAGGACTGAGCCTATAGGAACATGGTGTTGACTGTTAACAAATGACGTTACCGAAGGAATGAGGAACAGTCACTTCATCTCCTCCTGAAGGTGGAGGTTGAGGCTGTAAAGGGTAGGGGTGAACATTTGGACCTGTAAACCAAACCAGACCGGTGAAATGGACCATTTTTTAACACTGGGCCGGTTCTCGGTTCTAGGATTTCAGTAAACTCAGTCCGGTCCGTCCGATTCCCGGTAAAAAATGATTTTGGACCAGCTTATTTTTAAAAAACCTTGTGTTTTGTAAAATTATTTAAACAAGCATATCTCATCCGTTTTAAATCGGATTGACATACGGTTTTTTTCGAATGTGCAACTTAGAGTTTGTAGATGATTTTTGACTATAATTTTGTTTTTTTGGTATTATAGTTGATGAGTTACAATAATTCAAAGATGTGATATCAAAGCTAAAATATTTCAGCTTTTTAAGCAATTCTGTGAAAATTTTTAAATAAGCACACATCATTCGTTTTAAGTCGGATTAACATATAGATTTTACTAAAGTGTTATTTAGAGTTTCTAGATGGTTTTAGACTATAATTTTTATTGTTTTTTGTATTATATTCGATGAGTTACAATGTTTCAAATATAAGATATCAAAGCTAAAATATTTTATTTTTTTAGCAAGAAATTTAAACTTTTGTATTCTGTAAAATTCTTTAAACAAGCATATTTCATTCGTTTTAAATCAAATTGATATGTGGTCTTTTCCAACGTGTGATTTAGAGTTTGTAGATGATTTAAAACTATAATTGTGTTGTTTTGGTGTTTTATTTATTAAGTTACAATCCTTCAAATATCAGATATCAAAGCTGAAATATTTCATCTTTTCAACAAGAAATTAAAATCTTTTTATTATCTGAAATTCTTTAAACAAGCGTATCTCATTTGTTTTAAGTCGGATTGACATGAGTTTTTTTTTTCAAACGTGTAATTTAGAGTGTGTAGATGATTTTAGAATATAATTTTGTTGTCTTTGGTGTTATTTCAATGAGTTACAATCCTTCAAACAAATGGTATAAAGTACAAATAATCAAAGTTTGACCGGTCAAAAGAGCACAATAAACTAAAACACATTCATTTTTACGAGTTGTACTGTATCAAACCAAAGAAGTATTTATTTTAACGAGTTGTAACGTATCAAAACCAACAACATATTTGTTTTAATGAGTTGTATCAAAGCCAAAAACACATAATAACAAGTTATCCCTTATGCGTATAAACTTTTACCTGTCCAAACGGGTTCAAGAAACAGAAAACACTTGGACCCAATAAGTCTCATCCGGTCCTATCCATGATCCATAATATTCTCCAAAACCGGTCTGGTCCAGTTCGGTCCGATCCAAATGCTCACTTCTAGTAATGGGTGGCACCAGGTGACAAGGGGTGAGACGGTGATTAGAGATTGAGATTTGAGGGTGATGGTTGAACCAAGAAGTTAAGGCAAGAAGCCAAAGTTATTGATGAAAGGCTCTAAACAACCTAAACAACCTAAACCCTAAACCCTATATATATATACATATATATATATATATATATATATATATATATATATATATATATGTATATATATATATATATATATATATATATATATACAGGAAAAATTAAATATACCCTTAAGGGTATATAAGCTTAGGTATCCAAACACAACATAATACATCGTTTTGTTTGATATATTCATTATAATAGTCTTAAACATTAGATGAAATGAAATTAAAAATATCCTAGCAACACAGTTTCGTTCGAACTAAAACAAAGAAGAATCAAGTTTAATTTGTAGGTTGTCAATGGCGGGTGGAAGCCAGAGGCTATGATAGGAGGCGATGATCATCTGATTGTGTGAGGACTGAGCCTATAGGAACATGGTGTTGACTGTTAACAAATGACGTTACCGAAGGAATGAGGAACAGTCACTTCATCTCCTCCTGAAGGTGGAGGTTGAGGCTGTAAAGGGTAGGGGTGAACATTTGGACCTGTAAACCGAACCAGACCGGTGAAATGGACCATTTTTTAACACTGGGCCGGTTCTCGGTTCTAGGATTTCAGTAAACTCAGTCCGGTCCGTCCGATTCCCGGTAAAAAATGATTTTGGACCAGCTTATTTTTAAAAAACCTTGTGTTTTGTAAAATTATTTAAACAAGCATATCTCATCCGTTTTAAATCGGATTGACATGCGGTTTTTTTCGAATGTGCAACTTAGAGTTTGTAGATGATTTTAGACTATAATTTTGTTTTTTTGGTATTATAGTTGATGAGTTACAATACTTCAAAGATGTGATATCAAAGCTAAAATATTTCAGCTTTTTAAGCAATTTTTTGAAAATTTTTAAATAAGCATACATCATTCGTTTTAAGTCGGATTAACATATAGATTTTACTAAAGTGTAATTTAGAGTTTCTAGATGGTTTTAGACTATAATTTTGTTGTTTTTTTTATTATATTCGATGAGTTACAATGTTTCAAATATAAGATATCAAAGCTAAAATATTTTATTTTTTTAGCAAGAAATTTAAACTTTTGTATTCTGTAAAATTCTTTAAACAATCATATTTTATTCGTTTTAAGTCGGATTGATATGTGGTCTTTTCCAACGTGTGATTTAGAGTTTGTAGATGTTTTTAAACTATAATTGTGTTGTTTTGGTGTTTTATTTATTAAGTTACAATCCTTCAAATATCAGATATCAAAGCTGAAATATTTCATCTTTTCAACAAGAAATTAAAATCTTTTTATTATCTGAAATTCTTTAAACAAGCGTATCTCATTTGTTTTAAGTCGGATTGACATGAGTTTTATTTTATTTTATTTTTTTTTTATTTTTTTTTTCAAACGTGTAATTTAGAGTGTGTAGATGATTTTAGAATATAATTTTGTTGTCTTTTGTGTTATTTCAATGAGTTACAATCCTTCAAACAAATGGTATAAAGTACAAATAATCAAAGTTTGACCGGTCAAAAAAGCATAATAAACTAAAACACATTCATTTTTACGAGTTGTACTGTATCAAACCAAAGAAGTATTTATTTTAACGAGTTGTAACGTATCAAAACCAACAACATATTTGTTTTAATGAGTTGTATCAAAGCCAAAAACACATAATAACAAGTTATCCCTTATGCGTATAAACTTTTACCTGTCCAAACGGGTTCAAGAAACAGAAAACACTTGGACCCAATAAGTCTCATCCGGTCCTATCCATGATCCATAATATTCTCCAAAACCGGTCTGGTCCAGTTCGGTCCGATCCAAATGCTCACTTCTAGTAATGGGTGGCACCAGGTGACAAGGGGTGAGACGGTGATTAGAGATTGAGATTTGAGGGTGATGGTTAAACCAAGAAGTTAAGGCAAGAAGCCAAAGTTATTGATGAAAGGCTCTAAACAACCTAAACAACCTAAACCCTAAACCCTATATATATATATATATATATATATATATATATATATATATATACAGGAAAAATTAAATATACCCTTAAGGGTATATAAGCTTAGGTATCCAAACACAACATAATACGTCGTTTTGTTTGATATATTCATTATAATAGTCTTAAACTACAAACCTAACTTGATTTGCTTTCAAGATATTCGCAATTTTACTATTATCATTCTCTGATATCACATCTTTTTGTTGAACACTTGATATGCTATATATATTGTAGTTGAAAATGAAAATTATGTAAGATAAATGTGTAAATTATAAAAATCTTGGAAGTAAATCAAGATAGAAGTTAAATTATAAGAACATTAGACAATTAAAATGTATTATATGATACAAAACGACGTAGTATGGTAAGTTTTGGTACCTAAGATTATATACCCTTAAGGGTATATTTAATTTATATATATATATATATATATATATATATATATATATATATATATATATATATATATATATATACACATACACACACACACACAACGGGCCCTGTGGGTATTTCAGGATGGAAATGTTCACTCCCAACCCCAACCCCAAAAGTAAAACATGGTTTAATCTTGCTCCTAGTCTCGTACCTGAGCCATAAGTTTTTAAAAAGTAGTCTCGTACAGAATCAGGGCCCCATAGATGTTTTAGACATCCCTAGTGCAAACTATCATTAAAGGGAATGAATAATCACTTAATTAATGTATAAATTTAACAATAAAACGATCCATAAAGAAACATCTATAAAAAGAGTAAAAGACTTACGAAGTTAATGAATATAGATCTCCTGACACATAAACCATAACAACCTCATAAAATGTAACGACTCTCCGGTTGCCTAAGGTACTATTTTCATGACCTGTGCGAATATCCGTTTTTATGCATGTTCAAGACATCTAATGAATATTTTGCTATAGAAACTGGAACATAAAGTAGATAACATGAAATAAGGAATAGAATTAATTGTATTCCTACAAGAGTTTAAGGAGCCATAACATAGAATTTAACAGTTTCAGTTTTAGTTGACGCAAATTAAAGCTCATTTGGGCATGCACCATTTCCTTTAAACTCATTTATAAATAAATAAGACAAAGTACCCTAAATAATCTACATGCCAACATACGTCTAATAAGTATAATTAGCATATAGAAGAACCATCATCATTTCAATGTATCCTTGAGCATCTTGAGAGTATCATCTCAATCTTTCAATGTATCCTTGAGCAATTTGAGACTAGCATCTCAATCTTTTTTTTCAAGAAAGAGCATTCAACATTTTGTGATCACGAGAAAAAAAAAGAGATAACATCTACATGTAGTAAAATTCCATAGAAAAATAAATAGAGATCATATACTCCACAAAAATAAATATGATTATAAAAATAAATATGGCAAAGGGTTTAAGAGTTAGTTTTCCGATAATTTAATTAGAATCCATAATTATCACAACCTTTAAACCATGAGATACATATACTTAAAAGATATTATTTCAATTCTAACCTAACATGAAACGTAATCTTGAGAACTTGAATATCAGTTTCATAGGATAAACCCCATCAACCAACTAATCAATTGAAATGCTTACACTCAGCAATATAAAGATAAGTTTACCTTTATTATCTTATGATGTTGAAGCAAACCACATAATATCTCTAATTTCAAGAATTAATCAAAGCTAGAAGTAAGATCGAAAGTTGTGTGTGTGTTTTTTTTTTTTTTTTTTTTTTTTTTAATTTAACATGATCAGAACCTCCATTGAAATAATCATTGATCCTTTATAAAATTGATATCCATGTCACTAATTCCATTAAAATTCCATAATCTATAATTCCAAATGCAGACCAAGGAAATTACATCGTTATTATTTGGTGAACATGTAGAAAACTCTATGTGACTTCGAGTTGTCAGTTCTCCAAAAATAGCAAAAAATAAACAAATCCATGAAAAACACTACTATAAATGTGATATAGGGAGTTAGAAGTCTAGCAACATAAGTATCACATATTAGAGTCCATTCATCCTTAGTGTAAACCATCAGTAAAATGTATAAACAATCACTTCATTAATGTATCAATATAACAATAACATTATCCATCAAAATAGAATCCATAAAGAAATATCTAAAAAAAAGTCCTACCAAGTTAATGAAGACAGATCTTCTGGAACATAAACCATACCAACTGCATAAAATGTATTACCTTTGACATGGTCTAAGGTAATATTTTGATGTTCTATGACACATCCTTTTTTTATGCAAGTTCAATACATCTTAATGGATATTTTCCTATAAAACTGTAACGTAAAGCGTATAACTTGACATATAGAATAGAGTTAATTGTATTCCTACAAGAATTCACGGAGCACAACATTGAATTTAATAGTGTCAATTGAAGCAAATTAAAACTCATATAGTCATGCAACGTTTCTTTAAAATTCATAAACAAAATAAGACAAAGTAGCCTAAATAATCTAGATTCCAACTTAGGTCTAATAATTATAATTAGGGTATAGAAGAACTATCATCATTTCAATGGATCCTTTTGTATTTTGAAATTAAAATCTCAATCTGTTTTTTTCATGAAAAAGCAATCAATATCTTGTAATCACAAGAAAAAATCAAAAGACATCATATCTACATGCAATATATTTTCATACATAGTTTAATAGAGATTATATACTCCGTAAACAAAACCATATTATTATAAAATAAATATGTGCAAAACATAAGAGTTAGTTTTCCTATATTTTTAATTAGAATCGATAATTATCACAACCTTTAAACCACGAGACACATTTAATTAAAAGATATTATTTCAATTCTAAGCTAAATAGGTGATAAGTAATCTTGAGATCTTGAATATCAATTTCATAAGATCAACCTCAACAATCCAACCAATCATTACAAATACATACACTAAAAGATATCAAGATGAGTTCAACTTTATTATCTTATGATGTTGCAGCAAACCACATAAGATCTCTAAATTCTAGATCAAATCACACCTACAAGTAAGATCCAAAGTTTTGTTTTATCCATTTAACAAGATCGAAACTTCTATTTAAATAATCATGATTGCTTCATAAAATTGATATTCATGTCATCAAATCCATAATAATTCCAAAATTAATAACTCCAACTGCAAACCAAGGAAAGTACATGGTTATTAGTTGATGAACAATTAGAAAACTCTATATGACATCTAGTAGCCAGTTCTCCAAAACATCAATCTTTAAAACCTTTATGCATTTAGTTCCTATTTGCAAAAAAGTTTAAAGTGATTTGTTCAAAAAGGATATTATAATAGGAAAAGTACACAAATTAATGAAAGTACATTGCTATAAATGTGTTACATGGAGTTAGGAATCTTGAAACATAGGTATCACTTAGTAGAGTCCATTCAATCCCTACATGCAAACTATCAGTAAATAGAAGAAATAATCACTTTGTTAATGTAATGATATAACAATAAAATGATCCATCAAAATATGATCTATACATAAAAAAAGACTTACCAACTTAATGAAGATAGATCTTCTGGAACATAAACCATACCAACCCCGTAAAATGAAATGTATTTCCTGTCATTTACGGTAATATTTTGATGATCTATGGTGCATCCTTTTTATGAAAGCTCAAGACATCTTAATGAATATTTTCCTTCAAAACTGGAACTTCAAGCGTATAACTTGACAAAAGAAATGGAATCAATATCATTCCATAAAGGACTCAAGGAGCCATAACATACAATTTATATGTTTCTAATGAAGCAAATAAAACTCATTTGGGCATTCAACATTTTATTAAAATTCTTAAATAAATATAACAAAGTAACCTATCGAATCTAGCTTCTAACTTAGGTCTACTTATTATACTTATTGTATAGACGAATGTGACAACCCGAATATTTCGTATATATAATTTCCGCAATCTATCACTTCATTTAAAAGTCAAATTCATTTCCGCCATCTTTTAGCCCAAATTAATGTCCGTATTAGTATTTCGAGCCGACTACACTTAAGGATTAAGTGTTAGAAAACCGTCACTAAAGTCGTAACATCAGAAACCATGCCACAAACTCCATAAGATGGAGTTTACCGCCGTAAACATGGGGTTTATGGCGGTAAACTCCGGGTAGTAAACTCAGCAGTAAACTCGGCAGTAAACTCGGTAGTAAACTCGACATAAACTTGGGCGGTAAACACTCTTGAGCGGTAAACTCGCCCTATAAAAGGGTTTAGTAGTCCTCCCTTACACTCTTTTCCCTCTCTTCACTCCTAACAGACTCCTATCTCCCCTACATCTCTTCAAACACAAATTTTTGGATCAAGAATCACCAAATGTAAGTGTTTTCTTCCCAAATTTGCTCTTATAACACCTATTCTAGTGATCTAACACCATTTCAATCCATGAAATCATCCAGTTGTGTTGATCTACTAGTGTTTTTGGCCTAAATCATCCATTTCAAGCCCCTAAATCGTAAGCATTCCTATCCTAACTCATTGTACAATAGGATTAACATGTATAGGGCTTAGAAAACTCCATGAAGCAAGGATGAACAAGAGTCTACAGACAAAGAATGTTCTTGGGCCATGAACTCCATTTAAGGGTGCAAAGTTGGCCTTTCTTCCTTCCTTAGGCCTAAAACTCAACATAGAATCAACCACCATCGAAGTAGGGACCTTAATCATCAAGAAAACCAAGTCCTCATAGAGTGTACGGCTGTAAACCCCCAAGGAATTGGTCCTTTGGCCGTAAACTCCCATAAAGGGGTCATATGATGCCCTAACACCCTCCTATGGCTTGTATAAATGGCTAGAATCTTGTATGTTGAACCTAAAAACACCAAAGCATGAAATTATGGGGCAAGTATGAGTTTACGGCCGTAAACTCATATGTTTACAGCCGTTAACTCCCTAAGTGGTTCATTTGAAGCCCTAGTCACTTCCTATGTCCTAGAATTGAGTCTAGCTTATTTCCCCAAGTGATATAAGACCATTAAGCAACCAATAACACCCCACCATGAGTTTACAGCCGTAAACTCATGGGGATAAGGTCTTAGGGTCGTAATCTCCATTAGGAGTTTACTCTTGAAGAGCAAACTCCATATTTAGGCCATACACCCCCTTAGATGCTACCTGGATCACTCCTAACACTTGAAATGAAGTGTTTTCGTGCCTTAGAGTGTATATTCTTATCTAATTAGTAGTTCATAGTCTAATTAGATACAATTATGCACCTCTTCATATTACATAGGAACCTTGTGTGTATTCAAGCCCGATCTGACACTTAGCATCTTAGCTAACACATTTCTTGTCGGGTGAGTTCATACCCCTACACCCTTTCCTGTGTTTTCCAATGTTTTCAGGGAGGAATACAAGCAAATCATAAAGGTTTTTGAAATTTAAAACTGATGTAATTATATGATTTCCTGACAAACTTTAAATACTAAATCCCTTTTGTAATATGCGGAGCATAAGGGAGGTTTTCAGAATGTAATTACATATCTTTCAAATAATATGGGAACTCATCAAATCATTCGATTTATAACTCCTCTAATAATTTAAATTATTAAGGGAATAATTTGGGATCGACATTTCTGGTTTTATGGATTCAAAAACTATAACTGATTTAGTTTATCCATGTTTAATCTACAATATCTCGTTGAATAACTATCTCCTATTTGATTAATTATATTTCACCAAACTATTTCGAAACTCGAGAACGATCTATTTTTCCGTGAATTGCTAATACTAGCTTGTGAGATTCGTCTTCATTCTTCCCTACGAGGTATCAGTAAATCATCTCCGGAAGTATAACCAGAGTCTCCAAGAGGGAGAGCGTGAAATTTGTGGTTAGATCTATTCGGGACTAACAATCCCACACCTTAACTGCTAGCTACAGTTAGGCGGGCACGCTTGGGGTAACAAATTTTGGATTCTAGCGATGCCTGAAGAATGTCAAGGAGGTCACGGGTCAAATTAGTATGGTTATACAACTCACAATACATATTAAATTAACAAATTTTATTCACAAATGTTTTTCTCTCTTCTATAGTTGATGTATTGAAACTAATGTACTTTCAAAGATAATCAGGCTTTTAGAATAATTCACTTAAACGTTACAACTAGGGCAGATACTTGTATACTTCATTTCGAATCGATAACAAACCACAAACTTTTAAGGAAAATAAGGGTTTTTTTTCCTGGGATCATGAAATTGTTCTTAACCAGATTGTGTAACAAACTAATAACTCAACTCTTCTTAAAAGAAAATATATGATTTTCTTGGATAACAACTTTTTCAGAAAACCATAGGAAACTTGTTCTTTTACTAAAACAAACTGCTTATGAACTCACCAACTTTATGCTGATATTTTCAAAACTGCTTGTATTCTCAGGTCCACATTAGACAGGTACCCCACGATCTTTTGAAGAAGACGGAGCGTTTTAGTAGTCTCGTCTTTACTTTTGTTCATTTTGGATGTATATATCTAGAATCATGTATAATTTTACTTTCAAACAAATGTAAATACTTCTATGTAATGTATTGGTTGTGTTTACTGTGCTTACTATGTACATTGGTTGTAAGACTTTACATGACGTCCTCCGCCCTGGAACGTTTCCCCAATCGGTTTCGGGGTGTGACAAAGAAGCATCATCATTGCAATTGATTGTTGTCCATTTTGATAGTGTAATCTCAATCTTATTTTTCATGAAAGAGCACTCAGCATCGTGCGATCATGAGAAAAAAATCCAAAGGAGATCATATCTACATATAGTATAATTCCTAACATAAATTAATATAAATCATAACTCCAAAAACAAAAATATATGATTATAAAAATAAATATGGGCAAGTCTTTAAGAGTTAGTTTCCCTATATTTTTAACTAGGTGGAAATTGGCGCGTTGCAAAGAAATAAAGCTATGGTGAATAAAAGTATGACAAATATATTGTGCCGATTAAAATAATATATTTATATTATTGATACATATATGGTGTTAGAAATATATATCATTATTATTAATTTACATTAATAATTTTTTATACTAATCATTTCATCAAATTCTGTCTGACTATTATTTAGTTATTCTTTATATGTTATTAACTAGGCGTATTCTTACGCGTTGCATAGTAAAACAAATATATAGTTAAAATATGTTGAAATTTAAAATTTATCTATGGTTTTTGGTGTTTTTTTATATACAGGCCTATTAAAATTGGAACCTACGACCCTAGAATATTGGAACCGATCCTGGAACACGTTATGTCGGTTATTAATATTTCAAAACTGCTTCTAAAATTATCGATATTTTTTTTCGTACAGAATAATTTGATTGAGTATTACAACATATGGAAAATAATTAACCATATAAATTATTTATAACATAAATACAACGAATTATAGGAAGTTAAAATTATAAATAAAAGATGTTTATAATTGATGTCAAAATATTCTATAATAGATTCTAACCAGACTAATAATATTATATAAACCAAAATGAGTTTTATCCCTCGTATGTTCTTAGAAACATAAGTTATATAACAATTAAACGATTTAAATTTTATGAGCGTCTTGTGCCATTTTGATTTTCATTAGCATAACATAAAAATACAGGTGCAAATTGCAATGACTAAATCTTATTTCACTTTTAATTACTTTACAGTCAAATCATAAACATATCGTTAATAGCTTTTAATGATATATCAACAACTCAAATTTACCATTTTTATGGAATATAACAAATTTAATTTTAATAAGCTTTATCACCTACATAATTGTCATATATAGGACCATTTCAATATAAGAGATTATGAACATACAACACAACTTGAAGACCTATAAAATTAAACGTCATCATACACTCCATTACATCATCCTAGAAATTACACCTAACGAATCTTTTTAAAAGTCTAGTTATACAATTTGAAGTGGAATGAACATTAACATTCACCATCTTGCAATCTACATTATAATTTATATGACATGGACCATTGGGATTTGATTTTAGACAGTTAGTTGCACAACTTCCTTTTAGGACCCTGCTAAACATGATTACACTTTTCATAAAAGGAAAATGAAAAACTTTAAATAAATTGAACCACTAAAATTTGAAAATCAAGAAGCATGGACTACGCTAGTTGTATCCATACTTGTTTTGTATTGTTGTGAAGTAGTCTTATCGCTCATGTGAATCTGGAGACAATGATTAAAGCATCTTCATATATAATATTTTTGATTCCAACCAAAATCATAATTATACACTACAAATTTGGATAATTAGAAATAAGAAAATGAAGCAATACTTCTTACCATAAACTTTCATATTTCTAATGATTGTCATCTTCCTCTTTCTTATTACTTATGCTCTCCAACGACAATCTTTTTGTATGAAGTTTCTAGTCTACCTCTCCACCACTCACACAACTCTTTAAACCATTCTAATAAAAATCTACCATTGTGAACTATATATATATATATATATATATATATATATATATATATATATATATATATATATATATCAATTTTAATCATCTGGTGTCATAAGAACCTTTAAGTATCATATGTTAAAAACTATTGAGTGACAGTTGTTAATTAGATGCTAGTGAAAAGTTATGTAGGTTTAAATAGATATTATGGAATCATTATTATAAAGAAATACGAAAATATATGGAAGTTTCAAATGATTGTGGTGATGTTGGAACCTGAAAGGTAACCTCTAGCAATCTCAAACCTTATATGAAGATCCGGAGTTAGTCAAAGTTCTGAAATAGAAGGTGCTACAAAATCAGTTTCGTGTCCGGACCTGAAGCCTTGCTCCGGATGAAAAGTTTAGTTGAAGGCATTCCGGAATGAATGTTATGTCTGGAATGTTAGCTTGTCTGAATCAGTTCCTTATCCAAGTTTATTACTTATCTTTGTTATTTAGCATGATTTAACTTGTCATAGGACTTAGTCTTTTTTGTCAAACACGGATAATCAGTGTGTCAGAAGTAATTCTATTATCTAGTCCTATGTATGTAATCGGTTACTACTATGTATCATGTACTCCTATTTATAGGAGCTTTCAATGTTGAATCATGTCACGGGTTTATTCAAACTCAATGGTATGACTTCAACTGTCTTCATCTTTTATTCTCTTCAAGTCATCTTCAAAACATTCACTTTGTTCTTTATTTATTATCTTTACTTTGATTATATTTCTTACTCTTCATTTATGACTTGAATACTTTGTTGAATGCATTAACTCAGACTTGAATGGTCTTGCCTGACTTGCCTGGAAAATCATTTAGTAAGCAGACGTTGATCTTAAGCATTAATTCAAGGTTTGAGTTTTCAAACCTTGTCCCTACACATTAGATCGTTTGTTCTCTCAGGTGATAGAAAAAAATGCCGCATTTATAAATATAGTATGATGTCATCCATCACTTCCTAACAAACATTTTCATTATTTTGGATGTTAGTTTTGTTGAAAAATTATAACACAGTAAGAAAAGATAAGTTTAAAGGAGAAATTAGATAATTAAGAAACAATATTAAAATGAAAAACAAAAGAAGAAACTTTAATAATAGAAACAACAATCCGTAACTTTCACATATCAAGATATACCTTATGCTCTCAATAGGTACTTCACTCAGGCCTTTTATCAGATCTGCTATACTGAACAAAATAAATAATAACATTCGTTGATTTTTTGTAGATGTTTAAGGAATAACAAACCTCCTGTCATCCTACGTTATGTATATGTGATTGAGGTCAATTTCAATAATACCATATCTTTGTCACATACTTTACAATCCATAACACAAATCAAGGTCGACATATCAACAAAATCAAAAGGCAAAACAATAAATCATTTAATCATTTTGAACAAACTGAAAATTCCATACGAAGACAAAGAAGGTTAATCATAGGATCCGAAAGTAGTAAAACTTCAACGAATTGCCTAAAATAAACCCAAAATTAGATTTATTCTAAATCAAGATTGCCTAAAATTCGTCAAAGATAATCTAGTAGACTTGATTATATCTTCCTCTTAAAATGTTGGGAGGTATAGAAATGTGATGAAGTGTGAATTTAGTTATTTAAGAGGGAGAAAAAGAATGGTGGTTGAACAAAAAGTAGAATGTGAATGATGGGTGTCTTCATTTTTGAAATGTGCAAGAACCCAAAATTCAAACCAAACATAAAAATAGTATCAACTTAGGGCTTGGTAGTAAATCCGATGTCGGAGGCTAGGAACACCACAAATATTACCATGGTCTCTCAATCGTACCTACAAGTCAACTTAAAACCTAAATATATTGGTGTAAAAGGAAACAAATCTATTGTCCTCTATAAAAATCATGGGTTTGTGAGCGATGGTAGTGACAGAAACCAAAAATGGATCTTATGTATGGCTTTCCTCTAACATCCTAAAAGATAACCATAAACTCGCTATACTTTGCAAAGGTGGTCGTAGGGAAGAAGACCAAATGTATAAAGAAACAAACTTGGTTTACCAGTGGTGAAGTGGTGGCCACAACAATGGTAGTGGTTGGAACACTTTGAAATCTTTTGAGGCGGTAGGAGAGTACGAGGGAGGTGAGTTTATGGTGGTATGCTGGTTGTGTAATGGTCTTATTGTTTGTAAGATTATTATGCATAAATATATGTGCGAGGATAATAGATAAGAGAAGAACATAATAAAATTTTGTAAACTGTTTGAATCATTCAACATCCATACTTTAGGAATTTTCAGACTTTATAAGATTTTTTCAATTGTTGACTCGATAAAATTCAATATTTTGTTAATGCATATAGTGATTGTAATTATTTGTGATAACTCGGAGGATTACGTCACTAATCACTGTTAGGAGAGAGTAGGAAAAATATATGTAATAGCTTAGTATTGTAATATTTGATTTTGTGAGGATAAAAATCAAATGCATCGTTACATTTATTGTTAAAACGACTGTTAGGCTTGAAAATAAGCATCCAAAAAGTTGTACCATCTTGTAAGCTAGTTAACATATTTGGAAACTACTCAGGAATGTGATCCGAAGCATATAAGACTAATAAAAATCCGACTCCGAAGGAAAGAGTTATAGATTTTATAAAAATAAAAATCAACCGTGTAATTAAAATTTATTACATCAAAACAGTACTTAGAGATTGATTGAGTTTTGACTAAAATTATAAAAAGGAGATTCGTATTACTTCTTAAGATAAAAAGTTTAGGAAAAAGAATGTCGAAAACGGAGAGTTATATGATTTTTCTAAAATCATTTATTTTTACGCCCATTAGCACAAAAATGAATCTCAAAACTAGCTAAAGAAACATAAAGGAATGTTGTAGTACTCCTTTAGATCATCACATATATATAAAGAGGGCTTAGATCAGAGCTCACATGAAGAAGTTATGATATTCACAAAATTATTTCGTACACGCGAGGTACGTGCCCATGACCATCGCGCACTTGACACCAAATTAATATAGATTGCGAGTGACATGGTCAATTGGGGTAGTGACACGTGGTCTTCTCTGGATGGAGCCAATATGATCATGCATGACACATACATATATTTGCGCCACACGCACCTAAATTTCTAGCCTATAAATAGAATGCTAGGCAAAGCCATTTTGCATGCTATGCATCTCTCTCTCTCTCTCTCTCTCTCTCTCTCTCTCTCTCTCTCTTTCTCTCTCTCTCTCTCTCTCTCTCTCTCTCTCTTTCTCTTTCTGTATGCATCTCTGGAAGTGGTAGCTATCCTAGACGACCCCCGAGTCCTGTGCCCGATTAAACCCTACAACAACAAACTCATGCGACAAGGGTGACTTTACGGACCCATTTTACTATTTTAAAAGTTTTACCGGGGGGGGGGGGGGGGTACATGCTTATCAAAATGATTTATCAAAATATTTTTATATCTATAAATATCAATCCTTATATAAAGAATGAAACCTTAGGATAATGTAGGTATAGATACTATACCTAGTCCCAGGCTATGATAATATACCTAAGAGTTATGATGCTCAATAATCTAGTAAGAGATATTACCTAGATGTTATAATGGCTAATTTCGTAGGATAACATAGTACCTAGAAGTAATGGATATACATTGAACCTAATCGTCACTCTGTCTAAATATCTGGTTTTCAAATTAACCATACTTAGGTATATATGTATGGATAATATATATATATATATATATATATATATATATATATATATATATATATATGGTAATTATAAGATCCAAAAGACATAATTATCATATATAAATGTAAAAGTTTTATATTTTCATAGTTATAGGTAATCACTAAGAAAGTAAGATAAAAGATAAAATACCTAAGGTTAATACGTTAGTGAGCTGTTATTATTCATCCTTATCATGATAAAACTCAGCTACACCAAACCTGTAATTGTTAATATTATGAGATACATAAAGATATTTATACATCTATACAGGGTTTGACACCCCACCTGTGATTGCTAGATATAATCCTGATATGATAACTTTCTTATTACTCATTGTAATACATTGCAACCATCTTAAAGATTGGATTACCAAGAGGGACACCTTAGAGTGATATATAAAATATGTTAGGATTAGAAAAATATCCTAAAAGATAATAAGATAGGATTGATAGATATCCTACAAAAATAGTAAATCAAGATTGGTAAACTTTCCAAAAAAGATATTAAGCTAGGGTTGATAAATAATCTTAAGAAAGGTTTTTCTAAAAGAAAAAGGATTCTTGATTTAATACAACCAAATAAAGAATAAAAACTATAAAAACCCGTGAACTCACCAACACTATATTGACATTTTCAAAATACATAAATACTCAGGGAGATGGTCTTAAAGGAAGTTTGTTGGAGTTTATTCTCGTCTGTTTTTATTTATATATAGTTATGTTCAGGATGTCACACCCCCAAACTGAAACGGCGGAAACATTTAGGGGTGGAGGATGTCATGTGTTGTATCACAACAATTGCATCATAGTATTCAAAGTAAACATAACCATTACATTGATTATGTAAAAGGTATTTACATCTGTTTGATTTATATTCATATACATCAAAAGTAGCAAAATATAAAGACGTGACTCTATATGTTCTGTCTTCTCAAAAGCTGCGGGAGTACCTGTCTACTAATTTCATGAGAATACAAGTTATTTTTAAAGAGTAGATCAGCATTTAAGCTGGTGAGTTCATAAGCGTTTTGATTTAGAAAAGCAGGTTCTGAGTTTGTTGACAAGGGTGATATGTTTCTTTCGAAAAATCTTATAATTACTGATATAATGAAGTTTAAGATAAGTATGATAATACCAGTTTCTTCTAAAATCTCTTAACTAATACTAGCTACGTGTTAAACCAATATTGAACAGACAGCTAATTTTATGGATATGCCCTAAACCCACAACCAAACAAGGAACAGGAGATGGAGCGGAAACCACACATTCCACAGTCTATCACATATTCTTCATACGTGACCCGATTGTATAAACTAAGGGATTATAGAATTAACAATGAATATTCGATGGTTGAATGGTAGTCTGATTGTTTGTAAAAAAAATACTGATGTTTGTCCGGGAAAATCCTATACTTTCCCTTGAATGTATGTTGTCGCTTTAATAGTTCCATAATTGAAAAATAAAAATATTTTCCATACCTATATTATTAAATAATTGTTCATGAAAAGTATATTACTACATAATTATATCGTTGCTATCTACTTGCAAGTTTTATAACCATACTAACTGATACGACGTAAATCGGATGTCAATATCCTTTATGGCTTTGTCACACGTAGACCTGCCGGTCCTATTGTAGCTAACAAAAAGGTGATGGATTGTCAATCCCGTACCGATCTATACACAAACTCACGCTCTCCCTCGAGGAGACTTTGGTTTATAAGGGTAGTCGTCCACTAGTACATATGTAAGTACCCAACGATGTGTCTCTCAAACTAGATTAACGACTTTACAAGTAATAAAATAAAAACCCATTTTATAAATAATACATAAGTTTATAAAAACAGATACTTTCGTTCCTTAAACTATATACTATTTATAATTTTTGTGCTTGAATATGTAAAACTGTGTATATAAATCCCAAAGTATACCTATTATAGTTTATATGTATATTATGTATTTAATTTGTGTATTGATCTAAAAATTTTGCAATTATGCTTAAAAGTTGAAAACGTCCCTTATGGTCAACATGTTACAAAAGGGATAAAATATCTATAAATATTTTATAAAAATGTAGAAAACGTAAGGTTGTATCAATTGCATCAACTTTAAGTGTGTTGAAGTCCTTTTTTTATAAATTCACACATTCATTTGTGTTTGGCTTGTATACTCCCCCTGAAAACATTAAAATCATGAACGAATATGGGTATGAACTCATTGTTGGTTGCGTTAAATGTCGGATAGCGAAACTGGGAGTGAAGACCCTTGGGTTGATGTACGCGACACTTATTGGGATCCTAATAACAATTAAATATATAAATGAATTTTATTAGTGAAACCATTATTTATAGTGTTGGAAAAACACTTGCTTTTGGTTTAGGAATGGTACCGGGACTCGATTGAATCGGAGAAAGAAGGTGTCCAGTCAAGTTCACTACTCAGGGAGGTTTGCGGCCATGAACTATTATCGGCCGTGAACAGCCCTTGAAGGGTTTCCGAAAATGAACGTTTTTCGGCCCTTGGAGGTTTGAATATTTGAAGGGTGTAAGGCTGTGAACTCAAGAACAACTATGTTTGAATAGATGAAAAGGTTGGTGTTATGTAACGCCCTGTTCAAGAATATTCATTTACGGGTTTTAGAAGCGAAGGCTAGGAGCGTTCTGGTAATTTATGGGCTTTGAGTTTTGGTAGAGAAGATTTCAGGCCAAGGTGTGTTTCTAGAAGCGTAGGGCTTCTCTCCACCTTTTCGTGGATATAAAGTTCGTCGAAAACGGACTTAGGGTGAAGGAGTTGTAACATTTTGAAGTTGTTGTCATTTATGGCCCCTCAATGGAAAAGTTAGCAAAGAATGGCCATGCATGGAAAGTAGGAGGCGCGTGGGTACGCCCAAAGTTAGCTGGGTTACGTTCAACGTATGAAAGGTGGTGGACGCGAGAGCTTTTTAGCGTACGCCTAACGTATATAATGTACGCCCAACATACACTCAGTGTCTAGAAACCCTAATTTTAGGGCATGCCACTATATATGGAATGTTATACCCTCATGTTTCAACCTCCATTCCACCCTAGAGAGCTGCAACGAAACCCTAACCCACCTTTGAGTGTTTTTGGATCTTTGGTTGTAATGCCATTTTCTCAATAAGTGAAGATCAAGGAAGGTGGTGAACTGAAGGAGGAGATATAGATTTGGGATATTTGCCTCATCTCGGACCTTTTTAAGGTATAAAGTTTTGAACTTGATGATTAATATCTTAGTTCTCTCTTAGTACAAGTTTATGGACTCTTTTGGACCCAAGAATGGATCTTGGGACTCAAGCATATTTCTAAGACCAGGGTTGCATTCCTTAGAGTTATATAAGTCCCATAAGCAGTAAAGTTCTAACCTTTAGGAATTACTTGTGCTCATGCTTGAGATCTAGCCCTTGGAATGAAAGTATGTTGTCATATTTTGAGTTTGGGCTTATTTGGTGGATTTCAAGTCACCAATTTAGTGACTTTACGAATTAAGACATCGAAAAGGACTTAGATCTGAGTTTGTAGCCTTTGGATCAGAGTATTAAGCACTTAATGGGAAAGTGGCTTAGCAGGGCTGTACACTGGGTGTACACGGAGGTACGCACAACATACAAGCCATCAGTTAGTATGCTTAGCGTACCTAGGAGTACGCCCCGCATACTCTGCCAGTTTGGGTTTTGAGTAATTGGGCCTCGGTGTGTGTCACACCCCGAAAACCGAAGGCGGAAACATTTCCGGGGTAGACTCCACATTAAGTATCAAATCCAATGTACATAGTAACACAGTAAACACAAAACATTACGTTACATAGAATTGTTTACATCTATTTGAAAGAAACTTCTACAAGTGTTATATACGTATATCATATGAACAAAAATAAAGACGAGTCTTCTAACGCTCCGTCTTCTCCAAAAGGTGGCGGTGTACCTGTCTAATGTTGACCTGAGAATACAAGCATTTTGAAAATCAGCATAAAGCTAGTGAGTTCATAAGCGGTTTAGTTTTGAAAAGAATGAGTTCCCTTTGTGTTTTCTGAAAAAGTTGTTATCCAAGAAAATCCCATATTTTCTTATGTAAAAACAGTTTAGCTATCATTTGTTACCAATTCGATTACGAGGTGTATGTTACCCGAGGAAAATCCCATATTTTCCTAATAGTTTAATTATCCTTTCGTTACTTAATTCGTAGTTTAGATTTCGATGTACTAGTAACTACCATACTTATAGTATTAGTTAAGTATTCTAATATCTTAGTTATCCTACATTCGAATGTTGATTATCTGCTATACTTAGCGTATTTTCGAATATTTGGATTCACTTAGAAACGTAGATTAATAGTATTTTCGATGTTCTGGTGATTTCCAAAAGAGTACATTAGATGTATCTTCGAATCTCTGTCGACATCCTAAGGCGTATGTATTCGAAACACAGTCGATGTCCAGAGGCGTACTTTCGAATTAATTTCGAAACTCTGGTGACACTCAAGGCGTACACTAATTGTATTTCCGAAGTCTTGGCGTCATCCAAAGGCGTTATTTCGTATTCGTATTCGTTCTATCCTATTAGTTATCTTCGTATTCATATTCGTTCTATCCTATTAGTTATCTTCGTATTCGTATTCGTATTCGTATTTGTATTCATTCTATCCTATTCATTATCTTTGTATTCGTATTCGTTCTATCCTATTAGTTATCTTTGTATTAGTATTCGTATTCATATTCGTATTCGTTCTATCCTTTTCGTTATCTTATATTCGTATTCGTTCTATCCTATTAGTTATCTTTGTATTCGTATTCGTATTTGTATTCGTATTCGTATTTGTATTCGTATTCGTATTCGTTCTATCCTATTCGTTATCTTTGTTCTCATATTCGTATTCGTATTCATTATGTCCCTAGTTGTATTTTATTAGTATTAATCTTAATTTATGATTAGTATGATTCCTTATACAAGACATAATATGAAACTTAGATTATAACATCTTTTAAAGGAATCTACATTTAGTTTAACAATTTACTCTGCAATTTGAACCAATGGTTAGTACGATTTTTGGTATTAAAAGTATACATAATATGAAACATTTGAACAGAAAATAATAAGTTTAAGTACAAGATTTCATTGTAGTTTTTCTTGTATTCCCCCTGAAAACATTTGAAAAACACGGGAAAAAGGGTAGGGGTATGAATTCACTGGTTGAGGAACGCATCGGTTTGGATCCTAATCGTCAGTTCTGGCTTTGCAAACACACAAGATTCCTATGTATTATGAAAAGATACACATTTGTATCTAGTTAGGACTTGAATTATTTATTAGTTAAGGACAAACACTTCTAATCTCGAAAACACTCCATTACAAGCGTTTGGAGGGATCCGAGTGGCATTTAAGGACAGATAAGGCTTGGATATGGAGTTTAATCTTCAAAAGTAAACTCACACAAGAGTTTTTGGCCCTAAAGTCCCATTCCCCATGAGTTTACGGCTGTAAACTCAGGGTGGGGTGTTCTATGGTGCAAAATGGCTTTGAATCAATTGAGGGAAAATTTTAGGGTTAGATTCAATGCATGGGAAAGTGATTTAAGCAATTTAGGGACCATTTGAGGAGTTTATGGCAGTAAAATATATGTTTACGGCCGTAAAATCTTGTACACATTCCCAAAATGTTTCTTGGTGGTTCTCAATTAATCACATGTGATTTTAAGCTATTACACAAGCCTTGGATGGAATTAAAGGTGTCATTTGGCCATGATTTGGGAGTTTACGGCCCAGGAACCCATTTTAGGAGGGTTCACGGCTGTGAACTCCTTAGGGAGTTGTTTTCATCAAGTTTAGGCTCCTAATTCGTCTGTGGTTACTTCTAGATTTTTGTTCAAGGCTTAGGAGGTGTGTAAGTGGCAATTTAACACCTTAGAGGAGTTTACTCCCCATGAAGATGAGTTTACAGCCCAAGCATGTTCTTGGGCAGTAAACTCATGTTTACTCCTTAAAATTGATGTTCAAGGTGTTCTAAGTCCAATCCCATAATTCTATAAGCCATACCTAAGCTTCAATGGTGTTTTGGAAGTGTTTTAAGGCATAAAAACCCCCTTTATGTGTGTTTACGGACCAAGCATGTTCTAGGGCCGTAAAGACATAAACATGGTCCTAAATCATAGATAAATCACGAATTTGAAGGCTAAGGGTGATATACTAGGAGTTAGGGTAGATACCTTGATGATTTGAAGCTTTAATTTGATGATTTTGGACCCTTAGATTTGTTTTGAGGAGAGAGGTTAGGGAGAGAGTAGTGAGAAAGAGAAAAAGCTTCAAATGGAAGCTTAATCCCCTTTAAATAGGTTCCAAGATTGGGACACAGTGGAATTCTACCCGATACCGACGTTAAACGGGGCTTTTGGTCGCACCCGATTAAGTTATCGTAATCCAGTGGGATAGAATTTAGAAATTTTCAAATTAATGATTTTAGGCCATTTTCATGAGTTTCTAAGGGATTTGAGCACTCATAAGATTAAAACAAACTTATAAGTTTAAATAACTTAGCCCAAAAATGGAATCAGAACGAACCGCTATAGACGGGTTTTACGGACGAAATGGGTTTCGACGATGGACAACTTCGGGTTGTTACAGTGTGGGTTGTGCTTCGAACTTTGGGTCTTTAGGCCTTAGTGGGCCATCAGGAGTCATTTAATATGAGACGAGTATGTATGTTTGGGCGTAGGGCAAGGCCTAATAAGGGATTAGGCCCAGTATAGCAAATTGGTCCATTAATGGGCTATTAGTGAGCTTGGGAAGCTTACTTAGTTTTGGGCCTTGGTTGTGGGCATTAGATATGGACCAAGTTGGACTAGCAGTAGAATGGTCTTTCTTACCCTAAGATGGATTAATGTATTGGACTAAGTGATATTTGGTGTTGTTAGCTCAGGAAGTCGAAGGAGCAGCAGTTCGAGAATTGTCACATAGCAACCAGAGGGATATCAGCAAAGGTTCAACAGTGCAAGGTGAGTCTCCTCATTGTGTGAATGGGTCTACGGCCATAATTCCGACCCATGTAGTTTATGAGTAGGAAGACCTAGGGGTTAGCCCTAGGCACTGAGTGCTAGTATGTGATTCCGGGTTAAGGTCCGATGCCGGGCGGGCGCCCGAGGAATGTTCGCATGATAATTTATACTTTTCGTCTGTGTGATACTTGTATGTGCCTCGTAAGGAGGTGGGTGTGGGTGAGGTCCCGTACCCCACCATTAGAGGAGTGTGGACGGGGTCCCATGTCTCACTAGTAGCAGGACAGGGGCGAGGCCCAAGACAGACGAGGCCTTACGATAGTAATGTAGTAGGCCATGTTTAGTTTATGTGTTATGTGCTATGGTTATATGTTTGCTTGCGTTTAGCAAGCAGGGACCAGAGACAAGCGGGGCCTAAAGTAAAAAAGATCTGTATACCGGGCGGGGCTCGAAGCTGGGTGGGGCTTGAAGCTAGGCGAGGCCTGGGATCTGGCGGGGCTCGATGTAGCGGGCGAGGCCCAAAATGGCGAGCGTGGCCCAGTGCTTGCAGTATGTGATTATGCATGGTATGTGGTAGGTTGGGGAATTCACTAAGCTTCATGTTTATGGTTTTCAGTTTTGGTTTCAGGTACTTCCGGTAGCGGTGGGAAGAGCTCAGGGTGATCTCGTGGCACACACCATTGTTTATTCAGTGTGGGGATGTTTACTCTGATAAAATAAAATAATGTTTTGGTCATGATACCCTGACATAATATGTTTTGTATGAATGGTTGACATTTGTGGTTTGTTTATTAGTTTAAAATTAAAATTTTTGGTAAGGATTTTTGGGTCGTTACATGTTAGATGCTCCCAAACGTGTTTTAAGATGAATTGAGTGTTAGATGAAGAGAAAACTTGAGAAATCTCGGGTTTTCAAGTGGGGGTTTTTAGAGAGAGGAAGTGTGTTCGTGGTTAGGAAAGTATAAATGAGGGTAGGGGCCATGTATATATAGGCTAGGAGTATGGCTAGTGGTAGGGGTCCACCAGCAGTGAACTAGTTTACGGCTGTGATCGAGTTTACGGCCGTGAACACCAGTCCTGACTGAAACTGCTGATTTTTTAAGGAAATTCGGGTTTTCACACGATTTTGGTTCCGACTCATGTATATATAATTCAACTATATATAATTTAAATGATTCACCAAACCATAGGAATTTTGATGGAACTTAATAAAATTCAAAATTAATTAATGAAATCGAGATAACGTTAACGGAAAAGGTTCGGGTTGTTACACAAGATGTGTGTTTGACCTATTAAACCATGTAATCCTAAATAAAATTATAGTAATAAAAGTATCGTTTGTATTATACTTATGTGTTATGTTATATATATATATATATATATATATATATATATATATATATACATATATACATATAAGCCTCGATCCAATATCCCAATGTTTCTGCCACCTGCTAGGGGTGTGATAGATTGCTATCAGAGCTATAGGTTATGAAAAACTAGTAATTCCTTAGGAACTACGACTATAACCTGGGGAATATACTCTAAATTAGTTAAACCTAATAAAATTATTATTATTAATTACAGTACGGATAGATTACTTATATGAGAGGTGACTAGTTTGAACTGTCACTTTGGTTGCTGGATTTGTGAGTAGCTATATGCTAAAATGTCCCTGCTCTCCGACACTTCTTGTTTGGCTGATCCTTGCTTGGTAGTCTTGAAGTACAAAAACATATAATTAATACAATAATCTAATTAAACACTAATTAGATAAATAGTTATTCAAACACTTATAAAGACACCCTTATATTATAAAAACTATCCATTCAAATCATAATTTAAGATTTTAGGTCAAAAACGAATCCTAGGGTTAGTTTAGTACTGCGGCCATACCACAACTAGACCTACAATGTGCAACTAGGTTTTTATATGGTCTGACCGACACATGCCTAAACTTGGATATCGTAGTTGACAATTAAAACGCTTGAGGATTTACACATCAATAGTTTAGTACGATTGGTTAAGAGATTAGGACAATGCCTATAACTTGAGGATATTTGGAGCTATAGCGTAGATCAACCTCCTGAAGACTAGAGACTAAAATCAAGACCTATTGCAATAATATTCGACACATGGCAGAATGGTACACCTTGGGGATATCTGGATTAGAGATAGGTATCTGACAAAACCCTTATATGGAATGTTACCAAAGATACGATAGTATCTACTATATATATATATATATATATATATATATATATATATATAGACACACGCACATACATACATATATATATATATATATATATATACACACACACACACACTTATAATAGGAAATTATATGTATTATATATTACCTCTTATATCAAAGCGATATGGAGGATATATGGGAATGGATGTCACTTCTTTACCCGGAAGAAGACCAAGTGGTACCATGCATGCCAGAGGAAGAGAGTGATTACGATTCGAAAATGTCCCTACCATATACCCCAGTATTAGCTGATGATGATGAGCCATTTGAAGATGAAGAAAATGCCATCGAGCCAATCTCTTAGTATACATGTTTCTGGAATTAGGACTATATTGAGTCGAAGTCTTCTCACCAAGATCACAAGGAGACTTAGGAGGAGGACCCTATTGAGTCGGAGTAATCCCCAAAGATTGTTACTCAACTTCTCCCATCCTCGAGTCGATATCTTAGTATCCATGCTTCGGGAATCAGGACTATAACTACTCCCACAAAGTATGTTCCCATTCCATCGCAAAAGAGAGCAGCCTCATTGCCATCATCACCGAGATGATCAATGAAGACTTACTCGACCCAAAAATGGACTCCACATGTGGACGATTGGTTCATGGAGGAGAGTATTCGGTTTTATTAGGTTGGAGAGTCCTCCCCGACACCTAGGCGCAATATCATTCTAGAAGATCTCATGAATAGAGCGATCTCTGTGTTAGTCCTGCGAGTAGCACGGCACGAGGATCGTATACATCAGATGGAGGAGGATCGTGACTTGTTGAGGAAGGAGATCTAATTACAGGCTAGTAGAGTTGGAGATTTGGAGTAGGGGCAAGATATAGACAAGATGAGGATCCTCGATGGATGCGATCATATAGAGGATACCCATTCTTTAGTACACTATTAGGAGATGGTGATCGAGGGTCTAGAGAAGTGTGATGGAGTCGGAGTTGAGATTGATTGTGCAACCACTATCGAGTTTATGATCAGTTTCCTTTAACACTAGTTAGCATAGATTATGGCTTGGATGGTAGTTTGTTTTAGCTTGTCATAGATAGTTCTAGCTAAGGAAAGCTAGGAATTATGATTTTTGGGTTTGAGGGAGGGAAAAGTAGTGTAGCAGATAATAGGATATTGATACGTAATTTTCTTGTCAAATAAATGCTATTCCTGTTTAAACCACATCTTTGTATACTTTTTTGGGACCTGATGTAAAAATTTATGGAATTTAATGAATATTATGTGATCTAATTGTATATTATGTTACTTTTTTGATTCATTTTCTTGATATAGTTAACTATCATAGCTAAATTATCAAAGTAAACTCAAAGTTTATCATAACAACTAACATATGCAATAAATTTAGAATCATGCCCCGCACCAGGAGAAACCGAGGCCAATCCGAACCCAATCCTGAACCTATGAGCACATTTGCGATTGAGGCATTAGTAGCTCACCATGTCGCTGATGCGATAGCGAACCTAGAAACCCCTAGGAACATAGGATCGTGAGGAAATGGAGATGAGAGTTTGCAAGGAGATAACCAAGGGAAACCAGGTTTGTTCATATAAATACTTTATGTTAGCCGCCTGCACCTTGGTAGACACAACCCTAAGCTGGTGGACCAATTATAAAAAGACCATGGTCATTAAAGTAGAAAATTCCATTTCATGGAGCAAGCTAAAGCAACTCATGATTAAGGAGTACTGTCTACGGAAGGAGATGTAGAAGCTGGCGCAGGAACTATGGAATCTGACGATGAAGGAATATGATGTTCCCACTTATATAAATCACTTCAATGAGCTTGCCACCTAATGTACCGTGATGGTAACCCCAAATATAACAAGAGAGGTATAGTTGGGTTTTTCCTCATCATATCCAAGGTTTATTCACTACCTCAAAGCTAACCACCGCCGACAACACTAAAACACTAGACTTTAGGCTGACAAATCAAGAGATTCATCATCGTATAATGGTCCAAAAAGCTTACCTTACGAACATGCAGAGTGGAAAGAGGATGTTTGGAAATGAGTCCAAAGTAAAGGCTAGGCAACCAACAAAAAGAAGAGGGAAGTGATTCAAGCATTTGCAGTTTGAACACCCTCGACTGGAACTACCACTGAAATTATCCAAAGATGCAATGAGTGTGGGCTTTGTCAGAATGGAGCGTGTTGGATTTTCATCAATTGTGGTAAGAATGGTCATCTTGCCAACAGATGCAAACCCCTACCCAATCGATGAACCTCGACAACAGAAGGTCGAACATGCTAGGAGTGTAAGCTAGTTGGACACATCAGGAAGTATTGTCCAAAACTGAATGGACAAGGAGGTAATTCTAGGAGTAGAGCATTTGTGATAGGAGCTAGAGAAACTGTCCAATATCCGATGGTAGTTATGGGTACGTTCGTAATCAATAACTTAAATGCAAATATACTTTTTGATAGTGGCACTGATAGAAGCTATATTGCTCTCAAATTCAGGAAATTATTAGACCACCCATCTAGTAAACTCAGGGAAGATTATAGAGTAGAAATGGCTAATGGCCAATTCGGTAGTACCTAAGTGTTGTGATATGCTGGAGACGATTGAGTTGGAACTGTAGGGGAGATCCGTGCAAGTATCTTCTCCTATTATCACAATGCGGAAAAGAGAAATAACCGTTAGTCAATGTTCGGGAGGAGTTCCCGGGACAAAGCTCCAATGATCAACTTAGTGTGAGATCTGAGAGAGATTATAGAAGATTAAAGGGATGAGAGAATTTTGTCCCCTTCTTTGTTTGGAAGAAGGATTCTTTTATACTTGTTTAAGAGGCGTGTTCGTCAACTGATTCTATTAAGCGTTCATTTGTGAGGAGCGGCCTGGAGGACCCATATTGGAGGAGCCTTCGTCACGTCTTTTGCCAATTTCTCTTATTGACTAAAAAGGGGATCTTTTGTTTGTTATGAAGATCGTGGCTATCATCTAACGGGAAAGTGGGACTCTCTGATTCGTCCCACGTTTGTCGGGATATAATTTACAGGAGATGGGGTTAAGGCACGACTCTATACCATAATTCGCATATTAGTGATCTTCGTGTTGGCAAAGGCCTGGACTTGGATTTAGACTAGGCTCTGGCCCGGCCATGTCGGGCATTAGTTTGACTTATTTTTTGACGTTTCCCTGAGGGATACGTTCACACTAAGAAATACTTAGGAGCTATACCTTAACCACATCGAAGAGTTACATGTTGGCCTTATGCCAATGGTCATTGATAGTTTCAACACCATTATCAGTATGGATTTATTATCCCCTAACCACGTCTAAGAGTTATTCTTTGAGAAAGCATTACGTCTACCCTACTAAACGAAGAACCCTTAATCGTTTATGGTGATAAACTCGACATAAATCTTCGGATCATTTCCTACATGAAGGCCGGAAAATACTTGCTGAAAAATTATTAGGCCTTCTAAGCTCATATTGTTGATAGGAAAGACAATAATAAGAAAAAGAGCAAAGAAGTACCTCAGGTGTGTGATTACCATGATGCATTCCCTGAAGATCTACTAGGACTACCGCCAACTCGATAAGTAGTATTTCAGATCAATCTAGTTCTAGGAGTCACACTAGTAGCAAAGTCTACTTATAGATTGGCACCATTAGAGATGCGAGAACTCTCCAGCCAACTACAAAAACTTATTAACAAGGGTTTTATCATACCAACCTTCTCGCCTTAGGGTGCACCCATTCTATTTCTCAAGAAAAAGGATGGATCTTTCCATATATGCATAGACTATAGAGAGGTAAATAAGTTGACCATTAAGAATAGATCTCCACTAACTCGAATAGATGATCTCTTCTACCAACTTCAAGGATCAAGTTATTTCTTTAAGTTCGATCTGAGATCTGGATATCATCAACTTCGAGTGATGGAAGAGGACATTCCAAAGACTGCTTTGTAAACACGATACAATCATTATGAGTGTTCCGTAAGGCCCTTTGAATTGACCAATGCCATACTGATTTTATAGATCTCATGAATTGAGTGCGCAATCAGCATTAGAAAACAGGCCTTTAAGAACAAGCGATTTATGACACATACTAATTTATGATACGCAGATGTGGGTATCTTAAAAAAGTGTCATATATAATAAAATTTAAAGGATTTAGGTCACGCATTTTTGCATGACCTATATTTAGGTGTCGTTTTATAATCTTTTTCAGCTAAACGAGCACCTCCTTTAGTAGCTACAAGTGGGAGATGGAAATCCTAAAAACTAGAAATGTCTTCCTCTCTTTTTCTCCCTAATTTTGTTTCCCTCTTCATCCTAATCCCTAAGAGTGATTCTCTACACTGCCCCCCCCCCCCCACCCCCACCTCAAACATCATCACTGACTCCACCAACACCACCCCTCACTTCAGTTTTTAGACCCATGATCGGTTAATTTTCTTCCGGATTCCATACCCTCCGGATTCACGATCATCTCTACAACTGAATCTCCATAAAACACTTAAATTCTCTATAAATAGAAGATGAAGTAGTCATCGATTCTTCATCCATCGAAGCCAAAATTTGTTTCTTGGATCTTTGTTTCGACGAAGAACATCTCAGAATCGGTTGTTGGGATCTTCTTCATCCTATGGTTTTGTTCTCTTTTATTCGTGGTATGTAACTTTTGGTTTCAGTTTAAGACTAATTTTCAATCCAGTTTTAAACTGGTCCTTGAAATAAATATGTAGGATTGTTTTACCTAATTTATAGTCAAAACAAATGACTTCTTTTTTTTTTGAAGTTGATTGATACCATGATTCCCTTAAACATCGATCTAATCACATAATGGGTTCTGAAATGGTAGAAACAAGGAAAAAACGAACCGAGAGTCACACCCAAAATCGTTTGACACAACTTGAAGGCTTCGATAAGAAGCATTTTTATTATAATTTAACATTGTAGAGACACATTGAGATTGTTTGGTAATCTCTATGTAGTTAAATTCAGTATCTTTTACATTCAACATTGTAGAAACATTTGTTGCAGAGACTAATGCAATTGGAGGAGGAAGAAAAGAATAGAGTAGAAACTAGGAAGAGGCGGAAATCCAGGTCGACACTCAGTTCCGTAAAGTTAAAGATCGGTTAGAAGATGACGAAAGATGTTCAGGCCTTGAAAAAATTGATCGGTTAGAGATTTTCCAGGTAAATAATTTGTCACACTTTTATTTTATTTAAAAAAAAAATCTAATTACTATTAGGTGGTTGAGAATACTAATGTCTATGCTTATTAAAGGAATGCATCTGTGGGCTAGATAAGGAAGATGATGCGCAGAGGAAGTTAAAAAAAAGTGAGCTTGAAAGTTGAAAACTATAATTATTTAATACAACTTTATTTACTTGTTAAGTAGTCTAAATATTTATTTTTATTTAATTTTTTGAAGGAAGAAATTGATAAGATTGGAGTGCAAAAACCATGATGAATTTGGCAAGATGATGGAAGAACATGTGGTTTCTGGTATGCTTACAATCAATACCCAATAGGTTGACTAATTTAAATGGTAGTTTATAATTAAATCAAATAAAGTCCAAAATAAAATAATTAAATAAATATTTTATTTATATTATTTTTGGTTTTAAATATTGTAAGTTAACGAGTCTGTAGCTTATCATGCAGTTACTTCACATATGGGTGGCGCAAGCTAAATAAATCTATGTTTCAAGGTAGTCAGAGTATGTTGGCCTGATTTTTATTAGCATGTAATCATCATGATGCATATAAAGAATTAATTTACTAGCAGGACAGATTTTTTTTCCATATTGATTGGGCTTTCTTTTTTGTAGTTATAAAGTCAATCCACTTTCCAGTTTATGCATACTTGTTTGTAATATGCATCATCATGAGATAATATAGTAGGTTGCTTCGAATGCTCTCTTCTATGTAATTTTGTCACAAGGGACTTAGTGAATGATGCAAAAATAAAGAAGCTTTTACAGATAAGCATATAACCTATATATATATATATATATATATATATATATATATATATATATATATATATATATATATATATATATTTAATCTTTTTATATAAATTTGACATTTTATATTTCTTTTCATTTCACCTTAACTATTAGCTTACAAGGAGCCTGTTGCAGGAATATTAGATGTCTGGTAAAATTTTCCAATTTTCTAATACTATTTGATTTGATTCATTCGATTTATTTTATGTAATTTTTGTTTTCAGTGTGTAAGATGTTATAGTCTACCACCCTTCAACGTAAACCACATAATTTCCTCTAACTAATTGCATATTTATCACTTACATAATTGTTTGTGACAATTATATGCATATTTCCATTTATTTACCATTTTACCCTTGACTTGTGAGTTGATAGGGATAACCAAGATTCAGTTGAAATTATTTATAGAGACATCACTTGTAAGTTGAATTAAGTTTATATTCCTTGCATTTAGATATTTTTGGTTAAAATGAAAGAAATAGCAGCATACTTTAATTAATTTGACTTAAAAAAACATAATATACTCTTTTTACTACACAAGTCATTTTATGTCCCCAAGTGTAGGATATAGCAATGTTCTTTGCTATTTCTTGGATTTAAATATTTGTACTACAAATAAGTTGATGTAAGTTGCTATTTTATGCATTTAGGACTTTTTGGTTACAATGTAAGAAATAGCAGCATACTTAACTGATTTAGCTTGAAAAAAAATTATTCATTTACTACATAAGTTATTTTATGTCTCCAAGCACAACAAAGTTGTAGAAAAAGAGTCAAAACTTGTTGAGCTGATGCATCTTCAAGTGGTGAAGTTGCAAAGATTAAAGCTGCCATGGAGACTATTTTAGGAGAACTTACTCATGAGTTTATTTTAATGTTGTTTTTTTCCATGATAAATATTAGCAATTTGTTACATTCAGTTACTATTGTGAAATAAATCATATTTCTTGAGTATGGTAATTTATTTTATAGTATGAGAATTTAAATTTGCTATTTAATTTGAAAATTAATAAATCTACCAAAAATTAATATTTTTTTAAAAAATTAAAAATTATGACACGCAAAAATGTGTGTTGTTTTTCTTTATGAAAGAGGCTTTAATAATACACATTACGTGTCATGAATGCGTATTGTAAAAGCACGTCGTAAGGTTTATGACACAGAAATGCATTTTGTCTTCCTTTATGATAGGGGCTTCATTGACACACATTTGCATGTCGTCTGTCCCTTTTATGACACACATTGCATGTCATTATAGGCAGTTTTTCTAGTATTGAATCCTTACTTGGATAAATTCATGATTGTATTCATCGACAATATTCTCTTATACTCACGAACCAAGGAAGGGCATGGGCAACATCTTCGAGTGATCCTAGAGCTTTTAAGAAATATAAAAGTTGTATGCAAAATTCTCTAAGTGAGAATTTTAAATAAGAGAAGTACACTTTTTTAGGCATGTAGTAAGCAACAAAGGTATTCATGTCGACCCTTGCAAAATCAAAGCGATAAAGAATTAGGAAATGCCCAAGACCCTAACAGAGGTTCGTCATTCTTTGAGACTGGGTGGCGATTACCAAAGATTTATAGAAAATTTCTCTCGAATAGCCAAACCCCTCATAACATTAACCCAAAAGAAAAGCTCGTTTGTGTAGCGTCCTGATATTATCCTTTCTAGAAGGTAATGGTGACTTCGTAGTATATTGTAATTGTTCGTATTAGGCTTGGGATGTGTATTAATTCAAAGAGAAAAGGTAATATCCTACACTTCAAGACAACTCAAGGTGCATGAGAACAACTCCACCACCCACGAATTAGATTTAGGAGTGGTAGTTTTTCCTTGAAGATTTGGCATCGTTACCTTTACGGAACAAAGTGTATAGTCTACACAGACCACAAGAGTTTGCAACACATACTCGATTAGAAAGAGATGACCATGAGATAAAGCAGCAGATTAGAATTGCTAAACGACTATGATTGTGAGATTCGTTATCATCCAGGAGAGGCTAACATAGTAGCCGACACTTTGAGCCATAAAGAATGAGTTACACCTCTTAGAGTCAAAGCACCTACGATGATTATTCAAGTGTAAACTAATATCGCAGATTAAAAGTGCTCAACTTGAGGCTTTAACAGAACAAAACGTTAAAGAAGAAGGCCTCAAAGGAATGGAAAGACAACTAGCGATTAGGGATAATGGAACGAGATATTTCATGAACTAAATATGGGTTTTGAAATTTTGAAAATTCAAAGAACTAGTTTTAATTGAGGTCCATGGGACTACATATTCCATTCATCATGGAGAAGACAAGATTTATTTGGACTTAAAAGCTCTTTATTGGTGGCCAAACAAGAAAGCTGAAATAGCAACCTACGTAGGTAAATACCTAACATGTTCCAAGGTCAAGGCAGAACATCAATGACCCTCGGGATTGTTTTGGTAGCTAAAGATTCTAGAGTGGAGTGAGCAGATCATAATGGAATTTTATACCAAATTGCCAAAGACTACTGCTGGTTACGACACTATTTGGGTAGTTGTCGATACATTAACCAAGTCTATTCACTTCATACCAATAAAAGAGACGGACAAGTCTATTCCATGTGTCTAATCTTAAAAATTTCCTTTCCGATGATATGCTTGTCATTCTACTTGATAAAACTTAGATTAACCTCGAGCTGAACTTCATTGAAGAATCAGTCGAAATCATGGACAGAGAGGTCAAACAACTCAAGCAGAGTCAGATTCCCATTGTTAAGGTACAATAGAATTCTAAGCGATTGCTAAAGTACACATGGAAAGGAGAGGACCAAATGAAGGACAAGTACCTTCACTTTTTTGAAGGAAGACCGACGATAAAATAAAATTTCGGGACGACATTTCCTAAACAAGGAGATAATGTGACAATCGAGAGGATTTCATCACTGAATACTGTTAGAAAGAGTAGGAAAAATAGATGTAATAGCTTAATATTGTAATATTTGATTATGAGATAACAAATAAAATCAAATGTGCCATTAAATTTAGTGTTAAAATCTGATCCGCATGAGAGAGATATGATTTTTATAGAATCATTTATTTTTACCCCCGTTAGGGACAAAAATGAATGTCAAAACTAGCTAATGCAACCTAAAGGAAAGTTTTATTGATCCTTGTGATCATCACATAGATATTAAGAGGGCTTTGGTTGGAGATTGAACAAAGAAGTTCTAATTTTTACAAAATAATTTCATGCGTGTGAGGTGAGTGCTTATGCCCATTGCACACTTCACACCAGATTTAAGTTAATTGCAAGTGTCAGGGCCAGTTGGGGTAGTGACACATGGCCTTCTCTGGATGGAGCCACGATGATCATGTGTGACGTGTACATATATTTGCGCCAGGTGCACCCGAATTCCATGCCTTTAAATAGAATGTTGGGAAGATCCATGTTGCAAACCATTCACACTCTATTTGAATCTCTTGAAGTGGTAGCTGTCCTAGGCAATCCTCGATGTCCTAATCCAGAGTCGACCCTACACCAACAACCTCACACGACAAGGGTGAGATCACAACCCTATTATACTATTTTAAAAGTTTTAGGGGGGGGGGGATACATCCTTATCAAATTGCTTTATGAATATATATATATATATATATATATATATATATATATATATATATATATATATATATATATATAAATCTCAATCGTTACATAAAGCACAAAGTCTTAGCATAATGTAGCTATATATATAGTATACCTAGTCCTAAGCTATGATATTATGCATAAGAGTTATGATGTTCAACAATCTAGCAAGAGATATTACCCAAATGTTATAATGGCTAATTTCCTAGGATAATATAGTACCAAGATCTAACGCTAGTCAAATATCGGGATATGCACTGTGCCTAATTGTTACTCTGCCCAAATATCTAATTATCAAATTGACCATAATTAGGGTGTATATGTATGGAAAATAACACACACACACACATATATATATATATATACACACACACACACACACATGCACACTAGATAATTATGAGATGAAAAAGGTATAAATATCAAATATAAAAGTAAAATGTTTATATTGTGATAGTTATAAGAAATCACTAAGAAAGAAAGATAAAAGATAAAATACCTAAGGTTAATATGTTAGTGAGCTGTTATTATTTATCCTTATCCTGATTAAATTCGGATACACAAAATATCGTAATCGTCAATATTGGAAGAGACAGAAATATATGTATACATGTATACGAGCTTTGACACCCCACCTACGATTCCTAGCTACAATCTTGATATGATAACTTTCTTATTCCTAACTATTTGATGTCCGATGAAGTGTCGTGTGAGAAAATCACTAGTCAAACAACGTCGATTATGGGGGCTCATGGTACTACATTACAACCACCTTAGGCTAGTAGGTGTGGACTTGGCTACGAACTCGGTGACCTCAAAAAACACCAAGCTGAGGCTAAGGCATGTTGAGCTCGGCTCAGAAACTCGGCGATGGTTCACCGATGAGAGTGATTGTTTTTTTTACACATTTATTACTAAAACATCTTTTTCAAAAATTACCTTTTTCCAAAAAAAATACCCAATTTCAAAAATATAATAGTTTTTTTTCAACATTTCAAACTTTAAACCCTCAATCTTCAACTATAAATACCCCCATCCTTATTCACTCTTCACCCCACTCAACTCATCACTAGAAATGGCTATTATTTTGTCGACCGAAGAAGAGATCTTACTCGCCCGTTCATGGATTGATGTAGCAGAAAATCCACATCAAATTGACAACCCTTCGACTACTTGTTGGACTAGATTCGTCGACACGGACAACCGCCAAGCCCTTAAACTCGAAGAAAATATATACTCCATGCCAAATGCAGAAATGCACACGCACTCGCAAATTGCTTTACCGTTGTGTTTTATAAGGTGATGCATGATGCCATAAATGGTGAAAACGACAATACTCTGCTAGAGAATGCTCTTGAGGTTTACCGTGTTGAAAATATCAAAGATTTCAAGCTTGTTGAGTTATGACAAATTTTAAGGCAGAACCCGAAGTGCCGTCAATTTGAAGTCATTGTCTTCTAATTTTTAGTGGGTTGTTTGATTGAATTTCGAGTGTGATATTTCTGAATTTCTAGTGGTAATGTGTTATTTTTAATTTTTATGTTTTTTTTTATAATTTCTATGATTTTTTTTTTTCATTTGTATGTTTTTAATGGAATTTAAGTTTTTAAAAAAATAATATGTTTGCAGTATCAATTTTCTAAATTAATTATATATATATATATATATATATATATATATATATATATATATATATATATATATATATATATATCATTACTATATATGAAAACACTAATTTTCTCGTGTCTTCTAAATTAAATTCACCCGGTTCTTTGGATGCCACGTAACCAACCTTCTGGAACGACGTTGTGGACATTAACCTCAATTCCAATTGCCTTACGATCCACTGTGACGTATCCTCCTCACGTTCAACCTTTGAAGGACGCCTTAGCTCCTTCCGTCGGACGGCCTGCACAATCCATCAAAGCATTTAGTGCCCATTCTCTCAGAACCAAAAACATCCACTGCACACCCTAATTTCTGATGTCGCCTAGAACCAATTCACACTGTTCTAATACCTCCACGTAACCCACCCTCAAAACGATGCAACGTACCACTACATCAATTCAATTTTATTATCGTTTCTCCTTCAATTCCTCACCATCTATATAAACCCTTTTCCTCTTCTTCTCTGCTTACGTCTACAACACAACACATTGTTTGTTCCAGGCGCTCCCCATCACTCAAAAGCCCATCCTTCTACAGCACATTAGTTTTTTCTAGGCACTCCACATCACTCAAACGCAAATGCCCATAAAACTAGATCACCACACCCGTCTGGGAGACACTTTTGTTTCTCAAGTTAGCATTTTTAAAATTTTGAGTTCTAATTTTGCTATATTCGCTTATGCTTTTCAACAATACACATGCAAATTTCACCCTAATCCGAGAAAGGCAATCTATTTTCAGATTACCCTCTAGGGTGTTATTATTTTCTTCACGATTGAGTTTTCGATCCCTTCTTTTCTGTTTCTCATTTCTTTCGTCGCCCGATGCCTTCCATTAAGAAATCGATTTACGATTTCCCTTCTAGGTAGTTTCACAATTGTTTGCATAATATCTATTCTGATAACATATCTTTTATATATATATATATATATATATATATATATATATATATATATATATATATATATATATATATATATATATATATATATATGATCAAAACTTTTATGATCGAAAAATACAACGTACTTAGCAAATATTTTTATATTTTTTCCATAGTACTCATGCACTTTTTTTTTACTATACTAATAAAGTTAATGGACTAGCATCATGTCACAGAAGAGAAAAGATAAATATTTGATAATAAGATAGGCATAAAGAAAAAGGGTAGCTGGATTATAAAAATGGAAAGGTGAATATCTAATAATAAAAGATATGATTTTTATGTTGCTTGTGTAAACCAATATTTTCCTCCATAAGAGATTAGCCAAACACCTAGAGCATTTTAAGCACCATTGTAACCATATTGGCTAGGACTTATAATAATAACTTTGACGTCACAAGTGATGTGGACATAGTTGAAGGTTATAAATAGAGTTTGGAATAAGAGTGACAATGCTACTTTACATTAGTAAATGCTTTTGATGATATTCCAGTTTGATTTATTTGATTCCAACACTAAAAACCGGTTTCATAGTCCTTGATTGACTGTAATTCTTGATGACACATCTCTGTAAGCAACACTTTACCATATTGATTTCATGTTTGATTTCTTATACTTTTCCCTTTCTATCGATATTTGCATCATATTCATGTCTTGCTGTGATGTAAACAGCAACAAGAATATGGCTGTGATAGTTTCAAACTGTATGATTTGTCACCGAATGTTTAGCTTTTAAATTGAGTTTTTTACTCTTGGATTTTTGTACTTATGTGTAAAACGTCTCTACCATGTCCCTTTTCGGTTTTTCAGATAATAAAACTTACTGTTCAACCTAAATTGTTTCCATACGATGGCTTTTTAGGGATTCTCATTTATGAACCAATGCGAGGCAAACTTTCATTTATACCAAGAACTACTTTAATTGGTCAATTATCATTTGTCTGAATCTTTGATTCGGATTTGTTTAAATGATGCTTAAGTAGTGGACCATGAACGTTAGTTCTATTTCATTTTGTCATTTGAAAATCTTTTCTGAGAGAGACTAGCCACTCAAAAGTTAAAAGCACCATTGTTTGAAAAGCAAATTTTCGTTGTAAAATCAGGTAGTAATTCAAGCCCGTGGCCATTACTTCCAGGCTCTACAATGTTATTTCGATCCTCTCTTTGTTATAGGATCATTCCAACAACATTATCTCCACTGGGTAGCCGAAAACATCTTGGGGTGGAAGACTCACATTATGTTTATTTTCACAACCTTATAGTTTCTTCCAAAGGGATGGTTGATCTAATCGTATTTTTATTTCAAATTACAAGGGAAGGAAATACTTCAAAAATAAGCTATTTCTGGTATGTTGGATGCAATAATAAAGAAATAAATGAAATAGCAATGGACTTTCAATTACTTGTCAATTATAACAATGAAGTTTCTTTTACTTTCTACTATTCATGCATTGTACATCAAAATAACACCCTTTTATAGAATTGTACTTCTAATTTTGTTATTTACACAATATTTTCTAAATAGCAATAAAAGGAAGTACCAAAATTGTCCTTCATGGACCGTGCTAAGCATGGGCCTTAAACATACCTAGAATATATATATATATATATATATATATATATATATATATATATATATATATATATATATATATATATATATATATAGAAAAACCTTTTTATTCTTATTCCATCAAAATGAAATTTACAACCTTCATTTATTGCCACGCGACCTGCCTTGTAAACGAAACCATTGACATTAACGTCCATTCACACGGTCTAATTTTCTTTGATGTGCCGTATCGGGTTCCCCTTTTTACTTCCCTTCCGATGCAACCCTCCTCATGTTGCAGAATAAAATTGACGATGGCTTATGACGACGGCTTACCCTCTACTTGGTATCTTGCTCCCTTGCCCACCATGCTATCACTCCCCCCCTCCCGGTTGATTTACTTCTTTAATAACATTCTTCATTAAACACAACTTCAGCATTCTCTTAATGAAAAACTCTGATCGATGGCTCCACATAAAAAGAAACCCTAATTGGCAACTCCAGATTCCTCCACAATAAAAAGTCCGTCAAAATTTCATTATAAATTTCATTTTGGTGCCATCTATAACAAATTTGAAGGTTCCAATACCTCCACGTAACCTACTCCTGAATGAAGCAATTTACAAAATCTCGATTCAATCCTCCTTGATCGTCACATCCATTTTAACGCTAAAAATTCAAAATACCCATCTATTTTCTATCTTTACAGCTACACGTAGTGCTCTTCAAGGAGAAGCAGACTATATTTTCCACAAAAAGGGAAACCCTAATTAAGTGACCAACAAAAATTTGGCACTTTATTCACAGCAAAGATTTTGAAATTGGAATTAAAGAACAACGACGCAACTGTTCCTACGCCACAACTTTATTCTCTACATGTACATTATCACGAATCCTAATTTGATTATAAGTTTTATTAGTTTATAGTTAATCAAATCAAGGATTTCTTTCCTCATTCATATTTCATATAACAATTTTATGGCCTAAATATTCCTCTCATCTTCCATAAGTTACAATTAACATCCTATCACTTATTGTAAAGCCAATAACCGTTAATCAATGAAGGTATTCAACAATTTGCTTCCTTCAATATGAAAAAGCATACTACCCAATCTTCATGAAGGTTTGTCTTGTACCTGCTTCTAAATCGTAAAGTAAAATTGGCTGCAAATTTTCTAAACTTCATGGATTTTTTTGTGTTTTGCTTCTGGTGTGATTGCAGACAACATTTTTTGTTCAAATTAAAAAATATAGTTTCAAATGCCCTTGGCTGTACAAATAGTCTCTTATGTTGCTATGTTTGTCATTCGTGAATACGCAAGCATTATGATCTAATATAAGTTTCAGTACTCCTCTATCTTACATAAATTCAGGCTTCTTCCTGTATAAAAGGTAACATCACTAACCTCGTCTGACTGGCTCTTAGATTATTTATTGACATGATCAAAAGATGGAGTTTATAATCTTCATGGTGATGTGAAAACTGAGTTATTGTATATAGGAGTTAGATAAAAGCATTAGTATAAGATTTTAGAAATGCCAATTTTCATATTATTTACATCTAGGATGATGAAATAGTGGTGTAGAACTTTGTTATTATTCAATTAGTTATTATTGGTTCAAATTATTCCTCCCTATGGTTGAACGATTACTTTTCAGTATGGTACAAAGCCTAAACAGGAGTCTGATCAAATGTAAAGAGAGATCCAAGTGATGCCAACCAGCAAGTAAAATACAATTACTTCTTCAACGAAAATTGTAATCATAATTTTTTTTATTTGATCTCATCTACTGTTTTAATTGAACCAGATTTAAACTTGATTTACAAGTAATGTCAACCTATAAGCCAAACATGTGACATGTAAGTCAATTATCACAAAGTGTCTTTCCATTCCTCTTTCTCACGCATAATGTCATAATATTACATCATAAGTCACACTATGTTATACTCATAAATATGTGAATTTAAATGATATAACTTATAAAGAATATCAGAAACGATAAATTATTAATGTACAAATGCTTTAATTTGTTTTCCCTATATTAAAAAACATACAACAATGTAAAAGGAGTATCTATTCACTAATTAGAGACCAAGTTACCAACGGGTGGGTGGATGGATGTCCTTTGATTATACTTTGTCCATTCATTATAAATTGTTGAGCTTCGAAAAAAAGGTGTGGCACCACACCCACTAGCCTTAGAGATCAAACTATTAAGAGGGACGCCTTAGAGTGGTAGATAAAATACATTAGGATTAGTAAAATTTCCTAAAAGATAATAAGATGGGATTGGTAAATATCCTACAAAAATAGTAAAGTAGGATTGATAAAGTATCCTAAAAAGATAGTAAACTATGATTGATAAAATATGGTACGAAATGCTTTTCTAAAAGAAAAAGGAGTCTTAATTTAATACAACCAAATAAAACAGAAAACTATAAAAATATGTGAACTCATCAACATTATGTTGATGTTTTCAAAATACATGTATTCTCAGGGAGATGAGTGTAGAGGATAGTCTATGCCTAGGAGGAGGTCTTCAAGGAAGCTTGTTGGAGTTTATTTCCGTCTATTTGTTATTTCTAGTTATGTCCAAGATGTGTGCTTGACCTATTAAACCATTTAATCCCAAATAAAACAACAAAAAATAAAAGTATTGTTAAGTTATACTTATGCGGTATGTTCCATATATATATATATATATATATATATATATATATATATATATATATATATATATATATATATATATATATATATATATATATATATATATATATATATATATATATATATATATATATATATATATCCTCAATCCAATATTTCTGCCTCGCATAATCCGGCGTTTTTGCCACTGGCTAGGGGTGTGACAGATTAGTATCAGAGCTACATGTTATAGCGAACTAGTAATTCCTTAAGAACTACGACTATAACCAATGGCATATACTATAAATTAGTTAAAACTAATAAAAGAATTATTATTAAATGAAGTATGAGTAGGCTACTTACGGGAGAGGTGACTAGTTTGAATTTTAGGTTGCGTTGTTGGATTTGAGAATGGCTATATGCTAAAATGGTTCTGCCCTTCGACACTTCTCATCTAGCTGATCCTTTCTTGGAAATCTTGAAGTACAAAAACATAGAAATAGTAAAATACCCCTAATCAAACACTAATTAGATAAAGAGAAAACCCTTGTAATGCTCAATTTTGAAGCATTTTCGAGTTTTTGGGAAAAATCTTAAGGTTTTGGTTAAATTCAAATATTTATTGTGTTTTAAGTCATATTGATGTCGTATTAAGCCTGTAGAAGTACTGATTATCAAACCCATATGCTTTCTAGGTTGAAATTTGGATGAAAATGGAATTAAATCTGATCTATTCTTTTTCTTGTTCTTGAGGCGCACGACGCATATGAAGATGCTCGGGGCACATCTTCATATGTACGCCTTGAATGAAGAAATGCGCACGAGATGCACTTTTTCCAAATTTTCCCATTTTTAAGTTTTTTTTTTATTTTATAATGTTCATAGTTAATTTTTCTTAGGTTTCACAATGACCATGAGGCAATGAATCGGGCCTTTTCCTCATGATTAGCTGGTAGACTCATTCTTGTCTTTCCCTACTACGCTTCCAAGCCTAGATTCTTACATATGGAGGGGTTCGGAGCTGCTGACTAAGCAGATCAGCAATTCTCAGTCCCTCGACCGAGATTGCGGACGAGTTGGGTTTGAGAGTGATATTAAAGTCATTTCTTACGCGATCTCTTTGCAATGCAAATGGTCTCGTAACTTTCTTTAGTCATGCATGGTGTTGTGTTCTGGGTTTCTGAGATATTATCTTTAGGGAGCTCATTCTAGAGTGTGACATCACCATTTTTACGTCCAGAAAAGACCGATTTTGTTTATGCTTTATAAAAATCAGAGTACCTCCTTTAATAAAAATGTTGCAAAATTTGTTCCCAGTAAAACGTGATAAATACGTTATCAAAGCATTTCCGAAGAAATGTATTTTTATTTATTTAAAAACATTTGGGATGTTATCGTCAATACAGAAACATAAGCATAAACAAAACTTACATTTGTCATCACTAGTGATTTATATCTCCATAATCTCTCAGTGTAATGTGACTTCATATCAACACCTGTGATATACATAAATTGTGTGGGTCAGGTTGGAAACCTGGTGAGTACATAGGTTTTTTAAGCCACAATAATATAATTATTATGTTTAATCACCAAACAGTTAACCCAATTACCCATCCCCGTTATCTTCTTTACTCTTACGGATCTACCGTTAGAATCAACTATTTCTCATTCATTCATTCCTAAGGATTATCCTAAGGAATAGGTACGATTTCCATCGTTGTCAATGACACAACTGTCAAGCACATCTACAACTTCTATCACTTAGGCGCAACTACCATAATTGTGACATTCTCTATGAGGCGCAGCTGCCAGTATTGTGTTTCGAGCACAACTGCTAGGATTATCTCGTTTATTGACAGTATCATTTTCGAGAGTCTACTCGCAATACATGTCAACGGGTTTTTAGAGTACACTAGTGAACACATTGTCCACAACACCTATAGGTTGCGAGCCTACTAGTGTTCTGCTGGACTGTCTAGAATAGCCCGTGGTTGTCATCCATACTCTGCTAGATGACGGGGCCAACATTTGGGAAAAAGGCTTCTCACATCATCCACCTCTCACCCTTATCTCATGGTCTATATTACCTCTCAACTCATCCTCGAAATCATATTTCATCTACCCATGTTTTATCGAACATATTATGTAGATATAAATACATATACAATTTAAATCATATAAAACTTGTATAAAATCGTTCATCCATTATAGATAGCAAGTATACAGATAATATGCACACATAGCACATAGTTTATATAAAATACTTCATATCTATGTGTAATATGAAAGAGACCATGCACTCACTTGAAAAGGTGGTGACTCGGCACTCAGAAAACACTTCATTACTCTTAACACAATTTTCCTTTGACAAAACCTAGTATCATTAACACTAGAGTTTAATCTAATATTCACCGAGAATAATTAATAGTCTTGCTATTATTACTATTATATAAGCATGAAACAATATTTCTCAACCACTATATATAGACATGGGCCAGACATAAAACACCGGAGGGCAGGACCATTTTGGTATATAATATTTCTTAAATCCAACTACCCTATGCGGCTCTTTAAACCAGATTCCCCATACCGCGAGTGGTTAAAAAGATGCTATAACGACACTTATATAATTCATTATAATAGCCCAAGTACCGAAGTAGCGTTTCTAAGCCAAAAACTCTTCTTTTTGGATCCGTCAGGTGCTCTGGGGCTTCTGCCTCGTGCTAGGGAGTTACCCTAGGCTTTGGGAGTTTGGGGGGCTTAGAGAGAGTTTCTAGAGAGAGAGAGAGAGAGAAGGGTTTGAAGGTGTGAGAAAAAGTTTCACTCGGCACCTCTATTTATAGGTTGGATTCCTACTCAACTCGTGGATTTGGCCTCCAACTCGTTGAGTCCATGCTAGGTGTCACCATTCTGGAGGCAAAACGTGGGTGACCTATATTGTGTCATGTCACCCCTTTTGCAACAGTACCCCGCCGACTTCTAAACCCCACAACCTTTGCATACGAGCTCTGTTTTCGAAGTTATTTATATCCACGCGTAGGTAAAAACAAGATTTACAACTTTCATTTAGACTCTGTTGGCTAATTGTCGACCAAGCTTAAATTTAATAGTAGGAGAAAATTATACCGTTAAATGTCCGCGCAAAATTCATCACTTCTACATACGGACTTCATTTTAGTTTGTCTTTTTGTCATTGAGTTCCTATTAATGACATCTTCAACTCTCATTTAGGTCACGTAGGACAAAAACCACTCAAACTAAAATTCGAGTTTCGGGTCGTGCAGTGTTATGCCAAATCTTAGAAAATTCATAACTTCCTCATACGAAGTCAAATTTGGGAGTTTTTTTTTTGTATTTTCTAGGTTTAATGTATACTAAAGTTTTTTTTTAGATCACTAAGGCTAAAGATTCCTCTGTCATAAATTCACTATTTATGTCCTGGTGTCATGCCGATTTTGCCGTAAAACTTCGACGGACCATAACTTCTTCGTTATAACTCGGATTTCAACATTCTTTATATATACGGAACCCTTGTAAAATATACTACAACTTGGTTAAGATTAATCCTTATAAATAATATTCCTTTAAAACCACATTTTTTATGCTCATTGTCTCTAAATTGACTAGCCTGGATCTGCGGGCGTTACATAGAGTTTCTCTCTACTATCTGGTTTAACTAGGATGCCATAGTGTGGCTAGATGACTCAAAATTGTCTTTTAAGTTGGTTGGGGTTGTCTAATCTTGAAGTCTATTAGAGTTGGGGCAACACTAGGGGATATACCCTTCCAAAGATATTGATCCTCCTTTCGTTGAGGCCTAATTAGATACTTGTATTATCTTGGAGCCGATAGAATACAGTCATCTAAAGGCATGGGCCCTTTCCGTTAGCGAGTGCGTGTGGAGGTCGAAAAAGGAGAGAAACTCCAAATCTTCTTTTCACCAATTCATGCACCGTCTTATCGTCTCCACTATTCATCATCGCGAGAAGCACGATATTGTCCCTTTATACGATCTTTTATTGATGTTCTGCGTCCTTCATACTGACGTTCATCTCCACATTGCTTATACTATTGCTTCCCTCCTTTCCTACAATCTAGCTAGGGGCGCTCAACCATTGAGCAAAATCTGTGGAGGTCATTTTATATGCCACTTGGCTTGGTCCTATAGGGTTGATACTCATTGGATGACTCATTATCCCCTTTGAGAGTTGTACAGGATGGATCTAACATGGCTACGAGCGGTTTTTTATTGTCCAAAACAGATTTTGAGGATTCCCCTGACAATGTTGTTATGCCTATCCGTCAGGTAGATCTGTAGCACGGAAATGAGAGAGAGAGAGAGAGAGAGAGAGAGAGTTTCAGTTGGGTTATTGTCAGCAGCATGTAAGTCGCGCTCTATTGGTTGCTCAATGGAGTCTACAACCAGAGATGGATATAGTCCATCTCTCTAGGCGTACGGACGAGCTGACCAGAGACAGGTGCAATGAGTAATTGGTTTGCTTTTCAAGGATTTGTCTGCCCCCCTTGTTGGGGATTGAATGGTGGGGGTAGTACATCCAAGACGCATCATGATAATGATGATGACGGCAATGATGATAACGATGACGAAAATGGTAGCGATGGTGATGAATATGATGAGGAGTATATTGGCTAGTTATGTTTCTTTTTAGATTTCTTTTTGTATGTTTTTGGTGGTGATATATGGGCATATATTCTCTAATTTTGTTAAACAATTCCACGATGAATCTATGTAGTTTTTTAGTATTATATGTGTACTTCAGGCTTTATATCTTTATTAGTTCATTGTTGTATTTAGCTTTGTACTCTTTTAGATTGCTCAAGCTTTTACCTTTCAAATTACCATATTTTGGTTTAGTAATGCATTAGACCCATCCAAAATAAAACATAACCAATCAATTCTATGTCTAGTCTTGGTTTGGCCAATTTACTATTAAACATATTTAGGGCACTTAACTAAAAAATCTTGATTTCTCGATTTTGGTTTTGTACTTCTAGACTATTAAATAGGGATCAGCGAGATAACAAGTACTAGTGGGCAGGATCATTTTAGCATATAGCCATTATGAAATCCAACAACCCAGACGATAGTTCAAACTAGACACCTCTCCCGTAAGAAGTATATCAGTAGTGTATTTTAACAATACTTTTAGTTGTATATATGAGGAAAAATCTTTATAGAGTATACATCCCTAGGTTATAGTCGTATCGCTTAAAGAATTACTAGTTTGCTATAACCCTAAGCTCTTATACCAGTTTGTCACACCCAAGACCTGGAGCAGAAACACCAAGCAACATGACTTTTTGAGTTTGTTGGCTTTCTGTAAGAGGTCTTCGTGTCGAGTTCCCATTTCTTTTTGATAGTCTGACAACCATCTGTACTCTGTAGTTTTAGTCTTTTATCTCTTTAGGTTGACCTACGAATAAATGTGATTTTGAGAAGGTCAACATAATGTTGGTGAGTTCACAGGTTTGGTAAGTGTAGGAAAATACTTTGTTGATGTTTTTAAGTTAGAACTTGTTGTAACCTCAACCTAGGTTAGTATGTTAGTGTCACACCCCAAAACCGAGAACGGTGGAAATGTTCTGGGGTGGAGGACGTCATGTACAGTATCACAACACATTATAATAGTAAACAAGTAAACAACATCATCCTTTACATTAAATAAATAATTTTAATACAAGTGTGTTATGTAGTATATAAGACACCAAAATATGAATCAAAATATAAGAGGAGTCTTGTATGCGCTCCGTATTCTCAAAAGCTGTCCTCATGTCACACCCCGAAAACTGAAGGCGGAAACATTTTTGGGGTTGACTCCACGTTGAGTATCAAATCCAATGCACATAGTAAGTAAAGTAAAACAACCATTACATTACATAAAGAAAGTTTTACAATTGTTTCAAAAGTAAAGTTGTACAGTTGTGATACATAGTATATATATGAACAAAATGAAACGGGTCTTCTGAGTACTCCGTCTTCGGACAAAAGGATCTTCGGGTACCTGTTCTAATGCTGACCTGAGAACACAAGCGGTTTAAAAATCAGCATAACGCTGGTGAGTTCATAAGCGGTTTTTGTTTGTGAAATGTTCAAGTTTCCTTTCTGTTTCTGAAATGTTACGCACACCAAGAAAATCCCATATTTTCTTAAAAAGGTTTGTTATCGTTTGTCAACATGTAAAGTAAAGTTGTACACTGAAAACATGTTTACTCTTGTGAAAATGTATAGTTAGGTTATCTGGTTCGACATACTGTCCTAGTTATGTACCAATGTATTCCCAGGAAAGTCCCATACTTTCCTGATTGTATTACCAATTTGTGAAAGATGTAAAGTTATCCGGTTTGTTAGCCTTTTCTGATTATGTAAATGTTTTCCACAGGAAGGTCCCATACTTTCCTAAATGTTGGTTATCACTGTAAAAGATGTATCTGTAAAATGTGGTTATGTTCAATGTTTTCCCCCGGAAAGTCCCATACTTTCCTGAATGTTGGTTATCAATGTAAAAGATGTATTACATTATTAATTATTACTATTGAGTAAATCTCTGTTATCCTAATTGGGAGTTCCATAACCATACAATAGACAAGATATGGCAGTAAGTAGTCCACATCACCTTATGACTTTCGTCACCTTTGAACCATTTCGGTTCGGCTGTAGCTAGCAGCCAGGTGTGGGGTAGTCAGCCCCATATAGATCTATACACTCAAGTCATGCTCTCTAAATCCCAAAGATTCTGGTTATGGGTGCAGTCCACCACTCGCGTATCTCTGTGGAGTGTTCGCCGAGGATGTGTCTCTAATCATACAGGATTAACAAATTTACTAGTAATAAAATGGTATTCCTCCACTCGCGAATTTCTATGAAGTGTTACCGAGGACAAAACAGTACAAGTTTTATGTTCAAATGTTCTAATGTCAGGCTTTTAACTGATAAAATGTGGAAAACCATTTGTGAAATATATATAAAACATAACAGTTTAAAATCCATTTCACAAATATATGTTTACGTGATCTGCATGTTCAAACGGTTATCAGTTGTAACAATCAGTGTTAAAAGCATATAAAATGTGAAAGACACACATGAAAACATGTTTTGAGTACAAGTAATCCCTTGTACTTTTGCTAGTGTTCCCCCTGAAAACAATGAAAACAGTGAAAATGGGTAGGGGTATGAACTCACCCGACAAGAAGGCGCTACTGTTTCGGACACTAAACGTTGGTTCGGGGCTTGTTAACACGCGAGGTTCCTATGTAATATGAAATGGTACCCAAAGGTATCTAATTAGACTTTAAACCACTAATTAGATAGGATAATACACTCCAATGAATTAAAACACCTTAAATGAGTGTTTGGAGTGACCCGGGTGACATCTACGGACAGCTACAAAACACATACATACATGAGTTCACGGCTGTGAACTCATGTTAGTGTGATTTTGAGTGTCTAATTGCTTGATTGGACTTGGGAATTGTTGGAATGGACTTCTAAAATGCCTTGGAATGATTTATTGGGACTTATACCATTTAAAAGGGATTTCACGGCTGTAAACTTGGAGTTTACAGCCGTAAACTCTCCTATGGTCAAAAATAATTATTTTGAGGCATAAGGAACAATCACATGTGATTCTAGTAATTTTTCCAAGCCTTGGGATGATTTTAGGGCATCATTTGACACATATTTAGGAGTTTACGGCCCATGAATGTGTCATGGCTGTAAACACTTATTCAGAGGATGTTTGATGTGTTTAAGGTCGCCAAACTATTTTTAGATGGTTCTAGGATTTACCACAAGGCTATTGGTTGAGTTTCAAGGCATTCTAACATGTCTAAAGGAGTTTACTCTCCATGTTTGAGGGGTTTACGGCCTGAGCATGTGCCTTCGCTGTAAAATCATGTTTACCCCTCAAATTTTATGTTTATCATGTTCTAAGGCCAATACCAATGTTCTAGAATTCATATCTAAGTCTTGTTTGAGTCTTGGAAGGGTTTAAGGGCTTAAAAACCCTATAAATTAGTGTTTACAGCCTAGGCACCTTCCAGGGCCGTAAACTCATATACAAGGTCCTATTTCATGCTTTAATCTCGAATTTGAAGGTCAAATATGATACACAATGAGTTAAGGAAGGTACCTTGGTGATTAGAAGCCTTAAACTTGTGATTTGGACCCTTAAACTTGGATTTAGGAGAGAGGTTAGAGAGAGAGTAGAGAGAGGAATAAAAAGCTTCAAATGGAAGCTTAAACGTGTTTAAATAGGTAGCAAAACTTGGACACGGTGAAATTCTACCCAATATCGGCACTAAACGGGGCTTTTGGTCGTACCCGATTAAGTTGCCGTAACCAGATATGGTTGATTCTAGAAATATTTCGATCACTAATATGGGGTGTTAAAATGATTTCTAATTGTATTAAGACACCCATTAAGTCATTTTAGATCGATACAAATTAATGACTTAATTAAATAATGAAATCAGAATCGGATTTGAAAACGGCGTTTGGTTGATCAAACTGAATTACGAAAAAGAGTTACAAGAAATGCTACGGAATTTCGGGTTGTTACACCTCGATACCTGTCTACTGATGACCTAAGAATACAAGTTATTTTGAAAGAGTTTATCGGCATTACAGCTGGTGAGTTCATAAGTATTTAGTGTCTATGATTGTATCAAAATGTTTGAAAGATTGTTTGAAGTACGAGTTCGTAAATGTTTGTAGTAAAAGTATGCGAATGTTTGTAAAAGTGTGTAAATCCTAGAAAACCCTATATTTTCTACTAAAAGTAGCCTTCTACCAAGGCACGACTATTTTGTATGTTTGTTTTTTGTAAAACTGTGGAATTTTCCCAAGTGCAACTATCATTATCAAAATATAGTTTGTACATTAATGTTTAAGTGAAATGATCACTAAATAAATGTAAAGGGTAAATTAATCTAGTACAGTAGTGTTGTATTATAGGAACTACTGCTGTACTAACTACCTTAAACCGGACTTATATTAAGGTATTATGTGATTAATTGTACCATACTATTGATTGGTGAACATGACATTGTAGGTCGTAAAAAGGTATGACGTTTGGCACCCGCAGACCTGCAGGTCCGGTCGTAGCTAGCAGCAAGGTGTAGGATAGTCAATCCAATATATATCTATACGCAAACTAACACTCTCCCTCAAAGAGACTCTGGCTACAATTCGGGCCATGACATTGAAGGCATGCTCTGATACAGTGGATCACATTTATGTTAACATATTCATGTATATGTAGTGTATTGTTACTCATCATAGTATCATTGTATATGTTCTCTTTCTATTATAGTTGTATATGTTCTTATTCTAGTATAGTTATATATGTTCTCATAGTAATAAGTAATGACTCATGAATGAACTAACTCTTGTATGTTTCATTGAACTAGAAGTAGTAAGTAGTATAACCCTAAATTATACCTATTATAATTTATTAGTAAGCTTGATGAATGACTGAATGTACTGAATTGAGATATAAATCTTTATATCTATACATATATACATAATATATGAGTAAGGATTCAATGACACTCGGACAAACAACCGGGTACTTTAGGACCACAACCAAACGAGGACAGGAAGTAAAGTGGGTTATCTCTCTTAAGTCCTTAAAACCTTATTTATATAGCTATATATGTAGTAGACATGGTTTTAACAATATATAAGTTTAAAAACTATAAAGGAAAGGTTTAGTTTAAAAAGTGAATTTGATATAGAGTTTGTCATATAAAATGGTTTGATAAACAGTTTGAAGTCATTTGTTAGGTAAAACATTTTAAAGCATGAAAAATCCATTTACATGTTAGTTATTAATCACATGTGATTGATCTAATAAATAACATGATTAAACTTATATTCCACCCCATAAAGCATTTAAAACATTTAAAAGCATTTCAAAGGTTATTTAAGGGGTATGAACTCACCTGCAGTGACTGGCTTGTTCGGAAATGTTGGAAGTGTTGCACAAGGTGCTAGGTGTCAAGTAAGGACTTGAACACACACAATGGTCCTAGTTATGATATAATAAACATATATGTAATCTAATTAGTCAATTAATAACTAATTAATCAAGTTAAGACACCCTAGGCCATGGAAACACTTTGATTCAAGTGCTATAGGTACCAAAGGGTTGCACCTAAGGGTTGTATGACATGGCTTTGGAGTTTATGGCCTATGAACCACCCCTTTATGGAGTTTACGGCCCATAACCATTTCCCCATGAGTTTATGCCTTAAACGCATGGTACTAAGTGCCAAATTGTGTTTTGAGGTCTTACAAGTCATGATTGCACATCCAATGATCAAGTCCAAGCCTTAGGAAAGCATTAGGGGCATAATAAGACCACCTTGTGGAGTTTACGGCCAAATGACCATATTCTTATGTGTTCAGGGCTATAAACTCTCTTAGGGACATGTTTTTATTGTTTTTACACTTCTAGGAAGGTTCAAGGTTGGCATCCAAGGCTTAGGAAGGGACTATTGTCCATTTTACCACTTTAAAAGGGGTTTACAGCCCAAGAATATCCTTATCCGTAAAATCCTTTGTTCTTGTGTTATTTGATGATTTTCAAGTCTTATCAAGTTCATATTAAGCACACAAGAAGCTAGGGAAAGTGTACTTATAAGATAGAGGCTTGATTTGGTGTTTAACGTCCAAGAAAGCAAGTGTGTGTTCTTGGTGTTCTTGGTGTTTTGAAGACCTAAGTAAAACACAAATATGAATGGATGAAATGATGTATAAACACTAGGTCTTGTACTATAACAACAAATCAAGTCGAAAAACACTTACATTTTCCGAAGATCGGGTGAAAGTCGGGATGATAGTTGAGAGAGAATGGGGAGTAAACTTGAGGGTGGAAGTTGTAAATGGAGAGTTTGGGGAGTAAACTCCCATTTAAGCCAACGTTTTCAACCCTAAGGGAGTTCACGGCCCAAACTCACTTAGTTTTTCCATGAACACTAATCCAAGGCGTTGATTGTTCCATTATTACCCCGATGTCCTAGAATTTAATTCCTTTATATCAGTTTGTTTCGAGAATAATTATTAAAAATACTCAAACGAACTTTTAAATTGGCTAACAATTATTAGAAATGTAATTGACTTTTAATTGAAGTGATTGACTTTAGAGTTTGTCCGAACGAAAATTTCGGGTTGTCACATCATCCCCCCGTTAAAGGGAATTTCGTCCGGAAATTAAAGTTTAAGCGAATAAAATAATTACAAATAACTAAGCGCATAGATGAGGATATTTCAATTTCATTTGATCCTCGTGCTCCCATGTGAATTCCAGTCCTCGCTTGGCATTCCAGCGAACCTTGACTATCGGGATACGGTTTTGTTTTGTATGCTTGACCTCCCGGTCCATGATCTCTATAGGTTCTTCAACGAAGTTGAGGCTCTCGTTGATCTCGATCTCATCGAGTGGGATTACGAAAGTCTCGTCGGACAAATAGTTTTTCATGTTTGAGACGTGGAATGTAGAATGTATGTTACGAAGTTCATTGGGTAGGTTGAGTTTGTAAGCTACAGGGCCGATTCTAGCAAGAATCTCGAAAGGCCCTATGTACCTTGGATTTAGCTTTCCACGTTTTACGAAGCGTATCAAGCCCTTCCAGGGTGGGGCTTTCAAGAGAACGCGATCTCCCACCTGGAATTCCAAAGGTTTCCAGCGTTTATCGTCGTAGCTTTTCTATCGGTCTTCTAGAGGCTTTCAATCATTCACGAAACTAAACGATCTTCTCTGTCGTTTCCCGAATGATTTTCGGACCTGTGAGAGTGATGTCAGGAACTCGTCCTTTAGCTAACTGGGTGTCACCCACCTCAGCCCAGCATAGAGGGGATCTGCACTTCTGACCATAGAGGGCTTCGAATGGAGCAGCCTTGATACTCGTGTGATAACTATTATTGTAGGAAAATTTGACAAGGGGTAAGTGAGTATCCCATGCCTTCCCAAAGTCGATCACACAGGCTCTCAACATATCTTCAATTGTTTGGATGGTTCTCTCACTTTTTCCGTCGGTCTAAGGATGGTAGGCTGTACTCATGTCCAGCGTCGTCCCTAGGGAACTTTGTAGTGACTTCCAGAAACTCGAAGTGAATCTACTATCTCTATCAGAGATAACGGATATAGGAACACCGTGCAGTCATACGATTTCCCTAATGTATGTTCTCATAAGCTTCTCCATCTTGTGAGTTTCTTTGATAGGCAGGAAGTGTGCAGACTTGGTCAATCTATCGATGATGACCCATATGGTATCAAGTCCACCCATTGTCTTGGGTAACTTGGTTATGATATCCATAGTTATCCGCTCCCACTTCCATTCTGGTATCTCTGGTTGTTGCAGCAAACTGGAGGGGTTTTGGTACTCGACCTTAACCTTTGCGCAAGTAAGGCATTTACTTATGAAGGTAGCAATCTCTGCTTTCATGTTAGGCCACCAGTATAACTTTTTAAGACCCAAATACATCTTATATGAACCTGTGTGAATAGAATATCGAGTGTTGTGCACCTCGGTCATGACCAAGTCTCGGAAGGCACCATGTTTCGGTGTCCAGATCCGGTCCATGAAATATAAGGCTCCGCCACCCTTGGCTTCTAAGTTTTTATTCATTCCTCTAAGGGATTCACCCGCCACGTTTTCAGGTTTCAAGGCTTCAAGTTGGGCCTCTTGAATTTGTGTAGACATGTGTGAATGGATAACCATTGTCAACGAGTTGACCCTTCAACCAGAACATTCTTTCTGACTAAGGGCGTCTACTACTATGTTGGCTTTACCCAGATGATAACTAATTTCACATTCGTAGTCATTTAGTAGCTCGACCCACCGTCTTTGCCTCATGTTGAGTTCCTTCTGATCGAATATGTGTTGTAAGCTCTTGTGGTCTGTAAACATCGTGCTCTTAGAACCATACAGGTAGTGTCTCCAGATCTTCAGGGAAAATACAACTGCCCCAACTCAAGATCGTGTGTGGTGCAGTTGACTTCGTGTGTCTTCAGTTGTCTTGAGGCATAGGCGATGACCTTACCTCGTTGCATCATAACACAACTCAGCCCTTGGTTAGATGCATCGCACTATACAACGAAGTCTTCTATCCCTTCGCGGAGGGATAGTATCGGTGTAGTGCATAAGGCTCGCTTCAGCGTTTGAAAAACTTTTTCTTGTTTCTCTTCCCACTTAAAGGCCACTCCTTTTTGGGTCAGTGTAGTAAGAGGCTTCGCAATCTGGGAGAAGTTCTGTATGAACTTGCGGTAGTAGCTAGTGAGACCTAGAAATTGATGAATTTCTGTAGGCGTCTTCAGTGCTGACCAGTTATCAATGGCCTTAATTTTCGATGGGTCCACATGGATTCCTTCTTCGCTAACCACGTGTCCTAAGAATTTGACTCTTCGAATCCAAAATTCACACTTAAAGAACTTCGCATAGAGCTTCTCCGTTCGTAAAGTTCCTAGAACTTGTCGCAGGTGATCGCCATGTTCTTCCTTACTTCGAGAGTAGATCAAGATGTCATCAATGAAAACGATGACGAACTGCTCCAAGTAAGGACGATGTACTCTATTCATTAACTCCATGAACATTGCGGGCACATTGGTCAATCCGAATGGCATCACCATGAAGACGTAGTGTCCGTAACGAGTTCGGAAGGATGTTTTCAGAACATCCTCCTCTAGCACTCGTAACTGGTGATATCTGGATCTTAGATCAATATTGGAAAAGTAACTCGCCCCGTGCAGTTGGTCAAATAAATCGTCTATGTAAGGCAGAGGGTAACGATTTTTGACCGTCAGTTTGTTGAGTTCTTTGTAGTCAATACACATACGCAATGATCCGTCTTTCTTCTTAACAAACAAGACCGGTGCTCCCTAGGGTGAGAAGCTTGGTCTTATAAAATCCTTGTTGAGTAGTTCGTTAAGTTGACCAGATAGTTCCTGCATCTCAGTTGGTGCTAATCGGTAGGGCAACTTAGCTACTGGGGTAGCTCCTGGGACTAAGTCGATTCTGAAATCGACCTGTCGTTACGGAGGTAATCCTAGTAGTTCTTCTGGAAAGATGTCGGGAAAGTCGCTCACTACTGTAATGTTCTTTAGTTCTTTCACTTCCAGGCTCGTATCGACAACGTGAGCAAGGAATACACGATATTCCTTACGTAGATACTTCTTTTCTTGAATACTCAAGATGATACGAAGACTCGTGTTGGGTTTGTCACCGTAGATGAGGAGAGTTTCGTTAGTTGGGAGATTTATACGGACTGCTTTCTCGAAGCACATGATGTCGGCACGATGAAGACTCAACCAATCCATGCGGATTATGACGGCGAAGCTTTTAATCGAGATCGGCATGAGGTCGATTGGAAATGAATGGCTATCTAGAGTTAGGGTACATCCTATGTATATGCTATTCGTGCTCCTAGTTTTTCCATTAGCCATTTCTACAATGAATGGTTCCTTAATTGTGCGTGGTTTTTGTTTAAGTAGGCGAGCAAATTTATTATTCACGAAGCTTCTCTCTGCTCCGCTATCAAACAGTATGCATGCATAAGAGTTTTCGAGGAGAAACATACCAGTCACCATCGTAGGGTCAGAAACTGCTTCCCCTTGGCCTATAGCCAGAACTCTTCCCGCTCCACCAACATTTCTTGCCTTGGGGCAGTCCCTTTTATAGTGGCCCACATCGCCACATCTATAGCAAGCCTGGCTCACACCAGTACCGAGAACTTGAGTGATCGGCCTTGCCTAAGATTTACAGAAACGAACAATGTGTCCTTTCCTATTGTAGTTGGATCACTACATTTCTCGGCAAGGGCCATTGTGGTGGAAGTTACATTTGTTGCACTTTGGTAAACTTCCAGCATACTGCTTCACCGAAGCAGCAGTAGTAGGTTCGATTGCAGCATAAACCACCATGACTTTCTGCTTTTTAGCTGCTCGTTGTTTCTTCTTGTCATCCCAGAACTTCGGCTTATTGTCAGCGGGTTTGGAGGGTTCTGAGATGGCCAAGGTTGTTGTTGATGATGGGGATTGGAATCCATGATCGACGATTCGTTGTGCCAATCGTTTGGCACTGTCGAAGGTAGCGGGGTGTGATGCTAAGACATTTCCCTGATATGGAGGCACCAGCCCCCAGATGTACCTTTCGATCTTTTTCCCTTTGGTGGGAACCATGTTGGGACAGAGGGCCACCAGTTCACTGAACCTGGCAGTATAGACGACTATGTTGGAGCCCCTCATGGTTAGGCTCCACAGCTCCTGTTCCAACTTCTGGATCTCGTCCCTCGGGTAGTACTCCTTAATCATGAGGTCTTTCATAGTTTCCCAGACCATGTCGTTTGCCACTACAAGAGTGAGTGACTTGACATGGCTGTTCCACCATGTCAGGGCTTTCCCTTCAAAAGTGCAAGCCGCAAACTTGACCTTACTCGCGGTAGGGCAGGAACAAATTTCAAAGACCGACTCTGTCTTCTCGAACGATTGCGAGCGGGCAATGACTCCGCCAGTCCCAGTGAAGGACTTTGGCTTGCAGTTAGTGAAGTCCTTGTAGGAGCACTCTCTCGAGCGCACAAGGAGTTCACCTTGAGTAGGGGTAACAGGGTTCCACCTCTGTTGGCATCCGTGGAGTGATATTGAGCCATCGCAGTTGCTACCGCCGCAGCTACTACAACATTTAGAGTTACGGTATCGATTTGTGGAGGAGGTGGTGGTAGTGGAGGTGGAGGATTACACCTTTTTGATTTGCGAGGAGGCATCCTTCAACTATAAGTTTAAAGAAAGATGTACGTGATGGTTAGAATCAATTGTAAGCATAATGAGAGTGTTCCATTGGCTATATTGCCATATTCCAACAGTTGAATGAGTGTATGTTTTGAAATAGCAGTATAGCAGATGAGTAGGAAAAACACAAGAGTACAGAATTCCCAACAGATTAGATAATTGCCTATAGTACTGGTATTACTAATGTAAATGAGTTCAGGAAAAACAAACTAACAGTAGGTCTTACATCAAACCATATGTAGGAAAATGTTTGACAGGATAGCAGACTACAAAGTGTACTAAAAGATAGGAATATTTTACAGACAAGTGCTTCATAGATCAAAGATACGAAAGGCTATTCCTTAACAAAAGAAAAGATGTGCTAGACATCTTTTAACGACGATGGGAATTCCTCGGGAGAACCCTAAGGTCTTCCATCTGAAGGACCACTTCTTGGAGGTGTCATTCATGAGCTCTCTGGTGAACTCGAAGTTTTGTGACTTCAGCTCGGGAGGCAGCTAGTTGTTGCTGTAGAGTCTCATTAGTTCTTCTGGTCCTTTCTATCGCCTCTTCGAGATGGCGAATGCGGACCGTGTTGGCACCAGTGTTAGCATCAATCTCCATAACTCAGCCGATAGTTGCTCGACCTTGCTCCACATTCCAAGCAATCCTACGGACCATGATGGGTAGGGCTCGATCAGCCGAGCCACCCACGCTTATGTTGTAGAAGCTTCGGTCCCCGTTATAGCGTAAGGGTTGGCCTTGCTCATCGCTCTAGCGGTTCAAGTTTGTTGCCCACAAGGGTGTGGGTCCTTGAAACGCTTGTCGGGGGTTGTTAATTGGGGCTTGACCTTCTTGAGGTAGGTTGTTGAATTTGGGCTCAATGTCAGATCCATCCAAGAAGCCTTCTGCGTGATGATCATCCAAAGGGATTTGATGCTCATCATCGGACTCTGCTTCAAGCCATCTAGCATTTCCGTGGGCTGGAAAGTACGGGTTACCATGATGATGGAATCCAGCCATGATATCTATGCGAGAAAAAGGGGTATAGGAATCTTATATAAATAGACGTACTACTTAAGATAATTATAAGTTGATCTCTATCAATTATGTCAATACTTGTGTAGTGTATACCAGTTATATGAAATCGAGGTAGAATAGTCCTTCGAATAAGTGGTCCTAACTCCAAATCCACAACCAAACGAGGACAAGAAGTGAAGCAAAGATCACAGATTCTGAGTCTATAACACCCGAATTTCATATAACCTTAGCGTATGCACTTAACGACTATTGACCTACTTGATAGAGAACTTTTTAGTTCTCGGAGAAGTGATTACAGAAACACAAAATACTCATATAGTATTTTTAAACTTATTTTTTGGTCTAGTGCTTTCATTGTAGCAGTGTTGGTACGTTTTAAACTTATTTCCATATCGTAACCATTCTAGGGCATATGCTAATAACTCCTCGGACCAGCATAGTTGATCAGGCTATGCCACTCCCAAGACAGACCATACATCCCCGAGCTTACTTGTGATATTCAACAATCGTAATACTTTTGAATTTGTCATTGTGACACTTATTTTAGTATGAATGCATACTTGTATACTTAGTTAAATATTTTATTATTTAAAAGTATAGACTCTTGGTCAGAGTGTTTTAATCCCATTGGGTTTATAGTTAGTATATCTTTTATGGGTCGATATACTCGATTCATTATAAACAATGCTCTGATACCAATCTGTCACACCCCAAAACCGAGAACAGCAGAAACGTTACGCGGCCGAGGACGTCATGTACAGTATCACAACACAGTATAACAATAAACAAGTAAACAACATCATCCATTACATTAAATAAATAATTTGAATATAAGTGTGTTCTGTAGTATATAAGACACCAAAATATGAATCAAAATATAAGAGGAGTCTTGTATGCGCTCCGTCTTCTCAAAAGCTGTCCTCGGTACCTATCTACTGATGACCTGAGAATACAAGTTATTTTGAAAGATTTTATCAGCATTAAAGCTAGTGAGTTCATAAGTATTTAGTGTCTATGCTTGTATCAAAATGTTTGAAACAATGTTTGAAGTACAAGTATGTAAACGTTTGTAGTAAAAGTGTGCGAATGTTTGTAAAAGTGCGTAACTCCTAGAAAACTGTATATTTTCTACTAAAAGTAGGCTTCCAACAAGGCAATACTGTTTTGTATGTTTGTTTCTTGTAAAACTGTTCAATTTTCCCAAGTGCAACTATCATTATCAAAATACAGTTTGTACATTAATGTTTAAGTGAAATGATCACTAAATAAATGTAAAGGGTAAATTAATGTAGTACTGTAGTGTTGTATTATCGGAACCACTGTTGTACTAACTACCTAAACCAAATTTATATTAAGGTATTATGTGATTAATTGTACCATACTATTTACTGGTGAACACAACATTGTAGGTCGTAAAAAGGTATGACATTTGGCACCCGCAGACCTGCAGGTCCGGTCGTAGCTAGCAGCAAGGTGTAGGATAGTCAATCCAATATAGATCTATACGTAAAGTCATACTCTCCCTCCAAGAAACTCTGCCTAGAATTCGGGCCATGACACTGAACGCATGCTCCGATACAGTGGATCACATTTATGTTAACGTATTCAAGTATATGTAATGTATTGTTACTCATCATAGTATCGTTGTATATGTTCTCTTTCTAGTATAGTTGTATATGTTCTCATTCTAGTATAGTTGTATATGTTCTCATAGTAATAAGTAATGACTCATGAATGAACTGACTCTTGTATGTTTCATTAAACTAGAAGTAGTAAGTAGTATAACCCTAAATTATACCTATTATAGTTTATTAGTAAGCTTGATGAATGACTGAATGTACTGAACTGAGATATAAATATTTATATCTATACATATATACATAATATATAAGTAAGGATTCAACAACACTCGGAAAAAACAACTGGGTACTTTAGGACCACAACCAAACGAGGACAGGAAGTAAAGTGGGTTATCTCTCCTAAGTCCTTCAAACCTTATTTATATAACTATATATGTAGTAGACATGGTTTTAACAATATATAAGTTTAAAAACTGTATAGGAAAGGTTTAGTATAAAAAGTGAATTTGTTAAAGAGTTTGTCATATAAAATGGTTTGATAAACAGTTTGAAGTCATTTGTTTGGTAAAACAATTTAAAGCATGAAAATTCCATTTGCATGTTAGTTATTAATCACATGTGATTGACCTAATAACTAACATGGTTGAACTTATATTCCCCCCATAAAACATTTAAAACAGTTAAAAGCATTTCAAAGGTTAGTTAAGGGGTATGAATTCACCTGCAGTGCGTGGCTTGTTCGGAAGTGGCAGAAGTGTTGGATAAGGTGCTAGGTGTGAAGTAAGGACTTGAACACACACAATGGTCCTAGTTATGATATAATAAACATATATGTAATCTAATTACACAATTAATAACTAATTAATCAAGTTAAGATACCCTAGGTCATGGAAACACTTTGATTCAAGTGCTATAGTGTAACATCTGGATTCTCAAGTATTTTATTTGATTCATTTATTTTGGAGTCTGTGGAGGGACTCGGCGAGTTGGTGCGTAGACTCGCCGAGTAGGTTCGCGAATTCTCATCCAGATTAAGGACCAGACTCGGGGAGCGCATGAGTGGACTCGGCAAGTCCGTGTTCTTTTATGAAACCCTAATTTCCCGGGTTTGGGACCTATTTAAAGGCAGTTAGGGTCGTCATTTGTGGCTACCAAATCCCATAGAGAAACTCTAAAAGAGCTAGAGTGTTTGTGAGAAAAAAGGTTGTGCATCTGGGGATTTCTAGCAAAAGACTTCATCTTTGAGGTATTATATCGCCCATTTATCTATTTTGTTGAAGGGATCCATAGATGTAGAGTTTTTATATCCTTTATTGGAATGAATGGTGAGAATATGGCCCATTTTCATATTTTGACTTCAGATCTGGACCCATAGTGGTCTAAAGAGCTTATTCCAGCTTGCTTTATATTGAGCTATGGAGGTAATGAACTTAGATGGTTGTATTTGGGGCTAAATCACCAAGTGAAACCTCCAAGACGTCACATGAGTGTCAAGATCCGAGCTTTACATGATTATCAGGCTTGGGAAATTCAGATCTATGGATCAAAGGAACAGATCTGACCTCAGGAGGCCAATTGAATTTATGCATGGCATGAACTCGCCGAGTCCAAGGGCATACTTGGCGAATAGGTCTAGGGTTTCCCGTAAGTCACTCAGTGAGTAACTTGCCAAGTTGGGGGAAATGACTCAATGAGTCAGAAGGGGCTATAGAGGACAGGAGTTCAAGGTGGAACTCACTGAGTTGATCTTGAGACTCGGCAAGTTGAGTCGGGGTGGCCCCGCGATTCATGCCAGGTGTAGCTCGTCGAGCAAGGGGAAAGACTCGACGTGCCAAGCGAGACTAGAGAGATAGTGGACACGTGTAGACTCGCCAAGTCACCCAAGTGCACTCGACGAGTCGGGTCAATGTTTGACCGTTGACTTTTGTTGACTTTTAGGGTTTGTTCAACAATGGGGCCGTTGAGCCAAGAGAGGGGTAAAATGGTCTTTTACCCTTCTGAGGATGCCAAGAGAGAGTTGAGTCTAGTCTCGAGAGTTATATTTATGAGAGTATTTACCTTATGTGATCAGGCGGAGGCTTCTCACTATACTTTCTACCTCAGAGATTTACCGAGATATCTGAGGTGAGTCTTCTCACTATACTTTACTTTGAGTATGTAATTAGAGTTATGTGACAGAGTTATTGTATGCTATCTCTGTGATGTGTTGCATTGCATTATTTCTATGTGATTTATGTTGTGTGTATATAAGAGTATATCAGAGTTAGAATCGGGAGGTTCACAGAGCTAGGACCAGAGGGTCCACAGAGTTAGGGCCCAAGGGCCTACAGAGTTATAGCCTCGAGTGGCTAGTATGTGATATGTGTGGTATTTTGGGGAACTCACTAAGCTTCGTGCTTACAGTGTTTTGTGTTATGTTTTTAAGGTTTTCTCAGGATCACGGGATGGCACCGGCTCGATTCTACACACTAGAGGAAAAGTTTGTTTTGAGATAAACTACTTTAAATGAAAGAGTCATGTATTGTAATTAAAACAAAAATGAGATTTTTATGAAAAGTGTTAAAGAGATAAACTACTTTAAATGAAAAAAATTGTTTTGAAAATTTTGGTGTTACAAGTTGGTATCAGAGCCTTGGTTTGAGGGATTCGGATACACCTTCGGGTAAATATGGACTCAAACTGACGAAGTGAGAAAAGTTTTCAAAGAAATGATTTTCTAAAGGTGAATAAGAGTTGAAAGAGAAAGCGAGAAAGAGCAGTGTGTACAATCAGCCAGAGCCCGAACGATGATTTCCAAAAATACCTCTCATTTTGTGATTAAGATATTTATGATACATTTTATGAGATATTATGCATGCTAGAGACAGGCTAGGTATTTCATATCTTAGGACTAGAGTGGCCTACTTTGTGACGCCTTAGCCTAGGAGTTGCTGTTATATGTGATGCACTTTTGAGTATGATTGAGAGTATTCAGTTGGAATCATTCTAGGGGATTTGAGTATAGGGGTAATCTAGGAGAGACTCCTAGATGAGTATTGTGGTGCTTATCAAGACAATAGTTAGAACTCGCGTGGGGTAGAGTTTCCAGGTTGGGTGGTACCTTCGAGAATGAGCAGAGCAAGAGGAGCTATCACTCGGAGTGAGTTCTATGTATTCTTCAATGCCCGAATGCAGCTTGCTTTGTGCTTTGTGGAATTCTCGATGATGGGAGTTAGCTACCGAGTGAATATGACGATACTCAAGAGGTAGATGGATGGCATCATTAGCAGCTCTTTAGTTGCTGATGGCGGAGAATTGGGAGGACCAAGGAAGAGCTTAGGGAGTAACCTTAGCCAGATGAGTACACTGGCGGAGTAGAGCATTTCGCTGAGGAGCGAGAACATGTGACGGAATCGGTGAACGAGAAGGTTAAGCAGCTACTTAGGAGCTCTGGGATGGTCCGTGTGGAAAGTATGGGTAGATGTGGCAGGTAGTATGGGCCCGTACTATCGAAAGCAAAGAACCCATACGCGATACTGGGAGTATTCTGAAGGTTATAAGGAGCAGACTTAGGAGTGATGTTATGGTTCGAGTACCATACATCAGAGTAGACTAAGGAGTGATGTTATGGTTCGAGTACCATACATCGGAGCAGATTGAGGAGCGATGTTATACTTCGAGTACCATACATCGGAGAAGATTGGGAAGTGATGCCATGGTTCGAGTACCATGCATCTTAGCAGATTGAGGAGGTGATGTTATAGTTCGAGTACCATAGATTGTAGCCAATTGAGGAGAGATGTCATGGGATGAGTACCATGGTTCTTAGCAAATGATGTTTGCGATTCTCCGGTTGTCCGGTCAGGATTGATTGGTGGAGTTTGGACGCGATGGGGTTTTAGGCCTAAGGGCCATGATGGAGTTTGAATAGGCATCCCTTGAGAGGGAAGTCGAGAGCATTTCATAGTATTATTAGCAAGATGTCAGATGTAGTCGAAAGACTCATGGATTAGTAGAGAAGACATTTATGGGGGATTGCGGTCTGAGTGAGCAATCAGTCGATGGAGATGTCACCTTCTGTGACTTGATGGATGTTATTTATGTTGCTTGTGGGAAACAAGAGAAACATGAGATTTTAGTTCTAGGTTCAAGAGTAAACCATACGGGAGGACATTGATGTCGATTTTTCCACCAATATAGTAGGCAGCAGGTCTGCCGCGAGGAAATGATCTACCATGAGCAGGTAATCAGTGGGGACTGAGATGGTCAAGGACCACATACACCCTAATTGGGTATAATATGGCGTGTGGTAGCGGTATCAGCGGGTAATCCAGACGAGTATATTAGAGCGGTGACTATTATGTCTATGATAGGTATTGAGTATGGTAGTGGAGTCCCTATTCTCGTGATGATTCACGTATTGGAATGGGGGTTGAGAAGTCGAGGGTGAGGAGTATGATGATTTGTTGTTCAGTCTAAGAGTCAGTGATAGTACTAGACAGTTGATATGTTTGGTATTGGGATGGTATGTGGCTCCGGATGGCTAGGGGCAGTCGTGATTAGAAATTGCTGAGGATTTCATCGGAGATTTAGGGTATTTGAGGTTTCTTGAACCCTACGTGGGGAGATCATTGGGCGTTGTGTGGTACCTTCCAACCGTATGTGGGGTATATTGTTGATGCGTCAATTGGTGATGGTTCGAAACGTAAGTGGGGGAGAACCGGGTATTTTATTGGGGAAACCAAAGATTTGTGCAAGAGCGGTTAGGGGTTGGATACAAAGACTTGCGGCTCAAATTCATGAGACCATGGTCATTGGTGATCAAGGAGAGGTGTAGAGCGAGATAATGCATGTGGTGCGTGTTTGGGAAAGGATGAGTGTCACCACAGCAGGTGGCCGATGGTCACGAATCTGGTGGTGGTTAGGTCCGTTTCGAGTGGTAGGCTCGTAATCATGATATGGGCAGTTGAGGACTTCTGGGTCGAAGTATGGATAGAAGATTATGGAGCAGCCAACTCCCGAACCGGTATGTGTATATTTGCTTGGATTTTGAGCGGTATGGGAAAGGGTTTCGGAGGATCATCAGCGTGTTCTGAAGCGTTAGCGCTTTCTTTGTATTCCAATTGAGTGTTCGGATACACTGAAGTTGCGCCTTGGGTAAATGAAGAATTATTTATGGGGTTCAGAGGAAATGTGTTGTTGTATCTGTATGGTGCTAGGAGTAGGAGATCAGTGGTTGAGGCAGGACATTGTGATGTTCTGTAATGGTGTTCCGTAATACCCGGGTATAATGTTCCGATTTCGGAGTTATTTAGAATCTTGAGTTTGAGACGACTAGTGGTGTATCATGTATCTAGTTCCAGTGGGAGCCCTTTGGGTATTGGCATCAAGAGGGATTAATTAAGAAAGTGGATCTCCGCAGAGGTAGGTATTTTGTTACAGCGGTTAACGCCAGAGTCTATGATGCACATGTGGGACAAGGGTGCGTAGCTATCTATGATAGTCTACGGAGCATGGGTTGGTGGATGTAGTGTGGCGTTGTGATGAGAATGAGAGTATGGGGTGAAGCTACGGGGAGCCGTAGTATTCACTAGTCATAGGGTGTTGTGATGCTACGGGGAGCCGTAGTACTCACAAGTTAGAGAGAACAAGTCGTGGTACTGCGGTGAGCCGTAGTACTCAATAGTCAGAGGGTGAACTGATGCTACGGGGAGCCGTAGTACTCACTAGTTAGTTGGTGTTGTGGTGCTACGGGGAGCCGTAGTACTCACTAGTCAGAGGTTGTCGTGATGTTGTGGGGAGCCATAGTACTCACTAGACGGCAAGAGAGTGTGATGATGGGGTGTTCTCCGATCAGTGTATGATGCAAAAGAGTTTTAGGCTTGAGTAGCCCTAGTATTGTGTTTTTGGAGCCTGGTGGTTGAACCAGTGGTGAGACTGGGGTCTTCGTCTCTGTCGGGAATCATTATATTTTGTTTTGAGTTGTGATTGTTGCAACATGAGGAAGTTGGAAAAGTGGTATTGCACGGGGCGCAGGCCGAGTCACGAGAAGAGTATCTTATTGGGTAGCGAGGTTCCAACTTTGGGTCGAACCAAACTCTCGAGTTAACTTTGGCATTGATGGTGCATGGGTGAACGAGATGAAATTCTTGAATTCTGAGGTGAATTCTTGGATGAGGGTATTGTTGTCGTCCGATGTCTATGTTGGATATAGTGTCTAAGTTCATAACTATATTTGGTATGTACTTGACCCGATCCGGCATGGTCCATTTGGGTTGCACTTCACCCGAACAATTTATGGATAATATTTGAGAATAATACAAGTTATGATTTATTAATATATTATAAGTTCTAATATATTAATATAAGATCATATTATTTAATTAGTAGTGATCTACAATTAATCTAGGATTAATTTAGAGATTAAAGATATTACTAATTAAATATGGGCTTCTATATTTATATAGTATGGCTAAAGCTTATTTGGAATAGGATAGGCTTGCATGGAAAAGTCCATGGAGCTTTAACCCATGGATCTCATGGAAATGAAGAGACATGGGTTTTAGGGATGTAACCCTAATCCTCCACACTATATAAAGGAGGCTTTGGTTCTTGAAATGACACGAGTTGACACTTGTTGAGGTGAGGGAAAATTTCAAGATAGTAGTGACTATTCTCTCAAAGTTCCAAGTTTGTGGTGATTTGTGATTTCCACTTGAGGCATCCACACTATTGGTGCTAGGCTAAAAAACTCCAAGCAATCAACTACAACTTCAAGGTAAGTATTTCTTCTAGCTTTATTTGATTCATGTTCCCCATGCCATGCTAGTTACGATATAAACCTTGGAAAATTAATTATTTGCATGTATCTTAGACAAACATAGATCCAAGGTTTATTAGGGTTGCATGTACACTTAGGAAGTGTTAGAATGCTCAAAACCCAACAGTGGTATCAAAGCCTAGGCTTATTTGTTTGATACTTGTTGCAATATTTTGGAAAAAGTCGGAAAACTTGTTGTTTGACTGCTGGACTCGGCGAATCCATGGGGGGACTTGTTGAGTTCACTTGTATCTTCAACCTACTCGTCGAGTAGGTTCATGCACTCGGCGAGTAGGGTCGATAGAGTGCAGATTTTCGACTTTAGTTGTTGGAAATGGAATAGAAACATTACCCTAAACTGTTTTGGTACTTGAAAACTTGTTTTAGATGGTGTAATGTTATTGCTAATTCATTTACAACAACTAGTTATCAAAATTACAAAGTTTAAGTGTGATTTTGATTCATGAATGTGTTCATATTCATGTTCTTGTTCTTATGATGTTTAGATGATCATAGGAATTATTTGTAACCTATGTGGTAGATTAATTTTTATCATAATGTGTTTTAATGGAGTCCATAACTTGTCCTCAAGTTATGGAAAACCAAAAGTCACTTGGATTAAAAAACCATTACAAGAACACAAGAGTTAGAAAAATGAAGAGTCTTCATTTTATTACTCTATTAAACTCATAAGTTACAAGAAATGAAAAGTTTTGAAAGTTTACAAAACTTGCCCTCAAATTTGGGACAACTAAAGACAAGTTAATCTTTAGTTCCAACCCTTAGAATTTTAAAAGTTAAAATTCAACCCTTATACTTATATTATTATGATTTAATAATTATATATATATATATATATATATATATATATATATATATATATATATATATATATATATATATATATATATATAAGAACAAAGTCGTCTTACCGCTAGTACGCCTCATTCACGAAGCCGGTCTATAAGGTGGGTATAAGATTGTTGCCTATAAAATGGCAACTTAATGGGTGTCCACTCTCACCCACCGCTTGCTTGACTGGTGGAGGGTCGTTAGCCGAATGGGTAAGACAAGGACTTATAAATTCTCATTTAAAGTATGATGAATATTATAAAGTAACTAAATGTTTTATTAAATTCCCAATCTTAGTTACTTTAGGAAAAATGTGAATAAGGTGCTAATCCATGAAATTACACTTTACACTTTGTTTAAGTCGTTGGTGGAGCATGTGTGGTTAACCAGCACACTAACTTGGACTTAACAAGGTAGCTAAAGGGTGACTTAAGGTTTATTATAGTATCGATGGAGCGTGTGTGGTTTACCGGCACATCGATTGAGTGATAAACTTTAAGGGTACCAAGTGATTTGTATGCTACTTCACACCTCGTTTTGTGATCCTCGGCATCCCAGTCACAAAACTTGGAGGGCACACTCGAGATTGAAACATGCCTTTGAAAAGTTCATTGAATCTCAAAGAATCTCGGAATTTCTAAGAACCAATCAAAAACCTAATATTTAAATATTTCGATTTTCATGGTGGGAATTGGTGAATCGTCATTCACCTACCTTTCGAATATGTTATAGCTTGGATTACGGCATACCTCTTCTAAGTTATAATATATTGTGATTGGATCCTAGCCTTAATATTACATTTGGGTGTTTTATTAAGGACTCTCTTAATATCTAAACTAATATTGTTCTCTTCTTTAAGATGTCTTCAAACAATGCTGCTTCTGGCTCTAATCCTAATGGCTCCTTTACCCTTATGAACTTGTGTGGGAAAGTCACTTTTGATGGATCCAACTTCAATGTGTGGATCAGAAACATCAGGATGATTACCTGCTACGAGGACAAAGAATATGTCCTTCACAAGGAGCTTAAGGAGATTGATGAGATCACTACAACTCCCCAGGAGATCGCTGACTTTCAGGTACATGAAAGGGTTGCTACGAAAGTGGCTTGCATCATGATGGCCATGATGACAGCGGAACTCCAAAAGTCTTATGAGGATTTCTACCCTTATGAAATGCACCAAGATTTGATGGCAAGATACCATCAAAGTGCACGACAAGAGAGGTATGAAATCATCTGCTCCATGATAACAACCATGATGAAGGACAGGGAATCCGTCACGAGCCACATGCAGAAAATGCAAAGGTATGTGGATCGATTGCTGAAGCTTAATGTGAACTTCCCTAAGGAGCTTGCAATAGATATCATTTTGCACTCCTTACCATCGTGTTATGATCAATTCCACATGACATATCACATGAATAAGGAAGAGGTCACACTCAGAAAACTTCAGGGACTTCTCAAGACCGCAGAAACATGTCTTAAGGGGAAGTCGGTTGTTAACACTCCTACTCCAAACTCTATTCCGGTTTTGTCAATCGGGAAAAGTCGAGGGAAGAAAAGGAAGAGCTCTTCGAAGGGTACCAAGGCTCGAACCCTTGATGGATCTTCTTCAAGTGGAACCAAGAAACGTTTCATCACTCCTTCTTCTGACCCAAAAGAGGCTGAATGCTTCTATTGCCATGAAAAGGCTCATTGGAAGCGGAACTGCCCAAAGTAACAGCAGGATGTGAAGGATGGGAAAGTTAAACCTAACCATGCAGGTATTTACACTATCTTATCTAATAACTCACCACATTCTAAATCTTGGGTCCTTGATACCGGTTATGGTATGCATATTTGTTGTGACTTGTAGGGACTAAGAGGAAGTGAGAATGTGGAGCAAGGAAGAATAAACTTGATCATGGGGAATAGGAAAGCTACACCTGTCACCAAGATTGGAGTTTATACTTTATCGCTAAGTAGTGGGTTTGGTTTAGATTTGAATAAATGTTGTTATTCGCCAGGAATGGCAAGAAATATTATTTCCTTTCATGCATTGTACAAACAAGGGTTTACCTTTTCATTTAATAATGAAGTTGGTTCTATTGATGCTTTCTTTAATAAAGTTTTTTATTTTAAAGCATTACCCCGTGATGGTGTGTATGAAGTCGTATCTATTGTAGATAACTTAGGAAATAATGTTTTCTGTATTGATTCTACTAATAATAATAACTTGGAGAAAGCATTAGTATGGCATTGTCGTCTTGGACATATAAGCAAGAAACACATAGGCCAACTCCAAAAGGATGGAGTCTTGGAGTCGTTTGACCTAAAGTTAGATGATAGTTGCGAATCATGCTTACTTGGAAAAATGACAAAGTCACCCTTCACAGGTTCTTGTGAGAGAGGTGAAGGTTTGTTGGACCTTGTACACACGGATGTGTGTGGACGATTCAAACATGCCACAAGGGATGCTAATCGTTATTATTTGACTTTTACTGATGATTACAGTAGATATGGATATGTCTACTTAATCAAGCATAAGTTATAGACTTTCGAGAGGTTTAAGGAATTTAAACAGGAAGTCGAGAATCAATTGGGCAGGAACATTAAGATGCTTCGATCCGATCGAGGTGGTGAGTATCTTAGTTCAGAGTTCCTCGACTATCTCAGGGAATGTGGGATTGTCTCACAATTGACACCTCCCAGGACACCACAGTTGAATGGTGTAGCTGAGAGGCGTAATCGAACCTTGTTAGATTGGTTCGTTCCATGATGAGTCGAGCTACGCTACCAATCTCATTCTGGGGGTATGCCTTAGAGACTGCCACCCATATTCTTAATCATGATAAGCTCGAACCTCGAAGCGAGAGGTGTATTTTCATCGGCTACCCACAACAATCCTTTGGTTACCTCTTCTACAGACCTAGTGATAATGTGGTCTTTGTAGCAAGAAGAGGAGTCTTTCGAGAGAGAGAATTTATAAGCCAAGGAAACAGTGGGAAGCAAATTGATCTTGAAGAAATTCAAGAGTCAAGTGGTGAAGGAACTTCGAACCCTAGCCCTCAACTTGAGGAGGAAACTCCTGTTGAGCCAGTTGATGTGCCTGTACCTCTGAGGCGTTCCACAAGAGTTAGGAATGCACCTGAGCATTATTATGGTTTCCATATTACTACGGAAGTTGAGACAATTATTAGTGATGAGACACTAGTAGGTCTGGATGAACCTAATAGCTACACAGAAGCCATGGCAGGCCCTAAGGCTGCTAAATGGAAAGAGGCTATGGATAGCGAGATACAATCCATGTATGACAATCAAGTTTGGAACTTGGTTGAAAATGTACCCGGTCGTAAGACTGTAGGGTGCAAATGGATCTTCAAGAAGAAGACCGACATGGATGGTAATGTACACACTTATAAGGAACGACTGGTTGCAAAAGGTTATTCTCAAACTCCGGGAGTTGATTATGATGAAACCTTTTCACCAGTGGCCAAGATAAAGTCTATTAGGGTTTTGTTAGCCATTGTTGCATTTCATGATTATGAAATATGGCAAATGGATGTCAAAACCGCTTTCCTTAATGGAAAGTTGGCTGAGGATGTTTACATGGTTCAGCCAGAGGGTTTTGTCAGTACAGAGTACCCCAATAGAGTGTGTAAACTTGAGAAATCCATTTATGGTTTGAAACAGGCACCTCGCAGGTGGAATCTTTGCTTTGATAAGAAAGTCAAAGAATTTGGTTTTTCAAGGAGTGAAGATGAATCTTGCGTCTATATCAAGGCTAGTGGGAGCATAGTCAGTTTTTTGGTACTATATGTGGACGACATACTACTCATAGGAAATGACATCCCAACTCTGTAGGAAGTAAAGTCCTGGCTTGGGAAGCGTTTCGCTATGAAGGACCTTGGTGAAGCTGCCAATATCCTACGGATAAGGATTTTGAGAAACAGGAGTAAAAGACTAATTGGACTTAGTCAAAGCACCTATGTGGACAAAGTTTTGAAAAGATTCAACATGCATAACTCCAAGAAAGGTGAGTTACCCATTCAGAGTAATGCCAAATTGAGTAAGACACAAAGCCCTAGTACTGAGGCTGAGATAGCAGAAATGAGTCGACTACCTTATGCTTCAGCTGTAGGATCGATCATGTATGCTATAACGTGTACTCGACCTGATGTAGCCTTTACTTTGAGCATGGTTAGCAGGTATCAGGGGAACCCTGGCAAGGAACACTGGACTGCGGTAAAGAATATCCTCAAGTACCTCCGAAGGACTAAGGACTGGGTCCTTACCTTCTGTGGGAGTGATGACTTGAGAGTTGTAGGGTATAGTGATGCTAGCTTCCAGACTGATAGGGATAATTTCCGCTCTTAGTCGGGCTAGGTCTTTACCTTAAACGGAGGAGCAATCACTTGGAAGAGTTCCAAGTAGGAGACAGTGGCTGATTCCACTTGTGAATCAGAGTATATAGCAGCAAGCGAGGAAGCAAAGGAGGCTATATGGCTAAAGAACTTCATCGGAGACCTTGGAGTTGTACCAGCTATAAAAGAGCCGATGGAGATTTTCTCTGATAGCAATACTGCGGTTGCCTTAACCAAGGAACCAAGAGATCATGGGAGATCCAGACACATTGATAGAAAAATATCACTTCATCAAAAATCGAATAGAAGAGGGAATGCTCGTGGTGAAGAGGGTATCATCGGATGAGAACCCAGCAGATCCCCTCACGAAGGGACTGAGTAGGGTTAAGCATCTCCAGCATGCTCGGAGCATAGGGATGAAGGATGATATAAGTTTTAGTAGTTAGATAAATTATGAAATTTGTAAAGTGTAATTGACATTTGATGATGAATAAAAGGTGTTTTATTTATGAGTAAAGTGTTGCTATCTCTTGTCGATCGTTTACTTTATTTCTTTTTGCATGATTTGACTTCCAGAATAACTATGTTTGGTATATCATATTATTCAAACCTCCACAGTCGGTCATATGTCAGAAGTAGGTATGAATCAAGACTGTCATGATTGGTTGCAGAGGTCTAAGGTGTTGGACATGGCTACAACAATCATGAGTGCTCATAAGTTTTGAGCATTGGACTCAACCCACGCTCACTGGAATCACTTCATGGAATTCTATCTCGAGTGATTGTGAGACGGTAATATCATATAAGTCTTCAAACCTAGAGATATGATTTGTTACTTACAAGTTGGTTATGCATTGATTGTACGAAAACGCATTGGTAACTCGATGTTATAAAACGTGCTTTTATGTGTAATTCAATGAGTGGTAGAACAAACATATGAGTCGAAGTTTATCTGTTCCTTCTTGGATTAGAAGCTGATATCTGGGCCCCTCGATGATTTTGTTTTGACCTATGTACCGGGCCCGGTCAGAACTAAATTGATGTGTTCAGTTAAGTTCTATGTCAAACAAATCGGAAATCGGGAAACAAATGCTGGACAATAAGCAAGACCATGTTCCATGTATTTTTCCGGTAGATATCTAGAACAGAGGATTATATGATCACTAATCTTAAATGGCGCGTTCTAGTTCAACAGAGTTTAAAGAGCTATGATTGCTGATCAGTTCCTGAAGTCATACTTGCAACTATAGTTATTAGTCTTATCCAAGTGGGAGACTGTTGGATATAGTGTCTAAGTTCATAACTATATTTGGTATGTACTTGACCCGACCCGGCATGGTCCATTTGGGTTGCACTTCACCCGAACAATTTATGGATAATATTTGAGAAAAGTACAAGTTATTATTTATTAGTATATTATAAGTTCTAATATATTAATATAAGATCATATTATTTAATTAGTAGTGATCTATAATTAATCTACGATTAATTTAGAGATCAATGATATTACTAATTAAATATGGGCTTCTATATTTATATAGTGTGGGCTAAAGCTTATTTGGAATGGGCTAGGCTTGCATGGAAAAGTCCATGGATACTCCATGGAGCTTTAACCCATGGATCTCATGGAAATGAAGAGACATGGGTTTTAAGGATGTAACCCTAATCCTCCACACTATATAAAGGAGGCTTTGGTTCTTGAAATGACACGAGTTGACACTTGTTGAGGTGAGGGAAAATTTCAAGATAGTAGTGACTATTCTCTCAAAGTTCCAAGTTTGTGGTGATTTGTGATTTCCACTTGAGGCATCCACACTATTGGTGCTAGGCTAAAAAACTCCAAGCAATCAACTACAACTTCAAGGTAAGTATTTCTTCTAGCTTTATTTGATTCATGTTCCCCATGCCATGCTAGTTACGATATAAACCTTGGAAAATTAATTATTTGCATGTATCTTAGACAAACATAGATCCAAGATTTATTAGGGTTGCATGTACACTTAGGAAGTGTTAGAATGCTCAAATCCCAATAGTCTAAAACCTATATAGGTCAGTAATTGGGTATGGGCGATACCGTGAGATGCACATGAGATGTGCGCAGCAGACATCAGAGGTCGGGGTTGAGTCGATCTTCGGTTGGATTGTAATTTTCTTATGAGGAAAAGAGAATTTTGTGACTAGTCCGAGATAGTTGACACGAGAAGGAAGTTAGTGAGACATTCTGAATCATGTCATGGGTAACCATGGAAGTTCAACTATGGGGTTGAGGTTCTATGAGTTTTCCTATAGCAATAGCCATCATTCGAGCATCAGTATGCCACCCGTTGAGCTTTTGTATGGGAGGAGGTGTTGGACCCCCCCCCCCCTCCAATTTCTGGGGAGAGGTAGGGAAACGTGTGATGGGTCGTACAGAGATTGCGCTTCAGACGACCGAGCTGATTCAGCAGGTCAGACAGAGGTTGTTGACCGCTTAGAGTCACCAGAAGAGTTATGCGGATAGGCGCCGGTCCGAGCTCGAATTTTAGGTCGGGGACATCATGCTCCTGAAGGTCTCTCCTTGGAAAGGAGTGATCCGATTCAGGAAGAGGGGCAAGCTGGGGCCCAGATATATTAGACCTTTCGGGGTGATCGCAAGAGTAGGCAGGGCAACCTACTGTTTGGAACTACCTGCAGAGTTGGGTCAGATACATGACACCTTCCACGTGTCGCAGCTGAGAAAGTGTATAGCCAATGAGTCGGCAGTGGTACCATTAGCTGATATTCTGGTGGATGCGAACCCGAACTATGTTGAGAGACCGGTGGCGATTAGGGATCGGAAGATCAAGGTTCTAAGGAACAAGGAAGTGCCTTTGGTGCAGGTCCAGTGGTAGCATCAGAAAGGGTCAGAGTTGACTTAGGAGCTGGAGTGAGAGATGCATGAGCAGAATCCAGAGTTGTTTGCAGAGTGAGACTTCGAGTACAAAGTCTGATTCTAGTGGGGGAGAATTGTAACATCCGGATTCTCAGGTATATTATTTGATTCATTTATTTTGGATTTTGTGGAGGGACTCAGCGAGTTGGTGCTTAGAATCGCCGAGTAGGGTCGCGAATTCTCATCCGGATTAATGACCGGACTCGGCGAGTTCATGAGTGGACTCGGCGAGTCTGCGTTTTTTTATGAAACCCTAATTTCCTGGGTTTGGGACCTATTTAAAGGCCCTTAGGGCCGTCATTTGTGGCTACCAAACCCCAGAGAGAAACTCTAAAAGAGCTAAAGCGTTTGTGAGAAGAAAGGATCCATTTCTTGATCTTTGTGGTTGATTCTTTCAAGAAGGATGTGATTCTAGCTTAGAGGATACCAAGGAGGTTGTGCATCTGGAGATTTCTAGAAAAATACTTCATCTTTGAGGTATTATATCGCCCCCTTTATATGTTTTGTTGAAGGAATCCGTAGATGTAGAGTTTTTATGTCCTTTATTGGAATGAATGGTGGGAATATGGCCCCTATTCATATTGAGACTTCAGATCTGGACCCATAGTGGTCTAAAGAGCTTATTCCAGCTTGCTTTATGTTGAGCTATGGAGGTAATGAGCTTAGGGTGTTGTTTTTGGGGCTAAATCACCAAGTGAAACCTCCTAGACGTCACATGAGTGTCAAGATCCGAGCTTTATGTGATTATCAGGCTTGGGAAGGTCAGATCTATGGATCAAAGGAACAGATCTGACCTTAGGAGGCCATTTGAGTTTATGCATGGCATGAACTCGTCGAGTCCAAGGGCATACTCGGCGAGTAGGGCTAGGGTTTCCCGTAAGTCACTTAGTGAGTAACTTTCCGAGTTGGGGGAAATGACTCAGTGAGTCAGAGGGGGGATAGAGGACTGGAGTTCAAGGTGGAACTCACCGAGTTGATCTTGAGACTCGGCGCGTTGAGTCGGGGTGGCCCTACGATTCATGCCAGGTGTAGCTCGTCGAGCAAGGGGAAAGACTCGATGTGCCAAGCAAGACTAGAGAGATAGTGAACACATGTAGACTCGCCTAGTCGCCCAAGTGCACTCGACGAGTCAGGTCAAAGTTTGACAATTGACTTTTGTTGACTTTTAGGGTTTGGTCAACAATGGGGCCGTTGAGCCAAGAGAGGGGTTAAATGGTCTTTTACCCTTCTGAGGATGTCAAGAGAGAGTTGAGTCTAGTTTCGAGAGTTATATTTATGAGAGGTGAGTTTACGGCCCACATGGAGTTTATGGTCGTAAACTCCCATGTGTTGGCCGTGAACTCATGGTTAACGTGCTTAAGGCATGGTCTTTGTGCTATAAATTCAGCAGATAAACCCCGACACTTCTTCCTTAAGTGTACAAGGCTCAGAACTATTAAACGGACTCTAAATTGTGCTGAATGATAGCAGGAATGAGTTGGACTTTCTATTGACTTGGTATGTTGTACAGAATGGTAATTTCGGGTTGTCACAACTGACCTCTTTCTTTTTAGGTTCAGGGGAAGCGGACACAATGAAAACAAATGGTAATTCCATCATCTCTTCTTCTAGATCTTCTTCATCTTTCTCTTCAGAGGCGTTAATGATCTGTGCGAAGTGGGCATTTTTCAGGTCTAGAAATGTTTAGGGCATGAATTTGATCCTCCCATTCAAATGATTGAGTTATTGTCCTTTCATTATTGACTCTTCAATAGGGTTTTGGATAGTCACGAGCAAAATGACTAGGCTCATGGTTGTTAAAGCATCTCAGCTTTCCCTTGTTAAAAGCAACTTTCTTCTCCGCATTCATTCCCCAATTGTTCTTTCCTGTTTTCTTTGCAAATTGTTTGGCTCTGAACATTACCATTTCATTCTGACAAGTGATGTCCATCTCCTCTAAATCCTCTAGATAAATCTGATCAAAATCAGCAAAAGAAATTTGTGGATGCAATCCTCTAGCCACAAAGGCATTGTAGCAGTTTACCAATCCAGAAGCTAAAGTGAAGTTCTTGTCGACTTCTTTGGGAGTAGAGACAGTAACAAGAGCTTTTGAGGAGAAAGCCGCATGTGGCTACAACATAGATGGTGGAGAAACTTGGTACTGTTGTTGTGGAAGAAGAAAAGCTTGATTTTGTGGAGCAGGTGCAGTTAAAGAATGAAAAAGCTTTGTTTGAAGAAATCCCAAGGTTTGCAGTAGAATAAGAGTTCACATGATTGATTTCTCTTTGTTTGTCATCAAGATCACATGCTTTGATGATTGCATTGTTTCCACAAGACTAAGTCTGTTAAGATCTTTTGTCTTCTTGATGACTGAGACATTCATGTCCCATGACTTTGGGAGAAATTTAAGAAGCTTCTTGTAATTTTTTTGATTTTGGCACTGAGATTCTGGCTAAACTCATCTCAGTGGTAAGTGTGATAAAGCATTGTAGTTGAGCTTCCAAAGGTTCTCCAAAAATGCGATTGAACATGTTTAATTTTTTTCTTAGCATGTCTTGACGGCTTTGCTTCATATCCTAATTTCCTTCATACACTTCAATTAAAGCTTCCCATAGTGCTTTGGCTGAGTCATATTCATGGAAACCTTGACCAATCTCCGGAGATAATGCCATTGTAAGTGTAGCTAGAGCCTTCTCTTGTTCCTCGATTTTCTCGAAGTCTTCATCAGTGTAGTTTGCAAAGTCTTTGTCTACAATGGATCCATTTTGAAGAGTGGTAGTGATTTTGACAGGACCCTTCAAAATACTGTGCCAAATCTTGACGTCCTTCATCTTGATGGACTTTTCCATTCAGTATTTCCATTATGGTAAACCTTCTCCTTACAGAAGATGTGGGATTCTGGTAGTAGTACCTATAATCGAGTTGAATTCTTGATGAGCTGTTAAGTTTTATGATTCCATTTTTTTTAAGTTTTCTGTGATTTTGTTAATTGACTAAAAATAAAACTTTTTAAGGAAAAGGCAACTGAAAACGATGAGGTTTTATAACCAAGAGAGGTTCACAGTCGTACAGGGTTCACGACCGTACACAGGAGACGATTCATGGTCAATGAATGGTTCACGGTCAACGAATGGTTCACTGTCCAATGAGTCTATCACAGTCAAATGAGAGGTTCATGGTCAATTTAGATGAGTGGTTCATGGTCGTACACAATGTGCACGACCGAAAACAATTCAACAAATGAAACCGTAAAACCTAGATTATGATGAAAACTGATTATTTTAAGCTGATTTCGATTCCTTTAGCCTTGAGCTTCATGATCAAATGCATAAACCCAACAACCAAGTCTTGCACAATCATCAAAAATGAAGATTACTCCAATTGTAAACACCACTTGAAATGGTTTGATACTAGATTGGTTTTGATACCCATTGTAAGTCCCCAAAACAGGATCCAACTAGTGATCAAACACACAAACAAGTATTAATCAACAACAATAAGAAGGAGTAAAAGAAAAGAATTATCCAACAATGCACACATCTATTAGGTCGCAAATGTAAGGTACACTTGGATACATTCACATACAACTAGTGTTCATATGACACATCTGACAACTATTTAAAGGAAGCAACCAATCGCAAACATGTCCAAGGCCACACACACATTCACTACTTTGAACACCCATACGGCCGCAAGTACACAATCGTACACCCATACATTACATGGCGAAAAACCTATCAAGACCTATACAGATTGATGCCTAGCTCAAACCAAAAAAATATGACCTAACAGCTCCTTTATGGCCGGTACAACTCTAACGTCTCCGATGAAGTTCATTAGCCATATTGCCTCCTTTGATACTTCACTTGCGGCTATGTACTCTGATTCGCACGTTGAATCAACTACAGTCTCCTGCATGGAACTTTTCCAAGTTACTGCTCCTCCATTAAGGGTAAAGACAAAGCCCGATTGAGAGCGGAAGTTGTCTTGGCCAATTTGAAAACTGGTGCCACTATACCCTTACACCCTTAAGTCATCACTCCTACCGAGGATAAGGAACCATTCCTTGGTCATTCGTAGGTACTTCAGAATATTCTTGAATGCGGTCCAATGTGCTCTACCAGGGTTCCCTTGATATCTGCTGACCAAGCTCAAAGCGAAGGCCACATTAAGGCGAGTACAAGTCAAAGAATACATGATCGAGCCAACTATGGAAACGTAAGGTACTCGACTCATCTCTACTATCTCAGCTTCGGTACTCGGGCTTTGAGTCTTTGAACTTAGTATTGCTTTGGAATGGTAACTCCCCTTTCTTGGAATTTTCCATGCTAAAACGTTTCAACACTTTATCCAAGTAAGTATTTTAACAAAGTCCTATTAGTCTTTTACTCCTATTTCTCACTATCCTTATCCCAAAAATATAAGCACCTTCTCCGAGGTCCTTCATAGCGAAGCACTTCCCAAGCCAAGACTTAAGCTCCCGCAGGGTTGGGACAACGTTTCCTCTGAGCGGTATGTTGTCCATATACAAAACGAGAAAGCAAACTATACTCCCATTAAGGAAAGTGATTTTGACATCTATCTGCCATATTTCATAATCATGAAACGCAACTATGGCTATTATAACCTTTATAGACTTTATCTTCGCTACTGGTCAGAAGGTCTCATCATAGTCATGTAACGTCATAAAATTCCAAACCAAAAAATTTTCATTTTTACAATCATCAAAACATGAGTAATAAGTTTAGGTTCCAATGTAACAATTTAGTCACAACCGATTACATAACAAAAGATCACAAAATGTTTTCCCCGAGTGTGTGTACGATCACGCCGGCGCCTTCCCGCGGTCCTCGCTAGTACCTGAAATACATAACACAACATCTATAAGCATAAATGCTTAGTGAGTTCCCCAAAATACAACCTACGCACGTACGCCCTTCCAGGCCTTGACCTTCCATTCCATGTGTCTCAGGGGACTTCCGTCCCGACTGGGTAAACCTTCCAGTCCTACCCACGTCAACCTTACAGTCCATATGACCACGCCTTCTGGCCCATAACATGTTGCCTTCCGGCCCAAATCAAGCATATCATACATGGCACATATAATGAATAACTTAACACACATAAGGCATATATCTCATATCATATTCGACCTTCCGGTCACACAGTCAGAACCCTTCCGGGTACAGTATAGTGAGAAGACTCACCTCGTATGCCTCGCTAAGTCGTTAATCGTGAATCCTGGAATCACTCGTGCACGAACCCTCGAGCTGCAATCCTCCTATGATATTATAAATCTATGATTATTACTTGTACCACTAAGGTTGACCATCCATTTTAAGTCAACATAGGTTGACTTGGTCAACAGTCTTTAGTCAATTTGGACCGGACTCGGCGAGTGCACTATAGTGACTCGGCGAGTCTACGCGTTTTAACCAACTCTCAAGGATTTTCCCTTTGACTCATCGAGTACTCCCCCGACTCGACGAGTTCCACCTGGGCCTGAACCACAGGGCCACCGCGACTCAACTCGCCGAGTCGCAAGGTCAACTCGGCGAGTCCCAACTTGACTCGGTCCACCTGTCAAAACCTTTCCAACTCTCTGCGACTCACTGAGTCGCCCACAACTCGGTCAGGACTACACACTGGGTGGTCTCAAGGATAATCTTCAAGCGACTCGTCGAGTCTGTTCTTCAGACTCGGCGAGTCCATGCCATGCACCAGCTAAAACTGGGTTTTGCGGTCAGATCCGTTCCATACATACATAGATATGGCCTTCCCAAGCTTATTTGTCACGTAAAGTCTCAGTCTTGGTCGCTATGCAATGCATACTAGGCTTATTTTGGAGAAATAACCTCTAATATGGCAACCTTAGCTTCTAACTCAAAAGAATGGACATAAAGCTTGTCATATGGGGTCTCCTGGACCTGCTAAGGTCCAGATCTAGGTTCCATATCTCCATGGGACCTTTCATACTTCCAATTCAAGCCAAGAAATGCAAGAAGAAACCCTAGATTTGACACATCAACCCAAAACACAAAGTTTGGCTCTGAAAGTTACCTCAAGAAGGCTCCCTTGATGAAATAGCAACAGATCCAAGCTCCCCAACTCTTCAAGCTTGATCCTCTCCCTCCTTTCTTGCAATAACACACAAAATGATGAACAAATGGCCTCCAAACACACTCACAAGGGCTCACAGTCGTATGGGGGCTCTTAGGGTTCAAGGTGGTTGCAAATGAGGGCCATAAGGTCCTTTAAATAGGGCTTAGGACCGGGAAATTAGGGTTTCATAAAACAGCACGGACTCGCCGAGTCCATCCCTTGGACTCGCCGAGTCCGGACGCGAACCTCCGCCCAAAACCGCGACCCGACTCGACAAGTTCGACCTCCAACTTGCCAAGTCCCCTCTCAAAATATCAAAAATATGAAAATGAAGGTACCTGGGGATCCGGGCTATTTCAATTCTCCCCCACTTGAATAAGACTTCGCCCTCGAAGTCCCGCTAGGCAAATAGCTCCGGATGCTGCTCCCGCATCTCACGTTCCGGCTCCCAAGTCATCTCTGATCCCTTCCGATGCTGCCACTGAACCAATACCAAGGGTACCTCCTTGTTTCTCAAAACCTTGATCTTCCGATCTCTGATGGCTACAGGTCTTTCAGCATAATTCAGGCTTGCATCCACCTGAATATCCCCTAATGGAACCACCGCCGATCCAACTTGTAACGTCATAAAATTCCAAACCAAAAAATTTTCATTTTTACAATCATCAAAACATGAGTAATAAGTTTAGGTTCCAATGTAACAATTTAGTCACAACCGATTACATAACAAAAGATCACAAAATGTTTTCCCCGAGTGTGTGTACGATCACGCCGGCGCCTTCCCACGGTCCTCGCTAGTACCTGAAACACATAACACAACATCTGTAAGCATAAATGCTTAGTGAGTTCCCCAAAATACAACCTACGCACGTACGCCCTTCCAGGCCTTGACCTTCCGGTCCATGTGTCTCAGGGGACTTCCGTCCCGACTGGGTAAACCTTCCGGTCCTACCCACGTCAACCTTACAGTCCATATGACCACGCCTTCGGCCCATAACATGTTGCCTTCCGGCCCAAATCAAGCATATCATACATGGCACATATAATGAATAACGTAACACACATAAGGCATATCTCTCATATCATATTCGACCTTCCGGTCACACAGTCACAACCCTTCCGGGTACAGTATAGTGAGAAGACTCACCTCGTGTGCCTCGCTAAAGTCGCTAATCATGAATCCTGGAATCACTCGTGCTCAAACCCTCGAGCTGCAATCCTCCTATGATATTATAAATCTATGATTATTACTTGTACCACTAAGGTTGATCATCCATATTAAGTCAACACAGGTTGACTTGGTCAACAGTCTTTAGTCAATTTGGACCGGACTCGGCGAGTGCACTATAGTGACTCGGCAAGTCTACGCGTTTTAACCAACTCTCAAGGATTTTCCCTTTGACTCATCGAGTACTACCCCGACTCGACGAGTTCCACCTGGGCCTGAACCACAGGGCCACCGCGACTCAACTCGCCGAGTCGCAAGGTCAACTCGGCGAGTCCCAACTTGACTCGGTCCACCTGTCAAAACCTTTCCAACTCTCTGCGACTCACTGAGTCGCCCACAACTCGGTCAGGACTACACACTGGGTGGTCTCAAGGACAATCTTCAAGCGACTCGTCAAGTCTTTTCTTCAGACTCGGCGAGTCCATGCCATGCACCAGCTAAAACTGGCTTTTACGGTCAGATCCGTTCCATACATACATATATCCGGCCTTCCCAAGCTTATTTGTCACGTAAAGTCTCAGTCTTGGTCGCCATGCAATGCATACTAGGCTTATTTTGGAGAAACAACCTCTAATATGGCAACCTTAGCTTCTAACTCAAAAGAATGGACATAAAGCTTGTCATATGGGGTCTCCTGGACCTGCTAAGGTCCAGATCTAGGTTGCATATCTCCATGGGACCTTTCATACTTCCAATTCAAGCCAAGAAATGCAAGAAGAAACCCTAGATTTGACACATCAACCCAAAACACGAAGTTTGGCTCTGAAAGTTACCTCAAGAAGGCTCCCTTGATGAAATAGCAACAGATCCAAGCTCCCCAACTCTTCAAGCTTGATCCTCTCCCTCCTTTCTTGCAATAACACACAAAATGATGAATAAATGGCCTCCAAACACACTCACAAGGGCTCACAGTCGTATGGGGGCTCTTAGGGTTCAAGGTGGCCTCAAATGAGGGCCATAAGGTCCTTTAATTAGGGCTTAGGACCGGGAAATTAGGGTTTCATAAAACAGCGCGGATTCGCCGAGTCCATCCCTTGGACTCGCCGAGTCCGGACGCGAACCTCCGCCCAAAACTGCGACCCGACTCGGCGAGTTCGACCACCAACTTGCCGAGTCCCCTCACAGAATATCAAAAATATGAAAATGAAGGTACCTGGGAATCCAGGCTGTTACAAGTCAACTCCAGTAGTTTGAGTAAAGACCTTTGCAACCAATAGCGCCTTATAAGTGTGTACTTTCCCATCCATGTCGGTGTTCTTCTTGAATATCCATTTTCACCCGACCGTCTTACGATCTGGGCTTACTATGGCTTCCTTGTAGCTGTTATGTTCATCCAAATTTACTAGTGTACTCTCGCTAATAAACGTATCACCCTCACTTGTTATATGAAAACCATACTACACATGGAACACTAACTCAATTGGAACGTCTAAGAGGTAAGGACTCATCAATCGGTTCAACAGGAGTTTCCTCCTAGGGTTGAATGTCAGCGTTATAGGGTCCTTCATCGCTTGACTCTTGAAGCTCTTCAATATCAATTTGCCTCCCACAGTCCTCTTGGCTTATGAGTTCTTGCTCTCAAAAATCCCCTCTCCTCGCAAGGAAGACAACATTGTCACTTGGTCTATAGAAGAGATATCCAAAGGACTTCTGCGGATAGCCGATGAAAATACACCACTCAATACAAGGTTCGAGCTTGTCTTGAGTCTCTTGTCTTACAAAAGCCTTGCAACCCTAAACCTTGATATGTGCCAACGAGGGAGCTTTCCCTATCCACATCTCATGAGGTGTTTTGGAAACCTTTTTAGTAGGGACTAGATTAATGATATGCGTGGTTGTCTCTAAGGCATACCTCCAAAATGAGATAGGTAATGAAGCATGACTCATCATGGAACGCACCATGTCCAACAAGGTTCGATTGCACCTCTCAGCCAAACCATTCAACTGCGATGTCCTAGGTGGCGTTAATTGCAAAACAATTCTGCATTCCTTATGGTATTCGTGGAATTCAAGACTAAGGTACTCACCATATCGATCAGATCAAAGCATCTTAATTTTCCTGCCCATCTGATTCTCCGCTTCTTGCTTAAACTCTTTGAACTTTTCAAAGGTTTCTAACGTGTGCTTGATTAAGTAGATATACCCATATCTTCTATAATTGTCGGTGAAAGTCAGATTGAAGCGGTTCGCATCCATGTGGTGGATCTAAAGGGCCCACACACATCGGTATGTATGTGATCCAATAAACTCTTACCCCCTTTCACAAGTACCAGTGAAGGGTGACTTGGTCATCTTTTCAAGCAAACAAGACTCACACACATAATCGTCCTAAGGTCAAACGACTCGAAAAATCCATCCTTTTGGAGTTGAGCTATGCGCTTCTTGTTGACATGTCCAAGATGACAATGCCACAACCATGCTTTGTCTAAACTATTGTAAGAGTCGATATGCAACACATAATTTCCTAAGTTGTCTACAACCATTATAGTTTCATATATTCCATTACATGGAAATGCTTCAAAATAAAAAGTACCATTAAAGAGAGCATTAATAGAACCTTTTTCATTATCAAACGAAAATATAAAACCTTATTTATACAAACCATGAAAAGAAATAATGTTGCGTGTAATTTCTGACGAGTAACAGCAATTATTCAAATCAAAACCTAACCCGCTACAAAGCACAAAAGAGTAAACTCCAATCTTTGTGACAGGTGACGCTTACTATTCCCCATGATCAAGTTTATCTTCTGATGCTCCACATCCTTACTTCTTCTTAGACCTTGCAAATCAGAACAAATGTGAAACCACATCTTGTATCGAGGACCCAATACATAGCATATGATGAGTTGTTAGAATGAATAGTATAAATACCTGTGAAGGATGGCTTTATCTTCCCATCCTTGATATCTTGCAAGTACTTCGGGCAGCTTCGTTTCCAATGCCTCTTTTCAAGGCAGTAGTAGCACTCTGCATCCTTCGGGTTGGAGGAGTGTGCGGCGGGACCAGCCTTGGTCTCACTAGAAAAGGTACCATCATGGGACATTCCCTTGTCGCTCTTAGAAGGAGCCTTCCTCTTCTTACCCTTCCCTTTCCCAATAGCCGATACGGGGGCGGTGGCAGCAGGAGTTGATGCAATAGATTTGTGTTTCAAACTACACTCAGGAGTCCTTAGCAGGCCTTGAATCTTGCTTAGAGTGACCTCCTTATTAGGTTTAGAGCAAACTAACACTCCTAAGGTGTTCATGCAACCCTAGAAACCTTGGATCTATGTTTGACTATAATACATGAAAAATAATTTTTCCAAGGTTCATAACCTATCTAGCATGGCATGGGGTACTTTTAAACATAAAGAACAAGAAGAATTACATACTTTTGATTGTGAGTTGATTCCTTTGGAGTTTGAGAGCCAAGCACCAATAATGTGAATGCCTCAAATCGAAATCACAAAACACCACAAACTTGGAAAAACATTATGAGAGACTATGCATTTGCACTAGAAATCGGCCACTCTTATGCACACACACTTAGTGTCATTTCAAGCATCACAAGCCTCTTTATATAGTGTAGATGATTAGAGTAAACCCTAATAACCCATGTCTTTTCCTCTTCGAAGGATCCATGGGTTAAAAGCTCCATGGATCATGGACTCCCATTTATGCTTAGCCCATTTCCTAATGAGTGTTAGCCCACAAAATATAAATATAATAGCCCATGTTTAATTAGTCACCTTTTTTATCACTAAATTATATCATAATTAATTTAAGATCAATACTAATTAAATAATGTAATTTCATATTAATATATTATAACTTAAAATATATTAATAAATCATAAACATACTATTCTCATAAATATTATCCATATAAATAGTTTGGGTGAAGTGCAACCCAGATGGACCATGCTGAGTCGGGTCAAGTATATACCAAATAAGTTATGGAAATACACACCTTATCCAACAGACTCCCACTTGGATAAGTCTGATAACTGTATTTGCTTATATTACTTTAGGAACCAACCGGCAATCGTAACTCTCGAAAACTATATTGAACTATGAAGCGCCATTTTAGATAAGTGATCATATAATCCTCTGCTCTCATGATATCAGCCGATTTTCGATTCGTTTGACAAAGAACTTAATCGAACACATCAATTTAGTTCTGACCAGGCCCGATACATGGGTCAAAACAAAATCGTCGAGGAGCCCGGATATCGCTTCTATTTCTAGAAGGAGCAGATAAACTTTGACTCATATGCTTGTTCTACTACTTGTTGAATTATACACAAATGCACGCTTTATAACATCAAGTTACTGATGCATTTTCATGCAATCAATGCACAACCAACTCATAGGCAACAACTTATATCTCTAGTTTGGAAGACTTATATGATATTACCGTCTCACGATCACTCGAGATAAATTCCATGAAGTGATGCAAGTGAGCGTGGGTTTATTCCAATACTCATAACTTATAAGCACTCATGAATGTTGTAGCAACCATTGCCATGTCTACACACCTTTAGCCATCTACAATCCCAATTCATGACAGTCTTGATTCATACCTACTCCCTACGTATGACCGACTGTGGAAAGTTTGAATAAATTTATTATTCTAGAAGTCAAAACATGCAAAACTGAAACAATAGTAAATAATTGAAAATGATAGAAACACATTACTCATAAATAAATCACAACTTTTATTTATCTTCAAACGTCGATTACATTTTAGGAGTTTCAGAAATAACTATCTAATCTGTAAAACTAATATCGTCCCTCAGCCTGATGCGCCTCGCATGCTGCAAATGTTTAACCCTTGTCAGACCCTTTGTAAGGGGATCTGCAGGGTTCTCATCCGACGATACCCTCTTTGCCACGAGGAGTCCTTCTTCTATATTGTGTCTTACGAAGTGATATTTTCTGTCAATGTGTCGGGATCTTCCATGATCTCTTGGTTCCTTGGCTAAGGCAACCGCATTATTGCTATCACAGAAAATATCCATAGGCTCCCTAATAGCTGGTACAACTCCAGGATCTCCGATGAAGTTCTTCAACCATATCACCTCCTTTTCCGCTTCACTCACTGCTATGTACTCTGATTCACTAGTCGAGTAAGCTACCATCTCCTGTTTGGAACTCTTCCAAGTGATTTCCCCTCCATTTAGGGTAAAGACCCAGCCAGACTGAGAGCGGAAGTTATCCCTGTCAGTCTGAAAGCTAGCATCACTATATCCCATTACCCTCAAGTCATTACTCCCACCAAGGGTAAGGATCCAATCCTTAGTCCTTCGTATGTACTTGAGAATATTCTTTATCGCAGTCCAATGAGCCTTGCTAGGATTCCCCTAATATCTACTGACCATGCTCAAAGCAAAAGCCACATCAGGGCGAGTACAAGTTATAGCATACATGATTGATCCAACAACGAATGAATACGGTACTTGACTCATCTCAACTATTTCTTCCTCTGTACTCGGGCTCTGAGTCTTACTTAGTTTGGCATTTCTTTGGATCGGTAAATCTCCTTTCTTGGAATTCTTCATGTTGAACCTTTTCAACACTTTCTCCAAGTAAGTACTCTAACTAAGTCTAATTAGTCTTTTACTCCTGTCTTTTAATATCCTTATCACTAGGATATAGGCAGCCTCCCTAAGGTCATTCACAGAAAAGCACTTCCCAAGCCAGCACTTCACTTCTTACAAAGTTGGGATTTCATTTCCTATGAGTAGTATGTCATCCACATATAGTACCAAAAAGCTGACTATACTCCCACTAGCTCTGACATACATGCAAGACTCATCTTCGCTTCTCGAGAAGCCAAACTCTTTGACCTTTTCATTAAAACAAGCATTCCATCTGCGAGATGCTTGTTTCAATCCATAAATAGATCTCTCAAGCTTGCACACCCTATTAGGATATTCTGGACTAACAAAACCCTTCGGATGAACCATGTAAACATCCTCAAACATCTTCCTATTAAGGAAAGCAGTTTTGACATCTATTTTCCATATTTCATAATCATGAAATGCAGCAATGGCTAGCATAATCCTAATGGAATAAATATTTGCTACTGGTGAGAAGGTTTCATCATAATCAATACCCTGAGTTTGAGTAAAACCTTTTGCAACCAGTCACGCTTTGTAAGTGTGCACCTTTCCATCCATGTCAGTCTTCTTCTTGAACATCCATTTGCAACAAACTGTCTTACGGCCTGGTACATTGTCAACCAATTTCCAAAATTGATTGTCATACATGGACTGTATCTCGCTATCCATGGCCTCTTTCCATTTACCAGACTGTGAGCCTACCATGGCTTCCTTAAAAGTGTTAGGTTCATCTAAATTTACTAGTGTACTATCACTAATAAACGTATCACCTTCCATAGTAATATGGAATCGATAATAGAAATCAGGTGTGTTCCTAACCATTGTGGAACGTCTTGGAGGCATAGACTTATCAGCTGGCTCAATAGGAGTTTTATCCTCATGGTAATTGCTAGTGTATGAGGTTCCTTCACCACTTGATTCTTGAATTTCTTCAAGATCAATTTGCCTCCCACTGTTTCCTTGGCTTATAAATTCTCTCTCTAGAAAGACTCCTCTTCTTCCCACAAAGACCACATTCTTACAAGGTTTGTAGAAGAGGCAACCAAAAGAATTTCATGGGTAGCTGATGAAAATACACCTCTCAGTACGAGGTTCTAGCTTATCCTTATTCTCGCATCTCACAAAAGCCTCACAACCCCAAATCTTGATGTGATCTAGATTGGGAACTTTCCCAGTCCACGTCTCGTGAAGTGTTTTGGTAACCTTCTTTGTAGGGACTAGATTAAGGATATGGGCGGCACTCTCTAAGGAATATCCCTAAAAAGAGATTGGTAACAAAACTCGACTCATAATGGAATCAATCATGTCCAACAATGTTCGATTATGCCTCTCAGTTACACCATTCAGCTATGGTGTCCTGGGAGGTGTCAATTGTGAGACAATCCCACATTCCTTAAGATAGTCAAGGAACTCAGTACTAAGATACTCACCACCTCGATCGGATCGTAGCATCTTAATGTTCCTGCCCAATTGATTCTCTACTTCTTGTTTAAACTCTTTAAACGTTTCAAAGGTTTTTGACTTATGCTTGATTAATTAGACATAACCATATCTACTGTAATCATCAGTAAAAGTCAAATAATAGCGGTTAGCATCCTTTGTGGCAGTTTTAAATGGTCCACATACATCAGTATGTATAAGGTCCAACAAACCCTCACCCCTCGCACAAGTACCAATGAAGGGTGATTTTGTCATTTTTCCAAGCAAACAAGATTCCCAACTATCATCCGACTTTAGGTCAAATGACTCTAAGACTCCATCCTATTGGATTTGACCTATGCGTTTCTTGTTCACATGTCCAAGACGACAATGCCACAATGATGCTTTATCCAAGCTAGTAGACGAATCAATACACAACACGTTATTTCCTAGGTTGTCTACAACCAAAACAGTTTCATACACACCATCACAAGGTAATGCTTTAAAATAAAGAACATTATTAAAGAAAGCATTAATACCACCACATTCATTATCAAACGAAATGGTAAAACCTTGTTTGTACAAACCGTGACAAGAAATAATATTTCTTGTCATTTCAGATGAGTACACACATTTATTCAAATCTAACTTTAACCCACTACTTAGCAACAAGATATAAACTCTAATCTTTGAAACAGGTGAAGCCTTCCTATTTCCCATAATTAGGTTTATCTTCCGGTGCTCCACATCCTCACTTCTTCTTAGGCCTTACAAATCAGAACATATGTGAATACCACATCCTGTATCAAGCACCCAAGAGTTAGAATATGGTGAGTTATTAGACAATATTTTGTAAATACCTGCATGGGTGGTTTTCACTTTCCCATACTTGAGATCGTGCAAGTATTTAGGGCAGTTTCGCTTCCAGTGCCCCACTTTCTGACAGTAGTAGCATTCATCATCCTTAGGGATGGAAGAAGGAGTGATAGAACCACTTTTGGTTCCAGATGAGGAGCCTTCAAGAGACTTTCTCTTGGTACCCTTCGAAGGGGTCTTCCTCTTTTTTCCTTTGCCCTACCCTATAGCCAAAACAGGGGTTCTTGTAGGAGTAGGAGTAGGAGTAGAAACAATTAACTTACCTTTAAGACCACTTTTGGCGGTCTTCAAGAGTCCCTGGAGCTTGCTGAGTGTAACCTCCTCCTTGTTCATGTGGTAGGTCATTCTGAATTGTTAATAACAAGGAGGTAAGGAGTGCAAAATGATGTTAATTGCCAACTCCTTGGGGAATTTCACATTCAGTTTCAGCAGAGGGTCCACAAATCTTCGCATATTCAGCATGTGGGCAGTGATGGGTTCACCATCCTTCATTCTATTTGTTATCATGGAGGAGATAATCTCATACCGCTCTTGACGAGCACTTTGATGGTAACAGTCCATCAAATCCTAGTGCATCTCAAAAGGGTAGAATTCCTCATAGAACTTCTGGAGTTCGGCTGTCATAGTGGCCGTCACAATGCATGCCACCTTGGTGGCATCTCTCTCATAAGCCCTAAAGTTAGCGATCTCCTAAGGAGTAGCAAGTTGACTCATCGAGTTCCTTGAGCTCCTTGTTGAGGACATATTCCTTGTCCTCATAGTGTGTGACCATCCTGATGTTTCTTATCTTATCATTGAAGTTTGAACCATCAAAGATGACTCTCCCACAAAGGTTCATGAGAGAGAAGGAGCCGATAGGGTTAGATCCCGAAGCATTGTTGTTAGAAGACATTTGAAAGGAAGAAGTACAAGTTTAGCTTAGATATATAGAGTCCTTAATAAGACACCCAAATGTAGTATTAAGGCTAGGACCCAACACAATATGTTATAACTTAGAAGAGGGATGTTGTAATCCAAGCTATAACATATTTGAAGGTAGGTGAATGACGATTCACCAATTTCCACCATGAAAACGAAATAAGGTATTAGGTTTAATTGGTTCAAGAAATTCCTAGATTCTTTTGAGATTCATTGAACTTTTCAAAGGCATGTTTCAATCTCTATTGTGCCCTTCAAATTTTGTGACTGGGATGCCAAGGATCACAAAACAAGGTGTGAATAACCATGAAAACTCACTTGGTACCCCTAATATTATCACCAAATCGATCTGCCGATAACTCACACACACTCCACCGATCTATGATAAACATTAAGTCACCCTTTGTACTCCTTACTAGTCCAAATTAGTGTGTCGGTAATCCACACACACTCCACCAACGACTAGGTAAGGTACAAAGTTTGAATTTCATGGGTTAGAACTATGTTCACATTTTCCTTAAGTAACTATGATTGGGAATTTTAAAAACATTTAGTTACTTTATAATAATCGTTATACTTTTAATGAGAATTTAAAGTCATTGTCCTACCCATTCAGCTAACGACCCTCCAATGATCAAGGAGGCGGTGGGTGAGAATGGACACCCATTAAGCTCCCATTTTATAGGCAACAACCTTATACCCCCTTATAGACCGGCTTCACATGGACTCGTCGAGTCCCCCTAATGGACTCGGCGAGTCCTCCTATGCAAATTCCATAAAAATCGATTTTTCACCTATTTTGCAACAAGAATCAAGCAAGCAAGCCTAGGCTCTGATACCATTGTTGGGTTTAGAGCAAACTAACACTCCTAAGGTGTTCATGCAACCCTAGAAACCTTGGATCTATGTTTGACTATAATACATGGAAAATAATTTTCCCAATGTTAATAACCTATCTAGCATGGCATGGGGTACTTTTAAACATAAAGAACAAGAAGAATTACATACCTTTGATTGTGAATTGATTCCTTTGGAGTTTGAGAGCCAAGCACCAATAATGTGAATGCCTCAAATGGAAATCACAAAACACCACAAACATGGAAAAACTTTATCAGAGAGTATGTATTTTCTCTAGAAATCGGTCACTCTTATGCACACACACTTAGTGTCATTTCAAGCATCACTAGCCTCTTTATATAGTGTAGATGATTAGAGTAAACCATAATAACCCATGTCTTTTCCTCTTCCAAGGATCCATGGGTTAAAAGCTCCATGGAACATCCATGGACTCCCATTTAAGCTTAACCAATTTCCTATTGAGTGTTAACTGACACTATATAAATATAATAGTCTATATTTAATTAGTCACCTTTTATCACTAAATTAATTCATAATTAATTTAAGATCAATACTAATTAAAAAATGTGATTTCATATTAATATATCATAACTTATAATATATTAATAAATAATAAACATACTATGCTCATAAATATTATCCATGTAAATAGTTCGGGTGAAGTGGAACCCAAATGGACCATGTTGGGTCGGATCAAGTATATACCAAATAAGTTATTGACTTAGACACCTTATCCAACACTTTTCCTTATTCATGTGGTAGGTCATACAAAGCTGGTTGTAACAAGGAGGTAAGGAGTGTAGAATGATATCTATGGCCAACTCCTCAAGGAGGTTAACATTTATCTTCAGCAAGCAATCCACATATCTCTGCATTTTCTGCAAGTGGGTCGTGATGGACTCTCCATCCTTCATCTTAGTAGTGATCATTGATGAAATGATCTCGTACCTTTCCTGCCTCGTGCTTTGATGGTACCTATCCATCAAATCTTGATGCATCTCTTAGGGGTAGTAGTCCTCGTAAGACTTTTACAATTCAGCAGTCATTGTCGCGAGCATGATGAATTGAACTTTCGTAGCATATCGCTCATGAGCTTCGAACATAGCAATCTCTTTGGGAGTAGCAGTGTTGGTGTTAACCTCTATCAGATCCTTATCGAGAACATACTCCTTGTCCTCATAGCGGGTGACCATTTGAATGTTGTGGATCCAATCATTGAAGTTGGTCCCGTCAAAAATCACCCTCCCACACAAATTCATGAGTAAGAATGAGCCAGTTGGGGTTAAGCTAGAAGAGTTGGTTTTTGACCTAATATTTTCCTTTACAAGATAATTCAAATAAAAAAACAAATAATTAAATTTATCTTAAAAAACAAGTAAGTATCTTATTTTGGATAGTTATCCTTCAACTAAATTAGGATAACTAATACCATATTGAAAAAAAAATCGATTTTTATCAATCAAAATCGTTTTTCGTAATTATCCCAATTCAATTTTAGTCAAAATCCCGAATAATCAACCACCAGACGAGCCGACTCATCGAGTCACAGAATAGGACTCGCCGAGTTCATCTGGTGACTCGACGAGTCCGTCAGTCAGAGTCTGAAATTTTCGACTTTTGAGCTTGAACAAATTATCTATGCATCAAATATAAAAGAGAAACGATCTAGGCTCTGATACCACTGTTGGGTTATGAGCAAAACAAGATTCCAATGGTGTTCATGCAAACCTTAATGCTTGGATCTAGTTATTCTATTTGTACATGCAATAATTGTCAAAGATTTGAAAACCCTAATCTATCATACAACAAAACTTAAAATCAACATAAATAAACTAGTAAGAATGTTACCTTGATTGTTACTTGAAGATCTTGATCTTTTGAGAACCTTAACACCGCAAATGTTATGCTCTAATATATCACAAACACCAAAACAAGTTGGAGAATAAGGGAGAGGGAGAGAAAGAAGGTAATTTTTGGCTCTTGGAACTCTTCTTAGGGTTGTGGTAGCCGAAAAATGGAAGCCAAGGGGTTCCTTATATAGGTGAGCTCGTTGGGTTTTAGTCAAAATCATAATTGGATTGCTTAGGCGTTAAGTAGTCTAAAGATCCTTCCAGAAGCAAGGCCTTATACGAATTCAATGTGGGCTACCCTCTTGATTTCATTTATCCCCTTCTAAGGGATCCACAGCCTAAAATTCAATTATCTTATAATTGCAATTCCAGTCCCCAAAGTTCAATTAATATCTTTTGATCACAAAATTAATTTTTCACCAATATTAATTAATAAATATGATATCTTCTTTAATATATTATTCATATAATATATTAATAAGTCATAATAACGTCTTTTTCCATTATTCATCCAATCAAGTTGCTCTGGTGAAGGCAACCTAAAAGGAGCATGCTACAACTGGATCAAGTACATACCAAATATAGTTATGGACTTAGACACTAATCCAACAAAGGTCTCATGTAGATGTTGTTCTTGTATCTTAGGTCGGCTCAAATACTTGTTTAATATTTGCAATTTGCCAACACGAGACTTTGATGTGTAAAATTGGTATAATTTAATACTTGTGTTGATTTATGGAAATATGATTTACCTTGTTTGGCTGATAGCGATAAAGTTATCGAGATTATGGATCTAGTTTTAGAAGGTTAGTATTCGATGAAGGAAATCATCTAGATGGCGACAATAGTCGCAATTTGTGTTGAACTGGAGGTAGATTATTGGCCATTAACCGCAAATGTATTTTGTGTTGGATTAAGTGTCTAAACCCATAACTATGAATGGGATGTACTTGACCCGATAGTAGCATGGTCCGTTAGGGTTTCCTTCACACTAGTGACTCGACAAGATGACTGTCGAGTAGAGAGGTTGATGACAAATTCTTAAAGAGTTTATTATAGAAGGTTGTGTATATTCTTCAAAATATTGTATATATTCTTCTTCTATGATATAAAAATGGTTATTTTATGTTATTGGGACGGTTCTTATTTTTATAATATATATTCTTGGTTTTATTGTATTGTTTTAAAGAATTATATGTTATTGTCTAATATATGGATGTTTATTCTATAAGAATGTTAATTCTAAAAAAACTCCAAATTAAATAAGTAATTATTCTAAAAAAATCTTGATTTAATTTAAATGTGTTGAATAAAATGTAAGAGTGATTTAACTTTTATTAATTAATTTGACTTAATAAATGAAAATGCAGGTAATTTTAAATTCTCTCTCATAAGAAAATGTCATATTTACAAGTATAGTTAATAAAGTGTAATTATATAGTAAACGCTAATCTATATTCATAACCCTAATATCCTATGCTTTCATTTTTTTTAATCTAATGACTATTATTTTGTTGCATATTCACACAATACTTGTGATTCACATTTTATCCTAACGCTATAAATACACACACACATATATATATATATATATATATATATATATATATATATATATATATATATATATATATATATATATATATATATATATATATATATATATATACATTTTCACATCTAATTATACACAAACATGTGAATCTTTAAATGTATATATATATATACATAATCACACACATACATTCGTGTGCACACACACATATGCACCATATATATATATATATATATATATATATATATATATATATATATATATATATATATATATATGTTATAAGCACATGTGATTATATACAAAAAATAATAATAATAATAATAATAATAATAATAATAATAATATATGTTATATGAATATTCACATATGGTTATCAATAGATATTGGTATTTGTTAGGTATATTCACATGTGATTAAGCATTGCTGCTACTTATTTATTTTTTATTTTGTATTGTAACAAGATGAACTTAATATTCTTGAAAAATACACCAATTGCACTTGTGAACAGTTTAATCATGTTGTTATATTGAACAAACATGTTTTTAGAATATTGATGAAAAAAGATCTCAAGAACATACCACAACAAGATATTTTGAAGTGATGGAGAAAGGATGCAATATATTCCAATTGTCATCTTAGTAGATATCAGTTTAACGAAAGAGATGTTTCTATTGTCAAATTAGTTAATGAAATGTTATTTAATTTTGAATCTTGTCCAAATTTGGTGAGAGAAAAAAAAGGATATATAGATTTTTTTACAACCTATTCATTTATGTCATTTATGAATAATATATACATTTGATAAAGTTTAAATTTTGTTCACTTGTGATGATTTGTTTTACACGTTTATCTCATTGTTAAGTTTCTTTATAAGAAAGCATTATATTTTAACGATGTGTGATATTCACATATAAATACATTTGGTTATTCATATATAAATAATAGAAGTATTTTTCTTTCTACCATTTAAAATATTTTTTTTATATAAGTTTAAACACTTGGCACTCACATGTGAATATAATTGTAAATAATTTGATAATCACATGTGAATATAACTGTAAAATACGTGAAGCTTGTAGTTGTCAATATAAGTGTAAATATATTTTTATTATTTCACAATTACATTTGAATTCAAGTTCATTAACATGTGGGTATAATAGTTAAATATATTAATTTTGCAATTCTGAATCTATGTGAAAACTTAATTTTAATATCAGAAGCACGTGTGTGTGTGTATATATATATATATATATATATATATATATATATATATATATATATATATATATATATATATATATATATATATATATATATATATATATATATATATATATATATATATATATAGGTTCATGTGAGATGGCTTAATTTTGTGACACCTTGAGATGCATTTTTTTATTTTTTTTTATTTTTTTTAATTTTTTTTAGTTAATTCAAGTTCCGAAAATAATATTTAAAAAAAACAATTTTTTAATTTTTCCATTTATTTTGCATTTTAAAATTATTTTTAGAATATGTACAGTGTAATATTCTATTTAGAATATTTCACGTATTTTTCAAAAAAATAGGATTTTTTTATTTTTTTTTTAGTTAATTCAAGTTCCGAAAATAATATTTAAAAAAAGATTTTTTAGATTTTTCCATTTATTTTGCATTTTAAAATTATTTTTTAGAATATGTCAGTGTAATATTTTATTTAGAATATTTCACGTATTTTTTCAAAAAAAAAACGGGATTTTATTTATTTTTTTTATTTTTTTAGTTGATTCAAGTTCCGAAAATAATATTTAAAAAAAGAATTTTTGGATTTTTCCATTTATTTTGCATTTTAAAAATATTTTTAGATTTGGTTTCACGGTCTCACAAAATTAAAATGGTCTCAAATGAACCTGAACCTCTATATATATATATATATATATATATATATATATATATATATATATATATATATATATATATATATATATATATATATATATATATATATATATCAACATATAGTATTCACATAATATTCACATGTAAATATAAGATATATAATCACATGTGAATATAACATGTAATATTTAGATATGAATATATAATATACAGTTACCACATGTGAATATAATATGTGATATTCACACATGAATATGTATTCACACATAAATCAATTCAAAAATGATTAATACTAACTTTCGTATGTAAATAGATTATGATTATTAGTAAGTTTTATATATATGCATATCTTAAACACGAAAAGAAGACATAATGGTTTGTGAATTAATCTTATATAGTGTAAATATATTTTGTTACATATAAGTTAAACATTACACTAGCATATGCTACGTGTATTGGTAGGGTCCGTTTGATAGTTGCTGACTGAGAAAGTGCTGATTGAGAAAGGTCAGTTTGAATAATAAGTTCTGACTGAGTAAGAAACTATGTTGTTTGATTATACATCTGACTGAATGTGCTGACTGATGCAAAATGACCATTTTACCCTGATGCTCTTTATAATAATAATAATAATAATAATAATAATAATAATGATAATAATAATAATAATAATAATAGTAATGTATACAAAAACTTCCAACATAATAGACATTAAATATAGTATTTTAGAGATTAAAACACAAAAAACTTTTTAGCTTGCTGGTAAACATCATTATATGTATGGGGGAGACCCGAGTTTAATTCTTGTAACCTCCCATTTTACTTGTTTTTATCCAAAGCCAAAGGTATTATTGTAAAGTCTTGCTTTCTTTCTCAGTTAGCCTCCTGATAACTCCATTCTCAATCAAACATTTCTTACTGAGTCAGATGGACAAAGTTCGACAATCAAACACATTTTGCTGACCGAGTCAGCCAAAAACGTCTGACTTGACTCGGTCAGACGCATATCAAACGGGGCCTAACATATTAAAAATTGATAAATGTGTTCAATTTTACCACATTCACATTTGAAGATATGAATTATATTTTCTTCATTTAATAATGACCTCTATTCTAGACTAGCCAACCATCACCCGTGTGATAAGAACCAACCATTAATAAAATATTATCCGTGTGTTAAAGTATAACCATGCTTTGATTAACATGTAAATATAAATAAACATGTTAATATATATATATATATATATATATATATATATATATATATATATATATATATGTTATTGGAGAGGTAGAGATTAGCTAAAGAGCACTTGGATTTGAGACAGACGACTGAAACGGTGACATAGATCACCAAGATGTTTACTGAGTGGGCCTTATTCTGCCCTGAGTTTGTTAATTCAGAGTAGGCCTAGATGACGCAATAAATGGGCATAATCAAGACTGAAATTTGACAGTTTGTGTCTACCCAACGATACAATACCCTTCTCGAGCTTCAAGATGCTACGAGGAGGAAAGAGATTGAGATAGAGACCCAGACAAGGGAGCTGTGTCAGGCTCCGGTTCAGTCCCAGCCTACAACTAAGTGGTTCAATCATGTTGATTTACGATCTAGGGGACATAGGGGTTGCACTTATGTTAAATGCAACAAGCTTCATTTGGGTGCTTGTTTGTTTTCTTCAGGGTGCCACAAATGCAGCAGGGAGGACCATATCACTAGGGATCGTAGTCACTAGGCCCCAATAGTGAGCCCAAAATTTGATATAACTATGATTAGGTTGGCCATGTGAAGGACATCTACCCCTTACTCGCAACGAGACAAATGAAGGCTCCAATACTGGCTACTTTGAGGATGACAGATTCATACCAAGGCAGGGCGAGCCCCAAAGGCTCGAGGTCATGAATTAGAGGAGGCTACGGTGGCGTTAGACTTAGTGGACTCCTTTCCTGATCTTGTGATTTTTGACTTGAGTGTGAGTCAGTCCTTTGTGTCTCAGTCTTTCAGTATGAGTTTGACTTATATCTTATAGATTTGGAGTGCCCGTTAGGAGTTTCCATTCCCAACAAGCACGAAGTTTCCGCTTCGAGCGTTTTTCAAGATTGTGTTTTGGAGATCTTGGGGGTGTCTTAACTGATCTATTTGATCTCTATCCCTATGAAGGATATCTGTGTGATAGTAAGGATGGAGTAGTTGAGCAGTTTTTGTGCGATGATTGACTGTGAGGGTCAGGGGTGGTAGTTCGAACCCAAGTGGGGGAGAACTGATTATCTACGGAGAGGGTACCAGAGTTAAATCAGCCTTTTGTTCTACTGACAGGGCTCGGGAGTATCTTCAACACGGTTGTTTGGGTTATCTAGTATATATGGTCGACACACGGGTCTAGAAGGAGGTTTCGGTTTTAGATGTGCTTGTAGTTAGGGAGTTTCGAGATGTGTTTCCGGAGGAATTACCCGGTGTGTCTCCTACGAAGCAGGTTGAGTTTAGGATTAATATGGTCCCCAATGTAGCCTTGATTTCTAAGGCATCATACAAATTTGCACCACCAGACATGCAGGAGTTGTCCTATGAGCTACAAGAGTTGCTAGGAAATTAGTTTATTATACCGATCTGTTCGCCTTGGGGAGTAACGATCATGTTTGTGAAGAAGAAGAAGAAGAAGAAGAAGAAGAAGAAGTATGGGTCTCACTTTATGTGTATTGGTTATCGGGTGTTAAGAGTGTTAACGTTGTAGAGCGGTTACCCATTTCCACGGATTGATGACCTTTTTGATTAGCTGGAAGGTGCATCTTGATTCTCCGAGTTTGATTTGATGTCAGGGTATCATCAGGTGAGGGTTAGAGAGGAGGATGACGAGAATACAACATTCCAAACTCATTATGGTCATTATGAGTTCCTTTTGATGTTGTTTAGGCTCACCAATGTTCTTGCAACATTAATGGATTTGATTATTCGGGTATGCAGGCCAATACTTGATTGATCAGTCATCATTTTTATTAATGTTATCATGGTCTATTCTAAGACTAGGGAGTAGCATGAGGAGCACCTTCAAGTGCTTCTGGGAGTTTTAAGGCGGGAACGATTGAATGCCAAGTTCTCAATGTGTGGGATTTGGTTATGGGATGTCTAGTTCTTGGGACACCTCGTTAACTAGAATGAGAATTCAGTAGACCTGACCAAGATTAAGAAAGTGATGCAGTGGGAGGTCCCAAAGTCTCCCTTGAGGATCAGAAGCTTTCTTGGTTTAGCAGGGATTATCGGAGATTTATTCAGGATTTATCCAAGATGTTTGTACCCCTAACTCTTCTTACAAGGAAGGACATGGATTTTCATTAGGGAGCTAAGCCGAAGGCTACTTTTGAGACGCTAGAAGCTATGTGAGTCCCTAGTGTTGACTCTCCTTGAGTGTGTTGAGGATTTTGTTGTATATTGTGATGTATCCATCATCGGTTTGGGGGCAGTATATTGTGATGCATCCATCACCAGAGATGGAGAGTGATTGCTTATGCTTCTAAGCAGCTGAAGCCACATGAGGTTCGATATATGACGCATGATCTGGAATTGGGGGTGGTGGTGTTTGCCCACAAGATTTGGTGGTATTATTTGTATGGGGTTTGGTGTACCATCTACACAGATCACAATAGTTTGAGATATCTCACAGAGTAGCTGAATCTGAACTTGATACAACGTAGGTAGCTTAACGTGCTTAAGGATTATGACTTCAAGATTCTATACCATCCGGGGAAAGTGAATGTGGTCACTAAGCCTTGAGCCGCAAGTCGGCTAGTTCTTCGGTTTGGAGATTATGTATGAGGATTTTGATTGATTCTCCACTTCTGGATTTTATTAGGGAGGCTCAGGTCAAGGGAGTCAAGAAGGAAAATTGGAAACAACAGAGGACCATGGGAGAGATTGATAGGTTTTCTACCGATAGCCTTGGATTATTGACCCGGTTGATCGGATTTAGGTATCGGATTTTGGTGGGATTAGGCAGACTGTGTTGGAGGAAGCACATAAGTCTAGATTTTGAAAACACCTTAAAGACACCAAGATGTATCGGGATTTGAGACTTAGCTATTGGTGTTCGTGTATGAAGAGGGAGATAGCTTGGTATGTTGAGAGATGCTTGACTTATCAGATGGCCAAGGCCGAGCACCAGAGGTCGCATGACAAGATTCATCCTTTGGAGGTTCCCATGTGCAAATGGGAATATATCACCATGGATTTCATCACCGAATTACCTTGTATGGCTAAGGGGTTCAATGCAATATGGGTTATAGTGTACCATCTTACTAAGAGTTCCCACTTTCTAGCTATTCAGGAGAGCTCCTCGGCCGAGAAATGAGCCGATGTCTATGTGTGCGAGATCATCGCTCGGCATAGAGTTCTAGTTTCTATTTTATCTGATCGATATGTTTAGTTCAATTCAATGGCAGAGTTCCCATGAATAACTGGTATGAGGTTGCATTTCAACACTACTTATCATCCACAAACTGATGACTAAAGTGAGAAGACCATTCAGACACTTAAGGATATGTTGAGAGCTTGTGTCATATATTTCAGTAGGAGTTAGGACTCATACCTTCTCCTTACCGGGTTTTCTTACAGCAACAACTATCACTCTAGTAACAATGCACTGCCTTTTGAGCTTCTTTATGGGAGGAGGAGTCGTACCCCAGTCTATTCGGGGGAGGTTGCTCATAGGGTTATGGGAAGGACCGAGGTAGTCCTTCAGATTAGCTATGTCGACAAACGTCAACCTAGAATGGTGTAATACGCTTCAGGAAGAAGGGAAAGTCGGGGCTTGGTTTATTGGACCGTCTCGATTGATTGGCAGGGTTGGCAAGGTAGCTTATCGATTGGATCTGCCTAAGGAGCTTAATTAGATTCACAACACCTTTCAAGTTTCTCAACTACAGAAGTGCATAGCTGATGATTAAGTAATGGTTCCATTAGATGATATTCAAGTTATTGATCGCCTGCATTATGTTAAGAAACTTGTGGTGATTTTGGATAAGAAGACGAAGGCCTTGCGTAACAAGGTGGCATCTTTGGTTAAGGTGTAGTGGCAGCATCAGAAGGGTTTTGAATGGACTTGGGAACCCAAGGCAAAGACGCGTGAGCACTGCGATGAGTTCTTCGTGACAGCAGACTTCGGGGACAAAGTCTAATTCAAGTGGGGGAGAATTGTAACCTTCATCATCCAGTTAATTTACATTTGTGACCCTTATATATGAAATTTGTTGCAAAATCGATCCCTTGGCCACTAGAGTAGAAAAGGCATTTATTCTTGAGTATGTTGAGCGTACACTTATATATGATGGGAGTACTAGGAAGAAACTCAAACCTTAATTATCAGGGTTTGTACCATATTTAAACATCCTTATCTCATTAAGACCCATTCATTCACCAGCCTCCATCTCTCTTTTCTTCCCTAGCAAACTCTAATATCCATTTGTGGTGTTTTGTGCTTATTTTGGTGTTTGGTGTCCATTGTAGAAGGAAGGAAACCATTAGAAAGCAAAGAAAGAGCACCAAACTTCATTCCTATGAGTTTTACACCTCTTAAGAAACCTCCAGAAGGTATAGAGTTATAAACTTGTTGATTATGTCATTAGATCTTGCTAGATGTGGAGTTTTATGCTTTTTAGTCCCATAATCTTGGTCTATTTGGGTATTAGCTACTCTAGACCAAATGAGTTGTCCTTTTGGACGTTTTAGAGTGTCTAGAGTGATAAAAATAGGATCTTGGTCCTTATTTTCCTTCTATGTAAAGGTTACAATGTCTTTATGTATTAATAAGTTAAGGTTTTAGCTTTTGGACAAGAGGTCGTGGAGAAAATAAGATCTTAATATGAGGATTTGGATTCAGACGTAGTATGTTGGGCTTATCAATGGGTAAGCTGCACGTACTAGGTTTGAGTCTCATGATTTTCGATGGATTGTGGCAATTGAGTACGCATGGCATACTCCGCCAGGTTGGCCTTCCCTTAACCATGTGACTTGCTGACTTTGACCTTTGACTTAGGGTTTGACCAAGTTTAACTTAGGTGTATTTTGGGTATTTTGAGCTGTGATTTGAGTTTAGGCCACTGTCTATGTATAGGTGACCTGTAGAGTTGATATTTGGAGCAACATTCTTTCCTTATATCTTTTTCAGATTATGAGGTGAGTTTCCTCAATGTACTTATGGGTCGAAGGCACGAATGTTGATCTAGTAGTTTATATATCTTGATTTAGAATGTTGCTATGTTATAGAAATCTATTAGATCTATATGGTTAGCTGTTTTTTGGTTAAATTTTCATTTGTTGCATATATCAACATAATGCAGGTGGGTTGATGCAATACTGCTCTGTGAAGAAGCCAACAAACTCGGGAGCGAGCCAGACATAAGATGTAGGTTAAAAAGGCAAGCCAGACTTATTTTGTGTGCTTGGGAAAAATCCAGACATGAGCTGTTGGCCATAAAGGCAAGCCAGACTGATGTTGTGGGCACAGGGGTAATCCAGCCTGATGGATATAAGCCCAATATGCATGCTATTATATCTTTCTATGGTGGTATTTCAGGGAACTCTCTATGCTTTGACTTACATTTTAAGTTTTATGTTTCAGATACTTAAAATGATCAGGGAAAGCAAAGGCATGATTGTATACATCCTTTAGTGACATATTTTGGGGTTATTATGATATACAAATTTTGGAACAATCATCCTTGATCTTGGGTTTCTATTACTTGGGTTTGATTAAAAACACTGATTTCTCCTTAATTAAAAATGAAAATTTTTATGCGTATTTTGGAATGTTACAATATGCTTTGAAAGTGGTGGCGACGATAATATTTAGGGTGATTAGAGTGAGGATGAACATGGAACTTGGTGAAGAAGGTGATGCATTTCAGGACCATCGCCTCTAGGGTGGTGATGGTGGTGGACATAGTGATTATTGGGGTGCAGATCAAGATGGGGGTTGCGAAAGTCTATGACAGTGGCGGTGAGTGGTTATATTGGATGTTAAGTTTTGGGAGCGTATTTTAGGGTTTCTTGAAGACGGGTAGTCGGGAGAGGGTGAGAGATAGATAGAGTGGAAATGCTTAACGTGTATATGGTAATAAACAGTTTCAATTGGATATGAGTAATACGTGGTCAAACTTTGATGCATTCACAATCTTATCATCATATTTGACTTTTTAATAAATGTTGGTCAGTAATATTCAGTATTTTTCTAATGCATAAAGTGATTGAAAATATTACATTAAAGGCTTCTATGACTTAATTCTCAGTGTTTGACCATATGTATATTAAGGTATTATATATATATATATATATATATATATATATATATATATATATATATATATATATATATATATATATATATATATATATATATATGGGAAAAAACCCTAAACAAACCCTAAAAATACATAAAAATATACTTAGAGATCACAATTTTTTTAACTTTATATTCTTAAAAATCGCAACTTTTTATATAGGTTCGCTGAAATTTTTTTTGAAAAAAAACCAAAAAAATAAAAAATATATAAAAATCAATAAAATAAAAAATTTGATTTTTTTAATTTTTTTTTTTCAACGAATTTATAGAAAAAAACTGCAATTTTTAAGAGTATAAAATTAAAAAAAAAAAAAAAAAAAAATTGTGATCTCTAAGTATTATTTTATGCATTTTAATGATTTTTAGGGTTTTTCTTAGGTTTTTTTTTTGTTTTCCATATAATCATTCCATATATATATATATATATATATATATATATATATATATATATATATATATATATATATATATATATTTGTGTGTGTGTGCATACACACACACCCACACATACATTCACACACACACACACACATATATATATATATATATATATATATATATATATCTATATATATATATATTATACTATATTATAACATATTATTTATATCTTGAATTTTAAAATGTATAAGTTACAAAGCTTTTTTTACAAATCATTTATGCATTAATAATTCATTAATAATGGCTAAAAGTTTAAAGATTTGAATTAAGGAACGTAATTAAGAAATTCAATTTGAAGCAAAATGAAAATTTTAAAATATTAAATAAATGTCTAGAAATTTATTTACATTTGTTAAACAAGACATTAATATTAATTAATTTACATCAATAGTATAAATAGATAATATATATATATATATATATATATATATATATATATATATATATATATATATATATATATATATATAATGTACAAACATAAGTATTTTATTTAAAGCTTGTAACTTTTTTTATTATTTAATAACTAATAATAAAATGTAATAATTATTTCCCACTAAAAAACTATATATCAAAAAAATCCATTTGTCGTCGCTACTTTGTATGGGCGGATATTAGAAGAAGAATCTATTGAAAGTAAATTGTTATTTTGGGTAAGAAAGTTGAAATGCATTGTCATAGTAGGTAAAAATCTAAAGTACATTTCAAAAAAAATTATAGAGAAGTACAGTACTATAACAATAAAAAAATATTATGGTAAACACTGGGAGAAAAATCACGAAAGGTAAGTTGCTATTATGGGGTAAGAAATTTAATGTGAATTGCTATAACCAGTAAAAACCTAAGTAGATTGCCTATCATGTTTTCCTTAGATGTGTAATGCAACTATATGAAATAAAAGTAGATATTATAACAACCATTTTGTTTATGAAACGCGTAAGAAGAAGACCTCTAAGTTAAGTGTCATATTTTACCATCATCAGTATTATTACAATTTACATATGAGTCAAAAGCATCTATTTAAATCCATATATTCCTTTATTATTATTTATCAAGTAGTGTTTTACATATTTGAAATACATACAGGGGCGGAACACAAGCACTACAACTAAGTAGGGGGCCGGAATCAAAACTTCATAATTGAAATATGTAAAGAAGTTTTATTTATTTCAAAATTATAACATATCAAAAGTGTAAACAAGAAAACTAATAGAACGTTACATTACTTATCAAAGTGGAACGCGACGATCTTTTGCATTTTTAAAGTCTTCTATAATCGTCTCTAAACTAATCTTTTCAGCAACTTCCCGCTTGAAGTGCAAAACCAATGAGTCATTCAAAAACTCGTCTTTCATTTTGTTCCGTAACCTTGTTTTAATGAGGTTCATTGCTGAAAATGACCTCTCTGTTGTTGTTGTAGAAACTGAAAGAGTAAGTATGAAACTAGCTACTCGATAAATAAGATGAAAGTTCGCTACTCTTCTAGTTTTTATCAACCATTGACACAATTCTGACAGAGATGTCAATAGTTTATAATCTGCATGTTGAACAACATCAATCTCATAATGTTGAAGTTGTATTTTCAAAACTACTTTCTCTTGTTCATGGAAATCTTCAGGATAAAACTTCTCTACTAACTTAATTACATCACCACTTCGAAAAGGCTCATCAACACTTTTAGGATCTAAAGTTGTTGAAGGTCGAAGCAACTCTATTGATCTTTCACTGAATCGATGATGTAGTTCCATTAATTGACAATTAATTGCTTCGTAAAATATATCTACTCGGTAATGATGTTCTAGTGTATGATCACTAAGCTCATTACGCACTCGGGCCCCTCTAGTAAAGTATGGAGAAGTCATATGAGGGATATCAATGTTGCGTTCTTGACAAAACGACATAACAAGAGACAACAAACCATCCCATCTTTCATCTTTCATTTTTTGCAATAACAATTTGGTGGATGCAACTAGCCTGAATGCATTACAAATATCTTGAGATTGTCTTTGTAAAGCTTGACAAAGTAAATCAGTGATCTCCATTATTTCTTGCTCGAGATGAAGAACAAAAATGAACTCAAATGTAGTTATAGACTCATATGTTGAATCTGCATTGCCTTTGATTAGACCAGTGCCATCCATAATAACTTTAAGTAAAACCTTACAAGTTGGACTAAACATTTTGATTAAGCTCGAAACTGATTTCAGGTGAGAACTCCATCGATTATCACCAGCTCGTTGTAATGTACCAATTTGATTAAGACCTCCACCTGTCTCTAACTCGTCAATAGAAATCTTATATGCAATTTCCTCAGCTTGTGCATCTCTAAGTTGGTCGGTACGCTTGGAGTAAGCACTAACAACATTGATAACAAAAGATAATCTAGTAAAAAACTTTTGTAATGCAACAACTCCTTGTGAAGCAGCCATTAAGCTAATTGTAATCGATGGGCAAAATAATGAACGTAATACGCATATGGACAATCATTTGAAATCAATGCTTGCAAACCCTTGAAATGACCTCGCATATTTCTTACACCATCATACCCTTGACCACGGATCGACTTAAGATCAAGATTATTACATGACAATACATAATAAATTGCACTTTTAAGAGTTTGTGATGTAGTGTCGGGTACATGAACAACCCAAAGAAACGCTCCATAATAAAGTCATCTTTATTTAAAATCTCAAAACAATTGACATTTGTTCTTTATTAGACTGGTCACGTGCTTCATCAACAACTAAACAAAATTTTCCACCATTAATCTCCTCACAAATCATCCTCCTCACCCTAGTTGATATAAGGTTTAGAATCTCTTTTTGAATTGACGGTGACATATATAATGCATGTTTAGGAGTAGTACGGAACAATTCTGTCATCTCTGTGTTAAAATAGCAAAATCCCCTCAAGATTTCACAAAAAATTCCTTTGTTTATGGAATCTGATCCTTCATCGTGACCTCTATATGCAATTCCTTGAAAGGCACACAAACGGATTGTATAAATAGTAGTATTATTTTTACACTCTTCTTCTGTAAATGTCTAAAATACATTTCGTATATTATGCGCCTCATTTAACAAATCATCACATGATTTTTGTGCAACATTGTGAAAAGATGTGCACTCAGTCCCTATGTGATGCAAAAGGCACAACTTTTTCCACCAACTTTCTTCCAGTTCTGGAATCCATCTATAGTAAATGCTCGTTGGCCGTAGTGTCCCATTCTAGAAGGCTTATTGAATAGAAAATATGGAAAACAAAACGTAGCATCTAAGCTCTCTGAATATTCAAGCCAAGGATATAACTTAAACCAAGAAGCTTGAAAACTACGTTTATGGGTTTCTGGACCAGATTTTGGATTTACAGAAAGTCTTTGTTAAAAAGGACCATGATTAATATATGTTCGTATAATAGTATCTCATTGATTTATTGGATAATCATAAATTTGCTTATGCAAACCAGGATCTCGTTCTAGTGTACTAAGATCAATTTCATTATTTTCAACACAATTTTTTTTTGAAGCGGTTCTCAGTAATTGCAACATTGGGTGTAGGGGTATCTTCATCCAAAACAATCTCCGGTGGGTTTTGGGAATTTTGAGTAGAACTTGAGTGTTTTCTTTTGAAAAATCCATCGATAGTAGATTGTTTTTTCATATTCATATAAACTACACAATTAAATTTACTAACAATTAATAAATAGCAAATAAACAAATGAAGTTTTTTATTTTCAAAAACTAATATAAAGTGCATATAAATTTAATTAGTTTCATTTGAATATATGATCATAGCATAGAAAAGAAATATAAATACACAAATATATATCATCGTTAACAACAAATATAAATAATCACATATACAAATACAAATGTATGACAAATATTATATACTTATATGTTAGGTTAACAAATATAAGATAAATATTATATATGAATATCTTAGGTTAGCATAATTATATATACATATATATATGATAATTGATAAATATTATATATATATATATATATATATATATATATATATATATATATATATATATATATATATATATATATATATATGCATATCTTGGTCTAATGCAAATAAAGTAAGCAATATAAATGAATAAAAATAATATTATCAGACATTGTGTAGACATTGCGTGTATATGTTGTAATCGTACTACCATTCATACTTTATTCAATTCTATTTATATTTTATTCCATTTTCTACCTTTTCTTTTCGACCAAGTAAAGCCAATAAATAAATAGATAAAGAAATGCAGACTGAGAAACATAAAGCTCCTTAAGCAAATGGGGAGCGATGAAGTCACAAAGAAGAAGAAGAAGAAGAACCTGATGGAAAATTGCAGCCGACTGAACACTCAAGCGAACGTCGGTCGACAGAGGTTAAATTTCAGTAGTCCTCGCTCCGACGACTAGCAAGGAGATGAGAGGGCGAACGGTACAAATTTGGCGGCGACCGGAAAAGAGTACAACACAGAAACGATCTTAAATCAGGCAGCGTTCTCCGGTGAGACTTGAGAATTAGCTTTTCGGCGGCCGGAATAAACTTTGGATTCTTTGTTCACTTTTTCAGTTTAATTTCTTAAACTTAAACATAGGTTAAATTGTTGTAAATTTGATTAGATTTTGGAGTTTTTATAGATTTTAATAGATATTAAGTTTCCTTATTTTATAAATTCCTAAAAAACAAGGATTCCTTTGATTTTGTTATTTATATTCCAAAAATTTTGTTAACAGATTCCTAATGATCTGGAAACCTGGGGTGGGGGGAGGGGGAAAGAGGCTATGCTAGTTCTTTTTTTTTCAACATACAACATACAAAGTTAGATATTGTAATTTCACTGGGATAGGCCATGTAGCGACAATGTTTTGTTTTTCCATAGTTTTATGCCTAACCCCTCAAAGTAAACACTACAAAAATAGAAACCAATTTAAAGTAAGAAAAAAAATTAGGGATAATGACTTGAAAAGGTAACGAACTTTTGACTTTTGTCACATTTAGTCACTAAACTTTTTTTCGTTATCTATTTGCCACTAAACTATTGAAATTGTTCACATTTTACCTTTATGACCGGCTGTTACCGGTCATAAGGGTAAAATGTGAACAGTTTCAATAGTTCAGTGGCAAATAGATAATGAAAAAAAAATTAGTGATTAAATGTGAACAAAATCGTAAGTTCATTTCCCTCTAAAAAGTTCAATGACTAAATGTGAACAAACTTCCTATTGTATTATGTTCTAGCAAAATTATTTATTTTTGTTTAATTGTAGCAACATTTGTTGATGAAGAAATCTATGAAATAAAAAAACAAAATGTAACATCCGGATTTTCAGGTATCATCATTTAAGTATTTTTATTTTGAGTTAAGAAGAGAGACTCGACGAGTTGACGCCTCAACTCGTCGAGTAAGGTCACGACTGATGACTCGGATTAATGAATGGACTCGATGAGTCGGTAAGGCGACTCGACGAGTTCGTGCTGTTGGCAGAAACCCTAAATCTTTGGGCTCGAGCCATATTTAAAGGCATTTATGGCCTTCAATTGCGACTACCTTTCCCATAAGTGAGAACCCTAGCGAACTTGAGTGTGTAGAGTGAGAGGAAGAGCTATCTTGAGCTTTTTGGTGTGATAGATCTAGACCCTTCTAGGTTTGGAGAGCCGAGAATATGAAGCTTTAGTAGAGTAAACCTTGGGGTTCAAAGTTAGGAAGCATTTATGGTATATATAGTTACTTTCATCTTATACATAGATATGAAGTATTTTATATAAATTACGTGTTATGTGTGTATATTATTTGAATACTTTCTGTCTATACTGGATGAACGATTTTATACATGTTTTAAAAGATTTAAACGGTATATTTATTTTATATCTACAAATATGTTGCGGATGAAACATGGGTAGATGAGATAGTTGGTGTGTGATGAAATAAAATGATGAGAGATAGGTGATGATAGAAAGGTGGTGATAATTAGGTAAATAGATGATGAAGAATATGTGATGTAGGATGAAAGGAGATACCATAACCTTTACCAGCAATGTGGCGATGTAGTCATCTACTAGAGTATAGATGGCGACCACGAACTATTCTAGACAACCCAGTGGAAACACCAGCAGACCCATAACCTGTACGTGATGAATTACGAGTTCATGCGATGTTGTAACTACGTATTCATGTGGTGATACTCTAACCCCTTACTATGAATTATGATTTCAGACGATGTTGTAACTACATATTCATCGGATGTCACAAATTTCGCATGTCAAACCAATGGTCATAATTCACATTAGTGAGAATGGTTCATTTTTTTGTAAAACCAAAATCAGATTGGAAATTTTGATTTTTTATTTCGGAAAATATCAAACCATTGGTTTTTTATTTCGGTTTTGGTTTTTTGTTTTTTTTAAATATATTTTCAGGGTTTTGTTTTTTTTTTTATTTCATAGATTTCTTCATCAACAAATGTTGCTACAATTTAACAAAATAAATAATTTGCTACAACATAATACAAGAGGAGGTTTGTTCACATTTAGTCATTGAACTTTTTAGAGGGAAACGAACTTTCGATTTTGTTCATATTTAGTCACTAAACTTTTTTTCGTTATCTGTTTGCCATTGAACTATTGAAACTGTTCACATTTTACCCTTATGACCGGCAACATCCGGTCATAAGGGTAAAATGTGAACAATTTCAATAGTTCAATGGCAAACAGATAACGAAAAAAAGTTTAGTGACTAAATGTGACAAAAGTCGAAAGTTTGTTACCATTTCAAGTCATTATCCCAAAAAATTAAAGTATCACTATAGTCTATAAATCAACCCAAACTAGTGTACATATTTACCTTTCATAGGAGAAGTTTATTATAAAAGTTTTTAAATAATCCTTCCTTACGTGCGTGTGTATATATATATATATATATATATATATATATATATATATATATATATATATATATATATATATATATATATATATATATATATATATATGAAAAAGTCCAATAAAGAACCATAACTATTGGTTCTTCAAGGAACGAAATCTTTTTTTTTATTTCAATTTCTGGAGCTTATTCTTTATCGAAAAAATATCTAAATTAATATATTAACATTGTGAATATGAAAAATATTTTTCGGATTCATCGTGTGAATCCGGATTCACGTTGTGAATTTTCAAAGATTTACATTGTGAATTTGACGTAAAAAAAAAATCAAATTTGATATCATTGGAAAAAGGATAAAAAGTTATGAATTTCTGTATTTTTAGTTTTTTTTAATAAAAAATAACTTTTAAAAGTTGAAAATAAGATTGGTTTCTTGGTTAATTATGATTCTCTCACTCTCTCTCTCTCTCTCTGTATATATATATATATATATATATATATATATATATATATATATATATATATATATATATATATATATATATATTAAACTAGTTGGATATTGCATTGCATTATTTCCATCTATCTGTTGTATGAATTTTATACCTTTTAAACCTTTCAAGTGAAAAGTTTAATAAGTTGTAAAAAGAATGTTGACAAAAAAACATAATGTCTTAAAGAGCAAAGATGAAGAGATTTTTATTAAAGAGTTAGGTTTTTTAAGCTTTCAATTGATTTTAGTTATTACATGACTATAAAAGATAAGGGGATTCTGCTATTACTTACTACGCATTTCCAAAGTCAAACCTATTATTTTGACATATACTTTGGTGTAAGTAGTGACTGAGGATTAAAATGCTACGGAATGTTTTAAAGGTCACTTGGCTATAGTGGTTTCTTATCTTCTGTAAAAATATTCTAAATTGATGACCCTAAAATAAAACATCGTTTAAACTAAAATTGTTTTGGAATATTAAGATATTGGAACCTAATTTCCGCAAAAGACCGTTATTACTTTTAAAAGGTATTCTAAATGTTTTTAAAACATAAATTAAAAGAGGGCGTTTCATTAAATGGTTATGTAAATGAATGACTTAGCTAATTAAATCTAATTAAATCTAAATGATGATGATATCACATGTAAATGGAACCCTTAACTATGACAACTGTCAAAGTTGATATTGAATAGGTAGTATACAACCCTTGGATTGCAAGTAAACTGGACCTAGGATGAGATTGCTACCTAGTCGCCCAAGTGACAACATATGGACTCTTTCTTACTTGAGACACATGCTACAAATTATACTATTTTCATTGCATGAGCTCTACATGAAATATCATTTGTACACCTAGAATATGTACTTCCTATATGAAATTGCAAATTCTACACATAGAGAAGAAAAATGGCATTTTGCAAAACAACAATATTTTACTAGTTATTGGCGAATTTATATGTTAAAAATAACTTTTTTTCAACTAATTATGTTGGCAAAATTAATGGCATTCGTAAAGCTTTCATGATATTTTATTTGTTAGAAATAGACTTATGAAATTATATAACTTTGAAAAACCATTTTTTATTCAAATTACATTGATAACTTCGAGATATAAAATACAAATATTATTTTGTAATACGTATTACCATGGGCAGGCCCAATTATCTTCAAAGCTAGTCCATGTTATTTTTAAAATTTTTAGACGTACTGGAAAATCTATGAAAATTTTACGTGTATTTTTTTCAACATGATATATCAAAAATCATATATGCACCCTCCTCATATTTTTTTAGAGATATAATTTTTTTGTAATTAGTCCTACGAAAGCCACAAAACAAAATGAAAACAAACGAATTGTCGTGATATTTTTGGAGTATAATAATGTAGAACATTTGCGATTTTATTTTTGTGTGATAGAACGTCTGACCAATGAAGGCTAGAAATGTGCCGCCAAAATACATGATAATAAGGTCAACGAGAATGGGTCAAATGATGCGCAGGTTCCGCCAATTAGTCAATTATTCAACTTGTGGTATTAATTAGGCAATTAGTCCTATATCTTTCCTATAAATAAACTCGTTGTTTTATTATTTAAAAAAATAAATTTGGATATTCTGGTAAGGATATTATAAAATTATATATTCGACGCTCTATCTATCACCTCAATAAACACAAAGATCTCATTTAACAACCAAGTAACATATGCTTATTTATTCATGTTATCATCTCGTAACTAGTATGTTATATCCCGCAATACGTAACATTATTTGGAAGTTCGATGCAATAAAAAGTAGGAGACAATTTAATTTCTCAAAGAAAAAGAGAAATTAAATTGATTCTTACTTTTTATGCCTACAAATGTTCCTACCCAATAAGTAACGCACACGGATTGAAGTTGAGTATATAGTAATAACCGTGTTTAAGGATTAATTTTTGTATGAATTGTTTTTGTGAGTTGTTTACATTGTTTCGAAAACTAGACCGGTGATTGAACATGTCGGCTTGTTAATTTGATGGTTCAATTATTATATTATAACTAAATGTAATATTTTAATTGATAAAATCATATGCATATTTAAAAGAATTTTCTGTCTAGCCTTTGAAATTTGAACACCCACTCATTACTTATTTACTCATATATGTAATTTATAAACTTAGAAAAATAAGTAATATAATTAATATAGTTTATAAAAAAAGAAAGAAAGAAGGGAAAGACTTGTAAATGATTAGGAGGCTGTGTGTTATATTTTATGTAACAATTGCGTGGCAAAATGGAAGTCCCACAAAGTGTCGGCCCAATTCACGAGGTTTCATTTTTCAATCCTCATAATTTTCAGTGATTCAGTCACTTGGGAGGTTATGATGTTCGGTATAACTTCTCATTTCCAGCCATCTGATCTCTCTTCTGGTTCAACCATTCATAATTTTCAGTGATTCAGTCATTTGGGAGGTTGTAATGTTTAATCTAGTTTCTGGTTCAGCAATTCAGGAGGTTTAATTTTTACTCATTCAACCCTTCAGAGGTAAAGAGTAAACAACATTAAATACAGTAATATGTAAAGAGGCAAACAACATTGAATATAGTTGAGCATCATTGTATGAATGTAATATATGGTTTCAAAAGGAGTAAACACAAAAAATGGTCCATGTAGTGTAATATATAGACATGGCCTTGATTATGCGAGTCGGCTATTATTTATGTTTTGAGAAAAATATATATATTTTTTAATGTTAGGGTATGTTTCAATTCAATTAGCTAGGGATAATTTGATATCAGTTTCTCTTTAACAAAGAAATTTCTATGTTCACCATTTAGTAATTACAATTTTGTATCGTAAGTTTTGGGTTCACCGTTAATGTCTTACATTTCATATGTTTGAGGAATCATTATGTTCACTATTTAACTTCATAATTAATTTGCAGCAAGGATTTCATTAAGAAGAGAGGATTCGATGGAGATGGGGAGATTGCTTTAAAAAAAGATGTACGTATTTCTTATGAGTTTATATCATGTAATTGTAATATATATATATATATATATATATATATATATATATATATATATATATATATATATATATATATATATATATATATATATATATATATATATATATATATATATATAGACAGAGAGAGAGAGAGCGAGAGAGAGAGGTAACTTCAATTGAGAAAATAAAAAAGGTTGAGAATGGGGGAATCATTCTCAACCAATCATTTAGTTAGCATATTAGCATAAAATACACGGTGATAAATTTGTAAATATGATATATTAACCTTCAATCACAGATACCATTTCTTCTGGATCGTTTATTTATTCTTCATCAACATCTGTTATTCATTCATCTCGATTGTTCCTCTGTGTTCTTCATCAACATCATACAACATCATATGTTCTTCATCAACATCATACGTTCTACTACTTATTCGCTATCAAAATCATATGTTCTTCATAAAAAAGACATCGACACTTCATAAAAACATCAATTATTCATCAAAAATCTTTGTTTATTCATCAAAATGCTGTGATACGTCATTAAAAACATTTATTTGTACTACTAAGTGTAAGTCGTGATTCAATCTTGTACAGTTTCATTGACATCAAGCAAAATCGTTAAAATAATCCATATTTATCGATGTCACATCATTTAGTGATCAGAAATCATCGAAACTTCATCAAAGGAACCTTCGCCAATATTAAACAACAGGTAGCAATCGAAAGTTCATCAACATAACCATATATTTGAAGATTTTTTTAAAAATCGTTTTTCATGTTTGAAAAACATCGTTTTTTATACATTTTTTTTCACAATTTTTTATATAAATCTATTAATTATTAATCGATTTTGATAGGATTTGATTTGTTTTGTAATTATTGGCTTCAATTGTGAATTTTTTTACCATAGTTATATAAGTTAATTTATTTGCACGCCAACTGTTCGATGAAATGCATAAACTAAATATATCACATAATATTCACAAGTGAATATGTTTTTATACGAGAATCAATGTATATCTTTTAAAAACACAGAGCAAGTATGTAATTGATATGTGAATAATATATAAAAAAGTATATTCACATGCGAATACATGCATGTAATATTCACAAATGAATACATGTAATATTCATAAATGAATACAGGTAATACGTCATTTTAAGATCCTAAGTAAGTTTGTAATTCATATATGAATAACATATAAGAATTATATCCACATATAAACATATGTAATATTCACAAATGAATATATATGTAATAATTAAATGTGAATATATATATATATATATATATATATATATATATATATATATATATATATATATATATATATATATTATTCACAAATGAATAAAACTATCAATAAACCGAGGACTATAAAATATATAAAATTAAATATAAAAAACATATTTGATAAGAATATATATTTATTCACATACAACTTATCTTTTTAGGTTAATAAAATAATTATATAAGCATATATATTTTTATTAACGTTATATTCATTTGTGAATAAATGATAACTTTTTTTTTCAGAAAATTATAAAAATAGAAAAACGTCATTTTGAGGCTCTAAACAACCTCGAATGGCCAAAAACACCGTACGTCATGGCGAAGCGGTGAATTTTGTAAATCGCACCATTTTATATCAAATATGCGAATTTCGTCCAATTCCGAGACTAAACTTCATTGCGGCAAATTGTTTTGATGATATCACTAAATTTTCATTCCTACATCATCATTATTCATATATGAATAAAGTTTAGAAATAACATATTTACTGATGATGTTACTAACTTTAATCCTACTAGTAAAATCATCATTATTGTAATCTTTTATTTTTATTTATGTGAATAAACTATACATGTTGATTTATTTATTTTGTGAATAAAACCTTTATATATAAAAATAAATAATACACTACAAGAATTGGTTTGTGCATAGTTTTTTTTGTATAATGTAACAATATTATTTTACATGTAAAATCAACATTATACTAAGACAAACAAAATTGTATTGGTTAATGAATATCATTTGCATTTGAATTTAATACGATCAAAATGAAGAATATATTAAATTGTATAACATTTACATGTGAATATAAAAACATGTTGTCTTCGTTAATGATATCTTCTCAATTACATCAACGAATCGTCAACCAACGAGATATGAACCAACCAATGACTGAAATGTTATTATTTTATTGAGTTATAACGATGCCTGAAAAACATGTGAATACACATAAAAAATGTTAAAAATATACTTTTACTTCATAATAATAACGATTTATCACATTCTAATTATCACATGGTAAATTCACATATGAATGTATAATCATATATGAATATTATATGATATATGTTGTTTATATTGTATATTTACATGTGATATTATATGGTATATTCACAAATAAATATTACATAGTATATTCACATATGAATATTATATAGTAGATTCATATGAATATTATATGGTATATTTACTTGTGAATATTACACATTCTAGTCACATCTAAATATTACATGATATATATTCATTCATAAATATTACACAGTATATTCATATATGAATAATATATAATATATACACTTGTGAATATGATACAGGATATTAATATTTAAATATTAAACGATGCATTCACTTGTAAATATTACATAATATTTTCACTTGTAGGTATTAGATGCTATATTCACTTATGAATACTATATGATATACTCATATGTGAATATTACACAGTTTATTCACATATGAATATTACACATGATATGAACATATGCATATTACAAGATATATTCACAAATATATATAATTTTTATATGTTATTCACATATAAATAACATATAAAATTGTATATTTTTTTTTTGTGTTTTAATAATCATATATTGATTAAGGTGCGAAAACATATTCATACGTGAATATAACGTGGTCATTTAGTTTATGCATTTCATCAAACAGTTGGAGTGGATACAAGTAAACTTTCTTAAAAATGCTAAAAACATGATACTTTGACTATTTAAAACTTACAAAATAGTAGATTGATAGAGAATTATATAAAAGTTTTCAAAAAAAAAATGATTTGATGTTTGTCTAACCTTAATTTCGAAGTTTTGTTTGATGATCGATGTTGAATGAAGTATATGAAGTGAAACTGTTGTTGATTATCGATGATATTGATCTAATGACACCGGGAGTAAAATTAATCGTAGATGTTGAAGACATTCTCGTACTCAAGCATAGTTGAAGGTTGGATTGAAAGAACCAAAAATGATTTTTTTTGATCTACTGTTGAATGATGTTGATGAACATGTTTTTGACGAAGATGGATGATTGATTAATACTAGATGATGTTGATCGATGATTTAATTGAAGAAATCTGGATGATCGTTGAACGTTAGAGAAGAAATTTGGATGATGAACGATCGAGTATAATGAATTTGAATTGTTATCAAATTATCCACAGTTACATATCTGTGATTGAAGGATATCATATCATAATTTACAAGTTTGCCACCGTATATTTTAAGTTAAGATGCTAATTAAATGATTGGCTGAGAATGATTCCCCCATTCTCAACCTTTTTTTTTCTCAATTGAACCTTCCTCTCTCTCTCTCTCATATATATATATATATATATATATATATATATATATATATATATATATATATACAGAGAGAGAGAGAAAGAGAGAGTTAGGTTCATATATGAACCCTAAATACTATGTGAATGTATGACTTAATATCAGCCATCGATCAACTTCTATCTCTCTAGAGTGAATTTGGAATATTAAAATCAATAAAAGCTTTATCTAAAATTAAAAAGCTGATATATCAAGCAACTAAAGATGCGCTATATTTTTAAAATCAGTTTCTTCCGGTTCATCTTCTTCGTTTACCACTTAATCACATCGTAAGAAGTATCTTTATCCTCCATTAGAAACTCGAAATAAATATTGTATTTTTTAATTGGTTTTTATAAATCAATTTGTAGTAAAATAAATCACGATGAATATTTGTCAATGTGATTCAAGAAAGGAGAAAGACTCAAACAATGCAAAGTTCCAGTATTCTTTCTCATGAAAATTTATTGGGTTTAGGTTATTGTACAACCACGATCCCAGGAAACCATGTATTCATTTGATATGTGAAATATGCATTCACATTCTTAAGGAATAGGTAACTGGTAGATTATAATATTTAACTTATTTTTCATATTGAAATTCTTTGATAAATTAGAATATTTACGTACTTGTTTATAAATTCTTAAGGAATTTTGTAAAATTTTATAGGGTTTAGGATTTTGCAAAGTTATGATCACATGAAAGCATGTATTCATTTGATATGTGAATTACATATTCAAATTCTTGAAGAATGGGTTAACGGTAAAGTATACTATTAATTTAACTTATTTTTTATTCAATTTTTTTTTTAAAATTAATAATATTTACGTACTTGTTTAGCAATTCTAAAGGAATTTTACCACAAATTACAAAGAATTTGTGTTTTTTTTCCGCCTTGTATTACTTTTTGAAACGTATATTCTTCAAGAATAATATTGGCAAAAAGTACTCAAGCATTCTTTAAAGATACTGATGTCAAATTCTTATAGTAATATGACATTTGTATATATTGCAGTGTATTATTTCATTTAAGAGTATGAAAATCGTATTTCATGATGGTTGATTTAAGCCCTTCATTAGATATAAGAAAGTAGAAAAAAGAAGTTGGTTGTGGGTATAGCAAAGCAATGTTACATTTGGATTGAAGGATCTGCAAAAACATAATATGAGAATGTGGTTATTGAAACATGTGAAACCGTTAATAGAAAGAGTTTATTGTAAGATTTGCAAGTAGTTAATTCATCATGATATGAAGATTTGTCCAGCAATAAATTTAAATGTCATATTTTGAATCATATTAATGTCACATATACAGTGATTAACCCAATATAAAAATGTTGTGTTCTATAAATTGTTGTTAAAATTGTGTTTAATGTGTGTATAATCATATATTGCATAAACTTTACTCGTAACTATTATCTAGTTTTATAGCCTACTAAATGAAACATATTCTTAAAGAATTATACTAATATATGTCCAATATAAACACATAAATCACATACTGCCTAGCATATCTGGGTGTTGGCCTACCCCTTTAGTCCTTTCGACCGGTTACGGGGTCTATTTCACCCCTACTACTACCACGTATTAAGATAGCATATAAGCATATAAGTCTCAACATATAGTAGCATACCAGACAATTATCACAAACACAATCATCTCTACTATAAACAACTACGAGTGGGCTAGTATTGGTGCCTTCGACCCACTCATACATGAAGGTAACTCACCTCATACTGCTAAAGTTCCCTGCAAGAAATCCTTAGTTGCTGCCCTAGCAACTCCTCGAGCTATCAATACCAAAACATCACCCAATTAGCAATTAGGTCCTAACCCATGATCCATAATCCATATTTGGGGTAAAATGACCATTTTACCTCTGGCCCAATAAGATTCATAACTAAGGCCCAAGCCCAAAACCAAACAAGCCCAAAACTCCAAAATCCAAAACGGCCCACTAATTGGCCAATTTTCCAAATTGGGCCCAAACCCTTGCATAGGCCTTACCCTAAAGCCCAATGACTTATTCCCAATCCAAACATACCTTCTTAGCTGGTCCAATAATCCACAAACCCAAATAATAGCCCAAACCCGAAATAGCCCACAAGGCCCATTAAGGCCCAATCCAAAATGGGCCTAACCCAAGAAGGCCCAATATCCAAAAAGGCTTGAAATACTGAATGATCAACCATAGTAAACTCCTGGTCCAAGGTTTAAGGCCCACAAATGTCAATCATCCAAGAAAGTCCACTCTGGTCAAGTACGCTCACTTACTCAGCTGGTACACCCAACATACACTCCTCTAAACTTCAAGCCTCTCTAAGAAGCACTTAACCACTTCATCCCTTACTCCAAATCTCCAGTCTGACTCCTAAAGGTGACTTTTCAAGTAAAGTTGGCAACTTTACTAACATGCATGGCTTAATGGGACTCTAAAGCTCCAAAATAACTTAATGAAAGGTCTTAACAAATTCATGAATCCAAATAAATCATAAAGATTACATTTTTATGCCTTTAGGACTCCTAAAACATCCACATCCACAAATATCAACGTCTGAAACAACTAGAGCTCATAAGATCCACCCAAAAGATGCTAAAATGGCTAAGAACAACCCCAACAGAGGATCTATGAAACGAGAATACCAGATCAAAGATTTTTACCTCTAATGGATTGCAAAAGTTGAGGACTTTTTGGATCTAAAAGCTCACTCCATGAAACGAGCCATCAACTTTCTTCTTCTCTTACACAAACATCATGAACACTCTTCTCTAACCTCCAAAAGCTCACTCAAGGCAATCTAGGGTTTTTTATGATGCTAAAAGGGGTGGTGGCTGACCTGAAATAACCCAAGGAAGGATATAATGTTGCTTATATAGGCCATAAGTCAAGAAATCGGGGTTTTGGTCTGAAGGGAGTACGCCCTGTGTACCACTTGGTACGCCCGTCGTACTCAAGAACCACCACGATCATTCACCTTCATACACTGGACGTACCCCATCTTACGCTAGGCATACCTTGCTGAACACGTGCATGCATCCTTGCATGCATGGGACTGATCTGCCAAGTATTTCAATTAGGGGTTAATTCTGCCAAAACCTTCAAAGTACCATAACTCCCTCATTCTAAGTCCGATTCCGACGAATTTTATATCCACGGAAAGGTGACGAGAAGCCCTACGCTTCTAGGAACTCACATTGCCTAAAAACTTCCCGAACAAGAACCCAAAATCCATAAAAGGTCGAAAACTCAATTTACGATTATACCTTTGGCCTCCGAAGACACAATCGCACACTTGGATCACTTAAACCATGGCAACTACATCCAAAATGGGCTAAATCCTTCATTTCCCAAAGACCTAAACCCTATGGTGTCACACCCCGAAAACCGAAGGCGGAAACATTTCCGGGGCAGACTCCGCGTTAAGTATCAAATCCAATGCACATAGTAAGTAAAGTAAACAACCATTACATTACATATAGAATTTACATTTGTTTCAAAAGTAAAGTTATACAAGTGATATACATATGCATCATATTAACAAAAGTAAAGACGAGATCTTCAGTATGCTCCGTCTTCTCCAAAAAGGATTGCTGGGTACCTGTCTATCTTGGACCTGAGAATACAAGCGGTTTGAAAATCAGCATAAAGCTGGTGAGTTCATAAGATGTTTGTTTTTCTGAAAATGTACCAATTTCCGAAAAGGTTTGTTATCCAAGAAAATCCCATATTTTCTTATGTAAAGTTAGTTTAGTTATCACTTATTACCAATTCGTTTATGTGTTGTATTTTACCCCAGGAAAATCCCATATTTTCCTAAATGTAAGACCGGTTGAATGTCACAGAGTATAGTTTAATACATAAAACTATGTATATTAAGTATCATGGGATTACTATCCTGAACTAGAAATGAATTAGTTTGAAATGTACGATCTATAGATAGAGAATAGTTTGAAAAACCATGGGACTCACATCCCGTACTAAGTACAAGACAGTTTGATATACATGAAAATATAAATTGAAAACCATGGGACTACCGTCCCGTACTAGATATGATATAGTTTGATATTCATGGCAACATGGATTGAAAACCATGGGACTACCGTCCCGTATTGGATACAATATAGTTTAATATTCATGGAAATATAGTTTGGAAACCATGGGACTACCGTCCCGTACTAGATACAATATAGTTTAATATTCATGGAAATATAGTTTGGAAACCATGGGACTACCGTCCCGTACTAGATACAGTATAGTTTAATATTCATGGAAATATAGTTTGGAAACCATGGGACTACCGTCCCGTACCAGATATAAATTGAAATCATGGGATTATTATCCCGTACTAGATATAAGTTAAAGACCCTAGGACTACCATCCCGCATTAGATATACGACCAATAGACTGAGAACCATGAGACCATCATCCCGTACTAGATATGGAAACTACAGATAGAAGGTAGATATGGAATCGAAACATAGTCAAACTGAACCCAAAGCGATACTGTGAATAAACTTATATTAATACATGTTGTGAGTCGGGTAACCATGCTGATACGACAACGAGACCTCCTTGACGTTTGTCAGACGTCGAATGATATCCAGAAATTTGTCACCCAGGCGTGCCCGTCTAACTGTAGCTAGCAGTTAAGGTGTGGGATTGTCAGTCCCGAATAGATCTATTCACAAATTCCTCGCTCTCCCTCCAGGAGACTCTGGTTACACTTCCGGGGAGGATTTACTGATCACCCATAATGGGTAGTGACTAACTCACAGACTAGTAATAAACTATTCACAAGGTTCTCATACGATATCGAACATACAAAAGATTATGAAACGTAATACAACGAATATAGATACATACAATGAAACTATCTGGCAATACATTTAAATGATACGGAGATAAACTGAATCAGACATAGTTTATCTTAATAACTTTATATACATATTAGTACATGATAAAACGGACACTAAAGAACCCCAAATTATTCCCATAATAATTTGATTAGTTTGGTTATTTTCTTAACTAAAATCCATTTAGTTGTAATTGATAAATCATCCCTTATGCTCAACATAATACATAAGGGGTAAAAGTGTTTATAAATTTTCCAGATATTATTTGAAACATATCAATATTATGTTTTGAAAACAGTTATAGTTTGCTTGTATTCCCCCTGGAAACATTGAAAAACACGGAAAAAGCGTAGGGGTATGAACTCACCGGACGAGAAATGTGACGATTTTGGATGCTAAAAGTTGGTCCGGGGCTTGCAAACGCACGAGGTTCCTAAGTATAATGTAAAGATACACATTTGTATCTAATTAGGACTTAGATTGATTATTTGATAGGGACAATTACTTCTAGTCGCGAAAACACCCTGATACAAGAGTTGGGAGGGACCCGGGTGACATTTGGGGACACATATAGCTAGGATATTGAAATGGGACTCCAAAAGTAAACTCCTTAGGGAGTTTACGACCCTAATGACCCCCTCCCCATGAGTTTACAGTCGTAAACTCATGGTGGGGTGATTTATGGCACAAAAAGGCTTGAAACACTTAGGGGATAATTTCTAGGCTTGGTTTAAGGGCTTGGAATAATTTTTAAACACCAAATGACATACTTAAGGGAGTTTACGGCCTAGCATAGGACTCATGGCTGTAAACTCCTATAAACCCATGAAAAATTGTGTTATTGGTTCAAAACAAATCACATGTGATTGCTAAAATTGTTTCAAGGCCTTTCATGAATTTTTATGGGACTTTTGAGGGGTTTTTGGAGTTTACGGCCCATGAGACCCCCCTCATGGCCATAAACTCTCCTAGAGAGGGATTCCTTTTGTTTTAAGGCCAAAAACTTGTTTATATGTACTTCTAAAAATTATTCCAAGGCTTTAGGGGTGTTAAAGTGGCTTTCTAACACCTTAAAATGAGTTTACACCATGTTTCAAGGAGTTTACGGCCCAAGCACATGCCTTGGCCGTAAACTCATATAAATCCCTCAAAAATTATGTTTAAAGTGTTCCAAGGCTAAAGCAATTATTCTAGAAGTCATATCCATGTCTTGTTGAGGTTTTGGAAGGGTTTAAGGTCATAAAAACCCCATATACATGAGTTTACGTCCCAAGCATGTGCCTTAGTCGTAAACTCCTTCAAATCACTTAAAATCCATGTCTAAAATGTTATAAGTCCATTCCATGAAGTTATATAGCCATATCTAAGGTCCAATTGTGTTTTGGAAGGGTTTTTGGGCTCCAAAACCCATTTCATATGAGTTTATGGCCTAGGATTGTTCCAGGGCCGTAAACTCATGAATGTGGTCCTATTCCATGTTTTGAACTCGAATTTGAAGGCTAGGGAGGTTACATAACAAGCTAGGGAAGGTACCTTAGAGATTTGAGGCCTTAAATTTGAGTTTTGGACCCTTAAACTTGGATTTAGGAGAGAGGTTAGAGAGAGAGTAGAGAGAGGAAGAAAAAGCTTCAAATTTTAAACATGTTTATATAGGTCCTAAAACTTGGACACTGAGGAATTCTACCCGATACCGGAATTAAACGGGGCTTTAGGTCGCACCCGATTAAGTTTCCGTCACCCGGCGGGGACGTTTCTAAACTTTTTGAAATAAACATTTTGGGCTAAATTCATGAGTTCCTAAGAGGTTTGGACACTCATTAGCATTAATTTAAACATATAAGTTTGATTAACAAAACCCAAAAACGACATCAGAACGTTTCGATATACGGTGAGTTATACGGGTAGAATGGGTTTTCGGCGATGAACAACTCCGGGTTGTTACATATGGCAACTGCTGATTGGGTCGTAGCCCCGAGTAACGAAGCACTTTAAAAATCGGGTGTTACACTAAACTTATGAATATTAGAATATCTCACAAATATATGGTCCTACGACTATTTTTTAATGATTATTCAGTGTTGCTATAGTAACATATTAACCCATGTTATACGTTATGTAATCTTCCATGTCTTTTTCTTCTACAAATATTGAGTATCTATCAAATAAGTATTTCCATTTCTTATTTGGTTGATGAACAGTTTGGATTGATTGAGGAAAGATTATGGGGAAATTGATTTCTAATATTTAACCAAGATTCTAAATAACATCAAACGCGATTTGGTGACAATGTCAAGCCTCAAGCTTTTACGAACCATGACGAGTTATGTCGTTTGTAAGGCGTTCTATATATATATATATATATATATATATATATATATAAAATTCATTTTTATATGCATATATGACTTAAGACGGTATTTTATTAAAGCATATATGTATATATTTGACGAGTTATGTCGTTTGTAAGGCGTTATATATATATATATATATATATATATATATATATATATATATATATATATATATATATTACTATAATTCATTTTTATATGCATATATGACTTTAGACGGTATTTTATTAAAGCGTGACGACATATACAAACTTTGGAGTTATGGCGCGTCATGACGAAGCCATAACGAACTTTTTAGAACCTTTGATTTAACCAACATGCACAACATTGGTGTTAAAAAAGATGTACAAGTTATTATAATTCATTTTTATATAATTATATGACATAACACAATATTTTATTAAAGTGTGACGACAGGTGCAAACTTTAGAATTCTGGTGCGTCATGACTAAGGCATAACGCAATTTTTAGAATCTTTTATTTTAACAACATACAAAACATTGTTGTTAAATAAGATGTACAAGCAAAGTAAGATATATAATTAATTTCATTGAATTTAAGAGGGATCACAACACAAGCAGAAAAACCATTATGGTTACGTGCTAAATGTTATAAAAATGATTAAGGATTTCAACACACAATAAACACCATTTAACTTTTGATAATCATTATGAAAATCATTCAATAACATCCATTTTTACAGATTTCATCGTTAAGATTACCAAAAATAATTAATGATCAACAATAAAATAGTGTATATAACGATTTTTTTTTCAAGTTTAATGATCAAATAGAAGTACCAAAAATAATTAATTATCAACAATAAAATAGTGTATATAACGATTTTTTTTAATGATCAAAATAGAAGTGAAGTATGCAGGTTGAGTGTGACTTGAATTGTTACGGTGACCCTAATTTTTGTTAAACAATTTGACACTTACCTGGTCACTAATTTGACACTTGGTCACTTGACAATGGTAGATATATTTTTTTTTTGGAAGAATTTTGTATATGTATTTATTAAACGTTAAAATATTATATTTATCCAACCTAATTTTTAAATATTATATATATCGTTCTCAAGTTTTTTAAAAATATCAAATTTACTCAAACCATATTTTTATATATTTTATAATCATTTTAGATTTTTTTTATCAATCGACTATTACATCCTTTTTAAAAATCGATGTTAAAATATCACTATATTTTTTATAAACATTCACAAACGTATAACAATGTAGCACCTGGTTCCTGGTATGTATTTTAATCTAAGTATTTTTGCATTTTTAGCTGGAACTCAGCGAGTTGTAGGCCCGACTCGCCGAGTAAAGACGAGATATTGAGCACGTTTAAGTTGGCGACTCGGCGAGTCCATATCCTGGACTCAACGAGTCCGCCAGTCTAGAAGAAACCCTAGATCCACGAGTTTTGCACCCTATTTAAAGCATGTTATGAGCCCCAAACTCGCCTCCTTCACCCTCAGAGCATCATTTAGCAAACCCTAACCATTCCTTGAGCATTTTGAGCATTTCTTGTGTGAATCTTGAAGTTTTGAAGAGAAGAAGGAAGCTAGATCCAAAGGAGTAGAAGGAGATCCAAGATCTTGCACCCACTACAGAGTTTATTGAGGTACTAATCGGATTCCTTCTGTTTCTATGATTGATTCTCCATTATAAATCACATTTAGGCCATTTTATCCATTTCTTAGCTTGATTATAGTAGAGAGATCGTATTGGGTTGAATAGCCTTCGGATCTAGCCATGTTTCGGTTCCAAAACTTAGATCTAACACCTTTATGGAGCCATTTTGCATGAAAGCCATAGATCTACTCTTTTAAGTGCCTTTTGAACCTTTAAATTCCTTCTCATGCATATGTACACGTAAAGTTGGAAACTTTACGTGGTAACCAAGCCTTAAGAACCCAGATCTAAAAGTTGTATGCATTGGTTTTGATCAGAATCAATTGTTTAGAAGTTGCATGCAACCGACTCGGCGAGTCGTTCTTCAAACTCAGCGAGTCGAGTCGCGAGTTCCTGAGTTTTCCCCCTTTCATGAATTATGCCGAGTGGAATAAGTGAGTTATAGGTGGACTCAGTGAGTCGAAGATCGGATTCATTCTTGGAGGGACTCGGCGAGTCCAAGGCAATCTTAATATCTCAAGAACAGACTCAACGAGTTGTTCATACAACTCGGCGAGTCACAGCTGGAGTGTTCATATGTTAAAGGAGAACTCGACGACTTGTTCATACAACTCGGCGAGTCGGATGCAGATTGACTAAGTGTTAGTATCAAAGAGGAACTCGTCGAGTCTATGCCAAACTCGACGAGTAGTAACGAGCAGAATTCAGAAATGAGAGTAGGGACTCGACGAGTTAGTGGCCCAACTCGACGAGTCAGGTCAACTGTATGTTGACTTTGACCAAGAGGTTGACTTTGACCAGGGGTAAAATAGTTATTTTACCCCCAATATATTTATCAGTATTTGACTGAGTGTACTTATGGAAATTGTAGTCGGAAAGATACCAGAGCAGCAGCAAACAGATTCCAGAGTAGTTCATTCAGCAGCCAGATTACGAGGTGGGTTTTCCTTCCAGTAAGAACGGATCTATGGCCACAATGCCGGTCCGTTTAGTTAGCAGTAGTTCCGGACCTCGGTCCAATGCAGTAGTTAGATTGTTTGATGTCTTTGTGATTCAAGCATGTTTTGTGTTATGTGTTCCGAACATCGGTCCGATGTAGTATGCAGTAATGTGCTTATGCTAGTTGATATGTTTATGCTATGCTATGTTATGCTCACTCAGTTTCCGGACTTCGGTCCGATGCAGGGGACAAGGTCCCAGTCAGTTCCGGATTTCATTCCGATGCAGTTTGTTCCAGACTTCTGTCCGATGCAGGGGACAAGTTCCCAGTCAGTTCCGAACTTCAGTCCGATGTAGTTTCCGGACTTCGGTCCGATACAGAGGGCCAAGCCCTGGTTAGTTTCGAACGTCGGTCCGATGCAGTTTCTGGACTTCGGTCCGATGTAGTAGGCAAGGCCTAGTATGTGTTTTATATGTTGTTGTATGGTATGTGGTAGTTTGGAGGAGCTCACTAAGCTTCATGCTTATAGTTTCAGTTTTCGTTTCAGGTACTTCTGCAAGTAAAGGGAAGAGCTCGGGATGATGGCATCGCGCACACCACAACTTCAGTTTTTGTGTCTTGGGAGTTGATTTAGCTTTTCATAGATATGATTTAATATAGTCTTGATATAATTTTCTCGTGATACTTTCTTATGATTTTGAGATATTGACGTATGAGTTTTTATTTTATGGTATTGATCCAATGATTAAACAAAAATTTTGGGTCGTATTTTGGGATGTTACAACTTGGAATCAGAGCCTTTGTTTGAGGGATTCGGATACACTTTTGGGTGTGTCTGAACTCAAACTAAGGAAGCGGTAAAATATTTTCAAAGGAAAAACATTTTCGAAAAGGATTTTTGAAAAAGAACTTAGAAAGAAAAAGAGTTTTGATAAAGAGAAAAAGGTGTCGTGCGTGCGATCAGCCGAGCTCAAGTAAGTACTCCCAAATTACCCATACAAGTTTATATTATCAGTTTCAGTTTCAGTTCCAGATCAGTTTCAGTTTCAGTTTCAGTAGAACAACATGCTAGTATAGGACTAAGGATCTAGGAGGATGCCCTATGTGCCTGCTTTATATGTTTCAGCTTGATGAGAATTGCATGCTAGTAGTGAGTAGATGGTAGTAGGATAGCCTGTGTAGGTTATGTCTGATAGTATAAGCTTAGCATTGTATGCTAGTACAATTTCTTGTTATAAGAATAGTTTGCATGAGTATGTTTCCTATATCTAAATGCTGCTTGCTTTGTGCTTTGTGGGACTCTGAGTGATGGGAGTTAGCTATTAGGTTAATACATCACATCACATGTGGTCAGGGTTGAATAATCTCAGAGTGCCAGATTTGACCCTATTGCACAGCTCTCGTTTGAGTCTAGCCGTTGTAGGGATGAGTCTTTTACTCAAAGGATTATCCGAGCCTCATTGCATGTGATGGTATTTAGGTGGTGGCTAATTGGCATTACCAGGAGGCCTTCAGCAGCTGAGAACTGGTTTAGGTGGAGTTTAAGGTTTCCCTAGGGAAAGCCTAGGATGTGAGTAGTAGTAGAGTGACTTGGTGGAGTCAAGGCAATTCTTCAGGAAAGTACAGATAGATGTGGAAGATAGTATAGGCCCGTACTACTGAAAGGAGAGGATCCGTACTCGAATCAAGGAAGGCTGAGATGATATCGGGAAGCTTGTAGTAGCAGCGATCCCTTGAGATATTTCAGTGTACTGACATTTGCCATGATATATTTTTAGAATGGTGGTTTTGTGACCTAGGCCAGCAACCGGCAGTTCAGGTGCCGGAGAGGGATCAGGATCAGGCTCGGGAGCCGAGCATCTAGATGAGCATACTAGAGATTTTTTCACATCAGAGGTGACCCGTATCATTCTTGAGCAGACTCCAGTGATCTTTGGTTCGATCAAGGAGGGTATACTAGAGTTGATGAAGGAGAGACTAGGCACATTTCGTGCTGAGGTGGCGGCCATGATGGGGTCGCGCATGCTTACATTCAGCGAGTTCCGGGCATGTGGAGCTCTAGATTATCACGGGGCACGGGACCCCATAGCGAGTACTAGATGGTTGGCAGATGTGGCCAAGGCTTTCCATACGAGCAGGTGTCCCGAGGGGAACAAGGTCAGATTGGCGTCTTGTCTTCTGAAGGACAGGGCACGAGATTGGTGGGAGGAGGTCGGACATGTCAATGGAGATGACGCAACTTTGGATGCTATCACCTGGGATGACTTTACTGTCAGGTTCAAAGCTGAGTTCGCACCGGTTATTGAGGTGCAATAGTTAGCCAGGGAGTTTCAGGATCTCACCTAGACTACAGAGACAGTGGCGGAGATTACCGCTAAGTTCAGGGAAATGGCACTTCTTGTTCCTCAGTACGCAGATGATGAGGAAATGAAGAATGCCCGTTATCATGAGATGCTACAGAGTGACATCCGCCAGTTTGTGAGCTAGTCCAGCTGTAAAACGTTGGATGACATGATTGCTAGGGCGAGAGAGAGAGAGAGAGAGAGAGAGAGAGAGAGAGAGAGAGAGAGAGTGACCTTGTGATGGAGAGAAAAAGGAAGTCGGAGGCGGCTTCGGGTTTAGGGAGTTCGGCAAAAAGCTCAAGGTTTCATATCACAGATCCAGGAGTCAGTAGAGCGACGGTCGGTGTGGCAAGTGTGGGAGATTTCACGATGGGGCGTGCAAGGTAGGGAGTTCCAGATGCTACAAGTACGGTCGGACTGGGCATATGAGCAGAGATTCTACATCCATTACTATCGCCATTGCGACATCAGATCTGATTTGCTTCCAGTGCAATCAAAGGGGACATAAAAAGTCCCAATGTCCAAGTTTAGCTGCTGTAGGGTAGGTGTCAGCACCTACTCTTGCTACTTTGAGGATTACATATGGCCATCACGGCCGAGTTGAGACGCCGGTGGCGAAGAGTAGGGCTTTTCAGCTGAAAGTAGAGGAGGCGCGAGCGACTCCTGACGTGGTGACGGGTATGTAATTTTTCCCTTATCTCTGCATTTATTATTGATTGTTTCTTATGGTTATATGTTTTGTATAGGGTCGTTCTCAGTGAATGGCATTTCAGCCACAATATTGTTTAATTCAGGGGCTACCCGATCATTCGTCTCTCTTACGCTTAGCAAGAGGTTTAGCAGAGCTCCAGGGTAGCTAGATTGTCCACTTGAGGTTGAGATAGCAGCTGATAGGACCGTTAGGGTGGCGAGAGTACACAAAGGATGTTCTCTATAGTTATTTGATGATCAGTTTCCGGTGGACTTGGTCCCTATTCCCTTTCGAGGGAATAAGGTCATAGTAGGCACGGATTGGCTGAGCCCCAATGGGGCAGTGATAGATTGTGAGCTGCAGTTAGTGAGGGTTCACACTCCCAGTGGGGGAGATTTAGTTATTCGGGGGGAGAGGCCACAACGCGGACCAGTTCTGTGTTCAGCAGCGAGAGCGAGGCGCTATTTCCAGCAGGGTTGCGCCGGTTATATTGCCTATGTTTTAGACGCCCGGAGAAGGGCAAGATGATAGTTGATGATGTTCTGGTAGTGCGAGACTACCCGGATGTATTTCCAGAGGATTTTCCTGGAATACCTCCTGAGAGACATGTCGAGTTCAGGATTGACCTGATCCGTGGTGTGGCTCCGATAGCTAAGGCACCGTATCGGTTGGCTCCCCCAGAGATGCAAGAGTTGTCTACGTAGCTGCATGAGCTGCTAGACAAGGGTTTTGTCAAGCCAAGCAGTTCGCCCTGGGGAGCACCGATTTTGTTCGTGAAGAAGAAGCACGGGTCGCACCGTATGTGTATAGATTATCGGGAGTTGAATAAGGTAACGGTGAAGAACCGTTACCCACTCCCAAGGATAGATGATTTGTTTGATCAGCTGCAGGGAGCGTCTTGGTTTTCCAAGATCGATTATGCTCCGGGTATCATCAGATGCGAGTCGGAGATAAGGATGTACAGAAGACTGCTTTCAGGACCCAGTATGGTCATTATGAGTTCGTGGTGATGCCATTGCGGATCACCAATGCTCTAGCCGCGTTCATGGATCTCATGAACCGTGTATGTAGGCTGTTGTTGGATCGGTCAGTGATAATATTCATTGATGACATCTAGGTTTATTCCAAGACTCAGGAGCAGCACCAGGAGCACCTGAGAGAGGTGCTAGAGATTTTGAGGAGGGACAGACTTTTCGAAAAGTTCTCCAAGTGCGAGTTCTGGTTGCGCGAGGTGCAGTTCCTTGGACACCTCGTCAACCAGAAGCCTATTTTGGTAGATCCTGCCAAGATAGAGGTCGTGATGCTGTGGGAGGTCCCGAGATCTCCATCTGAGATTCGGAGCTTCCTAGGTTTAGCAGGGTACTACAGGAGATTCATCCAGGATTTCTCCAAGATAGCAGTACCGTTCACCTGACTGACTAAGAAGTCGGTGGTGTTTTGTTGGGGCCTGAACAGCAGGCAGCATTTGAGACCCTCAGGAAGAGATTGTGTGAGGCACCATCCTTACCCTGCCAGAGGGAGTAGAGGATTTTGTAGTCTACTGTGATTCTTTGATCACAGGTATAGGAGTAGTGTTGATGCAACGAGGCCATGTGATAGCTTACACCTCGAGACGGTTGAAGCCTCACGAGGCTAACTATCCTACGCATGATTTAGAGTTGGGGGAAGTGGTGTTTTCTCTCAAGATTTGGAGGCATTACCTTTATGGAGTCCGTTGTCCCATCTACACATATCATAAGAGTTTGAGGTACCTCATGGATCACCTGAATCTTAACATGAGGTAGCGGTGGTGGTTAGATGTGGTAAAGGATTATGATTGTGAGATCCTTTATTACCTAGGGAAGGCCAACATAGTGTCCGACGCCCTGAGCCGCAGGGCGGCAGCGGCCTCGTTCAGGGATATATGTTTGAGGATGAAAATAATTACTCCATTGTTAGAGCAGATCAGAGAGGTTCAGGTCGAGGGCCTCAAGGAGGAGAGGCAGAAGTGTGAAAGGATTGTGGGCCGAGTAGCTTCCTTCGACTATGACAATCGAGGATTGTTGACCCTTCATGGGAGAGTTTGTGTGACAACCCAAAATTTATTCCGTCATTTTTAACCCCTCCTTCCGTTAATAAGCCTCGTCTTATTGAACTGTCCGTTAACCTTTTGGATTGTTTAATTAATTTGGGATTTTTATAATGACTTAGTAAGGGTTGAAACAAATTAGAAACACCATCAATAATCCCTTGAAAAGTTTTAGTTTCAACCAAGTCAAAATACGACCATTTAATCTGGTGCGACCAAAAGCCCCGTTTAACGGAAGTATCGGGTAGATTTCCACTGAGCCCCAACTCAAACCCCTATATTTAAGGGTGAGTGGAGTCCATTTGAGACTTTCCACTCTCTCTCTCTCTATACTCTCTCTCTCTACAACTTGTTTTCGATCCAAAAAGCCCATTCTAAGACCCAAACTAATAAGTAATCTATCCTAACTTGTTGTGTAGGTTAGTTAACATGCAAATTCGTGTTTAAGACATCAAATAGGGGCAAATTCATGTGTTTACGGCCCAAGAACACTCTTGGACTGTAAACCCCTCTTCATAGGCCGTGAACACCCTTTAGGTCGTTAGAATTGCCCTCAAACACCTCCTATGGCCTCGAAAAATGTCTAAAAGCAACCCCCCCCCATTGAAGTATAGGCATTAAACATCAATTAAACCAAGGATTTAGGAGTTTACGACTGTAAACCCCCTAGGATTGGTCCATTTCTTCATTTGACTTGGAAAAAATGCATAGAACTGTATTCTCTACCATTTAAGACCTTAATACACCAAAGGAATGAACATATAAGAGCTTACGGCCATAATCACCTTGTTTACGGCTGTAAACTCCATAAATGGTCCATTTGGAGCCTTAAACCCCTTCCTATGCCTTATATTTGGACCTAGCCTAATTCTATGAGTGATATAAGACCTTGAATCATCCTAGAACACACCACCCATGAGTTTACAGCCGTAGACTCATGGGGATATGGTCTTAGGGCCGTAAACTCTATAAAGAGTTTACTCTTGAAGAGTAAACTCCCTAACTAGGCCATACACACCCTTAGATACTACCCGGGACACCCCTAGCACTTAACAAAAGTGTTTTCCGCACTTTAGGATGCGTATACATGTTTAATTAGTATTATATTTACTAATTGTATGTAAACATATGTCATCATAAGTTAATATGTCACTAAGTGTGTTCAAGTCTTTACTTGACACCGAGCACCCAACAAGCACTTACGTTCGATCCACTTACAACAGGTGAGTTCATACCCCTGAATTAACCTTTTTAATGTTTTTACTTGCTTTTATGGGGGGGGGGGATACAAGTTAAAACATGCGAGTTATAATATCAATCATATGTGATTAATAACCCGCATGCACAAGGATTTATTACACTTTCAGTTGTTTTACCGAGTATAATACTATAGATGGTTTTCCCAAAATGTCTTTACTTGTTTAAATCTTTTCTTAACTTATCTCTTATGCTGTATGTTTTACTTCTAAACCAGTTGCCGCAGTTTTTTAAACAAAGGTTTTCTTTACTTAAATTGTGTTATCAAATTATATTCAAAACGTGTTTATGAACAGTTTTTCAAAGCCTGTTCTACATAACTATATAAAGTCGTGAATTCTTATTTTTAAAGGTTTTCCAAAAGTTTTACCAAAGTTTTCTTCTATACTTCTATACTTCTGATCGTTAAATGCATGCCCGTACTTGTATAGTTATAAAAAAATGTTTAAAAGACTTAGGAAGGCTAGTTCGCCCTATTTCCTTTTCCTCGTTTGGATGTGGTCTGGTGGGTATCGGATATCTGTCTGAAGGTCGTTTAAACATTAGTTATATATCATGTTTACACGTATAGACATAAAGGTTTACATCGGCTAGTTCATTTCCATTTGGTAGCAAGGACATCCTTCCTTACATCATTCATAGATCAGAGACACTAGTAACTATTATAGGAATAGTTAGGAGGTTCTATTCACTCTTTCTAGTACGAGAATTTCCACAGGAGTCAGTTCATACGCGAGTCTATATCATTTCTCCAATGCCTTTAATAGAATTCAGAATACGAGATGCATCTTCAAGGCACGGATCTCCCCATTGTCGAGTTGGTAACCAGAGTCTCCTGTAGGGAGAGCAGGCATTGTGTGTATAGATCTATACGGGACTGACACTCCCGCACCCTGACTGCTAGCTATAGTCCACGGCCTACCAAGCCAAGGGGTGACAAATTTCCTATTTATTATGACACTTGCAGGGCGTCAAGTACTCTAGTGTCAATCAGTATGGTTACGAGTATCTCCATGTTTACCTTATAATTCATGGCCTTCAGGTGACGAGAATTTAACACTGTATTCTTGAAACAATCCACTTAGGATATTTCTTTGTTTTAGACCTTGCTTACTGTATCTTTCATTTGATACTGTCTGGGGTCTGTGTTTCTTTGTTTTAGACCTTGCTAGCCGTATCGTACATTTGATACCATCTGGGGTCTGTGTTTCCTTTTGTTAGACTGAGCCAGGCGTATCATTCATTCGGTACCCTCCTGGAGTCTATGATTTCTTTTGCCTTAGTCAGCAGTATTTTCTGCTGAGGCATATGTTATTTTCCATAATGTTTTTACTAGTGATATTCTCCTACTTCTTTAAAATCAAATACCGTATTTTGGTAATGATACTATTTCAGGGAAAGATTCTCTTTAAAACATAACACTGTCAAGTCTTGGTAGAAGACTGCTTTTAATTATAAAATATAGGATTTTCTGGAAAAGGCACTAATACACCGTAGATTCTAAACTACTACTGTTTATAAAGTTATTTTGAATAAAATACTAATTTACACAAATGACACTAAATACTTATGAACTCACCAAGATTTATAAAAATGTTGATACTCACTTTCAAAATAACTTGTATTCTCAGGTCAACAATAGACAGGTACATCGCAGGAGCTTTTGTGGAGACTGTCTCGTACCCAGCCGCATCTATATTATTACTTGTATTACTTTGATGTTGCTATGAAATGTAACTTATGTAAAACTATTACTATTAATGCAATGGTTGTTGTACTTTTATTACTATAATGCATATGTTGTGATATTTGACATGATGTCATCCACCCCAGAATGTTTCTGCCGTTCTGGTTTTGGGGTGTGACAGATTGGTATCAGAGCATTGTTTATAGTGAGCTCAGTATATCAATTCATAAAAGATATACAGCCTATAAATACATAGGGATAAAACACTCTGACAAAAAAATTATACTTTAAAATATAACCATATTTTACCAAAGTATAAGAACATCCAGAATGTAAACACTCGAACACAAGTATCACAAGAAGGACAAGAATAAAAGTCTTCGGATGTTGAGCATTACCGTCAAACCTGGGTAGTTATGTAACCGTAAGCTGGAATAAATGTAACCTGATCAACTACATTTATTCGAGATGCGATGAACATATGCGTGGGAGTGATAGTGGTGTTGCAACAGGTCTGAAACTTACCAACTAGGAATGCTAGAGCCAAACATGAAGTTTAAAATACTATGGGAGTATTTTGGAATACTAAAAGACTCACACTAATCCCAAAATCATATTCAGAAGTTAAGAAGCAAACAAGAAATTAAAATACCATAGGGATATTTTAGGATCCATAGATAACCTTGTGTGAAAAACTAATAAGATCCTTATTGATATACTCCCAAGGTTATATATAATAAGGATCCCATGGACTAAGAATGTGTGGTTTCGCTCTACTTCCTTTTCCTCGTTGGGATGTGGATATAGATTAGTATCACATATTCGAATGCCTATCGGATCTAAGCTATATATGATTTGTGTACCGTATGTAATTGTAGCAGGACTCGATATGGATCACCCAGTGAAATGTTAATAATCTCTTAGGATTCTTTAGACATTTCCATTCTCGCACGAACCCTGTAGAAAACCCTATCCACTTTAGTACTCGACGGAAGAGTTGATTCAAACCCAGAAGAGGTTCATTGAGAAGATTTCCAGTTCGGAAATAAATGAACTAGGTCGAGACTATTGAAATCACCAAGTGCCTGTACCATTTTAGGGACATCGGTGAGAAATTCGCCTAAACTTCGGAGATTTCCAGTCATCCATCATGAAGTGATGACACCCACAGTCGGAATCGGAAGTAAGACGGAGTAGAAATTCAATATGTTTATAGGAGAAGAGAACCCTAGGTAACTACCCGAAGGAAACCAACGCCGGTCCCAGTCAAAGATACGAGGTAGAAAGGGGGAGCCAGTACATGGAACCCGAGAAGTGTCTTTCCCTCATGTTCGTCACGCTAATACACCCATAAAATAATACAATTTAGTGAGTTAGTGATTAAACTACTCACACTATGTGTTAGGTAAATCGCCTTTTCCCGTTGCAAGTAATACGATTAGAACGGATCCCCACACCTCTATGGAGAGTGTTTAGCCATAAGTCTTCATGAGCCTTTCTCTTCCTGCGGTCTTCATTCCGAACTGTTCTCAGATCTTTCCAAGCCGGAGAGTGAACCTTTCCCAGTACAAAGGTAACTTAGTAGGAACGACTCCCATCTTATGGCTTCTCCGATACTCATACTCCTGCCTTGAATACCCGGACTACATCATAGGGATGTGGGTCGACACTCAGACAACCAATATCCGAGGCACGGGGAAAATTTATGCCTAATATAGTAAGGATAGATACGTCTAAGGGTTAACCATCATCTCTCACCAGTTATGTTCCTTTTTGTGTAGGAAAACCATGCCTCCAAAGAAGCATAACCAATCCACTAGCAAGAAACCTACTCTCCTATTCGATGAAGCTACGTTCCAAGCTGCAGTCTCAGCAGCCGTAGCAACTGTCATGGCTCAACTGAATGCTAACAACGCCAATGTTAGCAAGCGCCCTATCGGGAATTCCAATCCTAGCAATGGACAGCAGCAACCAAGACCTGCATACCCAGCCACCCAAGAACCTCAGCCAAATCCACTGAAGAGAAAGTTCAAGATCGAGGAGCGAAGTACCTCGGCTTAAGGACCTTCCGATGAGAAACGAGCTGAGACAGTCAATACCCCTGTCAGCCCTCCCATCCCGACTTCAAGAAGACCATACCTAGGAAACCTTCCCCACTGCAGCAAGTGTAGCTACGATCATCATGGTATATGCCGGGAACTCTTTTGTGCTATGTGCAACATGAAGAGGCATACCGCTCGCGTCTACAGAACCCCGGTTGAGTTTATTACATCAACCACAAATGTGGCGACCAATACAGTTTGTCATCTATGTGGTGAGATTGGGCACCTAAAGCGAGATTGCCCAACGGAAAGAAAAGACAAGGACACAGGAGGATTCTAACTCTAATGCTTGCGGAGAAGAATCAAGGAACCCGATAGATTTTTGGTACATCTCTCGATCCTAGTTAACTAACCGAAAACATCAAAAGGCTAATTCTTAATGTAAATACTTCCCTGTTAAGGCAAAGTTGCAGCACGGTTATAAAATTTAAAATTCATCAGGTAAATCTATAATGGCTAGATATATACGTTACGGCCATGTATAATTGAGATGGATAGACCTAGAGTGAGTGAATGCCGTCTCATTTCCTGTTCCTCGTTTAGTTGTGGATTTAAGGCGGAGTAGCTCAGTCAACAGTCCTCCCCACCTTAATTATACATGACCAGTATATGTTAGGTGATTATAGAAAGGCCTCGTGAGAATCCATTCATGAAAGTTATCCTATTCAGAAACACTCAGGACCCTCTACAGTTCCACGTGAACTCTATCGGTCCAAGTATCCGCGACAGTGATACACGGGACGAAACCCGAGATGCCTAGAACTTTTGTGCCTATTCGGCACATGACCTTATCGACCCTCATTCTATTTCATGTCGATGTATGCCAACTTCGACGCCTCTATCAATCATGGTTCAACTTAGTGCAACCGTGTGTAACTCCCTAGTGATCTATAAAAAGAACTTTCACCGTAGCCATTTCGGCAAATAAAGGTTCTTCCGAACCTAAACAAAATAAAAAAATAATAAAGACTAATACGATCCGTCAATCATCACTCTTATTTCAAACCTTCCAAAGTACCCAGGAGAAGGGTACCGCGCGCTGTTAAGCAACCCTTCTTAGACAAATAAAAACTGAAGCGAAAGACATTGCAGGTATTCCAGAAGACGATAACCACCCAAAGCATACTCCATAGATCCTCAGAAAGACCCTTCGTACCTCGCAATCCGGTTCGTGAATCAATAGGATAGAACTCATGGGACTGACCACTATAACTGATTATATGCATAAGGGTGGTATATAATTGAGATCAAAAAGATTTAAGATGTGTGCTTCCTCCCTACTCCCTGTTCCTCGTTGGGTTGTGGGTCTGGGGTGGAGTCGCACAACTGAACATCCTGCCGACCTAAATTATATACAGCTTGCATACACCAAGTATTAGTGGTTAAGCTAAGTATGAGCTCTACCACGAACCTCATAGTAAAACCCTTCATCCTATTCCATACAATAGGAGCAAGAGTCAAGAGAACCACGGCGGGTTGAGCTACTATAATGACCACAAATCCGAAATTTGTTGTCATCCCGGTTAAGCCAACATAGTAGCTAACACCCTCGGTTGGTAAAGAAATCTGAGGCGTAAGAGTCAAGGACATTGACTACGACCATCCATTCACGCTTAATCCCCCGAATTAAGCATCTTAGTGGATATTCCGGAACCCTGGAAGCTATAATAAGTTAAACTCTGAGAAAAGTGGATGAGGAGATTAAATTTCCGAGTGATGGAACCCTATACTCACTAGATTTGACCTAGATCGAGAAAACTCAGAACCTTCGGAAGAGTAGTTGCATAATATGTTCGCACTACTCGGGCACGTCGTTCACCCCGTTACCGATGAGTAGTGCCTAGGACACTCCGCCCCCTTACGTGGAAGAACTCACCGTCGCCCTATAGACGATAGACTGCATTCTCCGAAGTGAATACTAGAATGCTAAGAACCACAGGATAACCTCCGCAGCCAAGAATACTTGATTAAAGGGAGAAAGTAGGTTACGTTCATCCTTATAACCCAGATCCCGAAGAGATTATAGACTTGACACCAGTCTAAGTGTTAGTCGATGGGTTATACAAGAGCACGCTCTTTCTGCAACTGAAATAAACCAACGCCTTAGAGAATAGGGCATGTCTTAGAGATTCACTGGACTAATAAGTGTTCCAAGAATACTATCTCGCCCAAAAATAGTAGAACCACCTACCGAGATAGTCCAACACTTCAGAAAATCTCTAAGGATTGAGTTAGCCCTGAGCAGAGCTTGCTATTTATGAAACAACAAGGCAAGTAAGAGCACGACCCTTTCCCATTAGGAATCATATTGTGAAAGCGCTAACTAGACGATAATGTAAAGTTTAAAAAGTTTCTAAGTACTCGTCTAGTGAAACCCTATCTCCCCGACCAAGAGAGTTTCCATTAGAAACATCTCAAGAATCAGAAGTGCATGTTCACTTTGCACAAGATTCAAATAGCCACCCTGCAGCAAATAGGTACCCGTAGACATGCAATCCATCCGATGATCTAGAAAACCTCTGAAAGCCAATTGATAGGAAACACAAATCCAAGGACAACCCGAGCTTTTTAAGATCCAACCTGAAGGACTACACTTCCAGTATGAGAGAGAATGTTTGAACTTCGGAATGGTGATCACGCCAGTGATGATCTCGCCATAGAAGTACACTATGTTCTAAGTATCGAAAAGCCCTACCTTTCTGAGAGCTTAGGACCATCCGAGATTCTTCACAAAAATTGGTCCAACCCTCGTCAGACCACTACTACTTTCGGAAACTCCACAAGTTTCCTGACGTCACTCTTTGTATCCCACTCATCTTGATAGAAACCATTGGGAACCTTAACTTCGTAGACGAACCTGTAGGAATCGCTAACTGCACGAGACAGAATCTGCATCCCGTAAGTCAAGGTTTGTTAGAATGACAAGAAAAGGCCAGAGTTCACTTGGGAGTGTGAGGACTAACCGGATAGGAAGTGCCCTCATACCCCTACCAGATTATTTATGCCACTTCCTTGCCTAAACCTAAATATCGGGACGAAATTCCCTCTAATAGGGGGATGATTTGACAACTCGAAATTTATTCCGTCATTTTTAACCCCTCCTTCCGTTAATAAGCCTCGTCTTATTAAACTGTCCGTTAACTTTTTGGATTGGTTAATTAATTTGGGATTTTTATAATGACTTAGTAAGGGTTGAAACAAATTAGAAACACCCTCAATAATCCCTTGAAAAGTTTTAGCTTCAACCAAGTCAAAATACGACCATTTAATCGGGTGCGACCAAAAGCCCCGTTTAACGGTAGTATCGGGTAGATTTCCACTGAGCCCCAACTCAAACCCCTATATATAAGGGTGAGTGGAGTCTATTTGAGACTTTCCACTCTCTCTCTCTCTCTCTACACACTTTCTCTACATCTTGTTTTCGATCCAAAAACACCCATTCCGAGCCCCAAACTAGTAAGTAATCTATCCTAACTTGTTGTGTAGCTTAGTTAACATGAAAATTCGTGTTTAAGACATCAAATAGGGTCAAATTCATGTGTTTATGTCCCAAGAACACTCTTGGACCGTGAACACCCATAAGTGGGGTTTTGAAGCCCCGAAACCCCTCTAAACTACCCCTAGGGCTTAGATATGACTTGTGGACTTACACCTTCGAGCTTAGAGCACCAAAAACTTTCATTTTGGAGAGTAAACATGAGTATACAACCCAAGAACACTCTTGGACCATAAACCCCTCTTCATACGACGTGAACACCCTTTAAGGTGTTAGAATTGCCCTCAAACACCTCCTATGGCCTGGGAAAATGTCTAGAAGCAACCCCCCATTGAAGTAAAGGCATTGAACATCAATTAAACCAAGGATTTAGAAGTTTACAATTGTAAACCCCCCTAGGATTGGTCCATGGGTTGTAAACTCCCAAAAGGAGGAGAAATGATGCCCTAACTTCTTCATTTGACTTGGAAAAAATGCATAGAACTTTATGTTGGATAAGGTGTCTAAGTCCATAACTATTTCTGGTATGTACTTGACCCGACCCGGCATGGTCCATTTGGGTTGCATGGCACCATGCAATTGGATAGACTAAATGAGAGAAATAACACTTGGAGATTATTAATATATTATAAGTTCTAATATATTAATAATATTATTTGATTAGTTTGATCAAGAATTAATTTAGAATTAATTAAGTGATCAAAAGATAACTAATTAAATATATGGGTTGATTAAGTAAATCATCCATATCTTGTATAGTGGGCTAAAAGGCTCCATGGATCATCAAGTTGGGTTCCACCCATAGGATGCTCCATGGATGCTCCATGGGAGTTACAAACCCATGGGTCATGGAAATGAAGAGTCATGACACATTAGGGTTTAACCCTAGGTGTGTCAACACTATATAAGCAATATGATCTCCTCCCAAATCGGCTACACACTAAGTAATAGAGGGCTTGGCCGATTTTGAAGAGTGTGTGTTCTCTCATAAGTTCTTCCAAGAGCATTTGGTGTTGTGTGAAGCATTTGAGGCATCACACTTGGGGTGCTAGGCTCACAAGGTTTCAAGGAACACAAGCAACAACAAGGTAAGTTATTCTATCTATACTTTATGTTAAAATTGTTCCCCATGTATGCTAGATAGGAATATAACCTTGGAATTCAACTTTGCATGACAAATTAGACAAACATAGATCCAAGGTTATTAGGGTTGCATGTACACTTAGGAAGTGTTAGAATGCTCAAAACCCATCAGTGGTATCAGAGCCTAGGCTTGTTCGTTCTTATTTGTGCTTAAAAGTTGAAAACAGAATCGGAAATTTGATGTCTGCGAATGGACTCGTCGAGTCTATAGGGGGGACTCGTCAAGTCCATGAGTATCTTCAACCAACTCGGCGAGTCATGTTCATGCACTCGGCGAGTAGGGTCGAATGAGTGCAGAATTTCGATTCAGTTGCTGGAAATGAATTAGAAACATTACCCTAAACTGTTTTAGTAAATGTAAACTTGTTTTTGGTGGTGTAATGTCTTGCTAATTCATTTACAACAACTAGTTATCAAAAATTACAAAGTTTTATGTAATTTTTTGATTGTGTTCATATTCATGTTCTTGTTCTTATGATGTTTTAGATGATCATAGGAATTATTTGTAACCTATTTGGTAGTTTAATTCTTGATCATAATGTGTTTTAATGGAGTCCATAACTTATCCTTAAGTTATGGAAAACCAAGAGTCACACTTGAGTTAAAACCATTAAGAAAACACAAGAGTTATAAAAATGAAGAGTCTTCATTTTATTACTCTATTAAACTCATAAGTTACAAGAAATGAAAAGTTTTGAAAGTTACAAAACTTGCCCTCAAGTTTTGGAACAAGTAAAGTTAAGTTAAAACTTTAGTTCCAACCCCTAGAATTTTAAAAGTTAAAATTCAACCCTTATACTTATATTATGATGATTTAATAATTATATATATATATATATATATATATATATATATATATATATATATATATATATGTATAAGAACAAGTCGTCTTACCGCTAGTACGCCTCATTCACGAAGCCGGTCTATAAGGTGGGTATAAGGTTGTTGCCTGTAAAATGGTGACTTAATGGGTGAATATTCTCACCCACCGCTTGCTTGACTGGTGGAGGGTCGTTAGCCGAACGGGTAAGACAAGGACTTATAAATTGTCATTCAAAGTATGATGAATATATAAAGTAACTAAATGTTTATTAAATTCCCAATCTTAGTTACTTTAGGAAAAATGTGAATAAGGTGCTAATCCATGAAATTACACTTTACACTTTGTCTGAGTCGTTGGTGGAGCGTGTGTGGTTAACCGGCACACTAACTTGGACTTAACAAGGTAGGTAAAGGGTGACTTAAAGTTTATTATAGTATCGGTGGAGCGTGTGTGGTTTACCGGCACATCGATTGAGTGATAAACTTTAAGGATACCAAGTGATTTGCATGGTTACTGCACACCTCGTTTTGTGATCCTCGGCATCCCAGTCACAAAACCTGGAGGGCACTCCCGAGATTGAAACATGCCTTTGAAAAGTTCATTGGATCTCAAAGAATCTAGGAATTTCTAAAACCAATAAAAACTAAATATTTAATATTTCGGTTTTCGTGGTGGAAATTGGTGAATCGTCATTCACCTACCTTTCAAATATGGTATAGCTTAGATTACGGCATACCTCTTCTAAGTTATATTATATTGTGATTGGATCCTAGCCTTAATATTACATTTGGGTGTTTTATTAAGGACTCTCTTAAATCTAAACTAAACTTGTTCTTCTTTTTCAGATGTCTTCAACTAATGCTTCTGGCTCGAATCCTAATGGCTCCTTTACTCTTATGAGTCTATGTGGGAAAGTCACCTTTGATGGATCCAACTTCAATAAGTGGATCAGAAACATCAGGATGATTACCCGCTACGAGGACAAAGAATATGTCCTTGACAAGGAGCTTAAGGAAATTGACGAGTCCACTGCAACTCCCCAGGAGATCGCTGACTTTCATACTCATGAAAGAGATGCAACCAAGGTGGCTTGCATCATGTTAGCCACCATGACAGCTGAACTCCAAAAGTCTTATGAAGACTTCTACCCTTATGAAATGCACCAAGATTTGATGGAAAGATACCATCAAAGTGCACGACAAGAGAGGTACGAAGTCATCTGCTCCATGATAACAACCATGATGAAGGACGGAGAGTCCGTCACGAGCCACATGCAGAAAATGCAAAGGTATGTGGATCGGTTGCTGAAGCTCAATGTGAACTTCCCTGAGGAGCTTGCAATAGATATCATTTTGCACTCCTTACCATCGTGCTATGATCAATTCCGCATGACATATCACATGAACAAGGAAGAGGTCACCCTCAACAAACTTCAGGGACTTCTCAAGACCGCAGAAACAGGTCTTAAGGGGAAGTCGGTTGCTATCATTCCTACTCCAGACTCAACTCCGGTCTTGGCAATCGGACAAAGTCGAGGGAGGAAGAGAAAGAGATCTTCAAAGGGTACCAAGGCTCGGACCCTTGATGGCTCTTCTTCAAGTGGAACCAAGAAAGGTTTCATTACTCCTTCTTCTGACCCAAAAGAGGCTGAATGCTTCTATTGCCATGAAAAAGCTCATTGGAAGCGGAACTGCCCAAAGTACCAGCAAGATGTAAAGGATGGGAAAGTCAAACCCAACCATGCAGGTATTTACACTATCATTTCTAATAACTCACCCCATTCGAAATCTTGGGTCCTTGATACAGGTTGCGGTATTCATATTTGTTGTGACTTGCAGGGACTAGGAAGAAGTGAGAATGTGGAGCAAGGAAGAATAAACTTAATCATGGGGAATAGGAAAGTTACACCTGTCACCAAGATTGGAGTTTATACTTTATCGCTAAGTAGTGGGTTAAATTTAGATTTGAATAAATGTTGTTATTCGCCAGAAATGGCAAGAAATATTATTTCCTTTCATGCATTGTACAAACAAGGTTTCACCTTTTCGTTTGATAATGAAGTTGGTTCGATTAATGCTTTCTTTAATAATGTTCTTTATTTTAAAGCATTACCTTGTGATGGTGTGTATGAAGCTGTATCTATTGTAGATAACTTAGGAAATAATGTTTTGTGTATTGATTCTACTAATAATAATAACTTGGATAAAGCATCATTATGGCATTGTCGTCTTGGACATATAAGCAAGAAACGCATAGGCCAACTCCAAAAGGATGGAGTCTTGGAGTCGTTTGACCTAAAGTCAAATGATAGTTGCGAATCATGCTTACTTGGAAAAATGACAAAGTCACCCTTCACAGGCTCGTGTGAAAGGGGTGAAGGTTTGTTGGACCTTATACACACAGATGTGTGTGGACCATTCAAACATGCCACAAGAGATGCTAATCGTTATTATTTGACTTTTACTGATGATTACAGTAGATATGGATATGTCTACTTAATCAAGCATAAGTCAGAGACTTTCGAGAAGTTTAAGGAATTTAAACAGGAAGTCGAGAATCAATTGGGCAGGAACATTAAGATGCTTCGATCCGATCGAGGTGGTGAGTATCTTAGTTCAGAGTTCCTCGACTATCTAAAGGAATGTGGGATTGTCTCACAATTGACACCTCCCAGGACACCGCAGTTGAATGGTGTGGCTGAGAGGCGTAATCGAACCTTGTTGGACATGGTTCATTCCATGATGAGTCGAGCTTCGCTACCAATCTCATTCTGGGGGTATGCCTTAAAGACTGCCGCTCATATCCTTAATCTAGTCCCTACAAAGAAAGTTGCCAAAACTCCTCACGAGATGTGGACTGGTAAAGTACCTAAACTAGACCACATCAAGATTTGGGGATGCGAGGCTTTCGTGAGACGTGAGACTCATGATAAGCTCGAACCCCGAAGCGAGAGGTGTATTTTCATCGGCTACCCACAACAATCCTTTGGTTACCTCTTCTACAGACCTAGTGACAATGTGGTCTTTGTAGCAAGAAGAGGAGTCTTTCGAGAAAGAGAGTTTATAAGCCAAGGAGACAGTGGGAGGCAAGTTGATCTTGAAGAAATTCAAGAGTCAAGTGGTGAAGGAACTTCAAACTCTAGCCCTCAACTTGAGGAGGAAACTCCTGTTGAGCCAATTGACGAATCTGTGCCTCTGAGGCGTTCCACGAGAGTTAGGAGTGCACCTGAGCATTACTATGGATTCCATATTACTGCAGAAGGTGAGACACTTATTAGTGATGAGACACTAGTAAGTCAAGATGACCCTAACAGCTACAAGGAAGCCATGGCGGGCCCCGAGTCTGCCAAATGGAAAGAGGCTATGGATAGCAAGATACAATCCATGTATGACAATCAAGTTTGGAACTTGGTTGAGAATGTACCAGGTCGAAAGACTGTAGGGTGCAAATGGGTTTTCAAGAAGAAGACCGACATGGATGGTAAAGTACACACTTATAAGGCTAGACTGGTTGCAAAGGGCTTCTCTCAAATTCCTGGAGTGGATTATGATGAGACCTTTTCTCCGGTAGCCAAGATTAAGTCTATTCGGGTTCTGTTAGCCATAGCCGCATTTCATGACTATGAAATTTGGCAAATGGATGTCAAAACCGCTTTCCTTAATGGGAAGTTGGCTGAAGATGTTTACATGAGTCAGCCAGAGGGTTTTGTCAGTAACGAGTACCCCAATAGAGTGTGTAAGCTTGAGAAATCCATTTATGGATTAAAGCAAGCACCTCGCAGATGGAATCTTTGCTTTGATGAAAAGGTCAAGGAATTTGGCTTTTCTAGGAGTGAAGATGAATCTTGTGTATATGTCAAGGCTAGTGGGAGTATAGTTAGCTTTTTGGTATTGTATGTGGATGACATACTACTCATAGGAAACGACATTCCAACCCTGCAGGAAGTAAAGTCCTGGCTTGGAAAGTGTTTCGCTATGAAGGACCTTGGTGAAGCTGCCTATATTTTGGGGATAAGAATCTTGAGAGATCGGAGTAAAAGACTAATTGGACTTAGTCAAAGTACCTACTTGGAGAAGATTCTGAAGAGATTCAGAATGCAAGACTCCAAGAAAGGAGAGTTACCCATCCAGAGTAGCGCCAAGTTGAGTAAGACACAAAGCCCTAGCACTGAGGCTGAGATAGCAGAAATGAGTCGAATACCTTACGCTTCGGCTGTAGGTTCGATCATGTATGCTATGACGTGTACTCGACCTGATGTAGCCTTTGCCTTGAGCATGGTTAGCAGGTTTCAGGGGAACCCTGGCAAGGCACACTGGATTGCGGTAAAGAATATTCTCAAGTACCTAAGAAGGACTAAGGACTGGGTCCTTACCCTCGGTGGGAGTGATGACTTGAGAGTTGTAGGGTATAGTGATGCTAGCTTCCAGACTGATAGGGATAACTTCCGCTCTCAGTCGGGCTGGGTCTTTACCCTAAATGGAGGAGCAATTTCTTGGAAGAGTTCCAAGCAAGAGACAGTGGCAGATTCTACTTGTGAATCAGAGTATATTGTAGCTAGCGAAGCGGCAAAGGAGGCGTTATGGCTGAGGAACTTCATTGGAGACCTTGGAGTTGTACCAGCTATTAAAGAGCCAATGGAAATTTTCTGTGATAGTGAAAGTGCTGTTGCCTTAGCCAAGGAACCAAGGGATCACGGGAGATCCAGACACATCGACAGAAAATACCATTTCATCAGACATCGGATCGAAGAAGGACTCCTCGTGGCAAAGAGGGTATCATCGGATGAGAACCCGGCAGATCCCCTCACGAAGGGATTGACTCGGATTAAGCATCTCCAGCATGCTCGGAGCATAGGGCTGAAGGATGATATTAGATTTAGTAGTTAGATAATATCGAAATTTGTAAAGTGTAATTGACATTTGATGATGAATAAAAGTGTTTTATTTATGAGTAAAGTGTTGCTATCTCTTGTCGATCGTTTACTATATTTCTTTTGCATGTTTTGACTTCCAGAATAATTTTGTTTGGTATAACATATTATTCAAACCTCCACAGTCGGTCATATGTCGGAAGTAGGTATGAATCAAGACTGTCATGGTTGGTTGTAGAGGTCTGGGACAAGGCTACAACAATCATGAGTGCTCATAAGTTCTGAGCATTGGACCCAACCCACGCTCACTGGAATCACTTCATGGAATTCTATCTCGAGTGATCGTGAGACGGTAATATCATATAAGTCTTTAAACCTAGAGATATGATTTGTTACTTACGAGTTGGTTATGCATTGATTGTACGAAAAACGCATTGGTAACTCGATGTTATAAAATCGTGCTCTTGTGTGTAATTCAATGAGTAGTAGAACAAACATATGAGTCGAAGTTTATCTGTTCCTTCTTGGATTAGAAGCTGATATCTGGGCCCCTCGATGATTTTGTTTTGACCTATGTACCGGGCCCGGTCAGAACTAAATTGATGTGTTCAATAAAGTTCTTTGTCAAACAAATCGGAAATCGGGAAACAAATGTTGGACAATAAGTAAGACATTGTTCCATGTATTTGTCCGACTGATATCTAGAACAGAGGATTATATGATCACTTATCTTAAATGGCGTACCATCATCTTCTCAAGTTTCAAGAAACCTTGTAAAGAGCTACGATTGCCGATCGGTTCCTGAAGTCATACTTGCAGTAATAGTTACTAGACTTATCCAAGTGGGAGACTGTTGGATAAGGTGAATAAGTCCATAACTATTTCTGGTATGTACTTGACCCGACCCGGCATGGTCCATTTGGGTTGCATGGCACCATGCAATTGGATAGACTAAATGAGAGAAATAACACTTGGAGATTATTAATATATTATAAGTTCTAATATATTAATAATATTATTTGATTAGTTTGATCAAGAATTAATTTAGAATTAATTAAGTGATCAAAAGATAACTAATTAAATATATGGGTTGATTAAGTAAATCATCCATATCTTGTATAGTGGGCTAAAAGGCTCCATGGATCATCAAGTTGGGTTCCACCCATAGGATGCTCCATGGATGCTCCATGGGAGTTACAAACCCATGGGTCGTGGAAATGAAGAGTCATGACACATTAGGGTTTAACCCTAGGTGTGTCAACACTATATAAGCAATATGATCTCCTCCCAAATCGGCTACACACTAAGTAATAGAGGGCTTGGCCGATTTTGAAGAGTGTGTGTTCTCTCATAAGTTCTTCCAAGAGCATTTGGTGTTGTGTGAAGCATTTGAGGCATCACACTTGGGGTGCTAGGCTCACAAGGTTTCAAGGAACACAAGCAACAACAAGGTAAGTTATTCTATCTATACTTTATGTTAAAATTGTTCCCCATGTATGCTAGATAGGAATATAACCTTGGAATTCAACTTTGCATGACAAATTAGACAAACATAGATCCAAGGTTATTAGGGTTGCATGTACACTTAGGAAGTGTTAGAATGCTCAAAACCCATCACTTTATTCTCTACCATTCAAGACCTTAATACACCAAAGGAATGAACATATAAGAGCTTACAGCCGTAAACTCCTTGTTTAGGGCCGTAAACTCCTTAAATGGTCCATTTGGAGCCTTAAACCCCTTCATATGCCTTATATTTGGACCTAGCCTAATTCTATGAGTGATATAAGACCTTGAAGCATCCTAGAACACACCACCCATGAGTTTACAGCCGTAGACTCATGGGGATATGGTCTTAGGGCCGTAAACTCTATAAAGAGTTTACTCTTGAAGAGTAAACTCCCTAACTAGGCCATACACACCCTTAGATACTACCCGGGACACCCCTAGCACTTAACGAAAGTGTTTTCCGCACTTTAGGATGCGTATACATGTTTAATTAGTATTATATTTACTAATTGTATGTAAACATATGTCATCATAAGTTAATATGTCACTAAGTGTGTTCAAGTCTTTACTTGACACCGAGCACCCAACCGACACTTCCGTTCGATCCACTTACAACAGGTGAGTTCATACCCCTGAATTAACCTTTTAAATGTTTTTACATGCTTTTATGGGGGGGGGGGGGGGGGAATACAAGTTAAAACATGATAGTTATAATATCAATCATATGTGATTAATAACCCGCATGCACAAGGATTTATTACACTTTCAGTTGATTTACCGAGTATAATACTATAGATGGTTTTTCCAAAACGTCTTTACTTGTTTAAATCTTTTCTCAACTTATCTCATGTGCTGTATGTTTTACTTCTAAACCAGTTACAACAGTGTTTTAAACAAAGGTTTTCTTTACTTAAATTGTGTTATCAATACTTCTATACTTCTATACTTTTGCTTCTGCTTCGTTAAATGCATGCATGTACTTGTATAGTTATATAAAAAATGTTTAAAAGACTTAGGAAGGCTAGTTTTCCCTATTTCCTTTTCCTCGTTGGGATGTGGTCTGGTGGGTATCGGATATTCGTCGGAAGGTCATTAAAACATTAATTATATATCATGTATACACGTATAGAGATAAAGGTTTACATCGGCCAGTTCATTTCCCTTGGGTAGCAAGGACATCCTTCCTTTCATCATTCATGGATCAGAGACACTAGTAACTATTATAGGAATAGTTAGGAGGTTCTATTCACTCTTTCTAGTACGAGAATTTCCACAAGAGTCAGTTCATATGTGAGTCTATATCATTTCTCCAGCGCCTCTAATAGAATTCAGAATACGAGATGCATCTTCAAGACACATATCTCCACGTTGTCGAGTTGGTAACTAGAGTCTCCTGTAGGGAGAGCGGGCATTGTGTGTATAGATCTATACGAGACTGACGCTGCCGCACCCTAACTGCTAGCTACAGTCCACGACCTACCAAGCCAAGGGGTGATAAATGTCATATCTATTCCGATGCTTGCAGGGCGTCAAGTACTCTACTATTAATCAGTATGGTTACGAGTTTCTCCATGTTTAACTTATAATTCATGGCCTTAAGGTGACAAGAATTTAACACTATATTCTTGAAACCACCCACTTAGGATTTCCATTTGTTTTAGATCTTGCTAGCTGTATCTTTCATTTGATACTGTCTGGTGTCTGTGTTTCTTTGTTTTAGGCCTTGCTAGCCGTATCGTACATTTGATACCGTCTGGGGTCTATGTTTCCTTTTGTTAGACTGAGCCAGGCATATCATTCATTCGATACTCTCCTGGAGTCTATGATTTCTTTTGTCTTAGTTGTAACAACGTAAATTTTAAAACAAAATTTTCATTTTTGTACACATCAAAAACCATCGATTAACATTCCAAATTCAAACGTGTACAATGTTATCATAACAAAATACATCCCAATGATCTTAAAATAGTTTTTCCCCGACAATGTGTACGATCACGCCGGCGCCTTCCCACGGTCCTCACTAGTACCTGAAACACATAACACAACATCTGTAAGCATAAATGCTTAGTGAGTTCCCGAAAATACAACTTACGCACATACGCCTTTCCAGGCCCTGACCTTCCGGTCCGTGTATCTCAGGGGACTTCCGTCCCGACTAGGTAAACCTTCCGGTCCTACCTACGTCAACCTTACGGTCCATATTACAACGCCTTCCGGTCCAATACATATACGCCTTCTGGCCCATAACATAGTGCCTTCCAGCCCATATCAAGCATATTATGCATGGCACATATAAACGATTAACTTATCAGATACGATGCATATAACTCATAAAATTATCTGAACTTCCGGTCACACAATAAAAACCCTTCCGGGTACAGTATGGTGAGAAAACTCACCTCGTGGAAAGTCTAAGATCTCGCGTACTCGCTATCTCCAAATCCCAACGACGGCCCTACCTCGCCTAATCATGAAAATATCATTTAATAATCAAAGACTTCCACAACTAAAACTTTAACTTTATCATCATTCCTTAGAGGGTAAAAGACCATTTTACCCTTCCTTGACCTAAAGTCCTCATGTTGACCAAAACCCTAAAAGTCAACAAAAGTCAACCCTGTGAGTACGCGGGGCGTACTGCTAGATCTACGTGGGGTGTACATCGCCAACCCATGGATCAGGGTCTCCACCCAGTACGCTGCGCGTACTGGAAGTTACGCCCATCGTAACCATCAAATTCTAACACACTTCATTCCTGGTCTTAATTGGTTAAGCCACTACTCCAACTTCTAGATCCAACTCTGTTAATGTGTCTAAACCCATAAAGTCGAGACCTTTAAGCCTTCGCATGGCTGTAATTGCTCCAACACTTCTTAACATCATTCTATTCCAACTCAAGGACCTAGATCTCATGCATGGTTTAATATGCATGTCCAAGATGTCATTTTTATGAGTCTACAACTCCAATAGATCAGAAATATGAAGGATCTAAGCTTATGGAGGCCATTTGCACAACAATTCTCCACCTTTGGGACTAAAACCCTAGAAAATGGTACTTGAAGCATATAACATGAACCAAGTGACAAGATCCAAACTTTTTACCTGATAATGAAGCTTTAACCCTTGCAAAGCTCAGATCTACACTTGAACACCACTTCTAGTCTTTCCAATGAGCTCTTCTTCTCCTTTGCAACCTTGGAATGGCACCACCAAGCTTAGAATACTCACAAAATGGCTTAAGAACGAATGCACACTCTTTTTAGGGTTTCTCTCTGAGGGATGGTGGCTGAGAAGTCCAGCCACACATTCCTTTTATAGCCCTCCAAAGGAATTAGGGTTTTTAGGTCTGGACCAGTTACGCCAAGCGTAACCTTGTGTACACCCAGCGTACCTGAGGGTGAACGCGTCCAAATGAGGCGCGCGAGTACGCGCATCGTACACCTTGTATGCCCAGCGTACTCGCTTATCATGAAAACCCTAAAATGACAACATAACCAAGATGCAGTGCCAAATAGAAGAATACCTAGATTTCGGGCTGTTACAATTCTCCCCCAGTAGAACCAAACTTTGTCCCCGAAGTCTCATACTGAAAACAACTCTGGATACTGATCCCGCATCTCAGACGCAGACTCCCATGTCAGCTCGGACCCCTTCCGATGTTGCCACTGCACTTGTACCAGGGGTACTTCCTTGTTCCTCAGGACCTTAACCTTCCGATCCCTGATCGCCACTGGTCTCTCCACATAGTTCAGGCCTGCATCCACGTGAATATCATCTAATGGCACCACTGCCGACTCGTCGGCAATTCATTTCCTCAACTGCGAGACATGAAAGGTATTGTGGATCTGCCCCAACTCAGCAGGTAGATCCAACCGGTAGGCTACCCTACCTACCCTAGCAATTACCCTGAAAGGTCCAATATACCGCGGTCCCAACTTGCCCCTCTTCCTGAATTGTATCACTCCTTTCCAAGGAGAGACCTTTAGGACCACAAGGTCTCCAACCTGAAACTCGAGTTCGGACCGACGCCTGTCAGCATAACTCTTCTAGCGACTCTACGCGGTCAACAACCTCTGCCTGACCTGCTGAATCTGCTCGGTCGTCTGGAGTACAATCTCCGTGCTACCCATCACCCGCTGTGTCACACCCCCAAACCAGGAACGACGGAAACGTTCCGGGATGGAGGACGTCAGTATAATATCAACAACAATGTAAAGTAGTAAACAAGTAACAACATCATCCGTTGCATTAATAATATAATTATTATACAAATGTGTTCTGTCAAATATTGATAAACACTAAAGCATAAATCAAAATGAAAGATAAGTCTTGAACAAGCTCCATCTTCCTTTCTCCTTGCATCAGTACCTATCTATGATGACCTGAGGATACAAGTAATTTTGAAAACGAGTATCAGCTTTGAAGCTGGTGAGATCATAAGTATTAATGTGTCTTAATTTGTAAAACTTATAATTTTTAAGACTTGACTTTGTTTTGAAACAAAACCTCGTATAAGTATGAAAACGTTTGTAGAACAGCTGTAAATGTTTGAAAAACCCTAGAATCCCTATGATTCCTATTAGTAACAAAAGGACTCTTCTACCAAGACCTAACTGTTCTGAATGTAGTCTTCTACCAAGACCTAACTGTTTTGCTTGTAGTCTTCTACCAAGACCTAACTATGTTACTATTATTATCATTATAAGAAATTGTATCCTTTGGTACTAGGATACTTAAATATAATTCACCTCATTGGTTATGTGAATGATTCACAGAATAAAGGTAATAATACAACTAACCTGAATATTACCCTTTGGTACTAGGGTAACTAACATTGTTAACTTTAAGACATTCGTAGACGTACTTTTACCTCTGTTGCTAACAGCTGGGTATAGGAATAGTTAGTCCCTTAAAGTATACCTGTAATGGTACCAACCGTTGACATCCGTGGATGTGCTTTTACCTCTGTAGCTAACAGAGGTTCTAGGAATTGTCAATCCTGCAACGTATCCTTTGGTACTAGGATATTAAATCCAATCTATCTCGTCGATTATGTGATTTAATCACAAAGTAAAGATAAGAATGAGGGTTTTGATAACAGAGTCGATACATATAAAATGTAATAGGACTCCTCTTGATATATCTATGTAACAATGCTCCTATAGGTATGATCATGTAAAAGTAATCACGTATGTGTACATATGTAAATGTGCTCATGTAAGTGTAATCATGTAAAAGAAATCATGTATATGTACTTATGTAAAAGTGCTAGCTGTAATGTGTGTTCTCTCTATCTAGCAAGTATAGTAATGTACTGTAATGTTCTAGAAGGTATTGACTCATGAATGAACTGACTCATTTGTATGACATCGCGTTCTAGTAATTGTTCTAGTATCTTCGTAAACTACTCATATGGTAGTTTACTAGAAATCTATCTGGTAAGTATGGACATGGATGTATACCCTTGCTACCCAAGGGCATATGTTGAACTGGAAGTACCTTTTATGACTATATATGTACACATGATATAACTAATATTTAAACGACTTTCGGACGAACACCCGATATCCCACCAGACCACATCTCAAGGCGCGAAAAGGAAATAGGGTGTATAGCCTTCCTAAGTCTTTTAAACATTTCTTATATAACTATACATATAGAGGCATGCAATTTATAATATAAAAGCATAAATAAATTTTGTAAGACATTTGAAACATAAATATTATGTTAAGAAAAGATCGACTTGATGTCAATCTGTAAAACAATTTGAAGGCATAGGTTTAATAAAACAGTTTAAGAATAAGGAAACATTTGTTTGAAACACAGTTGTAAATGAGTTTGAAAGGTAATGTACGGAGTAAGATGTACAGTGTAATAAGGAGTTTAAAACATATAAATTGTTTATAAAAATCATTTGAAGGAAACTGTTTAGTAAAACGGCTAATGAGTAGCCAAATCATTTAAATGTTGTATGTTAATCACATGTGATTGATGTAATAAGTATATAATTCTACTTACTAATCACTTGTGATTGACATAATAAGTAGCATGATTCTACTTGTATCCCCCCCCCCCCCCCATAAAACATTTAGAAATAGTTTAAAACATTAGTTAAGGGGTATGAACTCACCTGCAGTAAGTGACTGGAATTGAACGGACTGCTATCGTACGGAAGGATCGGACAAGTGCTTGGTGTCAAGTGAAGACTTAGACACACACAATGATCCTAATTACATATGAAAACATATGTATATAAATAATTAGTGATTATAACACTAATTACACAAGTAATAACATTTAAGTGCGAGGAAAACACTTTTGGTCAAGTGCTAGGAGGCTACAGGGTTGCAACCAAGGAGTGCAATGCCCCTAATGTGAGTTTAAGGTCTAATGACCATATTCATTGGAGTTTACGGCCTAGGGTAGTAAGCTCCTGGCCGTAAACTCTCAACCAAGGCTCTAAATGAAGTCTATCAATTATACAACTCATGTGGTGAATTGTTTCAAGGCTAAATCAAGTCTTAGGGTGCCATATCAACTCCTTTAAGGAGTTTACGGCCATGGGACCATAATCCCTTGGAGTTTACGCCCGTAAACTCCCTTGGGAGGGTTCTTATGGTGCTTTCAAGTCTCAAACATTACTAGGAACAAATCTAGGCTTTAGTACATGGCTTTAGAAGAGTTTATGGCACATTTAGCACCATTTTATGGAGTTTACGGCCATGGAACCTTTTGGTCCGTAAACTCCCTCACCATTGGTGTTCTAAGTATTTTAACTAGTCCAAAACTCATCTAGGTACTTGCCCAAATAGTCTCTTGGCTTAAGGAAAGATTTAGGGTGTCTTTTGACCCCTTTAAAGGAGTTTACGGCCCAAGAATTACTCTTGGCCGTAAACTCTTCAACACTTGTGCTTTCCTTATGTTTTCTAGGTCCTAAATACTTTAGGTTATTTGTCTAACATAATGTCCAAGCCTTAGGTGCCTTAAAAACACCATTTGAGCATGTTTCAAGGGAGTTTACGACCTAAGCTTTTCTTGGGCCGTGAACTCCTAACTTTGGGTGTTTCTTGGCTGATTTCTTGTACCTAAAACACTCCTATACATGTCCAAGGTAGTTACTAAGCACGAGGGACAATCTAGGCTCGGTTTCGGGAGTTTACCGCTCAAGAACACCTTGGGAAGTAAACTCCTAAATCAGATCATTTAGCTATGTAATCTATGCTATGAACACATTTAAAGCTTTCTAACACTACTAGAAAGAGTTACTCACAATTTGGGATAAAAACCCGAAGATCCGTGAGAGACAATTTGGCTTTTCTCTAATTGGAATTCAACTAATGAACCAATTTGGTTCAGAATTCTATTTATAGTCTTGAGATTTTTGGTAGAAAATATTTTTATTCCGGGAACGAACTCTAATGTCCCAGAGTAATGGAATAACAGTGTTGCACAAAACCCTAGTGCAACCACTCTCCTAATATCTTCTTAAGTGTAAATCCTAAAAACTGCCAAACTTACACTCGGAGTCTGAATTTTCACTGTAACTGATCTACTTCTAATGGCTTGATATGGTTTGTTCAGAAAGGAAATTTCGGGTTGTCACATCATCCCCCTGTTAAAGGGAATTTTGTCCCGAAATTAGAATTTAGGTAAGGAAGTATGCACGAATGATCGAGTCGTGAGGAGGAAACTTCCTAATCGATTGGTTCTAGCACACTTAAGTGAAATCGGGCTCTCGGTTGGCATTCCAACGAACCTTCACTGACTGGCGACGGTGTTGTTTCGTCCGCTTGACCTCTTGGTCGAGGGTCACTACAGTTCTAATACGAAGGTGAGGATCTCGACGAGTGGACTTGCAAGAGCCCTAACGGAAGGTATGGTTTCACGATCGAGATTTCGAAGGGTAGAATGTACGTTACTGAGTTCGCGGAGTAGGTCTAGTTTGTGTGAGGCACAGGACCGATTCTGCTAAGAATCTCGGAGGTCCTGTCTAACTTGGATTTAGCTTTCCACGCTGTACTAAGCGTATTAAGCCATTCCCAGAGTGAGTTATCCTAAAGAACTTGGTCACTCACTTGGAATCTCAAAGGTTCCTTTTCTTGCGTAACTTCCCAGTCAAAGGCAACCCCTTGCTGGGTCAATGTCGTACGAGTTTCTATAGCTTGCGAGGAGTTCTAAATGAACTAAGGCGGTAGGTCGGTAAGACCTAGAATTTGGCAAAAGACTGTCGGCGTCACTGATGTCGATAAATGCTCAACGGTTTTGACAAATTGAAAGAGTACTCAAAATTTCCCACATTACTAACAGTGTGTCCTAGAAATTTGACTCTTCAATTTAAAAACTCATGCCTAGAGAACTTTGCTAAAAGTTCCTTCGTAGGAATGTTTCCATGGGTTTCCTTCTTACTATGGGGGTAGATAAGTAAGTCCTTACATGGGGGAAATGACGAACTGATCCAAGTAAGAAAGACGTACCCTATTCGTTTAGCTCATGAAAACTATGGGCGTATTGGTCCTATCCGAAGGGTATCACTACGGACTCGAAGTGTCCGCATCGACTTCGGAAGATAGTCTTCCAGACATCTTTCCCTAACACTCGAACTGGTAATATCCGGATTTCAGATCCATTCCTGGAAGTAGTTTCTTTCCTTGCGTTTGCTCAACCATTTCGTCTACGCGAGGCAAAGATAACGATTTCTAATGAAAAATCTCGATGGAGTCCTCGATAACCGAGGTACATACAATGCGATCCGTCGTTCTCTAGAAGAATATGACCGGGGTTCTCCAGGGTGAGAAACCTAGTCTTCTAATTCTATTTCTGAGTAGTTCGCTAAGTTGTCCGGACTGTTCTTGTATCTCCGTCGGTGTTTAAACTATAGGGCGATTGTTTACAAGTGTCGTACTGGGTTCTAAGTTTATTCGCATGACGATGCAATTACTCGTAGGCTTAAGCAGTTCTCCACCCTGAAGTTCATATTAGAATTCATACTTGGTTCACAATCACCATTTCGTGTATACGAGTCATATATAATTAAGGTTGAAAAGGTAGTCAAATAATTGATTCTTCTTTAAGCTCATATCCCATCGGGGAAAAAGAATTTAAAGTGGAATCATCAATTCTAAACCTGTAGAAGCTTGATTATATATCACTCTTATGTATACCTTCCTTAGTGATAGATCAATCGCATGAATCCTTGTATTAAACTTGACGTACTGTACGAGTGGTACTTCAGGGATTTCTTCGGAACAAAAATAACTAAGAGGTACTCCTGGCATGAGTACTTCGGTGTTTTGATGTGACGGTTTCGCTAAAATGACGTTTACTGATAAGGAGACGTATGTATGAAGCTGTTTTTGTGAGGATCAAATTTAACCGAGTCGTATGATAATGTTGGAATCATACAGAAACTTAAAGACATTAGATTTGAACATAAAACGTTTACAGACAAAAACAACCGTGCAACCATGAACAGAGTTACAGTACTTTAGATTTACTACCAGACTATTGCTGCGAATAAGGTATACTACAAAAGACAAGTATACGTAGCACGAGAATCCCTATACAGATAGGGTCTCGCAAAAGGTAAGACTCTAGTTGCACTAGTTTTAAACATGTTTTTGATCATACAAAAACTGACAATTTGGAGGGAACCTATACTATATTAGGGTTCTTAACCGTCTCTTTCCACCCTGCGATCAAACTCCGTCAGGTTTGTTGTTGTCCTTCTCTGCTGGACAGTCCCTCTTGAAGTGTCCCATGAAGCCACATAGATGGTATATCTGAGAGGTTTGGACATTGGTGGTTGATGTGATGTGCTGAATCTGAATCCTACAGCAGTTGGTAGTATGTCCATTCCTGTTGCACCTAAAACAGTGTAACGGACGACAACTACCCAGATGATGAAAGCTACACTCATAGCATTTTGGTAGGTTTCCGGCATATTGCCTGGCTGGTGTGGGGACAATCGGGACACCAGAAGGAATGGTGGTAGGAGGTGCAGATGTAGTAGCTGTGAAGGTCGTTACCGGTGGTTGTTTCTTATTCGCCCCTCGAAGCGATTTGTCCTTCTTTTTGGCCCAAAACTTCCATTTGTTACTCTTGGTCCTGACACTTGGGGTATCGTGGTGGTTTGTTGCTCGTCGAGGTACTGGATTGTCACCTGGATTGGCACTGTTGTTAACAGCTCCGCTAACATTCGCATCGTTAGTGTGAAGGTGGGTCAGAATAGCTGACACGACGGCCGAGACTGCAGCTTGAAAGGTAGCTGCATCAATTTGGAGGGTTGGTGCTTGGTTAATGGGTTGCTCGTCTTTATTTGGCGACATGATTCTGTTTCACGGAAAGAAAATGAACTTGTGAGCGATTCTGGTTGACCCTGATGTACTTAGATTGTTCATGTAAAGAGTACGACTATGTTCTCGAAAGTTTGACCTACATCCCTATGATGCAGTCCTAGTACAGAATGAAAGTATGTTCGCGAAGGTTTGACCTACATCCTTATGATGTATTCCTAGTAACGGGTGGAAGTAAGTTCGTAGAATGGTCTCAAAACGTTCGTTGTTCGAGTTGAGGTATCGTGGGTTGGTGAATAACAAGATCCAACCATAGAAAGAGACTTGGAAATGTCTCCGGAGATAAATCACTATATTCCAATGACTTGACTAAAGCATGATTTAGATATACTCTAATGAAAGAATGATAAGAGTTCTTAAATGAAGAATGACACAGAAGTTAGCCGGCTATCAATATCTTTGATATTCACGATGTAAAGATTCTGGAAATTGACCTTGTAAAGGTCTTACATCATATCCACAGAAGATAGTTCCTGATAGCATAAAGACCTATCTAAAGTACTTACGGAACAAGATAATTTCATAGCAAATGCCACGTCAGGCATAGACAGAAAAACACGAGTCCTTTTTATAAGGGAAATAAAGTAATGCGTCTATTACCGGCGGCGGTCATCCTCCTGGTGAATTCTCAGTTCAGCCAGTTGATGTTCTATAACAAGTAGGTGTCTTTGGTACACCCCAAGGCGTACTCGAAGTTCCATGACTTCGGCTCGTGATTCAGCCAGTGCTTGCAGCAGGGTTTCATGGTTTCTCTCTGATCTCTCGTGAGCATCTTCTAGCCGAATGGTGCGGAGGGTATGCATTCTCGTATTGACGACAACTTCGGTATTCTGATGTAGGGCTGTCCTGCCTTGAATCTCATTTCGGACCACTCTGCGGGCCAAGATTGGCAAGATTCTTTCTGCTGAGCCCCCATTGATCAAATCGTAAAAGCTTTGGTCGCCATCAAATGGCATAGACTGATCTTGTCCTTGGCTCCATGTTTCCAAGCATTCCACTCACTCAGGGTCGGGCCACGAAAAAGCTGGACGAGGGTTAGGAATTGGAAAGGGAGTTGGTTGGGGTAGGTTTTCAACCTCTGCTTCGGAGTTAGCATCATACGAAAAGTCTTCATCATGGTGATCATTCAAGGGGAAAAGGATGATCATTCTCTGGTTATTCTCCAAACCAACCAGCTATGACTTGATTCTGAAGGTACTGGTTGCCGAGGGAATGGAGTCCAGCTATGTTTTCTATGCGAGCATTTAGGGTAAGAGAATAATTATTAGACGAACTATCTAGATAATTATTTAGAAAATATTCATTAGTTACATCGCCATTTGTGAAGTGCATACCAGCTATGTAAACAGGATAGACCTTTGAATAAGTGACCTTAATTCCAAATTCACATAGAATAGGGGTAAGGCAAAATTATCACAGATTCTAAGTCTATAACATCCTAATTACATATAGCCTTAGTGTATCCACTTAGCAACTATCAACTTAGTAATGAAGATCCCGTTTTAAATTCTCAAGTATAAAGTACTTCTAGTAACACCAAATACTCCTATACTATTTTAAATTTTAATGTTATGTTCTATTGTTCTCATTGTGGTAGGGTTGGTAAGATTTTAGCATTGTTGCAATCACACACTTAAACTTAGGCACATGCTAGTCAACCCTCGGATAATATAAGTGATCAGGCTATATCTTCCCAGTTTTGACCATATGTCTCTAAGCCCACTTGTGTTGCCCAACAATCGTAATTCTTTTTGTACTGTCCTAGTGACACTGATTTTAGTATGAATGCAACACGTATACTTACTTAAATATTTTACTATTTAAAGTATAAACTCTTGGTCAGAGTATTTTTAATCCCTTATGTATTTATAGTTAGTATATCTTTTATGGGTTGATATACTTAATTCACTATAAACAATGCTCTGATACCAATCTGTCACACCCCAAAACCAGGAACGGTGGAAACGTTCTGGGGCGGAGGACGTCATGTATAATATCAACAACAATGTAAAGTAGTAAACAAGTATCAACATCATCCATTTCATTAATAATATAATTATTATACAAATGTGTTCTGTCAAATATTGATAAACACTAAAGCATACATCAAAATGAAAGATAAGTCTTGAAAGAGATCCATCTTCCTTTCTCCTTGCATCGGTACCTGTCTATGATGACCTGGGGATACAAGTAATTTTGAAAGCGAGTATCAGCTTTGAAGCTGGTGAGATCATAAGTATTAATGTGTCTTAATGTGTAAAACTTATAATTTTTAAGACTTGACTTTGTTTTGAAAGAAAGCTCGTATAAGTATGAAAACGTTTGTAGAACAACTGTAAATGTTTGAAAAACCCAAGAATCCCTATGATTCCTATTAGTAACAAAAGGAGTCTTCTACCAAGACCTAACTGTTCTGAATGTAGTCTTCTACCAAGACCTAACTGTTCTGCTTGTAGTCTTCTACCAAGACCTAACTGTGTTACTATTATTATCATTATAAGAAATTGTATCCTTTGGTACTAGGATACTTAAATATAATTCACCTCATTGGTTATGTGAATGAGTCACAGAATAAAGGTAATAATACAACTAACCTGAATATTACCCTTTGGTACTAGGGTAACTAACATTGTTAACTTTAAGACATTCGTAGACGTACTTTTACCTCTGTTGCTAACAGCTAGGTATAGGAATAGTTAGTCCCTTAAAGTATACCTGTAATGGTACCAACCGTTGACATCCACGGATGTGCTTTTACCTCTGTAGCTAACAGAGGTTCTAGGAATTGTCAATCCTGCAACGTATCCTTTGGTACTAGGATATTAAATCCAATCTATCTCATCGATTATGTGATTTAATCACAAAGTAAAGATAAGAATGAGGATTTTGATAACAGAGTCGATACATATAAAATGTAATAGGACTCCTCTTGATATATCTATGTAACAATGCTCCTATAGGTATGATCATGTAAAAGTAATCACGTATGTGTACATATGTAAATGTGCTCATGTAAGTGTAATCATGTAAAAGAAATCATGTATATGTACTTATGTAAAAGTGCTAGCTGTAATGTGTGTTCTCTCTATCTAGCAAGTATAGTAATGTACTGTAATGTTCTAGAAGGTATTGACTCATGAATGAACTGACTCATTTGTATGACATCGCGTTCTAGTAATTGTTCTAGTATCTTCGTAAACTACTCATATGGTAGTTTACTAGAAATCTATCTGGTAAGTATGGACATGGATGTATACCCTTGCTACCCAAGGGCATATGTTGAACTGGAAGTACCTTTTATGACTATATATGTACACATGATATAACTAATATTTAAACGACTTTCGGACGAATACCCGATATCCCACCAGACCACATCTCAAGGCGCGAAAAGGAAATAGGGTGGATAGCCTTCCTAAGTCTTTTAAACATTTCTTATATAACTATACATATAGAGGCATGCAATTTATAATATAAAAGCATAAATAAATTTTGTAAGACATTTGAAACATAAATATTATGTTAAGAAAAGATCGACTTGATGTCAATCTGTAAAACAATTTGAAGGCATAGGTTTAATAAAACAGTTTAAGAATAAGGAAACATTTGTTTGAAACACAGTTGTAAATGAGTTTGAAAGGTAATGTACGGAGTAAGATGTACAGTGTAATAAGGAGTTTAAAACATATAAATTGTTTATAAAAATCATTTGAAGGAAACTGTTTGGTAAAACGGCTAATGAGTAGCCAAATCATTTGAATGATGTATGTTAATCACATGTGATTGATGTAATAAGTATATAATTCTACTTACTAATCACTTGTGATTGACATAATAAGTAGCATGATTCTACTTGTATCCCCCCCCCCCCATAAAACATTTAGAAATAGTTTAAAACATTAGTTAAGGGGTATGAACTCACCTGCAGTAAGTGACTGGAATTGAACGGACTGCTATCGTACGGAAGGATCGGACAAGTGCTTGGTGTCAAGTGAAGACTTAGACACACACAATGATCCTAATTACATATGAAAACATATGTATATAAATAATTAGTGATTATAACACTAATTACACAAGTAATAACATTTAAGTGCGAGGAATACACTTTTGGTCAAGTGCTAGGAGGCTAAAGGGTTGCAACCAAGGAGTGCAATGCCCCTAATGTGAGTTTAAGGTCTAATGACCATATTCATTGGAGTTTACGGCCTAGGGGAGTAAGCTCCTGGCCGTAAACTCTCAACCAAGGCTCTAAATGAAGTCTATCAATTATACAACTCATGTGGTGAATTGTTTCAAGGCTAAATCAAGTCTTAGGGTGCCATATCAACTCCTTTAAGGAGTTTACGGCCATGGGACCATAATCCCTTGGAGTTTACGCCCGTAAACTCCCTTGGGAGGGTTCTTATGGTGCTTTCAAGTCTCAAACATTACTAGGAACAAATCTAGGCTTTAGTACATGGCTTTAGAAGAGTTTATGGCACATTTAGCACCATTTTATGGAGTTTACGGCCATGGAACCTTTTGGTCCGTAAACTCCCTCACCATTGGTGTTCTAAGTATTTTAACTAGTCCAAAACTCATCTAGGTACTTGCCCAAATAGTCTCTTGGCTTAAGGAAAGATTTAGGGTGTCTTTTGACCCCTTTAAAGCAGTTTACGGCCCAAGAATTACTCTTGGTCGTAAACTCTTCAACACTTGTGCTTTCCTTATGTTTTCTAGGTCCTAAATACTTTAGGGTATTTGTCTAACATAAAGTCCAAGCCTTAGGTGCCTTAAAAACACCATTTGAGCATGTTTCAAGGGAGTTTACGACCTAAGCTTTTCTTGGGCCGTGAAATCCTAACTTTGGGTGTTTGTTGGCTGATTTCTTTTACCTAAAACACTCCTATACATGTCCAAGGTAGTTACTAAGCACGGGGGACAATCTAGGCTCGGTTTCGGGAGTTGACCGCTCAAGAACACCTTGGGAAGTAAACTCCTAAATCGGATGATTTAGCTATGTAATCTATGTTATGAACACATTTAAAGCTTTCTAACACTACTAGAAAGAGTTACTCACAATTTGGGATAAAAACCCGAAGATCCGTGAGAGAGAATTTGGCTTTTCTCTAATTGGAATTCAACTAATGAACCAATTTGGTTCAGAATTCTATTTATAGTCTTGAGATTTTTGGCAGAAAATATTTTTATTTCGGGAACGAACTCTAATGTCCTAGAGTAATGGAATAATAGTGTTGCATAAAACCCTAGTGCAACCACTCTCCTAATATCTTCTTAAGTGTAAATCTTGAAAATTGCCAAACTTACACTCGGAGTCTGAATTTTCACTGTAACTGTTCTACTTCTAATGGCTTGATATGGTTTGTTCAGAATGGAAATTTTGAGTTGTCACACGCTGCCCCACCTCTCCCCAGCAGATGGGGGGTGCGACACCTCCTCCCGTACAACAGCTTAAAGGGTGGCATACCAATGCTCGAATGATTGCTGTTGTTGTATGAAAACTCTGCTAAAGGTATATAGGTATCCCAGCTCCCTCCAAAATCCAAAACACATGCTCGGAGCATATCCTCAAGCGTCTAAATCGTCTGCTCGCTCTGTCCGTCCGTCTGTGGGTGGTATGTGGTACTGAAATGCAGCCTCGTACCCAACTCCTCATGAAAATTCTTCCAAAACCTGGAAGTAAAACGCACATACCGATCTGAAAAATCGACATCGGAACCCCATGCCGCGATACCACCTCCCTCACATATAATTCTACCAACTTCTCCGTAGAAGAGCTCTCACTGATGGCTAGAAAATGAGTGCTCTTCGTCAATCTATCCACAATCACCCAAATCGCATTGACTCCTCTCGCAATCCTCGGCAATTTGGTGATAAAATCCATGGTAATCTGTTCCCACTTCCATTCGGGAATCTCTAGCGGCTGCAATTTACCGTGCGGACGCTGGTGCTCGGCCTTAACCTGACGACAGGTTAGGAACCTCTTGACGAACCATGCAACATCCCTTTTCATAAAGGGCCACCAATACTCCTTCCTTAGGTCCAAATACATCTTATTAGCCCCGTGATGAATCGGGAATTTCGATCGATGCGCTTCCTCCATCAAAATAGTACGCGTACCGCCCACAAACGGTACCCAAATCCGACCCTGAAAAGTCATAAGTCCCCGACCATCCGTAACGAATTCAGATACCTGACCGACAACCCGCTCCCTCTTCTGGTTTTCTGGTCTCGCAGCCTCAGCCTGAGCTCCTCGGATGGTGTCCAAAATCGAGGTCATCACCGTCAACCTCATACAAATGTCTCGGATCGGGGCGCTTTCCACCCTACGGCTCAACACATCGGCCACCAAATTAGCCTTGCCAGGGTGGTACAAGATCTCACAATTATAATCCTGTACCACATCCAACCATCTCCTCTGACGCATATTCAGATTTGGCTGATCCATCAAGTACTTCAGACTCTTGTGGTCCGTGTAGATGGTACACCGAACCCCATAAAGATAGTGCCGCTAGATCTTGAGGGCAAACACCACAGCCCCCAATTCCAGGTTGTGGGTGGGATATCTCAACTCATGAGGCTTCAACTTCCTTGAAGCATACGCTATAACGTGTCCCTTCTGCATTAGCACCACCCCTAAACCCGATATAGATGCATCACAGTATACCAAAAAATCCTCCATCCCTTCCGGGAGTGCAAGCACCGGGGCCTCGCACAATTTCTGACGAAGGGTCTTGAACGAGGACTGCTGCTCCGATCCCCATGAAAATGCAACACCCTTCCAGGTCATCCTAGTAAGTGGAACGACGATCTTGGAGAAATCCTTGATAAACCTTCGATAATAGCCGGCATTTCCTAGAAAACTCTTGATCTCAGTGGGCGATCTCGGCACCTCCCATCTCAACACCGCCTCAATCTTGGCCGGATCAACCAATATCCCTTTCTGGTTAACAAGGTGCCCAAGGAACTGGACCTCTCGTAACCAGAAATCACACTTGGAGAATTTGGCATACAACGTCTCCGATCTCAATACTCCAAGAATTTCCCTCAAATGCTCCTCACACTGCTCCCTGGACCTCGAGTATACCAAAATATCATCAATGAATACGATCACCGACTGATCCAGCATCGGCCTGCACACCCTGTTCATAAGATCCATGAACGCAGCTGGGGCATTGGTGAGCCCAAAAGGCATCACCACAAACTCATAATGTCCATAACGAGTTCTGAATGCAGTCTTTTGAATATCTTCATCCCGAACCCTCATCTGATGATATCTCGACCTCAAGTCTATCTTGGAGAACCAAGATGCCCCCTGCAACTGATCGAATAGATCATCGATCCTAGGTAACGGATACCGGTTCTTAACCGTCAACTTGTTCAACTCCCGGTAATCGATACACATCCGGTGTGAACCATCCTTTTTCTTGACAAATAAAATCGGCGCTCCCCAAGGTGAGCTACTCGGTCGAATAAACCCCTTTCCCAACAGCTCCTGAAGCTGCAAGGATAACTCCTGCATTTCTGGTGGAGCGATGCGATAAGGCGCCTTGGCGATGGGCGCCGCTCCCGAAACCAGATCGATACGGAACTCCACTTGCCTTTCCGGAGGCACACCTGGTAACTCTTCGGGGAACACATCCAAAAACTCGCATACTACTGCAACGTCGTCAACCGAATTGGGCCTCCCCGCGGCCACTCGAGTGTCCATCACGTAGGCTATGAATCCACTGCAGCCCTACTGCAAACTCTGCCTCGCCCTGGAAGCCGAACAAAACGCTGACCCACACCGGGTCCCCTCGCCATACATAGTAAGCACTCCCCCACTAGGGTCTTGTATAGTCACCAGCTATCTTTCGCAGTCAATGACCGCCCCAAACTTACTCAACCAGTCCATGCCCACGATGATGCAGACATCCCCCATCGCTATAGGAACCAAGTCTATAGGGAACTTGACCCCAAAAATCTCGAGCACACATCCTCGAATCACGTCAGTGGCGTATACCGCTTTCTCTCGCTATAGAAACTCGTAGGGGTCGACTCATCACCTCCCGATCAATACCGATGTGCTGGCTAAAAGCCAACGATAAAAAAGACCGAATCGTACCCAAGTCAAATAATACCAAGGCAGGTACAGAATTCACAAGAAAAGTACCTACGCATATCATAATATAAGCACAATATCTTAGCATAAAAGTAAATACACGAAAGAATACATACTAGCTACGACATCGGGCGCCGCGCGGACCTCCTCCGCAGTGAACTGAAAAGCTCTCCCACGAGCCTTCGGAGCCTCGGCTTTCACCGGCCGAGTCTCGGTAACCCTGGCAGCAGGCGCAGATCCCTGGTGAAGCTGGGGCACTCGGCCTTCCGATGGCCGGTCTGGTTGCAATGAAAGCAAACCATAAATCCCTTGGGGCAATCCCTAGCAATGTGCCCCTCCTTGCCACACTTGTAGCAAGCACCCGATCGACATGCCCCCTCGTGACCCTTGCCGCACTTTCCGCAAGTGCGGCCCTTCTGACCTCCCGTCCTCGAATCGGCGGACTTGGTCTGCTTGGCTGCTGGCTGGGACTGAGCCGGCCGTCGATCCACCCGTTGAGACTCGGCCTCCTCCATGTCCTGGGTCTCCAACTCAATCTCTCGCTTCCTGGCATTCTCCTGGAGCTCAGCAAAGGTCTGGTATGACGAGTTCGATATGAACTCCTAGATATCCCTCCTCAGTACACCCAAATATCGGCTCATCCGAGCCTGCTCAGTGGACACCTGCTCAGGGCAAAACATCGCCCTCTCATGAAACTTCCGAGTGATCACCGTAATAGAATCATTACCCTGCTTGAGGGTCAAGAACTCTTGAACCAACCGTTCCTTCTCCACCGGGGGAACATACTCGTCTCTAAACATAGCAGTAAATCTCTCCCAAGTCACGGCTGAAACCTCCGCAAGAGTGAAGTTCGCCGTCACAAACTTCCACCAATCCTTTGCTCCCAGGCGGAGCTGGTTCAAAGCGAACCGTACCCTCAGATTCTCCAGACATGAACAAGTGTAGAAGCATCCATCGATATTAGCAATCCATCTCATCGCAGCGATCGGATCCTGCGTCCCGTCAAACTTGGGTGGCTTCGTGTTGCTGAACTCCCGGAACAGCAACGAGTCACCTCCCTGCGGTCTGGCAGCGGCCATAGTTGCGGTAGCTGCAGCGGCTGCAGCCTCAATCACCATGGCGTACCGCTCATCGAAAGTCTCCATCAGTGTGGTCTTAATAGACCGAAACATCTGCGGAATCTTGGCCCGGATCGCTGCAGCCACCTCCTCGTGAATCATCTGACGAAGCTCCTCGTCACTCACACCGCTCGTACCAGGTCTGTGTCGTGGTCCAACCATGATGCCTCTGAAATACAACATAAAAATATCAGAGACTCCATCGAGCATAATCGCACTCGATAACGCAACCCTACTCGGTCTCCGATACCCAAGGATTCTTACTTGGGTTGCCTACTGACTACACCGCATCAACATTCACCCCAAGTCCTCCTCCCCGAACCCCGGATCATGAGTACTCTATTCTTGCTATACACTAGCTACCCACTCGCTCTCAAAGCATCTCATAGCAGCAGTTTTCCCTAGACTAAGGCATCACAAATCAGGCCACTCTAATCCTAATATGAATACCTAGTCTACTAGCATGCGTATCATATCATAACATATCTCATAACACATATTGTAAGAGTATTTTGGGGATTTTACCGTTCGAGCGCTGGCTGACCGTACACACTGCTTCTCCTTTGGTTGTTTCGAAATCTCTTATCAGATCTTTTTTTTTTTTTTGCTTTTATTAATTAAAAATTTTCTCAAATCCCCAGTTTGAGTTCAGTTACGCCCGAAGGTGTATCTGAATCCCTCAAACTAAGGATCTGATACCAACTTGTAACAACGTAAATTTTAAAACAAATTTTTCATTTTTGTAAACATCAAAAACCATCGATTAATATTCCAAATTCAAACGTGAACAATGGTATCATAACAAAATAAACCCCAATGGTCATGAAATAGTTTTTCCCCGACAATGTGTACGATCACGTCGGCGCCTTTCCACGGTCCTCGCTAGTACCTGAAACACATAACACAACAATTGTAAGCATAAATGCTTAGTGAGTTCCCCAAAATACAACTTACGCACACACGCCTTTCCAGGCCGTGACCTTCCGGTCCGTGTGTCTCAGGGGACTTCCATCCCGACTAGGTAAACCTTCCGGTCCTACCTACGTCAACCTTACGGTCCACATTACAACGCCTTCCGGCCCAATACATATACGCCTTCCGGTCAATAACATAGTGCCTTCCGGCCCATATCAAGCATATCATGCATGGCACATATAAATGATTAACTTATCACATACGATGCATATAACTCATAACATATCTAACTTTCCGGTCACACAATAAAAACCCTTCCGGGTACAGTATGGTGAGAAAACTCAGCTCGTGGAAAGTCTAAGATCTCGCGTACTCACTATCTCCAAATCCCAACGACGGCCTTACCTCGCCTAATCATAAAAATATCATTTAATAATCAAAGACTTCCACAACTAAAACTTTACCTTTATCATCATTCCTCAGATGGTAAAAGACCATTTTACCCTTCCTTGACCTAAAGTCCTCATGTTGACCAAAACCCTAAAAGTCAACAAAAGTCAACCCTATGAGTACGCGGGGTGTACTGCTAGATGTACGTGGGGTGTACATCGCCAACCCATGGATCGAGGTCTCCACCCAGTACACTGCGCGTACTGGAAGTTACGCCCAGCGAAACCATTAGATTCTAACACACTTCATTTCTGGTCTTAGTCGGTTAAGCCACTACTCCAACTTCTAGATCCTACCCTGTTAATGTGTCTAAACCCATAAAGTCCAGACCTTTAAGCCTTGGCATGGCTGTAAAGGCTCCAACACTTCTTAACACCATTCTATTCCAACTCAAGGACCTAGATCTCATGCATGGTGTAATATGCATGTCCAAGATGTCATTTTTATGAGTCTACAACTCCAATAGATCATAAATATGAAGGATCTAAGCTTATGGAGGCCATTTGCACAACAATTCTCCACCTTTGGGACTAAAACCCTAGAAAATGGTACTTAAAGCATATAACATGAACCAAGTGACAAGATCCGAACTTTTTATGTCACACCCCCAAACCAAGGATGGCGGAAACGTCTGGGGGTGGAGGACTTCATGTACAGTATCACAACAACGTGTATAATAGTGCTCAAAGTAAAAACAACCACCATATATATAATTGCAAAAGTTACACCAAAGTATATGTTTATATGTTTCAAAAGCAATTACATTATGATGACAAAATAAATTGTTGACGGTTTAACGTCCCATCCTCAAAGCGATGAAGTTTTCCTGTTTCACTGATTTCCTGAGAATACAAGTAGTTTTAAAAAGTGTCAACACAAAGGTTGGTGAGTTCATAAGAGTTTTGTTTGAAGTAGAAACCATTTTTCCTTGTAAGATCGATATAGTTTGATTTCCAGAAAATCCAATATTTTCTTATCTAAGTGTGAATAGAAATATTCCTATATGATGCATTAATGAATCCTAGAATGACCCGTGGAGTTCCTCTATAATCGTCCAACGTATATAAGTTATATAAGGTTTAAATTTGATAAAACGTTGAATATAGTGGGTCTGCCCTAGGTCCACAACCAAACAAGGAACAGGAGATGAGGCGGGCACCACCAATTCTAGGCCAATCAAGACTAAATTCTTATATGACTCAAACATATACGCTCAGCGACTATAGTTGAAGTCTAACAATTCTAGATGAAAAATAGTTTGTTAATACATTATATATATGTAGTCCTAAATTAGAGGACCGAGTAATAACAAGCATTGACCATACTTAAAAGTATAAATGTGGTTTTAAACGATGTGTAGTCGTAACTACCAAAACCAAAAGTGTACAGTAATATCCTGTACTCATAGAGATAAAAAGGTGATTTTAAATCGACATAAGACTCATTTAGGTTTTAAAAAAATAAAATCCCGTAAACTTATGGATTGTTATATCCCTATGTGAGTCGCTATAATCATACTAAGACTATGTGAACCTGCCACGACGTTCTCAGTGTCGCGAAAAATAAAATGACATTTGTCACCCGTAGACCTGCAGGTCCAACTGTAGCTAGCAGCAAGGTGTGGGGTGTCAATCCCAATATAGATCTATATACAAGTATCACGTTCTCCCTCAAGGAGATTCTGATTATAACTACCAGGAATTATATCCCGCACTCGGACGTACGGGGAGAGAGAGAGAGAGTCTCACAATATAGGTTAACAAGTTTACGTGAAATGTGTGTGAATATAAATATTTCTTGTATGAATGTACCCTTCTTGTACTAGTGCGTTGAGTGATGTATCGTAAACTATACCTATTATAGTTTATCTAAAATGTATGTAATATGAATGGACTCTTTTATGGGAATGTATTAGTGTTATGAATTTATTCAAACTATACTTTTTATAGTTAAATAATACATGTTCCAAAATGAATGAATAATATTTAATATGAATGTCTTAGTTTCAGTTCATAATGATAAACTAACAAGGAAACACATTCAAATACTAAAACTTATGATTATACACTTTGCTCAACATAATACAAAGTGTTATGATATTTACATGTTGTTGGCAAAATTTAGCAATTTTGCCCTGTTTTGGAAAAATCATAGAAATATCATACGAAGTCGAAAACTAGATCCGTAAATTCTGAGAGTTCAAAAAATGTGTCTAGTTTGCTCATAATTTTTATCACAATTTATAATGACCTCTAACTTCGGTGAAAAAGTCCATAATCACAGACTGGTCCGGATTGTTGTTTGAAATGATAGGCAGTTTTGTAAAAATCACCATAAATTGTAGAAAAATCGTATGGAGATGTGCAAGTAGCCATTTTAAAGCTAAAAACATGAACTATTTTCACCTTGTACAGTTTTGAAAACAAAAATGTTTAAGATGCCCAAAACAGTCCGTGAATGGAGTTGAACTTTTCTGATGAAGGCTGTTAGAAAAATTTAGTTATGTTCTTAGTGTTTTAACTTGTATTCCCCCCCTGAAAACTTGAGAAAACATGAAAATGTAGGGGTATGAACTCACCTTGAGTGATTTCAGTAGGTAAGTGTTGAAGAAGAGAAGTGTTCAACCTAAGAACACTTGAAGAATCACTTGAAGATTCGAAGATCTAACACAATTATGAGAGAGTTCGTCTAAGATATCCATGATTTGAGTGGAAATAAATGAGATAATCATAAAGAGAATGGATTATGCTTACCAAATGTGGAGGAAAAACTCAAGATCAGCCCTTGAATCTCGAATTTCTAGAGAGAGAAAGTGAGAGAGGAAAGAGTTTGATCTTCTTGTGAAATGAGAGCAAATGAGAGAAGTGAGGAGAGAGGATGAATAATCATCACTCAAAAACGTAGGAAAGAGGGATAATTGAGTGGAAAAGACATTGATGTGACCTAGGTAAGGTGGGGGGGGGGGGGTGTGGCTGGTTATAGAGTGGGTGTGGGAGTGGTTGCTTGTGTTAGAAGGTAAAGCAAAGTCAACACTCCACCTCTTTGTAATTTACCCACTTGCTTTTATTATTTAAATAAAGATTTTTATGAAAATATGATTAAGTTGTGAATATTTGGGGTTTATTATGTTAAAATATGATTTTGGGTGAAAATCCCGCGTTAAAATAATTAAAAACGGGCCTTAAATGCAAAACTATGCGAAAACCGGGAAGAAAAGAGTTCCCAGCGAGACCTCTCGGTCCTAGGCCGAGGTTCGGTCCCTAGGCCGAGGCTCGGTCCACGCTGTGGTTGGAGTCGGAAACGAACAGAGGGAAACGAAGGGCGAGTCGGACGCGAGAGCGATGGGCGAGGGTTCGGTCCGAAGGGTCATTGGGGTTCGGTTCGGGATAAGAGGCGAGAATGCCAGAACCGAACGTACTGTAGTGAACAGTAGTGAACAGTACCTTCGGTTCGTTTGGTGAACAGTACTTTTGGTTCTTGTTCTCGGTTTCGATTCTTACTCTCGGTTTCGGTTCCTCCTGGGCGAGGTTCAGCCCTGAGAGGACCTTCGGCTCAGGAGGTTTCGGTTCAGCATCAGGAGGTTTCGGTTCAGCATCAGGAGGTTTCGGTTCAGCATCAGGAGGGTTCGGTTCCTCTTGCTCTCAGTCCCTAAGAGGACCTTCGGTTCCTAAGGCCTATTTTTCTCGTTTTCGCCCCGTTTTGAGCCGTTTTTGACCCGGTTAAGGGTCGGAATGACCCGAATGATTCCAAAAAGTTAAGGGAAACTTTTGAGAGAGATTTGGGAGAGATTTCTCACACTTGGTGAGATTTGGGAGAGATTAGACATTCTTGGAGAGATTTCTCATACAGAGAGATATTTGAGAGAAATTTCACATGCTTAGAGGGATTTGGGAGAGGTTTGACATTCTTGGAGAGATTTCTAATACAGAGAGATATTAGAGGGAGATTTCACATACTTGGAGAGATTAGGGAGAGATTTGACATAGAGAGAGATAGAGTGAAAACAATTGAGAGAGGTTCCGTGTGGGACAGTTGTGAGTGTCCGGCACCGTAATGCATGGTTCGTAAACCCTGTTAAGCCTTGTTTAAGGATCTTACACACTCCCGTTGAGTATGCATCATTGTTTTATCGGTTTGGCTCGCCACGTACTACAGTTTTTAGGTTAAAGAGATCTAGTTGTACATACTTTTCGATTTATGTTCTCTTATTAGAATAGTGGGTTGTTTAGTAAATACTGAACGTAAGTCCAAGTACACGAGGGTCAGTTGAGCTGACCGGTTTGACTTGTTGACTTTATTTGACTTTGAATTGACCAGAATTTGACGGTTGTCACATCATCCCCCCGTTAAAGGGAATTTCGTCCCGAAATTTGCACTTCGAATGGGGATCCAGGAATTTAGAGGGAAAGATGGGGATAACTTTTCGTAGTACAAGAATTTGATTATGGTGAGGAATAACTTGCCCGATGCCACATGATTACTACTATGCATGCTTTAATCGATGCTAGATTTAGCATATAAAGAAATTCGGGATTTAAATGTCGATGTTAGAAACACGTACTGATATTTGCGGGCAGTTCCGGAGTGGTTTCTCCCTCGGTGATTGTAAGCACCCTCCCACCACCACCGGCATCTCTTGTCCTTGGGCATTCCCTTTTAAAGTGTCCCGTTTCTCCACACTCGTAACAGGTTGGGCTTGCTCCAGAGCCGGGTACCTGGTTGATGGGTCGTGCTGGTGCCTTACAGAAACGAGCAGTGTGCCCCTCTCTATCGCAGTTTTTGCAATGCAACTTTCGGCAAGCCCCAGTGTGATGGAAGTTACACTTGTTGCATTTTGGAAGTGTTCCAGCGTATGGTTTCATGGGAGTTGGCGTGCTGAGGGTTGTGGCAGCATGAACAGCAAGGATCTGTTGCTTCTTAGCGAGGCCTTGGGTTGATTGGTCCTTCTTGTTGTCCCAAAACTTTCTTTCGTTGTTCCCTCCTCTTGCTTGGGTAAGGGTGGTTGTCATAGTGTCATGGTGGGCATGATGGTCAATGAGTTGTTGTGCTAACTCCTTGGCGCTGTCGAAGGTAGTTGGTTTTGAGGCGAGCACGCTATCTTGAATTTCGGGGGACAATCCCCAGAGGTAACGCTCCAACTTTTTATCTTCAGGGGTGACCATAGCGGGACAAAGGAGTGCTAGATCACAAAATCGGTTGGTGTAAGTTGTAAGGTCGGAGCCTGCCATTCTGAGATTCCATAGTTCTTGCTCCAGCTTTTGCACTTCACCTCTTGGGCAATATTCCTTCAGCATCATCTTCTTTAAGTCCTCCCAACTTAACGAGTTAGCCACTGCAAGCGTAAGCGACTTAACTTTTCCGTTCCACCAAGTGAGAGCTCTTCCGATGAAGGTGAATGTCGCGTACTTGACTTTGCTCGCTTCGGGGCAAGCACAAATCTCAAAGATTGCTTCGGTCCTCTCGAACCATTGAATTAGTGCGAGGACACCCCCACTTCCATCGAAGGAATCGGGTTTGCCATTTGTGAAGTCCTTGTAAGTGCATTCCCTTGTGCGTCTTGCACTATCCCCGTGGTTAGGGTTTGTGGCTCCAGATCCAGCACCACCATTGCTATTTGTGCCAATTTGTGACATTGCAGCTACCACGGCTGCTGTTACTGCAGCTTGGAACATTTCAGGATCAAACTGGGGAGGTGGCGTCGGAGGTGGTGGCGCTGTGCTGCCCGAAGGTCTGGGTCTTTTCCTTGGTGGCATCGTTCTGTCATGAGTTTGCAAAGAGGAAAAAAAATGATCAGATGGTAAGTTTCTACTAGTACAGACAAGTCAGTTGTTATAGAATTAGATTTTCCCTGCATTATTCTTCGATTTAAGAATTCCTTATATGTTATTCATAAAGGAAGTCCATATGAATGAACTTCACGAGTTAGTGGGTTTTGTGGTCTCTCTTAGATTTTTCACGAGTGTGCTCAAGGCGATTGGTGCGGATCGTATGTATTCTTGTATTTGCATCAACCTCTGCGATACTATAGAGAGTTGTTCTACCCTGAATCTCGTTTCGGGCAACTCTATGGACCAGGATTGGAAAAATTGTATCTGCTGAGCTTCCTTCGTTTATGTTGTAGAAACTTCGTTCTCTATTAAACGACATATGTTGGTCTTGTTCTTCGCTCCAGGTTTCCAAGCACTCTACCCAAGGAGGCGTCGGGCCTTGAAAAGCTGGTCGAGGGTTGGGATTCGGAACAAGAGTCATCGGGGTTAAGTTCTCCATTTCAGGGTCGGAGTCAGAACCATCAACATAGCCTTCAGTTTGGTGACCATTTCCAGGGGTTGGGAAATCATTCTCTGGCTCCTCTCCGAGCCATTTGGTATTGTCGTGGTTAGGGTAGTACGGGTCGTCGTGTGGGTGGAATCCAGCCATGATATCTTCTCGAGAAATGGGGATATAAGAAATAACTAAGCAAACGTACTAATTAGCTAATTATACGATGATCTTTATCAGGTACTTCAACATATTGTTTAGTGCATACTAGTTATATGTATTCGGGACAGGATAGACCTTCGAATAAGCGACCCTAACTCTAAATCCCCAATCCAACGAGAACAGGAAGTAGAGCAAAGATCCACAGATTCTAAGTCTATGACGTCCTGGATACATAAAATTTTAATGTATCCACTAAGCAACTATTGACCTATTGATGAAGATCTATTTAGTTCTCGCAGATGAAATTTTAATAATGCCAAAATACCCCTATGGTATTTCATTGTGGTAGTGTTGGTAAGTTTTTTTTTTTTTAGACTTGTTGCCACATCACAACCATTCTTGGGCATATGCTAATCAATCCTCGGACCAGCATAGTTGATCAGGCTATGCCACTCCCAAGACTGACCATACATCCCCAGGCTCACCTGTGATATCCAACAATCATTACTTTTGTTTTGTCCTAAAATGATGCTGACCTTAGTATGTATGCATGCATGTATACTTTTAACAAAACTTATTTATTCTTAATGGTATAGTGGTTTTGAAATCTTAAAATCAGAGACCTTAGTCCCAATGCATTTATAGTTTGTATATCTTATGTGGTTCGATATACTTAGTTCACTATAAACAATGCTCTGATACCAATCTGTCACACCCCCAAACCAAGGATGGCGGAAACGTCTGGGGGTGGAGGACTTCATGTACAGTATCACAACAACGTGTATAATAGTGCTCAAAGTAAAAACAACCACCATATATATAATTGCAAAAGTTACACCAAAGTATATGTTTATATGTTTCAAAAGCAATTACATTATGATGACAAAATAAATTGTTGACGGTTTAACGTCCCATCCTCAAAGCGATGAAGTTTTCCTGTTTCACTGATTTCCTGAGAATACAAGTAGTTTTAAAAAGTGTCAACACAAAGGTTGGTGAGTTCATAAGAGTTTTGTTTGAAGTAGAAACCGTTTTTCCTTGTAAGATCGATATAGTTTGATTTCCAGAAAATCCAATATTTTCTTATCTAAGTGTGAATAGAAATATTCCTATATGATGCATTAATGAATCCTAGAATGACCCGTGGAGTTCCTCTATAATCGTCCAACGTATATAAGTTATATAAGGTTTAAATTTGATAAAACTTTGAATATAGTGGGTCTGCCCTAGGTCCACAACCAAACAAGGAACAGGAGATGAGGCGGGCACCACCAATTCTAGGCCAATCAAGACTAAATTCTTATATGACTCAAACATATACGCTCAGCGACTATAGTTGAAGTCTAACAATTCTAGATGAAAAATAGTTTGTTAATACATTATATATATGTAGTCCTAAATTAGAGGACCGAGTAATAACAAGTATTGACCATACTTAAAAGTATAAATGTGGTTTTAAACGATGTGTAGTCGTAACTACCAAAACCAAAAGTGTACAGTAATATCCTGTACTCATAGAGATAAAAAGGTGATTTTAAATCGACATAAGACTCATTTAGGTTTTAAAAAAATAAAATCCCGTAAACTTATGGATTGTTATATCCCTATGTGAGTCGCTATAATCATACTAAGACTATGTGAACCTGCCACGACGTTCTCAGTGTCGCGAAAAATAAAATGACATTTGTCACCCGTAGACCTGCAGGTCCAACTGTAGCTAGCAGCAAGGTGTGGGGTGTCAATCCCAATATAGATCTATATACAAGTATCACGTTCTCCCTCAAGGAGATTCTGATTATAACTACCAGGAATTATATCCCGCACTCGGACGTACGGGGAGAGAGAGAGAGAGTCTCACAATATAGGTTAACAAGTTTACGTGAAATGTGTGTGAATATAAATATTTCTTGTATGAATGTACCCTTCTTGTACTAGTGCGTTGAGTGATGTATCGTAAACTATACCTATTATAGTTTATCTAAAATGTATGTAATATGAATGGACTCTTTTATGGGAATGTATTAGTGTTATGAATTTATTCAAACTATACTTTTTATAGTTAAATAATACGTGTTCCAAAATGAATGAATAATATTTAATATGAATGTCTTAGTTTCAGTTCATAATGATAAACTAACAAGGAAACACATTCAAATACTAAAACTTATGATTATACACTTTGCTCAACATAATACAAAGTGTTATGATATTTACATGTTGTTGGCAAAATTTAGCAATTTTTCCCTGTTTTGGAAAAATCATAGAAAAATCATACGAAGTCGAAAACTAGATCCGTAAATTCTGAGAGTTCAAAAAATGTGTCTAGTTTGCTCATAATTTTTATCACAATTTATAATGACCTCTAACGTCGGTGAAAAAGTCCATAATCACAGACTGGTCCGGATTGTTGTTTGAAATGATAGGCAGTTTTGTAAAAATCACCATAAATTGTAGAAAAATCGTATGGAGATGTGCAAGTAGCCATTTTAAAGCTAAAAACATGAACTATTTGCACCTTGTACAGTTTTGTAAACAAAAATGTTTAAGATGCCCAAAACAGTCCGTGAATGGAGTTGAACTTTTCTGATGAAGGCTGTTAGAAAAATTTAGTTATGTTCTTAGTGTTTTAACTTGTATTCCCCCCCTGAAAACTTGAGAAAACATGAAAATGTAGGGGTATGAACTCACCTTGAGTGATTTCAGTAGGTAAGTGTTGAAGAAGAGAAGTGTTCAACCCAAGAACACTTGAAGAATCACTTGAATATTCGAAGATCTAACACAATTATGAGAGAGTTCGTCTAAGATATCCATGATTTGAGTGGAAATAAATGAGATAATCATAAAGAGAATGGATTATGCTTACCAACTATGGAGGAAAAACTCAAGATCAGCCCTTGAATCTCGAATTTCTAGAGAGAGAAAGTGAGAGAGGAAAGAGTTTGATCTTCTTGTGAAATGAGAGCAAATGAGAGAAGTGAGGAGAGAGGATGAATAATCATCACTCAAAAACGTAGGAAAGAGGGATAATTGAGTGGAAAAGACATTGATGTGATCTAGGTAAGGTGGGGGGGGGGGGGTGTGGCTGGTTATAGAGTGGGTGTGGGAGTGGTTGCTTGTGTTAGAAGGTAAAGCAAAGTCAACACTCCACCTCTTTGTAATTTACCCACTTGCTTTTATTATTTAAATAAAGATTTTTATGAAAATATGATTAAGTTGTGAATATTTGGGGTTTATTATGTTAAAATATGATTTTTGGTGAAAATCCCGCGTTAAAATAATTAAAAACGGGCCTTAAATGCAAAACTATGCGAAAACCGGGAAGAAAAGAGTTCCCAGCGAGACCTCTCGGTCCTAGGCCGAGGTTCGGTCCCTAGGCCGAGGCTCGGTCCACGCTGTGGTTGGAGTCGGAAACGAACAGAGGGAAACGAAGGGCGAGTCGGACGCGAGAGCGATGGGCGAGGGTTCGGTCCGAAGGGTCATTGGGGTTCGGTTCGGGATAAGAGGCGAGAATGCCAGAACCGAACGTACTGTAGTGAACAGTAGTGAACAGTACCTTCGGTTCGTTTGGTGAACAGTACTTTTGGTTCTTGTTCTCGGTTTCGATTCTTACTCTCGGTTTCGGTTCCTCCTGGGCGAGGTTCGGCCCTGAGAGGACCTTCGGCTCAGGAGGTTTCAGTTCAGCATCAGGAGGTTTCGGTTCAGCATCAGGAGGTTTCGGTTCAGCATCAGGAGGGTTCGGTTCCTCTTGCTCTCAGTCCCTAAGAGGACCTTCGGTTCCTAAGGCCTATTTTTCTCGTTTTCGCCCCGTTTTGAGCCGTTTTTGACCCGGTTAAGGGTCGGAATTACCCGAATGATTCCAAAAAGTTAAGGGAAGCTTTTGAGAGAGATTTGGGAGAGATTTCTCACACTTGGTGAGATTTGGGAGAGATTAGACATTCTTGGAGAGATTTCTCATACAGAGAGATATTTGAGAGAAATTTCACATGCTTAGAGGGATTTGGGAGAGGTTTGACATTCTTGGAGAGATTTCTAATACAGAGAGATATTAGAGGGAGATTTCACATACTTGGAGAGATTAGGGAGAGATTTGACATAGAGAGAGATAGAGTGAAAACAATTGAGAGAGGTTCCGTGTGGGACAGTTGTGAGTGTCCGGCACCGTAATGCATGGTTCGTAAACCCTGTTAAGCCTTGTTTAAGGATCTTACACACTCCCGTTGAGTATGCATCATTGTTTTATCGGTTTGGCTCGCCACGTACTACAGTTTTTAGGTTAAAGAGATCTAGTTGTACGTACTTTTCGATTTATGTTCTCTTATTAGAATAGTGGGTTGTTTAGTAAATACTGAACGTAAGTCCAAGTACACGAGGGTCAGTTGAGCTGACCGGTTTGACTTGTTGACTTTATTTGACTTTGAATTGACCAGAATTTGACGGTTGTCACATCATCCCCCCGTTAAAGGGAATTTCGTCCCGAAATTTGCACTTCGAATGGGGATCCAGGAATTTAGAGGGAAAGATGGGGATAACTTTTCGTAGTACAAGAATTTGATTATGGTGAGGAATAACTTGCCCGATGCCACATGATTACTACTATGCATGCTTTAATCGATGCTAGATTTAGCATATAAAGAAATTCGGGATTTAAATGTCGATGTTAGAAACACGTACTGATATTGGCGGGCAGTTCCGGAGTGGTTTCTCCCTCGGTGATTGTAAGCACCCTCCCACCACCACCGGCATCTCTTGTCCTTGGGCATTCCCTTTTAAAGTGTCCCGTTTCTCCACACTCGTAACAGGTTGGGCTTGCTCCAGAGTCGGGTACCTGGTTGATGGGTCGTGCTGGTGCCTTACAGAAACGAGCAGTGTGCCCCTCTCTATCGCAGTTTTTGCAATGCAACTTTCGGCAAGCCCCAGTGTGATGGAAGTTACACTTGTTGCATTTTGGAAGTGTTCCAGCGTATGGTTTCATGGGAGTTGGCGTGCTGAGGGTTGTGGCAGCATGAACAGCAAGGATCTGTTGCTTCTTAGCGAGGCCTTGGGTTGATTGGTCCTTCTTGTTGTCCCAAAACTTTCTTTCGTTGTTCCCTCCTCTTGCTTGGGTAAGGGTGGTTGTCATAGTGTCATGGTGGGCATGATGGTCAATGAGTTGTTGTGCTAACTCCTTGGCGCTGTCGAAGGTAGTTGGTTTTGAGGCGAGCACGCTATCTTGAATTTCGGGGGACAATCCCCAGAGGTAACGCTCCAACTTTTTATCTTCAGGGGTGACCATAGCGGGACAAAGGAGTGCTAGATCACAAAATCGGTTGGTGTAAGTTGTAAGGTCGGAGCCTGCCATTCTGAGATTCCATAGTTCTTGCTCCAGCTTTTGCACTTCACCTCTTGGGCAATATTCCTTCAGCATCATCTTCTTTAAGTCCTCCCAACTTAACGAGTTAGCCACTGCAAGCGTAAGCGACTTAACTTTTCCGTTCCACCAAGTGAGAGCTCTTCCGATGAAGGTGAATGTCGCGTACTTGACTTTGCTCGCTTCGGGGCAAGCACAAATCTCAAAGATTGCTTCGGTCCTCTCGAACCATTGAATTAGTGCGAGGACACCCCCACTTCCATCGAAGGAATCGGGTTTGCCATTTGTGAAGTCCTTGTAAGTGCATTCCCTTGTGCGTCTTGCACTATCCCCGTGGTTAGGGTTTGTGGCTCCAGATCCAGCACCACCATTGCTATTTGTGCCAATTTGTGACATTGCAGCTACCACGGCTGCTGTTACTGCAGCTTGGAACATTTCAGGATCAAACTGGGGAGGTGGCGTCGGAGGTGGTGGCGCTGTGCTGCCCGAAGGTCTGGGTCTTTTCCTTGGTGGCATCGTTCTGTCATGAGTTTGCAAAGAGGAAAAAAAATGATCAGATGGTAAGTTTCTACTAGTACAGACAAGTCAGTTGTTATAGAATTAGATTTTCCCTGCATTATTCTTCGATTTAAGAATTCCTTATATGTTATTCATAAAGGAAGTCCATATGAATGAACTTCACGAGTTAGTGGGTTTTGTGGTCTCTCTTAGATTTTTCACGAGTGTGCTCAAGGCGATTGGTGCGGATCGTATGTATTCTTGTATTTGCATCAACCTCTGCGATACTATAGAGAGTTGTTCTACCCTGAATCTCGTTTCGGGCAACTCTATGGACCAGGATTGGAAAAATTGTATCTGCTGAGCTTCCTTCGTTTATGTTGTAGAAACTTCGTTCTCTATTAAACGACATATGTTGGTCTTGTTCTTCGCTCCAGGTTTCCAAGCACTCTACCCAAGGAGGCGTCGGGCCTTGAAAAGCTGGTCGAGGGTTGGGATTCGGAACAAGAGTCATCGGGGTTAAGTTCTCCATTTCAGGGTCGGAGTCAGAACCATCAACATAGCCTTCAGTTTGGTGACCATTTCCAGGGGTTGGGAAATCATTCTCTGGCTCCTCTCCGAGCCATTTGGTATTGTCGTGGTTAGGGTAGTACGGGTCGTCGTGTGGGTGGAATCCAGCCATGATATCTTCTCGAGAAATGGGGATATAAGAAATAACTAAGCAAACGTACTAATTAGCTAATTATACGATGATCTTTATCAGGTACTTCAACATATTGTTTAGTGCATACTAGTTATATGTATTCGGGACAGGATAGACCTTCGAATAAGCGACCCTAACTCTAAATCCCCAATCCAACGAGAACAGGAAGTAGAGCAAAGATCCACAGATTCTAAGTCTATGACGTCCTGGATACATAAAATTTTAATGTATCCACTAAGCAACTATTGACCTATTGATGAAGATCTATTTAGTTCTCGCAGATGAAATTTTAATAATGCCAAAATACCCCTATGGTATTTCATTGTGGTAGTGTTGGTAAGTTTTTTTTTTTTTAGACTTGTTGCCACATCACAACCATTCTTGGGCATATGCTAATCAATCCTCGGACCAGCATAGTTGATCAGGCTATGCCACTCCCAAGACTGACCATACATCCCCAGGCTCACCTGTGATATCCAACAATCATTACTTTTGTTTTGTCCTAAAATGATGCTGACCTTAGTATGTATGCATGCATGTATACTTTTAACAAAACTTATTTATTCTTAATGGTATAGTGGTTTTGAAATCTTAAAATCAGAGACCTTAGTCCCAATGCATTTATAGTTTGTATATCTTATGTGGTTCGATATACTTAGTTCACTATAAACAATGCTCTGATACCAATCTGTCACACCCCCAAACCAAGGATGGCGGAAACGTCTGGGGGTGGAGGACTTCATGTACAGTATCACAACAACGTGTATAATAGTGCTCAAAGTAAAAACAACCACCATATATATAATTGCAAAAGTTACACCAAAGTATATGTTTATATGTTTCAAAAGCAATTACATTATGATGACAAAATAAATTGTTGACGGTTTAACGTCCCATCCTCAAAGCGATGAAGTTTTCCTGTTTCACTGATTTCCTGAGAATACAAGTAGTTTTAAAAAGTGTCAACACAAAGGTTGGTGAGTTCATAAGAGTTTTGTTTGAAGTAGAAACCGTTTTTCCTTGTAAGATCGATATAGTTTGATTTCCAGAAAATCCAATATTTTCTTATCTAAGTGTGAATAGAAATATTCCTATATGATGCATTAATGAATCCTAGAATGACCCGTGGAGTTCCTCTATAATCGTCCAACGTATATAAGTTATATAAGGTTTAAATTTGATAAAACGTTGAATATAGTGGGTCTGCCCTAAGTCCACAACCAAACAAGGAACAGGAGATGAGGCGGGCTCCACCAATTCTAGGCCAATCAAGACTAAATTCTTATATGACTCAAACATATACGCTCAGCGACTATAGTTGAAGTCTAACAATTCTAGATGAAAAATAGTTTGTTAATACATTATATATATGTAGTCCTAAATTAGAGGACCGAGTAATAACAAGTATTGACCATACTTAAAAGTATAAATGTGGTTTTAAACGATGTGTAGTCGTAACTACCAAAACCAAAAGTGTACAGTAATATCCTGTACTCATAGAGATAAAAAGGTGATTTTAAATCGACATAAGACTCATTTAGGTTTTAAAAAAATAAAATCCCGTAAACTTATGGATTGTTATATCCCTATGTGAGTCGCTATAATCATACTAAGACTATGTGAACCTGCCACGACGTTCTCAGTGTCGCGAAAAATAAAATGACATTTGTCACCCGTAGACCTGCAGGTCCAACTGTAGCTAGCAGCAAGGTGTGGGGTGTCAATCCCAATATAGATCTATATACAAGTATCACGTTCTCCCTCAAGGAGATTCTGATTATAACTACCAGGAATTATATCCCGCACTCGGACGTACGGGGAGAGAGAGAGAGAGTCTCACAATATAGGTTAACAAGTTTACGTGAAATGTGTGTGAATATAAATATTTCTTGTATGAATGTACCCTTCTTGTACTAGTGCGTTGAGTGATGTATCGTAAACTATACCTATTATAGTTTATCTAAAATGTATGTAATATGAATGGACTCTTTTATGGGAATGTATTAGTGTTATGAATTTATTCAAACTATACTTTTTATAATTAAATAATACGTGTTCCAAAATGAATGAATAATATTTAATATGAATGTCTTAGTTTCAGTTCATAATGATAAACTAACAAGGAAACACATTCAAATACTAAAACTTATGATTATACACTTTGCTCAACATAATACAAAGTGTTATGATATTTACATGTTGTTGGCAAAATTTAGCAATTTTGCCCTGTTTTGGAAAAATCATAGAAATATCATACGAAGTCGAAAACTAGATCCGTAAATTCTGAGAGTTCACAAAATGTGTCTAGTTTGCTCATAATTTTTATCACAATTTATAATGACCTCTAACTTCGGTGAAAAAGTCCATAACCACAGACTGGTCCGGATTGTTGTTTGAAATGATAGGCAGTTTTGTAAAAATCACCATAAATTGTAGAAAAATCGTATGGAGATGTGCAAGTAGCCATTTTAAAGCTACAAACATGAACTATTTGCACCTTGTACAGTTTTGAAAACAAAAATGTTTAAGATGCCCAAAACAGTCCGTGAATGGAGTTGAACTTTTCTGATGAAGGCTGTTAGAAAAATTTAGTTATGTTCTTAGTGTTTTAACTTGTATTCCCCCCCTGAAAACTTGAGAAAACATGAAAATGTAGGGGTATGAACTCACCTTGAGTGATTTCAGTAGGTAAGTGTTGAAGAAGAGAAGTGTTCAACCCAAGAACACTTGAAGAATCACTTGAAGATTCGAAGATCTAACACAATTATGAGTGGAAATAAATGAGATAATCATAAAGAGAATGGATTATGCTTACCAAATGTGGAGGAAAAACTCAAGATCAGCCCTTGAATCTCGAATTTCTAGAGAGAGAAAGTGAGAGAGGAAAGAGTTTGATCTTCTTGTGAAATGAGAGCAAATGAGAGAAGTGAGGAGAGAGGATGAATAATCATCACTCAAAAACGTAGGAAAGAAGGATAATTGAGTGGAAAAGACATTGATGTGACCTAGGTAAGGTGGGGGGTGTGGCTGGTCATAGAGTGGGTGTGGGAGTGGTTGCTTGTGTTAGAAGGTAAAGCAAAGTCAACACTCCACCTCTTTGTAATTTACCCATTTGCTTTTATTATTTAAATAAAAAATTTTATGAAAATATGATTAAATTGTGAATATTTGGGGTTTATTATGTTAAAATATGATTTTGGGTGAAAATCCCGCGTTAAAATAATTAAAAACGGGCCTTAAATGCAAAACTATGCAAAAACCGGGAAGAAAAGAGTTCCCAGCAAGACCTCTCGGTCCTAGGCCGAGGTTCGGTCCCTAGGCCGAGGCTCGGTCCACGCTGTGGTTGGAGTCGGAAACGAACAGAGGGAAACGAAGGGCGAGTCGGACGCGAGAGCGATGGGCGAGGGTTCGGTCCGAAGGGTCATTGGGGTTCGGTTCGGGATAAGAGGCGAGAATGCCAGAACCGAACGTACTGTAGTGAACAGTACCTTCGGTTCGTTTGGTGAACAGTACTTTTGGTTCTTGTCTCGGTTTCGGTTCTTACTCTCGGTTTCGGTTCCTCCTGGGCGAGGTTCGGCCCTGAGAGGACCTTCGGCTCAGGAGGTTTCGGTTCAGCATCAGGAGGTTTCGGTTCAGCATCAGGAGGTTTCGTTTCAGCATCAGGAGGGTTCGGTTCCTCTTGCTCTCAGTCCCTAAGAGGACCTTCGGTTCCTAAGGCCTATTTTTCTCGTTTTCGCCCCGTTTTGAGCCGTTTTTGACCCGGTTAAGGGTCGGAATGACCCGAATGATTCCAAAAAGTTAAGGGAAACTTTTGAGAGAGATTTGGGAGAGATTTCTCACACTTGGTGAAATTTGGGAGAGATTAGACATTCTTGGAGAGATTTCTCATACAGAGAGATATTTGAGAGAAATTTCACATGCTTAGAGGGATTTGGGAGAGGTTTGACATTCTTGGAGAGATTTCTAATACAGAGAGATATTAGAGGGAGATTTCACATACTTGGAGAGATTAGGGAGAGATTTGACATAGAGAGAGATAGAGTGAAAACAATTGAGAGAGGTTCCGTGTGGGACAGTTGTGAGTGTCCGGCACCGTAATGCATGGTTCGTAAACCCTGTTAAGCCTTGTTTAAGGATCTTACACACTCCCGTTGAGTATGCATCATTGTTTTATCGGTTTGGCTCGCCACATACTATAGTTTTTAGGTTAAAGAGATCTAGTTGTACGTACTTTTCGATTTATGTTCTCTTATTAGAATAGTGGGTTGTTTAGTAAATACTGAACGTAAGTCCAAGTACACGAGGGTCAGTTGAGCTGACCGGTTTGACTTGTTGACTTTATTTGACTTTGAATTGACCAGAATTTGACGGTTGTCACATTTTACCTGATAATGAAGCTTTAACCCTTGCAAAGCTCAGATCTACACTTGAACAGCACTTCTAGTCTTTCCAATGAGCTCTTCTTCTCCTTTGCAACCTTGGAATGGCACCACCAAGCTTAGAATACTCACAAAATGGCTTAAGAACGAATTCACACTCTTTTTAGGGTTTCTCTCTGAGGGATGGTGGCTGAGAAGTCCAGCCACACATTCCTTTTATAGCATTGCAAAGGAATTAGGGTTTTTAGGTCTGGACCAGTTACACCAAGCGTAACCTTGGGTACCTGAGGGTGAACGCGTCCAAATGAGGCGCGCGAGTATGCGCAACGTACACCTTGTACGCCCAGCGTACTCGCTTATCATGAAAACCCTAAAATGACAACATAACCAAGATGCAGGGCCAAATAGAAGAATACCTGGATTTTGGGTTGTTACATTAGTCAGCAGTATTTTCTGCTGAGGCATATGTTATTTTCCCTAATGTTTTTACTAGTGATATTCTCCTACTTCTTTAAAGTCAAATACCATATTTTGGTAATGATAGTATTTCAGGGAAAGATTCTCTTTAAAACATAACTCTCTCAAGTCTTGGTAGAAGACTGCTTTTAATTAGAAAATATAGGATTTTCTGGAAAAGGCAGTAATACACCGTAAATTCTAAACTACTACTTTTTATAAAGTTATTTTGAATAAAATACTTACTTACACAAATGACACTAAATACTTATGAACTCACCAGCATTTATAAAAATGCTGATACTCGCTTTCAAAATAACTTGTATTCTCAGGTCAGCAATAGACAGGTATATCCCAGGAGCTTTTGTGGAGACAGCCTCGTACCCAGCCGCATCTATATTATTACTTGTATTACTTCGATGTTGCTATGAAATGTAACTTATGTAAAACTATTACTATTAATGCAATGGTTGTTGTACTTTGATTACTATAATGCATATGTTGTGATACTTGACATGACGTCATCCACCCCAGAACGTTTCCGTCGTTCCGGTTTTGGGGTGTGATAGTTTGGGTACCGTACTGGGGCGGAGTATGGCAAGTGTTGATCGACAAGGCTCATAAGTCTCGATTTTCCATCCACCCAGGGGCAACGAAGATGTATACGGATCTTTGAACCGACTATTGGTGGCCCTGCATGAAGCGGGATGTCGCCTGGTATGTGGAGAGGTGCCTGACCTAGAGGAAGGTTAAGGCGGAGCACCAGAGGCCTCACAGCAAGATGCAGTCGTTAGACATTCTAGTGTGGAAATAGGAAGACATCACCATGGATTTTATCACTAAGCTTCCCAGGACCGCACGTGGAGTGGATTCGATTTGGGTTGTTGTGGATCGACTGACGAAGAGTGCTCATTTTATACCGATTCAGGAGAGCATAGCGGCTGAGAAGCTAGCCGATATTTATGTGCGAGAGGTTGTGGCATGGCATGGAGTGTCTGTTTCAGTGGTGTCAGACCGAGATGTTCGTTTTACTTCCAGATTCTGGAAGTGGTTTCATGACGAGATGGGTACTCGTCTCCATTTCAGCACTGCTTTCCACCCTCAGGCGGATGGGCAGAGCGAGAGGACGATTCAGACTCTTGAGGACATGCTTCGGGCATGTGTCCTAGATTTCGGTGGCAGTTGGGATACGTATCTCCCGTTAGCAGAATTTTCGTATAACAACAGTTATCATGCGAGTATTGATCGCCCTACCTTCGATATGATTTATGGGAGGAAGTGCAGGACCCTAATTTGCTGAGGCGAGGTCGGTCAGCGAGTCATCGGGAGCACCGAAGTGGTGCTCAAGACCACAGAGTTGATCCAGCAGGTTCGTTGTAGACTGAAGACTACGCAAAGTCGACAGAAGAGTTACGCCGATAGGAGGCGTTTAGACTTGGAGTTTCAGGTGGGCGATATGGTACTCCTGAAGGTGTCACCCTAGAAGGGTTTCATCAGGTTTTGGAAGAGGGGCAAGCTGGATCCTAGGTTCATCAGTCCTTTTAGGGTTTTGGCACGGGTGGGTCGGGTCGCTTATCGGTTGGATATTCCGACAGAGCTTAGCCAGATCCATAACACTGTCCAAGTTTCCCAGTTGAGGAAGTGTTTGGTGGACGAGTCAGCAGTTGTACCCTTGGAGGATATTCAGGTTAATAGCAGCCTGAATTATATTGAGAGACCGGTTACGATTTTGGATCGAAAGACGAAGACGTTGATGAAAAAGGTGGTTCAGTTGGTAAAGGAGCAGCGGCAGCACCGGAAGGGGTCTGAGTCGATGTGGGAGGCAGAGGAGGAGATGAGGGAGCACTACCCAAAGTTGTTTCCAAATTTAGTAGCAACAGACTTCGAGGATGAAATCTAAAATAAGTGGGGGAGATTTCTAGCACCTGGTTCCTGGTATGTATTTTAATATAAGTATTTTTGCATTTTTAGCTGGAACTCGGCGAGTTGTAGGAATGGCTCACCGAGTAGAGATGAGATATTGAGCACGTTTAAGTTGGCGACTCGGCGAGTCCATATCCTAGACTCGGCGAGTCCGCCAGTCTGGAAGAAACCCTAGATCCACGAGTTTTGCACCCTATTTAAACCATGTTATGAGCCCCAAACTCGCCTCCTTCACCCATAGAGCATCATTTAGAAAACCCTAACCATTCCTTGAGCCTTTTGAGCATTTCTTGTGTGAATCTTGAAGTTTTGAAGAGAAGGAAGCTAGATCCAAAGTAGTAGAAGGAGATCCAAGATCTTGCACCCACTATAGAGTTCATTGAGGTACTAATTGGATTCCTTCTGTTTCTATGATTGATTCTCCATTATAAATCACATTTAGGACATTTTATCCATTTCTTAGCTTGATTATAGTAGAGAGATCGCATTGGGTTGAATAACCTTCGGATCTAGCCATGTTTCAGTCCCAAAAACTTAAATCTAACACCTTTGTGGAGCCATTTTGCATGAAAGCCCTAGATCTACTCTTTTAAGTGCCTTTTGAGCCTTTAAATTCCTTTTCATGCATATGTACACGTAAAGTTGGAAACTTTACGTGGTAACCAAGCCTTAAGAACCCAAATCTATAAGTTGTATGCATTGGTTTTGATCAGAATCAACTGTTTAGAAGTTGCATGCAACCGACTCGGCAAGTCGTTCTTCAGACTCAGGGAGTCGAGTCGCGAGTTCCCAAGTTTTCCCCCTTTCATGTATTATGCCGAGTGGAATCAATGAGTTATAGGTGGACTCAGTGAGTCGGAGATCGGACTCATTCTTGGAGGGACTCGGCGAGTCAATGCCCTGACTCGGCGAGTCCAAGGCAATCTTCATATCTCAAGAACAGACTCGGCGAGTTGTTCATACAACTCGGCGAGTCACAGTCGGAGTGTTCATATGTTGAAGGAGAACTCAACGAGTTGTTCATACAACTCGGCGAGTCGGATGCAGATTGACTAAGTGTTAGTATCAAAGAGGAACTCGTCGAGTCTATGCCAAACTCGACGAGTAGTAGCGAGCAGAATTCAGAAATGAGAGTAGGGACTCGACGAGTTGGTGGCCCAACTCGATGAGTCAGGTCAAATGTATGTTGACTTTGACCAAGAGGTTGACTTTGACCAGGGGTAAAATAGTCATTTTATCCTCAGTATAGTTATCAGTATTTGATTGAGTGTACTTATGGAAATTGTAGTCGAGGAGATACCGGAGCAGCAACAGAAAAATTCCAGAGCAGTTCATTCAACAGCCAGATTACGAGGTGAGTTTTCCTTCTAGTAGGAACGGGTCTACGGCCATAATGTCGACCCGTTTAGTTAGCAGTAGTTCCGGACCTTGGTCCGATGCAGTAGTTAAATTGCTTGATGTCTTTGTGATTCAAGCATGTTTTGTGTTATGTGTTCCAGACTTTGGTCCGATGTAGTATGCAGTATATGTGCTTATGCTAGTTGATATGTTTATGCTATGTTATGTTATGCTCAGTCAGTTTCCGGACTTCGGTCGGATGCAGGGGACAAGGTCCCAGTCAGTTCCGAATTTTAGTTCGATGCAGTTAGTTCCGAACTTCAGTCCGATGCAGGGGACAAGGTCCCACTCAGCTCCGGACTTGGTCCGATGTAGTTTCCGGACTTCGGTCCGATGCAGAGGGCAAGGCCCTAGTTAGTTCCGGACGTCGGTCAGATGCAATTTCCGAACTTGGGTCTGATGTAGTGGGCAAGGCCCAGTATGTGTTTTATATGTTATTGTATGGTATGTGGTAGTTTGGGGGAGCTTACTAAGCTTCGTGCTTACAGTTTCAGTTTTGGTTTCAGGTACTTCCGCAAGTAAAGGGAAGAGCTCGGGATGATGACATCGCACACACCACAGCTTCAGTTTTTGTGTCCTGGGAGTTGATTTAGCTTTTCATAGATATGATTTAATACAGTCTTGATACAGTTTTCTCGTGCTACTTTATTATGGTTTTGAGATATTCACGTATGAGTTTTTGTTTTATGGTATTGATCCAATGATTTTAGTAATGATTAAGTAAAAACTTTTGGTTCGTATTTTGGGATGTTACAAACAAATTATAAAAACGTTTAATTGTAATATAGTCGCTTTCCTCTGGAACTGCGTAATCGAAATTACGATGAGGATCTTACGACTGTAGTATGAGTTTTAGGATTAATAGTTATGGAGGATTGAGGCGGTGGTAACATCAGATCAGAAGAGAAGAAGAAGACGATGAATGCCCTATCCAAGCCGGTCGAGAAAAGCTCCTAGAAATCCCACCTGAGAAGAAGCAAAGCGGATTAGCCAACCCAGTGGATGACGACCAAAAACGACGGAGGTGGTGGTTTGGAGATCGTCGACGACAGCTAGTGGTGGCCAATGCAGGTGGAGGTAATTGTCAATGTAGGTGAATTTGTTGAAAGCAGAAATGAGATGAGAAGAGATAAAGTGATTGAGATAATGGTAAGGTCGGTGGATCAGTGGATTAACCTAGGTGATAAAAGTTACCTAATGAACACTACCTTTGGTAAAGTACTGTTCCACCGATCAAAAAGAAAAAATATTAAAAAATAAAATTGAAAGCAGAAAGGAGATGAGAAGAGATATAGTGATAGAGATAATGGTAAGGTTAGTGGATCGGTCGATTGGTCGATTAACCCAGATGATGAAGGTAAGGTAGTGTTCCACCAATCAAAAAGAAAAAAATTAAAAAATAAAATTGTAGTCAAATACGGATCAACTACTTTGACAAAGGAACTCAAAATTAATATGTATAAAAATTGTCTTTTTTTTTTTTTTTTTTTTTTTTTTTTTTTTTTTTTTTTTTTAAATATGATTATAATCCTTATTCTTTTATTCTGACATATTTTGATCGCCATTAATGTCTCATTGCTGAGTTTTCACACCCAAAACTCACTATCCCAAATCACTAACGTGTTACCCACTTGTACATCATACAGAAACACTTGTATATCTTCACAAAAAAGAAGATGCGATCTTGTTTATATATTAAGAACGGTTACAATACGATTATAACTTTCTACATCATTCAAAAAGTGTAATTTAAAAAGCATGCAAACCGGGAGATAAAAACTTTTATTTCTGGATTGTGTCATTTGTTGATTTAATCAAAACTTGACTATGGAAAAAAGCAAGCATCGTCATGAGAAGAGCTTGGATCTACTATTCTTGTCCTATACATAGAAATAGAGTTGAGGAGAGGTCAAAGAAAGATATAGAAATGGACCGTTAATACCTCTAAATTTCACTTCCATTCCACTTCCACTAAGAGTTTCGTTTCTAAAAAGAATAAACAAAGAGTTCCTGTGTGTACTCCTGTTTGTAGGTATATTGAATTATTGATGGGTAAATTACCCAATAGTCCCCTATTGTATGGGAAAATTTATGTTGTTGGTCCCTAATTAATTTTTTTTAGTTTCGAATGTCTTTAAAATTTGATTTGTTACGTCTTTGGTCCCTGATCAAGTAAAAATCTCTATTTTACCATAAATGTTATTTTTTTTATTTCTTTTATAATATATATATATATATATATATATATATATATATATATATATATATATATATATATATATATATATATAATCATTAAATAAAATTTATATCATTTAATAAAATCTATATCACCCCCACCCCTACCCCCCATTTCTTTTCTTCCATTCACGTTAAAAAATTCCAACAACCAATGCCGACCAATTTCCAACAACCACCGCGGGCCAACTCTGATAACCAAAACCAAAGTCATCCAAAATCATTCCTTAATTCAATCCTAAAATCCAACTTATACCAAAATCAAAGTCAACCCTTTCACCATCGATCATCATGCATCACCAAACCGTTTCACTACCGATCGTCATCCACAACCCAACCCTATCACCACCGATCATCATCCACCACTAACCACCAGCATGACCACCTACCACCTTATTTGCAAAATCAAAAGTAAAACCAAAATTAAGACTGATTCATCCTTATATCAAACGCCAAAGTCAAAACCGGTTTCATCCTTAAGACAAACATAAAATTTAATAGTGATATGAAAATGAAATAAGAACCTAAAATCAATTGGAAATAATCTTCAAAAACCTGCAAGCAAAAACATATTTAAGAAGGAATAACACCCACTAAAATCAAAACCAAAAATTATAGTATATAGATTACTAACAAATGTATCTAGCTGGTAATCAAGAAATCAACATCAAAATCCTCATCCATGTTTCCTTTTTTCCTCTACATCTACGAGGCTATGCATGTTGTCATCGTGGAAGGCAAAAATGAAGATATTCTAATCATTAATTCATCTATTTTTTTCCTCTGCACCCAAAAATTGAGTTTTTTTGTGTGCGAGAGAAGAGGAGAAGAAGACGAAAAACAACACGAGAGAAAGAGAAAAAACTCAAATCCATGAGAACAAAGCACTTAGACATTTCAACAAGAAAGCCTTTTGAAAGTGAAACAGAGAAAAATATAGATAGGATTTTAGGGTCCTTTTATTATACAACGGAGAGGTGAGAGTGAGAGGAGGGAGGGGGGGGGGGAGAGCGAACAAATGAGAGAGAAAGGATTTATTTACATCAGAAACAACGAAGGAAATGAAGAGATCTTTAATTTGGTCATCGGATCTCGGGTTTGCAGAACTTTAAGGTTCAGAAGAGGGTGGATCTAGGGTAGGGTTTGCGTTTTCAGAAATTGATGGTTTCAGAAGGGGTTTGCTCTTTGGGGGTTCTAGAGCTTGGTAATGGTGGTTGTTGTGGTCATTACGCATCAAAAGTAAAACTAAAATCAAGACTGATTCATCCTTATATGAAACGCTAAAGTCAAAATTGGCTTCATCGTTAAGCCAAACATAAAAATCAGCAGTGATATCAAAAGGAAATAAGAACCTAAAATCAATTGAATATAATCTTCAAAAACATGCAAGGAAAAACATATTTCAAGAAAGAACAACACCCACTAAAATCAAAACCAAAAATTATAGTATAGATTAATAACAAATGTATCTTGATGGTAATCAAGAAATCAACATCAAAATCCTCATCCATGTTTCCTTTTTTCGTCTACATATATGAGGCTATGAATGTTGTCATCGTGAAAGGAAAAAATGAAGATCTTCTGATCATTAATTCATCTATTTTTTCCTCTACACCCAAAAATTGAGTTTTTTTTTTTTTTTTTTGTGTGTGTGGGGGGGGGGGGGGGGGGGGAGAATAGTAGAAGAAGACGAAAAACAACACGAGAGGAAGAGAAAAATCTAGATCCATGAGAAGAAATCACTTAGACTTTTCAACAAAAAAACCTTCTGAAACATGAATTAGAGAAAAAATGTAGATCGGATTTTAGGGTCCATTTATAATCCAGCGGAGAAGAGGTAAGACAGAAAGAGAGAGACAAAGAGGTGGGGGGGGGGGGGGGGGGAGAAAGCGAACAAACGAGAGAGAAAGGGTATATTTACATCAGAAACAACGAAGGAAATGAAGATATCTTTGATTTGGTCGCCAAATTTGGGGTTTACAGGACTCGAAGGTTTAGCAGAGGGTATATTTAGGGTAGGGTTTGCGTTTTCAGAAATTGATGGTTTCAGAAAGGGTTTCTGTTCGTCGAGGTTTTAGAGCTCGATACTGGTGGTTGTTATGTTCGCCAGACATGAAATACGTGGCTGCTAAATGTGGTCAGCGAAAGTGAGAGTGAGATATGATAGGAGAGAGACGAGAACTGAACTTGAAGGAAAAAAGACACATTTTTTTAAAATAATAGAAAACAACAGATTAAATTAAAAATAAATAGATTAAGGGTAATATAGTTAATTTAGATCTAGTAGGGACGAAATTTGCAACGAAACTAAATTTTAGGGACGATTCGAGTTAAAAAATACTTAGGGACCAAATGTACAAACAGTTTCAAACTATAGGGGCGATTCATGTAATTTACAAAGACTTCATGCAATTTAGAAAATATAGTCCGTTTAGCGTGTTTTTTTTTTTTTTTTTTTTTGTTTAATTGTAATGATTTTAAAATATAAAAAGAAATTGAAAAACATAAAAAATAAATTAGGTAAATTTGATATTTGAAAAATCTTGAATTTTTTTTTAATATTTACCATAATTTATGAAAAAGTCCCAAATTAAAATTTGTTTACGAGACAAACATGAAATATAGGTAAAAAGATTATTTGACCCATTTTTCTGGTTTACCGGTTTATTTACTTATCTGGTTCTATTAAAGTCACATTATTTTACATATTACCGATTTAATTGCTGACTTGGACGTCTAGTCATAATGAGCTGATAAAATTGATATGTTGTGTTATATAATGTTATGTTAGGGTAAATATCACAAAAGACACTAAGTTTACACCAAAATTCTAATTTGACTATCTGTTTTTTTCTCAAAATTGATACTTTATTTTTCAATTTTTTACAATTCTGATCACTTGACCAGTTAATCCGATTATCTGCTGATATGACATGACAATGTGTTAGTTTTGATAACGTGACATGCTGACATGTAAAAAAAATTGATATTTTTTCTTTCTCAAAATTGATATTGTATTCTAAAGTCCCATTATTTTACATATTTCCAATTTTTTTTTTCTCAAAATTGAATTTTTTTTTCCTACAAAAGACACTAAGTTTTCATTTTTTTTTTTTCAATTTTGATAATAAGTTTAATTTTGACACTCTATTTTTTTGTTCCAAATCGAACATCTTTTTTTTTTCCAATTTTGTTTAACGTTGACCATTTTCCATTTAAAACAGTATAAATTTATTTTTATTAAATTTTAACCGGTATAAATACATTTTTTTCATTTAAAAACCACATTTTTATATAAATACAATGTTTTTTTTTTACATTCAAAGCATAATGTTATGCATAAATATGCATTCGTTATGTCACGGGTTGCAAACCTGATCTTTGGGCATTGATCTACTAAACGTCAGCAAACCTCCAAACTTATTTTAAAGTTGTTTATTTATTAGAAATATGGTTTTCATATAACTAATACATATTTGTACATAAAATTATGGTTTGAATGTAATAATAATAATAATAATAATAATAATAATAATAATAATAATAATAATAATAATAATAATAATAAAATAAACCTTGTATTTGTACAAAAGTATGGTTTTTAAATAAAAAATGTATTTATATGGTTTTAAATATATTGAAAAAATATTTATATAGTTTCAAATTGAAATTAGTCGACAATGAACAAAATTGGAAAAACTTATGTTCAATTTGGAATAAAAAACAGAGTGTCAAAATTGAAAGAAAAAATTAAACTTAGTGTTAAAATCGAAAAAAATGGAAACTTAGTATCTTTTGTCGGAAAAAAAATTCAATTTTGACACGTCAAAAACTAACACATCATTATGTTACATCAGCAGGTAACCGGGTTGACCGATCAAGTTGTTAGAATTGTAAAAAAATAGAAAATACAGTGTCAACTTTGAGACAAAACAAAACACAATGTCAAATTAGAATTTTCGTGTAAACTTATTGTCTTTTATACTATTTAGCACTATGTTTACCATAAAACTTGACATTTATATGTATTGTACATTTTTTGGAATAAAAAAATGCATCCAACGTATGCTACAATATATACATAAACTAGCAACAACTTTGTTATTTTTAAGTTTATAAGAAATTTCAAATTATCAATCTAATCTTATTTAACCCAATATATCTACCTCATCAGTTCATTTCCTAACATTTTTCTCGGAAACATATATTTTATCGGTTTCATTGCTGACCTGGATACATAATTCTAATTATAAATGAGCCGATTAGATGAATATCAAATTTTACGGTAAACGTAACATTATATAACTCATCATATCCATCTCATCAGCTTATATAATGACTAGACGTTCAACATAACAATGAAACCGGTAAAAGATATTATTTGAGAAAATGACAAAATTATCACTTAATTTTAGTTTAGACTTATTCATAAATTATGATAAAATAATTAAACTTTAATAGAACCGTATAAGTAATGAAATCAGTAAACTAAGAAAAATTGGTTAAATCGTTATTTTTACCGGTAATTCATTCTTTTTCGTAAAAAAAAATTAATTTTAGACTTTTCGTAAATTATGATAAAATATTAGGTTTTTCTTTGAAAGATTAAGCAGATAAATAAGGTATTTAAAAATTAGGTTAGATAAATATAATATTTTAACCTTTAATAAGAGTATATATGAAATTCTTCAATTTTTTTTTTTTTTTGATCTTTTTTACTAGATACCACTTATATCTCTAATATATCTCTAATGCTTTGTATCATGTATTTTCAATCTTTTAATACATCTCTAATACTTTGTATCATGTATTTTCAATCTCTTTAATGTTTAAAGATTTCTCCTATCTATGGATAAGATCACAGGAACCAAATGACTAAGTTACTGTTTGTTTTTTTGAAGCCAAAATGTCTGCAGTCTGCGGACCACATCTGCAAGCTTCTGCGGCAGAAAAGGTGGACCAAATGTCTGCAGTTTGCAATAAGAAGACTGTTTGTTTTTAACGTCTGTAGCTGTTGAAATAAATTAATTTTTCAAACTTAATTTCATGTCTTAAAGATTAACAATGTATTTATAGCAAAAGGAGAAAGAAAAAAAAAACGAGTGGTTTTTTTTTTTTTTTTTGGTTAAAATGAGGTCTGAAGACCTTTGAAGATAGTGGTCCATGTCTGCGCCAGGAAGACCTCGCGCAAACGTTTTTTGGTCTGCGCACTTCCAAAAAACAAACATTCCGCGAGGGAATATGTCTGCATGGCGCAGACAAAAGTGATTGCGCAACTCTTCACAAAAAAAAAAAAAAAACAGCCCCTAAATTGGTAACTCCATTATGTTTCTTGTGCATATTTATTATTATTTTTATTTTACGTTTTGTATAAGAAACTAGATTATGACCCTCTGTTAAAAGCGGAGGAACGCATAAATAAATTACAAATTTATATAGATATTGCAGAATAAATGTATAAAAAAACAACAACAACAGTGATATTTGTATTATTGAAATGTGTAGAAAATGCATTGAAATCTGTAAATATATATAGTCGTTGAATGACCTTTTCAAAGACAATATTTTTTATTTTATTAGTTGAACGGCTTTCACCGTCACATATGAGTACTTTCAAATGTTTTTTTACTTGTGACACGGGAAAAACTACATATAGCTGATCATGCGTGAAAATGAGTCTATGCAAGTATAATCCAACATTTGACAATGTAATTTCAAAATACATTATTATTTTATGGTTATATTGCGAAATAGATATGTTTATTTCAAAAAATAGCAACTCATTTATATTCTTTCAAAATGAACCACATACCCCCCCCCCCCCCCCCACCCAATATATATATATATATATATATATATATATATATATATATATATATATATATATATATATATATATATATATATATAAAGAAACTCTAACCAATAAATATGAAAACAGTTATGTTTGCTCGATTTAGATATTTCCTATGGCTCGTTGAAAATGTCAAAAGATAAAATTAGCACACAACATACTTGTTATTATGAGACAGATTAAACAATTTAACACTTGTCCATGTCTTTTTTTTTTTTTTTTTTTTTTTTTTTTTTTTTTTTTTTATGATAACGATAAAACAATGAAAAATGAATGTTTACTTCAAGACATTTGTGGATGTTTGAGTAAGGTTTTTAGTCTTAATTGAGTATTCGTATCTTTTACATGTGGTTATTAAATGGTTATTCAAGATGAATTAAAAAATAAAAAAAAAACTATTTTTCTTGTTGCTTCAATGTAAATAGATAAAAGAACAAAAAAAAAAACTTGATTTTCATTATATACCAATTTAGTACAAAAGTAGCTAACCGTAATTAAAGTATAGACAAAACCATTAAGGAAATTAGTAAATTAAGGTTCTATTTATTAAACATATGTTAATATAGAGACATACCAAGACATGCGGTTAAAAGCTTGAATTCCTTCATCACCAGCTCAATAGGATCAATGGATAACCCTAAACAGATAAAAAAAACTTAAAATTTTCAAATAGAGATTAATAAAATGGGATCGAATTGATGAGAATGTTAAAAAGATAAAGGTGTCGATAACCTATAATTTGATGAATAGGATTTAAAAGGGATTAAAAGGACGAATGAGTAAAAAAAACATATAAATTCGAATACAATATTAGACTTATAGATTAAAATGGATTAAGAAGATTTAAGGACGAAGTAGAATGAGTAAAAACATATAAATTCGAAAACACTATCAGATTTATAGATTAAAAGGGATTAAAAGAATTTAAGGGCGAAGTAGATACACTTATTCGACTAATCAGACAGATGGGAAGATTGGAGTTTCTTTGCTTTTGTTTTCTGCGGAGGAATTATGACATAATGTTTGGGCTTTCTTGGATGTGAGTGTTATGGTTTAATAGTATCATCGTTTTTATCGGTAATTCATGTTTATTTGTAAAAAGAAAATTAGTTTTAGATTTTTCGTAAACTATGATAAAATATTAGGTTTTTCCTGGCGATTTTTCTTTGAAAGATTAAACAGATAAATAAGATATTTAAAAATTAGGTTAGATAAATATTATATTTTAACATTTAATAAGAGTATATATGAAAATTTTCAAGCTTTTTTTTATTTTTTTTAACCGACAAACTAATCTACTTCCAGATACCACTTGTATATCTCTAACTTGGTGTGAGACCCATGTGCTATATGGGTTTAATTAAAAAAAAAGAGTATGAAATTTTAATAATTTGAATAGTTTGAATTTATAAGCAAAATAAGAAATTTTTTGAATTATTAAAATTAATGAGATTTTAATGTATTAAATACATTACATATATAAATCATTTCTAATAAATACTTTACATATATATTATCTTACACATTAAATGTGGAATTTTAATTTAATAAAATGAAAAATACAATAAAATGAAAAGTGGAAAATAGAAAATTTAAAAATTTTAGAAAATACGATGTGTTCAAATAAATGAGAAGATGACATGTAGCAAAAAAACATTCATTTATTATAATAGATATATTTTTAATTCTTTGTATCATGTATTTTCAATCTCTTTAATGTTTAAAGATAGGATAATGACTTGAAAGGGTAGCAAACTTTCGACTTTTGTCACATTTAGTCACTAAACTTTTTTTCGTTATCTATTTGCCATTGAACTATTAAAACTGTTCACATTTTACCCTTATGACCGGCTGTTGTCGGTCATAAGGGTAAAATATGAACAATTTCAATAGTTCAATGGCAAATAGATAACGAAAAAAAGTTTAGTGACTAAATATGAACAAAATCGAAAGTTCGTTTCCCTCTAAAAAGTTCAATGACTAAATGTGAACAAACATCCTCTTGTATTATGTTTTAGCAAGTTATTTATTTTTGTTAAATTGTAGTAACATTTGTTGATGAAGAAATCTATGAAATTAAACAAAAACAAAAACAAAAACAAACAACAAAACAAAACAAAACAAAACCCTGAAAATATATTTAAAAAAACAAAAAACCAAAACGAAATAAAAAAGCAATGGTTTGACATTTTCCAAAATAAAAAATCAACATTTCCAATTTGATTTTGGTTTTACAAAAAAATGAACCATTCTCATTGATGTGAATTATGATCATTCATTTGGCATGCGAAATTTGTGACATCCCATGAACATGTAGTTACAAAATCGTCTGAACTTGTAATTCATAGTAACGGGTTAGAGTATCATCACATGAATACGTAGTTACAACATCGCCTGAACTCGTAATTCATCACCTACAGGTTATGGGCCTGCTGTTGTTTCCACTGGGTTGTTTAGAATAGTCCGTGGTCGCCATCTATACTTTGGTAGATGACTACATCGCCACATTGTTGGTTAAGGTTATAGTATCTCTTTTCATCCTACATCACATATTCATCATCATCTATTTACCTAATTATCACCACCTTTCTATCATCACCTATCTCTCATCATTTTATTTCATCAGACACCAACTATTTCATCTACCCATGTTTCATCCGCAACATATTTGTAGATATAAAATAAATATACCATTTAAATCTTTTAAAACATGTATAAAATCGTTCATCCAACATAGACAGCAAGTATTCAAATAATATGCACACGTAATACGTAATTTATATAAAATACTTCATATCTATATGTAAGATGAAAGTAACTATATATACCACAAATGCTTCCTAACTTTGAACCACAAGGTTTACTCTACTAAAGTTTCATATTCTCAGCTCTCTGAACCTAGAAGGGTCCAGATCTATCACACCAAAAAGCTCAAGATAGCTCTTCTTCTCACTCTACACACTCAAGCTCGCTAGGGTTCTCACTTATAGGAAAAGTAGTCGCAATTGAAGGCCAGAAGTGCCTTTAAATATGGCTCGAGCCCAAAGATTTAGGATTTCTGCCAACAGCGCGGACTCGTCGAGTCGCCTCACCGACTCATCGAGTCCATTCATTAATCCGAGTCACCAGTCGGAACCTTACTCGACGAGTTGAGGCGTCAACTCGTCGAGTCTCTCTTCTTAACTCAAAAGAAAAATACGTAAATGATGATACATGGAGATCCGGATGTTACATTTTGTTTTTTTATTTCATAGATTTATTCATCAACAAATGTTGCTAAAATTAAACAAAAATAAATAATTTTGCTAAAACATAATACAATAGGAAGTTTGTTCACATTTAGTCATTGAACTTTTTAGAGGGAAACGAACTTTCGATTTTGTTCACATTTAGTCACTAAACTTTTATTCATTATCTATTTGCCACTAAACTATTAAAAGTGTTCACATTTTACCCTTATGACCGGTAACAGCCGGTCATAAGGGTAACATGTGAACAATTTCAATAGTTCAATGGCAAATAAATAACGAAAAAAAGTTTAGTGACTAAATGTGATAAAAATCGAAAATTCGTTACCCTTTCAAGTCATTATCCCTTTAAAGATAGATTTCTCCTTTCTATCTATGGATAAGATCACACGAATCAAATGACGTAACCGGTAACTCCATTATGTTTCTTGTGCATGTTAATTATTATTTTTATTTTACGTTTTGCATAAGAAATGGATTAACAAAAAATATCAAACATAAACAAAATTTCAACCTAGCCTGTGGGAAATACGTGTATAACTTGTCATATAGTTTGACTTATATTAGTATTCAAAATTGGAATTCCATAAATACCGATTGACGTAAATGTAGGAAGATTTTTAATTTCTCATTGATATATTCAAAACGTATAACAAAGGTACAAAGCTATTTTAATATCGGATCATGTAAATTATTATAACGAATTCTGTATACATTTATTGTTTGTTTTATTTGCAATTTCTTTTCAAATATTAAAAAATGAGATATTAATTCTTTATAAGGTTTTTTGATATGAACTTAAACCTTTGTTTTAAACTGTTCATTATGCAATAATCCCTGCAGCTTTTTTTTCTTCATATTTTGGTCTTGATAGCTTCTATAAAAGATATAAATAATATTCATGTACAGGAATTTTGATGGGGAAAGAACTTGCTTTCCCACACCATATTCCAAATTAAGGTTGACTTGGTCTATCCCTTCTTTTTTAAAGGTACACGGGTTAATAGATATAATCCCTTCTTGTTAAATAAGAGCAATCACAATGACCTTGTTGCCGACATCACTTCACGAAAACGATGATATATAGGTTATAACCTTTCGAATCCATAGCTAAAATAACATTTAGAATATAATAAGAGTATTCATTAATTATAGATTTTGAATACATTTTTATAAAAAGTTTGATGTGTTAATCCTAGCTAAACCGGTGACATAATTTGAGATTAAATACGTTTCAATCATGTTTGATTATAGTTATTTTTGGTGTAAGATAACGTAATTAAAAATAGAATTCTTGACTCCATATTATAATGACACGTGACAAACAATAAATACTGATACATATTAGATTGACACATAGCAATCTAAAATTATTCTTTTATTAATACTAGGTGTAAGATCCATGTATTACATGAGTTAATTAAAAAAAATAAATATAAAAGTATGAGTATTTAAAAAACTTTAGATTTATAAGAAAATAAAAAAATGAATTGTTAAAATTGATTTTTTTATCTTTTAAATTTAAATAAATAAACAAAATAAACTAATAAGCTTTAATTTTAGAATTTAAAATAAAAAGATAAGTTAATTAATAAAATGGATATTCATTTATTATTAGATTTAGTGTAATTATTACATTAAAGTGTTATTTGGAATTTATTGAAATAAAAAAACTCATAAATTAACATGTGAAAAAAAAGTTAATATAAAATAAAAATAACATTTAACAAATTGAATAAGAATATATAACATTTAAAAAAAAGAGTAGATACAGAGATTTTAATAGGATATGTGTAGGTTATAATTATAAGATGTATTGTCAACAACATTTATTTTGAATGTAAAAATATACATTTTATGTTAGAGATTATTATCCTTGTTTGACTTATTGAATATTTCTATAAGCAAAATTAGTTTGGAATTTTTTTATTAGGAAAGTGTGTGCTAAGGGGCCGAAATTATGGGAGTTGACCTGAAGTACCCTAAGTATTTAAATCAAATTTAAAATATTATATAAAGAACCTTTGGGACTCAAACATATTCAAAGCCTCTTAATATGTGTATCGTATAAATGATTTGGAATTTTATGGGTTTTAACATTATATATGGTTAGAACCATGATGAATAAGCTCGCATTTAGAATTTTATGGGTTTTAATATTATATATGGTTAGAACCAATGTTGTAAAATACTTAACCGATTACTCTGCCGAGTATTCATTTCTTGGCCCTTTACTGAGGCGAGTTACAAAATTCGAATACTCTCCAACCGGCCTCATACTAAAACGAGCAGTGTTGTAAAATTCGACCACTCGGTGATTAATATATATAATATATACTTAATGAATTATTATTTAAAATACACATGTATATATATATATATATATATATATATATATATATATATATATATATATATATATATATATATATGGGATGGTTCAAATAAATACTGTAAATAAAGTGAGGACCTGAAGACACAACTTTTATGTTATTCTGATTACATATATGTTCTATTATTGTAATTCTAATGTGAATATTTGGCGTATGATTATTCATATATTTATTTGTAGTAATGTATAATGTTAATATTAAAATATGATGATTCATATATTTATTACTGAATAAAGACATAAGACAGTATATATAAGATTCATGACAGAATAATAACATAAAATTAGTGTCTTCACGTACTCACTTTATTTAATGTCTTCATTTGAAATTATTCTTTTATATATATATATATATATATATATATATATATATATGTGTGTGTGTGTGTGTGTGTGTGTATATATATATATATATATATATATATATATATATATATATATATATATATATATATGTATCTTAAATTTTCAATAATTCACGAACTGAGACCATTATTAGTTTTTATTTATTTATTTATTTATTTATTTATTTTCATATGTATCTAAATTTGTTATATAATTCAATCAACTTATGATTTTAACTTATTTGACATATATAATTTCCCTATAAATATTTCTACATGAATTATCGAATCCGAGTACTCTCTGAGTACTTCTGAATACTCTCGAATACTGGTTACTCAATAGCCGACCGAACAGGTACCGAGTAGCGAGTTCTACAACCTTGCTTAGAACCATGATAAATAAGCTAATATCTAGTTTATGTAAGAACCAAAGCTCTTTGGCCTAACGGTAAGGAGTGATACTCTTAAATAAGAAATCATCGGTTCAAGTCTCATTAGAAGACATAGATGGTTTTAAGAGTATGTTAGTTTGCCGGTTAAAAAAAATAAGGTACTTTATGTAAGAGGAATCAAAATAAAATTTTATAGGAATCAAAATAATATTATATAGTTAAATTTGTAAAAAATACATATTATTTATATTGATTATGAAGTATTAACTTTTATTGAGCTTGATTTGAAAAATTATAATTATTTTAAATTTATTAAAATAATATCATTTAATAGGTTTTATTGCATCTTGCATGTGAATAAAAACTAGATATGGTTCTCAAACTAATGTTATTAAATTGTGGGTAGTGGCGTGGTCTCTACCGTACTTTTTGCCACATAAGCAGGGGAACACCGCTTCCTTTATGCAGTATTGGATGCGGTTTAGCCACACCGCATCCCTTTTTGGCCACGTTCTGTGATTGGTTAATAGGAAAAAAACCATTGAATCGTCAAAAAGGTAAACATTTAATTTTTTTTTTATCTATAAGTTAAACCATTTACTTTCATTTGTTCAAACCAAAACCAAAACCAAACTTTTAGATTTTTCTATTGCTTTCTCTCTCATAATTAATATAAAATGCCATCTTCTTCATCTTCTAAACAATTTCAAGTTTTATTATGCCGCTATTGCTTGTGCTCAAATGGCGGAACAAACGTATGAAACTTTATGCAATAACACAACCGAAAGTTTTCAACGGAGAAAACGAAGATATATTTACAAAAATCATGAAGATGCCAACTAACATTTGATACAAGACCACTTTCACGAGAATGTCACTTATCAATGGTACTATTTTCATACGCATTTCAAAATGTTCAAATATTTATACAAACGTATTGTTGAAGATGTAACAATGCAATGCTGTGTTTTCCAACAACATTCCAATGCTAGAGGCACACCCTATTTCACTCCCTTTACAAAAATGCACAACCGCACTTTGTCAATTAGCATATAACATGAAGCATGATGCGTTAGACGAGACTTTTAGGATGTCTGCTACGACTGCACGAGACAGTCTCCATTATTTTTGCAAAATTGTGATTTAAGTTTATGGTCCAAAATATTTACGTAAGCATACATGTAATGACATCTTACAATTTACAAGCTCATCATGCTAGTGTATATGGCTTTCCTAGAATGATAGGAAGTTTAGATTGTCTCCATTGGGCATGAGAAAATTTCCCTACCTCACACCATGGTCAATTTACCCGAGGTGATCATGGTCACCAACAGTCATACTTGAAGTGATTGCATCAAATGATTTGTAGATTTGACATGTTTTTTTTGTTCTTCCGGTTCGATTAACCACATCAACGTTCTTAATCATTGGTTAGTATCTTTTTCATGGTATCTATCCTGAGTATGTTGTGTTTTCTAAATCATTTATGTGACCTGTCACACCCCCGAATCATGACGGCAGAAAAGTCTGGGTGCGGATGACGTCATTGTATAGTACCATAACAATTACATATGCATGAAACATAGCATTACAAGTAACATATATTGAAAATACATACTTATATTGTTTACATAATGTACCTGTTCATAAGTTACACAAAAGTGACAAAAAAGTAAAATTTCATAAGGTTGCACCACTTGATCTCATCGCAGAGCTGATTACCTGTTACTGGATCCCTGAGAATACAAGTCATTTTGAAAAGCGTTAACTAAAAATTTCGTAAGTTTATAAACATTTTTGTATAAAAATGGTTTTGTACTTGTTTAGAATAGTTCTCATAGTACTTTTAGAAAATCCGATATTCTCTATTAAAATGGTTTGTAAATCTCATACCAAAACCGTGAATATATACATGTGTGTTCTTTGTTTTCTTTTGCTTGTAATTGTAAAGAGTGTTTTCCTAGAAAATTCAATATTTTGTGATGTATGAAAAGTTGTAGTCTTAAAACCCTAAGACGAAAAATATATGAGAGTTGTTGTACTGAACAATAGTATCTAGTTATATCTTTTAGAAAAAACTAATGAAGTGTAAGATTCCTGTAAACCGAAACTTTATGTTAATCCCTATGTGAGTTCTTATAACCATGCTAATATGAATAATAGGTCTGAACACGACGTTCTTCAAGCATCGGAGCCGGGGGGCCTGTCACACCCCCAAACCGGAACGACATAAATGTTTGGGGGTGGAGGACGTCATGTTTAGTATCACAACACATGTATAATAGTAAGCATAGTAAAAAAGCAATTGTTGTATTAATATTAAAGTGTTTACAAGTAGTAATTCACAAAAGATTGAAACCAAAAGTAATTAACAAAAAGAAGATGTGAAGCAACTATGCTCCATCTTCTGAATCCTAACGCGCGTACCTGTCTACTAGTTTCCTGAGAATACAAGTTATTTTTAAAGAGTAAATCAGTATTGAAGCTGGTGAATTCATAAGTATTTTAGTGATGTAAAGTATGATGCAAGTTCTTTTTAGAAAAGTTTGCATGTTCCTCCAGAAAATCCTATATTTTCTTACATGGTGAATGATAAGTAAAATGACTCCACAATCCTTTCTAAGAGTACTAAATAAATACAAATTATATATAATTTAGAGTAAGCAGACAATCGATTGTGTGAATCTACCCTAAGCCCACAACCAAATAAGGAATAGGGAGTGGGGCGGATGTCACACATCCCATTGTTTGTTAGATCTTCATTGTACATAACCCTGATGGTGTCATTTGGCACTCACGGAGTTAACTGTAATAGTTCCTTTATTTGAGGAAAACATTCTTTAAGAAAAACCCTTATTTCCTTTAGTAAAAATGGTAACCACAATAGTTCCTTCCATAATCACTTAGTTTACACTAGCTATAGATAATCAATCATCGAACGAGTCATTAATTGTGTGAATCTGCCCTAAGCGCACAACCAAAAGAGGAATAGGAAGTAAGGTGGAAAACACACATCCAACTGCCTATCAGATGTTAATTATGTATAATTCTACTGTATAAACTAAGGTATTTTTGAATTAACCACTAGAGGTCCTTTAAGTTATAATGGGTTAATAAAATGGATTAAACCCTTCACTAATAAGTTTCTAGTTTAGATTACTCAATGTTCTGTCTGAAAAGTATGTTATAGTACTAGAACATGGTGTATTGAATTTGTATACTGAGTGAATCTACTCTAAGCCGACAACCAAACAAGGAACAAGAAATGAAGCGGAAAGCACACGTTCTACTGTCTACCGTACCCGATTAATATATATCCCTCATGTATCTACTGAGGAATCATAAAGTTAGAATTATAGGCCCCTTCTAACTGAATGTACTAAGACTCGACTATTTTATTTGTCTTGTTTAATGATGTAAGTTTTACCAAGTTTAAGACTATTTTTAATAGATGGCATTACCTTTTATGTGAGGAGATCACAATAAGAATGTAATGGGAAAATGAAAGTATTCAGTAATGTTATGAAAAGTCACTACCGAAGCACTTTCTACCTTATAACTAGCCTGTTAATTAAGGTTAAAATGTGAGATGGTTGTAACCTTGCTTGATCGACTAGTAGTAAACACGATGCTCAAAGACGTCGAAATGTTATGACATTTGTCACCTGTAGACCTGTAGGTCCTGCTATAGCTAATAGAAAGGTGTAGGATGGTCAATCAAGTATACATCCATATACAAACTCATGCTCTTCCTCCAGGAGACTCTGGTTACAAAACGCGACCTAACAAGTATATTACTAAGTTTTGAAGTAGTGGTTTCACATTATTGTTATCTTGTTCTTGTTATCGTATGTTCCTTATGTTGTTGTTATTGTATGTTCTGAACCCCTAAACTATACCCTTTATAGTTTACTAGTATGTTTGTTTGAACTGTTCCTGATTTGAATAAAAGACTCATTTATCTACTTAGTTATGATTGTACTTTGAAAATGGTGTTTTATAAATAATAAAGTAACATAACTTGAATTAGTTTTTGAAATAGTTTTGTGTAACAACGTGAAAATTTACAACCAATTTTGTAACATCCCGATATATCAAGAGTAGAGTTGAAGGGCTAAAAGAGTAAATTGGGAAAGAGTGACTCGGCGAGTCCATGTGCGGACTCGGCGAGTAGAGTCGCGACTCGGTTGCGTGTTAAGTGGTTGACTTGGCGAGTCAGTGTAATGGACTCAGCGAGTAGGCACTGAGTGGAGAAAACCCTAATTCTCGGGGTTGAGCCTTATATAAAGATCATTATGTTTTTCTCCCAGCCTCTTTATCACCCCTTGAGCCCCAGAAAACCCTAAATCACGGAGAAGCACCATTGTTGAGTGGATTGGAGCTTGGAGAAGTAATTGTTGAAGGAATTTTGGGAGATTGAAGGCTTGGAGCAAGGGGCTTTGCTTGGATTCGAATTGCATTGCAGTTGGGGCATCACTTAGAGGTAATATCTCGTTATTGAGCTGTTGTTATGTTCATTTTGGGGTTTGTGAGAATTTGTCTATGGATGAAATGGGAAGTCTAGATGTTAGAGAGCATGAAAGTCCCTGTGTTGGAGTGTTTAGTGAAGCTTACATGTCCCAAACCCTAGCCCAATGTGCAAACAGCTTAGATCACTTTGGATTCACGTAAAGTTTGCCACTTTACGTGATGGATGAGTGGTAGGAGACTAGATCAATGTTTTGGAGCAGTTGCATGGCCTGGAATGCTTCTAAATGGATTCAGACCGGTGGTACTCGACGAGTCACATGGGTGTACTCGACGAGTTGGAAGAACAACTCGGCGAGTAGGTTGATGATAGCCTTAGACACGACGAGTCTGTTCTTGGACTCAGCGAGTCTTGTCGAAGGGTCCCGATATTCTCTGGTTGAGTCGAGAATCGGTGAGTCGAGGGATGACTCGGTGAGTTGTGTGCGAGTGGACTCAGAGTTGTTGGACTCGGCGAGTCTCGGGGTGACTCGGCAAGTTAGGTCGTAGATTGAGTGAAGTTCTGATTATGGGAACTCGACGAGTCACAGGGTTGACTCGGCGAGTAGGGTCAGTCAGGGGTTGACTTAGACTGAGAACTTTGATTTTGACCAAGGGTTGGCCGTTGACTTTTAGGGTTTGGTCAGCGATGTGGCCTTTGGGCCAAGAGAGGGGTAAAATAGTCTTTTACCCTTAAGAGGGTGTTATGAGAGGATTGATTCTAGTCTCGAGAGTTATATTCATGAGAGTATTTGCCTTACGTGTTAGGCGGTGGCGAGTTCGAGATTCAAGTGTGGGGATATCTGGTTTCTGCTTGCCAGGTGAGTCTTCTCACTATACTTTACCTTGAGTAGGTAACCAGAGTTATGTGATCAGAGTATTTGTATGCTATATGTATGTGAATTGTTGTACTGCATTACTTCTATGTGATTTATGCTGTGCATGTTTATAGAGTTGGAACCGGAAGGTTCCCAGAGTTAGAACCTGAGGGTTCATAGAGTTTGGGTGCACGGACCCATAGAGTTATAGCCTCGAGTGGCTAATATGTGTTATGTGTGGTATTTTGGGGAACTCACTAAGCTTCGTGCATAGAGTGTTTTGTGTGATGTTTTCAGGTTTCTTTCAGTATCACGAGACGACACCGGCTTGATTGTACACACCAGAGAAAGTCATTTTTTGGAGGATCCTGTTTTTCTATGCAAGTGAAAATGGAGTTATGTTTTGTAATTCGACTATGAATGAGATTTTAGACAAGCGTTTCTAAGAATAAAATGATTATTTTAAATGAAAAATTTGTCTTGAAATTTATGATGTTACAAGTTGGTATCAGAGCCTTGGTTTGAGGGATTCGGATGCGCCTTCGGGTAAACCTGGACTCAAACCGAGGAAGTAAGAAAAGGTTTTAAGGAAATAATTTTCTAAAAGTGAATAAGAGTTCAAAGAGAAAGCAAGAAAGAGCAGTGTGTACAATCAGCCAGAGCCTGAACGGTGATTTCCCAAAATACCCTTACTTTTGTGTTATGAGATATTTATGATGCACTTTATGAGATATTATTGCATGCTAGAGACAGGCTAGGTATTTCATATGTTAGGACTAGAGTGGCCTGATTTGTGATGCCTTAGCCTAGGACTCGTTGTTATATGTGTTATGCTTTTGAGTACGTGATGAGTTAGAGTATCCAGTTAGAACCCATGAGGGATAGAGTTACAGAGTTCGGTGGTACATTTGAGGATGAGCCGAGAAGGTGGAGTTATCACAGAGAGGGAGTCCTATGTATTCTTCGATGCTCGAATGCTACTTGCTTTGTGATTTGTGGAACTCTCGATGATGGGAGTCAGCTACCAAGTGAATATGATGATATTCAGGAGGTAGATGGCTGGCATCATTAGGAGCTCTTCAGCAGCTAATAGCAAAGAAGTGGGAGGACAACGGAAGGGCCTAGGGAGTAACCCTAGCCAGATGAGTGCGCTTGTAGAATAGAGAATTTCGCTGGGGAGCGAGCACGCGCGATGGGATTGGTGAAAGAGCAGGTCGAGCAGCTACTTAGAAGCTCTGGGATGGTCCGTGTGGAAAGTATGGGTAGATGTGGCAGGTAGTATAGGCCCGTACTACTGAAAGCAGAGGACCCATACTTGATACAGGGAGTATTCTGAAGGTTCTAAGGAGCGGATTGAGGAGTGATGTTATGGTTCGAGTACCATACATCAGAGCAGATTGAGGAGTGATGTTATGGTTCGGGTACCATACATCAGAGCAGATTGAGGAGTGATATTATGGTTTGGGTACCATACATCAGAGCAGATTGAGGAGTGATGTTATGGTTCGGGTACCATACATCAGAGCAGATTGAGGAGTGATGTTATGGTTCGGGTACCATACATCAAAGCAGATTGAGGAGTGATGTTATGGTTCGAGTACCATACATCGGAGCGGATTGAGGAGTGATGTTATGGTTCAGGTACCATACATCAGAGCAGATTGAGGAGTGATGTTATGGTTCGAGTACCATACATCGGAGCGGATTGAGGAGTGATGTTATGGTTCAGGTACTATACATCAGAGCAGATTGAGGAGTGATGTTATGGTTCGGGTACCATACATCAGAGCAGATTGAGGAGTGATGTTATGGTTCGGGTACCATACATCAGAGCAGATTGAGGAGTGATGTTATGGTTCGGGTACCATACATCAGAGCAGATTGAGGAGTGATGTTATGGTTCGAGTACCATACATCGGAGCGGATTGAGGAGTGATGTTATGGTTCGGGTACCATACATCAGAGCAGATTGAGGAGTGATGTTATGGTTCGGGTACCATACATCAGAGCAGATTGAGGAGCGATGTTATGGTCCGGGTACCATACATCGGAGCGGATTGGGGAGTGATGTTATGGTTAGGGTACCATACACCGGGGCATATTGAGAAGAGATGTCATGGAATGAGTACCATGGTTCGTAGTGAATGATGTTTGTGGTTCTCCGGTTATTCAGTCACGAGTAAGTTCGAAGAGGTGTCCCTTGAGAGGGAGATCGAGAGCCCCTCAGAGTATTTTAGTAAGGAGTCAGTGAGAAGGGAGAATTTCGATCTGAGTTGAGCGATCATCGATAAAGGAGATGTCACCTCCTATCATCTGGGAGGTACTGATTATGCTCGTGTGAAAAATATGAGAAGCATGATGTTTTGGTTTTGGGTTTAGGGGTAAACCCTGCAGGTCGTCATTGATGATGATTTCCCACCAGAGTATCAGGTAGCATGTGTGCCGCGAGGCAGTGATTTATCATGAGCAGATAGTCAGTTGGGAGTGAGATAGTCGAGGGCGACGCTATACCTAATTGAGTTTAGTTGGGTGTACGGTAGTGGTGTTAGTGGGGAGTTCAGTCGAGTTCAGCGGTGCAGAGAGTTTTCTATCCACGGGGTGTTGAATTTGGGAGTGGGTTCCTGTTCTTGGGATGATCCCGGTGTTGGAGCGTTGGTTAATGAGTTGAGGTGAGGGGTACGATGATTTTATGGTTCAGTTTATGAGCCAGGGATTTTATTGAGCAGTTGAGTTGTTTGGTACTAAATTGGTACGAGATTTGGAACGACTAGAGGCAGACGTGACGAGAAGTTCTTGAGGAGTTCACCAGAGGTTCAGAGTATATGAGGTCGATTCATTTCCTTAAGGGGGATTATCAGGCGTTGTGTAGCACCTTCCGGGGGCAGGTGCGATTTTGCTGGAGAATATAGTTATGGGTTAGTTGCGTGCTATTTGGTGATGGTTCGAACCCTAAGTGGGGGAGAACCGGGTGCCGTATGTAAGAAAGCAGAGATTTGTCAAGAGCAGTTATAAGTGGAGTATAGATATATACGGTAAGAAATCATGAGACCAGAGATGTCGGTGATCGAGGAAAGGGGTCAGAGTGAGTTAATGCGGGAAGTACTTGTTTGAGAAGGAGGAATGTCTCCACGATAGGTGTTTAATTGTCAGGAATCTGGTATTGGTCAGTGTTGGGGCAAGTAGATAGAGAATGATTGGACAACCAACTCCCGGGTCGGTATGCGTATCCTTTTTTGGATTTTGAGCGGCGGGAAAAAGGGTTTCGGAGAATTATCAGCGTATTTCGTAGCGTTAGCGTTTCTTCGTATTGCAATTGAGAAATTGAATACACCGAAGTTGCAACTTGGGAAAAATGAAGATCTAGTTATGGGGTTCAGAGGGAATGTATTATTGCATCTATATGGTGCTTGGGGCAGGAGATCAGTGGTTGTGGCAGGATCTCGTGATGTTCGGTGGGGGTGTTCCGAGGTATCCGGGTATTGATATCTTTATTTCGGAGTTACTCGCGAATCTTGAGTTGAGACGACTTGTGGTATATCAGGTATCTATGGATCTAGTGAGAGCCCTTCGAGTATGGGCATCCAGGGAGATTATTTGGGAGAGTGGATCTTCGCAAGGGTGGGCATCTGTTATGACGATTGCCTCCAGAGTCTGTGATGAATATTCGAGACGAGTATGGGTAGCCGCCTATGATAGTCTGCGGAGCACGAGCTAGTGGGGTCAGAGGGTGTTCTGATACTGCGGGGAGCCGTAGTACTCACTAGTCAGAGGGTGTTGTGATACTGCGGAGAGCCGTAGTACTCACTAGTCAGAGGGTGTTGTGATACTGCGGGGAGCCGTAGTACTCACTAGTTAGAGGGTGTTGTGATACCGTGGGGAGCCGTAGTACTCACTAGATGGCAAGAGAGTGTGATGATGGAATGTTCTCCAATCAGTGTATGATGTGGAAGAGTTTTGGGCTTGAGTACCCCTAGTATTGAGTTTTTGGAGCCTGGATGGTGAACCGGGGGCGAGACTGGGGTCCCCGTCTCTGTCAGGAAACGTGGTGAGATGCGCAAGGGATATGCGTAGCAGAAACCAGAGATCAGAGTCGAGACGATCCTCGGTTGGATTGTATTTTCTCGCATAAGGAAAAGAGAATTTCGTGACTTGCATGTCACGGGGAGGAAGTTAGTGGGATATTTGGATCATGATATGGGTGACCTTTGGAGGCTCAACTGTGGAGTCAAAAGCTGACCTGGTGCTCAGTCTCGAAGAGGGATATGAGAAATGAGCTAGAGCTTATCATGATGATGTCTGAGGACACCTCAGAGGGAGTGAACAATTCAGACGCTCAAAGACATGCTTCGGGCATGTGTATTAGATGTCGGAGGGTGTTGCGACACGTATTTATCCTTGGTTGAGTTATCCTATTTCAACAGCCATCATTAGTGCATTGGTATGCCACCCTTTGTGCTGTTGTATGGGAGGAAGTGTCGGACCCTCATTTGCTGGGGAAAGTGTTGATTCGTGGAAGTGGAAGTTGTAGTGAGAATGGATGATTTGGAGTATGGTGGTTGAACATTGTGTCTGTGATAGTGGTATGGAATGACATCATGCTGGGATGTCTGCTGAGGACGCGGAAGGGATTCCGCGGGTGTAGAGCCAAGAGTCTCAGGATGGATGTAGGGATGGAGTCTGGGACTCCCAGCTTGATTCTGATAAAGGGCCGTGTGCGTAGTGGTGGTTTCTCCTGGGGATGTTAGAGATGTCATCGGTGCGACGGGTTTTCCTAACCCGAGAGTGCGAAGGTTGGTGCGGCTTGGGTGCGTGATTGCAAGAAGAGGACTCATGGGAGTTGCTCTGGGATTGAAGAGTGGGCCTTTCTGTCGTCACGGATTGGATAGAATGGGATTCGGATCGGGGATCCGATGGTTCATGGCTTCTAACCCTTATGGGTCGAGTGATTGTTGAGATTTGGGACAGTGATGCTTCATGGGTAATTCTCAGATCGTTGAGTGTGGTTATCAGAGGGTACATCCGGTGCCCGGTTCGAGACAGTGGTCAGGACACCGTAAGGAAAGGGAAAGTGTGTTCGAGTTTCGATGGGTATGCCTTGTGAGACCTGGTCCGATTAAGGCCAGGTGACACGTTGTGGGAGTATTTCTGGAGTTGAGTTGCTGTAGGCTTCGAGGGCGAAGCCTAATTTAAGTGGGGGAGAATTGTAACATCCTGAAATATCAAGAGTAGAGTTGAAGTGCTAAAAGAGTAAATTGGGAAAGAGTGAATCGGCGAGTCCATGTGCGGACTCGGCGAGTAGAGTCGCGACTCGGTCGTGTGTTGAGTGGCCGACTTGGCGAGTCAGTGTAATGGACTCGGCGAGTAGGCGCTGAGTGGAGAAAAACCTAATTCTCGGGGTTGAGCCTTATATAAAGATCATTATGTTTTCCTCCCAGCCTCTTTATCACCCCTTGAGCCCCAGAAAACCCTAAATCACGGAGAAGCACCATTGTTGAGTGGATTGGAGCTTGGAGAAGTAATTGTTGAAGGAATTTTGGGAGATTGAAGGCTTGGAGCAAGGGGCTTTGCTTGGATTCGAATTGCATTGCAGTTGGGGCATCACTTAGAGGTAATATCTCGTTATTGAGCTGTTGTTATGTTCATTTTGGGGTTTGTGAGAATTTGTCTATGGATGAAATGGGAAGTCTAAAGGTTAGATCTAAGGTTGCTACCTTAGATCTGGAAGGGAGAAGAATCAGAGAGCATGAAAGTCCCAATGTGCAAACGGCTTAGATCACTTTGGATTCACGTAAAGTTTGCCACTTTACGTGATGGATGAGTGGTAGGAGACTCGATCTATGTTTTGGAGCAGTTGCATGGCCTGGAATGCTTCTGAATGGATTCAAACCGGTGGTACTCGACGAGTCACATGGGTGTACTCGACGAGTTGCTTGAAGATGAGCTGGGACTCGGCGAGTTGGAAGAACAACTCGGCGAGTAGGTTGATGATAGCCTTAGACTCGGCGAGTCTGTTCTTGGACTCGACGAGTCTTGTCGAAGGGTCCCGATATTCTCTGGTTGAGTCGAGAATCGGTGAGTCGAGGGATGACTTGGTGAGTTGTGTGCGAGTGGACTCAGAGTTGTTGGACTCGGCGAGTCTCGGGGTGACTCAGCGAGTTAGGTCGCAGATTGAGTGAAGTTCTGATTATGGGAACTCGACGAGTCACAGGGTGGAATCGGCGAGTAGGGTCAGTCAGGGGTTGACTTAGACTGAGAACTTTGATTTTGACCAAGGGTTGGCCGTTGACTTTTAGGGTTTGGTCAGCGATGTGGCCTTTGGGCCAAGAGAGGGGTAAAATAGTCTTTTACCCTTAAGAGGGTGTTATGAGAGGATTGATTCTAGTCTCGAGAGTTATATTCATGAGAGTATTTGCCTTACGTGTTAGGCGGTGGCGAGTTCGAGATTCAAGTGTGGGGATATCTGGTTTCTGCTTGCCAGGTGAGTCTTCTCACTATACTTTACCTTGAGTAGGTAACCAGAGTTATGTGATCAGAGTATTTGTATGCTATATGTACGTGAATTGTTGTACTGCATTACTTCTATGTGATTTATGCTGTGCATGTTTATAGAGTTGGAACCGGAAGGTTCCCAGAGTTAGAACCTGAGGGTTCACAGAGTTTGGGTGCACGGACCCATAGAGTTATAGCCTCGAGTGGCTAATATGTGTCATGTGTGGTATTTTGGGGAACTCACTAAGCTTCGTGCTTACAGTGTTTTGTGTGATGTTTTCAGGTTTCTTTCAGTATCACGAGACGGCACCGGCTTGATTGTACACACCAGAGAAAGAGTCATTTTTTGGAGGATCCTGGTTTTCTATGCAAGTGAAAATGGAGTTATGTTTTGTAATTCGACTATGAATGAGATTTTAAACAAGCGTTTCTAAGAATAAAATGATTATTTTAAATGAAAAATTTGTCTTGAAATTTACGGTGTTACAAATTTATACTTTTCAAAAACAACCTATATTCAGTAAGTTATTACAAAAAGGTTTTCCATTCTTTAATTATCAGAGTATCCCAGAACATCTACATAAAACTGAGGAGCGGTTCGATCACGCCTTCGCCTTGCCACAGTCTCCTGAAGTACCTGAAACAATACACCGAAACTGTAAGCCCGAAAGGTTAGTGAGTTACCTCCAAAATACCAACCACAATACCATACACATATAATATCATACCATAAACAAAACAACCATGCATATCGAGTCAACAGTGTGACTGGTCTGCCTACACCAGGCCTTCAGTCCACCCGGTCCACTCACCCTCCGAGTCTACAGTATGACTGGTCCGCTTGCACCGGGACTTCTATCCACCTGGTCCACTCTCTGAGTCTATAGTATGATTGGTCTGCCCGCACCGATCCTTCAGTCTGTTTGGTCAACTCTCCGAGCCTTGGCACGTCTGGTTCGCCCTCTTGGGGCCTTCAGCCCATCCGGACCGCTTGTCGGGCCTTCGATCTAACCGGTCCGCTTTGGGTATGTTGGCCAATAGCACAAAGAAGGACCCGCCTCAACCCAACCACAGTTCAACAGCCATGTGCTCATAAAAATATAATCATATAGCAATTCACAACTAATCAACCGATCTAGCACATCACATAACATAACAACATCCTAACTAGGATACCGACCTAACTGGTCACTAACATAGCATCATCCTATATACCAGGATACCGACCTTAACCAGGTCTCTAACACATACTATCCTAACTACCAGGATGCAGACATAGCAAAGCAATAACATAACAAACAACTTTCCAGATTCCCATCCGATAAAGGGTCGGCCTTGGTGCCTTAGACCCTTTCGATATAGTAAGGATAACTCACTTGCAACTGCCGACTTGAAGAAATAAGACCACGCTGCTCCGACCACCAGCACAATCTCCACAACTGATCATTACCAAATAACTAAAACCAATAAACACCAATAATTACCAATATACCCTTGGAAGTCAAACTGGTCAACCCTTGGTCCAAGTCAAAGTCCTAAGTCAAAGTCAACCTTCCTGGTTGACACTACTCGCCGAGTCAACCCGTTGACTTGTCGAGTTCCTATGCTCAGAAACTCCCATGCCACGACACAACTCACCCAGTCGCCCCAAGACTCGTCGAATCCAACAAGCTCTGAGTCCTTTCCTGCTCAACTCACCGAGTTATCCCTCGACTCACCGATTCACAACTCAACCAGAAAAGGTTAGGAATTCACCACCAGACTCGCCAAGTCAAAGCATAGACTCACCGAATCCAAGGTAATCTTCAACCGACATGCCGAGTTGTTATTCGAACTCGCCGAGTCCATGCACATAACCATACAACTCGTCGAGCACAACCATGGGACTCGCCGAGTCTCTTCTGTTCTCATTCCATACAGAGGCTTTTCAAGTCATGCAGGGACTCCAATCCATAGATCCACTCTTCTACAGCCTAACCCTCACATAAAGTTGCAAACTTTACATGAAAGCAAGGAGATATAAGCCCAAAACACTTCTAGCGCTAGGGTTAAGGACAAAGGGCTTCACAGAAAACTCTTCGATAGGAACTTTATGACCTTTTGGGCCATCACAAGTCTAGATCTGAAGTAGCAACTTCAGATCTAAGCCTCAAACTCGAGATAGATCCCTAACAAGCTAATGAATCCCAAATCAACCACCATTCATGAAATATCTTAAGGAGGAGGTTCCTTACCCCTGAAATTTGCCCAAATAGAAGTAGATTCCAGATCTACCCAATCCCCCTGATGATGGCCTCAAAATCCCCAAGCTTCTTACACCAAATTTCTCCTCCAAGCTCTAATTATTCATCAATGGAGTCATACACACGATATGAGGGTTTCTGGATCTTAAATGGGTAGCAAAGAGGCTGAAGGTGGGTTATAATGTGCTTTATATGGGCTCAACCCCCGGATTAGGGTTTTCTCCCTTCAACACCAACTCGCCGAGTCCAGCCGCCAACTCGTCGAGTTGGTTACTTAACAAGTGACCAGAACCGTGACTCGACTCGCCGAGTCTACCCATCGACTCGCTGAGTCGACCTTCCTTATTTACACCAAAAACCCTGAACTTGCACTTCCGAACTCAGGGTGTTACAATTCTCCCCTACTTAAATTAGGCTTCATCCTCGAAGCCTGCAACAACACTTTTCCAGATAATACTCCCACATTACAGCTCCTGGTCTCAATCGACTCAGGTTCCTTCAAATACTGTTTACAAATCTCAATCAAACCCAACTCTTCCCTTAGAGAGTCATGAAAATTTCTTCAAATCAACCACCAGCTTCTTCCTGATAAACACATCAACTATGTATCACCGGATGATACTTCCATCATTCCAACTCACCCAATCTGTAGCCTCTTACAAAATTTGGGCATTACTATAGACCACCGGGTCCTGACCCGATACCAAACTGCTATCCTTTTGCTCGACTGGCATAACTTTTATCGAATTTCACTGCTGGGACTCGTTCTGCTTCCTTTCTGAATCCCACTCTTTCCTTCCCACTCTGACATGATGATATATCCTACCGCCCCTGAGCAGCTCCCATGAGCTCCCATATACACTCTCATGCCCATATTGTACTTGATCCGACATCCTCGGGCTGGAAAACCCGACACACTAACGATACCTCCAGACATCCCCATGATGAATTACCACTACATACATAACCTCCTGATCACAACCATACAGAAAATCCAAGGCTCCATCCTTGCATCCCTTCCGAACTCCTCTGGTTCTACACTATTGGAAATCCTTCCGTAACCTCAACAGACACCCAATCTGGATATGCTTCCATACCACTGGCACAATCACAATGTTCGACAACCATAATTGAAATACCCTCAATCATCCATTCTCACTTCCATGACCCAACACTCCCTCCCGGAGTTACATACCTTTCCCTCTCCTTATCTAAGGGAGTCTACTTGAACACCTCGTTGCTTCAACAAGTGCCACAGTGCTCACACCCCACTCTACACTATTCCCTCGTAGAGTAACCGCTATTCCATGGCTCACACACACTCTGAATCTGCTCGCAAGGACTCTCGGGTCCATGTACTGCCTTCCACTAACATGATCGATACCTGGGGTTAGACCCACTGTTTGCTATTGCATCGCCACATAGTCAATCCATCTCCTTATATAGATCTATCAACACATACAAAGTCTCCAGCATGAGTGGACCGCCTTACCAGGCCTTCAGCCAATCTGGACCACTCTCAGAACCTTCAACATGTCTGGACCGCCCTCCAGGGCCTTCAGCCTGTCTGGACCGTTCTCCAAGCCTTCATCCTTACTGGTACGCCCACCGACCTTCAGTCTCCCCGGACCGCTCAGACTATTATAAATCATCCCAAAGTATCCTTCCTGGGAATCTCTCCCGTACATATTGTTCTATCCCTCTAAGGGTTCCGAACTCTAACTAGATTCCATCTACTCAGATCCCGGCCTAGTCCTAGGCCTCACAACAACCAATCACCTTTTCCGAAAACCTTGGTCTGTATCCCGCCCCATTTGTCTGTCACTTACTCATACCAACCCACACTCTTGGCTGACTAAAACACTGCTGAATCCCAAGCAGCTAATCAACCTCTAATGCTTGTCGATCCTCCTGAGAATTTTCCAATTCTCCCCACTTAGAGCACTGACTACAACCACCGGTGACTCAACCGACATAAATCAATCATCCCAACTCAACATACTCCTCTTATCCATGAACTGATTTCCTCTAAAACGAGCAACATCCACAAAATCACTTCCCGACATCGCACATCACAAACTCTAAAGGAGTTCGACTCTCCGCTGAACACTTCCCAAATCATAATTGCTATACCCGACAACATGACCATACAAGCAAATTCTAACCATCAATCCCTTGGATGCTAACCGCCTACAACTCCTAGTTACTAATACTCCCAACCAAACCATGAAACACGCATAACGATGAATAAAATACAACACTACATAAATAACCAGATAACCAGACAACAATGAAATGAAAACATACCCAGAAGTGCATCCGGCTTTGCCCTGACCTCCTCTCCTGTGATCTGAAAAGCACGCTCATGAGCTCTCGGAGGCTCTGCTCCACCCTGACCCCGCTAGTAGTCCTCACAGCAGACGGTGCTGGAACCTGCACCGATCTAGAAACAAGCTGTGCACAGTTGGCCCTTAAGTGACCAACCTGATGGAAATGATAACAAATCCTCAAATCCTGAACTGGGGCTGACTGGCGGAAATTCCTCACATAATGCCCCTCTTTTCCACACTTGCGGCATGCACCACCAGACCTACAAACTCCGTATTACCCTTCTCGCAGTTTTCACAAGTGCGGCTGCTCTGACGTCCCAAATTGGAATCAACGGTCTTGGATTATTTCAGCACCGACTGTGACTGCGCTGGGGCCTGCCTTTACTCTCTCAACTGCAACTCAATCTCCAACTCACGCCGTCGAATGGCCACTCCATTAAGGTCTCGCACCTCTGCATAGACACAAACTGCCTGATATCCCTCTTGTGCATACTCAGATATCGGGACATCTGAGCCTGCTCCGAAGCAAACTCAGGGCAAAACATCACCCTCTCAGTGAACATCCTGGTGATCTCCGTCACCAACTCTAAATCCTGCTTCAGTTCCAAGAACTCCTGGGCCAACATCTCCCTCTCAACTCGTGGAACATAACAGGTACTGAACATCTCCCAGAACTGATCCCATGTAACCGCAGCCCGCTGTGCATCTGAATAAGATCCCGTTGTCAACCTCCACCAATCCTTCGCCCCAAGCCTCAAAAGGTTCAGAGCACATGTCACTCTATGATCCGCAGGGCATGAACTCGTGAAGAAACCCCCTTCCATGTCCGACAACCACCTCATAGCAATGATCATATCCTGAACCCCATCAAAAGTAGGGGGCTTCATATTATCGAAGTCTCGATACTTAAAACCCCGATCGGCTCCTCCACCTGTCGATGATACAGCCGCTGCAGCTGCCGCGATAGTCGTCTCTGCAAGAGCCACATAGCGATCATCAAAGTACTCAACCATGTCGGTCTAGATCGACCCAAACATCTCCGACATCTCCGCCATGAACATAACAACAATCTCATCATGCAGGATCTCACGAATCCTGGCATCCAAATCATCCGTACTCATCTGACCAATGATCTCGGGTGGTGCTGATATACCCTGAACGCCCTCTCCTGATCCCGATCCTGACCCGAATCCACCTCTGGCATGCCTCGTAACCACCATACTGAAATTACACCGCAAGAAAATTAGATGCTTTCCCAATAACCTGGGAACCAACTCCCAACCCGACCCTAGGGGTTTTGACTTCCTTGATATGCGTATTGGTCCTGTGCTTTCAGTAGTACGGGCCTATACTACCTTCCACACCTACCCATATTTATATCAAGTATCACCACAACACCCTAGCGATAAACATATACATGGAAACAATCAACCCTCACCTCTAGAGGAACTGCTAACTACCTCACATAACAGGGAACCCTAGGCTAGCAGGCATCATATAATCAGGCAATTCTATCATGCAATTCCTGAAGATCCCTAGATTAGTACTAGCATGCTGTTCTAATATATCACATAATCAAATAACTTGTATTGTATTTTGGGGTCTACTTACTGGCTCTGGCTGATCGTACCTCCACATCCTCCTCTACTTACTTTTGAAAACCATTACAATTTCACTTTGAAAATTCTCCTTGATTTGAGACTGGATTTACACAAATGTCCTCCAATTCACTCAAACCAAGGCTCTGATACCAACTTGTAACAACGTGAAATTTTACAACCAATTTAAACATTTCAAAAACAACACATATTCATTACAAAAAGGTTTTCAATTCTTTTATTATCAGAGAATCCCATAACATCAACATAAAACTGAGGAGCGGTACGATCACGCCTTACCACGGTCTCCTGAAGTACCTGAAACAATACACTGAAACTATAAGCCCGAAAGATTAGTGAGTTACACCCAAAATACCAACCACAATACCATACACATATCATATCATATGATAAACAGAAAAACCATGCATATCGAGTCTACAGTGTGACTGGTCCACCTGCACCAGGCCTTCAGCCCACCTGGTCCACTCTCTCTCCGAGTCTACAGTATGACTGGTCCGCCCGCACCGGGCCTTTAGTCCACCTGGTCCACTCTTTGAGTTTATAGTATGACTGGTCCGCCCGCACTAAGCCTTCAGTCTGTCTGGTCCAATTTCCGAGCCTTGGCACGTCTGGTCCGCCCTCTTGGGGCCTTCAGCCCATCCGGACCGCTCGTCGGGCCTTCGATCTAACCGGTCCTCCCTGGGTATGCTGGCTTACAGCACAAAGCAGGACCTGCCTCAACCGAACCCCAGTTCAACAACCATGTGCACATAAACATATAATCATATAGCAATTCACAACTAATCAACTGATCTAGCAGATCACATAACATAGCAACATCCTAACCAGGATACCAACCTAACCGGTCACTAACATAACATCATCCTATATACCAGGATACCGAACTTAACCAGGTCTCTAACATATACCATCCTAACTACCAGGATGCAGACATAGCAAAGCAATAACATAACAAACAACTACCCGGATTCCCATTCGATAAAGGGCCGTCCTTGGTGCCTTAGACCCTGTCGATATAGTGAGGATAACTCACCTGCAACTGCCGACTTGAATAAATAAGACCACGTTGCTCCGACCACCAGCACGAAGTCCACAACTGATCATTACCAAATAACCAAAACCAATAAACACCAATAATTACCAAAATACCCTTGGAAGTCAAACTGGTCAACCTATGGTCCAAGTTAAAGTCCTCAGTCAAAGTCAACCTTCCTGTTTGACCCTACTCGTCGAGTCAACCCATTGACTCGTCGAGTTCCTATGCTCATAAACTCCCATGCCACGACTAAACTCGCCGAGTCGCCCCAAGACTCGTCGAGTCCAACAAGCTCTAAGTCACTTCCTGCTCAACTCAACGAGTCATCCCTCGACTCACCGATTCACAGCTCAACCAGAAAAGGTTAGGACTTCACGACTAGACTCGCTGAGTCCAAGGCAATCTTTAACAGACTCGCCGAGTTGTTCTTCCAATTCACTGAGTCCATGCACATGACCATACAACTCGTCGTGCTCACCCATGTGACCCGCCGAGTCTCTTTAGTTCTCATTCCATACAAAGGCTTTTCAAGCCATGTAGGGACTCCAATCCACAGATCCACTCTACTACAGCCTAACCCTCACTTAAAGTTGCAAACTTTATGTGAAAGCAAGGAGATATAAGCCCAAAACGCTTCTTGGGCTAGGGTTAAAGACAAAGCGCTTCACCAACAACTCTTAGACAGGAACTTTATAACATTTTGGGCCATCAAAAGTCTAGATATGAAGTAGCAACTTCAGATCTAAGCCTCAAACTCGAGATAGCTCCCAAACAAGCTAATGAATCCCAAATCAACCACCATTCATGAATCAATAATGAAATAGCTTTTGGAGGAGGTTCCTTACCCCTGAAATGTGCCCAAATAGAAGTAGATTCCAGATCTACCCAAGCCCCCTGATGATGGCCTCCAAATCCCCAAGCTTCTTACACAAAATTTCTCCTCCAAGCTCTAATTCTTCATCAATGGAGTCACACACATGATATGAGGGTTTCTGGATCTCAAATGGGTAGCAAAGAAGCTGAAGGTGGGTTATAATGTGCTTTATATAAGGTACAACCCCCAAATTAGGGTTTTCTCCCTTCAACACCAACTCGACGAGTCAAGCCGTTGACTCGCCGAGTTGGTTACTTAAAACGTGACCAGAACTGTGACTCGAATCACCGAGTCTAGCCATCGACTTTCCGAGTCAACCTTCCTTATTTACACTAAGAACCCAGAACTTGCACTTCTGAACTCGGGGTGTCACAATTCTCCCCCACTTAAATTAGGCTTCATCCTTGAAGCCCGCAACAACACATTTCCAGATAATACTCCCACATTACAGCTCCTGGTCTCAATCGACTCAGGTTCCTTCAAATACTTTTAACAAATCTCAATAGAACCCAACTCTTCCCTTACAGAGTCATGAAACTGATGGGATTTGAGTATTCTAACACTTCCTAAGTGTACATGAAACCCTAATAAACCTTGGATCTATGTTTGTCTAAGATACATGCAAATAATTATTTTCCAAGGTTCATTTCCTAACTAGCATGGCACAGGGAACATGAATCAAATAAAGCTAGTAGAATTACTTACCTTGTAGTAGTAGTTGATTGCTTGGAGTTTTAAAGCCTAGCACCAATCGTGTGAATGCCTCAAATGGAAATCACAAATCACCACAAACTTGGAACTTTGAGAGAATAGTCACTACTATCTTGAAATCGGCCCTCTTGCTTTACTCACCTCAACAAGTGTCAACTAGTGTGATTTCAAGAACCAAAGCCTCCTTTATATAGTGTGGTGGATTAGGGTTACATCCATGTACACCCTAATACCCATGTCTCTTCATTTCCATGAGATCCATGGGTTAAAGCTCCATGGAGTATCCATGGACTTTTCCATGCAAGTCTAGCCCATTCCAAATAAGCGTTAGCCCGCACTATATAAATATAGAAGCCCATATTTAATTAGTAATATCTTTGATCTCTAAATTAATCCTAGATTAATTATAGATCAATACTAAATAAATAATATGATCTTAAATTAATATGTTAGAACTTATAATATATTAATAAATCATAACTCGTACTATTCTCAACATATTATCCATACATTGTTCGGGTGAAATGCAACCCAAGTGGACCATGTCGGGTCGGGTCAAGTACATACCAAATATAGTTATGGACTTAGACACTATATCCAAGAGTCTCCCACTTGGATAAGTCTAATAACTATAGTTGCAAGTATGACTTCAGGAACCGATCAACAATCGTACCTCTTTAAACTCTGTTGAACTAGAACGCACCATTTTAGATAAGTGATCATATAATCCTCTGTTCAAGATATCAGCCGGAAAAATACATGGAACATTGTCTTACTTATTGTCCAACATTTGTTTCCCGATTTCTGATTTGTTTGACATAGAACTTAACTGAACACATCAATTTAGTTCTGACCGGGCCCGGTACATAGGTCAAAAAAAAATCATTGAGGGGTCCAGATATCAACTTCTAATCCAAGAAGGAACAGATAAACTTCGACTCATATGTGATGGGTTTTGAGCATTCTAACACTTCCTAAGTGTACATGCAACCCTAATAACCTTGGATCTATGTTTGTCTAATTATCATGCAAAGTTGAATTCCAAGGTTATATTCCTATTTAGCATACATGGGGAATAATTTTTAACTTGAATGAAAGATAGAATAACTTACCTTGTTGTTGCTTATGTTCCTTGAAACCTTGTGAGCCTAGCACCCCAAGTGTGATGCCTCAAATTCTTCACACAACACAAAATGCTGTTGGAAAGACTTTTGAGAGAATACACACTTCTTGAAATTGTCCTAGCCCTCTTGTTTCATATGTGTAGCCGATTTTGGTGGAGAATGGGATTCTTATATAGAGTTGACACATCTAGGGTTACACGATGTAAACCCTAATGTGTAATGACTCTTCATTTCCATGACCCATGGGTTTGTAACTCCCATGGAGCATCCTATGGGTGGAACCCAACTTGATAATCCATGGAGCCTCTTAGCCCACTATACAAGATATGGATGATTTACATAATCAACCCATATATTTAATTAGTTATCTTTTGATCACTTAATTAATTCTAAATTAATTCTTGATAAAACTAATCAAATAATATTATTAATATATTAGAACTTCTAATATATTAATAATCTCCAAGTGTTATTTCTCTCATTTAGTCTATCTAAATTCATGATGCCATGCAACCCAAATGGACCATGCCGGGTCGGGTCAAGTACATACCAGAAATAGTTATGGACTTAGAAACCTTATCCAAAAGTCTCCAACTTGGATAAGTCTAATAACTATTCCTGCAAGTATGACTTCAGGAACCGATCAGCAATCGTAGCTCTTTTCAAGGTTTTTCGGAACTGAGAAGATGATGGTACACCATTTAAGATAAGTGATCATATAATCCTCTGTTCTAGATATCAGCCGGACAAATACATGGAAAAATGTCTTACTTATTGTCCAACAGTTTGTTTCCCAATTTCCGATTTGTTAGACAAAGAACTTAATTGAACACATCAACTTAGTTCTGACCGGGCCCGGTACATAGGTCAAAACAAAATCATCGAGGGGCCCAGATATTAGCTTCTAATCCAAGAAGGAACATATAAACTTCGACTCATATGTTTTTTCTACCACTCATTGAATTGTACACAAAAACACGTTTTATAACATCGAGTTACCAATGCATTTTCGTAAAATCAATGCATAACCAACTTGTAAGTAACAAATCCTATCTCTAGGTTTGAAGACTTATATGATATTACCGTCTCACGATCACTCGAGATAGAATTCCATGAAGTGATTCCAGTGAGCGTGGGTTGAGTCTAATGCTCAGAACTTATGAGCACTCATGATTGTTGTAGCCTTGTCCAACACCGTAGGCCTCTGCAACCAATCATGGCAGTCTTGATTCATACCTACTTCCGACATATGACCGACTGTGGAGGTTTGAATAATATGTTATACCAAACAAAATTATTCTGGAAGTCAAAACATGCAAAAGAAATATAGTAAACGTTCGACAACAGATAGCAACACTTTACTCATAAATAAAATACCTTTTATTCATCATCTAATGTCAATTACACTTTACAAATTTCGAGGTTATCTAACTACTAAATCTAATATCATCCTTCAGCCCTATGTTCTGAGCATGGTGGAGATGCTTAACCCGAGTCAGTCCCTTCGTGAGGGGATCTGCTGGATTCTCATCCGATGATACCTTCTTTGCCATGAGGAGTCCTTCTTCTGTTCGTTGTATGATAAAATGGTATTTTCTATCGATGTGTCTGGATCTCCCGTGATCCCTTGGTTCCTTGGCTAAGGCAACAGCGCTTTCATTATCACAGAAAATTTCCATCGGCTCTTTAATAGCTAGTACAACTCCAAGATCTCCAATTAAGTTCTTCAGCCATATCGCCTCCTTTGCTGCCTCGCTAGCTGCAATATACTCTGATTCACAAGTTGAATCAGCCACTGTGTCTTGCTTGGAACTCTTCCAAGAAATTGCTCCTCTGTTTAGGGTAAAGACCCAGCCCGAATGAGAGCGGAAATTATCCCTATCAGTCTGGAAGCTAGCATCACTATACCCTACAACTCCCAAGTCATCACTCCCACCGAGGGTAAGGACCCAATCCTTAGTCCTCCGTAGGTACTTGAGGATATTCTTTACTGCAGTCCAATGTACCTTTCCAGGGTTCCCCTGATACCTGCTAACCATGCTCAGGGCAAGGGCTACATCAGGTCGAGTACATGTCATAGCATACATGATCGATCCTACAGCCGAAGCATAAGGTATTCGACTCATTTTTGCTATCTCAGCGTCAGTGCTAGGACTTTATGTCTTACTCAATCTGGCGTTACTCTGGATGGGTAACTCTCCTTTCTTAGAGTCCTGCATGCTGAATCTCTTCAGCACCTTATCCAAGTAGGTACGCTGACTAAGTCCAATTAGTCTTTTACTCCGATCTCTCAAGATCCTTATCCCTAGAATATAGGCATCTTCTCCTAGGTCCTTCATAGAGAAGCACTTCCCAAGCCAGGACTTTACTTCCTGTAGGGTTGGGATGTCATTTCCTATGAGTAGTATATCATCCACATACTGTACCAAAAAGCTGACTATGCTCCCACTAGCCTTGACATAAACACAAGATTCATCTTCACTCCTAGAAAAGCCAAATTGTTTGACCTTTTCATCAAAGCAAAGAATCCATCTGCGAGGTGCTTGCTTCAATCCATAAATGGATTTCTCAAGCTTACACACTCTGTTAGGGTACTCGTTGCTGACAAAACCTTCTAGCTGAATCATGTAAACATCTTCAGCCAACTTTCCATTAAGGAAAGCGGTTTTGACATCCATTTTCCAAATTTCATAGTCATGAAATGCAACTTTGGCTAACATAACCCTAATAGACTTAATCTTGGCTACTGGAGAAAAGGTCTCATCATAATCCATTCCAGGAATTTGAGAGAAGCCCTTTGCAACTTGTCGAGCCTTATAAGTGTGTACATTACCATCCATGTCGGTCTTCTTCTTTAAGATCCATTTGCACCCTACAGTCTTACGACCTTGTACATTCTCAACCAAGTTCCAAACTTGATTGTCATACATGGATTGTATCTCGCTATCCATAGACTCTTTCCATTTAGCATACTCGGGGCCTGCCATGGCTTCCTCGTAGCTGTTAGGGTCATCCAGACCTACTAGTGTCCCATCACTAATAAGTGTCTCACCTTCTGCAGTAATATGGAAACCATAGTAATGCTCAGGTGCACTCCTAACTCTCGTGGAACGCCTCAGAGGTACAGATTCGTCATTTGGCTCAACTGGAGTTTCCTCCTCAAGTTGAGGGCTAGTGTTTGAAGTTCCTTCACCACTTGACTCTTGAATTTCTTCAAGATCAATTTGCCTCCCACTGTCTCCTTGGTTTATAAACTGTCTTTCTCGAAAGACTCCTCTTCTTGCTACAAAGACCACGTTATCACTAGATCTGTAGAAGAGGTAACCAAAGCATTGCTGTGGGTAGCCGATGAAAATACACCTCTCGCTTCGAGGTTCGAGCTTATCATGAGTCTCGCGTCTCACGAAAGCCTCGTAACCCCAAATCTTGATGTGGTGTAGTTTGGGTACTTTACCAGTCCACATCTCGTGAGGAGTTTTGGCAACTTCCTTTTTAGGGACTAGATTAAGGATATGGGCGGCAGTCTCTAAGGCATACCCCCAGAATGAGATTGGTAGCGAATCTTGACTCATCATGGAACGAACCATATCCAGAAGGTTCGATTATGCCTCTCAGCCACACCATTGTGAGATAATCCCACATTCAGTAAGATAGTCGAGGAACATTGAACTAAGATACTCACCAACTCGATCGCATCGAAGCATCTTAATGTTCCTGCCCAATTGATTCTCGACTTCCTGTTTAAATTCCTTAAACCTTTTGAAAGTCTCTGACTTATGCTTGATTAAGTAGAAATATCCATATATGCTGTAATCATCAGTAAAAGTCAAATAATAAAGATTAGCATCCTTGTGGCATGTTTGAATGGTCCGCAGACATCCGTGTGTACAAGGTCCAACAAACCTTCACCCCTCTCACACGAGCCTGTGAAGGGTGACTTTGTTATTTTTCCAAGTAAGCGTGATTCGCAACTATCATCTGACTTTAGGTCAACGGACTCCAAGACTCCATCCTTTTGGAGTTGGCCTATGTGTTTCTTGCTTATATGTCCAAGACGACAATGCCATAATGATGCTTTATCCAAAATAATTATTAAGAGAATCAATACACAAAACATTATTTCCTAAGTTATCTACAACAGATACAGCTTCATACACACCATCACAAGGAAATGCTTTAAAATAAAGAACATTATTAAAGAAAGCATTAATCGAACCAACTTCATTATCAAATGAAAAGGTGAAACCTTGTTTATAGAATGCATGAAAGGAAATAATATTTCTTGCCATTTCTGGCGAATAACAACATTTATTCAAATCTAAATTTAACCCACTACTTAGCGACAAAGTATAAACTCCAATCTTGGTGACATGTGTAACTTTCCTATTCCCCATGATTAAGTTTATTCTTCCTTGCTCCACATTCTCACTTCTTCTTAGTCCCTGCAAGTCACAACAAATATGAATACCACAATCGATATCAAGGACCCAAGATTTAGAATGAGGGTGAGTTATTAGAAATGATAGTGTAAATACCTGCATGGTTGGGTTTAACTTTCCCATCCTTCACATCTTGATAGTATTTTGGGTAGTTCCGCTTCCAATGTGATTTTTCATGGCAATAGAAGCAGTCAGCCTCTTTTGGTTTAGAAGAAAGAGTGACGAAACCTTTCTTGGTTCCACTTGAAGAAGAGCCATCAAGGGTTCGAGCCTTGGTACCCTTTGAAGAGCTCTTTCTCTTCTTCCCTTGACTTTTCCCGATTGCCAAATCCGAAGTGGAGTTTGGAGTAGGAGTGTTAACAAACGACTTCCCCTTAAGATCTGTTTCAGCGGTCTTGAGAAGTCCCTGAAGTTTGTTGAGTGTGACCTCTTCCTTATTCATGTGTTATGTCATGTGGAGTTGATCATAACACGATGGTAAGGAGTGCAAAATGATATCTATTGCAAGCTCCTCAGGGAAGTTCACATTAAGCTTCAACAATCGATCCACATACCTTTGCATTTTCTGCATGTGGCTCGTGACAGATTCCCCGTCCTTCATCATGGTTGTTATCATGGAGCAGATGATTTCATACCTCTCTTGTCATGCACTTTGATGGTATCTTTCCATCAGATCTTGGTGCATTTCATAAGGGTAGAAATCCTCATAGGACTTTTGGAGTTCCGATGTCATCATGGCCATCATGATGCATGCCACTTTTGTTGCATCCCGTTCATGTGCCTGAAAGTCAGCGATCTTCTGGGGAGTTGCAGTGGTCTCATCAATATCCTTAAGCTCCTTGTCAAGGATATACTCGTAGCGGGTAATCATCCTGATGTTTCTGATCCACTCATTGAAGTTGGATCCATCAAAAGTGACTTTCCCACACAAGTTCGTAAGGGTAAAGAAGCCATTTGGATTAGAGGCAGAAGCAACATTGTTTGAAGACATCTGAAGGAAGAGGACAAGATTGGTTTAGATATTAAGAGTGTCCTTAATAATACACCCAAATGTAATATTAAGGCTAGGATCCAATCACAATATATTATAACTTAGAAGAGGTATGCCGTAATCCAAGCTATAACATATTTGAAAGCTAGGTGAATGACGATTCACCAATTTCCACCACGAAAACCAAAATATTAAATATTAGGTTTTTTGATTGGTTCTTAGAAATTCCTAGATTCTTTGAGATTCAATGAACTTTTCAAAGGCATGTTTCAATCTCGAGTGTGCCCTCTAAGTTTTTTGACTGGGATACCGAGGATCACAAAACGAGGTGTGAAGTAACCATGCAAATCACCTGGTACCCTTAAAGTTTATCACTTAATGGATGTGCCGGTAAACCACACACGCTCCACCGATACTATAATAAACCTTAAGTCACCCTTTACCTACCTTGTTAAGTCCAAGTTAGTGTGCCGGTTAACCACACACGCTCCACCAATGACTTAAACAAAGTGTAAAGTGTAATTTCATGGATTAGCACCTTATTCACATTTTTCCTAAAGTAACAAAGATTGGGAATTTAATAAAACATTTAGTTACTTTATAATATTCATCATACTTTTAATGAGAATTTATAAGTCCTTGTCCTACCCGTTCGGCTAACGACCCTCCACCAGTGAAGCAAGCGGTGGGTGAGAGTGGACACCCATTAAGTTGCCATTTTATAGGCAACAACCTTATACCCACCTTATAGACCAACTTCGTGAATGAGGCGTACTAGCGGTAAGACGACTTTGTTCTTACACACACACACACACACACACACACACACACATATATATATATATATATTTATTAAATTATAATAATATAAGTATAAGGGTTGAATTTTAACTTTTAAAATTCTAAGGGTTGGAACTTAAAGTTTTAACATGAGTTTACTTGTTCCAAAACTTGAGGGCAAGTTTTGTAAACTTTCAAAACTTTTCATTTTGTTGTAACTTATGAGTTTAATAGAGTAATAAAAATGAAGACTCTTCATTTTTCTAACTCTTGTGTTCTTTTAATGGTTTTAATTCAAGTGACTTTTGGTTTTCCATAACTTGAGGAAAAGTTATGGACTCCATTAAAACACATTATGATCAAGAATTAATCTACCACATAGGTTACAAATAATTCCTATGATCATCTAAACATCTTAAGATCAAGAACATGAATATGAACACTTTCTTGAATCAAAATTACACTTAAAACTTTGTAATTTTGATAACTAGTTGTTGTAAATGAATTAGTAAAGATATTACACCATCTAAAACAAGTTTTCAAGTACCAAAACAGTTTAGGGGAATGTTTCTAGTCCATTTCCTGCAACTAAAGTCGAAAATCTGCACTCTGTGGCTCCTACTCGCCGAGTGCATGAACCTACTCGGCGAGTAGGATGAAGATTCAAGAGAAGTCAGCGAGTCCCCCCATGGACTCGGCGAGTTCATCAGGCAAACAACACGTTTTTCGACTTTTTTCAACTTTTTAGCTCAAATAACAAACAAACATGCCTAGGCTTTGATACCACTGATGACTTTTGAGCATTCTAACACTTCCTAAGTGTACATGCAACCCTAATAACCTTGGATCTATGTTTGCCTAATTATCATGCAAAGTTGAATTCCAAGTTTATATTCCTATCTAGCATACATGGGGAACAATTTTTAACTTGAATGAAAGATAGAATAACTTACCTTGTTGCTTATGTTCCTTGAAACCTTGTGAGCCTAGGAACCCAAGTGTGATGCCTCAAATGCTTCACACAACACCAAATGCTCTTGGAAAGACTTTTGAGAGAATACACACTTCTTGAAATCGGCCTAGCCCTCTTGTTTCATATGTGTAGCCGATTTTGGTGGAGAATGGGATTCTTATATAGTGTTGACACATCTAGGGTTACACCATGTAAACCCTAATGTGTCATGACTCTTCATTTCCATGGCCCATGGGTTTGTAACTCCCATGGAGCATCCATGGAGCATCCTATGGGGGGAACCCAACTTGATAATCCATGGACCTCTTAGCCCACTATACAAGATATGGATGATTTACATAATCAACCCATATATTTAATTTGTTATCTTTTGATCACTTAATTAGTTCTAAATTAATTCTTGATCAAACTAATCAAATAATATTATTAATATATTAGAACTTATAATATATTAATAATCTCCAAGTGTTATTTCTCTAATTTATTCTATCGAAATGCATGGTGCCATGCAACCCAAATGGACCATGCTGGGTCGGGTCAAGTACATACTAGAAATAGTTATGGACTTAGACACCTTATCCAACAATATGCTTGTTCTACCACTCATTGAATTATACACAAAGGCACGTTTTATAACATCGAGTTACCAATGCGTTTTCGTATAATTAATTTATAACCAACTCGTAAGTAACAAATCATATCTCTAGGTTTGAAGACTTATATGATATTACCGTCTCACGATCACTCGAGATAAAATTCCATGAAGTGATTCCAGTGAGCATGGGTTGAGTCCAATGCTCAGAACATATGAGCACTCATGATTGTTGTAGCCATGTCCAACACCTTAGACCTTTGCAACCAATCATGACAGTCTTGATTCATACCTACTTCCGACATATGACCGACTATGGAGGTTTGAATAATATGCTATACCAAACATAATTATTCTGGAAGTCAAAACATGGAAAAGAAATATAGTAAACGATTAACAAGAGATAGCAACACTTTACTCATAAATAAAACACCTTTTATTCATCATCTAATGTCAATTACACTTTACAAATTTGATAATTTATCTAACTACAAAAACTTATATCATCCTTCAGCCCTATGCTCCGAGCATGCTGGAGATGCTTAACCCTACTCAGTCCCTTCGTGAGGGGATCTGCTGGGTTCTCATATGATGATACCCTCTTTGCTACTAGGATTCCTTCTTCTATTCGATGTCTGATGAAGTGATATTTTCTGTCAATGTGTCTGGATCTCCCATCATCTCTTGGTTCCTTGGCTAAGGCAACCGCACTATTTCTGTCACAGAAAATCTCCATTGGCTCCTTTATACCTGGTACAACTCCAAGGTCTCCGATGAAGTTCTTTAGCCATATAGCCTCCTTTTCTGCCTCGCTTGCTCCTATATACTCTGATTCACAAGTGGAATCAGCCACTGTCTCCTGCTTGGAACTCTTCCAAGTGATTGCTCCTCCATTTAAGGTAAAGACCCAGCCCGACTGAGAGCAGAAATTATCCCTATCAGTCTGGAAGCTAGCATCACTATACCCTACAACTCTCAAGTCATTACTCCCACCGAAGGTAAGGAGCCATTCGTTAGTCCTTCGTAGGTACTTGAGGATATTCTTTACCGCAGTCCAGTGTGCCTTGCCAGGGTTACCCTGATACCTGCTCACCATGCTCAAAGCAAAGGCTACATCAGGTCGAGTACACGTCATAGCATACATGATCGATCTGACAGCTGAAGCATAAGGTAGTCGACTCATTTATGCTATCTCAGCCTCAGTACTAGGGCTTTGTGTCTTACTCAATCTGGCGTTACTCTGAATGGGTAACTCACCTTTCTTGGAGTTATGCATGTTGAATCTTTTCAACACCTTCTCCACATAGGCGCTTTGACTAAGTCCAATTAGTTTTTTACTCCTGTTTCTCAAAATCCTTATCCGTAGGATATAGGCAGCTTCATCAAGGTCCTTCATAGCGAAACCCTTCCCAAGCCAGGACTCTACTTCCTGTAGGGTTGGTATGTCATTTCCTATAAGTAGTATATCATCCACATACAGTACCAAAAAGCTGACTATGCTCCCACTAGCCTTGACATAAACACAAGATTCATCTTCACTCTTAGAAAAGAACAATTCTTTGACCTTTTCATCAAAGAAAAGATTCCATCTGCGAGGTGCTTGCTTTAATCCATAAATGGATTTCTCAAGCTTACGCACTCTATTAGGGTACTCGTTGCCGACAAAACCTTCTGGCTAACTCATGTAAACATCTTCAGTCAACTTTCCATTAAGGAAAGTGGTTTTGACATCCATTTTCCAATTTCATAGTCATGAAATGCAGCTATGACTAACATAACCCTAATAGACTTAGTCTTGGCTACTGGAGAAAAGGTCTCATCATAATACACTCCAGGAATTTAAGAGAAGCCCTTTGCAACCAATCAAGCCTTATAAGTGTGTACATTACCATCCATGTCAGTCTTCTTCTTGAAGATCCATTTGCACCCTACAGTCTTACGACCTGGTACATTCTCAACCAAGTTTTAAACTTTATTGTCATACATGGATTGTATCTCGCTATCCTTAGCCTCTTTCCATTTAGCAGACTCGGGACCTTCCATGGCTTCTTCGTAGCTGTTAGGTTCATCCAGACCTACTAGTGTCTCATCACTAATAAGTGTCTCACCTTTTACAGTAATATGGAAACCATAGTAATGCTCAGGTGCATTCCCAACTCTCGTGGAACGCCTCAGAGGTACATATTCGTCAATTGTCTCAATAGGAGTTTCCTCCTCAAGTTTAGGGCTAGCGTTTGAAGTTCCTTCACCACTTGACTCTTGAATTTCTTCAAGATCAATTTGCCTCCCAGTCTCTCCTTGGCTTATAAATTCTCTCTCTCTCTCTCTCTCTCTCTCTCTCTCTCTCTCTCTCTCTTTCTCTCAAGACTCCTCTTCTTGCTACAAAGACCACATCATCACTAGGTCTGTAGAAGAGGTAACGAAAGGATCTTTGTTGATAGCCGATGAAAATACATCTCTCACTTCGGGGTTCTAGCTTGTCATGAGTCGCACATCTCACAAAAGCCTCGCAACCCCAAATCTTGATGTGGTCTAGTTCGGGGACTTTGCCAGTCCACATCTCGTGAGGAGTTTTGGAAACTTTCTTTGTAGGGACTAGATTAAGGATATGGGCGACAGTCTCTAAGGCATACCCCCAAAATGATATTGGTAGCGAAGCTCGACTCATCATGGAACGAACCATGTCCAACAAGGTTTGATTACACTTCTCAGCTACACCATTCAACTGTGGTGTCCTGGGAGGTGTCAATTGTTAGACAATCCCACATTCCCTAAGATAGTAGAGGAACACTAAACTAAGATACTCACCACCTCGATCGGATCGAAGCATCTTAATGTTCTTGCCTAATTGATTCTCGACTTCCTGTTTTTAATTCCTTAAACCTTTCGAAAGTCACTTACCTATGCTTGATTAAGTAGACATATCCATATCTACTGTAATCATCAGTAAAAGTCAAATAATAACGATTAGCATCCCTTGTGGCATCTTTGAATGGTCCACAAGGTCCAACAAACTTTCACCCCTCTCACAAGAAACTGTGAAGGGTGACTTTGTTATTTTTCCAAGTAAGCATGATTCGCAACTATCATCTGACTTTAGGTCAAAAGACTCCAAGACTCCATCCTTTTAGATTTGGCCTATGCGTTTCTTGCTTATATGTCCAAGACGACAATGCCATAACAATGCTTTACCCAATTTATTATTATTAACAGAATCAATACACAATACATTATTTCCTAAGTTGTCAACCACATATACTGTTTCATACACGCCATCATTAGGTAATGCTTTAAAATAAAGGACATTATTAAAGAAAGAATCAATAGAACCAACTTAATTATTAAATGAAAAGGTAAACCCTTGTTTATACGATGCATGAAAGGAAATAATATTGCTTGCCATTTCTGGAGAATAACAACATTTATTTAAATCTAAATTTAACCCACTACTTAGCGACAAAGTATAAACTCCAATCTTGGTTACAGGTGTAACTTTCCCATTCCCCATGATTAAGTTTATCCTTCCTTTCTCCACATTCTCACTTCTTCTTAGTCCCGGTAAATCAGAACATATATGAATACCACAATAGGTATTAAGGACCCAAGAATTAGAATGGGGTGAGTTAATAGAAATGATAGTGTAAATACCTGCATGGTTGGGTTTAACTTTCCCGTCCTTCACATCTTGCTGGTACTTTGGGCAGTTTCGCTTCCAATGTGGCTTTTCATGGCAATAGAAGCATTCAGCCTCTTTTGGGTCAGAAGAAGGAGTGATGAAAACTTTCTTGGTTCCACTTGAAGAAGAGCCATCAATGGTCCTAACCTTGGTACCCTTCGAAGAACTCTTTCTCTTCTTCCCTCGTCCTTTCCCGATTTCCAAGACAGGGGCGGTGTTGGTAGGAGTAGGAGTAACAATCACCTTACCCGTAAGACCACTTTCCACGGTCTTTAAGAGTCCTTGAAGTTTGCTGAGTGTGACCTATTCCTTGTTCATGTGGTATGTCATGCGGAATTTATCATAAAATGAAGGTAAGGAGTGCAAAATGATATCTATTGCTAGCTCCTTAGGGAAGTTCACACTTAGCTTCAGCAAACGGTCCACAAATCTTTGCATTTTCTTCATGTGGCCTGTGATGGGTTCACCATCCTTCATGCGAGTTGTTAACATGGAGGAGATGATTTCATACCTCTCTTGACGAGCACTTTGATGGTATCTCTCCATCAAGTCTTGGTGCATCTCATAGGGGTAGAAATCTTCATAGGATTTTTGGAGATCAACGGTCATAGTGGCCATCATGATGCATGCCACTTTCGTGGCATCCCTTTCATGTGCCCTAAACTCAGTGATCTCTTGATGAGTTGCAACTATCTCATCAATCTCCTTAAGCTCCTTATTGAGGACATATTCTTTGTCCTCGTAGCGAGTAATCATTCTTATGTTTTTTATACATTCATTAAAGTTGGATCCATCAATATTGACTTTCCCACACAAGTTCATAAGAGAAAAGGAGCCATTAGGATTAGAGCCAGAAGCAGCAGTGTTTGCAGACATTTGAGAAGAAGAAACGTTTAGTTTAGAAATAGAAATAGTCCTTAATAAAACACCCAAATGTAGTATTAAGGCTAGGACCCAATCACAATATATTATACTTAGAAGAGGTATGTCGTAATCTAAGTAATAACATATTTGAAAGGTAGGTGAATGACGATTCACCAATTTCCAACAAAGTTGAAATGTTAAAATATTTAATTTGGTTCTTAGAAAGTCCTAGATTCTTTTGAGATTCAATGAACTTTTCAAAGGCATGTTTCAGTCTCGAGTGTGCCCTTCAAGTTTTGTGACTGGGATGCCGACGATCATAAAACGAGGTGTGAAGTAACCATGCAAATTACTTGGTACCCTTAATAAATTACCCCTCAATCGATGTGCCGGTTAACCACACACGCTCCATCGATACTATGATAAATATTAAGTCACCCTTTACCTACATTGTTAAGTCCAAGTTAGTGTGCCAGTTAACCACACACGCTCCACTAACGACTTAGACAAAGTGTAAAGTGTAATTTCATGGATTAGCACCTTATTCACATTTTTCCTAAAGTAACTAGGATTGGGAATTTAATAAAACATTTAGTTACTTTATAGTATTCATCATACTTTTAATGAGAATTTATAAGTCCTTGTCCTACTCGTTCGGCTAACGGCCCTCCACCAGTCAAGCAAGCGGTGGGTGAGAGTGGACACCCATTAAGTTGCCATTTTATAGGCAACAACCTTATACCCACCTTATAGACTGACTTCGTGAATGAGGCGTACTAGCTGTAAGACGAATTTTTTCTTATACATACATATATATATATATATATATATATATATATATATATATATTTATTAAATTATAATAATATAAGTATAATGGTTGAATTTTAGCTTTTAAAATTCTAAAGGTTGGAACATAAAGTTTTAACATGATTTTACTTGTTCCAAAACTTGAGGGCAAGTTTTGTAAACTTTCAAAACTTTTCATTTCTTGTAACTTATGAGTTTAATAGAGTAATAAAAATGAAGATTCTTCATTTTTCTAACTCTTGTGTTCTTTTAATGGTTTTAATTCAAGTGTGACTTTTGGTTTTCCATAACTTGGGGACAAGTTATGGACTCCATTAAAACACATTATGATCAAGAATTAAATTACCACATAGGTTACAAATAATTCCTATGATCATCTAAACATCATAAGATCAAGAACATGAATATGAACACTTTCATGAATAAAAAATTACACATAAAAAATTGTAATTTTGATAACAAGTTGTTGTAAATGGATTAGAAAAGACATTACACCATCTAAAACAAGTTTTCAAGTACCAAAACAGTTTAGGGTAATGTTTCTAGTCCATTTCCAGCAACTAAAGTCGAAAATCTGCACTCTGTCGCTCCTACTCGTCGAGTGCATAAACCTACTCGCCGAGTAGGTTGAAGATACACATGAACTCGGCGAGTCCCCCCATGGACTCGGCGAGTTCAACTGGCAGACAACAAGTTTTTCGCCTTTTTCAACTATATTGCATCAAGTATCAAACAAACAAGCCCAGGCTTTGATACCACAGATGGGATTTGAGCATTCTAACACTTCCTAAGTGTACATGCAACCCTAATAAACCTTGGATCTATGTTTGTCTAAGATACATGCAAATAATTATTTTCCAAGGTTCACATCCTAACTAGCATGGCATGGGGAACATGAATCAAATAAAGTTAGTAGAATTACTTACCTTGTAGTAGTAGTTGATTGCTTGGAGTTTTAGAGCCTAGCACCAATAATGTGAATGCCTCAAATGGAAATCACAAATCACCACAAACTTGGAACTCTGAGAAAATAGTCACTACTATCTTGAAATCGGCCCTCTTGCTTTACTCACCTCAACAAGTGTCAACTAGTGTGATTTCAAGAACCAAAGCCTCCTTTTTATAGTGTGGTGGATTAGGGTTACATCCATGTACACCCTAATACCCATGTCTCTTCATTTCCATGAGATCCATGGGTTAAAGCTCCATGGAGTATCCATGGACTTTTCCATGCAAGCCTAGCCCATTCTAAATAAGCATTAGCCCACACTATATAAATATAGAAGCCCATATTTAATTAGTAATATCTTTGATCTCTAAATTAATCCTAGATTAATTATAGATCAATACTAATTAAATAATATGATCTTATATTAATATATTAGATCTTATAATATATTAATAAATCATAACTTGTACTCATCTCAACATATTATCCATGAATTGTTCGGGTGAAGTGCAACCCAAATGGACCATGCCAGGTCGGGTCAAGTACATACCAAATATAGTTATGGACTTAGACACTATATCCAACAAAAACGTTTTTCAAACCAACCACCGGCTTTTCCTGATAAACACATCAACTAAGTATCACCCGATGATACTTCCATCATTCCAACTCACCCAATCACTTGCCTCTTACAAAAGTTGGGCATTACTATAGACCACCGGGTCCTGACTCGGTACCAAACTGCTATCCCTTTCCTCGAGTGGGATAACTTTTATCGAATTTCACTGCTGGGACTCGTTCTGCTTCCTTTCTGAATCCTACTCTTTCCTTCCCGTGCTAAGATGATGATATATCCTTAGAGATGCACAAAACCCGAATCCGATCCGATCCGATCCGGATCCGAATCCGATCCGGTTTCGCTTACGTCATCAAAAATCCGATCCAGTCAAAATCCGATCCGAATCCGGTCAAAATCCGATCCGGTTCTAACCAAAATCCGAATCCGATTCTAATCCGATTTGAAACCGGTTTAAACCGATTTTAGTGGGTTTTAATCGGATTTTGGGGCGGATTTGGATCCGGTTTTTAGCGAATCCGGTTTACGATCCGGTATCAAATCCGATTTGGAGTATAGGATTAGGATCCGATTGAAAATCCGGTTTTAAATCCGATCCGATCCGGTTTGGTCAAAACCGGTTTTGACCCAATCCGGTTTCGGATTGGATCCGGTTTTGAATAGTGAAACCGGTTTTTGTGTGCATCTCTATATATCCTACCACCCCTGAGCAGCTCCTATGAGCTTCCGTCTACACTCTCATGTCCATAATGTACCTGATCCAACATCCTCAGCTGGAAAACCCGACACAGTGACGATACCTCCAGACATCCCCAGGATGAATTACTACTACATACATAACCTCCTGATCACAACCATACAGAAAATCCAAGGCTCCATCCTTGCATCCCTTCCGAACTCCTCTAGTTCTACACTACCAGAAATCCTTCCGCAACCTCAACAGACACCCAATACGGATGTGCTTCCATACCACCGGCAGAATCACAATGCTCGACAACCATAATTGAAATACTCTCAATCATCCATTCTCACTTCTGCTTTCACTTCTGTGATCCAACAGTCCCTCTCGGAGTTACATAACTTTCCCTCTCCTTATCCAAGGAAGTCTATTTGAACACCTCAATACTTCAACAAGTGCCACGGTGCTCACACCCCACTCTACACTATTACCTCGTAGAGTAACCGCTATTCCATGGCTCACAGACACTCTGAATCTGCTCGCAAGGACTCTCGGGTCCATGTACTGCCTTCCACTAACATGATCAATACATGGGGCTAGACCTACTGTTTGCTATTGCATCGCCACATAGTCAATCCATCTCCTTATATAGATCTATCAACACATACAAAGTCTTCAGCATGACTGGACCGCCTTACCAGGCCTTCAGCTAATCTGGACCACTCTCAGAACCATCAGCATGATTAGACCGCCCTCCAGGGCCTTCAGCCTGTCTGGACCGTTCTCCAAGCCTTCGGCCTCACTGGTACGCCCACCGACCTTCAGTTTCCCCAGACCGCTTAAACTATTATACATCATCCCGAACTATCCTTCCTGGGAATCTCTCCCGTACATATTGTTGTAGCCCTCTAGGGGTTCCGTACTCTAACAACATTCTATCTACTCAGATCCCGGCCTAATCCTAGGCCTCACAACAACAAATCACCTCTTCCGAAAACCTTGGTCTGTATCCCGCCCCATTTGTCTGTCACTTACTCATACCAGCCCACACTCTTGGCTGACTAAAACACTGCTGAATCCCAAGCAGCTAATCAACCTCTAATGCTTGTCGATCCTCCTGATAATTTTCTAATTCTCCCTACTTAGAGCATTGACTACCAACCACTGGTGACTCAACCGACATAAATCAATCATTCCAACTCAACATACTCCTCTTATCCATGAACTAATTTCCTCTAAAATGAGCAACCTCCACAAAATCACTTCCCCACATCGCACATCACAAACTCTAAGGGAATTTGACTCTCCACTGAACACTTCTCAAATCACAATTGCTATACCCGAAAACAAGGCCATACAACCAAATTCTGACCATAAATCCCTTGGATGCTAACCGCCTACAACTCCTAGTTACTAATACTCCTAACCAAACCATGAAACACATAGAACGACGAATAAAATACAACACTACACAAATAACCAGATAACCAGACAACAACGAAATGAAAACGTACCTAAAAGTGCATCCGGTTCTGCCCTGACCTCCTCTGCTATGAGCTGAAAAGCGTGCCCCTAAGCCCTCGGAGGCTGTGCTCGTCCCTAACCCCCGCCAGTAATCCTCATAGAAGACGGTGTTGGAACCTGCACCCATCTGGAAACAAGCTGTGGATAGTTGGCCCTCAAGTGACCAGCCTCGATGGCAATGATAACAAATCCTCAAATCTTGAACCGGGGCTAGTTGATGGCAATCCCTCACATAATTCCCCACTTTCCCACACTTATGGCACGCACCGACAAGCCTACAAACTCCGATATGACCCTTCCCGCACTTCTTGCAAGTGCGGATGCTCTGACTTCCCAAACTGGAATCAACGGTCTTGGACCGTTTTGGCGCCGGCTGCGACTGCGCCAGGGCCTGCCTCTGCTCTCCCAACTGCAACTCAATCTCCAACTTACGTCGCCGAGCGACCTCCTGCAACTCCAGTAAGGTCTCGCACCTCTTCGTAGACACAAACTTCCTGATATCCCTCTTGAGCATACTCAGATATCGGGACATTTGAGCCTGCTCCGAAGCAAACTCAAGCAAAACATCGCCTTCTATGTATAAGAAATCCTTTGAATTTGATAGTTATCACAAATAACATTTATACAATTATCATTGTGTTCAACTTGTATCCCCCCTCCCCGGAAAAGCATTTAAAAACATTTAGAAGATTGATTATAGGGGTATGAACTCACCTTATTTGGGTGATTCAATTGCAGATTCGTGTAAGGATGAGAAGTTCCACAAATGAACTCCCGGGACACAAATGAGTCCTAAATGACATAGGTTGGCACATATAGGCATGTAATTAGTGTTTATCACAATTAACACGCATGGAAACGACCTTAGGGACTAGGAAAAACTTGAAATGAAGTGTTGAAATCACATGTGATTGATCAAAGGGGAGTGTATGACCAAATCAAGTGTGTTTACGGACACACTTGAATTTACGGCCACACCATGTGTGTACTACTATAAACTTATGGAAAATCATGCAAAGTGGAGTGTTTGATCCATGGGGAAACTAATGTGCCAAGAGTACAACAAGAAGATGAACAAAACTCTCATTTTGGAGGGACTTGAGGGGTGTACGGCCACACCAAGTGTGTACGACTGTAAACACTCAAAATGGTGGCATGTTGGGTCTTGGTTTGAGGGTTCAAGATTTACAAGGGATAACAAACATCTATGAGTGTTTGAGGTTCAATATATGACCCAAACAAGGGTTTACGGCCATTACAAAGAGTTTACGATGTAAACTCTTGAAGTTTATATTGTTAGATGTTGTTTAAAGGCTAAGAAATCAAGTCTTACACGTGCTTAACTGAATGATAGAAGGGGTACACACACTTTGAAGGTATTTGAGGAGTTTATGGCCGAAATGGATGAGTGGTTCCTGATCCCCTAGAAGAACACTTGAAGATATTTGTGTTATGGATAGTGTTGGAAGATCCTAAGTTGTATTCTAAGGAGATATAAAGGAAAGAGGTTGAAAAGAGTGAAAATGGTGTTCTTGAATTTATGATACTTGAGAGAGAATGGAAGCTTCTTGAGGTGAAAGTGGGAAAAATGAAGAAAAGTGAAGGAATATCATTATATAGGGTATGAGTTCACGACCTCTTGGAGTGTACGACCATACACTTATGTTTACAGCCGTATACACCACTTGATGGTGTTTTTGGCTCGAATTCAACTTGAAGAACTTAATTTAACTGAACCCTAAACCCAATCCTTAAGTGTACTAGGCTTAGAACTCATTAAACGATCCTTAACAATGCTAAAAGATAGCAAAAACGAGGCTAACTCTCGATTGGTTGGTTGGACTTATAAGAATTTTTTTGGGGTGTCAGATCATCCCCCCATTAGATGGAATTTTGTCTCGAATTTAGCTTGCTTAGTAGTACTAATGGGGTTGTGCTCCTCTATTTGGCAGAATACCCACTTGTAGACGTGGAAACTTTTCCCTAATGTTCATGATAGGATTCATACCTGAAACATCTATCATTACTTCGTGTATACAAGTCGTATATAATTAAGATTAGTAAGATGATTGGATGTACGACTCTACGCTAGGTCCACAACCAGACAAGGAACAGGAGATAGGGCGGAAACACACATACTAAATCTGCATAATCATAAACATATACCACCCTCACGTATACACTTCATAGTGATAGGTGGGCTGTGTTCTTCCTTAGCCTCTGTGCTTGAAATGGACGAGTGGTAGTTCGGGAAGGTCTACTGAATATACGGAGACAAAGTTTCGGAGAGCAAGGAAATCCTCGCATGAATACTTTAGGGTTTAGAATACGAGGTTGATGATTCGGAGGTCTGGTTTGGACTGTTGTTATGAATGATGAAGGTTTCGTGAATTTGACGATCAAGGCGATGGAAACATATGAACTTATTATGGTGAGGATCACGCCAATTCATGACGAATGATGACAATGGACTCTTTATAGAAACAAATGTTAGGCCGATTTGAAAGAAACGTTTGATATACGATGGTGTAACCTGAGTGTGTTCGGTAATGTACTCTATGTAGATGTTCTAGTGTTTTCTATTTCTCCCTTTGATATACCACTGCCACACATCGTACCGCGACGTGCGAGTACTAATAGTAAAAGTGCTTTGATAACTATTGTCGATTCTTTATGTTATAATCCTCCTTGGTACTACTATGATTTCTTGGGATATACACGTTATGTATAGTTAAGATAAATAAGATGGTCGACTGAGTGGCTCTGCCCTAAATCTGCAACCAAACAAGGAACATGAATTAAGGTGGAATCACTCAGTCTAAGTCTGATGAATCTTTGCTATGCACAACCCTGATGTGCATACTAATCCATTCCCTGAATGGCTCTTTTAGTTCTCTCTTGGATGTTCTGACTTGTTCATATGAGTGAGTTATTATAATTACTTTTAAATGTTTTCCCCAAGTTTTTAAATCTTATATAATATAAATTAAATTTTAAGCAATTTAATAATTCGAAAACGTACCGCTGGTCGCTGGGGACTCCGGGGAAGCTTCTCCTGTAGTGATCATCAGAATTCGTCCAACTGTGCTTGAGTTCCTTGCTATCGGGCATTCCCTTTTGTAATGACCTGTCTCGCCACAGCCATGGTAGGCCTGGTTTATCTCTACTTCAAGGACTTGGAAGATCGGTGTCACACCCCCGAACCAGACGACGGAAACGTCCGAAGGCTCTTGTGACTTAAATTGAATACCATCACAAGGAATATACATGAATCATAACATAATTCATCACCATGCATTGAAATATTACAACTGATATTGTTTACATCCAGTACATTGTTTTAGGCATTACAATTTCATAACATAAACTGTCTGATAGATAATCTAAACAAAACACCATGACATTACTTGGTACTTATTCTTCGGCTTACCTGTTACTTGGGAATGCAAGTTATTTTGAAAAACGTCAACATATTAAATGTTGGTGAGTTCATAAGTAATGTTGTGGTAAAATGATTTGGTGTAGTTTGTAAAACCCAGAAAATCCAATATTTTCTGAAAAGACAATTGTTTATAAAAAGTGTGAAGATCCGTGAATATATGCTTGTTGATTTTCAAAACATGTACATTTTTTGAACCTTTGTATACATCATGCAAGTGAAAATGTTGAACTTCCCAGGAAAACCCGATGTTTTCCCAATACATAAAATACAATGACTTGTTTATTGTTATACCGATACGTTGAATGATTTTGATTACCCGGGTGGCGTTGGATTAATTAGGGTTTGTGAGTTGTTATAATCACGCATTAAAGAAAATGACTAGTTTATAACTATAGATAACGAATGATCCTTAAAGGCGTCGACCGTTACTACTCACTTAATCCACCCACCATGATTACTCTTGTTTATCGTCCTAAATTTGTTTACTTTGATTTCTCATAAGCGCAACAACCGAGGAGATAGGAGAGTACGAAGTCCATTTATGTCCATGAGTTATTCAAGGCTATCGGGAATGCGGAAGACACTTGGCCCCACTCGCATTTTACTTCTCGACCTCACTAGCAGTACTAATGAGCCACTAGGGCCCAATAGCACATTAGAGCTATTGAAAGTCCTGTTACATGGAATTGGGTCATAAAAGGCCCAATAAAACGTAAGCATATTCCCTTTAGGCCCAAAGATCATGTTAATGGGCTAGTAAGGCCCAACAAGCATATTCCCTTTTGAAACTTCCAAGCCCAAAGTTATTAAGTTAGCTCATCATATTTATTGCGTGTTTATTGAAATGCTTTGGTTTTACGATTTTGTTTTGTTATTGATTCGAGATCGAATCAATTCGTTTTGTAACGATATTTGTTGTTGAGAGTGTATTTGTTTTCCGTTTCGTTGGTGGTAGTGGATCTTGTATTTTGTATTATTGAATTATTTTGTTTGAAAGTGGAATTTGACCCTTTTCACTACCCTTCTTTTATAAAAATAACACTTGTAGTCCTTTTTATATAAAAGAATTTCATTTTTTGTCCTTAAAACCCTTTTCTTGACACTTTTGTATTATTTATTTGATGAAAACATGACTTTAACCCAAAATTTACTTTTTTGACAGCTTCAACCCCTCTAAAATTGTGATTCTCGGTTAGGGACCCATTTTCACAACTTTTACAGTTTTGGCCCAAAATCTAAAAAGTTTACATTTTTGGTCATTTTTGTTAGTGAAAAGCATTTTTGAACCTTATAAACATTTTTTAATGGTAATTACCCCCTGCTTTACAATAAGTTACATTTCCAGCCCCTCAACTTATCATTTTCGCATTTTTGAGGCTTATTGGGTCGAGAAGCCCATAAATAGCCCATTAGGCCAAAAATTTACATTTTAAGTCCCTTGAAATTTCTAGTGTTCAGAAAAATAGTTATAGGAACTGTTTTGACCCTTCTAACTTTCAAGAAACCGTGACTTGTTGATTTGAACCCCTAGTTTTGTATTTTTGACAATTTAAGCCCAAAAATGGGTTTTATGTTAGAACATGTTCATCATGACCTTGTAAACTATTTTTCTTGACTTGTTTAGTGTACGGTAGCTTAGATTATGCTTGTTTCCTTTCTCATGTCATAGATCTCGGGTTTACACCTCTTTTTGGTAACATATTTATCACAAAACACATAATATTACACATATACATGCATCAAATCACACATAGCATACATATACACATAGCTCTACACGTTTTATTGTATTCTCCCCCATAAAACTCATAAAAACCAAAAAGATAGGTGTATGAAACTCACTTAGAGGGTTCTAAGAAGATATATGAGTTAAGAAGATATTTTTGATAGAAAAAAGAGTTAAGAATTTATATGAGTTAAGAAGATATTTTTGATAGAAAAAAGAGTCTAGAGTGTGGATCCAAGCATCAACTTACCTAAGATGATGATTTTTGTGAAGAATCCTCCTTGCAAAGCCCTTGAATCTCGAAAGTATGGAGAGGAGTGAAGAGAGTTTTCTTGAGAGGATTTTTGAGTAAAGTGTGTGTGTGTGTGTGTGTGTTTGGATTCGGCCGAGAGCAAGAAAGTGAGAGAGAGGAAGAGAGACTTTGATGAGATGGTTTCATGGGAATATGAATTATAAGCATGGAAGTTCTATGGGTAAAAGTTAGGTGGCATCCAAGAGTCAACTCCTCTTCTTGGGTTGGACTTTGGCCGAGAATGGAGAGGGAAGAAAAGAATATTTGGGCATTGAATGCTTAAGTCTATTTTATGGTTAAGTTGATTGATTTTGGCCCAAATAAATATAAATATGATTTTTATGACCTATTAAGGCTAAATTAGGTTAGTTATGGCCCAATGAGGTCCATTTAGGTATTTTATTTCATTCTAGACCCAATATGGCCTAAAATGTTGAAATAAATGAAAGTGGGTCCAATTAGAGCCCATTTAAGAGTTCTAAGCCCAAGATAATCAAATTGGAAGCTTATTGGCCTATTAGGCCCAATAAGGAAATCTTAGTCCATAATGGACTTAAATCGGGATTTTCTAGGGTTTCTAATTATTTGTTGACTATTTGCAGTGCTTGTATGAAGTGTTTGATTGAAATTCTGTTGTTATTGAATAAGCATCATATGTGCTTTCACGTTGTTGGTTCACATTTGTGATCAATGTTAAATGTTTACAAGGAATCAAATTTCCTGGTTGTGACAATCTTTTGTGCTGGTACCCTGCAGAAACGGGTTGTGTGTCCCTTCCTGCGGCAATTTAGGCAATACATTTCCCGACATACTCCCGTGAGGTGGTAGTTACGCTTTCCACACTTCGGAAGAGTTCCAGCATATCGAATGGCAGGTGCTGGAATAGCAGGTGTTGTAGCGGCGTATATAGTACCCGTTTGTTGCTCCTGCGGGGTTTCCTGGGTTGTTTGCTCGTTCCTCTTTTTCCCGAACCTTTGTTTATAGTTTCCTACCTTTGAGGGCTCTGGAACAAGGGCCACTATGCCATGGTTGACTCCATGATCAATGAGTCGTTGGGCTAGACGTTTGGTGCTATCGAATGTAGTTGGCTTTAAAGACAGTACATCTCCTTGAATTGGGGTAGATAAACCCCAAATGTACCTTTCTATCTTCTTACTTTCCGGGGTAACCATCTCAGGGCATAAAGCCAGATCGCTAAACCTATCAGTGTAGGCAACTATGTGTGAGCCGACCATGGTAAGCTCCCATAGTTCTTGTTCTAGTTTTTGGACTTCGCCCCTAGGGAAATATTCTTCCTACATCATCTCCTTTAGGTTTTCCTAACCTATTGAGTTAGCCACTGATAGGGTCAGTGACTTAACATGGCTACTCCACTATGTTAAGGCTCTTTCGAGAAGGTGCAGGCAGCAAACTTTACTTTTCTCCCTTCTGGACATGAAAAGATTGCGAAGACCGAATTTGTTTTCTCAAACCATCGCATCAGAGCAATGACTCCTCCATTTCCATTGAAGGATTTGGGTTTGTAGTTCATGAAGTCCTTGTACGAACACTCTTGGGGGTGTTCGTGGGTAACTCCGGGGTTCGTTTGGTGGGTACCGCTACCAGATCCATTGGTACCACCTTCGCTAATGTGAACTAGAGTAGATAATACTACGGCTGATATCACTTCTCTGAGGGCAGCATGATCGAATTGTAGTGGTGGATTCTCTGATATGTTATTAACTCAGCGCCCTACAAGTCTACAGTGAGGCATCTTTTGCTAAAGGAATACAAAGATACGACGAAATAAGTCTATAGTAGATGTTATAAGCAGGAAGCTGAATGACAATGTTATCCTAGTTCTGAATGTATCTAGTTATGACTTTGAAGGATTTCTAGAATCAACTCGAAATAGGAGTCTATATAAAATAGACTTTATGAGTCAGATGTGGCTATCCTCGAATGAATTTCTGTGAATTGAATAACTAATACCAGCTGCATGAAATGAAATGATCCTAACACATAGTGTGAGTAGTATATTCACTAGCTCACTAAGCCATTCATGACATATTAAGACGTTTAGTGTTTCTTCGGTTGATCACTTCTTGGAAAGCTCTTGATAAATCTCTTCTTGTTTCTCCTTGACTCCTCTGCTGACTGCCATGATGAAGTGGTTACATCTATCAGGGTTTGTCATACGAGAATGGAAGTGTCCAAAGAATCTATGAGATTAAGGGTATCATTATGCGGTGATCCTTATTGGGTCCTCCTATAATTGCACAATGTATACAGGTTGTATATAATTAAAGATGAAATATACCTTCGAATAAGTGATCCTACTTCATAACCACAACCAAACAAGGAACAGGTAGTGAAGTATATATCACAAATTCTAAGTCTATAAAATCTCAATTATATAGAACCTTGGAAGTCTACATTCCGAATTCATAGACCTACCAAAAGGGTCTTTTAAATTCTCGCATAAGTTATTTATAGTGCCTAAAACATTCCTATAGTATTTTAATGTAATGAACTTGGTATGTTTTAAACTTGTTATTGTCTTGTAGTATCATGAAATAATCCCATAGTATTTTAACCTTTTTTTATGATCTAGAAATCCCTTGAATAGTGTTAGGTAAGTTTTAAGACTGTTGCAACACTACATCACTCCCAAACACATGTCGGTGATATCTCAAATGAATATAGTTGATCATGCTATATTGATCCCATATATGATTACATAATTGTCCAGGTTTTACCGCGGTGTTCAACCATTAAATACTTATGTTCTGTTCTTCTTGTGATACTTGTTCTAGTATTTATATATATGTTATAATCACGTATGTATACAATTATAAATTATTATTATATACTTAAAATGTCTTATTATTCAAAGCACTTCGGCCCCATTGTATTTATAGTTGTATATCTTTTATAGGTTGATATACTTAGTTCACTATAAACGATGCTCTGATACCACTCTGTCACACCCCAAAACCGGAATGGCGGAAACGTTCGTGGGCGGAGGATGTCATGTTTAGTATCACAACACATGTATAATAGTAAGCATAGTAAAAAAACCACCATTGTATTAATATTAAAGTGTTTACAAGTAGTGATTCACAAAATATTGAATCCAAAAGTAATTAACAAAACAAGACATGAAGGAACTATGCCCCATCTTCTGAATCCCAGCACGCATATCTGTGTACTAGTTTCCTAAGAATACAACTTATTTTGAAACAGTAGATCAACATTTAAGCTAGTAAATTCATAAGTATTCTAGTGATTTAAAGTATGATGCAAGTTCTTTTTAGAAAAGTTCGCCTGTTCCTATAGAGAATCCTATATTTTTCTGATATGGTGAATGATAAGTAAAATGACTCTATAATCCTTTCTATGAGTACTAAATGGATACAAGTTATATGTAATTTAGAGTAAGCAGACAATCGATTGTGTGAATCTTCCGTAAGCCCACAACCAAACAAGGAACAAGGAGTGCGGCAGAAGTCACACATCCCATTGTTTGTTAGATCTTCACTGTACATAACCCTGATGGATTCATTTGGTACTCATGGAGTTAACTGTAATAGTTCCTTTATTTAAAGAAAACATTCTTTAAGAAAAACCCTTATTTCGTTTGGTAAAACTGGTAATCACAATAGTTCCTTCCATAATCACTTAGTTTACACTAGCTATAGATAATCTATCATCGAATGGGTCGTTAATTGTGTGAATCTGCTCTAAGCCCACAACCAAACAAGGAACAGGAATTAAGGAAGAAATCACACATCCAATTGTCTATCGAATGTTAATTATCTATAACTCTACCGTATAAACTAAGGTATTATTGAATTGATCACTAGAGGTCCTGTAAGTTATACTAGGTTAATAAAATGGATTAAACGCTTCACTAGTTTCTAGGTTAGATTACTCAATGCTCTATCTGAAAACTATATAATTGTACTAGAACACGATGTATTGAATTTAGTGATGTAAAGTATGATGCAAGTTCCTTTTAGAAAAGTATTTTAGTGATGTAAAGTATGATGCAATTTCTTTTTAGAAAAGTTCACCTGTTCCTCCAGAAAATCCTATATTTTATGATATGGTGAATGATAAGTAAAATGGCTCCACAATTATATCTATGAGTACTAAATGGATACAAGTTATATATAATTTAGAGTAAATAGACAATCCATTGTGTGAATCTGCCCTAAGCCCACAATCAAACAAGGAACAGGGAGTGGGGCGGATGTCACACTTCCCATTGTTTGTTAGATCTTCACTGTACACAACCCTGATGGTATCATTTGGCACTCATGGACTTAACTATAATAGTTCCTTTATTTGAGGAAAACATTCTTTAAGAAAAACCCTTATTTCCTTTAGTAAAAATGGTAACTACAATAGTTCCTTCCATAATCACATAGTTTACATTAGCTATAGATAATCTATCATCGAACGGGTCATTAATTGTGTGAATCTGCCCTAAGCCCACAACCAAACAAGGAGCAGGAAGTAAGGCAGAAAACACACATCCAACTGCCTATCAGATGTTAATTATGTATAACTCTACTGTATAAACTAAGGTATTCTTGAATTAACCACTAGAGGTCCTTTAAGTTATACTGGGTTAATAAAATGGAATAAACTAAGGTATTCTTGAATTAACCACTAGAGGTCCTTTAAGTATGTTATTATACTAGAACGCGATGTATTTAATTTGTATACTATGGCCTGACCCATACCTAGTACTCCTTATGATTACTTGGTGTGTACGGAATATACATACATGCATATATATATATATATATATATATATATATATATATATATATATATATAGCTATGGTAGATTTGATAGTAGACTAAGTGAATCTGTTCTAAGCCCACAACCAAACAAGGAACAATAAATAAAGCGGAAAGCACACGTTCTACTGTCGACCATACCCAATTAATATATATCCCTGCTGTATCTATTGAGGAATCATAAAGTTAGCATTATAGGCCCCCATCTAACTGAATGTACTAAGACTCGACCGTTCTATTTGTCTTGTTTAATTATGTAAGTTTTACAAGGTTTAAGACTATTTTTAATAGATGGCATTACCTTTTATGTGAGGTGGTCACAATAAGAATGTAATGGGAAAATGGAAGTATTTAGTAATGTTATGAATTGTGACTACTGAAGAACTTTTGTACCTTATAAATAGCTTGTTAATTAAGGTTAAAATGTGAGATGGTTGTAACCATGCTTATTTGAATAGTATTAAACACGAAGCTCGAAGACGTCGAAATGTTATGAAATTTGTCACCAATAGACCTGTAGGTCCCACTGTAGCTAGCAACAAGGTGTATGATGGTCACTCCAGTATAGATCCCTACACAAACTCATGCTCTCCCTCTAGGAGACTCTGGTTACAAAACACAACCTAACAAGTATATTGCTAAGTCGTGAAGTAGTGGTTTCACATTATTGTTATCTTGTTCTTGTTATCGTATGTTCCTTCTGTTCTTGTTATTGTATGGTCTGAACCCTTAAACTATTGTAACGACCCGTTCCCAGTACGTTAATTCATTAGTAATTGTTGTAAGTTTTCAAGAGGGACTCGGCGAGTTCTAGCCTGACTCGCCGAGTAGGGTCGCGACTTCGAGCACGCGTGAGCCAGGGACTCGGCGAGTCCATATCCCTGACTCGGCCAGTCCATCCGTCTGGGTGAAACCCCAAATCCCTGGGTTGCCCACTATTTAAACCACCTTATAGCCCCCATTCACGCCTCCCTCACCCTGAGAACACTGTGAGAAAGAACCCTAATCCTCCCTTGTGTGAGCTAAGTGTTTTGTGCCATTTTGTGAAGGTTTGAAGAAGGAGAAGAAGAAAGAAGCAAGGAGAAGAGCTGTAGTGCAAAGATCCAAGGGCAAATCTGAGTTAATTGAGGTATTTTCGGAGTTTCCTTCTTGTTATATACTTTAAACTTCCATTAGAGCTCTCCTAAGAGCTAGTTGATGCTTGTTCCAAGCCTTATGCTTGCATGAAGGTCTTAATAAGTCGAAATATTTTTGGATCTGAATGATGGGGTGTTGTAGAGCCCAGATCTACTGTCTTTTTGGAGCTACTTTGCATATTAACCATAGATCTACCCATTTTGTGCATCTTTTAGCCTTATTTCCCTTATTCATGAGGTTGTGCACGTAAAGTTGGAAACTTTACGTGGTAAATCAGCTTATTGGACCCAGATCTGTCAATTGTATGTGTTGGATTCAAACAAAATCGAGTAAAAATCAGTTGCATGGCGGCAACTCGGCGAGTCGGGAAGAACGACTCGGCGAGTTGGGTCGCGAGTTCCCGATTCCTTCATTTTTTACCAGTGTCGAGTGAACCCAGAGAGCTAGAGAGTGGACTCAGCGAGTTGAGGGTAAACTCAGTGATGGAGGGACTCGGCGAGTTGTTCATCAACTCGGCGAGTCCAAGGCAATCTCCTTAAGATCAAGAACAACTCGTCGAGTTTGTTCATCCGGCTCGGCGAGTCGGATGAAGATTTTCTGAGATCTTGAATCAAGAGGGTACTCGTCGAGCCGATGCCAGACTCGACGAGTAGCAGCGAGTAAGAGTGAAACGTGAGAGTAGGACTCGGCGAGTTGGGTGGCCCAACTCGGCGAGTCAGTCCAAAATGAGAGTAACTTTGACCAAGGGTAAAAGAGTCATTTTTACCCCAAGTGCAGTGTTTAGTATTTGATTGAGTGTCTTTATGGACTTGTAGCCGAGGAGATTCAGGAGCAGCAACCGTTAGCTTCCCGAGCCACACACTCAGCAGCCAGCTTACGAGGTGAGTTTCCTTCCAGTAGGAACGGGCCTAAGGCCACAATGCCGGCCGTTCAGTTAGCAGTAGTTCCGGATTTAGGTCCGATGCAGTAGCTAGTATATTCGATGCCTTCGTGGCTTGAACAAGATTTGTGTGCTATGTTTTATGCGTTAAGTATTATGTGTTCCGGGCTACGGCCCGATGTAGTATGCCGTATATGTGTTTATGCTAGTTGATGTGTTATGCTATGCCACATTCAGTCAGTCGGTTCCGGACTACGGTCCGATACAGTTAGTTCCGGACATTGGTCCGATGCAGTTAGTTCCGGACTTCGGTCCGATGCAGTTAGTTCCGAACATTGGTCCGATGCAGTTAGTTCCGGACTTTGGTCCGATGCAGGGGACAAGGTCCCAGTCAGTTCCGGACTTCGGTCCGATGCAGTTAGTTCCGGACTTCGGTCCGATGTAGGGGACAAGGTCCCAGTCAGTTCCGGACTTCGGTCTGATGCAGTTTCCGGGTTTCGGCCCGATGCAGTGGGCGGGGCCCAATATGTGTTTATATGTTATTGTATGGTATGTGGTATTTTGGGGGAGCTCACTAAGCTTCGTGCTTACAGTTTCAGTTTTGGTTTCGGGTACTTCCGCAAGCAAAGGGAAGAGCTCGGGGTGACGGCATCGCACACACCACAGCTTTAGCTTTTAGCCTGGGATTGATTTAGTTTGTTTTGATTTGCCGTAGTATGATACAGTTTCCGCACAGTGTTTTCTATTATGTTGGAATACATCACGTATGGTTTTATTATATGATACTCTGAGTATGGTTTTGATTATATCGAAAAACGAAATTTTTGGGTCATATTTTTTTGGGGTTGTTTCAGCTATATCCTTTATAGTTTACTAGTATGTTTGTTTGAACTGTTACTGATTTGAATAAAAGACTCATTTATCTACTTAGTTACGATTGTACTTTAAAAATGGTGTTTTATAAAAAATAAAGTAGCATAACTTGAATGAGTTTTTGAAATGGTTTTGATCACTTATAAAGTATACGAAATCCTTTGAATTTGATAGTTATCAAAAATAACATTTACACAATTATCATTGTATTCAACTTGTATCCCCCTCCACCCTTAAAACCATTTAAAAACATTTAGAAGATTGATTATAGGGGTATGAACTCACCTTATTTGGGTGATTCAATTGCAGATTCGTGTAAGGATGAGAAGTTCCACGAATGAACTCCCGAGACACAAATGAGTCCTAAATGACGTATATTGTCACATATAGGCATGTAATTAGTGTTTAACACAACCAACATGCAAGGAAACAACCTTAGGGACTAGGAAACACTCGAAATGAAGTGTTGACATCACACATGATTGATCATAGGGGAGTGTATGGCCAAATGAAGTGTGTTTATGGCCATACTTGAGTTTACAGCCACACTATGTGTGTGCAGTTGTAAACTAATGGAAAATCATGCAACGAGGAGTGATTGATCCATGGGGAAACTAATGTGCCAAGAGTACAACAAGAAGATGAAAAGAACTCTCATTTTGGAGGGACTTGAGTGGTGTACAGCCACACCAAGTGTGTACGGCTGTAAACACTCCAAATGGTGGCATTTTTGGGTCTTGATTCGAGGGTTCAAGAGTTCCAAAGGATAACAAACATCTATGAGTGTTTGAGGCTCAATATATGACCCAAAAAAGGGTTTACGACCATAACAAAGAGTTTACGGCTGTAAACTCTTGAAGTTTATGTCGTTAGATGTTGTTTAAAGGCTAAGAAATCAAGTGTTACACATGCTTAACTGAATGATAGAAGGGGTACTCACAATTTGAAGGTCTTTGAGGAGTTTACGACCCAAATGGATGAGTGGTTCCTGATCCCCTTGAAGAACACTTAAAGATATTTGTGTTATGGATAGTGTTGGAAGATCCTAAGTTGTATTCTAAAGAGATATAAAGGAAAGAGGTTGAAAAGAGTGAAAATGGTGTTCTTGAATTTATGATACTTGAGAGAGAATGGAAGATTCTTGAGGTGAAAGTGGGAAAAATGAAGAAAAGTGAAGGAATATCGTTATATAGTGCATGAGTTCACGGCCTCTTGGAGTGTACGGCCATACACTCATGTTTACGGTCGTACACACCACTTGATGGTGTTTTGGCTCAAATGAAACTTGAAGAAAAAACGAGTTTACTAGGCTTAGAACTCATTAAATGATACTTAACAATGCTAAAAGATAGAAAAAACGAGTCTGACTCTCGATTGGTTGGCTGGACATATAAGAAAAAATATTTTGGTTGTCACAAGGCCTTTGTCACCCTAGACATGCTGGTCTAACTGTAGGGACTAACTGAGGTGTGGGGTTGTCAATCCTGTATAAATGTATTCACAACGGTCTCGCTTTCCCTCCAGGAGACTTTGATTATAACATAGGACTTAAGGTGTACGCTAGCTAGATACGACGAAAAAAAGTCTAACAAGAGCATTAACTAATTGACACAGACTTTAAATCCACTCGTTAAATAATGAAAACGACATTACTAGTGTAAATTTATGACTGAAGTTTTATGACACACATTTTACAGTTTTATGACATACAACTTATAACTTGTACCTTTTAAAGCTTTATGATGGATAGATTATGAAACGCAAATTTTTATGTCGTATAATTCTGGTTTGTATACCGTTTTGGTTAACTTATTTATAACACATTTTTTTATAAATAATCATTAATGGGCTTGTTTACTTGTAATATATGTTGTGTAAATATCATAATCCTTTAAGTTTTTAAACCATTAAAATGGTGGCAAGATATTACGACTATTTTACTAGAAAAAATTATTTTTAGCAAAATAATCAAGTTTTGTAGTTTGTTACACACACCAAAATTTAGTTTAAGAGTTTTGTAACACAAAATATACTATTTTTTATGACTCTAGCATGTCACGATTTCACAAAAGTGCATATAAAAACCTTGAAATTTATTATATTCCAATATTTGTGTAAGAATAAGTGTTTAAAAATGTGTATGTTCCAAGAGTTAACATGCTTGAGCCTAACACTCATATTTTAGCTATTTTGAGTGTACAACCCATAACCATAAGTTTTCATGCAATATATATACATGTTACAAACACATTACTGATGATTTTTATCAAGAAACATAAGATAAAAGCCCTTGTTGCACAAGTTCTAGTTCTATTTTCAACACAATATTTTGAGATGCATGCAATTACCCAAAGGTTAAACACAATACCCATAAGTACATGCAAATATCCAATGGTTAAACGAAGTTTGACTCATATCCTCCCCCCGAAAACATGAATTATATGGAAAATATGGGGGTATGAAGCTTACCTTGAAGATTTCAAGTGGTAGAAGAAGAAGAAGGAAAGTTTTCAAGCCTAGCCTTATCTAGGAGAGATTCTTGAAAATTTGGTGTTTCTAAGAGCTTAACACACAACAAAAGTGTGTAAAAAAGAAGTTGTTATCATAAATATGTTTAGGATTACAAAGTTTACATGAAGTTCTTACCAAGTTCAAGAGTTTTTGAAGAAGAATCCTTGCAAATGGCAACCCACACACGGACATTTTGAGAGAGAATAGGGATGAAAAAAGCTTGAGAGTGAAGTGAGATTTAGAGGAAATTTTGGTATGTGTGTGTGTGTGGTGTCTTATCCGAGAAAAAGAGAGAGATGGGGGGTGTTTGACCTTGTTGATTGGAAGGCCCAAAAGAGATGGTTTTCGCTTTTTTTGCTTGGCCTAAAAAGATTTTTCGGCCCAATAGGTGTTTTCGGCCCAATAACACCTAAAGAAAGGTATTCGACCCAATAAGGGTGTTGGGCCTAGGATTCTTCGGCTAAGGCCCAAAATGAACTGGGCTTAGCTATTGGATCAAGTTTTGGGCTTGCATGAGGCTATTTCATCTTGATTCTAAATGTACGGTTGTATGAATTCCAATAAAATTGTAATTTTAGCTTCAATGAAATAAGGTTACATAGGGGGATTGTTTGAACAAGAGTCACAATCTCTACCATAAACTTGCTATTTGTGACATCGTCCCCCCCCCCCCCCCCCCCGTTATAGGGAATTTCATCCCAAAATTCATTCTAGAGTAGCCCTTCAACAAGTAGGGAAAAGATGGGGGTACTTCTGCATCATTTGGTCTTCACATTCCCATGTGAACTTTGGTCCTTCCTTGGAACTCTGTCAGACCCTCACGGTGGGAATGCGGCTTTGCTTTGATCGCCTCACTTCTCTTTCCATTATTTTAACAGGTTCCTTGACGAAATGATGGTGTTTGTCTACCTCAACCTTATCAAGTAGGACAACGAGAGTTTCGCCAGGTAAGCCTTTCTTTAAATTGGATGCATGAATGACAGAGTGTACATCGCTGAGTTCAGGTGGTATCTAGAGTTTATAAACCACTAGACCAATCCTGGCAAGGACTTCTAGGGTCCGATGTATCTTAGGTTCAATTTCCCATGTTTTCCAAAGTGTATCATCCTTTTCCATAGGAGAGACCGTTAGCAGTACGTGATCACCGACTTGGAATTCTAAGGGCTTCCGTTGCTTACTCGCATGGCTTTTTTGTCAGTTTCTAGATCCCTTAGTCGTGCTCAAATTTGGGTGATCTCATCAGTTGTATCTCTGATGGTCTCGGGCTGGTGGCAGTGATGTTGGGTACTTGCCCTTTGGCTAACTATGTGTTGATCATCTCAGCCCAACATAGAGGTGGTTTGAATTTGTGTCCTATATGGGGAGGTGAATGGATGGTCATGGAAAATGAGGAATGTGTACTTGACGACCCAAAAGTAGTGTCTCTAATTCTTATGGCGAACACTATTGTCACTAAGTTTAAGGTTACGGGTAATGTAGTTGGCCTTAATATTCTTAGGTTGCCTCAGGAGTTTCTCCCTATGAAGTTATGTGCTTGTGGTATGTCGACTTTTGCTCGTTTCTTAAAGTCGACTGAAAAGGACGTCAATTCGGAATAGGGGATATCAATCCTTGATGATGCATTTGTTTAAATCTTAGTAATCAGTGGTCCTATGGACAATTAGCCTTTCCTCTTTATGAGTTAGATGGGTGCTCTCTGAGGTACAAGTATTGGTTTGATAATTCCCTTACTTATTGGGTCGTTCCATCGACCAGACAATTTTTGTGTTTATGTTGGTGTTAGGTGGCACTGGGGATTTAGCTATGGGAATTCCTCCAAGAATTTAGTCGATTCCGAACTTAACTTGACATATAGGTGATATTTCTGAAAGACCCTTTGGAACTTCTTTGGAAAGGTTATAAATCTCTAGGTTAACGTCGGTGTCCTTTGCTTCTTGTTTCTTATTTCTACTATGGGCTAGGAAAGAGTGTGGTACCTCTTGCATAGGTACTTATGTTTCTGGATGCAAGAGATTGATTCGGAGGTTTGTCGTTAAAGGTTGAATACGTTCCATTAATCGGTCTGGTAAGGAGAAAGGTCTCTTTGCAGCACATGAAATTGATATGGTGAAGGCCAAGTCAGACCATGTCTTTAACAGTGGGTTCTATGTACATCTTTTTAACACTACCAGTGTCATCCTTGTTACTACCTCTGCGAGTATTTTGTACCGAATTTAGGGTATTCTATGAAATCTTTTAGTATGTTTCCTACTAGGTCTCACTATAATAGTTTGATGTAACCTAGTCGTATATAATTAAGATTGAAAAGACAGTCGACTGAGTGGCCCCACCCTATGTCCACAACCAGACTTGGAACAGGAATTAAGGCGGAATCACACACTCTATGCCCGTATAATCTTAATTATATATGACCATGCGTTTATATTTCACCTGCTAGGATCTTTAGTTTTTCTATGAATGATATGACTTTTTCTGATGAGGGAACAATTTTTGATTATGATTTTAATTGGCAAAAACTTTTTATGAAAATTTGATTCTTAATTTTTGCTGTTTGGAAACTTATTGAAAATCCCAGTAGGCTTCCTTGTTGCTTCATCCTATCCTGTTGTTAAACTAGTTCCGCTCCTTCATCATTCCTCTTCGTTAGGCAATCTCTCTTGAAATGTCCCTCTTCACCGCATGTGTCACATATTGGACGTACTCCAATATCAGGGGTTGGGTCGATCCATTGGGCCGGGGTCTTACAGTGGCGGGCATTGTGCCCCTTCTTGTTGCACCTTTTGTAATGCAACTTCCGGCAGACTCCATTATGATCGAGGATGCACTTGCTACATTTTTGGAGATTTCCAGCATATAGTTTTTTCGGTGTCGAGGTAGAAGGGTCAATGGGGGTATAGGCTACTACAACTTGTTGTATTTTGGTAGGTCCTTGAGTCGAACCACTCCCTTTCCTATTCCAGGACTTTCGTTTCTTGTTCTTGGGCTTGCGGTTTGGTGTATCCTTGTAGGCAGCCATTGTTTGGTGCTGTTAGTTATTACTACGATTGGAATTTTCGACAACGATTCCATTCTCGTTTGTGTTGTTAGCGTTGAGTTGTGCCATGACGGCTGTCACTTCCGCTGTTACATCGGCTTGGAATGTAGTGTAGTCTATACGTAGGATCGGTGTCTCGCCAGTGTGCTGGTTGTCTCCATGGGAAGACATGATTATGTTGCATGATGACAAGCGAGTTCGTAAGTAACTATGGTCATTTCTAGTTTTATCTCATCTATATTTATATACATATATTTAGGTATAAATGCTTATAAGTCACATGTTTTGTTGTATGGTTCTAAATTTTTTCGATATACGTCCCTTTTATGTATATTTGGTAATAAGTAGTAGTAAGTATTAGATGATTGTTAAGTTTAACAGAAGAGAATATAAATTTCAGTACAATTAGTTGGTTAAGATTACATGGGTTCTTGGAGGGCGTACTCCTCTTGATTTACTACTACTAGTTGTAACGAAATACATAATAAACCTAGGACATAGTGTGAGTAGTGTAGTGATTCTAATATGCCGAAATAGCACACAAGGTGCCCAACCATTTCACTCATTTCGCGAGTGGCCTCCTCCGCTCTCTGCTTAGCTAAGGATGCCCTAACCTTAGCTTCAATGAGATGTTGTCTTAAGGTGGCCACTTCCTCCTCTAAGTAGAGTTGATGGGCGGTAAGGTCCTCCTGCCCTGCTTGCTGGTTCGGTATTGCTCCCGAAGGGTAAGGCTCGCTAAGGATCCCTCCGGTGCCTCCATCGTCATCTGATTCATCATCAGAATTCTTCCCTTCGTAGTCCATCTCTTGGTATTCTTCAAGACCCACTTCTAGGTTTTCCTCTTGAACCTCTTCTGGCTACTGCTCGATCCATTCGTTGGCTACTGCGGCAGGGTAGTAGGAGTCTTCGTGGTGAAATTCAGTCATGTTATCTGCACGAGAATAGAGGTATGAAAAACATATAGGAGATTTAAGTAAGGGAGTTATACGGTATCCTAAAATACTCCTATAGTATTTTAAACTTTATGTTTGATTTTAATATTCCTTTGCATGTAAAGTGGGTAAGTTTTAGTCTTGTTGAAACACTAGTATCACTCCTAAACACATGTTGGTTGTATATTGAATAAATATAGTTGATCAAGAAATATTCATCCCATATATTATTACATAACTTTTTAGGTTTGACTGTAGTGTTCAACATCTAAATACTTTGGTTTTGTTCTTACCCTGGCACTGTCCTAGTCAGTGTGTATACTTTTATAAAATACTTATACTTTTAAGGTATACTTTTAGTCAGAGTGTTTTAGTCCCATTGTATTTATAGTTGTATATCTTGTATGGTTTGATATACTAGTTCACTATAAACAATGCTCTAATACCATTCTATCACACCCCCGGACCAGGATGCTGGAAACGTTGGGGGCTGATGACGTCATTGTATAGTACCATAACAATTGAATATGAATGAAACATAGCATTACAAGTGACATACATTGAAAATACATACTTACATTGTTTACATAATGTACTTGTTCATCAGTTACACAAAAGTGACAAAAAGTAAAATTTCATAAGGTTGCACCACTTGATATCATCGCAAAGCTGATTACCTGTTACTGGATCCCTGAGAATACAAGGCGTTTTGAAAAGCATCAACTAAAAAGTTGGTGAGTTCATAATCATTTTTTATAGAAATGGTTTTCTACTTGTTTAGAATAGTTCTCGTAGTACTTTCAAAATATTCAATATTTTCAATGAAAATGGTTTGTAAGACTCATTCCAAAACCGTGAATATATGCATGTATGTACATTGTTTTCTTTTGTTTATAATTGTAAAGAGTATGTTCCTAGAAAATCCAATATTTTATGATGTGTGAAATATTGTAGTCTTAAAACCCTAAGACCAAAAATGTATGAGAGTTGTTGTACTGAACAATAGTATCTAGTTATATCTTTTAGAAAAACTAAATAAGTGGAAGCTACCTGTAAACCGAAATAGTATGTAAATCCCTATGTGAGTTCTTATAGCCATGCTAATATGAATGATATGCTTGAACACGGTATTCTTCAAGCGTCGGGGCCGGGGGGGAGGGGGGGGGGGGGTTGTCACCCTAGATACACCGGTCATACTATAGCGAACAACTGAGGTCTGGGGTTGTCAATCCCATAAAGTAATCAAGTTTTGTAGTCTGTTCAACACACCAAAATTTAGTTTAAGAGTTTTGTAACACAAAATATATTGTTTTGTTTAAAAATTTAGTTTAAGAGTTATGTCACAATTTAACAAAAATTCATATAGAAACCTTGAAATTTATTATATTCCAATATTTGTGTAAGTATAAGTGTTTAAAAATGTATATGTTCCAAGAGTTAACATGCTTGAGCCCAACACTCATATTTTAGCTATTTTTGAGTGTACAGCCCTTAAACGTAAGTTTTCATGTAATATATATATATATATATATATATATATATATATATATATATATATATATATATATAGACACACACACACGTAACAAACACATTACCCAAGATTTTCATGAAGAAACATAAGATAAAAGCCCTTTTGCACAAGTTGTAGTTCTATTTTCAACACATTAGTTTAAGATGCATGCAATTACCCAAAGGTTAAAAACAATAACCATAGGTACATGGAAATATTCAATGGTTAAACAAGGTTTGACTAGTATCCTCCCCCCCCCCCCCCCCCCCCGAAAACATGAAACATATGAATAATATGAGGGGTATGAAGCTCACCTTGAAGATTTCGAGTGGTAGAAGAAGAAGAAGGAAATTTTTTGAACCTAGCCTTGTCTTGGAGGGATTCTCGAAAATTTGGTGTTTCTAAGAGTTTAACACACAACAAAAGTGTGTAAACCGGAACTTGTTATCATAAATATGTGTAGGATTACAAAGGTTATATGAAGTTCTTACCAAGTTCGAGAGTTTTTGAAGAAGAATCCTTGCAAATGGCACACCCACACACGAAAATTTTGAGAGAGAATAGGGATGAAAGAAGCTTGAGAGTGAAGTGAGTTTGGGAGGAATGTTTGGTATGTATGTGTGTGTGTGTGTGGTGTCTTGGCCAAGAATATGGGAGGGGGGGTTGACCTTGTTGATTGGAAGCTTGATAGGATACTTACTTGGAATTACGGAGGTTAATGACATTGTTGAATGTTAGAAAATAATGAGGTGGCGCCCATTTTTCCATTTCTTTTTTCCTTTTTTTGTTCAAGTCTTAGCCGAAAACTAAGGGGGTTTGCGGTTACTAGATACAATACAAAGTTCGCGGCTGTTAGGTCCAAATAAGGATCTTTACCAGCAATCAAGCAACAAACAATCACAGAAAATGAATAAGATGAAAAGAAATTGAGCTTGCACACGTTTATATTCAATAAATCGTCAGGTACAACTTGATGGAATGCACTGTAATCTCTATGGTAACGAACCCACAAAAGACCTACTTCACCACTATTTATACTCGACTTAGACCGGAAACTGTGTTCACGACCGTAAACATGGTTTACGACCGTAAACGTGTTTACGGCCGTAAACGTGTTTACGACCGTAAACCATGTTTATGATCATGAACACACAAAATGACCAAACTCACATAAATAACACATAAACTGTATTACAGACTCTTGCCAAAACAAAATACACTGAAAGCCTAGACCAAACCAGAAACTGGACTCTTCAATCTCCCCCTTGGTTTGGTACTAGCTTAGACTCAGTTTTCGACCACCAGTACATCGGACTTTCCCATCACTCCGTTCCACATTTTGTTCTCTATAATTTCAGCCACCATCGGAGTGTATTCTTTTGCAGCGGGCTCAAAGAGATCTTCAGCCACCACAATCTGATTAGAAGCAAGTATTTCCTGCTTTCCAAATAGAAGCAAATCCCTTTTGTCATATAGACGAATCCAATCTTCTTTAAGCTTGATGACATCAGCATCTGAGGATTCATCATACACCCAATATTTCATGGATGCAAGAGAACCATCTGAATAATTTTGAAGAACAGGAACATGCTTAACTTGAGCAGTAGCAGGCCACATCCCTGACCGAAGCGGCTGACTTGTTTTGGGATCAAAGACTTTTAAGTGGACTTTAACGAAAGACTTTGTAGTCTTCATTGGCGTGAAGCCCTTGGCCACTTGATCTTCCAAAAAGGATTTGAACTGACTCACCCTGGGATTGCCTGATGGATTTGAGAAAGGCGCTTTGGACAGCTCAATAAGATCAATCTTAGTAAAAGAATGAAAGTCGTGAGCATCTTTGTAAAGTTCTTTATTGCCACTCTTTCTCCTCACCATAAACACATTCATAGTGTCATGGAATCCCCATGAGATGATTCCTGACCTATCACCATAGAGGTCTCTGAACGATGCACGCCTAGATCCGTAATTGTGATCTGTTGTTTATCCCAGGGTGCCTTTTGATCTATGCTCCTTTTTAAATAGTAATTGACCTCTGTCAGTAGACTTGTCAAATTTTGCGCATTTTAATGCTGCTGCACTTGGAGCTTGAGCCGGTTCCTTTTCAAAACGGTTTACGATGGTGGTGGTTCTGGTGGGTTGAGGAGCAATGGGAGCATCTTGGTTGGGAAGATAAATATGTGGCTCGTCAACGGATGACTTGAATTCATCGCTAAGTTTATCTTTCAGCTTTTTCTTCAAATAGTAGTAGCTGGCAGTCAACAGGCCAAAATTTGTCTGAAGATCAGTAATCTGCTTTGTCTTTAGAACTTCATCATCATTAAAATCGGCCACTTGAGTAATGAGCTTTGTGTTTTCAGATTGAAGGTCTGCGACCTTGATATCCAACTCAATATTTCTCTGATTAAGATCAACATTCTTCTAATTCAGAGCGTCGATCTATTTCTATAGTCCAAGAAGTGAGGGAATCTCTTCTCCTGAGCTGTCACCCCTATAAAAATTCCTTTGCCACGTGGGGGTGGCGTAGAGAATTGTTCTTTTGCTAGGAGCCTAGCTAGCCTAACCGAGGCAGCATCATCCTTTGGCATGGAACGAGAGAAAACCGTTGGGCCTGAAGAACCACCAGCTTCATAGAAGGTACTTGGACCTTCACTAACTGGTTCAGCTGAGACTATGACATGTGTGATTGTTGGTGGAGCTGTAACTGTAACAGCCCAGATTCCTAGGTATTATTCATTCTTATATTTTTTTGGAATTTTGTGAGGAGACTCGACGAGTTGGAGCTCAAACTCGCTGAGTAGGATCGTGATTTGGACGAGGGTTCGCGTCTGGACTCGGCGAGTCCAAAGAGTGGACTCGGCGAGTCCACGTTGTTTAATGAAACCCTAATTCTCTGGGTTCGGAGCCTATTTAAGGGAACTTATAGCCTCCCATTGCGGATACCAGTCCCTTGAGAGAACCCTAAGAGAGCTAATTCGTTTTGGGAAAGACGAAGTCACTTTTGGGCCTTTGTATTCTTTGTTTAGCAAGAAGAAGGTGGCAAGAGCAACGAGGAGGTGAGATTCCAGCAGATCCAAAGTCCAGAGGCTTCATTTTGAGATAATGGTTCGAATCTCTTTCAGTTATAGGGTTGATATTTAGAGTTAGGGTTTTATAACCTCTTTGGAGAGTGATTATGTGAAGCAAATGGTCCCTCTTCGAGTTTGTGCCTTGCATCTGGACTCAAAGAGGTCCATAGACCTTAACCATCGGAACTTTTTGGGTTATTATGGAGTCATTGGACCTAGGTGGTTATTTTTGGGACCAAATCTCCTTTTGATGCATTGTGGGGGTTATACAAGCATCAAGTTTCGAACTTTACATGACATTCATGCTTGGGAAGGCAAGATCTATGGTTTGGGAAAGCAGATCTGACCTTAGAAGGTCAATAAAGTTTGTGCATGGCATGAACTCGCCGAGTTGTTCTTGGGACTCAGCGAGTAGGGTTGGGGTTTCACGTAAAGTGTTCAGCGAGTGGACTCACCGGGTTGGGGGATGACCGAGTGAGTTTGGGAGAGTCAATATGGGGCTGAGTCAAGCCGGAACTTGCCGAGTTGTTCTTGAGACTCGGCGAGTTGAGTCGTGGTTGCCCTGCGATTCATGCCAAGTGGAACTCGTCGACTTAGGGAAGTACTCGACGTGCCAAGAGGGGATTCGAGGGAGTCAGTAAACATGTATCGACTTTCCGAGTCGCTTTGGTGCACTCGCAGAGTCCAGTCAAAGTTGACCGTTGACAAGAGTTGACCAGTGTTGACTTGATAGGGTTAGTCAACCTTACTTGTAAAAGTGTTAGTTAGAGATATATTGTATTATAGGAAGATTATAGCTTGGGGGATCGAGTACGAGTGATTTTCGGGATTGGGAGTTATCGAGATACACGAGGTGAGTCTTCTCACTATGCTTTACCTTGAGTAGGTAACAAGAGTATGTGATACAGTGTTTGTATGCTATATATGTGTTATGTGTTGCACTGCATTATTCTATGTGATTTATGTTGTGCATGCTTACACAGTTAGAACCTGAGGGTTCACAGAGTTTGGGTGCACGGACCCACAGAGTTATAGCCTCGAGTGGCTAATATGTGTTATATGTGGTATTTTGGGGAACTCAGTAAGCTTTATGCTTACAGTATTTGGTCTTATTTGTTTCAGGTACTAGTGATGACCGTGGGAAGGCGCCGACTTGATCAGTACACACACACGGGATTTTATGTTATGAGATCTTGGAAGTTTTGTATGATATGGATTAAATTTCAAACATGGGTGTTTTTACGAATATTAAATGAATTATGTTGTTATAAAATGCGAAAAATTGTTTTGAAATTTATGGTGCTACAAGTTGGTATCAGAGCCTTGGTTTGAGGGATTCGGGTACACCTTTGGGAGTATTTGATCTCAAACTGAGGATTTGGAAAATATTTTCAAAAGAGAACCAAATTTTCTAAAAGAAGTAAAAGATTTTCAGAGAAACTCAGGGTGAAACGTTTGTACGATCAGTCAGCGCCCGAATGGTGATTTCCTAAAATACCCTTATATTATATGTTTATGAGATTGATATGATGTACTCCTTTGCTAGAGCGGTCTAGGTATTCCTATTAGGACTAGATTGCCCTGATTTGTGATGCCTTAACCTAGGGAGAGGTGAGCTACTATGAGATGCTTGAGAGTGAATAGGTAGTAGCGACGAGCGTATGAGTAATCTGTTAGAAAGTGATAGAGTACTTGGAACTTGGGATCCGAAGAGGAGGATTTGGGGTTTATACTGAAACGGTGCGGACAATAGTGTTGGGCCCGTATTATTGAAAGCACCGGGGCGGTGTACAGTTCAAGTAAGAACCTTCGGAATGCCAAGGATCAGGGAGGGAAGAATTGTCGAGTGTGAGTATGCTCGAATGGATTCTAATTTATCGTATGTTGTATTTCAGAGGTAGATCACGGTGAGGACACGTCTTATGCCAGAGAGTAGTGAGGCTAGTGATGAGGAGATCCGCCGGATCATCCACGAGGAGGTGGCTGTGGCCATCAGGGCAGAGATACCAGAGATGTTCGGGTCTATTAAGAGCATGCTGATTGAGACTTTCGATGAGCGATATGCTGCTCTTTCTGAGGCTGCTGTTGTGGCGGCCACTGCAGCTGTTGCTGCTGCGAGGCCGCAGGGGGGTGATGCGTTGCTGTTCCGAGAGTTCAGCAACACAAAACCACCAGAGTTTGATGGGACCCAGGACCCGGTGGCGGCTATGAGGTGGATTTGAGACATAGAGGGGTGTTTCTTCACTTGCTCATCTCCTGAGCATCTGAGAGTTCGGTTCGCGCTGAACCAGCTTCGCTTGGGAGCGAAGGACTTGTGGAAGTTTGTGATAGTGCACTTTTCGCCTACTGAGCTTGCGGCAGTGACCTGGGAGAGGTTCACTGCCATGTTCCGAGGTGAGTACGTTCCCCAGGTGGAGGGGGAGCGTTTGGCCCAGGAGTTTCCGACCATCAAGCAGGGTACTGAGTCTGTTACGATGATTACCAGGATGTTCCACGAGAGGGCGATGTTCTGCCCTGAGCATGTCTCCACTGAGCACGCACGCATGAGCCGATATTTGAGTATCTTGAGGCTAGACATTCGGGAGTTCGTGGCGAACTCCTCGTACCGGACATTTGCCGAGCTTTAGGAAAATGCACGGAAGAGGGAGATTGAGCTAGATACTTAGGCCAGGGAGGAGGCGGAGTCTCAGGGGAGGGATCGGCGACCGGCACAGTCCCAGCCGACAGCCAAGCGGGCCAAGCCCGCTGATCCCAAATTTGGGAGCTAGAAGGGCCGCACTTGTGGAAAGTGCGGAAAGGGTCATGATGGAGTATGTAGAGCTGGATCTTGCTACAAATGTGGCAAGGAGGGGCATATGGCCAAGGACTGCCCCAAGGGGTTTGCAGTATGTTTTCACTGCAACCAGACCGGACACCGGAAGGTAGAGTATCCGTAGTTGCGGGGATCAGCTTACGCAGCACCTCAGGGATCTGCCCCTGCCGCCATCAGAGTTACCGAGAGTCGGCCAGTGAAGGCCGAGGCACCGATGGCACGAGGGAGAGCCTTTCAGTTAACCGCGGAGGAGGTCCGCGCAGCGCCCGATGTCGTGGCTGGTATGCATTCTTTCGTGTATTTATTTTGATGATTGAGATATTATGCTTATATTATGTTATGCGTAGGTACTTTTCTTGTGAATTTTGTACCTGCCTTGGTGTTATTTGACTCGGGTGCGAGTCGGTCTTTTGTATCTTTGGCTTTTAGTCAGCATATTAGTGTTAGTCGTGAGGCGCTGAGTCGGCTGCTGAGAGTTTCCATAGCTGACGAGAGGGTGATATATGCCACAGAGGTGATCTGCAGGTGCGTATTCGAGATTTTTGGTGTTGAGTTCCCGATTAACTTGGTTCCTATTTCGATGGGTGATGTCTGTGTCATTGTGGGCATGGACTGGTTGAGCAGATTCGGTGCGGTTGTCGACTGCGAGCGAAAACTGGTAACCATACAAGACCCTAGTGGGGGAGTTCATATGGTGTACGACGAGGGTACCCGTTCTGGATCAGCGTTTTGTTCAGCTGCTAGGGTGAGGCAGTGTCTACAGCAGGGCTGTAAGGGTTTTGTGGCGTACGTGATGGATACACAGGTTGATTCCGAGAGGCCGAGGTCAGTGGAGGAGGTTCCGATAGTGCGTGAGTTCCCAGATGTCTTTCCAGAGGAGTTGTCGGGTGTGCCTCCCATGAGGCAAGTGGAGTTCAGTATCGATTTGGTTCCGGGAGCCGCACCTATTGCCAAGGTGCCTTATCGCCTTGCACCTTCAGAGATGCAAGAGTTGTCCTCACAACTTCATGAGCTGTTGGGAAAGGGGTTTATTCGGCCGAGCAGCTCGCCGTGGGGAGCACCTATCCTTTTTGTCAAGAAGAAGGATGGTTCACACCGGATGTGCATTGATCACCGGGAGTTGAACAAGCTGACGGTCAAGAACCGCTACCCGTTGCCGAGGATCGATGATTTGTTTGATCAGTTACAGGGAGCATCTTGGTTCTCCAAGATCGATTTGAGGTCTGGATACCATCAGGTGAGGGTGCGAGATGAGGACATCCAGAAGACAGCGTTCAGGATGCGTTATGGGCATTACGAGTTTGTGGTGATGCCTTTCGAGCTCACCAATGCCCCGGCAGTGTTCATGGATCTCATGAACCGAGTGTGCAGGCCGATGCTGGATCAGTCAGTGATTGTATTCATCGATTACATCTTGGTATATTCGAGATCTAGAGAGCAGCATGAGGAGCATTTAAGGGAGATCCTCAAAGTTCTGAGATCGGAGAGGCTTTATGCCAAATTATCCAAGTGTGATATCTGGTTGCGAAAGGTCCAGTTCCTAGGACATCTCGTTAACCAGAAAGGGATATTGGTCGACCCGACCAAGGTTGAGGCGGTGATGAGTTGGGAGGTGCTTCACCCTCTGAGATCAGGAGTTTTCTAGGGTTGGTTGGTTATTATCATAGATTTATCAAGGATTTTTCTAAGATCGCAGTGCCACTCACCAGATTGACCCGGAATGGTGTCACTTTTTCATGGGGCCCGGAGCAGCAGGCCTCCTTTGAGACGCTTTGCCAAAGGTTATGCGAGGCCCCGGTGTTAGCCCTCCCAGAGGGAATGGAGGACTTTGTGGTATACTGTGATGCATCGATCTTGGGGATGGGAGCGATGTTGATGCAGAGAGGGCATGTGATATCATACACATCGAGGCAACTAAAGCCACATGAGACGAGGTATCCCACCCATGACCTAGAGTTGGGGGCAGTGGTGTTCGCCCTGAAGATTTGGTGTTACTATCTGTATGGAGTTTGGTGTATGATACACACGGACCATAAGAGCCTGAAATATTTGATGGATCAGCCCAACCTAAATATGCGGCAGAGGAGGTGGTTGGATGTGGTTAAGGATTATGATTGTGAGGTGCTGTACCATCCGGGTAAGGCTAATGTGGTAGCCGATGCCCTGAGTCGTAGGGCGGAGAGTGCCCCGTTGCGAGGTGTATGCTTGTGTTTGACCTTGATGGCTCCGGTGTTGGACACCATTCGTGGAGCACAGGATGAGGCCGTGAGGTTGGAGAACCAAAAGAGGAAGCGAGTGGTAGGGTTGGTAATGGAGTTCGTTACCGATGGTCGGGGGCTTATGACATTTCAGGTGTGGATTTGGGTACTGTTTGTGGGAGGGACACGTACCATTTTGATGGAAGAGGCTCATCGGTCGAAATTCTCGATCCATCCTGGGGCCACTAAGATGTATTAGGATCTAAGGAGGGAGTATTGGTGGCCCTGTATGAAGAGGGATGTTGCGTGGTTTGTTGAGAGGTGCTTAACCTGCCGTAGGGTTAAAGCCGAGCACCAGAGACCGCATGGTAGGTTGCAGCCATTGGAGGTTCCCGAATGGAAGTGAGAACAGATTACCATGGATTTTATCACCAAATTGCCGAGAACTGCGAGGGGAGTCCATGAAATTTGGGTGATTGTGGATAGGTTGACGAAGAGCGCCCACTTCCTTGCTATTAGTGAGAGCTCCTCCGCAGAAAAGTTAGCAGAGATGTACGTGAGGGAAGTGGTATCTCGACATGGGGTGCCGATCTCAATTGTCTCAGACCTTGATGTACATTTCACTTCCAGATTCTGGAAGAAGTTTCATGAGGAGTTGGGTACTAGGCTGCATTTTAGTACCACATATCACCCCCAGACAGACGGACAGAGTGAGCGGAAGATTCAGATGCTCGAGGACATGCTCCGGGTATGTGTGATCGATTTCGGGGGAAGTTGGGATACGTACTTGCCCTTGGCAGAGTTTTCTTATAACAACAACCATCATTCGAGCATTGGTATGCCACCCTTTGAGCCGTTGTATGGGAGGAGGTGTCGGACCCCCATTTGTTGGGGAGAAGTCGGATAGCATGTTATGGGCAGTACTGAGATCTTACTTCAGACGACAGAGCGGATCCATCAGGTCAGACAGAGGTTGTTGACCGCTCAGAGTCGTCAGAAGAGTTATGCGGATAGGCATCGGTCTGAGCTTGAGTTTCAGGTCGGCGACTTTGTGCTCTTGAAGGTCTCTCCTTGGAAAGGAGTGATTCGATTCAGGAAGAGGGGCAAGTTGGGGCCCTGATATATTGGTCCATTCTGGGTGGTCGCGAGGATAGGTAGGTTAGCCTATCGTTTGGAGTTTCCAGCAGAGTTGGGCCAGATTCACGACACTTTCCATGTGTCGCAATTGCGGAAGTGTATAGCCGATGAGTCAGCAGTGGTTGCATTAGAGGATATTCAGGTGGATGCGAGCCTGAATTATGCTGAGAGACCAGTGGCAATCAAATATCGGAAAATCAAGGTTCTGAGGAACAAGGAGGTACCCTTGGTTTTGGTTCAGTGGCAGCATCGGAAGGGGTCCGGTATGACTTGGGAGCCGGAGCGTGAGATGCACGAGCAGCATCCGAAGTTATTTGCAGAGCGGGACTTCTAGGGCGAAGTCTAGTTCTAGTGGGGGAGAATTGTAACAGTCTGGATTCCTAGGTATTATTCATTCTTATCTTTTTTGGAATTTTCTGAGGAGACTCGGCGAATTGGAGCTCAAACTCGCCGAGTAGGATCGCGATTTGGACGAGGGTTCACGTCTGGACTCGGCGAGTCCAAGGAGTGGACTCGGCGAGTCCACGCTGTTTAATGAAACCCTAATTCTCCGGGTTTGGAGCCTATTTAAGGGAACTTATAGCCTCCCATTGCGGCTACCAGTCCCTTGAGAGAACCCTAAGAGAGCTAATTCGTTTTGGGAGAGAGGAAGTCACTTTTGGGCCTTTGTATTCTTTGTTTAGCAAGAGGAAGGTGGCCAGAGCAAGGAGGAGGTGAGATTCTAGCAGATCCAGAGTCCAGAGGCTTCATTTTGAGGTAATGGTTCGAATCTCTTTCAGTTATAGGGTTGATCTTTGGAGAGTGATTATGTGAAGCAAATGGTCCCTCTTCGAGTTTGTGCCCTGGATCTAGACTCAAAGAGGTCCAGAGACCTTAACCATTGGAGCTTTTTTGGTTATTATGGAGTCATTGGACCTAGGTGGTTATTTTTGTGAGCAAATATCCTTTTGATGCTTTGTGGGGGTTATACAAGCATCAAGTTTCGAACTTTACATGAGATTCATGCTTGGGAAGGCCAGATCTATGGTTTGGGAAAGCAGATCTGACCTCAGAAGCTCAATAAATTTTGTGCATGGCATGAACTCGCCGAGTTGTTCTTGGGACTCGGCGAGTAGGGTTAGGGTTTCACGTAAAGTGTTCAGTGAGCGGACTCACCAGGTTGGGGGATGAGCAAGTGAGTCAGGGAGAGTCAATATGGGGTGAGTCAAGCCGGAACTCGCCGAGTTATTCTTGAGACTCGGCGAGTTGAGTCGTGGTTGCCCCGTGATTCATGCCAGGTGGAACTCGTCGACTTAGGGAAGTACTCGACATGCCAAGAGAGGATCTGAGGGAGTCAGTAAACGCGTATAGACTCGCCAAGTCGCTTTGGTGCACTCGCCGAGTCCGGTCAAAGTTGACCAATGACTAGATTTGACCAGTGTTGACTTGATAAGGTTAGTCAACCTTAGTTGTAAAAGTGTTAATTAGAGATATATTGTATTATAGGAAGATTGTAGCTCGGGGGATCGAGTACGAGTGATTTCTAGGATTACGAGTTATTGAGATACACGAGGTGAGTCTTCTCACTATACTTTACCTTGATTAGGTAACTAGAGTATGTGATATAGTGTTTGTATGCTAGATATGTGTTATGTGTTGCACTGCATTATTCTAATGTGATTTACGTTGTGCATGTTTACAGAGTTAGAACTGTTGGGTTTTGAGGAATCTAACACTTCCTAAGTGTGCATGTAACCCTAATAAACCTTGGATCTATGTTTGTCTAAATACATGCAAAATAATAATTTTTCCAAGGTTCATAACCTATCTAACTTAGCATGGGGTACTTTTAAACATAAAGGAATTAGATGAGATTACATACCTTTTGATGATGAGTTTGATTCCTAAGGAGTTTGAGGGCCAAGCACCAATAGTGTGAATGCCTCAAATGGAATCACAAATCACCACAAACTCTTGGAAAACTTTGAGAGAGTGTATACACACTTATAAAATCGGCCACACACAAACACACATACTCTTGTTACAACCTAAGGGTTCCTAATTAAGGAAGACGGAATCTATTATCCAAATGGTTAAACCCGACGCGTTCCGAGACTAGTTACACTAGTGGCTATTTCATACAACATAAGCATGCTTATATAGTGTACATGATTAGGGTGAAACCCTAATAACCCATGACCTTTCCTTTTCCAAGGATCCACAGGTTAAAAGCTCCATGGATCATCCATGGACTTCCATATAAGCCTAGCCCATTAACAAATGGGTGTTAGCCCACACCATATAAAACCGATAGCCCACAATTTAATTAGTCTTCCTTTTAATCTCTAAACTAATTCATAATTAAATTAAGACTAAGACTAATTAAATAACATGACTTCATATTAATATATTATAACTTATAATATATTAATAATCATATGTGTAAAACTCTTATAAAATTATCCATAAATAGTTTGGATGAAATGCAACCCAAATGGACCATGATGGGTCGGGTGAAGTATATACCAAATAAGTTATGGACTTAGACACCTTATCCATCAGAATACCACTTGGATATGTCTAATAACTATATTTGCGTATGTTACTTCAGGAACCAACCAGCAGTCGTAGCTCTCGAAAACTCTGTTGAACTATGAAGCACCATTTTAGATAACTGATCATATAATCCTCTGTTCTCATGATATCAGCCGGACAAATACATGGAACAACGTCGTACTTATTGTCAAGCAGTTTGTTTCCTGATTTTCGATTTGTTTGACAAAGAACGTAATCGAACACATCAATTTAGTTCTGACCGGCCGGTACATAGGTCACAACAAAATCATCAAGGGACCCAGATATCGCTTCTATTTCTAGAAGGAACAGATAAACTTCGACTCATATGCTTGTTCTACTACTTGTTGAATTGTACACAAAGGCACGTTTTATAACATCAAGTTACTGATGCGTTTACGTGCAATCAATTCACAACCAACTCATATGTAACAACTCATATCTCTAGGTTTGAAGATTTATATAATATTACCATCTCACGATCACTCGAGATAAATTCCACGAAGTGATACAAGTGAGCGTGGGTTTATTCCAATACTCATAACTTATGAGCACTCATGAATGTTGTAGCAACCATTGCTATGACTAAACCCATTTAGCCGTCTACAAACTCGATTCATGACAGTCTTGATTCATACCTACTTCCAACATATGAACAACTGTGGAGTGTTTAAATAACTTAGTCATTCGGAAAGAATAACCTAGCTATTTTGGAAGTCAAAACATGCAAAGTGAAACACAATAATAATCGAACATAATATGGTCTCAGAACCCTTTTGAATATAAATAGAACCACCTTTTATTTATCACCGTATTGATTACACATTATTCATTGTATAATGTTTCAAACAACCAACTTAAGACTTGAATAAAACAACAGTCGTCCCATGCTCCTAGCATGTACACTTTGTTTTCTAAACAATAGTTATGCCATACACCAAGTATGCACACTATGTTTGTCTATGATCCTTACATTGTGATGTAGATCAATTGAACCTGATTCTAATGATAATCATTTCACAATCCAAAATCCTTATTGTAAATGTGAGAATCCCCGATTCCTATCATTTACCAAAAAAAAAAATTCTGTTAGATTTTAAACAATTATGCAATGTTCCTCTTGTAATGATTATTCACAAAGTCACCAAAACCTTGTCACCAGTCATTACAGCGTATTCCAAAGAAGGTCAACTTCTATGGAACGGAAGTCTCATATTCAAAGTACATTGCTTTGAACATCCTTCTTGCATTAAGGTTTTCTAATCTTACATAGATTGAATAACTTCCACCTATGGAGACATTTCCATAGTCCCATTTTGACTATCACTTCCGAACAAGAGTTACTTCTTTTCAGAACATGTCAGTACGGTCCTTTCCGACAACTTACATCATACTTCAAACTTTCCCTGAGCAACCAATCTTTGGCGAACCTCTGATTTGTCCTCGACAATTGCTTAATCACTTTAGTCATATCCAGTTCTAGACTTTTCCCTTCTCAATGCCTTAAGCATTTGGAAAATTTAGAAAAGATGAATATTATAGCACATGCAATCGATCCTATATCTGAAGCATATGGGATACGATTCATGATGTTTAACATAAAGACATGATAGTAGACCAGTCTTTTGCTACAATATTTTTTATTTGCCATGTTTTCAAAATTTAACTATGAAGAGGGATGCCGTAATCATAATCGAATTTTGAAAACGCAATATATATAGAATTTCTTCATGTTGAACCATTCCAACATAAAATTCATATATATATATATATATATATATATATATATATATATATATATATATATATATATATTCTTGACTAAAGATGATTAAAATCTCAATCTAAGCTTTAGAATTGAAATGAAGTATAATTTCCTCTCCCTTAATTATAGCAAAACAACTTTTCAACCCCTGCAACTTCATGAATTGAAACTTTGTTTTCTATAATTAACATTGCTAACCTGCAACACTAAACGTAATAATCATGCTCCCACTAACATGATGATTATCAGCATAACACTTATGCTCCCACTAGCTCTGACATATTTCCAGAAATCTGCAGGACTTCTGAAATTTAGATTCATACACCCTTTCTTAGATAGCTCACATGTGTGTCTAAACAATTTTCAGAACTATGAAAAGGGATGTCGTAATCATAGTCTCAATTCCTTAGACCTTTTCCATTTCTCACAAGTCCATGTTAGTGTGCCGGTTAACCACAGGCGCTCCACTAACGACTTTTGAAAATGCAAATAACACAATTCCTATCTACGTAAAATCTACTTAATGAAAACGTTTCCTCACCATCATTTTCATGAATCGGAGAGAAACCTTATGAAACTTAGATTTTATAATGTATGAGTTCCTATCCATGTGAATTTGTCAAAACCATAATCACAAGATAAGGTCAGTGAAAAATTCAGCCTTACATGGATTAAACTTGTTCAATCTTAGTTTCTTGTCACCTTGGTAGCACAAGGCCCACCAATGCTTCCAAGTTGAACTCTGATAACTCACATGAAAATTCAACTTATTTGAAGTAGGTACAGAAATAAGAATTATGTCAACACGATAGGTTGCAAACCTTAAGTTGTGTGCTATTGATAAATTACAGGTTTACTCTTGATTAAATCTTGAAACTCTTTCAGGATCTTTAAGGCTCCCACTGTCCCCTTGACATATAAGTTTCCCTAGTCAAGAACCATTCCTTGACAAAACAAATATTCAAGGAATAGTGTGGATTCTTATCAATACTAACACTTTACACAATTGGTCTTAGTTAGTCTTTGTCTCATCCAAGACATCACAATTTACCAATCTCAAATGTACAAGAGTAGAAAACATTTTACTCTTACATTTGACTAGTGTTAATAAATCTTCCTTTATGTCACTCAATGGTTACAATCTTGGAGTATGACTCTAACAATTGTTTTGGAACGAAGTATGACTCATCTTCTTGATTTTAACCAATCCAACAACTCATGACCTCTCTTCTTAGCGATAACAATGCACTAAGACGTCCTTAGAGTATGAATTTGTGATATGGTTTCATAATCATTAAGATGATCATGAAATATGATACTAAAGTACTCTCCTATCCTTTCAGATTTGAGAAACTTTTATCTTTCTGCCTAATTTGATTCTTCTCATTTGTTTTGTCATACATTGTAACCTTTCCAATGTTATAGAATTATACTTAACCTCATAAGTATAATCATATTTACTAATCTTTGGTAAATCATGACAAATCAATCTTTGTGGTGGACCTTGATCAGCGCACACCCAGTGTACCTAATTCCTTAGTCCTTCAATTGACTCACATATACATGTGATCAAAGAATTAGTCTTAATTTTCAAAGACGAAAATTCTCATTCATCATACAATACAACTTGTATGATTCCACGTTTCTATCGAATTGAAACTTGGGTGATGAAAAACTTTCTTCATTTGGTAAATTCAGACACTACCACAAATGAAAGAATCAAATCCATTTTCCAATATTGCTATTACTGGAAACATATAAGCAATAATTTTCCATAGATGCCATTGTAAGGATATTTTTTAAAATAAGTAAAATTAAAACCCTTTTTTCTTTTATTTTAAAACTTTACGGAAAATCTTATCCTTACAATCAACATGAAAACCTTGTTGTTATGTATTCATAAGCAATATATTATAACTCTTAAGCAATAGCTCAAAATTCTGATTACCGAACCTTGCGATCGAAACGCACCTTTGCAATCAGAATCAACATAAACTTACTTTAAGCTTCCTATCTTTTCTTTGATTCTTAAAAACATCAACATGTGACCCATTCACATTATGTAATAAGAATCTCCAAATAGGAACTTAATAGAGTTAGTCAGTAGACTTTAACTGAAGTAGAGTCAAACTTTTTGACTTGATCAATCTTATGATCTTTTAGGTAAATATGGCAGCTTCGCAATCAGTGTCCCTCCCTTTGGCAATAAAACATATAGACCCTTTGGTAATGGTACATGAGACTATCTCAGACTTAGCCTTTCTCTTTACCATTTGGTCAACCGAGTTGACTATGGCCGATCCCTTTCCATTGGGAAGAGAAATATTTTTCTAGATATCCAATGCTACCTTTGCCAATGTCCATTTAAGGTTTGGGAAGTTGATCTTCTAATAAAATTTGCTTTACTAGTATTCCGAATCATTGCTGAATCTGTAGCACTGAGTAAATAGATAAGATCATTAAGGCTCGTGTCATAGTCTGTCTCATAGTAGTCCCAAAGAGACTCACTATATTACTAAGAAAGTGATTGAACATCCAACTTTCACTAGACTATGACACCCAACTTTCCCGGCTTGTCAATATGTGACTTTATCTCCAAGATGTAAGAACACTTAGAGTATGCTTGCCAATAGGTATTGAGTGACCTTAAACTTTTCAAGAACTTGTGGGTGAGGGAGAATAATTGGAGGTGGTGGAGGAAGTGAAGCATGATGTTGAGGGACACCATCTTCAAGAGATTTGGGAAGATCATAGTTGTCTGAACCAGACATCTATAATGGGAGAAAATCAAGGTAGTTGATTCAAAATCCTTAATATAACACCCAATATGAAATATTAAGGCTAGGACCCAACACAATATTTTATAATTTGGAAGAGGGATGTCGTAATCCAAAATATAAAATATTTGAAGGTAGACGAATGACGATTCACCAAAATATAAAATATTTTAAGGCTAGGACCCAACAAACTATTTTATAACTTAGAATAGGTATGCCGTAATCCAAGCTATAAAACAATTTGAAGGTAGGTGAATGACGATTCACCAATTTCCACCAAGATAAACGAAATGTATTATTAGGTTTTAATTGGTTTTGAAACTCCTAGATCTTTTGAGATTCAATGAACTGTTCAATGGCATGTTTCAATTTCGAGTGTGCCCTCTCAAATTTTGTGACTAGGATGCCGAGGATCACAAAACAAGGTGTGAATAACCATACCAATTCACTTGGTACCCTTAATATTATCACCTAATCAATGTGTCGGTTAACCACACACGCTCCATTGATCTATGACAAACATTAAGTCACCCTTCGTGATCGTTGCTAGTCCAAGTTAGTGTGCCGGTTAACCACACACGCTCCACCAACGACTTGGTAAGGTACAAAGTGTGAATTCCATGGGCTAGCACCTAAATTCACATTTTTCCTAAAGTACCTAAGATTAGGAATTAAATAAAAATATTTAGTTAGTTTATAATAATCATTATACTTTTAATGAGAATTTAAAGTCATTGTCCTACCCGTTCGGCTAACGAACCTCCACCGATCAAGCAAGCGGTGGGTGAGAGTGGACACTCATTAAGTCGCCATTTTATAGGCAACAACCTTATACCCACCTTATAGGACGACTTCGTGAATGGGGCCTACTAACGGTAAAACGACTTGTTCTTATACATACATATATATATATATATATATATATATATATATATATATATATATATAAAATTAACTATTAATGTTATAAATAGTATAAGTGTTAAATTTTAACTTTTAAAACTCTAAGTGTTGGAATTAAAGTTTATTAAAGTGTGTGAAACTTTTCCAAATTCCAAAACTTGAGGGTTTTAATGTGTGTTAAAGAAAAGTGACCTTTGGATATCCATAACTTGAGGACAAATTATGGACTCCATTAAAACACATAAATGATCAAGAATTAATCCTAAACAATTCAGCAAATAATTCCTATCATCTTCTAAATTCATAAGAACATGAACATGATTATCAAAGTTTCAAGAATTACATGAACACATACAAAGCGTGAAATTTTGATCTATTCTATTGTAAATGGATTAGAACAACCATTACACCAACTAAAATAAGTTTTAAAACATCAAAATAGTTTAGGGTAAAGTTTCTAGTCCATTTCCAGCAACAAAAGTCGAATATCTGCATTCTGAACCTTCTACTCGCCGAGTGCACGAACCTACTCGGCGAGTAGGATGAATTTTTCCTTGGACTCGGCGAGTCCCCCCATGGACTCGGCGAGTCCATCATGCAGACAGCAAAAATTTCGACTTTTTTCATTATTTTGCATCAAGTATCAAACAAGCAAGCCTAGGCTCTGATACCACTGTTGGGTTTTGAGCAATCTAACACTTCCTAAGTGTGCATGCAACCCTAATAAACCTTGGATCTATGTTTGTCTAAATACATTCAAAATAATAATTTTTCCAAGGTTCATAACCTATCTAACTTAGCATGGGGTACTTTAAAACATAAAGGAATTAGATGAGAGTACATACCTTTTGATGATGAGTTTGATTCCTAAGGAGTTTGAGGGCCAAGCACCAATAGTGTGAATGCCTCAAATGGATTCACAAATCACCACAAACTCTTAGAAAACTTTGAGAGAGTGTATACACACTTATAAAATCGGCTAGACACAAACACACATACTCTAGTTACACTAGTTACACTAGTGGCTATTTCATGCAACATAAGCATGCTTATATAGTGTACATGATTAGGGTGAAACCCTAATAACCCATGACCTTTCCTTTTCCAAGGATCCATGGGTTAAAAGCTCCATGGATCATCCATGAACTTCCATACAAGCCTAGCCCATTAACAAATGAGTGTTAGCCCACATCATATAAAACCAATAGCCCACAATCTAATTCTTCCTTTTAATCTCTAAATTAATTCATAATTAATTTAAGACTAAGACTAATTAAATAACATGACTTCATATTAATATATTATAACTTATAATATATTAATAATCATATGTGTATAACTCTCATAAAATTATCCATAAATAGTTTGGATGAAATGCAACCGAAATGGACCATGTCGGGTCGGGTCAAGTATATACCAAATAAGTTATGGACTTAGACACCTTATCGAAGAAGAACTTGAGGGTTCACAGAGTTTGGGTGCACGGACCCACAGAGTTATAGCCTCAAGTGGCTAATATGTGTTATATGTGGTATTTTGGGGAACTCACTAAGCTTTATGACTACATTGTTTGGTGTTATTTGTTTCACGTACTAGTGACGACCGTGGGAAGGCGCCGGTTGATCAGTACACACACACACGAGATTTTATGTTATGAAATCTTGTGATTTTTTTATGACATGGATTGAATTTCAAATACGAATATTAAATGAATTATGTTTTTATAAAATGCAAAAAATTGTATTGAAATTTATGGTGTTACAGTAACACTTTTAGTCGCCAGTCTAATTATTAGTCTGCGTCTTTGAATCGGAGGGGGAGAGGCTTGTGTAGCGGTGTGATCACTTTCCACTAGCTCAGATGAAGGTAAGACATCATTAGTGGGAGGAATCCCTGATACTGTCACCATAGGAATTGCTATTTTCGCCAATGGATTGGTAAGAGGAGGTGCGGCTTCAAGAACATCTTCTTCTTCCGTTGTCTCTGTTGCCAGATGAGCAACTTCATCGACATTATCAAGCAGCTTGTCGAGGTTTTCTCCGATCATAAAATCTTCATTGCTACCAAAGTTCAAGGGAATTTCATCATTATCGAATCCTGTGAGATCAAGATCTTCATACAACTCAGTCTCGGTCCCCGACCCCTCATTGTAATTCCCTTGAACAGGTTGTAAAACGTGTTCCTCAGCGACTTGGGAATTTGCACCTAGAGTTTCATCGTCATCATTATCTGAAACTGTAATGACATCTTCAGAAACAACCCTTTCAAAGTAGCTGGGCTCAGATAAAGCTTTATCAGATATTCCATGAGACTCGGAAGATTCATCAAGCTTAGTAAATTTCCCGAACTTCCTTAAAGGATGTAATCCTTGAAAAACGACATTGCCCTTCCGATTCTGCTTAATAAGACGAACAGTGTGAGGACCTAAGGATTTTATATCCAGCTTGTCACCATCCCTGACTATATCTGGGAATTGATTGTCAATGAACAATTGAATAAACCTCGGATATAACAAAAATGCATCTCTGGGTTCCTGGGTTATGGCATTTATGTTCACCAAGAACTCATCAAGAATAAAATTTGAGAAGTTGAATTTTATGCCAGCAGCCAAAGAGACAATCGCCCCTGTGTTCCTGAGAGAGATTTCATCAGCTCCTGATCTCCTGCCTGAGATGCAGCTTATGAACACGTGTGCCAGGAATCGCAAGTAATGAGGCAAGGGCTTTTTCAATGTGGGAGGGTAGGTACCCTCGTATCCCTGCTTCTCAAGAATCCGTTGAACGTCATCAATCCCAATCTCAGTAGGAAAATTGGATTCATCATTGATCAGCAGAGTATCTTTGATGTACTGCTAAGTGATTTTGATCTTGCAACCTTTAACCACAACATCAATTGTCATCTCTCCATTGACTTTTGACATCTTAGCCGTCTGCCAGAACTCCCGGACAATGTTATGATAAATGAAAGGATTTATAGTAATGGCACAAGCTAAGCAACATTCTCTTAGTCTGTAGATCATTGATTTGAAGTCTACATGAACAACTGGAGGTTCACCTAACACAATCACCAGGTTGTGCATGTCTGCAAACTTAAGATACACCATTGATATGCACTAAACAGGCCAAGTAAGAAAACAATGTATTTAACAGTTTAAAGCTTTAAGAAGAATTTACGGTCAAACATAGTCAAACTAAGATTTCGGTTAAAATGGGTTTACGACCGTAAACCCATGGTAATGGTCAACAAACCGTAAACTGAGTTTACAGTCGTAAACCCTAGGGAGTTCACGGTCGAAAGTCAAACAGGGGATGTTTACGGTCGAAGGTAAACATGGGGCTGTTTACCGTCGAATGATTAAAAAATTGGAGTTTACGGTTTATGAACCTCCCCAAACCGTAAAACCCATCAAGAACCGTAAACTTTGATGAAAACTTAAAACCCCGATTACTCCTCCAGTTTAAGCCGAAACAATGAACAATAGTATATCCCTAGTCGGTTTTAGCATACCTTTGAAGTGGACTAGTCGATTTTGCAGAAAACTCAAATTTTTTTCGAAGCAAAGGGTAGAGAGAGAAAGATCTTTACGGTTTGTGAAAAAGGAGAAAAAGGAAAGGAAAGGGTTTACAGCAGTAATCTCTTTCTTTTATATTCCCTTAACTTTTACCTATCTCCCACTCAGTTAAAATCTCAGTCCTAATACCGATTAATTTTTTTTTTTTTTTTTTAAATCAAACCTTTTGAGGATATTTAAAATAAAAATAAAAATAAAATTAAAATTAACATAAAACTAAAAATAATAATAAACTAATTTCTAAAAAATTTAGAATTAAAATATTTAAAAAAAATTAAATCTTTAACAATTATTATTAAAAATAAAAATAAAAATAAAAATAAGATAAAAATAAAAATAAAAGAGAAATTCAAATTTTGAATAAGCATAGACAAAATTTATCTCAATATAACTGACAAACTCTTGTGACACTGGGATCAAAGTTGTTAAACAGCCTTAATCCAGTTGTCAGTACCGTTTATCTTCACATATTTGTCTTGTCGATCGTCAATATTGTGGTCCACTTAAACACGAAAAATTGTGCCAGATTTAGGAACACTATTAGTGATAGGACAGATTGATCCTAAGTTACTATAAAAAAATCCCTAAAGACCATTTACCTGACGACGACCAAAGATATTGTTGTCCACCTAAATTGAGCAGCGAGATCTACAGACAATCTTGAATTCTTCAATTTTAGATGTACTAGAATGTGTTTCCCGCTTCCAGATATACCCCAATAATCAAGAACTTCCGAGATACTCCTTACTTAAGGTGAGCAGACTAGTATTCATAAAGAGGATAGGTTCAGATTATTATTAGTTATAGTTATTAGAGGGATTAAGAAGTAAAAGGTTGCATATGCTATGTACCAGGTCGGATTGTTAATCACACAAATGAGACAACATATGGCTAACAGATAGGAAGAATTTCATAGATATAATATGTAGAGAAATAGATTTGCATATGTTGTAGTCCAGGTCGGATCTCTTCCAATCACGTAGAGCAGGAAACATATGACTAACAGTAAGAAAGAAAGAAAATAACTTTCTGCAGACCTACTTTATCAGAATTCCCCAGTCGCCCTATCAATACCGGAATTAAGGACATAATCCGTACATCGAGGAAAAGTTAAAACACAGTTCTAGATACGGGTTTTTTAGTGTGACTGATGGATTCTCATGTATATCTCCCTGCTCAACCTATCCGAGCGCCGTATTGTCAGGCTAAATGAATCTAACTAGGTCAATATTTGTCAAGTCTATAAATTTCCTAAGTTCAACTCTGCCTAGTCATGTCCATGTAGAATATTTTGTGCCTACTGACGCATCAAACCCAGAGCATAGACCCTTCAACTTTGGGTACGTTACGTAGATTTAGACGACCTGTTATCACTTGATAATATCACTTCCCAAGCCATTATCAACAAGCAAAACTTTATGCAACAATTTTTTTATTGATTTTTCTAAATTTTTAATGTTTTTGGATTTTTGTTAATTTTTCAATTTTTTTGTTTGGTTTTGATTATTTCTTCCCCATAAATTTGTGCATGGGAGAGAATGAAATGACTAAAATGCTCAAATTTAAGCTAACCTAATTAAAAAAATTAATCCTCAAAACGAATCACTTTCAAAAAGTTCACAAACACATTGAATCGAGTTTTGTTAAACGGCTTAGTGAACATATCCAACACATTATTGGCAGTGGGAACCTGTTCTTAGCCGGATGAGTGAACGCTCATAAAAATCTCTGATAAAGTGAATTTTGATGTCAATGTGCTTGGTTTTTGAATGTTGGGCCGGATTTTTGGCAATTTGGATCGCAACCTCATTATCAGATAATATAGGGGTTTTTTGAAAATTCAAACCGTAGTCCAACAACTGATGTTGGATCTGTATCACTTGAGAACAACAGGCAGGCGTAGTGACATACTCCACTTCTGCTATTGAGGTTGAGACGGTATGCTAATTCTTGCACTGCCATGAGACCAGTCTATCTCCCAGAGATTGGCATCCTCCTGAAGTCGATTTTCTATCAAGCTCGCACCCGCCATAATTGCTATCTGCAAAAGCATAAGGATCAAATTCTGGATTTTTCGGATACCAAAGACCCAGTTGTGGGAAACCTTTGAGGTGCCGAAAAATCCGTTTAACAACAATTAAATGAGAAAGTTTAGGATTAGCCTGATAGTGAGCGCATTGACAGACCGTAAACATTACGTCTGGGCGACCAACAGTTAGATACATGAGTGATCCGATCATTTATCGATAGTACGTCTGATCTATGGATTCACCTTCAAGATCAGGAGCTAGTAAAGGTCTCTCCGCCATCGGTGTAAGAGCAGGTTTTGCATCTCGAAACCCGAACTTCTCCAGCACATCATCCACATACTTTGCTTGGTGAATAAGGATTCCAGTTGAATATTGTTGGACCTGAAGCCCCAAAAAACGTGGTCATTTCCCAAGCGAACTCATCTCGAACCGCTTCTTCATCACGGATTCGAACTCTATACAAAGCTGTTGGCTTGTCGACCTGAAAATAATGTCGTCCACATAGATTTGAACAAGAATTTGATACGGACCGACATGTTTGATAAATAAGGTTTGATCAATGGTTCCTCGGGAATAGCCGTGTTTGAGAAAATGTTGTGTTAGGGTAGGATACCAAGCTCTAGGAGCTTGATGCAGCCCATACAAATCTTTGTCTAACTTGTAGACATAGTTGGTAAGTTTTGAGTTAACGAAACTGGGTGGTTGATCAACAGAAATCTCCTCCTTGACCTTGCCATACAAGAAAGACGTCTGGACGTCCATTTGGTATACTATAAAGCTCATATAGGAAGCATATGTGAGGAAGATACGAATAGCCTCCAATCGCGCCACCGGTGCATAAACCTCCGTATAATAAAGACCCTCAATTTTCCGAAATCCGTAAACCACTAATCTCGCCTTGTTACGCACAATGACACATGATTCGTCTTGGTTGTTCTGAAAGACCCATCTGGTGTCAAGAGATTTCTTTCCTCTTGGCAGCTTCACCAACGTCCAAACCCCAAGCTTCTCGAATTGATTAAGTTCTTCATGCATGGCGTCAACCCATCTGGGCTCATTCAGAGACATTTCGACATTTTTGGGCTCTATCTGAGAAATAAAGGAAGAGTAGAGACATGTATTAACGTCTCCACTCTGACTCCACGTTTGAACACCATCGCCCAACTGTCCAATCACGTTCTCTATTGGATGGTCGCGCTGAATGCGTGCAGGGATCTCGTAGCTGATGTCATTGATAGAGACTGGAAGATTATGGATGTTAACTGCTCCATTATTTGCTGTATGATCCATGGTAGATGACTAGGTTCGTTTGTCGGATCCATTACAAACTCTTCAACAATTGTTTCAGAAAAGAGAAGTTCCATCAGATTTAAAGTTACAATGGAAGTCTCTTGGTTCATGAACTCTCTTTCCACCGGAGTTAGAGGAGTAGAAACAGAATCAGGAGAAGGTTGTTGAGGATAAGATTCAAAATAATCAGTGTGAACAGAGGACACCATTGGAGGATCAGAAGAGACCAGAGGTGGTTTGTAGACAACTTCCTCCCCTTCATCTTCAATAATGATCTTTGAACTAGATGTAGAACTTGCTTGATTATCTAATGACACATTGAAGGATTTGAAAAGAGATGTTTAATCATATAGCTAGTCTGGACCCACTCTAGCGTTTGTCTCATTTTCTTCAAGCCAACGAACGTCGAAAGACTCCACAATCTATTTTGTCTTCTTATTATAAACCTTGTACATAGTTCGAGCAGCATATCCAACAAAATAACAATCATCTTCTTTTGCATTAAATTTGGGGTTGGATTCCAAGTGGAGAAGGGTGCAAGGATAGCCAAACACTGGGAAATGGCTGACAGATAGCTTGTGTCCATATACAATTTCGTACGGTGTTTTCATTTTGGATTTGTTGATCAGCACGCGATTCTGAACGTAGCACACCGTATTAATCGCCTCTGCCCAAAAGAACACAGGAAGTTTGGAGTCACAAAGCATCGTTCTTGTGGCGTCTTTAAGAGTTTGATTCTTGCGTTTGGCAACACCATTTTGTTGTGGTGTGCGAACAGAACTGAATTGACGCACAATCCCTTTCTTGGCGCAAAAATGGTCAAGAATAGCATTCTTCAACTCTGTTCCATTATCGGTATGCAGCGTTTTAACTCGGTTGTTGGTCTGATTTTCGATCATTACAATTAAACTTTTGATGAGGTCAGCGATCCCAGCTTTGTTGGATATAAAGAAAACCCAAGTGAAGCGAGAATAGTCTTTTATTACAACAAGGCGGTATGAATTGCGATTGATGCTGAGAGCATTAACCAAACCAAATAAATCCATATGTAATAGCTAGAGCACATGACTAATGGAGTTGATCTGCTTTGGAAGGTGTGGTTTCTGATGATGTTTTCCTTGAGCATAGGAAACACATTTTTCAAATGTAATAAAATCTCTGACAGGTAATAAAATGTAATAAAATCTCTGACACATTTTTCAAATGTAATAAAATCTCTAACAGGTAGACCTCGGACCAGTTCGTTCTTTGCAAGCCGATTCAGGTTCTTTGCATTAGCGTGACCGAGACGATGATGCCACAAAATCGCATTTTGTTCTGAGACATTGGAGAATAGGCAAGTGACTTCGTCGGGGATATTTCTGTTCATGTCTATTATGTAGGCATTTCCATCCAGCTTAGATTTTACAAGAATCCACTCTTCCGAAATAACAACGCTTGGCTTTAAGATCATATATTCTTTATCTGTGAAATGAGTTGAATATCCCTTGTTGCAGATCTGAGACACACTCAACAAGCTGTGTTTTAATTCCGGGGCATAGTTAACATTCTCAAAATTCAGCACTCCATTTGAAACTATTCTCTTTTGAGTTATCTTTCTTCCTTCGCCTCCCGCAAAAGAGACACATCCCCCACTAAATATCTGAATGTCGTGTAATTGGGATATTTCTCTTATCATGTGCCTGGAGCAGCTGCTGTCGGCATACCAGGGTCTGACGAAATTCCTCCGCAACTATCCCTGCACGATGAGCGAAATTATTTAGATTTGGGGAGCCAGGTCATCACAGTCCTGGGTTGACCCTTCACTTTCATAGATTTTTCATTTGATTTTTCCTTTTCATGAGATTTCGAGGTAAATGGTGATGGATCTGAATTCAGTTTTGGTATCCACTGAAGGTTAGGTTTTGAAAATTTATTAGTTTGCTTCGACCCGGTGGATTTTCTACTCGAAGAGTTTGAAGATCCGTTCCTGCTTTTTGACGAAATTGACTTAGGCTTAGCCTGAGTGGATTTTGGCAAACTATTGTTGAATTTATGAAAACCCAGTTCATTCTTTTGAAAATTGGCCATTTTCTTGTTTGATTTTGTGTTTAAGTCACCATTTCGAGAACGAATTCTAGGGAATGTTCTAGTTAAAGACCGTCCCCATAATTCATTCTCTCCTCTTCTTGATGTGTGAAATTCAAACATTCGGTTCAAATAGTTTCTTGCAATATGTCTAGCAGTGCCACAGTTAAAACAAGTTTGTTTCTTATTAATAATTTTGGCACTGCTATTGACAAATTTCTTTCTTTTATTTTTATTTGCAACACTTTCACATTTGCAAGAATGATCACAAGACTTTGAAGCAAATGTGGAAGGTGTAGAAACATTTGAATCAGACATAGAAACATTTACAGACATATCATTATATATTGCAGTCTTATCATCAAAGTAAACAATACCACCAGACACAAAGTTTTCTAATTTCGAGTTTAATGTGGACTCAATACATAAACTAACACCAAACTGTGACACATCAAACATTTCATCTCTTTGCTCCCCCTGAGCTATGGACTTATCTGCACTCAAATTTGAAACGTTAGTACTTAAAACCTTATCATTTGACTGTTTTGCTTACTTACAAGCTGACTTTCCATATACCATGTAAGATTCTCTGTTAATTTCTTCTTTAGACAAGGGAATAGCAGTGTATTTATGATTGAAGGGAGCGGGGACACTCTCAAATCCTAATCCAACTTTTATCTGATTTCCATGAGTGATATCTCTCCAGTGCATTTGGCCCTCTATCATTTTTGTAATTGTTTCACTTGACCTATCATATTTTTTTAAAATTAAATTCAGCATTTTCAAAACGTGTTTTCAATGAGTCAAGTTCAGTGGACACAACTTCAAATTTTCGTTTGAGATGGTCATAGTTCTCACACTTTTTGCTATAGTCCTCTTGCAACTTCCTAAAGTCCTTTATTTTATTTTCTAGTTGAGTCTTTAAGGGATTTTGGTTTTTCCTAATGGTGTATCCCTCATATTTCAAGTCCTCGTTCTCTCTCTTAATTAATTCTATTGATTCTCGCAAGCATTAAATAGTTTTAGCACAAGATGAAGAGCAACCAGATTCACTTACCTCGGGCTTGGATGGCTCAGAAGTAGTCTACACCTTAAAGGCAAACTGGAGGTTCGTCATTTCTTCTTCAGGATCTGCCTCCGTCTCTTTCTCCTTGCAATCCTTGATTTGGGCCAGAAAGGTATTTTCAAGTCCTGAGATATTCAGGGCTTGAATTTGATCTTACAACCAAAGGATTGGGCCACCATTGCTAGATTCACAGGTTGGTTGGTAGATGATGATCCTTTGTTGTTGCTGTGGACATAGGTAACTGGCACCACTGTTCGATCGACATTTTCCCTTTTTTCAGGCTGTGGAAACTCCCTAGCAAAATGCCCTGGCTCATGGCAATTGTAGCAGCGAAGTTTGCCTTTGTTAAACCCATCCTTTTTGTCAGAATTCACACTCTAGTTGTTTTTTCCAGTTTTCTTGGAGAACTTCTTAGCCCTGAACATAGCCATGGCCTTTTTCCAGGTTATATCCATCTCTTATATATCTTTAGGATGAATCAGATCAAGATTGGCAAACAAAATTTGTGGAGAGAGTTCTCCAGCCATGAAGGCATTGTAGCAGTTTACGAATCCCGTGGCAAGAGCCATATTTTGTTCATTTTCTTTCATGTGTGACATTTGAGAGCTGAAAGCATGAGACTGAGAAGGTACGACATTAGATGATCCAACATTGAGATTAACTTGCTGAGGCATGATCTATGGTTGAGAGACTTCAGCTTGTGGCATGGAAAGGGGAACATAGGATGTAGATTGACTCGATTGATGAGTCATAAAGGGTTGAACTTGTGGAACATGTGTAGCTGGGGTAACATGAGGAGCTTGTGCAACTATGAAGCTTGAAAAAGCATTGTTGTTTGAGGTTTGGTTCCCTATATTTTCATTAGAATAAGAGTTAACTTGATTAAACTCCCTCTACTTGTCATCAAGATCACAAGCCTTGATGATAGCCATTGTTTCTGCTAAACTTAGCATGTTTAAGTCTTTTGTTTTCTTAATCACTGAGACATTCATGTCCCATGATTTTGGAAGAGAGTTTAACAATTTCATGTTGACTTTTGATCTTCTTACTGAAACACCTGCAGAACTCATTTATGTAGTGAGAGTAATGAACCTTTGGAGCTGATTCTCAAGAGTTTTGCCTAGGACATAGTTGAACATGTTGAACTTTTGTCGAAGCATGTCCTGACGACTTTGCTTCATATCCTCATTAGCATCATAGACTTTAATTAGAGCTTCCCAAACTGCCTTCACAGATGTATACTCATAGAAACCTTGAGCAATTTTTAGAGATAATGCCATTGTAAGCGTAGCAAGGGCTTTTTCCTGTTCTTCAACCCTTTCGAAATCCTCATCCGTATAGTTTTCAATTTGTTTGTCGACAATGACTTCATCCACTACTGTAGTGATTCGAATTGGTCCTCTAAGTATACTGTGCCAAATCTTGAAGTCTTTCATTTTAATATACTTTTCGATTCGGTATTTCCATTCTGGAAATCCTTCAGTATTCAAGAGTCGAGGAATCCGAGAAGTTGTTCCCATGATGGAGTCAAGTTCTCGATGTATTGCCGTGCTTTGAGATTCCATGTGAAATTAAAGCAGTTTGAAAACACAAAGGTGTTTACGGTTTATGTGTTTACGATTTATGACTGTGTTTACGGTTTTCACGTTTACAGTTTTACAAGGTTGAGCAGTTTACAGTTTATACGTTTTGAGCAGTTTACGGTCTTACAAGGTTGAGCAGTTTACGGTTTATACGTTTTAAGCTAATTTATGGTTTTACAAGGTTGAGCAGTTTATGGTTTATACGTTTTGAGCAGTTTACGGTTTTAGAAGATCATGATTTTTCAACCGTAAATGGAGTTTATGGTTGGCAGTAAACTCTCAGAAAGCCTTCAAATACACGTTTTTGCAGTAGATTCAATTCCCTTGATCACTAAAACACTTAAAACAATCTCGAACAATAAGAATATCGGTTGAAACAACCCAAAAATCGATTGAATGAAGCTTTAACACCAGTCTAAAGCTTTGATACCAATTGTTAGGTCCAAATAAGGATCTTTACCAGCAATCAAGCAACAAACAATCACAGAAAATGAACAAGATTAAAAGAAACCGAGCTTGCACACATTTATATTCAATAAATCGTCAGGTACGACTCGATAGACTGCACTGTAATCTCTATTGCAACGAACCCACAAAAGACCTACTTCACCACTATTTATACTCGACTTAGACCGCAAACTGTGTTCACGACCGTAAACATGGTTTACGACCGTAAACACGGTTAACGACCGTAAACCTGTTTTATGGCCGTAAACCTATTTACGACCGTAAACCATGTTTACAACCGTAAACCATGTTTATGGTCATGAACACACAAAATGACCAAACTTACATAAACACCACATAAACTGTATTACATACTCTTGCCAAAACAAAATACACTGAAAGCCTAGACCAAACCAATAATTGGACTCTTCAGCGGCCCAATGGAAGGCCCAAAAGAGATAGTTTTCGGTTTTTGGCTTGGCGCAAAAAGAGTTTTCGGCCCAATAAGGCCCAAAGAAAAGTTTTTGGCCCAATAAGGGTGTTGGGCCAAGGATTATTGGGCGAAGGCCCAAAATGGACTGAGCTTAGCTATTGGATCAAGTTTTGGGCTTGCATGAGGCTATTTCATCTTGATTCTAAATGTACACTCGTCTGAATTCCAATAACATTGTAATTTTGGGCTTTGATAGCCTAATGAAACAAGGTTACACAGAGTGATTGTTGGAAAAAGAGTCACAATCTCAACCCTAAACTTGCTAGTTGTGATTAAACCGTATACCTTCATTTGTTCATACCAAAACCAAACTTTTAGATTTTTCTAATGCTTTGTCTCTCATAATTAATAGAAAATGTCATATTCTTCATTTTTCTGAAGAATTTCATGTTATTTTTTTATGTATTGCTGTTGTGTGTGCTAAAATGTCCGAAAAAAACGTATGGCGCTTTACATAATAACGCAGCCGAAAGTTCTCAGTGGAGAACAGTAAGATATATTTACAGAAATCGTGAAGAAGCCAGCCAACATCTGATAGAAAACTACTTTCACAAGAATGCCGCTTAACAAGGGTACTATTTTCGTAGGCACTTCAGGTTGTTCAAACGCTTATACAAACGTATAGTTCAAGATGTAACGAGGGAGTGCATTTTTTTCGAACAACGTTACGATGCTAGAGGTAAAGCCGGTTGCACTCCCTTACAAAATTGCACAACCGCACTCTGTTAATTAGCATATGACATTACGCCTGATGTTTGAGCCGAGAGTTTTAGGATGTCTGTTTGGACTGCACGAGATAGTCTCCACTATTTTTACAAAGTTGTGATTCAATTTTATGGTTCAAAATATTTACGTACGCCTATACGTAATGACATCTTACAATTGCAAGCTCATCATGCTAGTGTGCATGGCTTTCGTGGAATGATAGGAAATTTATATTGTCTCCATTGGGCATGGGAAAATTGCCCTACCTCAGACCATGGTCAATTTACCCGAGGTGATCATGGTCACCCAACAGTCATACTTGAAGCGATTACATCGTATGATATGTGGATTTGGCATGATTTTTTTGGTTCTCTCAGTACAATTAACGACATCAACGTTCTTAATCGTTCACCTATAGTTAACAACATATATTACAGATCAACACTAGATTCTTCTTTTGATGTGCATGGAACGCCATATAAGTATGGTTATTATCTTGTTGATGGGATCTATCCTTTGTATGTTGTGTTTGTTAAACTACTTACGTGTCCACATGGTTTTAGACGGAAAAAATTCAAGAGAGCTCAGGAAAGAGCTTGGAAGGATGTCGAGCGAGCTATTGGAACTCTTAAGAAACTTTGGTTCACATTGAAAAACCACCAATTTATTTCGGTGAGGAAAAAATTCAATAAATCATGTGTACATGTCTCATATTGCATAATATGATTATTAAAGACAAAGGAATAACGATATATGTATATGACGAACAAAAACCCATTGGCCGAGACATAACCAATAGAAATTGGTGGCGATGAGTATATGAACAGGAGAACAGAGATACATTGCACTGAAACATTTCACAATCTTCGCACAGACTTGGTGGAACAAATTTATGGGATTCAACATATTAACCTTAATCTGGATCCATCGGATAACTCGGAAGACGAGGTTTCAAAAAACGACATTATGTAGTATGTTTTAGTTATTTTATTTGTGTTTTTTAAGGTTATTTTAACCGTTTAGTGTGTTTTTTACGTTTAAAGGATTTTTTTAATGTCATTTTTTTTTATTTTAAGTAATACATTGTAATGTTTTTTTATTTTGAAGTAATGAAAACTTATGTTTTTTTTTTATTAAAAAAAAGTTTTATTTAAGTTCAATTATAAAAGAAAAACAAAAAAACAAAACAAAACTCCGACACCACTCCTTGGGTGGCAAGGAACCACAGTTTTATGGTAAAAAGTGATCTGATGCCCATATGGCAGTGACGATTTCGATGACACCATTCCGTCCAGCTTTATTAATTATCTTTTAGAAAAACTATTTGACAATTTTTTAACTTTCCAACATGTTGATTGTTTAAAATATCAATCATCCTTATAATGCGATTTAATGTTATTTTTAGTTTTATGTTACTTATAATAATTATTATTGTTATTATTTATAAAACCACTCATTTCGATAAATTGTAATTATTCTAAAAAACTAATTTCAGGGTATCTTTAAGTTAAATTGTAATTATATTTAAATATAGTAATTGAATATTTTTTTAAGTTTATTTGATATTTGATCTAGATTGTCAATTTATCATTATATATTGATAATACAAAAAGTTTGTCATTAAAATAATACTATTTTTTATTTGATAGCATATTTAAATAAGTAAAATAGATATATTTTGTTGAAATTAAAAACATTATGGAGTTTCAAATGTTTTTAAGATATTGTTTTAGTTAACTTAGCATGCCAATTTGGTTTAAAATTAAAACATTAAAACAATTTTATGTATTTAAGAAATATCATTAAATATTTTTTAAGTTTTATTTAAATTTTGAATTAGATTTTAAATTTCACATCTTATTTAGATTAATAAAATAATTATATTATATTGAAAAGTCAAAAAAATACACTATTAATATCATAACATCTTATATTTAATAACATATTTAAATAGATAAGTTAGATATATTGTGTTGGAAGTTAAAAACTTAAAAAGTTTCAAATACATATGGTTGAAAGAAAAATTTACATCTTTTATAGTATACAAGAGGAAAATTCGTGTGCTGCGCAAAAATAAAACTATAGTAATTAAAATCATGACAAGTATAGTGTGTTATTATGATAATGTAGTTATATTATTAATGTATATAGCATATTCATTTAGAATTATTAATGTTTTATTCAAATAAATTCATCAAGTTGTTTATTATTAATATTTAGTTATTCTTTGTATGTTATTAATTTCATCAATTACTTTATAGCAAACATTTTAATTAGCTTCGACGTTAGTTTTGTTGATAAATTATAAAAAAAACAAAAAAAAATTAGTTTCGAGTGGAAATTAGAAAATTAATAAACAATATTAAAATGACAAAAAAAAAAAAAGAATCTTCACTATTAAAAACATAAGTACACGATAGATTTTAATTAAATTATAGAATTAATAAACAATATTAAAATGACAAACACAAATATAAACTCTAATATAAGAATACAATATGTAAAAATCCACAAAAGTTTAGTAAGAAGAAAGAAATACAACGAAAGACAAAATAATAATTTATTTGATGAAAACGTCTATAAAAGAACCATATTATTGCGCATGTGTTTATCCCATGAAGTAGAACTTTGTGTCTCAGCTCCTTTATCCCGAATCTTATTTTTGAGTTTCTAACAATCTAATATACATCCATGAACTTTATATATACTATAAATCAACTAATCTTATTTTTGTGTGTTAGCTCCTTTTCCCACAATCACCAGAATAGATTGCCCTAACCCACAATCATCAGAATAGATTGCCCTGGCCCATAGTCATCGGACTGAATTGCCCCAGGTTTGTTGGCTTACAAACACGGAGCAATAAAGCCTCAACCTAACCACACTCTGTCGACATATGCAATAGATAAACAATAACCAACAAGTACATGTAACAATACAGATCATTACAAGATAACAACATCACATGTACAAGGATACGTAACACAATCTAGCGAGTCAGCATTGGTGCCTTCGACCCATGAGTACAATAAGGAAACTCACCTTAATCCTGAAGACAAGATAAACCATCCACTCAAGCTGATGATATCAAGCCTCGTCTTGCTAAACATATCCACATTAAAAAACCTAATTAACAATCAAGGAAATGAATGGCCCATGAAATCTCTAGGTTCACATTTAAACCTCCTTTGGAAAAAAGACCATTTTGCCCTTCTAATACTAAGTTCAAAAGTCAAACTGCCAAAAATTCAATGGTTAACCCTCGGTTGACTTACTCCCTTTGTAACTAATCTACGCCCTGTGTAGAGCAACACTATGCGTACCTACATTACGGCTTATGTAGTACCCCTGATCCCAAAATCTTTTATTAAACTCTTAATATAGAAAACCAAAATTTGAAATTCTCAGATCTAAGCTAAATAAATGTTTTAATGGATAAAGTCTCTAACTTTATCGATTTTCTTGGTCACAAAGAGCACAATAACAAAACCTAGGTCGATAAAGTTACTATTTCACAAAAATCATGCATGGATGGATGAGAGTGCCCAAGCTCTCACTTTTATGACTCAATATCCTCAAAACATCAGAAGGAGGCACTCAAATGGTCTAGAGTAACCCATAATCACAAGAACCAAGATTAAGGGACAAAGAGCATAAAACCCAAGAGCTAATTAGATCTACCAAATGGAACGTTAATATGCAAGCTTCATACCTTTTGGAGATTGGTGATGACATGCGAAGTTCAGATCTATAAATCTTGGAGTTCACACTTGCTTCTCCAATGCACTCCTTCTTCAAGAATGCACCAAAAAATCAAACCAATGCATCCAAACTCACAATTGGTGGCTAGGGTTTCAAAAGTACGATTTGTGGTGATGAAGGCTATTAATGGGAAGGGTTCCAAGAAGTTAGAGCCCTTAAATAGGGCCCAAGACCACAGGGTTAGGGTTTTGGTCAATAGCAACTATGATATGCGTAGCTTAAGTTATGCAATACGTATCTTATTGAAACCGTGATCTGATTTCAGCATCTATGCCTTACGTAGCTTGTGTATGCCATAACCCAAACTTCTAATTAACCTTCAAACAACCATAAACTCTTCGTTTCAAGTCAGTTTTCGGCATTCTTTATATGCATATAAAGATATTGAAGAGCCCCATAATCTTAGCTAGTTAATTTTTGTGAGAACCCGAAATTTCCATTCATTACAACCATATCCAGTCAATAGAAGTTAGAACAGTTACAGTAAATTTCCATACTTTTGGGGTAAAAGTTTAAGTATTTCAGGTTTACACTTTAGGAGATATCAGGAGAGTGGATGCACTTGGGTATTGTGCAACTCTGTTATTCCAAAACTCTATTATATTAGAGTTCATTGCGTGAATAAAATATTTTCTGCCAAAAATCCCAGGACTATATATAGGATTCTGAGCCATATTTATGTTGTAATAGTATCTAAGGCTGCAACTATATTAAGCAAGTATTTGACCCGATTGTGCATGGTCCTTTTAGGTTGCCTTCACCATAGCAACTTGACAAGATGATTTATAATTTGAGAAGAAATATTATTAATATATTATGAGAATAATATAAGGAATAATAATATTGTTATTTGATTAATATAAGTCATAAATTAATTAGGAATTAATTTGGTGACTTAAGGAGATTAATTAAATAGAAAGGCATAAACTGTCAAGTGTATGATAGTTGTACTTTGGGCTATAATCCCTTAAGGATAAAGGGGGACGGTTTTGAGGACTTTGGATAGACCTTGAAATCGTCCAAGGCTTATCATTAGGGTATTGGATTCCTTAGGGCCTAAGTTATCCAATTAGGGTTTAAGGGTGAAACCCTAGGAGCCTTGCAAGTATAAATAGACCCAAGGGGTTGATGAAATCGGCATTCTTGCCTTTAGAAGAACCCTGTCCGATTTCTAGCACCCTCCCCTTTCTCTCCAATCATCCTCTTGCTAGTTGGTGTTTGTAAGCCATTAGAGGAGTGACAATTGTGACTCTAAGCTCCAAGGACAAGAAGATTCAAGCAAGCAACTTAAGGTAATCTTCTAGATCTGTTTTTATTATGTTATTACCTAGATCTATTGTTCAAAAGTCTTTGATACAATGCATGTTCAATTAGAGAAACCTAGATCCAAGCATTAGGGTTTGTATGTGCACATAGGAATTTTCATATGGCTAAAACCCATCAGTGGTATCAGAGCCTAGATTGGTTTCTATTGAATTGTTGCATTGGTTGCTTGTTTGATGCTTGCAAAATTCGAATTTTGACACTTTGCCTGATGAACTCGGCGAGTCCCAATGTGGACTCAGCAAGTAGGCTCAACTCGGTGAGTCCATTGTGGTACTCGGCGAGTTCGAGCGTCAGAAAGAGCTAATTTCGGAATTTCTTGTTGTTTATCTTTTGGATACTTACCTTAATCATGTTAGGTCAATATAAATCCGATTTTAAGATATATTTGAGTATATTCTTGACCTAATTGAAGATATTTATCAATTAATCAAATATTAATTTCCTTATGTGATAATTGATTAATTATTTTAATTAAATTGGTACATTGTTTTGCAAGAAATAATTAAATAAATCAAATATGGATAATTATGTGATTAAATGTTAATTTAGATTATTTGTTATTTGATCCCCTATTTTTTTAAAATTTTAAAACTTGCCCTCAAGTTTTGAAATTTATGTTTTGTGATTAAAAGTTTAATTTAGACAATTTAAATTTCAAACCCTAGAATTTTACAAGTTTACTATTCAACCCTATACTAATATAATATTACAAGGTTAATATATATATATATATATATATATATATATATATATATATATATAATTAAAATGCTAGTCTTACCGTTAGTAGGCCTCATTCACGAAGCCGGTCTATAAGATGGGTATAAGGTTGCTGCCTATAAAATGGCGCTTAATGAGTGTACACTCACACCCACCGCTTGCTTGATCGGTGGAGGGTCGTTAGCCGAATGGGTAGGATAGGGCAACCTCATCTCCTCATTAAAAGTATAATATGAAATACAAAGTAACTACATGTTTTTCAAAAATTCAGAATCCTAGTTACTTTAGGAAAATTTAATTGATGCAATCCCATGAAATTACACTTTGCACCCTTGCTAAGAAGTTAGTGGAGCGTGTGTGGTTTACCGACACACTAATTGGTTCTGAGCAAAGGTGGAAAAGGGTGATTCATTGCTTATCATTGTTCGATGGAGCGTGCGTGGTTTACCGTCACATCGAATAGGTGATTGTTACAATGAAGGCACCATGTGAATTTGCATGGTAATTCACACCCACTTTGTGATCCTCGGTATCCCAGTCACAAACGAGAGGGGCATATCGAGATTTAAACCTGCCATTGAAAAGATTCAATGAATCTCATCTAAACCTAGGAATTCTCAATACGTTTAGACATAAAGTTATGTTTTTATGGTGGAGAATTAGTGAATCGTCATTCACTTACCTTCAAATTGTTTGCATGTTAGATTACGGCATCCCTTTTCTAATATGTAAATATTGTTGTTGGATCTTAGCCCTAATTTTTCTTGGGTAATAATTAGGTATTCAAATTCTAATCTATCTTTGTCCTTTCTATTTGTAGATGTCGAATGCGAACAACGCTGCTGCTAGCTCGTTCACATTGATGAGCCTTTACCAAAAGGTGACTTTCGATGGGACGAACTTTAGCAAATGGATAAGATACATTCGCACAATTGCTCGCTACGAGGACAAGTAGTATGTCCTCGATGAAAAGCTCGAGAAGATAAATCCAGAAATTGCTACTCCGGCTGAAATCACCGCTTTTGAAACTCATGAGCGTGATGCAACGAAGGTTCATTGCATCATGATAGCCACTATGAACTCCGAATTCCAAAAGTCCTATGGGGACATGTATCCGTACGAAATGCACCAAGACTTGTTGGATAGATACCACCAAAACGCGAGGCAGGAACGTTACGAGATCTTCACTAACATGATCTCCGTCAAAATGGGTCATGGGGAATCTCTAATTGTGCACCTGCAAAAGATGCAAAGGTATGTCGATCTTCTTCGTAAGTTGAATGTTGACTTTAGGGAAGACTTGGCAATCGACTCGGTGCTTCACTCCTTGCCTCAGTGTTACAACCAATTTAGGATGACCTACCACATGAACAAAGAAGAGGTACCCTAAGTAAGCTCCAAGGTCTCCTTAGAGTTGCTGAGAGCAAACTCAAGGACAAGTGTGTTGCACCAACTCCCAATCCACCCACTGCTCCTGTTTTGGCCATTGGGCAAGGAAGAGGCAAGAAGAGGAAGGCTCCGTCTAAGAGACACCGCAAGGGAAAGTCCAGAGATGGTTCCTCTTCTAGTGGGACCAAAGTTGTTCCTGCTAAGCCTAACCCTAACACAAAGGAGGCAGAGTGCCACCATTTCCACAAAATAGGGCATTGGAAGAGAAGCTGCCCAGAGTACCTACAAGCTATCAAGGAAGGAAAGATCAAGGCGTCTTTTGCAAGTATTTATACAATTAAATCTAATGATTCATCTCATGCTATTTCTTGTGTCCTCGATACCGGTTGTGGTTACCACATTTGTTCTGAATTGCAAGGACTAAGAAGAAATAGGGATGTGGAGCATGGAAGAATAAATATAATCACGGGGAACAAAAGATCATCCCCTGTAACCAAGATTGGAGTGTATTCTCTAGTGCTTAGGAATGGTTTATATTTAGATTTGAACAATTGTTGCTATTTGCAAGAAATGGCAAGAAACATCATTTCATTTCATGGTTTGTTTAGACAAGGATTTAGATTTTCTTTTAATAATGAGAATGGTTCTATTTGTTCTTATCTGAATGGTGTCTTATATTTTGAAGCAACACCATGTAATGGAATTTATGAAACTGTTATGATTGTAGATAACCTAGTAAATGATGTTTTATGCATGGATTCTTCCAATAGTATGGATAAACCATCCTTGTGGCATTGTCATCTTGGACATGTCAACAAGAAGCGCATAGCCCAACTCCAAAGGGATGGAGTGTTCGAGTCATTCGAACTTAGGGAAGATGACACATGCGAGTCTTGTTTTCTTGGGAAGATGACCAAGTCACCCTTCGCTAGTACATGTGAAAGGGGTGAAGGTATATTGGACCTCATACATTTGATGTATGTGGACCATTTAGATCAACCACAAGGGATGGGAACTGCTTCTATGTGACTTTTACCAGTGACTATAGTAGATATGGGTCTATCTACTTAATCAAGCAAAAGTCAGAAACATTTGAGAAGTTCAAAGAGTTCAAGAATGAAGTGGAGAATCAATTGGGCAGGAAAATCAAGATGCTTCGATCCGATCAAGGAGGAGAGTACCTAAGTCTTGAATTCCACGACTATCTCAAGGAGTGTGGAATAGTTTCATAATTGATGCCACCTAGGACACCGCAGTTGAATGGTGTGGCAGAAAGGCGTAATCGAACCTTGTTAGACGTGGTCCGCTCTATGATGAGTCGTGCTTTACTACCTATCTCATTCTGGGGGTATGCCTTAGAGATTGCCGCCTATATCCTTAAATGAGTCCCTACTAAGAAGGTTGCCAAAACACCTCACGAGATGTGGACAGGTAAAGCTTCCTCGTTAGCACATATCAAGGTTTGGGGTTGTGAGGCTTTCGTAAGACGAGATATTCACAACAAGCTCGAACGTCGTAATGAGCGATGCATTTTCATTGGCTACCCGCAGAAATCCTTTGGATATCTCTTCTATAGACCGAAGGACAATGTTGTCTTTGTTGCGAGGAGAGGAGTTTTCCGAGAGCGAGAACTCGTAAGCCAAGGAAACAATGGGAGGCAACTCAAACTTGAAGAGATTCAAGAGTCTATAGATGAAGGAACCTCTACTGCTGGCACTCAACTCGAGGAGGAAACTCCGGTTGAACCGATTGACGAATCCTTACCTCTTAGACGTTCCGAAAGAGTTAGAGTTCAACCCCAGTTTTATGGTTTTCATATTACTACCGAAGGGGACACGTATAATAGTGATGGTACACTAATAAATCTAGATGAACCTAATAGCTATAAGGAAGCCATGGCAGGCCCGGAGTTTGCAAAATGGAAAGAGGCAATGGACAGCGAGATCCAATCCATGTATGACAACCAAGTTTGGAATTTGGTTGATAATGTGCCCGGACGTAAGACCGTTGGGTGCAAATGGATCTTCAAGAAGAAGAACGACGTGGATGGAAACGTACACACATATAATGCGCGATTGGTTGTGAAGGGCTTTACTCAAACTCCCGGAGTTGACTATGATGAGACCTTCTCACCAGTTGCGAAAATAAAGTCTATTAGAGTGATGCTAGCTATTGCCGCATTTCATGATTATGAGATTTGGCAAATAGATGTCAAGATCGCTTTCCTTAACTGGAAATTGGCTAAGGATGTTTACATGGCTCAGCTAGAGGGTTTTGTTGACCACTTTCCTTAACTGGAAATTTGCTTCGATGAGAAAGTCAAAGAGTTTGGATTTGTACGAAGCGAAGATGAACCATGTGTATATGTCAAAGCTAGTAGGAGTATAGTCAGCTTTCTCGTTTTGTATGTCGATGACATACTGCTCATAGGAAACGACATCCCGACACTGCAGGAGGTTAAGTCCTGGCTCGAGAAGTGCTTCGCTACGAAGGACCTCGAAGAGGCTTCCTATATTTCGGGAATAAGGATAGTGAGAGAACGAAGTAAGAGACTAATAGGACTTAGTCAGAACACTTACTTAGATAAAGTACTAAAACGTTTTAGTATGGAAAACTCGAAGAAGGGAGAATTACCGATACAATATAATACCAAGTTGAGTAAGACTCAAAGTCCGAGTACCGAAATAGCAGAAATGAGCCGAGTACCATACGCTTCCGCAGTTGGCTCAATCATGTATGCTATGACTTGTACTCGCCCTGATGTAGCTTTTGCTTTGACCATGGTTAGTAGATATCAAGGGAATCATGGCAGAGCCCATTGGATTAAGGTCAAGGATATCCTTAAGTACCTTCGGAGGACCAACAAATGGTTTTTAGTCCTCGGAGGGAGTGATGACTTGAAGGTGCGAGGGTATAGTGACGCCAGCTTTCAGACCGACAGGGACAACTACCATTCGCAGGCGGGCTGGGTCTTTACCCTGAATGGAGGAGGAATAACTTGGAAAAGTTCCAAGTAGGAAACCGTAGCTGATTCAACGTGAGAATCAGAGTACACTGCAGCGAGTGAAGCGTCGAAGGAGGCAATATGGTTGAAGAACTTCATCAGTGATCTTGGAGTTGTACCTACCATAAAGGAGCCCATGGAGATTTTCTGTGATAATGAAGGAGCAGTTGCCTTGACCAAGGAACCGAGGGATCATGGAAGATCTAGACATATCGACATAAAATATCACTTTATTAGACATCGTTTAGAAGAAGGACAACTTGTGGTGAAGAGGATATCATCAGAAGATAACCCAGCAGATCCGCTTACGAAGGGACTGAGCAGGGTTAAGCACTTGTAGCATGCTAGGAGTATTGGGCTGAAGGATGATATTAGTATGGATTAGATAGTATTAGAAACGTATAATAGATAAATGTAATTAACATTTGAAGATTAAATAAAAGAGTATTATTTATGAGTAATGTTACTATCTTATGTTAATTATTTAACTATTGTTTCACTTTTCATGTTGTGACTTCCGGAATAATTGAGTTTATTAAGAATAATCGAATTTTTCGAATTGTCCAAAATCGTTCATATGTTGGAAGTAGATATGAATAAAGATTGCCATGAATTGGTGTGTAGATTGTCTAAATGGTATTAGACATAGCAAAAGTTTGTTGCAACGTTCATGAGTGCTTATGATCTAGTTTTGAGCATTCGAACAAACCAGCGCTTGCTGGAATCTCCTTGTATAATGTGATAAAAGGGTGATCGCATGATGATAATATCATATGGTCTTAAAACCTAGATATATGGTTTGTGATTTGTTAATTGGTTGTACATTGATAATGCGAAACCGTATCAGTAACTTGATGTTATAAAACCGCATTGTTGTGTATAGTTGATTAATGAATAAGTAAATGCATATAAGTCGAAGTTTATCTGTTACTTTTATCCTAAGAGGGTAAAAGCGATATCTCGGCCACTCGATGATTTGATTTGACTTATGTGCCGGGCCCGGTCAGAACAAAATTGATGTGTTCAATTAAGTTCTATGTCAAATAAATCTGAGAATGAGAAACCAATTGCAAGACAAATTGGTTCCATAGAATTGTCAGCATGATATATAAACAGAGGATTGTACGATCCCTTATCTAAAGGACAAGATTGATAAGATCAGAGTTTGACAGCGTCTTTGAGAGCTACGACTTCTAATCGGATTATGCTTGTATATATAGTTACTAGACTTATCCAAGTGGGAGACTGTTGGAATAGTATCTAAGGCTGCAACTATATTAGGCAAGTATTTGACCCGATTGTGCATGCTCCTTTTGGGTTGTCTTCACCATAGCAACTTGACAAGATGATTTATAATGAGAGAAGAAATATTATTAATATATTATGAGAATAATATAAGGCATAATAATATTGTTATTTGATTAATATAAGTCATAAATTAATTAGGAATTAATTTGGTGACTTAAGGAGATTAATTAAATAGAAGGGCATAAACTGTCAAGTGTATGATAGTTGTACTTTAGGCTATAATCCCTTAAGGATAAAGGGGGACGGTTTTGAGGACTTTGGATAGACCTTGAAATCCTCCAAGGCTTATCATTAGGGTATTGGATTGCTTAATGACTAACTTATCCAATTAGGGTTTAAGGGTGAAACCCTAGGAGCCTTGCAAGTATAAATAGACCCAAGGGGTTGATGAAATCGACATTCTTACCTTTAGAAGAACCCTGGCCGATTTCTAGCTCCCTCCCCTATCTCTCCAATCATCCTCTTGCTAATTGGTGTTTGTAAGCCATTAGTGGAGTGACAATTGTGACTCTAAGCTCCAAGGATAAGAAGATTCAAGAAAGCAACTTAAGGTAATCTTCTAGATCTGTTTTCTTATGTTATTAACTAGATCTATTGTTCAAAAGTCTTGGATACAATGCATGTTCAATTAGAGAAACCTAGATCCAAGCATTAGGGTTTGTATGTGCACATAGGAATGTTCATATGGCTAAAACCCATCAATTTATTCATTAGTTACATTTCCAACTAGAGAAAAGTCGATTTCTCTCTCAAGGATCTTCAGACTTTCATTCCGGAAAGTGAGTACTTCTATCTAGTGTTGTTTTAAAGCTTCTTATACGCTTAATACACTAGAAATCATAGGAAAACACTAAGATCTGAGAGTTTACTGCCCAAGAACACCTTGGGGAGTAAACTCTTTTATAAGGGTCAAAAGATGCACTAGTCCCTTCCTTGAGCAATGAAACTAGTTTAGACATGTACCCTAATGTGTTTAGGACTAGCAAACACGATAAGAACACCAAGAGTAAAGTGTTCACGGCCGAAGAAGTTCCAGGGTCGTGAACCCCAAATAATAGGGCCAAATGGTGCTATAAACTCTTCTAAAGCCTTGTACACTAGCCTAGTTTAATTTCGAGTTAAATTAGGGACTTGAAAACACCAAAAACACCCTTCCAATGGCGATTACAGACGTAATCTCCAAAGGATTTGGTCCCAGGGCCGTAAACTCCTAAAAGGGGTTATATAATGCCCTAAACTCTTCCATAGACCAAGCCATTAAGTAAGAATGCTTCTTAGGGCCTTATAGAGCATCAAACATCAAATGGTCATATAAGTATGAGCTTACAGCTGTAAACTCATGAGTTTACGACCATAAACTCATTTAGTAGTGTCATTAGGGTCGTGAACTTCATGATGGAGTATTCCTTGAAGCCTACACACAATAGCTTTTCCCTATAACCCTTAGATGCAATCCTAGAGGCTAATAACACTTGATAAAGGTGTTTAGCATGTCCTAGGGTGTCTTGAATTATTTATTAGTTGTTTATAGACTAATTTGATACATATATGTGAACTAGGATCATAGAGTGTGTTCAAGACTTTACTTGACACCTAGCCATCCTACCTCCTTAGTTCATCTGTGCCACTCACAACAGGTGATTTCATACCCCTTAATAATTCTTTTAAATGTTTTTAAATACTTTATGGGGGGATACAAGTAGAATCATGCTACTTATTATATTAATCACATGTGATTAATAAGCAGCATTCAAATGATTACCAAACAGTTTCCTTCAAATGTTTTTCATAACCACTTTATATGTTTAAAACTCCTTATTAAATTGTACATTTCACTCTGTATGTTTCATTTCAAATTCATTTACCATTGGGTTTCAAACAAATGTTCCTTTATACTTAAACTGTTTTATCAAACCCATGCTTTCAACCCGTTTTATAGATTGACAACAAGTCAATCTTTTCTTAGATAATAATTATGTTCAAAGGTTTTACAAAACTTATTTTATGCTTTTATATTGTAAATTGCATGGCTATATATGTATACTTATATAAGAAATGTTGAAAGGACTTAGGAAGGCTATCCACCCTATTTCATTTTCGCGCTTGAGATGTGGTATGGTAGGATATCGGGTACCCGTCCGAAGGTCATTTAAATATTAGTTATATATCATGTGTACATATATAGTCATAAAGGTTCTTCCAGTTCATTCAGTACCCTTGGGTAGCAAGGGTATACTTCGATGTTCATACGTACCAGTTACATTACTAGTAAGCTCCCATATGGGTAGCTTAGGAAGATACTAGAACTATTACTAGAACTCGATATCATACAATGAGTCGGTTCATTCATGAGTCAATACTTGCTAGATAAAGAGAGAGAATACACATTACAGCTAGTACACACAATACATTACTATACTTGCTAGATAGAGAGAGAACACACATGATAGCTAGTATGCACCATACATTACTATACATGCTAGACAGAGAGAGAACACACATTACAGCTAGCACACACAGAACATTACAATACATTACCATACTATTGCATAGATTTGTTTACATGATTATGCTTACATGTGTACGTTTACATATATACGTCTACATGAGTACATTTATATATACGATAATAAGACAGACATTACTAGGTGGTATAGCATCGAACAAGTTCAGAATCTATCTATACCAATGAATCACAACACATTGTGATAGTTATCTCGGGTATACATGATCATAGTAATGTGGATGTTCACGGATTGCATACATGCAGGGGTCGTGTGTAGGTCCCAAAATCTCTTTGATAGGGGAGGGTTTATCCTGGGACCAAGCCATCACATTAGGCCTTATTCCTCAAATAAGGCAATAGGAGTACAGAAGTAGTCACTTATTACAAATACTACAATATTCATGAGATTACCCTAGACTTAAGGTAATTAGTACGCTCGTAGTTCGACACTACACCATAGTACTATTTCGTGTTCGTAATTACATTCACTTCTTGAACATTCACACGATGCACGGTAATGTAGAAACTATATTTTTGGTTAATGATAGTCAGATTTAGGAAAATACACACTCTTACAAGAGACACACACTCAGACACTAGATGACTTGGTAGAAGGATACGATTAGTAGGAAACATAGGGTTTCCTAGGATCATTCAAAACATTTTCATACTGACAGTTCATATACATTTTCAATACTTATAGTTCATATACATTTTCAATACTTATAGTTCATATACATTTTCAATACTTACAGTTCATATACATTTTCAATACTTACAGTTCAAATACATACAAATACTTACATACAAATTAAGACACTAAAATACTTATGATCTGACCAGCTTTAAAGCTGATACTCTCTTTCAAAATAACTTGTATCCTCAGTTCAACGATAGACAGGTACCGATGCATGGTTTAGAGAAGATGGAGCTAGTTCAAGACTCATCTTTTATTTTGATTTATACTTTAGTGTTTATTATAATTTGATAGAACACACTTGTATTAAAATTATATTATTAATGCAATGGATGATGTTGTTGCTTGTTTACTACTTTTCATTGTTGTGATACTGTACATGACGTCCTCTGCCCTAGAACGTTTTTGTCGTTCTTGGTTTTAGGGTGTGATAGATTGGTATCAGAGCAGTGTTTATAGTGAATTAAGTATATAAATCCTTAAAAGATACACTAACTATAAATACATAGGGATTAAAAATTACTCTGACCAAGAGTTTATACTTTAAATAGTAAAATATTTAATTAAGTATACGTGTCTGCATTCATATTAAAATCAGTGTCACTAGGATAGTACAAAAGAATTATAATTGTTGGGCAACACAGGTGGGCTTAGAGACATATGGTCAAAACTGGGAAGATATAGCCTGATCACCTATATTATCTGAGGGTTGACTAGCATGTGCCTAAGTGTAGTTGTGTGGTTGCAACAAGTATAAAATCTTACCAACAATACCACAATGAGAACAGTAGAACATAACATTAAACTTAAAATACTATAGGAGTATTTGGTGTTACTATAAGTACTTTATACATGAGAACTAAAACGAGATCTTCATTACTAAGTTTATAGTTGCTAAGTGGATACACTAAGGCTGTATGTAATTAGGATGTTATAGACTTAGAATCTGTGAAAATTTTACTTTACCCTTATTCTGTGTGAATTTGGAGTTAAGGTCACTTATTCGAAGGCGTATGCTGTTTCGATTACATATAACTGGTATGCACTTGACAATAGCGATGTAACTAATGAAGATTTTCTAAATAATTATCTAGATAGTTCGTCTAATAGTTATTTTCTTACCCCAATTCTCGCATAGATAACATGGCTAGACTCCATCCCCATGGCAACCAGTATCTTCTGAATGAAGTCATTGCTGGTTGGTTTAGAGAAGAACCAGAGAATGATCATCCGATTCCTTTGAATGATCACCACGATGAAGACCTCACAGATGATGGTAACTCTGAACCCGAGGTTGAGAACCTACCCCCGGTAGATCCCATTCCAAATCCTGACCCTCGTCTGGCTTTTCATGGCCCGACGCCTCCATGGGTCGAATGTTTGGAAGCATGGAGCGAAGATCAAGATCAACCTATGTCGTTTAATGGAGACCGACACTTTTACAATGTAAATGAAGGGAGCACAGCAGACAGAGTTCTACCAATCCTGATACGTAGAGTTGCCCGAAACAAAATTCAGGGCAGAACAACTCTACATCGTATCGAGGAAGTTGACACCAATGGAGGGATGCATATCCTTCGCACCAACAGCCTTGAACATGATCGTGAGAGATCTGAGAGAGACAACAAAACCCTGCTACAAGCACTAGCTGAAACCCGAGCCGAAGTCATAGTGCTCCGAGTACGTCATAGGGTATACAAAAGATACCTGCTTGATATGGAACATCAACTGGCTGAACTGAGAGTTCACCAGAGGGATGACCATTGCCAGTTGTAGATGCTTTACTTCATTTTTCCTTGTTAAAAAGGAATCGTTTTTCTGTCTATGCCCGATGTGGCATTTTCTATGAAGCTATCTTCTACTGTAAGTACTTTTGGTTAAGTCTTTATGTTGTCAAGGACTATCTTCTCTGGATATGATGTAAGACCTTTTACAAGGTCATTTTCCTGAATATTACATCCTTAATATCAATGATATTGACAGTCGGCTAACTTCTGTGTCATTTTCTTTATTCAAACACTCTCATCATACTTCATGTGAGTATACCTGAAACATGCTTTAGTCAAGTCATTGGAGTATAGTAATTTAGCTTCGGAGACATTTCCAAGTCTCTTTTAGTGGTTGGGTCATGTTATTCACCAGCCATCGATACCTTGGCTTGAACGACGAACGTCTTGAGACCATTCTACGAACTTACTTCCACTCATTACTAGGACTGAATCATAGGGATGTAGGTCAACCCTTCATAAACACACTTCCACTCAGTACTAGGACTGCATCATAGGGATGTAGGTCAAACCTTCATGAACGTACTTCCGTTCCGTACTAGGACTACTGTTGGGTTTTGATCAATCTAACACTTCCTAAGTGTGCATGCAACCCTAATAAACCTTGGATCTATGTTTGTCTAAATACATGCAAAATAATAATTTTTCCAAGGTTCATAACCTATCTAACATGGCATGGGGTACTTTTAAACATAAAAGAATTAGATGAGATTACATACCTTTTGATGATGAGTTTGATTCCTAAGGAGTTTGAGGGCCAAGCACCAATAGTGTGAATGCCTCAAATGGAATCACAAATCACCACAAACTCTTGGAAAACTTTGAGAGAATGTATACACACTTATAAAATCAGCCACACACAAATACACATAAGCTAGCTAGCCATTTCATGCAACATAAGCATGCTTATATAGTGTGCATGGTTAGGGTGAAACCCTAATAACCCATGACCTTTCCTTTTCCAAGGATCCACGGGTTAAAAGCTCCATGGATCATCCATGGACTTCCATACAAGCCTAGCCCATTAACAAATGGGTGTTAGCCCACACCATATAAAACCAATAGCCCACAATTTAATTAGTCTTCCTTTTAATCTCTAAACTAATTCATAATTAATTTAATACTAAGACTAGTTAAATAACATGACTTCATATTAATATATTATAACTTATAATATATTAATAATCATATGTGTATAACTCTCATAAAATTATCCATAAATAGTTTGGATGAAATGCAACCCAAATGGACCATGCCGAGTCGGGTCAAGTATATACCAAATAAGTTATGGACTTAGACACCTTATCCAACAACTGCATCATAAGGATGTAGGTCAAACTTCCTAGAACATACGCTTACTCTTTGATTGAGCAACCTAAGTACATCTAGGGTAAACCAAAATCGCTCACCAAATCCTTATCTTTCGTGTTACAGAATCATGTCTTCATCCGGAAGCAGCCAACCGAACAACGAAACCTCTGCCTTTCCTATGGACGCTGCTACCTTTCAAACCGTAGTTACAACTGCTATGATGGTTGCCGTGACAGCTGTCCTTGCACATTGAAGCACTATCAACGCAAGCAATACTGACGATGGGGTTGAAAATCCCAATTGTGGTATCCATCCAGGAAGTCGTCAAATGGTAACAGTCACAAGCTCGCAAAGCCGAAAAATAGAGAACAAGAAACGAAAGTGCCAAGCGCAGAAAGAACATAATAAATCCCAAAAATGTGCCATGCAACAATAACAAGTGGAAACCCCTGCCATCCCCGTACCGAGCAGGCCATACGAGGGAAAACTCCCGAAGTGTGATAAGTTTAGTTTTCATCATCATGGGACTTGCCATGAGATGCAATGTTGCAATTTCTTAAATATAGGGCACCATGCTCGTAACTGTGGAGCACCAGCATGACCCATCACTCAAGTCCCTGTCATCGGGACCAACCCTACACACAAAAGTAGTGATAAAGCCGAACGCTTTAGGAAGCAATTTTCAAGGTGGAGTAATGAGGAAGGGACTCGTGTCCACATAACATTGGCTAAACATCGCACTCCCACCACCAATGCTAATGCTAGCCAGGCATGCCACTAACACGGTGAGATAGGGCACTTCAAGAAGGATTGTCTTATAGCAAAGAACTCTGGTGCAGACGGCAGAATTCTATGAATCATAGCTGCAGGAGAGCCTACTTCGGACCCACGTTAATGTAATTTAGGCGTTTCGTTGTAACAGACTTATAAACCATCCAAAACTAGTGCAACTAGAGTCTTACCTTTTGCGAGATCCTATCGGTATAGGGATGCTCGTGCTGCGTATACTTGTCTTTTGTAGTATACCTCATTCGCAACAATGGTCTTGTAGTAAGTCTAAAGTACTATAACTCTGTTGATGGTTGCACAGTTGTGTTTATCTGTAACGCCTTATGTTCAAATCTAATGTCTTTAATTTTCCTTATGATTCTGACATTATCATACCACTAGGTTCAATTTGATCCGCACCATACCAGCTTCATAAGTACATCTCTTTCTCAGTAAACGTCTTTTTAGCTAAGCTGTGATCTCAGAACACCGAAGTACTCATGCATGGAGTACCTCATAGTCCTTTTCCTTTTTGAAGAAATCCCCAAAGTATTACTCGTACAGTACGTCAATTTCAATCCAAAGATTCATACGGTTGAGCTATCACTGAAGAATGTATACATAGGGACGATATATAATCAAGGTTCTACAGGTTTAGAATTGATGATTCCACTTTAACTTCTTTTTCCTCGTTAGGATGTGAGCTTAAAGAAGAATCAGTTATTCGACTATCTTTTCAATCTTAATTATATACGACTCGTATACACGATATTGTGATCGTTGAACCATGTATGGATTCTAAAATGAACTTCAGGATGGAGAACTGCCCAAGACTACGAGTAAATCGCATCCTCATGTGAACAAACTTAGAATCCAGTATGACTTCTGTAAACAGATTTCCCTTCAGTCTAAACACCTACAGAGATACAAGAACAGTCCGGACAACTTAGCGAACTACACATAAATAGAATTGGAAGACTAGGATTCTCACCCTGGAGAACTCCGGTCGTATTCTTTCAGAGATCGACGAATTGCACCATATGTACCTCGGCTATCGAGGACTCCGTCAAGATTTCCATTAGAAAGCGTTATCTCTGCCTCGCATAGATGAATTGGTTGAGAAAACACAAGGAATGAATTACCTTTCAAGAAATAGATCGAGATCCGAATATCATCAGTTTCGAGTGATAGTGAAGGATGTCTCGAAGACTACCTTCAGAACTCGATGCGGACACTTCGAGTCCGTAGTGATACCCATCGGATAGGACCAATACGCCCATAATATTCATGAGCTTAATGAATAGGGTACGCCATCCTTACTTGGATCAGTTCGTCATTCTCCTTGTAATGACTTACTTATCTACCCTCGTAGTAAGAAGGAACCCATGGAAACATTACCCTCAGAGAAACCTCCGTGAAGTTCTCTAAACACGAGTTTTGGAATTGAAGAGTCAGATTCCTAAGACACACTATTAGTGATGTGGGAATTATTGACTACTCTTTCAATTTATCAAAACCGTTGAGAATTTGTTGACACCGAAGATGCCGACAGAAATTCGCCAAATTATAGGTCGTTCAGACCTACTATCATAGTCCAATCAGAACTTCTCGCAAATTACAGAAACCCATACGACTTTGACCCAACAGGGGGTGGCCCTTTGACTAGGAAGTTGAGCAAGAAAAAGAAACCTTGGAAATCCAAGTGAGAGACCAAGTTCTTTAGGAAAACTCACTCTGGGAATGGCTTAATACGCTTTGTATCGCGTGGAAAGCTAAATCCAAGATAGTCAGGACCTCCAAGATTCTTACCAGAATCAGTCATGTATCTCACAAACTAGATCTACTCTGCGAACTCAGAAACGTACATTTTACACTTCGCATCTCGATCTTGAAACCGTACCATTCCGTTAGGACTCTTGTGAGTCCACTTGACGAGATCCTCGCCTTCGTATTAGAACCGTAGTGACCCTCAACCGAGACGTCAAGCGGACGAAGCAACGCCATCACCCGTTAGTGAAGGTTCGTTGGGATACCAACCGAGGACCCGAATTCACTTAGGAGCGTGAGAACCAATCGATTACAAAGTGTCCACCTCATGGATCGATCATTCATACCTAATTCCTTACCTAAATTCTAATTTCGGGACGAAATTCCCTTTAACAGGGGGATGATGTGATAACCCGGAATTTCCATTCGTTACAATTATATCCAGTCAATAGAAGTTAGAACAATTATAGTAAATTTCCAGACTTTTGGGGTAAAAGTTTGAGTATTTCAGGTTAAAACTTAAGGAGATATCAGGAGAGTGGATGCACTTGGGTATTGTGCAATTCTGTTATTCCAAAACTCTATGATATTAGAGTTCATTGCGTGAATAAAATATTTTCGCCAAAAATCCCAGGACTATATATAGGATTCTGAGCCATATATATTGATTAGTGACATTTCCAACTAGAGAAAAGCCGATTTCTCTCTCAAGGATCTTCGGACTTTCGTTCCGGAAAGTGAGTACTTCTATCTAGTTTTGTTTTAAAGCTTCTTATATGCTTGATACACTAGAAATCATAGGAAAACACTAAGTTCTGAGAGTTTACCTCCCAAGAACACCTTGGGGAGTAAACTCTTTTATAAGGGTCAAAAGATGCACTAGCCCTTCCTTGAGTAATGAAACTAGTTTAGAAATGTACCCTAATGTGTTTAGGACTAGCAAACACCATAAGAACACCAAGAGTAAGGTGTTCACAACCCAAGAAGTTCCATGGCCGTGAACTCCAAATAATAGGGCCAAATGGTGCTATAAACTCTTCTAAATCCATGTACACTAGCCTAGTTTAGTTCCTAGTTAAATTAGGGACTTGAAAACATCGAAAACACCCTTCCAAGGGAGATTACAGCCATAATCTCCAAAGGATTTGGTCCCAGGGCCGTAAACTCCTAAAAGGAGTTATATAATGACCTAAACTCTTCTATAGACCAAGCCATTAAGTAGGAATGCTTCTTAGGGCCTTATAGCGCATCAAAAATCAAATGGTCATATAAGTATGAGCTTACGGCTGTAAACTCATGAGTTTACGACCGTAAACTCATTTGGTAGTGTCATTAAGGCCGTGAACTTCATGATGGAGTATTCGTTGAACCCTACACACAATAGCTTTTCCCTACAACCCTAAGATGCAATCCTAGAGGCTAATAACACTTGATAAGGGTGTTTAGAATGTCCTATGGTGCCTTGAATTATTTATTAGTTGTTTATAGACTAATTTGATACATATATATGATATTATATGTTAACTAGGATCATAGAGTGTGTTCAAGACTTCACTTGACACCTAGCCATCCAACCTCCTAAGTTCATCCGTGCCACTCACAACAGGTGAGTTCATACCCCTTAATCAATCTTTTAAATGTTTTTAAATACTTTATGGGGGGGGGGGGGAGATACAAGTAGAATCATGCTACTTATTATATCAATCACATGTGATTAATAAGCAGCATTCAAATGATTGGCTACTCATTAGCCGTTTTACCAAACAGTTTCCTTCAAATGTTTTTCATAAACACTTTATATGTTTAAAACTCCTTATTAAACTGTACATTTCACTCTGTATGTTTCATTTCAAATTCATTTACCATTGTGTTTCAAAAAAATGTTTCTTTATACTTAAAGTGTTTTATCAAACCCATGCTTTCAACCCGTTTTATAGATTGACAACAAGTCAATCTTTTCTTAGATAATAATTATGTTTAAAGGTTTTACAAAGCTTATTTTATGATTTTATATTGTAAATTGCGTGGCTCTATATGTATAGTTCTATAAGAAATGTTGAAAGGACTTAGGAAGGCTATCCACCCTATTTCCTTATCGCACTTGAGATGTGGTCTGGTGGGATATCGGGTACCCGTCCGAAGGTCGTTTAAATATTAGTTATATATCATGTGTACATATATAGTCATAAAGGTACTTCCAGTTCATTCGGTACCCTTGGCTAGCAAGGGTATACTTCCATGTTCATATGTACCAGTTACATTACTAGTAAGCTACCATATGGGTAGTTTAGGAAGATACTAGAACTATTACTAGAACACGATATCATACAATGAGTCAGGTCATTCATGAGTCAATACTTGGTAGATAGAGAGAGAGAACACACATTACAGCTAGTACACATAGTACATTACTATACTTGCTAGATACAGAGAGAACACACATTACAACTAGTACGCTCCGTACTTTACTATACATGCTAGACAGAGAGAGAACACATGATTATGCTTACATGAGTATGTTTACATATATACGTTTACATGAGTGCGTTTACATATACGATAATAAGACAGACATCACTAGGTGGAATTGTATAGAACAAGTTCAGGATCTATCTATACCGATGAATCACAACGCATTGTGATAGTTATATCGGGTATACATGATCATAGTAATGTGGATGTTCACGGCTTGCATACATGCATGGGTCGTGTGTAGGTCCCAAAATCTCTTTGACAGGGGAGCGTTTAGCCTGGGATCTAGCCATCATATTAGGCCTTATCCCTCAAATATGGAAATAGGAGTACATAAGTAGACACTTATTACAAATACTATAATACTCACGAGATTACCCTAGACTAAAGGTAATTAGTACGGTTGTAGTTCACCCCACTACACCATAGTGCTATTTCGTTTTCCTAATTACATTCACTTCGTGAACATTCACATGATGCACAATAATGTAGAAACTATATTTTTGGTTAATGATAGTCATATTTGGGAAAATACACACTCTTACAAGAGACACACACACATACACTAGATGCATTGGTAGAACGATACGATTAGTAGGAAAAATAGGGTTTCCTAGGATCATTCAAAACAATTTCATACTTACAGTTCATATACATTTTCAGTACTTACAGTTCATATACATTTTCAATACTTACAGTTCATATACATTTTCAATACTTACAGTTCATATACATACAAATACTTACATACAAATTAAGACACTAAAATACTTATGATCTCACCAGCTTTAAAGCCGATACTCTCTTTCAAAATAACTTGTATCCTTAGGTCAACCATAGACAGGTACCGATGCAAGGTTTAGAGAAGCTGGAGCTAGTTCAAGACTCATCTTTCATTTTGATTTATACTTTAGTGTTTATTATAATTTGACAGAACACACTTGTATTAAAATTATATTATTAATGCAATGGATGATGTTGTTGCTTGTTTACTACTTTTCATTCTTGTGATACTGTACATGACGTCCTCCGCTCTAGAACGTTTCCGCCATTCTTGGTTTTGTTGTGTGACAATTTTCACCAAAAACATATAAAACTAAAATACTTAATTCATGCAAGAATCCCGAGATATCACCTTTCGAATTTTTCCCTATGCTTCAAGGAAGAAATCGAGGGCTTTAATCACCTAATACAAAATTACTACATGAAAAAGGGCCTAAACCCTAATCCTTTGAAGACCAACACCATCACTTTATCAAATTCTAGGCCGATATCTCGAAATTAGAACATCACAAAAACCATGTGTAATCATTATCCCCCACATAAACTCGATTTCGTCCTCGAAATCTAACTTGGTTAGAACTCCTAAAAACTATACTAACACTATTCCACATGCCCCCTCCCATCGTTTCATAACGTTAACACATCCAAATTAAAAACCTGAGAGATCATGCAGAACCCAAATGATGCTAACAATAATAAAACACTTGAAAACATTCAATTGAAACAACCATCTCCCTCTCCCCCACGATATTGTTGGATTAGATGTCTAACCTCATAACTATTATTGGTATGTACTCGACCCGAGAGTAGTATGGTCCATTTGGGTTGCATGGTATCGGGACAATTGGATAGAAAAAATGAGAAAAAGGATACTTATGCTTTATATTAAGATATTATAAGTTCTAATATATTAATATGAAATCATATTATTTAATTAATATTGATCAAGAATTAATTTATTAATAAAAAAGGAACTAATTAAATATGGACTCTTATATATATATATATATATATATATATATATATATATATATATATATATATATATATATATATATATATATATATATATATATATATATATATGATGGGCCAAGTTCATTTAGGTTGAGCTAAGCTTGCATGGATAGTCCATTGTGTTTTTAACCCATGGATCATTTGGAAATGAAAGGTCATGGGTATTATGTCACACCCCGCTAAAGCGGAAACGCAAGATATGACAGCGATAACAGTTTCATTGCAAAAGATAAAGATACATCACCATAGCAGTATTTAAAAGTTTACAACCCATAGCTTCAAAAGAAACAAAATACAAGTTTTTCAAAATAACATTGTTCAAAATATAACTTCATAATAGCTTCAACACGATGCAGCATGCTCTATGATGATGAATCTTTACATCCACTTACTAATTATTTCCTTAAAAAGCATGTAAAACGAGAGTCAACTATGAAAATAGATGGTGAGTTCACAATTTTATAAAATCGAGCGTACAACAAGGCTTGTCGTAAATACAAGTACAGTGCTTTAATGATAAACAAGTTGATTGCTATTAAGGAATACAAGTTTATTGCTATAACGAGAAACGAGTTTGTATGTGTATGAGCAAACAATGAGTCTCAACCGAACCTATGATTGAAGCCCTATCGAGATCTATGCTTATCGTTCCATAGATGAATATGGTATCATGCACTCCAGCGATTCGGGCGAGTGAGAAGTTGTCAATTCCTAATAGCGCAATCCATAATGACCATTGGCTCAAAGAGTTAATGGTTAGAGATAAGGGAAGGGCCTTAGTACGATATGTTCTCATGTTCCGTGTTGCATAGACATACATAAAGAAACATAGCAATACAATAGCAATCATGTTTGATAATAATCAATTTAAATACAACATGCAAACAGTAGTTTTTTTGGACATGCTTTTCCACGTCAAAACATAAAACCGAAAATAGGGGAGTGCGTGAATATTCACGATGTTTCGTGTAGGCACAAGCGGTACTTCGGGATGCACCAACGTCTTACTACCGGGATCCTACGACATCAAACACACACACTAGTGAGTTTCCATGTCGAAATCTAATGCTAATATACAAAACTCTACATATAGGGAAATGCCAATTTATGTTTTAGTATTGGATTTTATATCAATTGGTTACACTTTTGCTGAAATATTGAAATTTTACAAGTCGTGCGATTAATTACAACCTTGGAAGGTTAATTTTCCAAATTCTAAGTCTCTATAACAACATAAATTCACGAAAAATAGCATTCGAGGGATAAAATTCTCAAACTTTTTATTTAACTCTTATTACACAATACTAAGCTGGGAAAAATATAAAAATGGATTTTCAAGCTGTTTAATTATATTTTATGATTTATGGACATTTATTCCAATAAAAATTGAAATAAATAGAAAACAGTTTCCAAAATTATATTTTTCAGGTGGTATTTCTATTTTTCCTTGTTTTATTCCTTTAAATAGTCATTAATTAAAGAAATAATATTAAACAGTTAAAATAAATCACCATAAATTTTTGTAATATCATTTACAGTGCAAATAACCTGGGAAAAATATCAAAAGTGGTTTCCATAATGTATAAACTGGTTTTGGGTATTTATGTGTATTTAAGTGTATTTTAATGCAATTAACTTTAGAAAATAAGAGAAAAATAGTTTATAGTAGAGAAAAATCCTCACAATTTACATGTAACCTCCTACTGTATAATATGATATCCTGCTAAATTGTCATGAATTTTGGATAATCAGAACTATTATTCCTATTTTTAGAGCATTATAATTACCCAAAATTAGGAAAAATAGCTAGACATAATGAAAAATCTTGAAATTATTTTCTGGAGTCACGCATCACAGGTAAGGTATGCAAAAATTGTTAGATACAATTTTCACATCCTCTAAAGTGGGTTTGTAATTTATCATTCCCTAAACAAAATAAAATTAGGAATCATATGAAACAGTAACAAAAATTGCTGAAATTTGGTGAGGGGTCATTATACCTCATAAGGATCATCCATGAATTTATTTAGGATTTATTGACTTCTGGAAGTATTCTATATGATTTATGCCCTTGGTTTTAGCAATAATTCTAATAAATCAAAGAAATAACAAAAGCTCTTGAAATTTTCGAGATTATCTCATGCATGCAAGGGCTTTCAAAAGGAAAAATGGTAATAATTTATTCAGAAGAGAAATGAGGGTAATGATCCCAAACAATTTAAGAAAAGTTGCATGCAATAATGCATGAAGTGTAGATGTGGTTGAAGTTCATGAATTTGTGTAGCCCATTCAGTGAAGTTTTAAGCCACGAAATTTCAACCATCATTCACTAGATATGTTAAGTTTCTAAGAATATTTTTCCTCAGATTTATGGTTGGGTTTAAGGCCATTGTTTAAGCAAGATAAAAATAGTGATCAAAGAAAAAGAGTTGTATGCGCAACCTTTTTGTAAAATCTGCCAAAAATCGGATATTTAATATTTTATAGTGAGATCAGTTGGTTTTGAAATTTAGCTCGTGGGACTAACCAATACAAAAAGAATATCATGATTTGGTTAAGAAATGACTGAGTTATGGTGGTTCAAAGTCGAACAAAGTAATCTGGCAGATTGCATGTTTGTTGGTGTGCATTATTAGGGTATTTCAACAAGAACATCATGCATGCCTTTGCTAAGATCCGATTTCTAACACATGCATGGAATGAATGAGCATCCAAGATGTACTAGAAATGGTTTAAATTCTTTTGGTCATGCATGAACATAAAAGAAATGGAGAAGAACATGAAATATTAGATTTTGATGTCACATGATCATATGTGCATCTTTTTCACTCCTTGCATGGGTTTGATCCCGGATTTTCACCATTTCAAACACATGCATTGTGTTATGGTGATAATCTACAAACCACAAGGGGAGAATAAAGATTTCTAGCCATGGAAAGGCTTAGAATCCGAAAAGTAGAGAAGACTAAGAAGAAAAAAAGGTTTAACCATGAAACTATGGAAGAAGATGTTGTTGTTTACCTTGGTTTTGATCTTGAGAGAAGTAAGAACACTTCAAGGGCTTCAAAATCTGGAAATTTTGCAGAGAATTGAGAGGATTTTCGTGAGTTTAGAGAGAGGGAAGAAGAGAGTGAAGTGTGTGAAGAGTGGAGTGTAAGAGAGTTTAGAGAGAAGAGGTGGAGTGTGGGTTTGAGTTTAATCATGAGTTTTGGGAAGAGAGTGCATGGGGAGAGGGGAGAATGGCGAGATTTTTGAGTGGATTAGGGCCTTCTCTCTCCTCAATTCAAATTTTATAAAAATCCCTCCTTAATTTTTATATAAAACATTCATTTTTATAAAATGTTTATTAAGCAATTTGATTTATTTAAAAATCTTGTTTTTAACTAATAAATTATGATTAATGCATGATAATTTATATTTCTATTTCATTGGTATAATCCATAATTTGATTAATAAAATTTGATATTAGGAAGTTTATAGCCAAATTTTATAAAGTTTTTAAGCTTTATGATTTATAAATTTGGATTTTTGGCTCTTTAGGGTTTTTGGAATATTGTTTGATATTCAACAACATGTTGAAGTATAATTAGAATGTTTTAATTTATTTTTAGAGTTTTATACCCTATTTCAATTATAACACAGCTTGAAGCTTTATTCTAATTATAATATTGGCATTTCCTATTGTAGCTAAGAAACTTACTAGAATTGTAAGTATCAAGTATATTAGTCCTAAACCTTAGTTGGATCCTAGTTTAGGCAAGATTTTTGACCTAATTTATACTACTAGGTCATGGCATGTTGTGCATGAATGGTTATTGTTGGATATTATTCCTTTTATATATCAGCTCAGATACCGATTTGTTGGAAATATAACAATCTGATCACCACAACAAAAGGCTCGGTTACCAGTTACTGTGTGACAGATATATTAGTTTAAGATATAAGATAGATATATATATAAAGAATAAGAATTGCGGAATAAGTATAAATATGAAAGCTGTAAATGACTTAAAGCTATAATAATATAAATGACTGTATTTAAATGACGTTAAGCTATAAATAATATAAATGACTGTATTTAAATGACATAAAGCTATAAATAATATAAATGACTATATTTAAATGACGTAAAGCTATAATAAAGTATATAAATATATAAATATATATCAAGTAGGTTCGTCAATAAATTGACTGAACCGGACTCATGAAGCGACTGGTCGATATTTTTTCTTTGAATGGACTGGTCGATATTGGGACTCTTGGAGCGACTGGTCAATATATGCTCTTTGAATGGACTGGTCGATATTGGGACTCTTGGAGCGACTGGTCTATATTAGTTCAAAGATCAATCCGACATTGGATAAGTAACAAAAGTTCATTTAAAGCTCGATTTTATGTAAAACAAGTGTTTACAAAAGGGTACAAAATACATGGGTTTATGTATTTGTATTTGAAGTATTTTTGGGTAAAAACATGCACACGGGTCGTGTAAGATAAGGCACAAGTGACACGGGTCGTGTAGGAGGGTTTTGGAGGGTTTTCTTGATGAAGCTTCTGAACACGGGTCGTGTAGAATAAGGCACAAGTGACACGGGTCGTGTAGGAGGTTTTTAGAAGGTTTTAAAGGTCAAAATCCTGAACACGGGTCGTGTTGATTTAGGCAAAAACAACACGGGTCGTGTTCGCGCAGATCCTTGCATACACAGATTAAAAACCTTCAGTTTTCAGAAAATCTCTCTGGATAGCCATTTCTCTCTCGCGTCTCTCTGGGGTTTCCTGTGGTCAAAATCGTCCACGAAAATTCCTAGATGAAGGTAAGGTTCTAAAGAATTTGTGATGAAAATCTCCCTAGTCTTATTTTGGCTGTGTTGTGCTCGGTTTTCTGTTTTCTAACATGCAGATTCTGAACTTGAAAACAGAAATCTCTCTGGATAGCCAATTCTCTCTCGCGTCTCTTTGGGCTTTCCCGTGGTCAAAATCGTCCACGAAAATTTCTAGATGTAGGTAAGGTCCTGAAGAATTGATGGTGAAAATCTCCCTAGTCTTTTTGTGCTTGTAACGAGCCCAGTTTTCTTCGTTGTTGACTTGAAGATTCTGATGTCGAAAAACAGCAAGGTGGTGATGGTTGTGGTGATTTGAAAGGGTTTTTGGAGGAGGTTTAAGGAGGGTATTTGGAGGGTGTTTGGAGATTATTTTGAGATTGGAAGGAGGTTAATATAAGGGAGGTGTTTGGTGGTAAATGGTGTGATGAACAAGGATAGTGAAGATGAAGAACCTTGAGTTTCAATGAAGAAGATGAAGATGGTTGATGGTGTTCTTCATTTAGCTTGTTGATGATCTTGGTGTTCTTCACTTCATTGTTGTTTGATCTTGGTGTTCTTCATTTTCTCCAGGGATTTGTCTTTGTTCTTGAGGAGGATGAAGATGGTTGATGTTCTTGGGAGAGTTTGTAGTTTGTAGAAGTGTTACAAAAATTACAAAATGAACACACACCCTTACACACACAAACTCATGTATACATATATGCATGAAACAAATATCTTCTAGTGCACTTGAGTATATGGAGAGTTGGCTGCAAGTTGATGTAGAGTAGGAGGCAAAAACGTGGGGGTTCTTTTGCTTCTCATTTCCTTGACTTTGTTGACCATTTCTTGTAGACTATTCAACATATATACATATATAATACATATATACATATATAATACATACATATGTATATAATACACACACACACACACACACACACATATATATATATATATATATATATATATAATATATATATATATATATATATATATATATATATATATATATATATATATATATATTGTTGAAATTGTTTAGTCACACATATGTGTTTTCGTCATTCGCGTGTTTTCGTATTTTCCGTTTTATCACGCATTTGTGCAACCTGAAATAACTGATAATATTTGTTAGATTGTATAAAAACAGTTCATCTTATTTCAGTGATGGTCACATACTAGGTTACATAAGAACATTTTTCAACAGTTATTATAAAGATGCATGAGTCCGAGAATGACCTGAATTGACAGTTGTCACAATATGCAAATCCAACTTTAACTGGAATGGGCACATAAATAGAAATATGTCAACACAATAGGTTATAAACCTCACGTCGTGTGCTAATGTTAAACTACAGGTTTTTATTCGTGATTAGATCTTGAAATTCTTCCAGGATCTTTATCACTCCCACTATCCTCTTGACACATAATACTCACTTGCCAAATATTCAAGAGATAGTTTGGATTTTTTATCAAGAAAAACACTTCACACAATTGGTCTTAGTTGGTCTTTGTTTTATCCAAAACATCACAACCTACAAATTTCAAATGTACAAGAGTAGAATACTTCTACTCTTACATTTGACTAGTGTTAAGAAACCTTCACTTAAGATATATCACTCAAGTTACAAACCTTGAGTATGACTCTAAGAATTGTTTTTAGAACAAAGCATGACCCGTCTTCTTGATTTAGTCATTTCAACAATTCAAGATTCCTCTTCTTAGTCATAAGAATACAATAAGATGACTCTAGAGGACTAATTGTGACATGATTTCTAAATCATTAAGACGATCACAAAACATGATGCTAAAGTACTCTCCCATCTTTTCAGATTTGAGAAACTTTTAACCTTCTTTCTAAGTTTATTATTCTCATTCGTTCTGCCATATATCAAAACTTTTCCAACGTTTCAGAATTATACATTAAACTTATAAGTATAACCATATTTACCAAGCTTTAGTAAATAATGACGAATAGTCTTATCGATCTTTTGTGGTGGACTTGACCAGTGCACAAGAATGTGTACTCAATCCCTTAGTCCTTCACTTGATTATCTTAAACATGTGAATAAGGAATTAGTCTTAATTTTCCAAATATGAAAATTCTCATTCATCAAACAACATGCATGATTCCAAGTTTCTATCCAACTAAAACTTGGGTGATGAGAATCTTTCCTTGTTTGGTAAATTTAAACACTACCACGAATAAAAGAATCAAATTCACTTTCCAATATAGATATCAGTGGAATCATATAAATAATAATTTTTCACAAATGCCATTGTAAGGATACTTAGAATAAATAAAACCAAAAATTTTATTTTTAAACTTTGCAGAAAACTTGTACTTACAATGCAAAAGCATATGAAAAACTTGTTATCTATTCCTAAGCAATATTACATAACTCCTAAGTAACAACTCAAAATTCTGATAACCAAACCATGCGATCGAAATCCATCTTCGCGATCAGAATCAACATATACTTCCTTCTTCACTTTTTCTTTGATACTTAAACCATCATGTAATAAGAATTTTATAATAGAAACTTAATAGAGTTTGATAGTGGACTTTACCTAAAGATCTTTCAGGTAAATTTGGCAGCTTCGTAACCAATGCCACTTACCATGTACCATTGTCAATGTCCAAGGAAGTTTAGGAAGTTGATCTTCTAATCAAATTTGTTCTACTAGTCCTCCTAATCATTGCTGATTTAGAAGCACCAAGTAAATAGATAAGATCATTAAGGGTCATGTCATAGTTTGTTCCAGAGTATTCCCAAAGGAACTCACTATGTGACATAGAAAGTGATTGAACATCCAAATTTCTCAAGACTTTGACACCCAACTCTCTTGGCTTGTCAATATGTGACTTTATCTCCAAGATGTGAGCACACATACACTTTGCTTGCCAATAGGGATTGAGTGACCTTGAACTTGTGGGTTAGGGAGAATAATTGGAGAAGATGGAGGAAGTGAAGTTCCATAGATGTGAGAATTAGACATCTTTTGGGAGATATTAAAGATGGTTGAATTAAAGTCCTTAATATAACACCCAATATGAAATATTAAGGCTAGGACCCAGCACAATATTTTATAACTTGGAAGTGGGATGTCGTAATCCAAGTTGTAGAAGATTTGAAGGTAGGTGAATGACAATTCACAAATTTCCACCATGAAAAGTGAAATAATTTATTAGGTTTTTATTTGAAACTCCTAGATCTTTTGACATTCATTGCACTGTTCAATGGCATGTTTCAATCTCGAGTGTGGCCTTCAAGTTTTGTGACTGGGATGCCGAGGATCACAAAACAAGGTGTGCATAACCATGCAAATATACTTGGTGCCCTTATTTTTTACCCCTCAATCGATGTCTCGGTTAACCACACACGCTCCACCGATACTATGATAAACATTAATTTACCCTTTGACTACCTTGTTAAATCAAGCTAGTGTATCGGTTAACCACACACGCTCCACTAACCGACTTAAGCAAAGTGCAAAGTGTAATTTCATGGGTTAGCATCAAATTCACATTTTCCTAAGTAACTATGATTGGGTATTACTAAGAGTTTAGTTACTTAGTATTTATCATTAATACTTTTAATGAAGGGAGAATTATAGTCCTTGTCTTACCTGTTCGGCTAACAGCCCTCCACTAGTCAAGGAAACGGTGGGTGAGAGTGGACACCTATTAAACTACCATTTTATAGGCAGTAACCTTATACCCCCCCTTATAGAACGGCTTCGTGAATGAGTCCTACCAATGGTAAGACGACTTGCTCTTATATATATATATATATATATATATATATATATATATATATATATATATATATATTATTAACTTATAATATTATAAAGTATAAGGGTTGAATTTTAACTTTTAAAATTCTAAGGGCTTAACTTGGAATTAAAGTATTCATGGGAAAACTTTACAAATTCCAAAAATTGAGGGCAATTTTTGAAACTATTCAAAGCTCTTGTATTCTCATAAATTATGAGTTTAATTAAAGTTTTAAAATTTTTTAATGAAGAGACTCTTGAACATCTATAACTTGAGGACAAGTTATGGAGTCATAAAACAATTTAATAAGGAAAAAGACTTCATTTTGTAACCTATGGCAACTTTTATGAGTTTTAAGATTTATAAATGTGACTTTTCATATAACATGAAGACAAGTTACAAAAACACATCTTATGAACAGTTTTTAGATTAATTTGGATTGAAAACAAGTAACACATATTTCTCATTAATCTAAAATAACTCATAAAACAAGGTAACACAAAAAAAAACTTTTGGTAATCCATAACTTGAGGAAAAATTATGGAATCCATTAAAAATACATTTAGATCAAGATTAACTAATAGTCACTTTTATAAATAATTCCTATGATCTACCAAAACTCATAGGCATGAACAACTTATATCAACAATTTCCAGAATTACATCAACATAAATAAAACTTGAAATTTTCATTTTAACCTTGACATTGGTTTACTATAGTCATTACCACATTAAAAACAGGTTTTATAAGTCCAAAACAGCTTAAGGTAATGATTCTAAACCAATTCCAGCTTTAAAACTCGAAGATATGGTTTCTGGGGGTTCAACTCGTCGAGTGCACGAACCAACTCGGCGAGTTGGATGAGTTTTGTCTTGGACTCGTCGGTCCCTTCATGGACTCGTCGAGTCCTCTGTCTAGACAGCACAAATCTTCAATTTTCAGTCAATTTTTGCAAGTATAACAAGAAAACAAGCCTAGGCACTGATACCACTATTAGGTTTTTGAGCATTCTAACACTCTTATGGTGTACATCCAACCATACATGTAACATCCTGATTTCCCAGGTATATTATTTTATTTAATTGTTTTGAATTATGGGAAGGAACTCGGCGAGTTGATGCGTAGACTCGCCGAGTAGGGTCGCGATTGTTTATCTAACTTTGCTTTGGACTCGGCGAGTCCATGAGTGGACTCGGGGAGTCCACGCTGTTTAATGAAACCCTAAATTCCTGGGTTTGGAGCCTATATAAGGGCACTTATAGCCTCTCATTGCGGCTACCAGTCCCTTGAGAGAACCCTTAGAGAGCTAATTCGTTTTGGGAGAGAGGAAGTCACTTTTGGGCCTTTCTATTCCTTGTTTAGCAAGAAGAAGGTGGCAAGAGCAAGGAGTAGGTGAGATTCTAGCAGATCCAGAGTCCAGAGGCTTCATTTTGAGGTAATGGTTCAAATCTCCTTCAGTTTTAGGGTTGATCTTTAGAGTTAGGGTTTTATAACCCCTTTGGAGAGTGATTATGTGAAGCAAATGGTCCCTCTTCGCGTTTGTGCCTTGGATGTGGACTCAAAGAGGTCCAAAGACCTTAACCCTTGGAGCTTTTTGGGGTATTATGGAGTCATTGGACCTAGGTGGTTATTTTTGGGACCAAATCTCCTTTTGTTGCCTTGTGAGGGTTATACACGCATCAAGTTTTGAACTTTACGTCACATTCATGGTTGGGAAGGCCAGATCTATGGTTTGGGAAAGAAGATCTGACCTCAGAAGGTCAATAGAGTTTGTGCATGGCATGAACTCGCCGAGTTTTTCTTGAGACTCGGCGAGTAGGGTTGGGTTTTCACGTAAAGTGTTCAGCGAGTAGACTCGCCGGGTTGGGGGATGACCTAGTGAGTCAAGGAGAGTCAATATGGGGTGAGTCAAGCCGGAACTCGCCGAGTTGTTCTTGAGACTCGGTGAGTTGAGTCGTGGTTTGCCCGCGATTCATGCCAGGTGGAACTCGTCGAGTTAGGGAAGTACTCGACGTGCCAAGACAGGATCCTAGGGAGTCAGTGAACGCGTATAGACTCGCCGAGTCCCTTTGGTGCACTCGCCGAGTCCGGTCAAAGTTGACTGTTGACCAGAGTTGACCAGTGTTCACTTGATAGGGTTAGTCAACCTTAGTTGTAAAAGTGTTAATTAGAGATATATTGTATTATATGAAGATTATAGCTTGGGGGATCGAGCACGAGTGATTTCAGGGATTTGCGAGTTATCGAGATACACGAGGTGAGTCTTCTCACTATACTCTACCTTGAGTAGGTAACCAGAGTTATGTGATAGAGTATTTGTATGTTGTGTATGTTATGTGTTGTACCGCATTATTTCTATGTTATTTATGTTGTGCATGTTTACAAAGTTAAAACCGGAAGATTCCCAGAGTTAGAACCTGAGGGTTCACATAGTTTGGGTGCACGGACCCACAGAGTTATAGCCTCGAGTGGCTAATATGTGTTATATGTTGTATTTTGGGGAACTCACTAAGCTTCGTGCTTACAGTGTTTTGTGTTATGTGTTTTAGGTTTCTTTCAGGATCACGGAATGGCACCGGCTTGATTGTACACACCAGCGAAAGAGTCATATTTTGAGGCTCCTGGTTTATTATGCAAGCAAAAATGGAATTATGTTTTGTAATTTGATTATGAATGAGATTTTAAGAAAAGTGTTTTTAAGAGTTAAACCATTATTTTTAAATGAAAATTTGTTTTGAAATTTATGGTGTTACAATTTGATATCAGAGCCTTGGTTTGAGGGATTCGGATGCACCTTCAGGTAAATCTGGACTCAAACTGAGGAAGTAAGAAAAGTTTTCAAAGAAATAATTTTCTAAAGTGAATAAGATTTCAAAGAGAAAGCAAGGAAGAGCAGTGTGTACAATCAGCCAGAGCCCGAACGGTGATTTCCTAAAATACCATGACTTTTGTGATGCCTTAGCCTACGAATTGTTTTTATATGCGATGTGCTTTTGAGTATGTGATGAGTGAGAATATTTAGTTGGAATCCTTTAGGGGATTTGAGTAGAGGAGTAATCTAGGGGAGATACCTAGATGAGTACTGTGGTACTTAGCGAAAGAATACTTAGAACCCGCGAGGGGAAGAGTTGCAGAGTTTAGTGATAATTTCAAGGATGAGTAGAGCAAGCGGAGTTATCACCCAGAGTGAGTCCTATGTATTCTTCGACGCTTGAATGCTGCTTGCTTTGGGCTTCGTGGAACTCTCGATGATGGGAGTCAGCTACCAAGAGAATATGACGATATTCAGCAGGTAGATGGTTGGCATCATTAGGAGCTCTTCAGCAGCTGATGGCAGAGAAGTGTGGGAATCTAGGAAGAGCCTAGGGAGTAACCTTAGCCAGATGAGTGCACCGGCAAAGTAGAGAGTTTCGTTGGGGAGCGAGCACGCACGACGGAATTGGTGAACGAGAAGGTCGACCCGCTACTTAGGAGCTCCGGGATAGTCCGTGTGGGAAGTATAGGTAGATGTGGCAGGTAGTATGGGCCCGTATTACTAAAAGCAGAGGACCCATACTTGATAAAAGGAGTATTTTGAAGGTTCTAATGAGCGGAATGAGGAGTGATGTTATGGTTCGAGTACTATACACCGGAGCAGATAGAGGAGTGATGTTATGGTTCCAGTACCATGCATCAGAGCGGATTAAGGAGTGGTGTTATGGTTCGAGTACCATGCATCAGAGCAGATTGAGGAGTGATGTTATGGTTCGAGTACCATGCATCAGAGCGGATTAAGGAGTGATGTTATGGTTCGAGTACCATACATCGGAGCGGATTGAGGAGTGATGTTATGGTTCGAGTACCATACATCGTATCAGATTGAGGATTGTTGTTATGGTCCAAGTACCATACATCGGAGCAGATCGAGGAGTGAAGTTATGGTTCGAGTTCCATACATCGGAGCGGATGGAGGAGTGATGTTATGGTCCGAGTACCATACATCGGAGCAGATGGAGGAGTGATGCTACGTTTCGTGTACCATACACCGGAGCATATTAAGAAGAGATGTCATGGGATGAGTACCATAGTTCGTATTGAATGATGCTCGTGGATCTTCGGTTATCCGATCATGATTGATGAGGTAGAGATTGGACGCTATGGGTTTTAGGCCAGTGAGCCATGATTGAGTTCGAAGAGGCGTCCTTTGAGAGGGAGGTCGAGAGCCTTTCAGAGTATTTTGGTAAGGAGTCAGAGGGAGGGGAGAATTTCAGTCCGAGTTGAGCAATCGGTTGATAGAGGAGATATCACCTTCTATGACCTGGGCGGTGCTATTTATGTCCGTGTGCAAAACATGAGAGGCATGATGTTTTAGTTTTGGGTTTAGGGGTAAACCCTGTAGGTTGTCATTGAGGATGATTTTCCATCAGAGTATCAGGTAGCATGTGTGCTGCGAGGCAGTAATTTACCATGAGCAGATAGTCAGTTGGGACTGAGATAGTCGAGGACCACATTACGCCAATTTGAGTATAGTAGGGCTTATTGTAGAGGTATCATTAGGGAGTCCAATTGAGTTTATCAGTGTAGTGGCTTTTCTATCTATGTTGGGTATTGAATATGGGAGTGGGTCCATGTTCTTGGGAAGATCCATGTGATGGAACATTGGTTGATGAGTCGAGGTGGGGGAGTATGATGATTTCGTGGTCCAGTCTATGAGTCAGTGATGTTATTGGACAGTTGAGTTGTTTGATTTTGGATTGGTACGAGACTTGGAACGACTAGAGGCAGTCGTGACGAGAAGTTCTTGAGGATATCATCTGAGGTTCAGAGTATATGGATCGATTGATTTCCTTAAAGGGGATTATCGGGCATTGCTTAGCAATTTCCAGGGGTAGGTGCGTTATTGTTGATGAAAATCGTTTGTGAGATTGTTGATGTGTCAGATAGTGATGGTTCGAACCCTATGTAGGGTAGAACCGGGTGGTTTATTGAGAGAACCAGAGATTTGTGCAAGAGCGGTTAGGGGTTGGATACAGAAACCTGCGACTTGAATTCATGAGATCAGGGTCATTGGTGATCAAGGAAAGGTGCAGGGCGAGATAATGCATGTGGTATATGTCTGAGAGAAGGATGGGTGTCTCCACGGCGGGTGGTCAATGGCAGGAATCTGGTGGTCAGAGTCGTTTCAAGTGGAAGACTCGTAATGATGGTATGAGCAGTTGAGAAATTATGGGTGGAAATATGGGTAGAAGATTGTTGAGTAGCCAACTCTCGGGCTGGGATGTGTATTCTTGCTTGGATTTTAAGTAGTAGTGGAAAGGGTTTCGGAGGATCATCAATGTGTTATGAAGAGTTAAGCGCCTTCCTTGTATTCCAATTGAGTGTTTGGATGCACTGAAGTTGCGCATTGAGTGAAATAGGAAATTATTATGGGATTCAGAGGAAATGTATTGATGTACGTGTATGGTGCTGGGAGTAAGGGAATCAGTGGTAGAGGGAGGACATTGTGATGCTCTGTTATGGTGTTCCATGGTTTCTGCATATAGCGTCCCGATTTCGGAGTTATTTAGAGTCTTCGGTTTAAGACGACCAGTGATGTATCATGAATCTACGGTTCCAGTGGGAGCCCTTCGTGTATTGTCATCAAGAGGGATTATTTAAGGAATTGGATCTCCGCAGAGGTAGGTTCTGTGTTATGGCGGTTGCCGCCAGAGTCTATAATGCATATCGGAGAAAGTGTGTGTGTGACTATCTATGATAGTCTTCGGTGCATGAGTTAGTGAACATAGTGTGGCTTTGTAATGAGAACGAGAGTATAGGATGAAGCTACGGGGAGCCGTAGTATTCACCAGTCAGAGGGTGTTGTGATGCTACAGGGAACCGTAGTACTCACAAGTCAGAGAGAGAGAGAGAGAGAGAGATAGAGAGAGTCGTGATGCTATGGGGAGCCGTAGTACTCACAAGACAGAGGGAGGGAGTTGTGGTACTACGGGGAGCCGTAGTACTCACTAGTTAGTTGGTATTGTGATACTACGGGGAGTCGTATTATCACTAGTCAGAGGCTGTTGTAATGTTGCGGGAGGCCATAGTACCCACTAGACGGCAAGAGAGTATGATGATGGAGTGTTATCCGAAAAGTGCATGATGCAGAAGAGTTTTAGGCTTGAGTAGCCCTAGTGTTGAGCTTATGGACCCTAGTGGTTAAACCGGGGTGAGACTGGGGTCTCCGTCTCTGTCGGGAGGGTCAGCGAGGCGCGCGGGAGAATATGCGCAGCAGACGCCAGAGGTTAGAGCTAAGACGATCTTCGATATTTTAAGAGGGAAAGGGAATTTCGTGACTTGCGTGTCACTGGGCCGTGATAGTAGTCACGGGGAGGAAGTTGGTGAGATATTTTGGATCATGTTATGTGTGACCTTTGGGGGCCAAAAGCTGACCCGGTCCTCGGTATCGAAGATGAATACAAGAAATGAGCTAGAGTTTGCCATGGTGATGTCTGTGGACACTTCGAAGTGAGCGAACGATTCAGACGCTCGAGGATATTCTTCAAGCATGTGTATTAGATTTCGAGGGGAAATTGTAGCCCGTATTTGCCCTTGGTGGAGTTTTCCTACAGTAACGTCCATCATTAGTGCATCGGTATGCCACCCTTTGAGTTGCTGTAGGAGGGAGGCGTCGGACCCCATTTGCTGGGGAGAGGTAGGGTAACGTGTGATGAGAAGTACAGAGATCGTGCTTTTGATGTCATAGCAGATACAGCGGGTCAGGCAGAGGTTGTTGACCGCTTAGAGTCGCTAGAAGAGTTATATGGACAGGCGTCGGTCCAAGCTCGAATTTTTGGTCGGTGACTTTGTACTCCTGAAGGCCTCTCCTTGGAAAGGAGTGATCCGATTCAGGAAGAGGGGCAAGTTGGGGCCCCGATATATCGGTCCTTTTCGGGTGATCGCGAGGGTAGGCAGGGTAGCCTACTGGTTGGAGCTACATGTAGAGCTTGGTCAGATCCATGACACTTTCCATGTGTCGCAATTGTGAAAGTGTATAGTCGATGACTCGGCAGTAGTGCTATTAGAGGATATTCAGGTGGATGTGGGCCTAAACTTTGTTAAGATACCGGTGGATATTCAGGATCGAAAGATCAAGGTTCTGAGGAACAAAGAGGTGCCTCTGGTGCCGGTCCAATGGCAACACCGGAAGGGGTCAGAGCTTACTTGGGAGCCGGAGTGTGAGACGTGGGGGAGAATTGTAACATCCTGATTTCCCAGGTATATTATTTTATTTAATTGTTTTGAATTATGGGAAGGAACTCGGCGAGTTGATGCGTAGACTCGCCGAGTAGGGTCGCGATTGTTTATCTAACTTTGCTTTGGACTCGGCGAGTCCATGAGTGGACTCGGGGAGTCCACGCTGTTTAATGAAACCCTAAATTCCTGGGTTTGGAGCCTATATAAGGGCACTTATAGCCTCTCATTGCGGCTACCAGTCCCTTGAGAGAACCCTTAGAGAGCTAATTCGTTTTGGGAGAGAGGAAGTCACTTTTGGGCCTTTCTATTCCTTGTTTAGCAAGAAGAAGGTGGCAAGAGCAAGGAGTAGGTGAGATTCTAGCAGATCCAGAGTCCAGAGGCTTCATTTTGAGGTAATGGTTCAAATCTCCTTCAGTTTTAGGGTTGATCTTTAGAGTTAGGGTTTTATAACCCCTTTGGAGAGTGATTATGTGAAGCAAATGGTCCCTCTTCGCGTTTGTGCCTTGGATGTGGACTCAAAGAGGTCCAAAGACCTTAACCCTTGGAGCTTTTTGGGGTATTATGGAGTCATTGGACCTAGGTGGTTATTTTTGGGACCAAATCTCCTTTTGTTGCCTTGTGAGGGTTATACACGCATCAAGTTTTGAACTTTACGTCACATTCATGGTTGGGAAGGCCAGATCTATGGTTTGGGAAAGAAGATCTGACCTCAGAAGGTCAATAGAGTTTGTGCATGGCATGAACTCGCCGAGTTTTTCTTGAGACTCGGCGAGTAGGGTTGGGTTTTCACGTAAAGTGTTCAGCGAGTAGACTCGCCGGGTTGGGGGATGACCTAGTGAGTCAAGGAGAGTCAATATGGGGTGAGTCAAGCCGGAACTCGCCGAGTTGTTCTTGAGACTCGGCGAGTTGAGTTGTGATTGCCACGCGATTGATGCCATGTGGAACTCGTCGAGTTAGGGAGTTACTCGACGTGCCAAGAGAGGATCCGAGGGAGTCAGTGAACGCGTATAGAGTCGCCGAGTCGCTTTGGTGCACTCGCCGAGTCGCTTTGGTGCACTCGCCGAGTCCGATCAAAGTTGACTGTTGACTAGAGTGAACGAGTGTTGACTTGATAGGGTTAGTCAACCTTAATTAGAGATATATTGTATTATAGGAAGATTATAGCTCGGGGGATCGAGCACGAATGATTTCAAGGATTTGCGAGTTATCGAGATACACGAGGTGAGTCTTCTCACTATACTTTACCTTGAGTAGGTAACCAAAGTTATGTGATAGAGTATTTGTATGTTGTGTATGTTATGTGTTGTACTTCATTATTTCTATGTGATTTATGCCGTGCGTGTTTACAGAGTTAGAACCGGAAGGTTCCCAGAGTTAGAACCTGAGGGTTCATAGAGTTTGGGTGCACGGACCCACAGAGTTATAGCCTCAAGTGGCTAATATGTGTTATATGTGGTATTTGGGGGAACTCACTAAGCTTCGTGCTTACAGTGTTTTGTGTTATGTGTTTCAGGTTTCTTTCAAGATCACGGAACGGTACCGGCTTGATTGTACACACTAGCGAAAGAGTCATATTTTGAGGATCCTGGTTTATTATGCAAGTGAAAACAGAATTATGTTTTTTAATTTGATTATGAATGACATTTTAAGAAAAGGGTTTTTAAGAGTTAAACCATTATTTTTAAATGAAAATTTGCTTTGAAATTTATGGTGTTACAATACATACCTTGGATCTATGTTTTCTCTATTATACATGCAAATATGAATATTCCAAGGTATTACCCTAACTAGCATACAGTCTTTATGATACTTGGGTAATAACATAGATATAAAAAATAACTTGTTGATGTAGCTTGACTCCATGAAGCTCGAGAGCCTAGTGCCCCAAGTGTGACACTTCAAATGGTTCACACAACAGCATCAACACTTGGAATAACTATGAGAAGAAGACATGATACATGGAAATCAGCTTGCCCTCCATTTTATGCACTAGTGCCAATTTCTTGAACTAAAGGGGTCCTTATATAGTGTGTGCATTAGGGTTACACCATGTAACCCATGACTTTACCCATTCCTTATGCTTCATGGGTTTTAAACTCCATAGAGTATGCAAGGGTCACCACATGGGTTAAACCCAACATAAGGAATCATGGATCATAAGCCCACATATATAAGAATGAATGGTTTACACAATCAATCCCCATATATTTAATTAATCTCTTTTTGATCACTAAATTAAGTCTAAATGAATTCTTGATCAATACTAATTAAATAACATGATCTCATATTAATATATTAGAACTTATAATATATTAATATTTCACAAATGTCTTCTTCTCATAAACGGTCTATCCAAATGTTCTGATGCCATGCAACCTAAATGGACCATGCCGAGTCGGGTCAAGTACATACCAATTATAGTTATGGACTTAGACACTAATCCAACACAAAGTTCTACAGAGGATTGGGAACCAAGCTTACAAGCTCAAATTACCTGAAGAACTAGATGGTATTCATAACACTTGCCATGTGTGTTATTTGAGGAACTTCACCGGAGAAGTTCCCGACATACTTCCAATCTCAGAATTAAGAATGGGTGATAATAAGAGGCTGATTGAAGAGATTGAGACAATTATTTACCGTCAGGCTAAGAAGTTATGACACAAGATGGTCGACTTAGTGCTAGTCCGTTGGAAACATTCGAATGGGCCGAATCTCACATGGGAAACAGAGAGAGACATGACGAGTCGCTACTCGCATCTATTTGCTAATGCATGATTCCAGGACGGAATCATCCTAAAGGGGAGAGAATTGTAACACCTGGGTTTCAGCGCTAAGCAATTTAGATGATGTAATAGTTTAGGTCAACTATTATAACTCTTTTTGAAGTAATAAAAAATGAAATACTTGAGTATTACGTGAATTATGTGTTTATTACTTATTTATAAATGTATAATTACTAGAGAATAATAATAAGCATCAAAATTAAAGTGTGATATAACCCCGATATCTTTACATAATGTTGTAGTGGTCGAAACAAGCATTTCGAGGATATAAAGAACGCCGAAATCCGAGATATAAGGAAGAAGTTATGACCCGTCGAAGTTTCGGATTAGCAGTGTACTGCCCGGAGTTCGAATATTAGATCGAGCGGTTTTTAGCCGACACAACCTAAACAAGAATCAAAGATCTCTTTATTAGTACCGTAACGATAAAAAGACAGATGAAAACGGACGTCGGATGAAGAAGTTATGAGATTTTAACAGACCAATCCTGTCCCGACCTGTTAATAATGTAACTTTTAAAATAAATTCAAAATTAGCTGACGGAGTCTAAACGAGAGTTTTAGAATACATTCCAACCTGCGCGTGGATATAAAGAACGTTGAAAACGGAGCTCGTATGCGAAAGTTATGATTTTTAGAAGTCGGAAAGTAAAATTGTGAGACTAGTTGTAAAGATAGTGACGTGGCCGAACCACAGCCCTTCGATGATGGTCTTAGAACTCGCTTCGGATGAAGACACGTCGCATCTCTCTATACCCAGTGTCTGATATCGGAATGCGGCACGTACGCCTTACCCTTCCTCGGTCCAGCTTCGTCCACGCTGGCCCAGGAGATCATTGACACGTAAGTATGGCTTCAGATGTACGCCGTGTGTACTTTGGTTCTACGCCCCGCGTAGCAAGGCCTCTCGGCCTATAAAAGGGAACTGAGGGCAGCCTCATTTCTTGCACCTTTCCACCTTTTTTCTCTCATTAGTTTCTCTCTCTACCACCCTAACCCCCTCCTAAAGCCTCGGTAAACCCCCTAGCACTCGAAGGAAGCCCCGAGGCTCCCGGATTCCCGAGAATAACGGTCTTTCAGTTTAGAAACACTGGTCCAGAAGTCTGGTTTTCTATAAAACCCGTTGTAAGTGAGCTATGCCTATGCTATTTTTGGTAGAGCTTTTATTATATTATAGTAAGTTTATTAGGAACTTATAATAAGTACTTGGGATACTTTTATGGGTTATATAACTAAAGTTTAACGCTTATATGACATTAATAATAGCTAGACTATTAATTAGTCTCGGTGAATGATATACTAAACCCTAGTGGTAATGATACTAGGTTTTAACGAAGGAAATTGTTTCAAAGAGTAACGAAGCGTTGACTAATTTCGGAATCACCACCTTAATAGGTGAGTGCATAGTTACTTTCATCTTACACATTAATATGAAGTATTATATATAAATTACATGCTAAGTGTGAATATTATCCGAATACTTGTCGTATGTGTTGGATGAATGATGTTATACATGTTTTAAATGATTTAAACTGTATAAGTATTTTATATCTAAAAAATGTTGGGGTAAAACATGGGTAGATGTACTAAGACGATGTGTGATAAAATGATGAGAGGCCTCGATGTTGTTGTTGTTGATTTTGTCATCTAGCGGAGTATGAATGACGATTACGGACTCTTCTGGACAGTTCAGTGGAACGCTAGTAGGCTCGCAACCTGTACGTGTTTGAGGACGATGTGTTCACCGGTGTACTCCATCCCCCATATGGTTGTCTTAAGTACATTTATTTCTGAGGAATCCCTTTAGCATTAGTGTCCATCCCAATGTTGATCCTTTGTCTGGGTCCCTTATGATAGGTGTTTTAGGGACGTAATGTGTGGATAACGAGAACGGGTAATCGGGCTATTGTTGGTTGATGAAATTAATAAACTTAATTATTGTGGGTTGAAAATCTTATGTGCTTACCAGGCTCCCAAGCCTGACCCACTAAGTTTCATGTATTACAGGTAGTGGCGCTCGAGCATATATGTGATGTTTTGGATGAGGGATTACGAATATAGGCTTGTAGATATTAAATAATGTAGTAAGGCCTATATTGTATTGCTTATGCTTTTGATCTGTATCAAACATGACATCCCGAGTCTTTTTAATGAAATATATTTCTACGGAAATGCTTTGATAAATCTTTAGGATACTTTTATTTTGGGAACAAATTCCACAACACTTTTATGTAATATATTACTCTGATTTTCAAACAAGCATACACAAAATCGGTCTTTTCTGATCGTGAAAATGGAGATGTCATAGTGAAGCAGGGTTAAATCCTCAGGGACACATGCCTTTTGCATCAGCCACATCTAGTCAAGAAACCGAATATAAAAGGGGTTTTTAATAATAAACTAAAAACTAAAAATGCAGTGATATTAAATTAAACAAAAATCAATATAAAAAAACGATTTCAGCTCTACTGCAACTTTCCTAATCATGTAGCTGGTGCATATCTGAATATTTTAGATGCATTCTATCTAAGCTCGTAATGAGAAAAACTAACTAGATCTAGTATAATATCTTTAACCTAAACTAGTTAATCTAAACATGCTCTTTAGTTAACACTAACTTTTTACTATTCAACCAAATAAGCTCTTAATTAAATCATAAAAATTGCATTAGGATTTATGTAAAATTCCCAGCAATATCCAATACCTCTCACAAGCTCAAAAGCGTAAAGAATTGGTTTTTCAGTTTATAATAAAGTTAAATCCCAAACATGGAACCGATTTATGTCATGTTACTTATTACCAATTTATTAGAACTATTATTGATTCTATTAATTGATTAAATGGAATGATAAAACCCTAGCTAGGTAATCAGACTAACAAGAATGTAAAACCAAATATTCATTAAGCTCAAAACCAAAAAATCTAAATAGAAACACAAAACGAAGATCATATCTGAAAGTTAATCACATGAAAAGTACTAGTCCATGTAGAACTGAAAACTAAAGTTCAGCCAAACATGGCGACAAACGAAATCAAACTAGATAAAGGAAACATTTACTGAATAATCTAGATATACTAAATGGGTGAGATGATTCGCAGTCTTCAGATCTTCAAAAGTTGCTGAAAGAATTAAAAAATAGCCTTCATAAATGATTTTATTCGTATGGAATTATCCAACCCTTACAACCGATTTATGAGGGTTGTATTTATACTCATGGTGGAAGCTTCCAGGACAAGAAAACGGATAACATGCAATCACATGTTTTTAGGCTCCGATTGCAGGCTTTCAAGAAAAGATGGCACGTGCATTTTTAATGAAGTAGTATGCAATTTTGGTCTTTTTTTTGGCAAAGTTGCGATCTCGTAAGGCTAATTTGTCATTTCATTTTTCGAGTTTTTACTCCCAGATGAATTTTTGGCACTAAAAAACATCAAAGAGAAGTTATGAGCATGGTTACGATCGATAAAGGCTCCATGTGATTGCATGGACAAGAGTTGCTAAGACTTTTTAAATTCCGTCTAGTTTTCATAACATTTTGAATCTATTCAATTGGAGTTACAATTCATGAGATATGGTAAAAACACTGACAGGGGGTCAAAGTTGCCAACAACATCGTTAAGCTTCAGATTATAGAATCTATGTTCGTGTAATCACTTCTATCGAATGTTTCTTGTCCAAAACATCTTCCAAGAATTCCTCAGAATCCTTCATACGTTATTACTCCATTTTAAGCTTCACACGTGCATCCAACTACTCCTAAAGCACTGCTCCACTCGAGCTATCTGAAATTGACATAAAAACATGAGCAGTATGAGAATTCTAATGAAATACATGAGCAAAACATTATTTAAATAAATGAGATGAAAATGTACAAAATATTATCTTAAGTGATAATAAAAACTACCCTAAAAGATGCATAAAAGGGCATCTAACAAATCTCTCCAATCTTGAACCTAACGGAAAAAATAGATGTCATAATAATAATTTAAAATAAAAAGAAAAAAAAACTTAAACTAAAATACTTCACTCTTTTTTGTCACATCTTTAGATTTCACATCAAGGAAGCTCCAATCAAAAAACTACATAGACAACAGTCTCAATACTTTATATTACCGATTCATAATTATATTTAATTAGTCAAACCTAACTTGAGCAAATAAATTTTACGGTTAATTAAATTTGTGAATATAATGTAAAAAATAATTTCACAAAAATTCATTTATAAAAACTTAGCTTGACTAAACCCTCCCTTTTTTTCAAACTCGTCTAGTAAACGTGGTAAGTTCCATTATGGACAAAAAATCCAAGCTGACCCCTACGATTCTATTATTGGGGGATCAATCTCATTATACCACACGTCTTCTTTGTCTTGATCAACTCTTCAGATTTAACTTGCTTGCTTCTTGATTTCGACTTGTACTTGACATGGATTTGACATTGAATTTCTGATTTCTTCAAGTTGCTTGATGTACCATTTCTAACATATATATTGATTGGGCGCGAATTTTACTTTGAGGCCCACCATATCTTCAATACTTTGAAAATGATAAATAATTGTGGGAATAACGAGAGTTCCCTCCCAACCTCAAAAGGCGTAGAAACTATAGGGTACAATACTTCAAGTAATGATAAGGGTTATCCAATCTAGGTTTTTTTTAAGGAATTCAAGGAAATTATTTTTGAAACACTGTTCATTTTTCCATCCCAAAAATTGCATTGTAAAAATTATTTGATTCTTATGTTAGTTCATATTGATAACATTTAAAGCACTTGAAAACATAATTCTTAGAATTGATTATGAGACTATTATTTTCGCTAACTATCACACTTAATGTTAACAAAGCTATCGAATGTAAATAATATCCCCAACTCATGTAATTCTTTAATTTTTTTTGAAATTTTCATTTTTTGGATTTTGATAAGCAAAAAATAAAAATTAACCAGAAATAAAAATCTTTTTCTACTTTTTTTTTATGAATGCATAAAAATAAAAATAGAAAATATAAATATTTTTGGATTTTCGAATTTTTAATACGTAAACAAAATGCAAAAAGAAAAATAAAATAAACATTGATAATTTTAAATGAAAAAATGAAAAATTAAAATTTTTAACAAAAAGTAAAATGCAAATATTTACACTAACCCCCTCTCCAAGCTTAAAATGATGCATTGTCCTCAATTCTCAGAGAGGAATGAACAGGTCAATAAAGCATATAAAAACAAAGAGGGTGCAACTATGAAAGAATGTACCTGATAAGTTTGCAGAAATCTGATTTTGATGAAGATGTGGTGAAAAATCTGAATTTTTTTAGCAACTTTTTTGATCCTGTGATTTCTTTAAGCTTGCTTAGAACTGCGACTATCTCTTCATTGAAAACATAAAAACTAAAAAATACGAGTAGGGTTGCCTCACAGGAAGCTACACATTTTTAAAGTCGTTGGCTCCATTTTTCCCAACAAGATTATTAACTGTTGTGGTTGGGACTTCTCTGAAGCTAAACTCTTTTTCTTTTGACTCTAGATCCCTTCAAATATGGCAATATGGGTGGATCTAAAACTCGTGCAACAAACTTGAAAGACTCTAGATTGTCAACAGATAATTCTTTCAGACTATTTGATTTCTTTCTATTTCTGATCTTCTTTTCCTTGCCAGAAGTCTTCTCTTTTCTTTTCTTTAAACTTTCTTCTTTTCATATTTATACAACAAACTTCCTCAATATAAATCATCACTTTTTTTCTCTCTCCTTCCAAAAGTTGGTTTCTTTTCAAAATTTTATCTGATTTTTCTTCAGCAAGAATCAGATACTCCTCCTTCACTTCCCTAATCTTATCTTCTTCCAGCTCCTCTAATGTATATGATAAATTCCTGTCTGCAAAATTTTCTTGCACAAAGACATTAGAAAACCCACAGAAACCTTGTAATAAAGGACTGTCAGTACCCATATAAGTGAGAAATATTTTTAGAAGGAAAATCATCATTATTAATTTGAAATTTAACCACTTCCTCATCAAACACCATTGAAATCATTCAATTATAAACATCAATTTTTGTTTTTGCAGTTTCATAAATGGCCATCCAAAAATAATAGAGTTTGCATCTGAAGTGTCCAAGTTTCCCATGTCCAAAATATAAAAATCAACAGGAAAAATTAGATTATCCACTTGGACAAGAACATCCTCCAGCATACCTTTTCTGTGTACTGTCGAGTGGTAAGTCAACTGTATAATTGTCCTGGTCTTTTCTAAATTTCACATTTTTAATTTTTCAAAAATAGAATATGGAAGGACATTAACTGAGGCTGATAAGTCAAGCATGACTTTTGAAAAATTTAGGTTCCCAAATTTACAAGGAACTGAGAAAATCCTCGGATGCTTGGAAATTGGAGGAAAACCTTTGTGCATAATAGCGGAAATGTTTTCACCAACTTTAATTTTTTTCATTAGATTTCAAATCTTTTCATTGAAGCGTATAATTCTTTTAGAAACTTAGCGTAACGAGGAATGTTTTTTATAACATCTAGAAATGGGATATTTACCTCCACCTTATGAAAAGTGTCCATGATTTCCTCGTCCTCATGCTCGCGTTTTGTGCTTCTCAGTCGCGATGGAAGGGCGGTAGTAGGTTTTACTCCTTCATAATTGCCTTGGGTGGTCTTGGAATTTCTTTTTCTTTATCTTCTTCAACCAACACTTCCTCATACTCTTCAGCTTCATCTCCTTTTTCTATCTCTTCCACATCTTCTTCTTCTTCTTCTAGAACTTCTTCAAATTCTTCTACAACTTTGTCTTCTGGTTCAGATAAGCTTCGGCCCTATATGTTTTCCCACTTCTCAAGCAAATAAGACTCTCATTGTGCTTTGGATTTTTTTTTTTGTGTCCTCGTAACTTTCCTTGAGATTCCAGCCGACACATAAAAGTGTCAAGTTAAGACACCTACTATTCCAAATTTTTTATAATGGCTCTGGTTTCGTTCTGGAACGCTTGGGTGCTTGTGGCAAGACTCTTCACTATATCTTCTAAGGTCACACTGGAACTACTATGTTGTTGTTGTATGTTCCGATTCTGGTAATTCGAATTCTGGAAGTTGGGCTGAAAATGAGAATTTTGCTGATTCTAGTAAATTTTGTTGAAAACCCGGCTGCTGAAAATTCCGTTGCTGCTAAAATCCAAGTGGAAGCTGAAATTGTTGTTTCTGCTAATAATTATTCTTAAAATTCTATTGGTAGCCATTAATAACTTTGACTGCATTTGTATCCTCTTGCAATATTGGGCAGATATCAGTTGGATGCCCAGTTTTGCAGCAGAAGCCGCAAGCTTTGATTATTGACTCGATACCTTTTGTTTTGTCAGTAAGAGGACAACCTTAGTCAATTCTAAAATCTAAGATTCCAGGTGGACATTACTTATTTCTTTGACCCCTCTTGGCTAGTTCGGATACCACTCTTCTTTAGTTGTCGAGTGTTTAGAGTTGATCACCACCTTCTCGATCAGCTCTCTGATTCCAGTTGGTGTCATATCATCCAAGGAACCACCATTGGAAGCATTTATAAGGCGCCTCTCCATAGGTCTCATGCCTTTACAAAAGCAATTATAAAGTTGATAATCGTTGATCCCATGTTAGGGACACCGAACCAGAAGCTTATTGAATCTTTCCGAGTGAATATGTAAAGCTTCTCTTCTTCCCTGTTTGATCCCATGGATTTATCTTTTGAGACTAGACACTCACGTTTCTAGAAAGTATTTCTCTAGAAACAACTTCGCGAGCTCTACCCAAGTGGTGGTGGAACCAGATGGGAGTTCACATAACCGTTCCTTTGTTGAATCATACAGCGAAAAGGGGAATGCCCTTAGCTTGATCTAGTCTTTAGTAACTGTATGTGGCTTCATTCCTCAACAAACCACATGAAATTCCTTGAGGAATTTATGTGGGTCTTTATTTTTTAGACCTAGAAATGCAGGAAGGAGTTGAATCAGCCCAATTTTAAGCTCAAAGTTTTGGGCTTCTGGAAACATAATGTAACGGGGCTATTGGTTGGCCGCTTATGTGGCCCACTCCCTGAGAGTCTTTTCTGCTTTTCTCCATTCATGGTTGATCCTTCGGATTCGAATTCTAAAGAATATTTGGGTTCGGATTTAGCAAAAGAAGGTGGGGAATACATTTTATAAGGGTTGTTTTGAGGAGAAGATGGGGGTACTTTTGGAAAAACAGATCTGATTCGTTCCATAAGGGAGTGCATTGTGGTGTGGAGGCTTCTGGAGGTAGGGATGAAGATAAACCAAAGAGACCACCTGATCATTTCTTTCTTGTTGCTTCTTTCTTCAGTCTCCTTGTGGTTCAGTCGATTTCTGGATCAAAAGCTAGAGGTATACATGAACAAAAAATTATTGACATAAAACTATTAGAAAACATCGTGTCCCCAAAAACAATGCCAATTTGTTAACACTTTTAATACTATGCTGCACTAAAAATATAGCATAGGGAAGAATGCTCGAATCCTCAGGGACACAGCCTAAAAATCAATACCTTTTTGCACCAGGAACATCTAGTCAAGAAAAAGAATATAAAAGTAGATTTTAATTATAAACTAAAAACAAAAAATGCAGTGATATTAAATTAAAACAAAATCGATATAAAAAATGATTTGAGCTCTGCTGTGACTTTCCTAATGATGTAACTGGTCCATATTTGATTATTAGACATGCATTCTATCTAAGCTCGTACTAAGAAAAACTAACAAACTCTAGTATAATCTCTTTTACCTAAACAAGTTAATCAAAACAAGTTCTACAATTAACCCTAACATTTTACTATTCAATCAAATAAGCTTTTAATTAAATCAGAAAAATTTCATTAAGATATATGTAAAATTCCTAGCAATATCCAATACTTCTCACAAACTGGGAAGCATAAAGTTTTGCATTTTAAGTTTATAATAAAGTCAAATCCCAAACACGGAACCGATTTATTACTTGTTACTTATTACCAATTTATTAGAACAATTACGGATTCTATTAATTGATTAATTGGAATGATAAAACCCTAGCTAGGTGATCAAACTCATAAGAATTTAAAATCAAAAGTTCATTAAGCTCAAAACTGAAAAATCTAAATTGAAACATAAAACGAAAATCAAATCTGAAAGCTAATCACATGAAAAGTACTAGTCTATGCATAACTAAAAACTAAATTCTAGCCAGACATGACCAAAAATGAAATCAAACTAGATAAAAGAAACATTACTGAATAATCTAGATAAACTAAATGGGTGAGATGATTCCCGGTCTTTAGATTTTCAAAAGTCGCCAAAAAAAAATTCAAAAATCGCCTTTAGAAGTGGTTTTCTTTATTTGGAATCGTCCAACCCATATAACTGATTATGAGGATTGTACTTATAATCAAAGTGGAAGCTTCTGGAACAAGAAACAGATAACATGTGATCGCATGTTTTGAGGCTGTGATTGCAGGTTTTCAAGAGAACATCTCACGAGCCTTTTTAATGAAGTATGATGCAATTTTGGGCTTTTTTTTTTTGGCAAAGTTGTGTTCGCATAAGGCTAAGTTGCAAATGTATGTTTTGAGCTTTTACTCCCAGATGAATTTTTGGGACTAAAAAACCTCGAAGACAAGTTGTGAGCAAAGTTGCGATCGCATAAAGGGTCCATGTGATTGCATGGACAAGAGTTACGATTACATGTTTAACCTAAGCCTTTTGAAATTCTGTCTAGTTATCAGAACTTTTTGAATCTCGTCAATTGGAGTTACCGTTAATGAGATACGGTCAAAATATAGACAGGAGGTCAAAGTTGCCAACAACATCCTTTAGCTTCAGATTGTAGAATCTATCTTCGTGTGATCAATTCGATCAAATGTTTCTTGTGAAAAACATCTTCCAAGCATTCCTCGGAATCCTTCATAAGTTATTACTCCATTTTAACCTTCAAACGTGCATCCAACTACTCATAAATCGTTGTTCCACTCGAACTATCTGAAATTGACATAAAAATATGAGCAGTATGAGAATTCTAATGAAATACATGAGTTAAACATTATTTAAATAAATGACATGCAATTGTAAAAAATATGATCCTAAATGATAATGAAGGCTACTCTAAAAGATGCATAAAATGACATCTAACATGGAGTAATTAAACGCTAAAGAAAATATTAAAATATACATATTTTTTAAAACGATCGTCTATATCTATATAATTATTATAAAAAATAAAAAAAAAAAGTCATCCAAAACATTGTGATTCAAGAAAAATCACAATTCTTTCACCTAACTTATTTTAAACCTCTATAACATTTCAATTTCCATAAAATTAATCACTTAAGTTTTTTCTAACTTAACTTTTATAATTATTAAGTTAATAGCATTTAATATTTGTTTTTATACGTTTTATAAGTGTTTAAAATGTTTTTTAAATAAAAAGATTTTAATAGATCTTTTAGTATTTTTTTATATGATTAAAAGTTATAGCGCTTATATTATTTGTTATCCGTAATATATAAAAGTTAACATACTAATGAGTATATAACTTGAGACATATTATAATGTTCTATAAAATCACAATTTAAATGAGATACATAAACTTAAATACTTAATGTTGATATATATTCTTTTATAATCACTCTCATTAATTTACAATTTTACACATTAAATTATCATTTTTGTCACATAAACACTTAGCAAATATTATTAAAAATTCAATCTTCTTAGTTAACAAAGTCTTTTGAGTTGAAATAATTTAATGCTAACTAAATTTAGATGAAATTTGAAGAGTTTTAATATTAAAATAAGTTTGTAATACAATTAAGTGACTTAATTAATTGTTTAATGATCTTAGTAGAACATTTAATTGTTATAATTATATAAACATACATCAATGAAATTAGTCAAATTTTCTTATAATAGAGGTTATCAAAAGAAATTTGGTTCGTTAGACTAAAAATATTGTATAATGCAATATGATCCTTTCTTTATTTTTAACAATATATATCAAACTTCTATCATTGTAGATTCATTCTTATATAAAATTAACAACATTTTTAATTATGTCCCATTTTTTTTAAACAGATGTCAATATTTAAGATCATACACAATAATTGTAAAAAAAAATTATTTTCACCAATAATCTGATATCTTATTATATTTTAAAAGATTAATTTAATTACTATAAATATCATTCGCATACTTCATATTATTTTATGTATATATAAGTATTCGTCCTATACTATTTTATAAGAAACCATCAACATAATACAATTTAAGTTCAACACTATTTTTACAATACTAATTAAAATTTCTTATTCATTGAGTCTCAAAAACCAATGTAAAACTTTTTAAGTTTGGCATTGTTTTCAAATTCAATTTTACTATATGAATAAAATTATATTATAAGGTAAAAAAATACATAAATTTAATTATTCATCATCACCTTCAATCATTAATTACTATAATGTTTAAATATTACGTGTAATCATATTATTTCAGACAATAATAATGTTTTATATCAACATATCAATTTAGTTTAGAAAAAATTATATGAAAGTTAATGACGATGACTTATATATTTTTAACGAAATCTATTTGTTATGATTTTAATTATGTAAATATATTATTCTGATTTAGTGACATTTATTGAACATTATAATTCATGATTTTGGTAGAAAGAATTTCAAACAAAAAATTTGAACAATTTTAAATTCGAATACAAAACTAATAATCTAGCATTTTAAAATACAATAATAATGAAATTGACTATTATTATGTAATAACGTTGACTGAACGTGTCACAATTTAGATGGTATTTGCAAAAAGTGATTGGCCATTTCAAACCCAACTTTTTTGTATATATACTAAAGTAACTTTTTGCAATAAAGGTTTTAAAAGTTTTAAATAAAAAACATCGTGCATGCCCACGTGCATATATAATTACTTATTTACCTATTTAATTTCAGAAAAGAAGATATATCGTAAGAAACAATTCACGAATGGTCCCTGCTGAAATCTATAGGTTTTATAAAGATTGTAACTTTAGGGCAACAATAAACGTTCTACGTTCTACAACTAATTTTTAGGGTTTAAAAATGATGAATGGTTAGTTATTTTAAACATCTTAAAAAACATACAAATTAATCAATTTCCCCTGCTTTTATCATTCATTGATCCTATAAGAACTTTCTGTGTAATATCCTTTAAAATTATACTACAATTTTCGGTATAGAAAATCTAAGATTTCATAGTAGGGATGACACGAGGTGACACGGAAAATAAGTAGTGACACAATAATATTTAAAAAATCAATTTTTTTTTTTTTGCAGTGCATACAAACAATTTAGGCATTAATGGTGCCACTATGGACACCATAACAAAACCACCCCGGATTATTGGCCACTGCTCTCATCTTTCTTTATTATTTGTTAATATAGTAAATTATGACAATGCATTCGGTGTCGTAGTCCACATCATTCATCCTATGCAGTGGCAATCAGGGGGTGATCTGGTATGGTTCCGACAGATTCCGAGCCACTACTTGATTTCATCTCCTAATGGTAAAAAATTTATATTGTTGTCAACATGATCATGTCAATCTTCAAAACAAATAACTAATAAAACGTACTAATATGTAAATTTTTTACGGTTTACATAGCTAATAAAAAAATTTATACCCTAGTATTTTCGAAATCCATAAAGGGTTTTAGGGTTTACATAACTTTTGATTATTGTTGTAAATAATCAATAAAATTATTCTTTAACAAGCTCTAGAAAGCAAGTACCAAAAATCTTGTCCTTTAATGGCTTACATCCAAAATCCTAGAAACCCAAGAATGAAGAGGAGAGAGAGGGAGAAGAAGGAAATTCCGTTCTTAATACTCTTAGGAATGTCATGATCGAAAATTGATGGCCTTATGGTCCTATTTATAGTTTAGGTAACTTGCAAACAAAGCAGCATGTAAATTGATTAAATAATGAATTTAATCCAAATTCAAATCATTTTCTTTTATACAACCAGGAGGCTTCTAGAAACCTTAGAATGACATCCAATTTCGTTCACTCCTTGGATGATCATAGAATTGCTTATTTTGTTCAACTATTTAACAATTAGAATTCTGCTCTTGCACCTTTAAATAATTTCAGTTAATTCTAAGTTAATTTTTCTCAATAATTAATTAATTCTAGTTAGTTTCTTATTAATTTATTAACCCTATAAATTAACAAATCAATTATTTAACTATTGATCTCATGTTAATTTATTAATCACATAACAGGGTAACATATCAACTATCTATTCTCATTAATATATTAATCATATAATATATATTAACAAAACATTTATCTTTCTCTCTCTCTTTCTCTCTCTCTCTCTCTCTCTCTCTGTCTCTCTCCCTCCTAATATCATTTCTATCTATTTCTAGTTATGAGGGAAACCCAAAAGGGATTTTCTCCTGATTCAAGAATATACCAATTTATTTATTGGCTTAGAAACGTTAATCTATCAGTCTCTCACATGGATAAGTCTATAACTACAATTGTAACTATAGACCTTGAAGTAACTAGCAAAGAGTGCTTTCCAAAGCCACTGCTGAACTCTGATTAAAATAAGTTATTAGCACTAGGATAAGTGACCAAATATTCCTATGTTCTACAAGATATCATATGTGAATGAGATATGGATTAGAATAAATCTCATAGTTCAAGATTTCGTTTCTTGATTTTTTGATTTATGACGACTGAATTCAGACTACTAATTGAACGCATCAATTCAGTTCGGGCTCGGCCAAGTACTTCAGATGTCGACATCAAATCATTGAGGGGACCAATGATATCGCTTTTCCCATTAGGACAAAAGGAACGCATAAACTTCGATTTATATGCTTGTATCTTTTACTCATCAAATCATGCATGAAACTACATTTTATAACATCACGTTACTAATGCGTTTGTGCAATACCATTGCACAACCGTTGTAAATTACAACTCATATATCTTCTTTTTTGCATTACCAATTCACAACCAATTTGTATATTAAGACTCATATATCTCCATGAAGTAATTCTATAAGCGTGTGTTTAACCTATACTCAAAATCCCCATTTATCTAAGAACGCATGAACATTATAGCAACCATTTCAATATATTAATCCCCATACAAAGCCTACAATTCAATTCATGTGAGTCTTAATTAACTACTTACCTCCAAAAGTATGAGTGACTATGGAATTTCAAATAATCAAATTATTCAGGAAGGAAAACATGCAAAGTGAAACACAATAATAAATTAATTAACTATAATTTCAAAACTATTGATTAAATCATCTATATTATTTAATCACCATAATAATTACAACTTTATTCATTGTATAATGTTTCAAGTAAGCAACTAACCACTTAAATTAAACACCAATCATGCCATGTTGTGAACAAGCATACTCTACCTGTCTGTGGTCATTCCTTTGTGAACAGATCAAGTGGACATTATTCCAATGATTCTCATTTCACAATTCCAAATTCTTATTACTATCCAAGATGTGATGGAATTCCAACTCAACATGCATTAATCTCTTGTGATACCAAGAATCCAAAGTGTCGAAGGCTGAGCCTTTGATATTTCAGAATATCCCATTGGAACTTTGTTACTAGAAACAGTTCCATGGTAATGTAGGTTCTAATTCAATGTACACTCCTTGAACGCTTCTCTTGCATTAAAGTTTCCAACTCACATGTAGACTTTTCAAGTATCTCCTGTTATGGAGACATTTTCATATTTCCATTTGACCATCAATTCTGATCAAGAACCATCTCAACCCAGAATTATGTTATTATGTTTCGTCCAAATTAATATCATACTTCTAAATGTCCATAACCAACCAATCTTTTGGTATAACCTTAGAATGTTCTTGAAAGTTATCTAACAACTTTAGTCAGATAAAATTCTAATCTTTTTTTTCTTACAATGCTTTGAACAATTAAATTTTTTAGAATAAGTGATATTATGGAATATGCAATCAATCCTATATCTGAAGCGTATGGAACTCGATCCATTAAGTCTACCATAAGGATTCGATATCTGTTCAATCTCTTGTTATAATATTTCCATATATGGAATTTCCTATGTTGAACCATTTCAACATGATATTCATATATGTCTATGACTAAAATCTATTAAACTATATGATCAAAAAAAATTATGAGCGCACTCTTCCTTAAGTCTACTATTGCGAAATAATTTCCAAACTTTGCAATTTTCAAATTGATAACTTTATTCCCTATGAACAGTATTCTCAACAAAGCATAACAATTATGCTGCCACTAGCTTTGACATGTACCCATAAATTAACTTCAAAATCAATACTCTTGAATTTCTTATAGAAGTACAAACTTTTGTTATAGGTTGCTTCGATAAGTCTCTTACTAGACTGCTTAAGCTTATACACCTTAATTGGATAACATATATATATGTGTGTGTTTAAACCCTTCAAGATAATAGATATATCTCTCGAATGTTCAAACAATTCCTTGCCATTGCTCTCAATTCGAAATATGAAGAGGGATGGCGTAATCATATTGTGAATTTCAAAATGCAATTAACACAACCAATGTCTATATTGATCTTTATCAGATTTTAAAAATCTACCAGCGAAAATGATTCCTCATAATCATTCTCATGAATTAGAGTGGATCTTTGCCACATAGATTTTAATGGTACATACGTTCCCATCCATGTGAATCTATCATTTCCAACCTACAATCATAAGACAAGGTTTAGAACAATCCAAATCGAAATTTATTTTTCCTTCATGGACTGAACTTTGCTATTTTGAAATTTCTTGCTCTCTGGTAGCACCACGGCCTACTAATGCTTTCATGATGTTAGCGGCTCACCTATATTGATCAGTGTAATATCACTGAACAATGTTCTTTGCTTTTGTAGTTAAATGTAGAGCATAGAACTTATAAACATTTCTAACCCAACTAGAAGTGCACAAAAATAAGAATATATCAATCAAACACGACAGGTTATCAACCTCAGGTCACGTGGTGGTGATAACTAGAATGTTTATTGGCGGTTGACTCTTGACACTCTCATTATCAATATAATTCTTACTGACTTCTTGACATATGAGTTTTCTCTCAAAGAACATTCACTGATGAGCTAAAACAAATATTAAAAGTTCGTGTGAATTCTCGACAAGAAAACACTTCTTCAAGATATGATTCATAGTTACTAGAGCATAACTCTACAACTTGATGTGGAATGAAGTATGACTCATATCTTCATAGAACTATTTTCAACAATATCCAATTCCTCTTCTTAATTATAGAATTGCACTAACATGTTCTTCGAGGATCAATTGTGATAGAAATCGATAACCACTTGGATGATCAGAAAACATGATACTAAAGTACTCTCATTTCCTTTTAGATTGGAGAAACTTTTATCTTTATGCCTAATAGATTCTTCTTAATCATTCTGTTATCTTTTGAATCTTTTCAAAGTATCAGAATTATGCTTAATCTTATAAACACAACCATAATTACTGAAACATTAGTAAATCATGAAGAATAGAGTTATCGTCCTTTGTGGTGGATCTGAATAGTCCATATTAACATGTAATAGATCCACTAGTCCTTCACTTGACCCACATAAACATGTAATCAATGAATTAGTCATAATTTTCCAATGACCAAGATTCTCATGCATCAAACAATTTGAATTGCACGGCTCCAAGTTTCTGTCCGATTTGAAATTTGGTGATGAGAATTCTTTTCACTTGGTTAATTATGTCAATACCACAAGCGATATCATAAAAATCTAATACATAATTAATATTGCTAATATTATAAATATAACCAACACTTTTATAAATGCAATTGTAATGAAATATAAAATAAGGCAACCAAATAAACCAAAATTTCACTTTTATTGAAAAAAAAAAGTTGAAACTTCTCTTTACAATGCATAAAATGAAAACTATGTATCTAAATATCTCTGAAGAGTAATAGTAATCTATTAAATTATCCCAACTCCTTTGTAGTAACTCCGAATTTTGATCTTCGAACCATGTGACCAACGTCCCTATGTCATGATTAGATTTAGCTCACCTTGCTCAACCTTCCTTCTTTCTCTTAGCTCCTTTAATAACATCAAAATGTGATCTTCACATCATGTATTAAGAGGCTATGAATAGGAATAATAGAGTCAGATAATGGATGTACCTAAAGTAGAGTCGCACGACTTGACTTTACTATCTTTGAGATCTTTCAGGTATTTTGGGCATCTTCGTTTCCAATGTCCCTTTAATTTGGAATAGAAACAAATGGAGTCTCTGGGGTCAACACATGGAATAATTCCAAAACTAGCATTTCTCTTTACCATACGATAAAACAGTTCGATCTTGGAGAATCTCATTCAAGTGGTAAGACATATCTCTTTTGGACCACCATTGTCATCATTTTCAATGTCCATGGAAACTTTGGAATTAGACCCAATAAGCATCTCTACATTATATGTGCTCTTAAGCATTTCTATTTTAGCAACTATCAACATTTGGTTCAGATCAATTAGGGTCATGTTGATATTCCTCATACAAAATTTTTCTATGAACTGCTCATATGACTTTGGAAGAGAGAAAAGAACCAGGTCAACGGCTTCATCCCTTGGGAAAACGACACCCAATATATCCAACTAGTTAATGTACGATTTTATTTTCAAAACATGTACACACACAAAGTTTCCATCTTCATGTTTCAATGCGAACATGGATTAAGTAGTATCATGTTTTTCAACTTAAGGAAAATTGTGACGTTACGAAAGTCACAAGAGGAGGACGTGGAAGAGTTGAAGAAGCATGATGTCCAGCTCCACCAAATCCCAAAGAAGGGAAAACATATTTCACCTTGATTAGAATGTGGAAGATAGATTATGACACCATTGTAGATGATGACATTGAAATTGATTCTATTGAGAAGGACAACAGATGTGTAATTTGAAAGCATTAAGAATAATAAGATTTGGTGTTCCACCTGACACTTTTTGTTTGGTTAGTTCTTATCGTACAACAAAAGAGATATGTGACAAATTGAAGGAATTATATTCTGGAAATGATGATTTCACTGATTCTCTACAAACCTCACTTCTGTCAAAATTTGGATAATTTCAACAAAAGTCTAATGAAACTATTAAACAAACATTCAATTGATTTAATCATATTTTAAGTAGTATTCTAAAACACAATTTTATAAAAAAAATGATTGAATAAAAGGTTAGGTTCATGAATATTTTGAGGATACAATGGAAGTCAATCGTTTCTACTGTAAAAACTCATGAGAAATTCAAGTATTACTCGCTTGCACAAACAGTTGGAATTCAGAAATCTCATGAAAATGAAGTGATGAAGGAGGCAAAGTGGGTTACAAATGTTGGTTCCTTGGCTTTAGTGATAAAAAGTGAATGTTCAAAGCTAACAAAGACAAAGAATGTGGTGGAAGATTCCAAATCTGATATCTAAGACGAGGAACTTACAAAAGAAGACAAAGTTTGAGGGTAACCAATCTAAACAAATTCTTCAAAAAGAAATCCTATCGTTTAAAAAAAACAACAAGATTCATTTTATTGGAACCAATTACAAGCAAGGAAGTTTAGACTATGAAAAATCAAGAGGTGAAAGTTTCAAAAATTTTCAAAGTGATGATGAAAAGAATTAGAATAAGTTACTTAATGATTCAAGCTTTGACTAAAACTATAGTCATGGAAATAATCATTTTGCAAAAGAGTGCATGTTGCAAAAACAGAATGAAAAGAAAGAAAAGGTCAAGGATGAAGTTTAATATGTGAATAAAATTGAGAAAATTTGTAAAAATTCTAGCAAACCAGCTCTTGTGGTGAGTGAAGATAATATTGATGATGGCAACGTGGATGTATGTTCAACTGAATCAAATGATGAAGAAGTTCATAGACCAACTCATGGTGAATTGTTAATGATGAAGATTGAGAAGAAGAATAGTGGAGGCATGTGTTTAATGGTGAATAGTGTTGGTTCTGAAAGTCAAGCATATTTTATGGATGAAGGAATAGGTTATGATGCTTGTTTTTCAGCTAAGACTGTGAAAAAGCATGTTTCTGAGTCTGAAAAGGTAGTTGACAAGGTACAATCTATTCTTAAAACTCAGGATATTCTTTTTTCTCATTATAATCCTGAATTAACTGATTTGCGTGATGTTGTTTCTTATTTGAGTGATAGTTGGGTCAACTGTAATAATGAAGAAAGACGTGTGTGAGTAGATGCTTTGGAATTAGATCTAGTTGGGTCTAATATGATATAATAAAACTAAAGAAAGATAACAGGGTTGTGATAAAACAGAGAAATATATTTTTGGCTTATTGTGAAAAGTCTTTATAGTAACGTTACACAATTGCATCTTGATTGTGAGATACGAAAAGGTTTCCATAATAGGATTTACGTTTCCTATAATTGAAAGAAGATAAAATTGATGTTGAATGTTATAAATGTGCATCCATGGTATCATCAAATGAATATGTTTGTGATTCTTACAAAGTTAAACTTGATAAAATTGAAGAATACATTATGTCTAAAGATAACATAAAGATGCTAAAAGATACTTTAACATAAAAGGGAAAACAATCAAAATCATTTCAGTTGAGAAATATAACTTGTTGTGCATTAAATTAAATTTAGAAAAAAATTCACACTTCTAAGAATATGTCTGAATTTGATGAAAGAGAAACGAGTGAAATATCGGTTGAAGATGATGTTGATTGTTCTTATTTTGTGACAGATATTGAACAGCCAAAATGAAATTTAACTTTTAAAGATTTAATTGAGTTTGAACAGTTTGTTCAAAATGATGGAATGGAACGGTTTAAAGTTCAAGCAACTATTTTCCAAACATCCAGAAAACTCCAAATCAAGTTTTTTGTAATACAAGGACTAGACAAAAATCAAACTTCGAAATTAACATCAATGGTCAACCATAATAATGTGAAAGGTTTTGATGAATTCTTTTGGTCCACACCAATTGACATTGTTGCTGAAATGAAAGGTTTGTTTGAATTGACATCATGGAAAGTTAAGGAGGAATATGCTTTAGAACCATTGAACAGTGTCAAATTTTCACAAAATGAAGTTAGACCAAGTGGAACAAAATTTATTTTTAATGATGTTCAAAGGGAACATGTGATGAAAAGAAATTCCAAAATGAAAACAAAAGAGACATCAAAATTTTGTTGATGAAATAAAAGCAAAAAAGAAGAGAAATGAATGCTATATATATATATATATATATATATATATATATATATATATATATATATATATATATATATATAAGATTTTGATTAAAAGAAAACAATTATGGATGAAAAGTGAATTAAAAAAATAATATTTCTCATTCTAATAATAAAAATCAAAATGTTTTTTGTACGAAAAAGATCTTCTAATGTAAATACTAATTTATCCATTCTTTCAAAAGGTAAATCCAAATCCTCATAAAAGAATAAAGTAAATTCCAAAGAAAGATTTGAAAGAACATGATGCTAATATTGTAGCATATAAATCAAAATTCAATGAGGAAGAAGAGCATATTTGGAAAAGATGGCATAGTAAAGAAAAGCAAATTCTAATCGGAAAATATCTTTTGTTGAAATAAATCTTTGTGATGCAAAAACTCAAGTTTTTAAAAGGAAAATGGGTTAATAATACTTTAATTAGAAAATCATTTTAGATTGACAAAACAAAAGATTTTTCCTGTTTTATCTTCCAAATCAAAGTTCTCAACAAGGCCCAAAATGGTTTGAATTCCTAAATCAGCTTAATTCTGTAGGTGATTCGTGACGAACAATACAATTTGGAATGATATATTGATAGTGGATGTTCTCGTCATATAACTGGAAGGAAACTTCAATGTCCATAAAATAAGACCCGGAAATTTTCGAATTTAAATTAATAACATAGTAAATCATATCATTATAATAAAACCAAGGTAATCAAAGTTTTATCAATACATCGTCATTATCAGAGTAAATCACAGAATGTAGAATCGAGTGGTGTGTGCTCTGCAATCATCCCAAGCTCTTCCCTTTGAAAACAGAAATACCTGAAACATAAACTAAAAATCATAAGCACAAATCATAATGAGTTTCGCAAAATACCACATACCATACAAATATAATGAGCCCCATCCTATCATCAGGCCCCACCTAGCATCGAGCTCCGCTCGATATATAGATCTGTCATTTATTGGGCCCTCCCAGTAAACTATAAAGCATATAAACATGTAAACACATAACACATGCAATAATCACAAAGATACACAACATACAAAATGGTCATTGGGCTACGACTAGTAAGCATAAGAGTACATAACACATGCAAGAGTCACGTAGACATCTAGCATCAAAACATGTCAAAATCATGGGCCAACTTTGGTGCTTTCGACCTACTAAACACAGTGAGGAAACTCACATCTAAATCTAAACAGTAGTTGCACAAGCCCCGACACGCCGTGTTACCCCTTGACCAATCCTTAGATATAACTCCAATTACCTCAAATACTCCTTAGGGATAACTCGGATGAAGTCAAAAGTTAAAATTCAAAGTCAACAGTCCATGTTGACCTAACACGCCATGTTACCCATTGACCACGATGTGTTCCGCCCGCATCCAAACAGTCGGGGAAAACACCAACCAACACACTGTGTTCACTCACAACCACGTCGTGGTTGCCTGAGTTCCAATAACTTAATACTTTCAGCTATTTTCTTCGATTCCAAGAGCTCCAAAGCATAGATCTAGCCCAAAATATGATCTAGAAGGATAAAGTTTTCAACTTTATCCATTGGGACTGCCCAAAAAGGTCCAAAACCCAATCCATAAACCTTAATAATGCAAGGGCTTAACCAATAAGCACTTAATCCTTAAAGTCTGAAGTTCATCCTTTCTAGAAGTAATTCTAACACCTAAACCTTCCCAAAGGTTGGTGTTTTATAGACATACATGCCGAATGCGTGTCTTGAACCCATATTAGGTCAAAATGAGGATATATGACCAAATCTCTATGCATGACATCAAAACTTCACTGTAGTCCAGATCCAAGACACTACTAGATCACCTTGACCTGGAGATTCATAAAGTTGCAAACTTTACGAGGTCTAACCAATTCCAAAAGTCAAGAACAAGAAACTAAAGGGACACAAATCAATATCTAACAACTTGGAATGATAAAAATCGTGCTTTGGATACTTACAAACAGCCAGAAGAGTGAGGTGAAGAATGGGGATATGCTTGCTTGATCTTTGCTTCCTTCCTTATCCTTCTTCCTTTTTTAGCTTCAAAAAGCACCAAACTAACTCAAAAAAGGTGCAAGACGATTAGGGTTTGCAAGGACCGATTCGGGGAATGGAGGTTGTTAAGAGGGAGGCTATGAGGGGTTAATGGTCTTTAAATAGGACAACCCCTTGAACTTTAGGGTTTTCTCCTTCAGCTGCCACCACATCGTGTTACAACACCACCACGCCGTGGTGGTCCACAAAAATTCGCGGCCCAAAAGCTTGTCGTCATGCCATGGTGATGCTTCACCACATTGTGTCCAAAAGAATATATACAAAAATTAGGAATAATTTCATAATTGGAATCAAAGTGTTACAAGTCTCCCCCACGTGAACTAGATTTCATCCTTGAAATCATTCCTTAACATCACAGGCATGCCAGAAAGCCCGAGTAACAAAACCACAACCGTGAGCATTCAATAGCCTTCGTAAAGGCAACCGAATCCATCCCTAGCAGGGGTCTCCAAACCTGATGATGAACAAATCATTTCTTAGCCTAAAATAATCCGATGTATTATAACCACTTCTACTCAACCTGAAATCTGAAGTCTCGAATTAGTCTGACTCCCCGACATACCGTCTATACTGAACCATTGCTAATTCTATTCTATTTGTCTTCCAAACTAACTACTCAATTTCTGATTACCTAACGTTCCCACTAGAAAACATAATCGTGGACCGTATGCTACTACTGACAACTTTTCACTTGACAAAAGGGATTAAATATTCTTTCAAGTAAAGGCTCATCCTACTGATAATGTTTCCATGAATATAAAGAACGTGAAGACACAGTCTAGGAGTTAAACCTTCTAATTCCGAACAAGTCACTGCTTCCTTAATTATTGAACTGATATGCTTCTCCTATAATTCTAAAGTTCCAAACTCGCCCAACCCACACACAAGTAGAATCATTCCAAAACACGATCACAAGGGATCTTCATACCACCAGAATGAAAAATATCCCTTTTTCCCTTGAACCCTTTAGTGGATTCCCTTGGCATATAAATTCCTTAATTCAACTCATATTGAAATAAAGGCATTCAAAGAATACACTCGCGAATCCCAACGCACATTTCCACCAAAAGCCAAATCAGTACATCATTCATAATCGGAGATCGAAGGATTTACACTTGGATTTCATCCGAAATCTTCAGATTCATGGCAACCCTTTACTAAACCTAGATATAAAGACCCCCAGCCACCACTTAGAATGCCAGTCTCACACCTGGTCCACCCACCAGGTCCCTAAGAGCCCAAAAGACAAGGCTACCCTAGCCTAACCATCACCCTGCGCCATTCACTGATCGCATAACCATTCTTATCAAAAACATGATCCAATACTTCGACCCAAATTGTCACACACCCAAACCAGAATGGCGGAAACATTCGGGGGTGGATGACTTCACGTAGTACCATAACAATTGAATATCATAAAAAAAGTAACACAACCATCATATATATAATAAAAACGTTCATTGTTGCGTTATACATGTTTCCAAAAGAATATTACAATAAGATGGTTTAAAATGTTTGATAATAAATGTCATAACGTTCCTTCTTCAAAAGCTGGTCGTTACCTGTATTACCGATTCCGTGAGAAATACAAGTGGTTTCGAAAAAGTGTCAACAATAAAGTTGGTGAGTTCATAAGAGTTTTTGTATTGAAAAGTATGTCATCTTGGAAGAAAGTAAATGAATGTAGTTTCCAGAAAATCCAATATTTTCCACATATAGTTTTGAAAAGCTCCCAAAGTTGGAGGGCGTTAGTATCTTTCGTACTTAAGTGATAAAGATAAATCTTGTGCTCAAAATAAAGTAAATACTGAATGCATTTATGAGTCTCGTAAATGAAGTTTGTATTTATACTTTCGTGTAAGTTTTATAACCATACTATCGACACAGACTGTCTGTAACAACATTCTTCAGGTGTTGTAGTGTTATGACATTTGTCACCCTAGACCTGTCGGTCTAACTGTAGCTAACAGTTTAGGTGCAGGATTGTCAATCCCGTATAGATCCATACACAAGTATCACGCTCTCCCTCCAAGAGATTATGGTTTATAATACAGGACTTGAAATGCGTACTAGAAAGTACGTTGAAGTTGAATATCTCACATCACTTAGTATAAACAGATTCACGATAAGAAAGTCTTTGTTTTACTTTAGATAAAAGTATTTCGTTTTTCAATATGCATACGTAAGGATGTATGAATAACTCGCAAACTATACCCATTATAGTTTTTCAGAAAGTATGTTCCATTTGATGAAAATAACTTGGTAAAATACTAAACTTTATACGTAAAGTAGGATAGATGTTGTATTTATAACAATACATTTTCTTGTATTGTACTTGTATTCCCCCCCCCCCCCTAAAACATGAAAAGACTTGAAAAGTAGGTGTATGAACTCACTTGTTCGGTTTGAAGAGAGTGGGGCTAGAGTCGGGCAAAACTTCGACTGTGGAAAGTTGCATCTTCGAGCTTCTTGGGGATCTTGGTAGCATAGAACCTTCATCGGGGGCTCGAGTGTGGAACCGGGGTTGTTGGGATGGCCTCTGGTGCTTACAAGTGTGTGAGAGTGAGTGAGGGTTTGAGAAAAGGTGTCCAAAATCCGGAGTCCATGCTTTCTATTTATAGGGCTGAGGGCGCAAGTACGCTGGGCGTACCACCGGAGAACTGTGGGCGTACACGTTACGCTGGGCGTAACTTTGCGTCATGGCTTACGACTCGGGTCTAGCTAGGCATAGAGCTTGCACCCGATGTGACTCGACCCTACACCTGAGTACGCTGGGCGTACTCCTGAATTACGCTAGGCGTAATCCCAGCTTCAATCTTCTAAATTTTGTAACTTTTGCGTACGAGCTCCGTTTTTCGCGTTCTTTATATCCACACGTAGGTGAGACTATGCTCTACAACTTTCAGTTAGACTGCGTCGGCTAGTTTTGAATTTATTTTTAATACTATGTTTTTAATAGGTCGGGACTGCTAAAGTCCGTTAAAAATTCGTAGTTTCTTTATCCGACGTCTGTTTTCGTTTATCTTTTTATCATCTTACTCCTATTGTGGAGACCTTCAACTCTCGTTTATGTTGCGTTAGCTAAATATCGTTCGATCTTCAATTCGAGTTTTTAGCTCTCTACTACTATTACGAAACTTTGAAATTCGTAACTTCTTCATATGAGGTCCAATTTAGGCGATCTTTTTATGCATGTTCACCGTTTAACGTAATCTACGACTTTTGTTTAGATACTTAAGGCTAAAATGCATTTTTATTGAAATTTCTCATTTTACGTTAAATAATGTTTTACCGAGTGTGTCGTGAATATTTGAGTAGTCGTAATCTTTTCATTATGTCTCGGTTTTTGAATTTTCTTTATGTTTTTGGAAACCTTGGCACGATATCTATCATTTGATGCATCCCAACTTTAGATTTTGAACATTTTATTTTTGAGGTTAATTCCGCTGATTCCAAATAGTTTCATTGTATTAGGCTTTTGAGAGTTACATTGCTTTGGAAAAATATAGGGTTGTCACATCATCCCCCAGTTAGAGGGAATTTCGTCCCAAAATGTAATCTAAGATAGAGTTTACAGGTTAGGAAAAAGATGCGGGTACTTTTGTTTCATCTGGTCCTCACGTTCCCATGTGTATTCAGGTCCCCGCTTGGCATTCCAGCAGACCTTCACAATAGGTATGCGGCTTTGTTTGGTTCTTTTAATTTCCCGATCCACGATCTCTACTGGTTCTTCTATGAATTGGAGATTCTCATTTATTGCAATTTCGTCCAGAGGGACGATGAGGGTCTCATTGGACAAGCACTTCTTTAGGTTTTACACATGGAATGTAGTGTGTACGTTGTGGAGTTCCTAAGGTAATCGAGGTTTGTAAGCCACCGGACCGATCCTGGCAAGGATTTCGAATGGTCCGATGTACCTTGGGTTCAGTTTACCATGCTTTCCAAAACGTATTAATCCTTTCCAGGGCAAAACATTTAGTAGGACACGGTCTCCAACCTGGAATTCCAAGGGTTTCCATCTTTTATCTGCATAACTCTTTTGTCTGTCCCTTGATGCCTTCAGTCATTCCGGGATCTTAACAATCTTCTCCGTGGTTTCCCTTATGATTTCTGGCCCAATGAGAGTTTTGTCTGTTGCTTGTCCTCTTGCTAGCTCTGTGTCACCTACTTCAGGACAGCACAAAGGTGATCTATACTTACGGACATAGAGGGCTTCGAACGGGGTAGCCTTGATGCTAGTGTGGTAGCTATTATTGTACGAAAACTCGACCAAGGGTAAATGGGCGTCCCATGCCTTGCCAAAATCGATTACGTAAGCTCTCAACATATCTTCTAGGGTTTGTATGGTTCTCTCGCTCTGGCTGTCGGTTTGTGGGTGATACGCAGTACTCATGCTGAGTCTCGTGCCTAGAGATCTTTGCAGCGACTGCAAAAACCTTTAGGTGAATCTACTGTCTTGGTCCGAGATAATGGATATTGGTAAACCATGAAACCGTACAATCTCTCTGAGGTATGTTCTAGTTTTGTTCTCCAATTTGACCATCTCTTTGATCAGTAGGAAGTGCACGGATTTAGTTAACCTGTCAACGATCACCCAGATGGTGTCGAGTCCGCTTGTCGTTTTGGTTAATTTGGTTATGAAATCCATGGTTATCCGCTCCCACTTCCATTTGGGTATTTCTGGTTGTTGTAACAATACCGAGGGCTTTTGGTATTCTACCTTGACTTTGGCTCATGTCAGACATTTGCTCACGTAGGTAGCAATTTCAGCTTTCATGTTTGGCCACCAGTACAGTTTCTTGAGGTCCTAATACATCATATTGGAGCCGGGATGTGTGGAGTATCGTGTCTTATGGGCATCGTTCATGACAATTTCTTTGAATCCACCAAACTTCGGTGTCCAGATTCGATCCATGAAGTAAAGAACTCCATCGCTCTTGACTTCAAGCTTCGTATCTATTCCCTTTAAGGCTTCTCTTGTCGCATTTTCGGATTTCAAGGCTTCTATTTGGGTTGCTTGATTTGCGTGGACTTCTAAAGTCCATTAGATATTCGTAGTTTCTTTATCCGACGTCTGTTTTCGTTTGTATTTTTATCATCTTACTCCTATTGTAGAGACCTTCAACTCTCGTTTAGGTTGCGTTAGCTAAATAACGTTCGATCTTCAATTCGAGTTTTTAGCTCTCTACTACTGTTACGAAACTTTGAAAATTCGTAACTTCTTCATACGAGGTCCAATTTAGGCGATCTTTTTATGCATGTTCACCATTTAACGTAATCTACGACTTTTGTTTAGATACTTAAGGCTAAAATGCATTTTATTGAAATTTCTCATTTTACGTTAAATAATGTTTTACCGGGTGTGTCATGAATATTTGAGTAGTCGTAGTCTTTTCATTATATCTCGGTTTTTGAATTTTCTTTATGTTTTTGGAAACCTTGACTCGATATCTACCATTTGATTCATCCCAACTTTAGATTTTGAACATTTTATTTTTGAGGTTAATTCCGTTGATTCCAAATAGTTTCATTGTATTAGGCTTTTGAGTTTTACATTGCTTTGGAAAAATGTAGGGTTGTCACACAAATGATCTCTAGATGGTCCCACCTGTATTGACATAATCATACGGCCTCGCCCATGTGTCCCACCCTTTTAGAGCTACACAGGCTCGTCCCCGCCGCGAACCCCAATAGTCTTCCCCCTATAACAGAGAAATGCTCTCCGACAATTCTCTCCATCTTGCCCATGGCACGAACTGATCCTTCTTTAAAATTATGACCACCTCAACAATAGCGTGCCTCAAACTGGTGAATGCTATGATCCAATTGAGGCATTACAACACTTCTAACCAGCCATGGTCTTACCAAACCTGCACCATCTCAACCCTAATCATTCTGAGTCGAAACCCACATCCAACTACATTCTAATCAGGTGTTCGGGTCATGCTTCGAACCCTAAAGCCTTCACCATACAAGAACAGGAAGAGGCTCTAAAATAACCCTTAGCCTGGATCCATCCATAATCCTGCTGTACATCTCAAAGAAGATGCCGACCAGCTGTTCGAAGTTTCCTGAACTCCCAACTTACACAAATTCTATCCAGGCGGCCTCTCAGGTCGTCTCTCCTAAATTGGATGTGAAACTTGCCCTAGTTCCATACCTGACCCAACTCCCATAAATTATGATCAATTCTCCCCCACTTGGATTTGTTGAAGCTCTCCCATCCCACAAAATTAGATGGATTCCTATCGCATCTTATCTTCATATAACATGAACCGACTATGATCTGTACTTACCAATCGATTCCCATGATGCAACACCAAACCTTGAAGTCCTTTATATCAGTGACTAAAGACCATAACCGTTTCTTGGAACTGGGGAATCATCACCCCATCTATAATCCTTGTGATAATAAAATTCCCCTGGCACTTTGAATGACGAAACAACTCATGCGACTGTCACCACCATCTTCTTGCTAGCATTTTGGATAGATTTTTATGTGATTTTCACTTGAAACAAGTTGAGTATTGATTTACATTTTCAAACAAACATTATTAGAATGTTTTAGGTTGGAAAGATCTTGAAGATTCAACAAGTGTTTAAAGAACCAGATTTTATAGAACTTGAAGTTGACATGGAGCACTTGAAGATAACTTGGAGCACTTATTGTACACATGGAGCACTTGCTGTACACATGGAGCACTTGTTAAACATGATCACATTGATGGATCAACAAGATTGCACATGTCATATCATGGTATCAGAGCTCGAGTGATAGACTTTGAAACTTAGAAAACTGTTCAAAAATATATTTTTTTCAAGTTTCAAACTAGTATCATACGTTCTCAATGGAAAGTGTGAATCAAAACCAAAATGCTCTCGATTCAATTTCAGTTGCAAACAGTCTTGGAGCAGGAAATCGTGCACCTATCCTTGTGCATAGTTAATACACTTCATGGACAAATTGCATCAAGTACTTCCTCGAAGGTCATGACTCTTACATATGAACCTTAATTTCAACTGGGAAACATACTCTACAATTTATGAAAGATACTAAAGTTCATGAAGTTGATGTCTCTCCTAAAACCCCTAAAGTTATTTCTGTATCTATTTCTACTGTTGCTCAACTTTTTGATAGGAAAATCAAGAAGTTTGAGGCTAAGGCATAGCAAGAGCTCTTATCTAGAATTCCTCATGACATTTATGAGCAACTTCCTGGTGAAGACAAGAGTTCACCCTTCAACATCTGGCATGCACTCAAGAAACAATTCGAGGGAACTGATACGATTCTTGACAACAGGTGCACATTAATAGACATGGAAAACTTCAATATGTTACCTCACAAAACTCTCTTTGTCAATAGGGTGAAGAAGCATAAAGGTGAAAGATCACAAGAGGATTTCAATATGAAATTCTTAAACAATCTATCTCTTAAATGGAATACATTGCACATGATCATACTGCAAAACTACCACCAACTTAGACACCATCTATTTGTTCGATTTGTATGTTGAACTGCAACAACATGATCCAAAAGTCAACAAGCTAAACCAACAACGGGATGAAAACAAAACTACACTCAAGGAGATGGAAAGAATAAGGGAAGAGATCCATAAACCCCAAAGAGTAGCACCCTTAATCTTTTAATCCAAAATCCTTAACTTTAACGTTGTAGGATCCTCAGGAAAACGTTGTGAGTTAGGATCCTTAGGAAACCATTGGGAGATAGGATCCTCAACACCAACACCTACTCCTACTTGGGGTGTAACTCCAAACGAGCAAGCCCATGTGATCTAAGATCCCGAGAAAATCTTCATCACTCCTAATAACAAGGATCGGGGTAACTTAATGAATAATAATACTTGTAATACTAACTCTACGAACCTTGATATAGGAATGAGCCCCGTCATGGCCAATAAACTTCAACAGTTAAGGTAGATGATCTTAAGTGTGCTAGGAGTGATCCAACCTATACAAGAGGATGAAACCTCACAATCGAGCTGAGGATCATGAGGAACATGTGGCACAATACATGGAAAGAACGAAGATCATCCCCATTCCCTCACATCTAAAGGAAGCTTGCCTATGCAAATGTTTTGGTTTGACCCTTACACGATCAATGTTAAAATGGCTTCTTAATGTTACTCCTTACTCTATCGCTTCATTTTCCTATTTAGTTAATCTTTTTAACAATCACTTTTCTTGTAGAAAGACATCCGAAAAGATCACTAGTAACCTTGAAGTCCTTTATACCCGTGACTAAAGACGATAATCGTTGCTTGGAACTGGGGAGTCATCACCCCAACTCCTGATCCTCAAAAGAATATCTGAATTCTTACCATCTATAATCCTTGTGATAATAAAATTCCCCTGGCACTTTGGATGATGAAACAAATCATGGGACTTTCACCACCATCTTCTTGCTAGCATTTTAGATATATTTTTATGATTTTCACTTGAAACAAGTTGAGTATTGATTTACATTTTCTAACAAACATTATCAGAATGTTTCAGGTTGGAAAGATATTGAAGATTCAACAAGTGTTTGAAGAAACAGCTTTTAGAGCACTTGAAGTCTACATGGAGCACTTGAAGATAACTTGGAGCACTTGTAGTACACATGGAGCACTTGTTGTACACATGGAGCACTTGCTACATGGAGTGTTTGCAGATTAAATTGAGCACTTCCTAAAAGCAAGTTGGACCATCATGATATCAGATGGCACATCTAGATCATATATGAAGCATCAAGATATTGGTGGATCATCTGGAATACTAGTGACTCATCAGAAACATTATTGGATCAGTCACAACTCTATGGCTCAACAAGAGGTTGATCGATCAACATGAATACTTGGTGGCTCAACTAAAGTCAATTGATCAACATGATCACATTGTTGGATCAACAAGATTGCACATGGCAAATCATGGTATCAGAGCTCGAGTGATCGATGTTGAGACTTAGAAAACTGTTCAGAAATATTTTTTTTCAAGTTTCAAACTAATATCATTAGTTCTTAATGGAAAATGTGAATCAAAACCAAAATGCTCTCAATTCAGTTTCAGTTGCAAACAGTCTTGGAGCAGGAAATCGTGCACCTATCCTTGTGCCTAGTTAATACACTTCATGAACAAATCGCATCAAGTACTTCCTCGAAGGTCATGACTCTTACATATGAACTTTCATTTCGACTGGGAAACATACTCTACAATTTATGAAAGATACTAAAGTTCCTAAAGTTGATGTCTCTCCTGAAACCTCTAAAGTTATTTTTGTATCTATTTCTACTTTTTCTCAACTTTTTGATAGGAAAATCAACAAGTTTGAGGCTAAGGCATAACAAGAGCTCTTATCTAGAGTTCCTCATGACATTTATGAGCAGCTTCCTGATGAAGACAAGAGGTCACCCTTCAATGTTTGGAATGCACTCAAGAAACAATTCGAGCGAACTGATAGGATTGTTGAAAACAGGTGGAAATCCACATTAATAGACATGGAAAAATTCAGGATGTTACCTCACAAAACTCTCTTTGTCAACAGGGTGAAGAAGCTTAGAGGTGAAAGATCACAAAAGGATTTCAATACGAAATTACTGCACAATCTATCTCTTAAATGGAATACATTGCACATGATCATACTGCAAAACTACCACCAACTTAGACACCATCTATTTGTTCGATTTGTATGTTAAACTGCAACAACATGATCCAAACGTCAACAAGATAAACCAACAACGGGATGAAAACAAAACTACACTCAAGGAGATGGAAAGAATTAGGGAAGAGATCCGTAAAACCCAAAGAGTAGCACCCTTAATCTTGCAATCCAAAATCCTGAACTTTAACGTTGTAGGATCCTCAGGAAAACGTTGTGAGTTAGGATCCTTAGGAAGCCATTGGGAGATAGGATCCTCAACACCAACACCTACTCCTACTTGGGGTGTAACTCCAAACGAGCAAGCCCATGTGATCTAGGATCCCGAGAAAATCTTCATCACTCCTAATAACAAGGATCGGGGTAACTTAATGAATAATAATAGTTTTAATACTAACTCTACGGACCTTGATATAGGAATGAGCCCCGTCATGGCCAATAAACTTCAATAGTTAAGGTAGATGATCTTAAGTGTGCCAGGAGTGATCCAACCTATACAAGAGGATGAAACCTCACGATCGAACTGAGGATCATGAGGAACATGCGACACAATACATGGAAAGAACGAAGATCATCCCCATTCCCTTACACTTGAAGGAAGCTTGCCTATGCAAAAGTTTTTGTTTGACCCTTACAGGATCAACGTTAAAATGGATTCTTAATGTTACTCCTTACTCTATCACTTCATTTTCCTATTTACTTAATCTTTTTAGCAATCACTATTCTTGTAGAAAGACATCCGAAAAGATCACTAGTGACCTTTATCTAGTAGTCTAGGATCGTAAGAAATCCCTTAGAATTTTCTAAGCAAGTTTAACAAGGATGCACTGAATATTACTAATATCGACATATCCACTACCGTGGAAGCCTTCAAGATGGGTTTAATAAAGGATCCTCCCTTTAATAAGGATCTTGTAATGACCCCATGCAGGAAAGTGGATGAAGTCAGAAGTAGAACCTCGGGGTTCATCAAACTGGAAGAATATAAGAAGATCCAGAGGAGGACCAACCCCCTGAGTTCATATGACAATCCTAATAGGAAGGCTGGTTTTTTTGGCCCAAAGATCCTATAAGTCAAAACAATATTCCAAACCTGGTCTAATCTTTACCATGTAGGATCTTGGTGAAAAACCAAGGTGGTCAAGGAAAGGAGAGAAATCAAGTGGCTGGAAAGACAAGTTTAAATGGTGTGCTTACCATGAAGATTACGGCCATATCACTGAGGATTGCGTAACCCCCATGAAAGGAGATTAGTTATCTCCTAAGCAATGGACATCTCAAAGAGATATCAGGAAGATGAAAAAAGTATTGAAGGAAAATGAGAAGGATCATGTGTAGATCCTGGAAAAACTAGGATCCGCTCCTTCAAACGACAAGGTAATGAATGTTATCTCTAGGGGTTCTAATATTTGTGGAAATTCTTACTCTACAGCAAAAAGATACGCTGAGGTATATAAAAAAGACAAAGAAAAAAGACCCCCAATAATAGAAGGATTTCGGTGGATGAAGGATCCTCGGTGATCATACTCTTAGATTCTCTAACCAGGATGAACATCCCAGAATCCGAGATAATCAAAAGATCCTCAGTAGTAATGGTATTCAGCGGTGGAAAAAACCATACAATCGCAGAAATCAAACTACCTATCTACATTGAATGGGAAAACTTTATGCAATGCTTTTATGTTACTAATGCTTTGTCTTCCTACAGGGTTATATTAGGTGGTCTATAGATCCATCACATGAAAGTATTTCCATTAATGTACCATTAATGTGTTAAAATGTCTACCCCTTGGGGGACAGTAAAGATCCTTGGAGATCATCAGGAATCCAAAGAGTGTTATGGGACCTTGATGAAGCTTTGCTCAAGGCAAACATAGCAATTAAAGCAGGAGGCACAATACGTACCATAAGTAAATGAGAATGATATAAAAGAAGCTCCCCTAAACCTTGATAGTTTTAAAACCAAAGTACTCATAGGATCCTCAATACCAAAAGACATCCAAAAGGACCTAATTACATTCCTGAAAAAGGAAGGAAAACCTTTGTGTGGAAACATGAAGACATGACAGACCATTAGAAGGAAGTTGACACCTGAAACTAACCTGATCATTAAAGAGGAAGTGGAAAAGCTTCTCAAAATAGGGATGATCAAGTAAGTCAAGTTCCCAAGGTGGCTAGGCAATGTGGTTATAGTACAGAAGAAGAACGACTCCATGATACATGCGCCAGTAGGACATGAATTATTAGCGTTCAAGAATGCATCGACGGGATTCCAACAGATCTATATGGAACCATCCGATCATGATGATACGTAATTCATAACACAAGCATGTATCTACTGTTATACTACCATGCCATGTGGTCTTTAAAATGCAAGTGGAACATACCGAAGGCTAGTCAACAAGATGTCAAAAGAGTATCTGGGGGATGCCATTGAAGTCTACATCGATGAAGCCTTCGACGTACTGGATGAATATAAACTGAAGCTGAATCCTTCCAAGTGTCACTTTGTAGTGAGATCATGCAAATTCCTTGGATACATGCTGGCCAAAAGAGAAATTGAATCGAGCCCATAGCCAGTCAAGGCCATCCTCGATCTAGGATCACCATCCTCGACAAAAGATATTCAAATACTAATAGGAAGAGTGGTATCCCTAAACAGGTTCATCTCAAGATCCCCATAAATACCCAAGCCTTTCTACAATGTCTTGAAGAAGAACAAAAGGTTCGAGTGGACCAAGGAATATGAAGATGCTTTCTGGTAACTTAAAAAAAATATTTAATTTCAACACCGCTATTGGTAAGACCATTATATAGGGAACCATTTCTTTTTCTACCTATCAGTATCCTCAAACGCAGTAAGTATAGTCTTAGCCGAGGATCTTAATGGGGACCAACATCCCATCAACTATATAAGTAAAAGCCCCTTGGATCCTAAGACCAGGTACTCCCACTGTGAAAAACTAATACTTGAACTAGTTACAACTTGGACCAGATTAAGATACTATTTTGAAACTCAGACTATACATGTCAAAACTAATTATCTTATCAAGAATTTCATGAGAAATCTAGAAATGTTAGGTAGAATAAATAAGTGGTTAAAAAATTCATAGGCACTAGAAGACTTTGTGGCTGATTTTAGTGATGATCTACAACCCAAAACACAATTGGAAAGTTGACAAGTCCAAAAAGAAGAAAACATGGGAAAATAAAAACTTTTCGAAATGGAACTCACAACTTTAGAGGAGCAAGCCCATGGATCATACTAAAATCGCCATAAGGGGACATCCTACCTGAGGCAGTTATTTATAAATTCAATGCAATTCTTAATGAAGCAGAGTATGAAGCATTGATCATGGGGCTATAGCTAGTCAAGGATCTTCAGGTATACATTGATTTTTTATAAATAACTAACCTCTTTAATGGATCCTATATAGTTAAATGTGAAATAATATCACTATACCTTCAAATTATTAAAGAATTAGCCTTCGAATTTGAAGCTTTTAGTCTGAATCAAGTTCTTAGAGAAGATAACATCGAGGCAGATGCATCAGCTAACTTAGGATCTTCCCTTAGGCTCCCGCCAGAGACTAGGATTCCAATAACCCATATAATGATCTCGACAATAAAAGATCCATACAGGAGACCAGACGACTCTAACGACCATGATTAGACAACCATCCTAGCAGCAATCGAAGATCCTAATCTTCAACCTCCTCACCAGGAACCAAATACTTAGGGTCTTGCTCCTAATATTGAAGATCCTCCGCAAAGTTCAAGATCCTGGATCCACCGCATTGTGGAATATCTACAAAATTACACGATTCCAAAGGAAGAGAAAAGCGAAAGAGCATTCAACATGAGGATTTCACACTTTGACGATCCAAGGGAAGTTATATAGGAAAACCATGGCAGGTCGATATTTTAGATGTTTGGAAGATCACGAAGCTAAAGAAGTTCTAAAACACATACATGAAACGGATTGTGGCAACCACATTGGGGGCATATCCTTATGTCTTAAAATGTTACTAACAAGATACTATTGGCCAACCATAAAGAAAGATGCCTACCTACATGATCATAAGTCTGATGCATATCTCATTGATTCAGAACCTAGAAAGAAGGCATAATGGCTAGTATGTTGCCAAGATCCTGGAATGTTATGCACCTTAAAGTGCACTTTATGTAAGTCGATTTAGTTACATTACATCACAACACAGGCAAGAAAATAAAGGATTCTAGCCACTACGAATAGAGTTTGATCATCTATCCTCTGATTAAGGGTACTTAATCCCCTCTAAGGTTGATAGAGTTAATAACCTCTTTCATCTGTGTTTAGGTTTCCACAACCCGCTTGGATGCACGATATCTTACTATGGGATGTGAGTAAGGGGATCATTTCACGCTTTAGTGACTTGGCAACCTTCTTATTTTTGAACATATGTTAAGATCCAAAGGTTTAAAGAGTTAATGACCTCTTTCTCACAAGTTCAGGTTTATAAACCTCGCTTGAACTCACAATATCTAACTATGGGATACGAATAAGGGGATCATTTCACTATACAATGGCTTGGAAACCCTTTTACCTTTAAATATAAGTTAATATTCTTAGTGCTTATAACATTTTCATGTTGTCTAAAGTTGGGATATTACCCCAGAAATTACATAACGTTTATAACATTTTCATGTTATCACACATTCACTATACAATGGCTTGGAAACCCTTTTACCTTTAAATATAAGTTAATATTCTTAGTGCTTATAACATTTTCATGTTGTCTAAAGTTGGGATATTACCCCAGAAATTACATAACGTTTATAACATTTTCATGTTATCACACATTCGGATCTTACCCCTGAAATTACATAAAGTTTATAACATATTTACGTTATTACATTTTGGGATCTTTCCCTAGAAAATACACACGAATCATAAACTTTTCAATTTATCATAAGTAGGGATCTTTCCCTTGAAATATGTCACAAGTTGGGATCCTCCCCAGTATATGTGACAACCGTCAAATTTCTGTCAAGTCAAAGTCAACTAAAGTCAACAAGTCAAACCGTTTGACTCAATCTGCCCGTGGGTACTAGAATTTACATTATGAAACTGTTGGATTAATGTCTAAGTCCATAACTATAATTGGTAACACTTAACCCGACCCGGCATGGTCCATTTGGGTTGCATACCATCATGCACTTGGATAGACTATAATGAGAGAAATAAGACACTTATGGTTATTAATATATTATAAGTTCTAGTATATTAATAATAAGAATAATAAGATTATTTAATTAGTATAGATCAAGAATTAATCTAGGATTAATTAAGTGATCAAAAGAAGACTAATTAAATATATGGGTTGATTGTGTAAATCATCTATACTTATATAGTGGGCTAATGCTCCATGGATAATCAAGTTGGGCTAAAACCCATAGGATGGTCCATGGATGCTCCATGGTGTATTTGAACCCATGGATCCAAGGAAATGGAAATCCATGACAATTAAGGATTTACCCTAATTGTAACACTATATAATGATATTATTCTTGACAAAAATCGGCCACTAGTATACACTAGGATTATTCTAGAGAGGGCTAGCCGATTTCATGAAGTGTAGAACTCTCTCAAGTTATTCTAAGTGTTTTGATGATTGTGATTCCATTTGAGGCTTCCACACTATTGGGGCTAGGCACTCAAGCTTCATGAAGACTTTCTACATCAAAGAGGTATGTTATCTATCTTGTTACACTCATTGTTTTTGTATGCTAGATTAGGATAATACCTTGGATGTTCTTATTTGCATGTATAATAGAGAAAACATAGATCCAAGGTATTTAGGGTTGCATGTACACTTAGGAGTGTTAGAATGCTCAAAACCCAATAGTGGTATCAGAGCCTAGGCTTGTTTTCTTGTTATACTTGCAATAGAAGCTGAAAAATCGAGTTTTGATGCTGTCAGCCCAGCAGACTCGCCGAGTCCATGAAGGGACTCGACGAGTCCAAGGCAAAATGCATCCAACTCGCCGAGTTTTGTTCATGCACTCGACGAGTTGGACCCCAGACAACATATTTTCGAGGTTTTTGGCTAGAAATGGACTAGGAACATTACCCTAAGTTGTTTTTGAACTTATAAACTTATTTTTTAATGTGGTAATGTTCATGCTAATCCATTTTCAAAGATAATTGTCAATAGATTCATGTTTTGTATTAGTTTAAGGTTTAGACTAATTACATGAAGATATTTGATATGAATTATCTTGTTCTTATGAGTTGCTTAGATTAATAGAAAAGCTAATTGAAATAGTTGTTTTCAATCCATTTTAATCTAAGAGTTGAGTATAAAATGTGTTTGTGTAACTTGTCCTCAAGTTACATGAAGAGTCACATTAAAGACTCATAAAACTCATAAAAGTTGGTAATGGTTACAAAATGAAGAGTCTTGTGTCATTGAATTTTTTTTTATGACTCCATAACTTGTCCTCAAGTTATGGAAATTCAAGAGTCACTTCATTAATAAATAAATAAATAAATAAAGTGTAACCTTAATTAATTCCATAAGTTATAAAAATAAAGAAAAGTTAATTCTCTTATTAGTTTAAAGTCTTCCATAAGTTATGGAACTTGAAGAGTTTTTGGATTAAAACTACTTTAAACACATAAGTTATGGAATTAATTAGTTTTGAATAGTTTCAAAACTTGCCCTCAAGTTCTGGAATTTGTAAAGTTTTCTCTTATGAATACTTTAATTCCAAGTTAGCCCTTAGAATTCTAAAGAGTTAAAATTCAACACTTATACTATTTATAACATTAATGGTTAATTATTATATATATGTATAAGAACAAGTCGTTTTACCGTTAGTAGGCCTCATTCACGAAACCAGTCTATAAGGTGGGTATAAGGTTGTTGCCTATAAAATGGCGACTTAATGGGTGTCCACTCTCACCCACCGCTGGCTTGATCGGTGGAGGGTCGTTAGCCGAACGGGTAGGACAATGACTTTAAATTCTCCCTTCATTAAAAGTATTAATGATAAATACTAAAGTAACTAAAATCTTAATAATTCCCAATCTTAGTTACTTTAGGAAAAATATGAATTTGGTGCTAGCCCATGGAATTCACACTTTGTACCTTACCAAGTCGTTGGTGGAGCGTGTGTGGTTAACCGGCACACTAACTTGGACTAGTAAGGACCACGAAGGGTGACTTAATGTTTGTCATAGATTAATGGAGCATGTGTGGTTAGCCGACACATTGATTAGGTGATAATATTAAGGGTACCAAGTGAATTGGTATGGTTATTCACACCTTGTTTTGTGATCCTCGGCATCCCAGTCACAAAATTTGAGAGGGCACACTCGAGATTGAAACATGCCATTGAAAAGTTCAATGAATCTCAAAAGATCTAGGAATTTCAAATCCAATTAAAACCTAATATATTATTTCGTTTTTCATGGTGGAAATTGGTGAATCGTCATTCGCCTACCTTCAAATATTTTATAGCTTGGATTACGGCATCCCTCTTCCAAATTATAAAATATTGTGTTGGGTACTAGCCTTAATATTTCATATTGGGTGTTATATTAAGGACTTTAAATCAACTATCTTGAATATCTCCCAAAACATGTCTGGTTTAGACATTTATGATCTTCCCAAATCTCTTGAAGATGATGTTCCTCAACATCATGCTTCACTTCCTCTATCTCCTCCAATTATTCTCCCTCACCCACAAGTTCTTGAAAAGTTTAAAGTCACTCGTGCCCTATTGGCAAGTAAAGGTCTTGGTGTGATCACATCTTGGAGATGTAGTCACATATTGACAAGCCGGGAGAGTTGGGTGTCAAAGTCTTGAGAAAGTTGGTGGTTCAATCACTTTCTAAGTCACATAGTGAGTTCTTTTGGAACACCTATGAAAAAGACTATGACAAGACCCTTAATGATTTTATCTATTTGTTAAGATCAACTTCCTCAAAACTTGATGGACAATGACAATAGTGACACAGGAAATCCAGAAAAGCATTCTCTTCCCAATGGAAAGGGACCGGCCATAGTCAACTCGGTTGACCAAATGGTAAAGAGAAAAACTAAGTCTGTGATAGTCCCGTGTACCATTATCAAAGGGTCCATATGTTTATATTGCCAAAGAAAGGGGCATTGGTTGCAAAGCTGCCATAATTTACCTAAGGATGTTAAAGTCGATAAGTTTGACTCTACTTCAGGTAAAGTCCACTATCTAACTTTGCTAAGTTTCTATTTGGAGATTCTTATTACATAATGTGAATGGGTCACATGCTGATGTCTTTTAAGAATCAAAGAAAAGATAGGAAGCTTAAAGAAGTATATACTGATTTTGATTGTGAAGATGGGTTTCGATCGCATGGTTCAGTAATCAGAATTTTGAGTTGTTGCTTAAGAGTTATAATATATTGCTTGTAAATAGATAACAACAAGGTTTTCATGTGGATTGTAAGGATAAGTTTTTCTGCAAAGTTTTAAAATAAAAGAAAAAAGGGGTTTTAATTTTGTTTATTTAAAAAAAAATATCCTTACAATGGCATCTGTGGAAAATTGTTGTTTATATGTTTCCAGTAATAGCAATATTGGAAAGTGGATTTGATTCTTTCATTTGTGGTAGTGTCTGAATTTACCAAATGAAGAAAGTTTTTCATCACCCAAGTTTCAATTGGACAGAAACTTGGAATCATACAAGTTGTATTGTATGATGAATGAGAATTTTCATCTTTGAAAAATTAAGACTAATTCTTTGCTCACATGTATATGTGAGTCAATTGAAGGACTAAGGAATTAGGTACACTGGGTGTGCGCTGGTCAAGGTCCACCACAAAGATTGATTTGTCATGTTTTACTAAAGATTAGTAAATATGATTATACTTATAAGGTTAAGTATAATTCTGTAACATTGAAAAGGATCCAATGTATGGCAGAGCGAATAAGAAGAATCAAATTAGGCAGAAGGATAAAAGTTTCTCAAATCTGAAAAGATGGGAGAGTACTTTAGTATCAGTTTTATGATCATCTTAATGATTTAGAAACCATATCACAAATTCATACTCTAAGGACGTCTTAGTGCATTGTTATGGCTAAGAAGAGAGGTCATGAATTGTTGGATTGGTTAAAATCAAGAAGATGAGTCATACTTCGTTCCAAAACAATTCTTAGAGTCATACTCCAAGATTGTAACATTAAGTGACATAAAGTAAGGTTTAAAACACTTATCAAATGTAGTGTGAAATGTTTCTACTCTTGTACATTTGAGATTGGTAAGTTGTGATGTCTTGGATGAGACGAAGACCAACTAAGACCAATTGTGTGAAGTGTTAGTCTTGATAAGAATCCGCACTATCCCTTGAATATTTGTTTTGTCAAGGAATGGTTCTTGACTGGGGAAACTTATATGTCAAGGGGACAGTGGGAGCCTTAAAGATCCTGAAAGAGTTTCAAGATTTAATCAAGAGTAAAACCTGTAATTTATCACTAGCACACGACTTAAGGTTTGCAACCTATCGTGTTGACATAATTCTTATTTCTTTACCTACTTCAAATAAGTTGAATTTGCATGTGAGTTATCAGAGTTCAACTTGGAAGCATTGGTGGGCCTTGTGCTACCAAGGTGACAAGAAACTAAGATTGAACAAGTTTAATCCATGTAAGGCTGAATTTATCACTAACCTTATCTTGTGATTATGATTTTGACAAATTCACATGGATAGGAACTCATACACTATAAAATCTAAGTGTCATAAGGTTTCTCTCCGATTCATGAAAATGATGGTGAGGGAACAGATTTTAAGTAGATATCAATTGTGTCATTTGCATTTTCAAAAGTCATTAGTGGAGCGCGTGTGGTCAACCGGCACACTAACATGGACTTGTGAGAAATGGCAAATGCCTAAGCAATTGAGACTATGATTACGACATCCCTTTTCATAGTTCTGAAAATTTTTTAGACACACATGTGAGCTATCTAAGAAAGGATGTATGAATCTAAATTTCGGAAGTCCAACATATTTCTGGAAATATGTCAGAGCTAGTGGGAGCATAAGTGTTATGCTAATAATCATCATGTTAGTGGGAGCATGATTATTATGTTTAGTATTGCAAGCTAGCAATGTTAATTATAGAAAACAAAGCTTCAATTCATGAAGTTGCAGGGGTTGAAAAGTTGCTTTGCTATAATTAAGGGAGAGGAAATTATACTTCATTTCAATTCTAAAGCTTAGATTGAGATTTTAAGCATTTTTTAGTCAATAATATATATGAATTTCATGTTGGAATGGTTCAAACTTGAGGAAATTCTATATATATTGCGTTCTCAAATTCAATTATGACTACGGCATCCCTCTTCATAGTTAAATTTTGAAAACATGGCAAATAAAAAATATTGTAGCAAAAGACTGGTCTAGTATCATGTCTTTATGTCAAACATCATGAATCGTGTCCCATATGCTTCGAATATAGGATCGATTTCATGTGCTATAATATTCATCCTTTCTAAAATTTTCCAAATGCCTGGGGCATTAAGAAGGGAAAAGGTTTAGACTGGATATGACTAAAAGGATTAAGCAATTGTCGAGGACAATCTGAGGTTTGCCAAAGATTAGTTGCTCAGGGACATCTGGAAGTATAGTGTTAATTTTAGCAGGACCATATTGACATTTTCTGAAAAGAAGTAACTCTTGTTCGGAAGTGATATTCAAAATGGGACTATGGAAATGTCTCCATAGGTGGAAGTTATTCAGTCTATATAAGATTAGAAAACCTTAATGCAAGAAGGATGTTCAAAGCAATGTACTTTGAATATGAGACTTTCGTTCCATAGAAGTTGACCTTCTTTGGAATACTCTGTAATGACTGGTGACAAGGTTTTGGTGACTTTGTGAATAATCATTACATGAGGAACATTGCATAAAAGTTTAAAATCTAACAAATTTTTTGGTAAATGATAGGAATCGTCGATTCTCACATTTACAATAAGGATTTGGGATTGTGAAATGAGTATCATTGGAATCATGTTCAATTGATCTACATCACAATGTAAGGATCATAGACAAACATAGTGTGCATACTTGGGGTATGGCATAACTATTGTTTAGAAAAACAAAGTGTACATGCTAGGAGTATGGGACGACTGTTGTTTTTATTCAAGTCTTAAGTTGATTATTTGAAACATTGAATAATGTGTAATCAATATGGTGATAAATAAAAGGTGGTTTTATTTATATTCAAAAGGGTTCTGAGACCATATTAGATTCGATTATTATTGTGTTTCACATTGCATGTTTTGACTTCCAAAATAGCTAGGTTATTATTTTCTGAATGACTAAGTTATTTAAACACTCCACAGTCGTTCATATGTTGGAAGTAGGTATGAATCAAGACTGTCATGAATCGGGTTTGTAGATGGCTAAATGGGTTTAGTCATGGCAATGGTTGCTACAACATTCATGAGTGCTCATAAGTTATGAGTATTGGAATAAACCCACGCTCACTTGTATCACTTCATGGAATTTATCTCGAGTGATCGTGAGACGGTAATATCATATAAATCTTCAAACCTAGAGATATGAGTTGTTACCTATGAGTTGGTTGTGCATTGATTGCACATAAATGCATCAGTAACTTGATGTTATAAAATGTGCCTTTGTGTACAATTCAACAAGTAGTAGAACAAGCATATGAGTCGAAGTTTATCTGTTCCTTCTAGAAATAGAAGCGATATCTGGGCCCCTCGATGATTTTGTTGTGACCTATGTACCGGCCGGTCAGAACTGAATTGATGTGTTCGATTAAGTTCTTTGTCAAACAAATCGAAAATCGGGAAACAAACTGTTGGACAATAAGTACGAAGTTGTTCCATGTATTTTTCCGGCTGGTATCATGAGAACAAAGGATTATATGATCCCTTATCTAATGGACAAGTCATTGACAAGATCAGAGTTCATCTACAAGGTCAGAGTTCGACAGAAGCTTTTGAGAGCTACGATTGCCGGTTGGTTCCTGAAGTCATACGTAATAATAGTTTTAGACTTATCCAAGTGGGAGACTATTGGATTAATGTCTAAGTCCATAACTATAATTGGTAAGACTTGACCCGACCCGGCATGGTCCATTTGGGTTGCATACCATCATGCACTTGGATAGACTATAATGAGAGAAATAAGACACTTATGGTTATTAATATATTATAAGTTCTAGTATATTAATAATAAGAATAATAAGATTATTTAATTAGTATTGATCAAGAATTAATCTAGGATTAATTAAGTGATCAAAAGAAGACTAATTAAATATATGGGTTGATTGTGTAAATAATCTATACTTATATAGTGGGCTTATGCTCCATGGATAATCAAGTTGGGCTAAAACCCATAGGATGGTCCATGGATGCTCCATGGTGTATTTGAACCCATGGATCAACGGAAATGGAAAGTCATGACAATTAAGGATTTACCCTAATTGTAACACTATATAATGATATTATTCTTGACAAAAATCGGCCACTAGTATACACTAGGATTATTCTAGAGAGGGCTAGCCGATTTCATGAAGTGTAGAACTCTCTAAAGTTATTCTAAGTGTTTTGATGATTGTGATTCCATTTGAGGCTTCCACACTATTGGGGCTAGGCACTCAAGCTTCATGAAGACTTTCTACATCAAAGAGGTATGTTATCTATCTTGTTACACTCATTGTTTTTGTATGCTAGATTAGGATAATACCTTGGATGTTCTTATTTGCATGTATAATAGAGAAAACATAGATCCAAGGTATTTAGGGTTGCATGTACACTTAGGAGTGTTAGAATGCTCAAAACCCAACAGAAACTTCTACACAACTCTCTATTCTAATGAGAGATCATAAAGAAAAAAGTGCAAATATCTAGATCTCCTTAACCTAAAACTGTGGTACGTGGCGAGCCAAACTGATAAAACAATGTTGCATACTCATCGGGAGTGTGTAAGATCCTTACGAACCATGCATTGTGAAGCCAGACACTCGCAAATGCCACACATGAAACCCTTCTGAATCGTTTTCACTCTATCTCTTCTTATCAAGAATCTCTCCCAAATCTCTCTAAGAATGTCAAATCTCTCCCAAATCTCTCTAAGAATGTCAAATCTCTCCCAAATCTCTCAAAGTATGTGAAATATCTCCCAAATATCTCTTTGTATGAGAAATCTCTCCAAGTATGTGAAATCTCTCCCAAATCTCTCCCGGATCTCTCTCAAAAGATTCTGTAACTTTTTGAAGTCGTTTGGGTCATTCCGACCCTTAACCGGGTCAAAAACGGCTTAAAACAGGGTAAAAACGAGTACAATAGGCTTAAGGACCCGAAACCCTCTTATAAGAGGCGAAACCTCTTAGAACCGAAGGTCCCTATAGGGACCGAACCTGCTAAGAACCGAAACCAAGAGGATCGAATCTAGGAGACCCGAACCCGTAGGTCCTCTTAGGGCCGAACCTCGCCCAGGAAGAACCGAACCCGAAGGTACTGTTCATTCGGGCTATTTGGCTTCCTTGCCACCCTTCGCTTCCTCGACTCCTTTCGCTTCCTTGCCTCCCTTCGTTTCCAACTCAGCATCAGCAGGGACCGAACCTCAGCCTAGGGACTGAACCTTGGCCTAGGACCGAGAGGTCTCGCTAGGAATGCTTTTCTTCCCGGTTTTCGCGTAGTTTTGCGTTTAAGGCCCGTTTTTAATTATTTTAACGCGGGATTTCACCCAAAATCATATTTTAACATAATAAACCCTAAATATTCACAATTTAATCATATTTTCATAAAAATATTTATTTAAATAATAAAAGCAAGTGGGTAAAGTACAAAGAGGTGGAGTGTTGACTTTGCTTTACCTTATGACACAAGCAACCACTCCCACACCCACTTTATGACCAGCCACACCTCCCCACCTTACGTAGGTCACATCAATGTCCCTTACACTCAATTACCACCCATTCCCACGTTTTTGAGAGCTGAATATTCATCCTCTCTTCTCACTTCTCTCATTTGCTCTCATTTCACCAAGAATCAAGCACCACTTTTCTCTCAAACTTTTTCTCTCCATTTCAAGTCTCCAAGGCTGATTATCAAGTGTTCTTCCACTCTTGGTAATTATAATTCATCCTCCTTGTGATTATTACAATTCATTCTACTCAAATCATTAATTGCTTACACAAACTCCATAACTATGATGTTAGACTCTCGAAAATCTTCAAGGCATCTCCAAGTGTTCTTGAGTTAAACACTTCCATTCTTCAACAATCATCTACTCAAATAACTTAAGGTGAGTTCATACCCCTACATTTTAATGTTTTCTCAAGTTTTTAAGGGGGGAATACAAGTTAAAACACCAAGAACATAACTAAAATTTTCTAACAGCCTTCATCAGAAAAGTTCAACTCCATTCCCGGACTGTTTTGGACACCTTAAACATTTTATTTTTCAAAATTTTTTTAGGTTCAAGTAGTTCCACTTCTTAGCTTTGAAATGACTACTTTCACATCTCGACAAGATTTTTCTACAATTTATGGTGATTTTTACAAAACAGCCTGTCTTTTCAAACACAAATCCGGACCAGTCTGTGAATATGAGCATTTTAATACAAGTTAAAGGCTTCCAAAAATCATGATAAAAATTATTAATAAACTAGACACATTTTGGGAACTCTCAGAATTTATGGATCTAGTTTTCGACTTTGTATGATTTTTCTATCATTTTTCCAAAACAGTGTAGAATGGTTAAAGTTAGCCAATAGCATGTAAATATCATAACACTTTGTATTATGTTGAGCAAAGTGTATAATCATAAGTTCTAATTATTGAATGTATTTCTTTGTTAGTTTATCATAATGAACTGAAAGTAAGTCATTCATAACAAATATTATTCATTCATTTTAGAACACATATTATAAACTATAAAAAAATATAGTTTAATGGATTCATAACATTAATGCATTTCCATAAAAGAGTTCTTACATATTACAAACGTTTTAGACAAGCTATAATAGGTATAGTTTATGATACATCACACAACAAACTCGTACAAAAAGGGTACGTTCATACAGAAAAGATTTACATTCACACACATTTCACGTAAACTTGTTAACCTAAATTGTGCGACATTCTCTTCCCGTACGTCCCAGTGCGGGATGTAATTCCTGGTAGTTATAATCAGAATCTCCTGGAGGGAGAACATGGTACTTGTATATAGATCTATATTGGGTTTTACACCCCACACCTTGCTGCTAGCTACAGTGGGACCTGCAAGTCTATGGGTGACAAATGTCATTTCAGTTTCGCGACGCCTGAGAAACGTCGTGGCAGGTTCATTTAGTCATAGTATGATTATAGCGACTCACATAGGGATATAACAATCCATAAAGTTTACGGGATTTTATTTATAAAACCTAAATGGGTTTTATGTCGATTTAAAATCACTTTTTATCTCAATGAGTACAGATATTACTGTACACTTTCGGTTTTGGTAATTATGACTACACATCATTTGAAACCACATTATACCTTTAAGTATGGCCAATACTTGTTATTTCTCGGTCCTCGGATTTAGGACTACATATACATAAAGTATTAACAAACATAAGAACATACGAAAATTTCATTGAATTCAAACGCGGCCATGTCCATTTAAACACATAACATTTTCTATTAGTAAGAAAGGTTACTTATACTGTAGAGTTTCAAAGCACTCCATGGATGATGGCAATGGGCCCCTTTGACAATTCTAGGTTAAAAGCCCAAGACTTGTCTTTTCCCTATAAATAGTAATGTATTATTCACAATTAGGGTTAAGAGTTAGGCAAAATGTAGCCGCCACGTTGTGAGGTTTCTTGTAGAGTTAGAGTCTTATTTCTTAAGTGTAATTTGTTCCTCACAATTCAATAAATCGAGTGATCATTCGACATCTTCATATTTGTGTTTGTTCTTATTTTCCGCATCTTGTTCATCAAATCTTAATTAGGGTTTTAATCCCAACAAGTGGTATCAGAGCGGGTCTTTGAAGATCTATTGATTTTTGAAGTATCGGTTCTTGATTTGATGATTTTCTGCACAAGATTTTGAAGATTTTTGGTGTTTTGGCGGTATGGAATCAAAATTTATGTTCAAGCTACTGTTCATGGAGACTTATGTTTGCAGTCATTGTTCATCTACTGTTCATCGGTGTTTTTCTTTTAATCGAATCTGTTTCATGCTCGTATCTTTGATCTGATCTTGATCAATTGTTTTGTCCAAAATAAATTGGTTGCTTCGTGGATTAATTTCTTTTGTTTTGGCCCAATTATTCCGTCAATGTTCATGGTCCGTATGTCTATTGTCGATCCAGTTTTTATTTGTCCCTAATATTATACTCGAGTTCCTGTGTGCGTCATCTGCTTTATGTATCGATTACTATTACTCAGTTCATCCATCCGTTTGATCTCTTCTGGTCTATCAAAGATTAACAATCGGTGCTTGTATTATTGTTATTTCTCATGAATCAATTTTTGGGTTGTTTTAATCCAAGATCACATTTTTATCGGTTTTCTCATTCCTATTTTTACAGTCATTTTGATTTTACACTTTGTATTGATCTTTGAAAATTACTAATGACTTGTAAAAGAAATCAATATTTGGAGAATCGATTGGGTTTTTGTTGAATGCAATCTTTGAAGTTTTATGATGAATAAATGCCGATCGGTTAACCTAGATTGTATCTCGATTTGGATAGTCAAACCAAAAAAAAAAAATCAAAATTAAAGCCATTTGAAATCTGGATGATGGAATCGATATGGATGTGTTCGATACTTGAACAATATTCGGAATTTATGTCGAGTTAGAATCTGTGAAATCGGTATCGGTATTTCTTTTGGATGGGTTCAGAACTAGAACAGAATTCAGTATTGTTATGTGGACTGTTAGGAATCGGAACTCAGTTTTCTGATCGGAATTGATTTTGTATTTGGAACCTTATTGTCAAGCGAGTCTCGATTGGAACTTAAATCAATTGGACCATCTGTTCAGAACTAGCTTGATTCGGAATTGTGAAGTGAAATGGCTTGATTCGGAATTAGAGTTGCTGTTGACTCGCAATCGGAAGTGTGATTGGGTTCATGTGTTGCACTTGGAACGAAAGGGCTTGAAGCGAATGTAGAGTGAGAACTATAAGCGAACCTGTGATTGGATTCGGTACGGATATAATTTCGCTTTGGTCTGTGATATTTTGATTTGAAGCGAGAGGTTATGGATCGGATTCGCATCATGATGCTTGCAACGAACTTGGATTCACTTTGGTATCGGTGTGCTCGGAACGAAAGTCTACACGGGGTTGATTGGAATCGATATTTGGCTTTCGTTTACGAACATCCTTCACCGTTCCAATGGTTCGTTTAATCAGACGTTAAAATGGGGAAGACAATTCATAGTTACACATTTGGTCCCTATAATTTAAGCAACATGGCTGATTTGGGACTCTTTTAGAAATTGGTACAAATTAAAGAGAAAAAAATGGAGAATTACCATTCCAACCCCTGTCTTTCAGCAAGTGACAGTTTCTGCCCTATATTTAGAAAAGTTTACAAATTTGAGAGCCGGTGAACAGTTTTGGATTTCTCAATGCTCATATTTTTTCGTGAAAATAAAAATATGGATTCCATCAAGTCTTGGCGGTTCGGAAAGTCGTTTTTCGTGATAACATCAAATTTTCACGGCTTTTTCCGGATTTTATACTTCATTGAGTATATCATTTTGTCATGGGGGAGCTTAGTAAATTTTTATCCATTCAAGATCATTTTCATGACCATAAGAAGGCTTTATAATCACGTTTTCGATTATAAATCGGGGGAGAATTTGGTATGGCCATTCGAAATTGGATTTGTGACTTTTCAAAGTTGAAGATTTTTGATAAAGTTTGTGGTAGAATTATGAAGGTAGCTTTTACAGCGGAAGTTCTTCATCGAGCTCTGCTAAAGCTTTTACAGAGAAGTATCCTTTACAGCGGAAGTTCTTTATCGAGCTCTGCTAAGGACTTGTTATATCTCCGACTTCTTGTATTTTCTCGATCAAGTGGCGTTACGAATCTTAAAGTTTGGGTTGTTACATGATATTTTTTGATGGCTTATACCATTAGCTTATTTGAAGATCATTGTGACTTGGAGGGGGAGCTCTTCAAAGACAAGAAGTGATTCAGTCTCTTTGTTCTGAAATGGGTTTTTATGGCGGGTTTGGTTTTCATGAAGATTCTTTGGGATTACATTCGAAAATGAAGTTTAAAGACATTACTTCAGTGCTTGATTTATATATCCTAGAGCCCGTGTTTGAAGACTATTCAAGAATCAAGATTCGTGGATTGCTTCTTATATTCCTTGTTGCAGATGTTTTTATTGCTAGATACTTGTTTTGGAAGTTTAAGCATTGTCATCCATTCCATACTTTGAGGGGGAGATTGTAGAGTTTCAAAGCACTCCATGGATGATGGCAATGGGCTCCTTTGACGAATTCTAGGTTAAAAGCCCAAGACTTGTCTTTTCCCTATAAATAGTCATGTATTATTCACAATTAGGGTTAAGAGTTAGGAAAAATGTAGCCGCCACGTTGTGAGGTTTCTTGTAGAGTTAGATTCTTATTTCTTAAGTGTAATTTGTTCCTCACAATTCAATAAATCGAGTGATCATTCGACATCTTCATATTTGTTTTTGTTCTTATTTTCCGCATCTTGTTCATCAAATCTTAATTAGGGTTTTAATTCCAACATATACATTTTGGTCTTCGGTCATAAGACTACATTACACAGATTTTAAAGAAAATATCAGATTTTCTGGATACATATTCTAACGCTTTTACAAGGAAAACGGTTTACTTTTCTAACGAAATCTCTTATGAACTCACCAACCTTTGTGTTGACACTTTTTCAAAACTACTTGCATTCTCAGGAATTCAGTGAAAACAGGAAATCAACAACGTTTTGAGGATGGGACGATAAATCGTCAAATAGTTCATTTTGTATCATAATGTAATTGAGGTGAATCATGTAAACATGTACTTTGATGTAAATTTTTTAATTATATTTGTGATGGTTGTATTTACTTTGAGCACTATTATACTCGTTGTTGTGATACTCTACATGAAGTCGTCCATCCCCGGACATTTCCGCCATCCTTGGTTTGGGGGTGTGACAGTATATAACATTAATATGTTATCAATTGAACTTATGGTGTTACCCAAGATTTTTGTCAAGGTTTATAACCTAAACAAGTTATCCTAAGAAGGGAATTCGCCCATTTGATCTTATGATCCTCATCCTTAAGGATCCTCATCATTAAGGATCCTCATCGGTAAGGATTCTCATCAGTAAGAATCTTATCATTAGAAGTCAACAGTGATCCCATGTTCTTTCCTAAGTTGAGATTTATCCTCAGTAAATTCTAAGATTAAAGAACATATGAAGCTTAAGGAAAAACTCAAAGACAATCAGGTTCCATCTTTCCTTGTTCTTAACTTTGAAATTTTTTAAGTAAAATTAAGGATCTTAAACTTTTAAGGATCCTAAACCAATTGTTGATTTATAAACTTTCATCACTTCAGAGTCATTTACTATTTTAAATTTATATCTGTAAAGAAGTTTTAAACCACGGAGATTTACCAAAATTAGTTCTTAACAAATTCTTTTATACTTGTTTTATTATGAAAAACATATGTTTAAATTGTAAAGTAAATTTCTAAAGTTTATAACATTATCATGTTATCTTATGAAATGGGTTTATTCACAGTTATTTTCCAAAGTTGGGTTTATCCCCATTTATTATCTAAAATTCTAATTTCCCGAGTTATTACCCATGTGGGATATTTCCCGATATTACCTAAGTTGGGATCTTCCTCATTATTGTCTATGTGGGATCTTTCCTAATATTACCTAAGTTGGGATCTTCCCCAGTATTTCTTATGTTGGGATCTTACTCAATATTTCTTAAGTTGGGGGTTTCCCTAGCAAAAGCTATGTATGGATTTTTTCTAAAATTTTGACACTAATGCGTTATCTAATGTTGGACATTCCCCAGAAAATACCTAATGATTATAACGTTTTCATGTTATCATACTGTTAGGATTTTTCAAAGTAATTTAGTAAGATTGGGTCAGTCCCCTGAATATATGCAAGACTTGTAACATTACCATGTTCTAAACAAGAGTTTTCTCAGTTATTTACCAAGGTGGATTTATCTCCAAATGACTTCTAAGAAGGAATGATCCCAATTCACTGAGTAAAAGCTAAACAAGGATCTTCCACGGTGAAATCCTAAAAAAAGAATCCTCCTGAGACAAGCTTCAAGATGACGTGGAGCTAAAACACCTACAATGCAAAACTTCTGCTAAGTCAAAAGTCTTTAGATGGTCAAAGCTAAGCCTAAGGGTCATTAGGTTCTATCAATCATTATTTCATAAAAAAATATCCTTATAAGAAGATTCTCCTATGATATAATTAAAAGCTTATTCTTTTTAACTAAGGTTCCTAACAGTTTCAAATCCCTAGGCAGATGATTGGCAATCTTAGATTATTAGGATCCCAAGAATTCTTGTAAAACCTGGACTCTTTAGGATCCTAATCGTCTACGGAGCCTCAAGAAAACCTATTTTGATTATGTAACCAAATAAATCACGCAAAAAAGAGATAAACCAAAGCATCAATATTAAAATGGGTTACCCTCCAATATAACAAAAAAGAGAAAATTGTTTTACAAAACAAAATTTTAAAATTGTTTTTATATTTTATCAAACTTAATTTAAGGGTTGATCACCCCTATAGATTTCTAGAAAGAGGGCAGCTTCCTCAGCACCTCGTCCACCCCAAGGCTCTCCAAATCCAAGGTCTTAGCCGACTTCCTCTTTCGAGATCATGGATTATTTACCGTCAGATTTATCGAGGATCTTTTCACAGTAAGAGAAGTTGAGGTCTTCTCCTTTATCACTACAAGTTAGCCGCCGGACATGGTAGAGTTGATATCAACAACGGTGAACCAAGCACTAGAGTGTGTAGCCTTAGACACTAAACATAACAAAGGAACTCAATAAGTTGAGGATCCTTCATGAAGAAAAAAAAGATAGATAAAGGATCTTTACCTTTCGACGTGAGAGCAATAGCAAATCTACTCTCCCAAAAGTTAGGTTGTTCGAACCTAAATGTTCTTTCACTCTCAGGTGAAGCAAGGAAACTCCCAATGCTCTCTGAGGTATCTTCAGCAGTAGGGACAAGATCCTCGAACTTAAAAGTTGCATCAAAATAAATTAAACAAGAAAGTGTGAATTTCGTATTCTCAACAAAATAAAATAGCATCCTACCCTTTCTAACCTAATATCTTGGCAGGAGATCACCAATGAGAAGGATTCACGTTTCAAAAAGAAATATTTCTCTTTCAAAGAAATATTGAGGATCTTTCCAAGAAGAATTTCTCATTGATGAGTTATTGATTGTTTATAGTTAAACCATCAAGTATCAAAATGTTATACCGGATCTTGGATCTGGCATATGACTTAGAGTCATGAACATTAAAATGTAGTCCATGTTTAATAATCAAGTATGGGCTTGATTAATCTTCCTCTCTATAGTAAGGCTAGAAAGAGTAAGACATTCTTCTAGAATGATATATATATATATATATATATATATATATATATATATATATATATACACATTTAGGAATATTTCTTATATAAGGATTTTCTCATACTCATGTCATTGACTATGGTCGTTATCATACTCATGACATTAACTATGATCAAACCTCTTCACAAGTAGCTATGATTAGATCAACAAGGAAATTATTTACTATAAATTCATATTCTTAATATGAGATATAGCAAATAGATTTCAAGAAAGACCGCTTTTCTTAATAGCAAATGATTAAGAAAACCAGGGTGATGGAGGAAAGCAGTGAAGTCACATTTGTTGAAAGTTATGTAAGGGCTCTAGATCCAAACCACTTTGGTCCTTAAATGGTAGTACCCCTTGATAAAATGAACCAGACATCACCTGCTAACGCATCTCCTCCAGCCTATGCTATTGAAGTAGATTTTAAATTCCTCTTTCCAATTCAACCCTCTACCCTAGAATCAGAAAAGCTTACAAAAATAACTTCTCCTGATGTCTCTCAACCTCATCAACCATCAAAATACTTTAGTTCCACTAAAGCTCAGGTTGAGGCGGAACCGTCTTCGAATGATTCTATCCTTTAGAATCTTCTAAACCATCTACCTCAACCTGCTATCACCAATTTGGACTAGTCATAACACCAGTCACTGCATCTTTTTAGGGGGACCCACCTTTAGATGGTTCTATTCTTAAAGGTTCTTTACAATCCTCCTAACCATCTAGTCCATGGTTTCACGGGGAACCCTACTCGATTGGTTCTAGAACCTCAAGTTCATTCACATCACCCCATATGTTCAGTTCACGCATGCAATAATTAAGGGGAGCCACTTATTTCATGTAGTTCCGGACTCTTTCAAGGCAATATTTTTGAAGGAATATTCACTTTTGATTATCCACCTCATCCAAAAGAACAATATGAGATAGTTTGCACTCTCAAATTCTGAAGGAAACTTGTCTTACAAAATGGACAAACGATCATCCATCCGAACAAATTATAGGTGATATAGATTATGGAGTAGTGACTCGTTCAACAACCAAGAATTAATGTCTATAGGCACACTTTTTGTCTATAATAGAGCCCAAAGGAATCAAAGAGGCTCTAGAAGATGCAGTTTGGGAAGAATCAATGCATGAAGAGTTAATTGAATTTGAACACAACAACATGTGGGACTTAGTGCCAACACCAGAAGGAGTATCAGTGTTGGTTCAACACAGGTATATAGTAACAAGAGTAGTGAAGATGGAGTCATCATCAGGAGCAACTAGTTATCAAAGGCTACTCACAGCAGGAAGACATAGACTATAATAAAACATTTACACGTGTTGCAAGAATAGAAGTCATTAGGCTTTTCTTGGCTTTTTCTTTACACAAGAAATTTAAGGTTTACCAAATGGATGTGCAATGTGCATTCTTAAATGGAGAAATCGATAGGGATGTCTATCTTCAAGAACCTCTTGAAATCGAAGATCCAAAGTTCCCCAACCATTGCAATAATCTTCAAAATGTTGTCTATGCATTAAAGAAAGCTCCAACAGCATGGTATGGATCATTGTCTAAAGTCCTAGAAGAATCCAAATTTCAAAGTGGTTCTATCGATCCCACTTTCTTTAGGAAAATCCTCAACAACCATCTAATCGTTGTGCAAATCTACGTCGACAACATTACATTCGGTTCAACTAGCAAGGACCTTAGTGTTGAGTTTTTTGAGTTGATAAAAGCAAATTTAGAATGAGTATGATGGGTGGGCTCAACTACTTCCTACGTCTACATGTTCGTCAATCTCCTAAGGGAATCTTCATTGGTCAAGAGAAGTATATCAAAAATATACTGAAGAGATACTTTGTGGAGAGCACATCAACTGCAAAAACACCAATGTCTACATCCTACAAGCTTGGTTCAGACCATGATGGGAAATCTATAGATCAGAAGAACTATAGAGGAACTATTGGCTCACTACTATACCTTACAACTAGTCGACCAGACATCATGTTTTTATTATGTATGTGGGCACGCTTTCAAGCCAATCCAAAGGAATCACACCTCATGGCAATCATAATAGTTTTCAAATATCTGAAAGGAATTGCTTCTCTAGGTTTATTCTATCCTGCTAAAGGAAACTTCAATCTCCAAGCCTTTACTGAGTCAGATTATGGAGGATGCAAGCTCAACAGAAATAGATCTTGTAGTAGATTTCAATTCTGTGGAAGTAGATTGGTCAGTTGGACTTCAAAGAAGCAAACATGTGTTTCAGCCTCTAATTATGAAGTTGAGTACGTTGTTGCCGCTGATTGTTGTTCTCAATTACTTTGGATGCAAAAACAATTGAGAGATTATGTATTCAGAATGCGACAGATCCCCATATATTGTGACTCTAAGAATGCAATTGCAATCTCTCACAATCCAGTCAACCACTCAATATGCAAGCACATTGATATCAGGTATCACTTCCTAAAAGAGAATAGTCAGAAAGGTCATAATGAGCTTCATTTTGTTCCTATAGATGAAGAGACTACAGATTTGTTCACAAAAGCTTCGGATGAATCCAAGTTCTTACACTTTCTAGGACGACTTGGCTTTCTTAATCCAGACTCTCTAGGCATCTGAACGTTTTTTTTCAGAATGTTTTTATTTTTAAAATAAAACTCCCAAAATAATTTTTTCTATATTTTATACAAAGGAAAACTCCAAAAAGATTTTACTTTCATTTTTATTTTATACAAGAGAAAACTACAAAAAGATTTGATTTTCCATCTTTTGTCTTTACTTTAATCAAAAGAAAATACCAAAAAGTTTTTCTCTTTTTTTTTTTAAAATGAAAATTGTTATCACAACTATGCAAATGTAGAAGGTATATTGTTCCACACTTTAATGATTTTCCAAAATACCAAATTTTGTGGTTCTTCAGTCTACTTCAATACACAACTAATATTTGTACTTCAGTGGCCATTAACAAGTTTCATTTTTATACTTTACTTAGAGTTATAACATACATCAGGTACTAATGTTCTGTGGGATAATTTGACGTGAACTCTAAGGTTTAGTTAAGCTAATGTGTTATATTATATTTGTGGCTTCCTTGTCCTAGTGAACTCATGAGAAAAAATGTGAACTTGTGTAGTTTGAGGGACATAAAAAGTTTTTCTTTGTGAATATCTATACCTAATAAAAGCTTCTTAGTTAAAACAAAGTGAATCAAGTTCCAATTTTATCTGTTTAATTTCTTTACTTCGAGTCTAGTTATATATTCAATAACTTATAGTTTAGGAGTGGAGTCAATCTGTGACCTTTGGGGCACGATGAGTATTCCCCCCAATGATATATTTATATCTATCCACCTAATTATAAAAGCTTTGATGGATGTGAATAAATATTGTTTAAAAGGGTTTCATAGAAAGTCATGGACTCCATTAGTGACCTAAGCGAATCCAAGCACTCCAATGAAGTTCCTAGAGAGTCACAAGCTAAAGTACAAATAGAAGTAAGCTAGGAATTATTTTCTTGTGTACTTTGTCAAAGTTAGAGTTATAAGAAAAGATTCAAAAAAAGAGTCTAGTTATATTCTTAGGTCAATTATTATATATATAGTATGTTACTTTTAAGGTCGTGTCACTTGGAATTCGAAACGAAAGGGGTAAATAAAAGACTATAGGTTGTAGGAATTTCAAAAATAAATGTCGTTCAAAATAAGCAACCAACGTTTATGAGGATTGTCAGTATGTAGGGTTTGGGAAGTAACTAGGCCATCGACACAAATATATGCATTATGATAAGACATAATTGGTGGGTAGAAATCGGTTATTCTATGTGATGTTAATGAGTTCAAAATTAATACTCAACAAAGTAAATTCATTACAATGCAAAGTGAAGGATCATATATAAAGTTTAGTTGCCTTATAAATTTTTAGGTGACAGCAAGATAATCCACAATGCTTCTAAATCAGTCATCCATCTAAGCTTTAATAATTCCTTAAAATTATTTGTTCCACATGCACACACTTCACTGCATGTTACTATGTCCTTCTCAGGTTCTCTATCCATATACACACACATCACCATAAAAGTTAGATTATTTAGTGTTTGAATTTTCATACTTTTTGTTTAAATATTGCATTGGAATCTAGGTAAAGTAGCTAAGTCAGATAGAGAATATCACTTACTTGATCATGGAACATTCGTAGCCAAGTGGAGCATCTTATGGCAAGTGGACCATCCTCGTCAATGAAACCATATGTACTTGTCTTGGTACATGGAGTATTGTCGTATATTATGAAGAAGGACAATATCAAAAGCTTTAAAGAGAATTTGTGAGGCATCATGGACCAATTGGAAGCATCTTTGAGTAACTTCGTGCACTTGGGCCAAAATTGAGCAAGTTCAGGTACATGGACCAGATTTGGAGCAAATGTATTCAAACTATGAATAATTGCATGATCTTGGACCATCTTCACTTCCTTGACCAACAAGATAAATGAATGAAACATCTTTATTCATCTTGATCATCTTAAGGCATCTTGGATTGTCTTCATCAACTTGATCATTTGGATCATCACGGACCATCTCTACTACCTTGGATCAGCTGGATGTCACTTGGAGCATCTTGGAGCATCTTCAACCACCTGGTGCATCACATCTATATGGATCATTAAGTCCACATATAGCATAATAAATGTGACATGCACGTTTTGAATAGGTCGTACACATTTTTAATGAGCCATGCACATCTGAAGTTAGCCATGCATGTTTCAAGCAGGTCATTCACATCTCGAGTAGGTCATGATCATTCCTTAGGTGCCATGCACATCTCTAAGATAAAATAGATGCATGTGCCACCTTTTCTTTCTGGATTCTTAAGTCATTTTTTGTTTCTCGCAACTTAAGTTGGTTTTTCCCTATTTATACTTGAGTGTCATCCAAGTATTATGGGCCCACAAGTTGGCCCAAGCAAGCCCTATCTCGGCCCACTCAGAAACCCTAGAAACCTTCACCTATAAATACTTCACTTCTATTTCTCATTCTTTCTTTTCTACTTTCTCACAAATTCTTACTCTCATACTTATGTGGAGCAACATTGAATTTTTTTTGACACAAAATCACTTAGTGAGCAAAAGACCTTGGAGCAACTTCGGTTATGCGCAAGAATCATCGTTTTAGCGCAACAAGCATCTACTCCTTGGTGCAATAAACCTCTTGGCCCACCAAGTACCATTTGATCTTTGTGAGTAGATTCGTACAACACTCCTTGGAGAACTTCGATCCAGCGTTGCCATAGCATCCTCGGCCATCGCAAGACTTGGCGCATCTCCCCCTTCGCAAATCCTTCTTGTGCCAACCTTCCCCCCTTTTGGGCCAACTTATCTGAAGCAAACCTATCTTTCTCCATCAGCCATCACAACCTCTTAAAGCAACTTCACAAGTCCCTCACCAACCTCAAACTCTGTTGAGAATCAGCTACCAATTGATCTAAAACACTTTGGTGATAGAAAGGGTGAAACCTTTTCGAATATAGCGCATTCAACCCTCTAAGACCAGACATTCGATTATGGCACTCCATGCCATTGTGCGAGGACTTGGTCGATGCTATTTCTAACACCCAATAATCCCCCTGCCCCCCACCCCTCAGAAATTTATCCTTGATAGAATCGAGCCCTCGCCACTGGCTCTGATACCACTTGTCACAACCCGAAGTTCGTACCATCGCCGAAAGCCGTTTACGTCTATAAAATTCGTCCTTTTCAAATAATTTCCGCTTACGTTTTTAAAATTAAGTCATTTATTCCGAGACTTCTATTATGACTTAATTAGTATCCAAACCCATTAGAAACTCAAGAAAACACCCCAATATGATAATTAGATAAATTTTAGAATTAGTCCCCTCAGGTTACGACAACTTAATCGGGTTCAACCAAAAGCCCCATTTAATGTCGGTATCAGGTAGAATTCCACAGTGTCCCGAACATAGGACCTATTTAAAGCTCAAAAGACTTCATTTGAAGCCTTTCCTCTCTCTCACTACTCTCTCTCTAACCTCTCACCTCAAACTCAAGATTTAGGTCCAAAATATCAAATTTAAGCTCCAAATCACTATGGTAACTTCCCTAACTCTTAGTATAGCATCTTAGACCTTCAAATACGAGTTCAAACAATCATTTAGGACCATTTTCATGTGTTTACGGCCCTGGAGCATGCTTGGGCCGTAAACACAAATATAAGGGGTTTTTGAGCCTTTAAACCCTTCTAATCGACCTTTGGAGCTTAAATATGGCTATATGACTTATTGTACTGGACTTAGAACACCTTGAATCAAGTTTTTGGAGATTAAACATGAGTTTACTGCCCAAGAACATTCTTGGGCTGTAAACTCCATATCATGGGGAGTAAACTCATTTTAAAGTGTTAAAATGCCATTTAAACACACCAATAGCCTTGGAATAAAGTCTAGAAGCAATCAGAAACGAATTAGAAGCCTTAAACTCAATGAAAACCCCTCCCTTAGGAGTTCATGGCCGTAAACCCCCCAAGGATGGGTTCCTGGGCCGTAAACTCCTACAATATAGTCAAATGATGCCCAAAATTCCATCAAAGGCTTATAAAATGAGTTTAAATCACATGTGATTGTCCTAACACCACCAAAACACATAATGAATGGGTATGGGGGAGTTTACGGCTGTAAACACCTAGTTTATTGCCGTAAACTCCATTAAATGGTCCCTAAGTGAGTTTAATCCATTCCTATGCCCTAGATTTGATCCTAACTAATTTTCCCAAGTCATATAAGGCCATTTAGCACCATAAATCCCTCACCCATGAGTTCACAACTGTGAACTCATGTGGAGTTGGTCTTAGGGCTGAAAACTCCATAAGGAATTTACTCTCGAAGATTAAACACATTATCCAAGGCATATACAGCCGCATATGTCACCCGGGTCACTCCAAACACTTGATTTAAAGTGTTTTCGCGTCTTGCAGTGTATAACTGTATCTAATTAGTGATTTAAAGTATAATTAGGTAAATTCGTATATCATTTCATATTACATAGGAACCTCGCGCGTTATCAAGCCAAAAAATGACACTTAGCATCCAATTTGACACGCTTCTCGACTGGTGAGTTCGTACCCCTACCCTTTTTAAAATGTTTTCAGGGGGGAATACAAGCAAAAGTTCAAGGAAATCTTGTACTTAAACTTATTATTTTCAGTCAAATGTCTATATTTTGTATGTTTCTAATATCGAAAACTGTGTTAAATCAAATAGTTCGAATTACGAAGTTAGCTTTCAGACTAATCAAAGATTTCTTGATAAAGTGTTACAATCTAAATTATATTTCATAATCTACAAATAATTCATACTAATCATCAATTAGAACTAATATGAATTCGAATAAAAAAGTACAACTAGGAACAGAAAGAAGACGAAAGTATAACGAGGAATAGAACGAATAGGAATACTAAAGTAATAATGCGAAGGTAATAATACGAATACGAATACGAATATGAATGCGAATACGAATACGAATAGGATTAGGAATATGACTAGGAATGCGAATACGAATGCGAATACGAATACGAATACGAATAGGATTAGGAATAGGACTAGGAATACGAATAAAAATGCGCATACGAATGTGAATATGAATACGAATACGAATAGGATTAGGAATAGGACTAGGATTACGAATACGAATGTGAATACGAATACGAATACATATATGAATACGAATAAAATTAGGAATAGGACTAGGATTACGAATATGAATGCGAATACGAATGCAAATATGAATGTGAATACGAATACGAATATGAATAGGATTAGGATTAAAACTAGGAATACGAATACGAATACGAATACGAATACGAATACGAATACGAATACGAATACGAATATAAAATACGAGTATGAATATGATTAAGAATAGGAATACGAATACGAAGGCACGCATCTAAGTACATTCAAGTGTAACATAACTAGGATATCAGAATACCTAGCTAATACAACAAGTATAAAAGATAATCAAACATTACATTGGGATTCAATAACTAAACTTACTTTTAGGAAAATATAGGATTTTCCTAGGATAACAACTGAACATAACCAGATTCGTGTAATAAAACAGTTAACTAAACAATACATATAAGAAAATATGGGATTTTCTTGAATAACAAACTTTTCGGAAAACCAAAGGGAACTTGTACATTTTCAAAAACAAACATCTTATGAACTCACCAGCTTTATGCTGATTTTCAAAGTGCTTGTATTCTCAGGTCCATATTAGATAGGTACCCAGCAACCCTTTTGGAGAAAACTGAGCGTACAGAAGACTCGTCTCTACTTTTGTTCATATATACATATGTATAACACTTGTAACACTTTAATTTTGAACAGATGTAAATTATAATATGTAATGTAATGGTTGTTTACTTTGCTTACTATGTGCATTGGCTTTGATACTCAGCGTGGAGTCAACCCCTGAACGTTTCCGCCTTCGGTTTCGGGGTTTGACACGACTTGTTGAGCATCAATGCTACCGGTTGATCTAAAACCAATTGGTGTTAAAATGGGCGCAAGCTTACCCAAATAGCATATTTAGCCCTCCAGGACTAGCCATTCAATTGTGACACTCTGGGCCATCATGTGAGGACTTGGTTGATGCCATTTTTGACCCCCAATAATCTTGCAATAGTTTCCCTCACAAACTACTCTTGCACCATTAGTCTCCGCAGGAAAACTACGCTTAGACCAATTCACTTCTCGCAAATATTGTGGCGCATCTTTGCCTTAACATACCTCACTTGTGCCACACACTCTTCTCTTGCACCACACAACTTCTACTTGTGTTATATGCTTCTTGATCCAATCCATTCTTTCGCCATCAACCCCTTTTACACTATTCCCATTTTTTTCCTTGTCTCTCACTCAACCTTTTCCTCTTGCGTATCACATGAGCAAAACCCTTTTGCTTCTATTTTTTTCCTCTTGTGAAACAACTTTTTTTTTCTTTCCTCCCACTCTTACTTTTTCCATACTCTTTCAAGCCCAAAACATAATCTTTTTTTGGCGCTAGAACCAAGTCAATAAAACCCTTTTGCGACATTCATTTTTATCTTCTTGCGTCACATTTTTTTCTTGAGCCACACTCAATAAACCTTATCTTTTGCAACACTTAATCCTCATAACCCTAGTCGTGAACTATAAATACACTTGCTGCAACCCTATAATTTGTCACCCTATTACTTCAAAAGTGAGACAACCCCCTCTTTATCCATTAACACTCTTGCGCCATCTACCCTAAAACCAAACCTAATTGCGCTACTCATGAACATCTTGTGCAACAATGGTCTTCGTGAGAAACATCCCTCTTGACCATCAACATCCATTTATGAGAAACAAGTTCTCATGATCATCCTCATCTTCTTGTGCCATCAACATTTGGAGCAACATGTCTTGGTATAAAATAAAACCACTTTTGCATCAGTCTCAAAACCTTAGGTGAGCATCATTAATTTTTTTCAAAACCCTAATAATTAGTTTTTTTTTAAACCCTAGTATCGTTTTTTTTTCAAACCCTAGTCCTTTGTTTGGATCATTATCAATTATGTTTTGGAGCATCATCATCCAATCTTGTTTCTGTTATGGCTTATCTCCAAAGTCTAGGTAAGTATCACAATTCTTGTGTGAAACCCCAGTGGTTAAATGTTAGTTTTATGAGTATAATAATATGTTTCATGTATGCTTTTCTTTTGCATGTACATCATAGTCAACTTAACATTGATTATTGGCTCATCATATGTTAAGTGATTGTCATCACGTGGTCCATCATCATTTTGTGTTGAGCATCACATTCCCTGATCACTCTACATAAGAGTTCATTCTACTTCCTTACACTATATAATGATCATGATGTACACTTTCAAAAAAAATTGCTTCTCTTGACATAACATAGATTTAAATATCTCAAGTGTCATTGTCAAAAGTATTGCTTTTTCTTTGTATTTCTCATTGATTCAACAAGACATCAACTGGTAAGTCATATCTCTCTTTCTTGTTCATATAACCTCATGTGATAATGTTGTCCTTCCTTCGTTGATGATTCAAGCATTCATTAATCTATACATATGTTCCTATGATCAAGTTTCTTATTATTCACCTATCATTTTTCTTTGCGAACACTTCTTCTTGTTGCAATCATATTGGGCGAGAATCTTTCTTTTATTCTTTGGAATAGGAATTGTTAAGGTACTTAAGTTTTTGGGTTTTTCACATATAGGTAACTATCTTTTTTTTTGTACACATCTAGGTAACAAACTTTTTGGAATTGTTCACATATGACCATTATGACCTGTTGTAGCAGGTTACATCCAGCTACAGCAGGTCATAATGGTTATATGTGAACAGTTTCATCAAGTTCGTTAGCTAGATGTGTATAAAAAAATAGTTACCTAAATATAAACAAAACCAAAGGTAACAGTAAATTACATGAATGGTCCCTATGGTTTAGGGGAATTTGTGCATTTGGTCCCTAACTTATTCTTTTTAGGCCATCTCTAATGGATTAAACCTATGAAGAGTTGTATGGATTGCCATGTAGGAAAGAGAATATATACATTCAATTTAATTATTAAAAAACTCATAAGTTTCCAATACAATTCTATTGCACCGTTCAATGACTATTGAACTCTACACTCTCTCTCCTCTATATTATATTCACATTTAATCTATTAAACTCTCATACAACTTCCATTGTGGATGGCCTTAACTCGGATGGTCTCTACTGTTTATTTTTGTTGTGCGCTTAGTCCCTGTCTTACCTAAAAAGACTATTATACCCTTATTAATTTATTATTTTAATTAATTTTCTTATTTATGTTTTTTTATATGTTTAAAAAAATTAATAGACCCCACATATTTGTATCTCTTCACCGCAAATCCGAAACGACATTTGAGAAATTTAATTTGGATCCCACCGGTCACCATCCCATCTCACATCCTCTTTAACCTCTATTTTCTTTCAATCTTAAGTGACATGGAAGTCTTCACCATCCTTTTTTTTGGTTCTTCAACTCTGGCGAACAAACACCATAACCCACAGTCTCTTCACTTTATTAGGTTGTGGTGTTGGTTCGCTGAAGTTGAAGGACCGAAAAAGAATAGATGGTGAAGACTTCATTGTCATTAAATATGGAAAAGAAATAAAAGTTTAGGATGATGAAACACAGGATGGTGAAGAGATACAGATATGTGAGGTCTATTAGTTTTTTTAATCATATAAAAAATACATAAATAAGGAAATTAATTTAAAAAAATTAAATTAATAAGGACACACTAGTCTTTTTAGATAAGACATGGACCAAACGCAACAAAACAAAACAGTAGGGACCATCCGAATTAAAAAAATAAGTTAGGGAACAAACGCATAAATTCCTCCAAACCACAGGGACCATTCGTGTAATTTACTCTTACTTTTGGTTTTGTTCATATTTGGGTAACTATTTTTCTTTTGTACACATCTATGTAACGAACTTGTTGAAAGTGTTCACATGTAACCATTATGACCTACTGTAGCCGGAGGTAACCTGCTACAGCAGGTCATAATGGTCATATGTGAACAGTTTCAAAAAGTTTGTTACCTAGATGTGTACAAAAAAAAGATAGTTACCTACATGTGAACAAACCAAAAGGTTAATTACCTTAATTAGTCTTATTCCCTTTATTCTTTTATTATTTTTTTTTTCTTTTTTCAAGTTTTAGTATTTTTCTGATTTCAAAAGTATCTACATTTTTTACTAACATAAAAATATATATTAAAAGTATCATTTCTTTTTAATAAATTTTTTTCAAATAAATTTTTTTATATGTTATAGTCTTTTAAGTTCAAGACTTAGTAACTTTGTTTTATTATAACGCTTGTAGAAAAAGATTGTAACAACCGGTTATTACGGGTAAATAAAAGTCAAATTAAGTCAAACAAAAAGTCAATTGTGCCAACAAAAGACAATAGTTAAAAATATACAAATAAATAAGTCTTAAATAGTTAAAATTTAAAATCATGAAAAAGACATTTTTTGTTTCGAGGTTATCAATTTTATGAATTAAAAATCAAAATCTCATGCCATAACTAAAAACACCATTTGAGAATGACTAGACCGAAATCCCAACCAAGGGCGAGAACCCTCCTAGCTGAGAACCTCATTTGGACAGAGAACCTTGAGACCGAGAACACCCCTATGACTGAGAATTCCCTTGACAAAATACCTTGAGTTCTCAGTTGTACATTGGACCGAAATCAGGTGTTCTCGATTGGAGGATAAGTCGAGATCACAAATTCTAAACGGTGGCACACCTTCCAATGTGATAGAATACATATCCCAATGGAAGTGTCTAATCATCTTTTATACTGTATATATATCTAAAATCGAAATTACCTCTATTTTTCCCTCATTTACATTCCAAAGTCTCCCATTTTGCTTCCAAAGTTCTTAAGATCTTCATACAATCTTCAAGTCTTCGAGTTGTATGTCAAGAAAAGCTTCATATCTTCAATAGTTTCCAAGAACATGTTCAACACTTCCTAAGAAAAACAAATACATCAAATAAATTCTTCGGAATTAATTGTTAAGTTTCCTTATATCACCTAGTGTTTATATAACACTTTATTCGTAGTTTATCTAACTTAAACACGGTATCATGTATTAAAACAAATTAGGATATGACTATATATACACGTTCTAACTTGTAGAATACAGGCACTCATTTTGTTATCCCACCAAGAACACCCCTAAGGTGAGTTCATACCTCTCCAATTTTTACGATTTTTTCAAGTTTTTAGGGGGGGGGGGGGATACAAGTAAAACACAAGAAAACTTTTGTTAAAATACGAATCGTTACATTTATATTTTTACAAAATATAAATATACATATGGATGCACATTTGATTTCAATAAAACTTTAACCCTTTTTGTAACATGTTGAGCAAAAAGGGGTATAATTATATAAACGAACATAGATATTTGTCACAACTAGAAATTTTGTGGCTTGTAATCACAACACTCAAGTAAGATTTTGAATCAAAAACTTAAGAGCATGTAAGATGCTTACTTCATGGCAACCAAAATTTCAATCAAGTACACCATACAAGCATTTCAAATAGTCAACAAGTAATTGGAAACCCTAGAAGTTCTTGTTTAGGTCCATTTTGGACTAGGACTTCCTTATTGGACCCAATGGGCCAATAAGCTTCCAATTTGACTATCTTGGGCTTAGAACCTTTAAATGGGCTCTAATTGGACCCACTTTCATTTGTTTTAACATTTTGGGCCATATTGGGCCTAGAATGAAATAGATTAAATATTATGAACTATTATGGACCATAATTAACCTAATCTAGCCTAATAAAGCATAAAAATCACACTTATATTTTATAGGGCTAAAAATCACCCAACCTAACTCCAATATGGGCTTACGGGCATTAAAGCCCAATAATCTACTTTTTCTTTCCAAATCTAGGCCCAAGCTGAAACCCAAGGAGTGAAGAGTTGACTTGAGAAGTTGCCACCTAATTTATGCATCACATACCTCCATGCATGGACCAACATGAATCTAGGATTGTCATCTCAATTGTCTCTCTCTCTTCTCTTCTTATTGTTCTCGACCAAGAGCTCACACACACACACACACACTTTAATCACTTTTTGCTTATCAAACACTCTCAAGGAACAACCTCACCTCTCTTCACCAAATTTTCAAGACTTAAGGGCATTTCAAGGAGATTTTTCACAAGAATCATCATCTAAGGTAAGTTTATACTTAAATCTATGATCTAGGTTCCTTGATTTATCAAACATATCTTCTTAACTCATAAGAAATCATGATCTTGCATCCTAGAATCACCTTAAATTTGAGATCTTCATCAAAGTGTTGCTAGGACCGAAAATCATCTCAGTTTCTTCCATCTCTTCTCCAAAACCGAAACCACACCCAAAGGTGAGCTTCATACCCTTTATTTTTCGGTTTCATAAGTTTTGTGTGTGTGGGGGGGGGGGAATACAAGCAAATGTGTAGATCTATGTGTATATGTATGCCTTGTGTGATTTCTATGTTTATATTTGTGTTTTTATGTGATTGTGATGTTGGGTTTAGTCAAAAAGTCCTTAAAACTGAGATTTGCATCAAGTTATATGATACTACTATAAATTATATTACTACATACAAATCATTTCTAGAAAAATAACCAAGTTGGTTAATATGAACTTCTTTGGGCTAAAAACCCATTTTTGGACTCAAAATGTCAAAAATATAAAATATAAGGGCCCAAAACGACAAAATAGAAATTATGTTGGTTGAAGTGAGTCAAAACAGTTTCAATAATGTATTTTCTGGAAATACACTCTTTTGAAGGACTAAAATGTAAAATTTTAAGCATAGAGGGCCAAAAATGAATTTTTCGGCCCAACAAAGCCCATATGCGAGATTTTCAAATTTGAAGGGCTGAAATTGTATTTTTCTGTAAAACAGGGGACCACTAGTTCTCCAAGTCCATTTCAAGGGTTAAAAACACTTTTCGTATTTAAAAAGGACCAAAGATGCAAAACTTTTCTATTTTGGGCCAAAAGTGTTAAAGTTGCGAAAAATGAGGATTCAGCCGAGAAAACTTCATTTTGATGGACTAAAACTATTTTCAAATAAATATGAGCTGAAAAAATACCATTATCAACAAGTTATGATATTAAAATGTCAAGAAAAATGGTCTAAGGACTAAATTGGAAATTCTTTTATTCAAAGGGTTAAAAGTGTAAACTCATAAAAGAAAGGGGCTGCAAACAGAAAAACTCCAAAGTTTATACAATAAATCCGTTGAGATACAATACTGGTACCGCGACTACCGACAAAACCTAATACACCATCAACACCAAAAATCGTTACTAAACGAATTGATTCGGTCTCAAATCAATAACGAATCCGAAACTACTAACACGACGATATTCAATACACACGCGGAAATTTCGGGAAGTCAATACATACATGGGAATACACAGACGTTGATACACCATCTTTGGGCCCAAAAGTGTCAAATCTTGCTTGTTGGGCCTAGGTAGCCCAATTACCTGATATTTAGGCCCGAAGACAACTTACTTACATGATTGTTGGGTCTTACATGACCTAACTCCGTGTAAAAGGACTTTCAATGGCTTTTAGGCTATTGGGCCCCAAGGGTCCTTTGGTACGGCTAGTAAAGTCGAGAATGCACAAAAATGCAGGTCGGGCCAAGGGCCCTTCGCATTCATTATAGCCTTGAACGACTTATGGAATTATTAAGGTCTTCGTGCCCTCTTTTATCCTCGGTTGTGGGGCTACGAGAAGTCAGGGTGGTTGGATTAAGTGAATAGTACGGATGATGCCTAAGGGATCGTTAGTGTGGTTGTAAACTAGTCGTTTCTATTAACGCGTGTTTATAACTATTCACAATACACATTTAATTGAATGTCACCTAGAATCATTGACTTCACATGTTGCAACGATACAACACCACACAAAAAGCATAATTCAAAGTATTAGGAAAACATCGGGTTTTCCTAGGGTTTTTCAATACATACAACTACGAGATGCATACCAAGTACAACAAATTCTTTTTACATTTATAGAAACAAACAAGCATACTTACAGATCTTCACACTTTTTATACGATACTCTTTTCAGAAAATATCGGATTTTCTGGTGGTTTTCAAAACAAAACAAAACGTTTTATTTCAAACATTACTTATGAACTCACCAACATTTCATATGTTGACGTTTTTCAAAATGCTTGTATTCTCAGGTAATAGGTAAATCGAAGGGAAAAATGTATTCAGTGATGTCATGTTGTTTGTTTAACTAGTATCGAACAATCTACGTTTTGGGAATGTAATGTTTTGAAACAATATACTAAATGTGAACACTACCAGTTGTACTATTTCAATGCATGGTGATGAATGATGTTATGTTTCATGTATATTCACTGTGATGGTATTCAATTGGGTCACAACAGCCCTCGGACGTTTCCGCCGTCTGGTTCGGGGTGTGACAATAATTATTTTACTTCATTTTATTATTAAGGTAAATTTGATAATAGCATACAAAGGGTTCACTATTTCAACGAAACATCTATATTAACTATAATGGGTATGGTTTATGGAACATAAACTATTTTACCGTATTGGGGGCCCAGAAAATAATTATTTAAAAGAATAATTATTTTTCACAGTATATAAAAATTGTGAAGAGGTGATACATACAAATATTACAAAAAAAGAGGGATTTCACTACACTATACGTAAACCATTAATATAGCTTTATGAGACACTATCTTCGAAGTACTTACCTAAGTACAAACAAAAGTCATGTATTACCTAAAATGTTAGCTACGGTTAGGCTGGAAGATTTGGGGTGACAAATGTCATACCATTCTGACACCTGAAGAATGTTGTAACAGACCATTAGTCATCAAGTATGCTTATAATAACTCACAATTTGGTATAAACAACATGTTTGATTTAAGTACATACCTTCAAATATTTTTATTTAGATAAAACTACGCTACACTACTATCCAGTAAGATATCGTTTACACTTTTGGTAACATTTATTCAAAAGATTCTATTCAGATAACTCTACACTATGCTATTTTACAATATAAATGGCACCTCCAGGTACATACATTAAAAGGATTTACATAGATACAACTACATAAACATTATTTTCCTACACAATACAGTTTACATTTCTCAAAACAAACATTCAAATGGTTTTATATATGTATAAAACTACATATTACTATTTTAAATATGGAAAATACTTATACATTTCGGTCTTGGAACATTTAAAACTACATTACATGTAAGAGAAAATATTGGATTTTCTGGAAGAACACACTATCATTTTCAAGGAACAAAGACATGCATTTCTCATACAAAATGCTTATGAACTCACCAATTTAATTGTTGACACTTTTTCAAAACTACTTATATTCTTAGGGAATTACTAAGACAGGTAACAACAAGCTTTTGAAGATGAGACGCTAAGACGTCGGTCAAGTCCTATATCATCATAGTGTAATTGATTTTTGAAACATGTAACACATACAAACCATATAACTTTATCAATTATATTTATGATGGTTGATTTTTCTTTAATGTCTATTATTCAATTGTTATGATATTGTATATGACATCATCCACCCCAGGCATTTCCCTCGCTTTATCGGTTTGGGGTGTGAAAAAGATCAACTCTTTCACTTTTATTCAAACTTGATATTTTCTTCAAACTTCTGACATAAGTGCAACACAACACGAGTTTTCAAGTTAGTCCTATCTGTCACTTTATTTTCCTATCTTGACAAAACAAATATTTGTCTAGATCATGCAAATTAGAACATTTTTTTACTCCAACTTTTTTTAACAATTGTCATATTGATAGTTAAAATTTTCTTTAACAAAATCCTTCATGTTCGAGGAGCAAATTCCTTGGATTATTTTTTAAAGTTATTTTGAATGCTTCAACCAAAAGTTCCATTGAAGCAAACGGGGAAAATGTTAAATCAATATTTTTTTTCCCTTTGCACACTTTTTACAACTCGTTATTTTAGTAACCATCACATAGGATAAAACTGTTGGAAATATTTTTATGTGATTGTAACTTGAAATAAGTTGAGTATTGATTACGTATTCTAACAAATATTACTAGAATGTTTCAGGTTGGAAAGATCTTGAAGATTCAACAAGTGTTTGAAGAATCAAATGTTGGAGGACTTGAAGTTGACATGAAGCACTTGAAGATAACTTGGAGCACTTGTTTTACACATGGAGCACTTTCTGTACACATGGGGAACTTGTTGAACAATGAGTACTCACAGTTTACATGGAGCACTTTGTTGAAAGCAAGTGGGACCATTATGTAACAACCCGAAATTTTTGTCGCAAATAATAGATCAATTCAATCAAAGTTAGACTCGTTTTTCTATCTTTTAACATTGTTTAATGTCTATTTGAGTGTTCTAAACCCAGAATAATCAAGGTAGGAGGCTAGGATTGGGTTAACTTGAGTCGTAGGAAGCATATCCGGGCTAAACACTCCAACATGAAGAGTGTGTGGCCATAACCCGAGTGTGCGGCCGCACACCCAAGCCAGCCACACACTCCTACCTATATAAGTCAACCTTACTCATTTTTAACCCTTTTCCCGTTCCTTCAAAGCTGGAACATGGTTTCTCTCAAGTATCATCCAAATCTTCAACTTGTTCTTCATAAACGTAAGTCATACTTCCATTGATTTGTTGATACTTAAACTTAACTAGCCTTCTTCTCTACTTTGATCAATGAAAACATGTTTTTGGTATTAGATCTTCGAGAACACCAAGAACACCAAGAGCACACACTAAGTTTTAGACCCTAATCACCCTTTTTAAGCCTCTATAACGTGTTTATACTTGTTATAACTTGTTTTAAGACAATAACACTTGAAGATATACCTGAAAAACCACATTTCTCATGATCTTCAAGTGTGTACAACTGCACAAACTATGTATACGGCTGCACACACCATGTGCAACCATACACACCGCTTTTAGGTCCTAGAATGGCAATAAACTCCGTATAAGGCCAGAATTTGAAGTGAGAAACCTTCCTAAGTGGGTTATAAGGCCTTAAAATACGTTTTGACACACTTCATAGTGAGTGTGTGGCCGCACACACACCGTGGCCGCACATACACCAATATGGTGTATTTTGACCATACACTCCCTTGTATAACCATTCACCCCTTATATACAATCATATACAATTGCAACACTTCAATATAAGTGTATAATAGTGCCAAAGGTGGTCCCAATTCAATAATTAGTTATTAAAAACGCTAATTGTATACATACATATGTGATTTTCTGGTTAATAAGATTCGTTTGTGCTCAAGTCCTTAATTGACACTCAACCTCCTAAACCAATCCTACCGTCGCATTACTCACTACAGGAGATTTCATACCCCTTAATTAATCGTTTAAATGTTTTTAAATGCTTTATGGGGGGAATACAAGTTGAATCATACTAGTTATTATATCAATCGCATGTGAATAATAACTAGCATACGAATGGATTTATTACACTTCAAACTATTTTATCAACAAAACTACTTGCAAATGATTACCAAACACTTATAAATGTTAAAATCTTCATAAAACTTGGTTTTAGTTTACAAATCTTTACTTTCAATTCTTTAATGTGAGGCACTACTTTGGGGCATGGCATCTCTGTCATGGCTCGTCTTGTATCGAGAGTCTCCTCGAGGCAGGGCGTGGATTCGTGTATAGATCTATACTGGACTGACCGTCCTACACCTTGCTACTAGCTACAGTGTGACATGCAGGTCTATGGGTGATGAAGGTCATAACATTTCGACATCTTACATCGTTGTGGCTCACTAGGTCGATCAAGTATGGTTATAATTATATCACATTATACCTTAATTAACAATTGAAATAAGGTAGTTAGTACAATGGTAGTTATAATATGATTATATTATAGTACTTCATTGATTTACCCTTTACATCTATTTAGTGACCACTTCACTTAATCATTAGTGCAGAAACTATATTTTGATAATGATAGTTATACTTGGGAAAATTATACACTTTTACAAGGAACAAACATACAACACAGTTAATACCTTGGTAGAAGGCTGCTTTTAATGGAAATATTGGTTTTTCTAAGAGATACAAACAATTACTACAAACATTTTACATATTATTACACTTAAACTCTTATGAACATTTTCATACAAATTATGACACTAAATACTTATGAACTCACCAGATTTAATTCTGATAAACTCTTTCAAAATAACTTATGTTCTCAGGTCGTCAGTAGACAGGTACCAAGGCCAGCTTTTGAGAAGATGAAGCACATACAAGACTCATCTTTTATTTTGATTTATATTTTGTTGTTTTATAAACCACAAAACACACTTGTGTTAAAATTATATTATTAATGCAATGGATGATGTTTTTTACTTGTTTACTATTATATTGTGTTGTTATGCTATACATGACGTCCTTCGCCCCAGAACGTTTCCGCCGTTCTTGGTTTTGGGGTGTGACAGATTAGTATCAGAGCATCATTTATAGTGAATCTAGTATATCAACCCATTAATGGTATACTAACTATAAACAAAATGAGATTAAAATACTCTGACCAAGAGTTTATACTTTTAAATAATGAAATATTTAACTAAGTATACATGCCTGCATTCATACTAAAATCAGTGTCACTAGGATAGAACAAATGTATTATGATTGATGAACAACACAATTAGGCTTCGAGACACATAGTCATATCTGGGAGGATATAGCATGATCAATTATATTTTTCGAGGAGTGACTAGCATGTGCCTAAGAATGGTTGTGGTGTTGCAACAAGTCTAAAAACTTACCAACACTACTACAATGATGACATTAGAACAAAACATGAACTTAAAATACTATAACAGTATTGTGTGTTACTGTAATTATTTATCTGAGAACTAAAAAGGTCTTTACTAGTTGGTCAATAGTTGCTTAGTGAATACACTAAGGTTACATGAGATTAAGTTTTCATAGACTTACAATGTGTGATCTTTGCTTTACTTCTTGTTCCTTGTTTGGTTGTGGATTTTGAGTTAGGGTTACTTATTTGAAGGTCCATCCTGCTTTTGATTTCATATAAATGTATGCACTATGCAAGTATTGATGTAACTGATAAAGATTATCTTATAATTATCTTAAGTAGTACGCCCATTTATATAAAATTCTTATACGTATTTTCTCGCATAGATATCATGGTTGGATTCCATCATCATGGCGACCCGTACGTCGTAAACCATGGCAACGCTAGATGGCTTGAAGAAGAGCCCGGAGATGAGCATCCAATCCCTTTGGATGATAACAAAGCAGAAGGCTTCTCAGATGGATTCGAGTCTAAGCCTAAAGTCAATAACATACCCCATGTGGCTCCAGTCCCAAATCCTAACCCCCGTCAGGCTTTTCAAGGCCCGATGCCTGCATGGGTGGAATGCATAGAAACATGGGGCGAAGAGAAATATCAACCCATGTCATTCAATGGAGACCGAAGATTTTATGAAACAAGTGAAGGAGGAACAACGGACAGAGTCTTGCCAATCCTGGTCTGAATAGTTGCCCGCAACGAAATCCAGGGCGGGACAGCTCTCCAGCGCATCACAAAGGTTGATGAAAATGAAATGATGCATTCCATTCGCACCAGCCACTTAGAGCATGCTCTAGAGCAGTCTGCACCGGACCACGAAGCCCTGCTGCAAGCACTAGCTTAGACTCGGGCTGAAGTCATAGAACTCTGAGTTCACCAGAGAGTCTACGAACGACACCTTCTCGACGTGGAACGTCTACTGGCAGACCTTAGGGTTCTCCTGAGGAATGTCCGCCGCCGCCGTTAAAAGATGTCTAGCCCATCTTTTTCTTTTGATTAAGGGATAGTCTTTTCTTACTTGTGCTCTAGCAAGAACTTGTCTGTAAATTATATCTATCTTTCAGTACTGTAAGGTCCTTGGAATGGATCTTACCAGTGATCAACAGCAAACACAATCACAGAAACGAGAATAAGAGTAGAAAAGTAAAGAAATCAAGCTTGCACATGTTCTATTAAAGAAAATGTCTGGTACAACTCGATATACGACCGTGAACTGCTAGGCATCAACAACCAAAACATGACTGACTAACCCTCTATATATAGGGAACCACGAACGAAAATAGTTTACGACCATAAGGTGTTTACGGCCATAAACTTATTACAGACTCGTGAATGACCAACAACCCTACCAAAATACTCTATCAATACAAAACCACTCTTACAATGCAAATCCTAGACCAAACCACTAATTGGGCCCTTCAATCTCCCCCTTGGTTTGGTGCTAGCTTGAAATTTACCTTTGTTGACCACCATAACATCTTCTTGCCCCCATCGCCCCATTCCACATGTGCTTATTGAGAATCTCAGCAACCATGGTCGTATATACTTTCGCAACATCCTCAAAAATATCCTCTGCAACTAATATCCGAAAGTTGCTCAGGTGATGAATGTTCCATTTTCAGAATTGCAACAAGTCTTTATGGTCATAGAGACGAATGCATCCATTCTTAAGCTTAATTACTACAACTGATGTAATCAAATCGAAAACCCAACACTCCGTTGAGCCTAGAGATCCATCTTGATAGTTTTGAAGCACAGGGAGCTGTTTAACCTGTTTAGTTGCAGGCCACATCACAACTTGCAGAGGTTAGTCAATCTTAGGATCAATAATATCAGGATGCTCCAACTTAATGGACTCAGCAGGTTTCATGGCGGGAAATCCCCTTTTAATCTGATCCTCAAGGAAGTGCTTGAACTGGGTCGCCTGTGGATTATCTGTGAAATTTGAAAAAGGAGCTCGTGACACTTCTATCAAATCTACCCTAGTCCATGAGTTGAAATCATGGCTATCTTTGTAAAGCTCAGAGTTTCCACTCTTTCTTACAATAATCCACATCTTAAGAGAATCATGATATCCCCATGAAACAATCCCAGATCTATCACCAAATGTATCTCTAAACCGAACAACCTCAACATCAATAACAGTAATTGTTGGTTCATCCCAAGAAGCATTCTGGTTAGGGTTTCTTTTAAACAACAGTTGTCCCCTATTAGTATCTTCTTCCTGCGCATCACTTATTATTTCTGAAACATGAGGAGCTTGGGAAGGCTCCTCCTCAAAACGATTAACAACCCTTGATGTCTGAGCAGTTGGCTTGGAAACCGGAAACGCTTGAGTATGTAGATTAATTTTATATTCATCAACAGACGTGCGATATTTTTCACCGAAATATTCTTCAAGCTTCTTCTTTAGCACAAAATAACTTGAAGTCAAAAGATCGAAATGGTCTTGAAGATCAGAAATCTGCTTTGTCTTTAAAGCTTTGTCTTTAAGAAGGTCAACTACTTGCACATCGAGCTTTGAATTGTCTGCTTGAAGTTCAGAGACATGAACATTGAGCTTTTCATTTTCCACTTGGAGATCTGAAACACGAATATCAAGCTCAATATTCTTCTGACTGAGCATTAAGATCTCCTTCTGCAACCCATGCATAGTGAGATTTTCTTCTCTAGAACTACCGTCCCCAATAGAACTACCTTTACCACTAAGGGGAGGCATTAAAAATAGCTCTTCAACCAAATGAATGGCTAACATTGCGGAAGCAGCATCATGATCAGGTCGAGGAGGAGAAAACCTTGGTGGAAAAGAAGATCCACCAACTTCAAAAGTGGTGTGTGGTCCTACAGTAAAGAGCTTGGTTGTAGTAAGATTAGGAGTAGTGGTAGGTGGTACTGGAAAGCCACTAACAAGATTTGCAATTAGAACAATCTGTCTTGGATCCCTTCTTCTTCTTTTCAATGGGGGTTGACCAGTCTACGTTGTTGTAAGTGTTGGGTTTTGAGCAATCTAACACTTCCTAAGTGTGCATGCAACCCTAATAAACCTTGGATCTATGTTTGTCTAAATACATGCAAAATAATAATTTTCCAAGGTTTATAACCTATCTAACATGGCATGGGGAACATTTCAACATAAAAGAGTTAGAAGAGATTACATACCTTTTGTTGAGTTTGGTTCTAAGGAGTTTGAGGGCCAAGCACCAATAGTGTGAATGCCTCAAATGGAATCACAAACACCACAAACTCTTGGAAAACTTTGAGAGAGTATACACCCTTGTATAAAATTGGCCACACACATGCACACACACACACTAGTTCACTAGTTTTCTCTTAGGCTCCATTTCATGCTCCATAAGCATGCTTATATAGTGTGCATGGTTAGGGTGAAACCCTAATAACCCATGTCTTTTCCTTTCCAAGGATCCATGGGTTAAAAGCTCCATGGATCATCCATGTAAGCCTAGCCCACACTATATAAAACGAATAGCCCATAATCTAATTAGTCTTTCTTTTAATCTCTAAATTAATTCATAATTAATTTAAGACTAAAACTAATTAAATAACGTAATTTCATATTAATATATTATAACCCATAATATATTAATAAACATATGTGTATAACTCTCATAAAATTATCCATAATAGTTTGGATGAGATGCAACCCAAATGGACCATGCCGGTCGGGTCAAGTATATACCAAATAAGTTATGGACTTAGACACCTTATCCAACAGACTCCCACATGGATAAGTCTAATAACTGTATTTGCCTATAACTTCAGGAACCAACCAGCAATCGTAGCTCTCGAAAACTCCCTCGAACAATGAAGACTCTGTCGAACTATGAAGCGCCATTTTAGATAAGTGATCACATAATCCTCTGTTCTCATGATATCAGCCGGACAAACACATGGAACTATGTCTTGCTTATTGTCTAGCAGTTGTTTCTCGTTTTTCCGATTTGTTTGATGAAGAACTTTACTGAACACATCGGTTTAGTTCTGACCAGGCCTGGTACATGGGTCAACACAAAATCATCGAGGGGCCCAGATATCGCTTCTATTTCTAGAAGGAACAGATAAACTTCGACTGATATGCTTGTTCTACTACTTATTGAATTGTACACAAAGGCACGTTTTATAACATCAAGTTACTGATGCGTTTACGTGCAATCAATGCACAACCAACTCATAGGTAACAACTCATATCTCTAGGTTTACAGATTTATATGATGTTATCGTCTCACGATCACTCGAGATAAATTCCATGAAGTGATACAAGTGAGCGTGGGTTTATACCAATACTCATAACTTATGAGTACTCATGAATGTTGCAGAAACCATTGCCATGTCTAAACACCTTTAAGGCATCTACGAACCCAATTCATGACAATTTTGATTCATACCTACTTCCAACGTATGATCGATTGTGGAGGTTTGAATAAATTAATTATTCTGGAAGTCAAAACATGCAAAACTGAAACAATAGTAAATAATTGACAATGATAGTAACACTTTACTCATAAATAAATCACAAATTTTATTCATCATCAAACGTCGATTACATTTTACAAGTTTCAGGAAAACTATCTAATCTGTAAATCTAATATCATCCCTCAGCCCGATGCGTCTCGCATGCTGAAAATGCTTAACCCTCATCAGTCCCTTCGTAAGGGGATCTGCAGGATTCTCATCCGACGATATCCTCCTTGTCACAAGGAGTCCTTCTTCAATCTTGTGTCTTATGAAGTGATATTTTCTGTCAATGTGTCGGGATCTCCCATGATCTCTTGGTTCCTTGGCTAAGGTAACCGCACTATCGTTGTCACAGAAAATCTCTATAGGTTCCTTAATAGCTGGTACAACTCCAAGGTCTCCGATGAAGTTCTTTAGCCATATCGCCTCCTTCGCTGCTTCACTCGCTGCTATATACTCTGATTCACAAGTCGAATCAGCCACCGTCTCCTGCTTGGAACTCTTCCAAGAAATTGCCCCTCCATTTAAGGTAAAGATCCAGCTCGACTGAGAGCGGAAATTATCCCTATCAGTCTGAAAACCAGCATCACTATACCCTAATACTTTCAAGTCATCACTGCCACCAAGGGTAAGGATCCAGTCCTTAGTCCTCCGCAGGTACTTGAGAATGTTCTTTACCACTGTCCAATGAGCCTTGCCAGGGTTCCCCTGATACTTGCTAACCATGCTCAAAGCAAATGCCACATCAGGACGGGTACAAGTCATAGCATACATGATCGAGCCAACTGCGGAAGCATATGGTAATTGGCTCATCTCAGCTATCTCTGCCTCTGTACTCGGACTCTGAGTCTTACTCAGTTTGGTATTGCTTTGGATCGGTAAATCTCCTTTCTTGGAATTCTCCATGTTGAACCTTTTCAACACCTTATCCAAGTAGACACTCTGACTAAGTCCAATTAGTCATCTACTCCTTTCTCTTAATATCCTTATCCCTAGGATATAGGTAGCCTCCCCTAGGTCTTTCATAGCAAAGCACTTCCCAAGCCAGGACTTAACCTCCTGCAAGGTTGGGATGTCATTTCCTATGAGTAGTATGTCATCCACATACAGTACCAAGAAGCTAACTATACTCCCACTAGCTCTGACATACACGCAAGACTCATCTTCGCTTCTCGAGAATCCAAACTCTTTTACCTTCTCATCAAAACAAAGATTCCAGCTATGAGATGCTTGTTTTAATCCATAAATGGATTTCTCAAGCTTGCATACTCTATTAGGGTACTCTGCCAACTTTCCGTTAAGGAAAGCGGTTTTGACATCCTCAGCCAACTTTCCGTTAAGGAAAGCGGTTTTGACATCCATTTGCCATATTTCATAATCATGAAATGCTGCAATGGCTAACATAATCCTAATAGACTTAATCTTTGCTACCGGCGAGAAGGTTTCATCATAATCAATACCTTGAGTTTGAGTAAAACCCTTCGCAACCAGTCAAGCCTTATAAGTATGCACTTTTCCTTCCATGTCTGTCTTCTTCTTGAAGATCCATTTGCACCCGACTGTTTTACATCCTGGTACATTGTCAACCAAGTTCCAAACTTGATTGTCATACATGGACTTTATCTCGCTGTCCATAGCCTCCTTCCATTTAGCAGACTCCAGGCCTGCCATGGCTTCCTTAACACTGCTGGGTTCATCCAAATTTACCAATGTACTATCACTGATAAACGTATCACCTTCCGTAGTAATATGAAAACCATAATAAAACGAAGGTGTGTTCCTAACCCGTGTGGAACGCCTTGGAGGTACAGACTCGTCAGCTGGATCAACAGGAGTTTCCTCCTCAGGTTGATTGCTAGTGTCTGAGGTTCCTTCACCAATTGATTCTTGAATTTCTTCAAGATCAATCTGCCTCCCACTGTCTCCTTGGCTTATAAATTCTTTCTCGCGAAAGATCCCTCTTCGTGCTACAAAGACCACATTCTCACTGGGTCTGTAGAAGAGGTAACCGAAGGATTTTTGTGGGTAGCCGATGAAAATACACCATTCACTTTGGGGTTCAAGCTTATCATGAGTTTCACGCCTCACGAAAGCTTCGCAACCCCAAATTTTGATGTGGTCCAAATTGGGAACCTTCCCAGTCCACATCTCATGAGGTGTTTTGGTAACCTTCTTTGTAGGGACTAGATTAAGGATATGGACGGCAGTCTCTAAGGCATACCCCCAAAAAGAGATTGGTAACGAAACTCGACTCATCATAGAGCGAACCATGTCCAACAAAGTTCAATTACGCCTCTCAGCCACACCATTCAGTTGTGGTGTCCTGGGAGGAGTCAATTGTGAGACAATCCCACTCCTTAAGATAGTCAAGGAACTCGGTACTAAGATACTCACCACCTCGATCGGATCGAAGCATCTTAATGTTCCTGCCCAATTGATTTTCTACTTCCTGTTTGAATTCCTTAAACCTTTGAAAGGTTTCGGACTTATGTTTGATTAAGTAGACATACCCATATCTACTAAAATCATTAATAAAAGTCACATAATACCGATTAGCATCCCTTGTGGCGGTTTTGAATGGCCCACATACATCAGTATGTATTAGGTCCAACAAACCCTCACTCCTCTCACAAGTTCCAGTGAAGGGTGATTTTGTCATTTTTCCAAGTAGACAAGATTCACAACTATCATCCGATTTAAGGTCAAATGATTCCAAGACTCCACTCTTTTGGAGTTGGCCTATGCGTTTCTTGTTTACATGTCCAAGACGACAATGCCACAATGATGCTTTATCTAGGCTAGTAGAAGAATCAATATACAACACATTATTTCCTAAGTTGTCTATAATCGACACAGTTTCATACACACCATCACAAGGTAATGCTTTAAAATAAAACACATTATTAAAGAAAGCATTAATACCACCACATTCATTATCAAACGAAAAGGTAAAACCTTGTTTGTACAAAGCATGAAAAGAAATAATATTCCTCGCCATTTCAGACGAGTACACACATTTATTCAAATCTAATTTTAACCCATTATTAAGCAACAAAGTATAAACTCCAATCTTGGAAACTGGTGAAGCCTTCCTATTCCCCATGATTAAGTTTATCTTTCCGTGCTCCACATCCTCACTTCTTCTTAGGCCCTGCAAATCAGAACATATGTGAATACCACATCCTGTATCAAGCACCCAAGAGTTAGAATATGTTGAGTAATTAGACAATATAGTGTAAATACCTGCATGGGTGGGTTCACTTTCCCATCCTTTAGATCCTGCAAGTACTTAGGGCAGTTTCGCTTCCAGTGTGCCTTTTCATGGCAATAAAAGCATTCAGCATCCTTGGGAATGGCAGAAGGAGTGGCAGAACCGTTCTTGGTCTTTGATGAGGAGCCTTCAAGAGACTTTCCCTTGGTACCCTTCGAAGGGTGCTTCCTCTTCTTCCCTTTGCCTTGCCCAATAACTAAAACAGGGGTAGATGTTGGAGTAGGAGTAGTAGAGGTAACAACCGCCTTACCCTTAAGACCGGTTTCCGCGGTCTTCAAGAGTCCTTGAAGCTTGCTGAGGGTAACTTCCTCCTTGTTCATATGATATGTCATTTGAAAATGATCATAACAAGAAGGCAAGGAGTGAAAAATGATGTCAATTGCCAACTCCTCGGGGATGTTAACATTCAGCTTCAGCAAACGGTCTACATACCTTTGCATCTTTTGCATGTGGCCCGTGACGGATTCACTGTCCTTCATGCGGGTAGTTATTATGGAGGAGATTATTTCATACCGCTCCTGACGAGCACTCTGATGGTACCTTTCCATCAGGTCTTGGTGCATCTCAAAAGGGTAGAAATCTTCATATGACTTTTGGAGCTCGGCTGTCATCGTGGCCATCATGATACATGCCACCTTAGTAGCATCTTTCTCATGAGTCCTGAATTCAGCGATCTCCTCAGGAGTAGCAGTAGACTCATCAAGTTCTTTTAACTCCTTATCGAGGACATATTCCTTGTCCTCGTAACGAGTAACCATCCTGATGTTCCTAATCCAATCCATGAAGTTGGAACCATCAAAGATGACCCTCCCACAAAGATTCATGAGAGAGAAAGAACCAGTTGGGTTAGAGCCCGAAGCATTAGAGTTGGAAGACATCTGAAAAGAGAGTAAGTTTAGATTAGATATATATGATCCTTAATAAGACACCCAAATGTAATATTAAGGCTAGGATCCAATCACAATATATTACACTTAGAAGAGGGACGCCGTAATCTAAGTAATAATATATTTGAAAGGTAGGTGAATGACGATTCACCAATTTCCACCATGAAAACGAAATGATTTATTAGGTTTAATTGGATTTGAAATTCCTAGATTCTTTTGAGATTCATTGAACTTTTCAATGGCATGTTTCAATCTCGATTGTGCCCTTCAAGTTTTGTGACTGGGATGCCGAGGATCACAAAACAAGGTGTGAATAACCATGCTAATTCACTTGGTACCCTTAATATTATCACCTAATCAATGTGTCGGTTAACCACACACGCTCCATTGATCTATGACAAACATTAAGTCACCCTTCGTGATCCTTACTAGTCCTAGTTAGTGTGCCGGTTAACCACACACGCTCCACCAATGACTTGGTAAGGTACAAAGTGTGAATTCCATGGACTAGCACCATGTTCACATTTTTCCTAAAATAACTAAGATTGGGAATTAAAAGAGTTTAGTTATTTTATAATATTCATTATACTTTTAATGAGAAATTAAAGTCATTGTTCTACCCGTTCGGCTAACGACCCTCCACCGATCAAGCAACGGTGGGTGAGAGTATACACCCATTAAGTCGCCATTTTATAGGCAACAACCTTATACCCACCTTATAGACCGGCTTCGTGAATGAGGCCTACTAACGGTATAACGACTTGTTCTTATACATATATAATAATTAACTATTAAAAATCTAAGGTTTGGAATTAAAGTTTATTAAAGTGTGTGAAACTTTACAAATTCCAAAACTTGAGGGCAAGTTTTGTAACTTTGCAAAACTCTTCATTTCATAACTTATGAATTAAAGGTTCATAAAAATGAAGACTCTTCATTTTCATGTAACTTATGTGTTTTAAGTGTGTGTTTAATGAAAGTGACCTTTGGTAATCCATAACTTGAGGACAAATTATGGACTCCATTAAAACACATAAATGATAAAGAATTAATCCTAAACAATTCAACAAATAATTCCTATCATTTTCTAAATTCATAAGAACATGAACATGATCATCAAAAATTCAAGAATTATATGAACACATAAAATCATGGAATTTTGATATATGCTATTGTAAATGGATTAGAACAACCATTACACCAACTAAAATAAGTTTTATAACTCCAAAACAATTTAGGGTAATGTTTGTAGTCCATTTCCAGCAGCAAAGGTCGAGAATCTGCACTCTTTCGATCCTACTCGTCGAGTGCATGAACTGAATCGTCGAGTAGGTTGAAGTTTGCCTTGGACTCGTCGAGTCCCCTCGATGGACTCGGCGAGTCCACCATGCTGACAGCAACGATTTCGACTTTTTTCATTATTTTGCATCAAGTATCAAACAAGCAAGCCTAGGCTCTGATACCACTGTTGGGTTTTGAGCAATCTAACACTTCCTAAGTGTGCATGCAACCCTAATAAACCTTGGATCTATGTTTGTCTAAATACATGCAAAGTAATAATTTTCCAAGGTTTATAACCTATCTAACATGGCATGGGGAACATTTCAACATAAAAGAGTTAGAAGAGATTACATACCTTTTGTTGAGTTTGGTTCTAAGGAGTTTGAGGGCCAAGCACCAATAGTGTGAATGCCTCAAATGGAATCACAAACACCACAAACTCTTGGAAAACTTTGAGAGAGTATACACCCTTGTATAAAATCGGCCACACACATGCACACACACACTAGTTCACTAGTTTTCTCTTAGGCTCCATTTCATGCTCCATAAGCATGCTTATATAGTGTGCATGGTTAGGGTGAAACCCTAATAACCCATGTCTTTTCCTTTCCAAGGATCCATGGGTTAAAAGCTCCATGGATCATCCATGTAAGCCTAGCCCACACTATATAAAACAAATAGCCCATAATCTAATTAGTCTTTCTTTTAATCTCTAAATTAATTCATAATTAATTTAAGACTAAAACTAATTAAATAACGTAATTTCATATTAATATATTATAACCCATAATATATTAATAAACATATGTGTATAACTCTCATAAAATTATCCATAATAGTTTGGATGAGATGCAACCCAAATGGACCATGCCGGTCGGGTCAAGTATATACCAAATAATTTATGGACTTAGACACTTTATCCAACAGTAAGATCACTCACAAATGGCTCTATAGTAGGAGAAATAGAAATAAGAGGAGGAAATCCAATAACCATCTTCGTTTGAGTGGAAGCAGTCGCCACTTGGTTTGAAGTAGGAGGTGTAGTTTCAAGAACTTCATCAGGCTTCCTTGTCTCTATTGTTGGAGGAACAACTTCATCGAAATTGTTGAAAATTGAGTCAAGGTTCTCATTTGTCACAAAATTAGAACTACTTGCAAGAGACGCAGCAATATCATCATTGTCAAATCTAGTAAGATCAAGATCATCAAAAGAATCATTTTTATCTCCTTCAACTTCCGGCTCAGTTTCTACAATCATTCCTTCATAATCACTTTGAGCATGAGCATACACGAAACCATGTTCTTCCGCCACACAAGCTTCAGGATTCAGAGTCTCTTCTTCTTCGGTATTCTCATCATCAGATACTGTAATAACATCGTCATTTAGAGATGATATCTCAGAAGATGCAGGCTCAGAAGATGCCTTGTCAGAGGATCCATAAGATTCTGAGGACTCATTTAGTTAAGCAAACTTTCCAAACATTTCCAGAGGATACTTTCCTTGAAAGTTAACTTTTCCTTGACGGTTCTGCTTGATGAGCCCTATAGTGTGAGGACCCAGAGATTTCATATCAAGAGTAACGCCTTCCTTCACCATATCTGGAAACTTAGTATTGATGAGCAGTTGAATCAACCTGGGATACATAAAGAAAGTATCCCGGGTTGAGGCTCTAATGTTTACCACAAACTCATCCAAGATAAATCTTGAAAACTTGAACGTTACTCTAGCAGCAAGAGAAACAATCGCTCCAGTATTACTCATAGAAATTTCATCAGCTCCTAATCTTCTTCCTGAAATGGAGCTAACGAACACATGTGCCAAAAATCTCCAGTATCTAGGTAAGAGCTTCTTCAAAGTTGGAGGAGAAGTACCTTCATATCCCATCCTCCTTAGGATTTTCTAAGCATCGTCAATCCCAATCTCTATAGGAAAACTTGGTTGATCGTCAATCAGCAACGCATCTCTGACAAAATTCTCAGTGATCACAATCATGCATCCTTTTACGACAACTTTAATAGCAACAATACTAGGATCATCCATTTCTATCTTAGTAGTTGCCCAGAACTCTCTGATCAAATTCTGGTAGATAATCAGATTCACAGTGATGGCTGATGACAGACAGCATTCCCTGAGTCTGTGGATCATCGACTCGAAGTCTGAGTGTACAATTGGAGGATCCGCCAAAACAATAGCCAGATTATGCATGTCTGCATATTTAAGGTTTGCTATTGACCTGGACTAAACATGCGAAGTAAGACAAGAGAGCCAAACGAGCAATAAAATTTTTAAATTATTTAACTTTGACCCCAAAATGAAACAACAATTTTAAAATTAGGTCAATGTAAAAATTTGAAGTCGACATTGGAGTTTGCGGTTAACAAGGAAGCTTACGGTCCACAAGAAAGTTTGCGGTCAACAACGAAGTTTGTGATCAACAAGGGTTTATGGTTGTGAACCCTTGACCATGTACCAATGACCATTTGAGGGGTTTACGATCGCAAACATCTTACGGCCGTAATCTTCGGCCGTAAGCTTCGGCTGCAAGCTCCGAAAACGCTTTTCTTTCTATTTCAGCATTAAAAACACGATGAGTCACACAACAAGATGCATATTCCTGGTCGAAAACTCATTACCTTCAAGACTATCAGATTAATTTCGCAAGATTTGATGAAGTTTTTTCGAGGAGAGAGAGGATGAGAGAGTGTTTGCGGTCGGAATCTAGAAAATGATGGAGATTCTGGCAGTAAACTCTCTTCTATACCAAATTTTCATTTAGGTGATAACCACACAGTATAACACAGGGTCCAACAGAGTCCAAAATTTTAAAAAAATCTAAAAACAATTCTTTTTGAGGATTAATATTAAAAATAAAAATAAAAATAAAATAAAATAAAATTAACTTTGCAAAATTTAAAATTTAAAATAATTTATAAATTTTTAACAGTTAATAAAATTAAATAAAATTAAAATTAAAATTAAAAAATAAAATTAAAATAAAATAATTTAACTCCAACTAAAATATACATCTTAAAATTTAATTACTGATAATGAATTTGTGACGTTGGGATCAAAGTTGTTGGACAACCATATTCCACTTGTCGGTACCCTTATCTTCACATCTCCGTCTGATCGATCGCCAGTATTGTGGTTCACTTAAACACGAAAAATTTGTGACAATTTTTGGACAATTTACCAATGACATATATATATATATATATATATATATATATATATATATATATATATATATATATATATATATATATATATATATATATATATATATATATATGATTATAGTTCTTATTATCATGATTGGTCCTAATTTTTAAATAAAATTTTCATATGACCATTTAACTGAGTACGACCAGGGATATTGTTGTCCACCTAAATTGAGCAGCGAGATCTACAGACAAGCTGTATGTGTTCAATTTTAATTGTACTATAACATGTTTCCCGCTTCCTGGCATGCCCCAGCCATCAAGGACGTCCAAAATACTCCTTACATCGAGTGAGCAGACAATTATTAAGAGAGAAAATAGATTTAGAATCCATATATTGTACATCTAGGTCAGATCTCTTCCAATCATGCAAAGGATGAAACATACGGCTAACTGAAGTTTCAGAGGGATTGAGAAGAGAACGTTGCATATACTGTGTACGAGGTTGGATTTTGAGTCACGTAGAGGAGACAATATATGGCTAACAAATGGAAAGAATTGCATAGAAAGAAGATGCAGAGAGATAGAGTTGCATATGCTACAGTCTAGGTCGGATCTCTCAATCACACAAAGGAGGAAACATATGACTAACAGACAGAAAGAAAGAAAATAACCTTCTACAGACCTAGTTTATCGAAATTCCCTAGTCACCCCATCCAACCGGAATTATGGATAGAATCCGCACATCGAGGAAAAGTGAATCCACAGTTCTAGATACGGGTTATTTACTATGACCGGTAGATTCCCATGTTATCTCCCTGCTCAACCTATCCGAGCGTCATGATGTCAGGCTAAACGGATCAAACTAGGTCAAAGTTTGTCAAGTCCTTAAATTCATTAGATTCAACTCTCCCTAGTCAAGTCCATTTAAACTTTTTTGTGCCTACCAACGCATCGAGCACAGAGCGTAGATGATTCAACTTAGGTACGTTACGCAGATTCAGATTGCCCGTTATCACTTGCTAATTTCATTTCCCATCATAGCACCTGCAAACTAGACTAACAACAATATTTTTTAATTTTCTGGATTTTTAATGTTTTTGGATTTTGTATTTATTTATTGTTTTTGGATTTCTGATTATTTCTCCCCCTAAATTTGTGCATGGGTGAGAATTGAAGAAAATAAAATATGCAAATTTAATCTATCCTACCAAAAAATAAAAAACGAACAATTAAGAAAAAGAAAAATAAAAATAAAACAAACTAAATCCTCAAAATGAATCATTTTCAGAAAACCTACAAGTACATCAAAACGAGCTTTATTAAATGACTTTTTGAACAAATCAGCCACATTATTAGCAGTAGGGACCTGTTCCAGTTGGATTAGTGAACGCTCATATGAATTTCTAATAAAATGAATTTTAATGTCGATGTGCTTGGTTTTAGAGTGTTGGACTGGATTTTTGGCAATTTGAATAGTGGCCTCATTATCACAGTAAATGGCGGTTTCTAAATAATTCAAACCGTAATCCAACAGCTAATGTTGGATCTAGATAACTTGAGAACAGCAGGTCGATGCAGCAATGTATTCCGCCTCCGATGTGGAAGTTGAGACAGTGTGTTGCTTCTTGCATTGCCACGAAACTAGTCTGTCACCTAGGTATTGACACCCTCTTGAGGTTGATTTCATGTCAAGCTCACAACCTCCATAATTACTGTCAGCAAAAGCATATAGATCAAATTCAGAATTCTTCAGATAAAAAAGACCCAATTTTGGGCTGGCTTTGATATACCAAAAAATTCTTTTGGCAACAATAAGATGTGAAAGTTTAGGATTAGCCTGATAACGTGTGCATTGACAAACTACAAACATGATGTCAGGTTGGCTTGCAATAGGATACATCAGCGATCCGATCATCGATCAATAGTGGGTCTGATCTACGGATTCGCCATCAGGATTTGGAGTCAGAAGAGGTCTTTCAACCATTGGTGTTGACGCGGATTTAGTGTCGTGAAACCCGAACATCTCAATAATATCCTCCACATACTTGGCTTGATGTAGCAGGATTCTGGTTGAATTCTATTTAACATAAAGCCCCAAAACATGGTTATTTCTACCAACGAACTCATTTTGAATCGCTTCTTCATTACACCTTCGAATTCTTTATAAAGTTGAGGACTAGTCGACCCAAAGATAATGTCGTCAAGATAGATTAGCACAAGTATTTGATCATTGCCGACATGCTTGATAAAGAAAGTCTGATCGATAGTGCCATGAGAGTAGCCATGCTCGAGCAAATGCTTTGTTAAAGTTGCATACCACGCTAGAGGAGCTTGATGTAACACATACAATGCCTTGTCCAACTTGTAGACATGATAAGGAAATTTTGAGTCAACGAACCCAGGAGGTTGATCAACGTAGATTTCTTCCTTCACCTTGCCATACAAGATGGCGGTCTTGATGTCCATTTGATTCACGGTAAACTTCATGTAAGAATCATATGCTAGGAAGATACAAATGGCTTCCAGGCAAGCTACTGGAGCATAAACTTCAATGTAATCAAGACCCTCGACTTTTCGAAACCCACGAACCACCAATCGAGCTTTATTTTGCACAATAACCCCTCAATCGTCCTGCTTATTGCGATAAACCCATCGTGTGTCAAGGGACTTCTTGCCCTTTGGTAACTCAACTAACTTCCAAACACCGAGTTTTTCAAACTGATACAGTTCCTCATGCATTGCATCTGCTCAGCTGGGCTCATTCAGAGCCATTTCAACATTCTTGGGCTCTATTTGAGAGATAAAGCATGAGTAAACAAAAGTATTAACATCTACAGTATGTGTAACGACGTAAATTTTAAAACCAATTTTTCATTTTTGTAAACATCAAAAACATCAATTAATATTTCAAATTCAAACGTGAACAATATTGTCACAACAAAATACATCCCAATGATCATAAAATAGTTCTTCCCCCACAATGTGTACGATCACGTCGGCGCCTTCCCACACCTCGCTAATACCTAAAACACATAACACAACAATTGTAAGTATAAATGCTTAGTGAGTTCCCAAAATACAACTTACGCACATACGCCTTTCAAGGCCCTGACCTTCCGGTCCATGTGTCTCAGGGGACTTCCGTCCCGAATAGGTAAACCTTCCAGTCCTACCCATGTCAACCTTACGGTCCATATCACAACGCCTTCCGGCCCGTATCATATATGCCTTCCGGCCCATAACATAATGCCTTCCGGCCCGTATCAAGCATAGCATACATAACACATACAAACGATTAACTTATCATATACAATGCATGTAACTCATAACATATCCGACCTTCCGGTCACACAATAAAAGCCCTTCCGGGTATAGTATAGTGAGAAAACTCACCTCGTGGAATGTCTAAGATCTCGCGTCCTCGCTATCACCGAATCCCAACGATGAGTATACCTCGGCTAAACATAAAAATATCATTTAATACTCAAAGACTTCCACCACTAAAACTTTACCCCTTATCATCATTCCTCAGAGGGTAAAAGACCATTTTACCCTTCCTTGACCTAAAGTCCTCATGTTGACCAAAACCCTAAAAGTCAACAAAAGTCAACCCTGAGAGTACGTGGGGCGTACTGCTAGATGTACGCGGGGCGTACATCGCCAATCCCCTGGCTCGAGGTCTCCACCCAATACGCTGCGCGTACTGGAAGTTACGCCCAATGTAACCATCAGAATCCAACACTCTTTTTTTCTGGTCTTAATCAGTTAAGCCATTACTCCAACTTCTAGATCCGACTCTTTTAGTGTGTCTAAACCCATAAAGTCGAGACCTTTAAGCCTTGGCATGGTTGTAAAGGCTCCAACATCTCATAACAATATTCTATTCCAACTCAAAGACCTAGATCTCATGCATGGTGCAATATCCACGACCAAGATGCCATTTTTATGAGTCTACAACTCCAATAGATCAGAAATATGAAGTATCTAAGCTTATGGAGACCATTTGCACGAAAAGTCTCCACCTTTGAGACTTAAACCCTAGAAAATGATACCTTAAGCATATAACATGAACCAAGTGACAAGATCCAAACTTTTTACCTGATAATGAAGCTTTAACCCTTGCAAAGCTTAGATCTACACTTGAGCACCGCTTGTAGCCTTTCCAATGAGCTCTTCTTCTCCTTTGCAACCTTGGAATGGCACCACCAAGCATAGAATACACACACAAAGGCTAACGAACGAATGCACACACTTTTTAGGGTTTCACTCTGAGGGATGGTGGCTGAGAAGTCCAGCCACACATTCCTTTTATAGCCCTCCAAAGGAAATTAGGGTTTTAGATCTGGATAAGTTATGCCGGGCGTAACCTTGGGTACGCCGCGCGTACCTAAGGATGAATGCGTCCAAAATGAAGCGTGTGAGTACGCACGGCGTACGCCTTGTACGCCCAGCGTGCTCACCTAACATGAAACCCTAAATTAACAACATAACCCAAAATAGAAGAATACTTGGATTCGGGTTGTTACAATTCCCGCATCTCATACTCGGACTCCCATGCCAGCTCGGACCCCTTCTGATGTTGCCACTGCACTTGTACCAGGGGTACTTCCTTGTTCCTCAGAACCTTAAACTTCCGATCCCGGATCGCTACTGGTCTCTCCACATAGTTCAGGCATGCATCCACCTGATTATCATCTAATGGCACCACTATCGACCCGTCGGCAATATATTTCCTCAACTGCGAGACATGAAAGGTACCATGGATCTGCCCCAACTCAGCAGGTAGATCCAATCGGTAGGCTACCCTACCTACCCTAGAAATTACCCTCAAGGGTCCAATATGCCGGGGTCCCAATTTTCCCCTCTTCCTGAATCGTATTACTCCTTTCCAAGGAGAGACCTTTAGGAGCACAAGGTCACCAACCTGAAATTCGAGCTCGGACTGATGCCTGTCCGCATAACTCTTCTGGCGACTCTGCGTGGTCAACAATCTCTGCCTGACCTGCTGAATCTGCTCAGTCGTCTGGAATACAATCTCCGTGCTACCCATCACCCACTGCCCAACCTCTCCGCAGCAGATGGGGGTGCGACACCTCCATCCATACAACAACTCAAAGGGTGGCATACCAATGCTCGAATGGTGGTTGTTGTTGTACGAAAACTCTGCTAAAGGTAGATAGGTGTCCTAGCTCCCTCCAAAATCCAAAACACATGCTCGGAGGATATCCTAAAGCGTCTGAATCGTCCGCTCACTCTGTCCGTCCGTCTGCGGGTGGTATGTGGTACTGAAATGCAGTCTCGTACCCAACTCCTCATGAAACTTTTTCCAAAACCTGGAAGTAAAATGCACATCCCGATCTGAAACAATCGACATCGGAACCTCTTGCTGCGATACCACCTCCCTCACGTATAATTCTACCAACTTCTCCGTAGAAGAGCTCTCGCTGATGGCTAGAAAATGAGTGCTCTTCGTCAATCTATCCACGATCATCCAAATCGCATCGACTCCCCTCGCAGTTCGCAGCAATTTGGTGATAAAATCCATGGTAATTTGTTCCCATTTCCATTCAGGAATCTCTAGCGGCTGCAATTTACCATGCGGACGCTGGTGCTCGGCCTTAACCTGTCGATAAGTCAGGCATCTCTCAACAAACCATGCAACATCCCTTTTTATACAGGGCCACCAATACTCCTTTCTTAGGTCCAAATACATTTTTGTAGCCCCGGGATGAATCGAGAATTTCGATCGATGCGCTTCCGCCATCAAAATAGTACGCGTACCGCCCACAAACGGTACCCAAATCCGACCCTGAAAAGTCATAAGCCCTCGACCATCCGTCACGAATCCTGATACCTGACCTACAACTCGCTCCCTCTTCTGGTTTCCTGGTTTCGCAGCCTCAGCCTAAGCTCCTCGAATGGTATCCAAAATCGGGGTCATCACCGTCAACCTCATACAAATATCTTGGATCAGGGCGCTTTCCGCCCTACGGCTCAATGCATCGGCCACCACAGTAGCCTTGCCCGGGTGGTACAGGATCTCACAATCGTAATCCTTCACCACATCCAATCACCTCCACTGTCGCATATTCAGATTTAGCTGATCCATCAAGTACTTCAAACTCTTGTGGTCCGTGTAGATGGTACACCGAACCCCATAAAGATAATGCCGCCAGATCTTGAGAGCAAACACCACAACCCCTAATTCCAGGTCGTGGGTGGGATATCTCGACTCATGAGGCTTCCACTGCCTCAAAGAATACGCCATCACGTGTCCCCTCTGCGTAAGTACCGCCCCTAAACCCGATATAGATGCATCACAATACACCATAAAATCCTCCATCCCTTCTGGGAGTGCAAGCACCAGAGCCTCGCACTATTTCTGTCGAAGGGTCTCGAATGAGGACTGCTGCTCCGATCCCCACGAAAATGCAACACCCTTCCGGGTCATCCTAGTAAGTGGCACGTCGATCTTGGAGAAATCCTTAATAAACCTTCAATCATAGACTGCCAATCCCAGAAAACTCCTAATTTCAGTGGGCGATCTCGGCACCTCCCATCTCAACATCATCTCAATCTTGGCCGGGTCGACAAATATCGCTTTCTGGTTAACAAGGTGCCCAAGGAACTGGACCTCCCGTAACCAGAAATCACACTTGGAGAATTTGGCATACAACCTCTCTGATCTCAATACCCCAAGAATTTCCCTCAAATGCTCCTCATGCTGCTCCCTAGACCTCGAATATACCAAAATATCATCAATGAATACGATCACCGACCGATCCAGCATCGGCCTGCACACCCAGTTCATAAGATCCATGAACACAGTCGGGGCATTGGTGAGCCCAAAAGGCATCACCACAAACTCATAATGTCCATAACGAGTTATGAATGCAGTCTTCTGAATATCCTCATCCCGAACCCTCATCTGATGATAACCCGACCTTAAGTCTATCTTGGAGAACCAAGATGCCCCCTGCAACTGATCGAACAGATCGTCGATCCTAGGTAACGGATACCGGTTCTTAACCGTCAACTTGTTCAACTCCCGGTAATCGATACACATCCGGTGTGAACCATCCATTTTCTTGACAAAAAAAAAAAATCAGCGCTCCCTAAGGTGAGCTACACGGTCGAATGAACCCCTTCCCCAACAGCTCCTGAAGCTGCGAGGATAACTCCTGCATTTCCGGTGGAGCGAGACGATAAGGCGCCTTGGCGATGGGCGCTACTCCCAGAACCAAATCGATACTGAACTCCACTTGCCTTTCTAGAGGCACTCCATGTAACTCTTCGAGAAACACGTCCGAAAACTCGCATACTACAGGAACGTCGTCAACCGAATTCGGCCTCCCCGCGGCCACTCGAGTATCCATTACGTAGGCTATGAATCCATTGCAGCCCTGCTGCAAACTCTGCCTCGCCCTGGAAGCCGAACAAAACGCCAACCCACATCGAGTCCCCTCGCCATACACAGTAAGCATTCCCCCACTAGGGTCTCGAATAGTCACCAGCTTTCTCTCGCAGTCAATGACTGCCCCAAATTTACTCAACCAATCCATGCCCACGATGACGCAGACATCCCCCATCGCTATAAGAACCAAGTCTATAGGGAACTTGACCCCAAAGATCTCGAGCACACATCCTCGAATCACATCAGTGGCATATACCACTTTCTCATCCGGTATAGAAACTCGCAGGGGTTGACTCATCACCTCCCGCTCAATACCGATGTGCTGGCTAAAAGTCAACAATACAAAAGACCGACTCGTACCCGAGTCAAATAATACCAAGGTAGGTACAGAATTCACAGGAAAAGTACCTACGCATATCATAATATAAGCACAATACCTTATCATAAAAATAAATACACAAAAGAATACATACCAGCTATGACATCAGGCACCGTGCGGACCTCCTCCACAGTCAACTGAAAAGCTCTTATACGATCCTTCGGAGCCTCGGCTTTTACCGGCCGAGTCTCGGTAACCCTGGAAATAGGCGTAGATCCCTGGCGAAGCTGGGGGCACTCGACCTTCCGGTGGCCGGTTTGGTTGCAATGAAAGCAAACCTTGAATCCCTTGGGGCAATCCCTAGCAATGTGCCCCTCCTTGCCACACTTGTAGCAAGCACCCGATCGACATGCCCCCTCGTGACCCTTGCCACACTTTCCGCAAGTGTGGCCCTTTTGACCTCCCGACCTCGAATCGGCGGACTTGGTCCGCTTGGCTGCCGGTTGGGATTGAGTCGGCCGCCGATCCACCCGTTGGGACTCAGCCTCCTCCCTGGCCTGGGTCTCAAACTGGATCTCACGCTTCCTGGCATTCGCCTGGAGCTCAGCAAAAGTTTGGTATGACGAGTTCGATACGAACTCCCGGATATCCCTCCTCAGCACACCCAAATGCCGGCTCATCCGAGCCTGCTCCGTGGACACCTGCTCAGGGCAAAACATTGCCCTCTCATGAAACTTTCGAGTGATCACCGTGACAGAATCATTACCCTGCTTGAGGGTCAAAAACTCCTGAACCAACCGTTCCCTCTCCACCGAAGGAACATATTCGTCTCTGAACATAACAGTAAACCTCTCCCAAGTCACCGCTGAAACCTCCGACATAGTGAAGTTTGTCGTCACGAACTTCCACCAATCCTTTGCTCCCAGGCAGAGCTGGTTCAAAGCGAACTGTACCCTCAGATGCTCCGGACATGAACAAGTGTAGAAGCATCCCTCGATATCAGCAATCCATCTCATCGCAGCGATCAGATCCTGAGTCCTGTCAAACTCGGGTGGCTTCATGTTGCTGAACTCTCAGAACAGCAACGAGTCACCTCCCTGTGGTCTGGCAGCAGCCACAGCTGCGGTAGCTGCAGCGGCTGCGGCCTCAGTCACCGCGGCGTACCGCTCATCAAAAGTCTCCATCGCTGTGGTTTTAATAGACCCAAACATCTCTGGAATCTCAGCCCGGATCGCTGCAGCCACCTCCTCGTGAATCATCTGACGAAGCTCCTCGTCACTCACACTGCTCGTACCAGGTCTGTGGCATGGTCCCACCATGATGCCATTAAAATACAACATAGAAATATCAGAGACTCTATTGAGCATAATCGCACTCGATAACACAACCCTACTCAGTCTCCGATACCCAGGGATTCTTACTTGGGTTGCCCACTGGCCCGGTGTCTTTAGTAGCACGGGCCCAATACTACCAACTACACTGCATCAACATTCACCCCAAGTCCTCCTCCCCAAACCCTGTATCATGAGTACTCTATTCTTGCCACGCACTAGCTACCCACTCGCTCTCAAAGCACCTCATAGAAGTAGATTTCCCTAGACTAAGGCATCACAAATTAGGCCACTCTAGTCCTAATATGAATACCTAGTCTACTAGCATGCGTATCATATCATATCATATCATATCTCCTAACACATATTGTAAGAGTATTTTGGGGATGATACCGTTCGGGCGCTGGCTGACCGTACACATTTCTTCTCAAAATTTTATTGATTTAATTAATAAAAACGATTTTCTCAAATCCTCGGTTTGAGTTCAGTTACGCCCGAAGGTGTATCCGAATCCCTCAAACCAAGGCTCTGATACCAACTTGTAACGACGTAAATTTTAAAAACAATTTTTCATTTTTGTAAACATCAAAAAGATCGATTAATATTTCAAGTTCAAACGTGAACAATATTGTCACAAAAAAATACATCCCAAGGATCATAAAATAGTTTTTCCCCAACAATGTGTACGATCACGCCGGCGCCTTCCCACAGTCCTCGCTAGTACCTGAAACACATAACACAACAACTGTAAGCATAAATGCTTAGTGATTTCCCAAAATACAACTTACGCACATACGCCTTTCCAGGCCCTGACCTTCCGGTCCATGTGTCTCAGGGGACTTCCATCCCGACTAGGTAAACCTTCCGGTCCTATCCACGTCAACCTTACGGTCCACATCACAACGCCTTCCGGCCAGTATCATATATGCCTTCCGGTGCATAACATAATGCCTTCCGGCCCATATCAAGCATAGCATACATAGCACATACAAACGATTAACTTATCATATATAATGCATGTAATGTTGGAATAGTATCTAAGGCTGCAACTATATTAGGCAAGTATTTGACCCGATTGTGCATGGTCCTTTTGGGTTGCCTTCACCATAGCAACTTGGTAGGATAATTTATTATGAGAGAATAGATATTATTAATATATTATGAGAATAATATAAGGAATAATAATATAATTATTTGATTAATATAAGTCATAGATTAATTAGTATTAATTTGGTGACTTAAGGAGATTAATTAAATAAGAGGGTATACACTGTCAATTGTTTTATAGTTAAACTTTAGACTGTAATTCCTTATTGGATAGGGGTTGGATGATTTCTAGGCTAGGATAATCCTCAAAATTGTCCAAGGAATTATCTTGGGAAGGATTTGGATTGCTTTGAGTAATAGTTATCCAAATAGGGTTTGAGTTGTAACCCTTAAGGAGTCTACAAGTATAAATAGACCCTATGGCAAAGGGAATTCGGTACTTGATCTAAAGTAGAGAACCCCTGGCCGAATTCCCTCATCTCTCCTCTCTGTCAAGTCATCCTCTTTGCTAGTTGGTGTTTGTAAGCCTTTAGAGGAGTGACAATTGTGACTCTAAAGCTCCAAGAAGAAGAAGATCAAACAAGTGTTTTAAAGTATGATTCTAAATCTGATTTTGTGTTGTTCTTATACCTAATTAGCCATTAGAAGTCTTGGATTCAAATCATGTCTAATAGAGAAACCTAGATCCGAGCATTAGGGTTTGTATGCGCACTTAGGAATGTTATTATGTACAAAACCCATTATTGGTATCAGATCCTAGATTTGTTTCTATTAAATTGATGCTTGAATGTTTGATTCATGGACTCGGCGAGTCCCATAGTGGACTCGGCGAGTTGGCCTGACTCGGCGAGTCCAGTGTGGGTACTCGGCGAGTCCGAGCGTCAGGATTAGCCAAATACGAGATTTTTTCATATTTATCTTATGGAAACTTACATTAATCATATTAGATCAACCCTAATGCGATTTTATGATATATATGACTATATTTTTGATCTAATTGAAGATATTTATCAATCAAGAAAATATTTAATTTCCTTATATGATAATTATTAATCAAATATGGATAATTATGTGATTAATTGTTAATTTAAATTATTTGTTATTTGATCCTTTATGTTTTAAATGTTTAAAACCTGTCCTCAACTTTTGAAATTTATGTTTTGTGATTAAAAGTTTAATTTAGACAACTTAAATTTCAAACCCTAGAATTTTACAAGTTTAAAATACAACCCTATACTAATATAATATTACAAGATTAATATCTATATATATAACTTAAATGCTAGTCTTACTGTTAGTAGGCCTCATTCACGAAGGCGGTCTATAAGGTGGGTATAAGGTTGCAGCCTATAAAATGGCGCTTAATGGTGTACACTCACACCCACCGCTCGCTTGATTGGTGGAGGGTCGTTAGCCGAACGGGTAGGATAGGGCAACCTCATCCTCTCATTAAAAGTATAATAAGAAATACAAAGTAACTACATGTTTTCTTAAAATTTCCCAATCTTAGTTACTTTAGGAAAAGTGAATTGATGCAATCCCATGAAATTACACTTTGCACCTTGCTAAGAAGTTACTGGAGCGTCTGTGGTTTACCGGCACACTAATTGGTTCTAAGAGAAGGTGGCAAAGGGTGCTTCATTGTTTATCATAGTTCGATGGAGCGTGTGTGGTTTACGGGCACATCGAATATGTGATCGTTACAATGAAGGCACCATGTTAATTTGCATGGTAATTCACACCCGCTTTGTGATCCTTGGTATCCCAGTCACAAAAAAGATGGGCATATCAAGATTTAAACATGCCATTGAAAAGTTTCAATGAATCTCATCCGAACCTAGGAATTCTCAATACATTTAGGACTTAAAGTTATGTTTTTCATGGTGGAGAATTAGTGAATCGTCATTCACTTACCTTCAAATTGTTTGCATATTAGATTACGGCATCCCTTTTCTAGTGTGTAAATATTGTTGTTGGATCCTAGCCCTAATTTTCTTATTGGGTGAATATTAGGGATTCATCTTCTAATCTATCTTTGTCCTTTCTATTTATAGATGTTGAACGCCAACAATGCTGCTGCGAGTTCTTTCACTTTGATGTGCCTTTGTCAAAAGGTCACCTTTGATGGAACGAACTTTAGCGAATGGATAAGATACATTCGTACGATTGCTCGCTATGAGGATAAGGAGTATGTCCTCGATGAGAAGCTCGAGAAAATCAACCCCGAAATTGCTACTCTCGCCGAAATCACCGCTTTCAAAACTCACGAGCGTGATGCAACGAAAGTGCATTGCATCATGATCGCGACAATGAACTCCAAATTCTAAAAGTCCTACGAGGACATGTATCCATACGAAATGCACCAAGACTTATTGGAGAGATACCATCAAAACGCAAGACAAGAGCGGTATGAGATTTTCACGAACATGATTTTCGCTAAGATGGGTCATGGAGAGTCTCTTACCGTGCACTTGAAAAAGATGCAAAGGTATGTCGACCGCCTTCGCAAGTTAAATGTTGACTTTGGGGAAGACTTGGCGATCGACATGGTGCTTCACTCTTTGCCTCCAAGCTACAATAAATTTAGGATGACCTATCACATGAACAAAGAAGAGGTCACCCTAAGCAAACTCCAAGGTCTCATGAGGGTCGCTGAGAGCAACTTCAAGGACAAGTCTGTTGCACCAACTCCCAATCCGCCCGCTGCTCCTGTCTTGGCAATTGGACAAGGAAAGGGAACGAAAAGGAAGGCTTCATCAAAGAACTATCGAAAGGTTAAAGCCTGAGATGGTGCCTCTTCTAGTGGGACCAAAGTTGACCCCGCTAAGCCCTGCTCTAACCCGAAGGAGGCAGAGTGCCACCACTGCCACAAGATAGGACATTGGAAGAGAAGCTGCCCGGAGTACCTGCAAGCTATCAAGGAAGGAAAGATCAAGCCATCTTTCGCACGTATATATATAATTAAATCTAATGATTCATCTCATAATACTTCTTGGGTTCTTGATACCGGTTGTGGTTACCACATTTGTTCTAATGTGCAAGGACTAAGAAGAAGTAGAGACGTGGAGCATGGAAGAATAAATCTAATCATCGGGAACAGAAAATCGTCCCCTGTGACCAAGATTGGAGTGTATTCTTTAGTGCTTAGGAATAGTTTTTCTTTAGATTTGAACAATTGTTGCTATTCACCAGAAATGGCTAGAAAAATCATTTCTTTTCATGGTTTGTTTAGACAAGGTTTTAGATTTTCTTTTAATAATGAGAATGGTTCTATTTTAGCTTATCTAAATGGTGTCTTTTACTTTGAAGCTATACCATGTAATGGAATTTATGAAGCTGTTATGATTGTTGATAACTTAGGAAATGATGTTTTGTACTTGGATTCTTCCAATAGTATGGATCAGGCATCCTTATGGCATTGTCGTCTTAGACATGTCAACAAGAAACGCATAGCCCAACTCCAAAAGGATGGAGTGTTGGAGTCATTCAACCTTAGGGAAGATGACACATGCGAGTCTTGTTTACTTGGAAAGATGACTAACTCACCCTTCGCTGGTACGCGCGAAGGGGGTGAGGGTCTATTGGACCTCATACATACCGATGTGTGTGGACCATTTAGATCTACCACGAAGGATGGTAACCGCTTCTACGTGACTTTTACCGATGACTATAGTAGATATGGGTATATCTACTTAATCAAGCAAAAGTCAGAAACTTTTGAAAAGTTCAAAGAGTTCAAGAATGAAGTGGAGAATCAATTGGGCAGGAACATCAAGATGCTCCGGTCCGATCGAGGAGGAGAGTACTTAAGTCTTGAATTCCACGATTATCTCAAGGAGTGTGGAATAGTTTCACAATTGACGCCACCTAGAACACCACAATTTAATGTGTGGCAGAAAGGCGTAATCGAACCTTGTTGGACATGGTTCGCTCTATAATGAGTCATGCTTCGCTATCTATCTCTTTTTGGGGGTATGCCTTAGAGACTGCCGCCCATATCTTTAATCGAGTCCCTACTAAGAAGGTTGCCAAAACACCTCACGAGATGTGGACGGGGAAAGCTCCTTCGTTAGCACATATCAAGGTTTGGGGTTGTGAGGCTTTCGTAAGACGAGATACTCACGAAAAGCTCGAACCTCGTAGTGAGCGATGTATTTTCATCGACTACCCGCAAAAATCCTTTGGATATCTCTTCTATAGACCAAAGGACAATGTTGTCTTTGTTGCGAGGAGAGAAGTTTTCCGAGAATGAGAACTCATAAGCCAAGGGGACAGTGGGTGGAAAATCGATCTTGAAGAGATTCAAGAATCGATAGATGAAGGAATCTCTACCGCTGGCGCTTAACCCGAGGAGGAAACTCCGGTTGAACCAATTGACGTATCATTACCTCTTAGACATTCCGAAAGAGTTAGAGTTCAATCCTAGTTGTATGGTTTTCATATTACTACTGAAGGGGACACGTATATTAGTGATAGTACACTAATAAATCTTGATGAACCTAATAGCTATAAGGAAGCCATGGCAGGCCCGGAGTCTGCGAAATGGAAAGAGGCAATGGATAACGAGATCCAATCCATGTATGATAACCAAGTTTGTTTATTTGGTTGATAATGTGCCTGGACGTAAAACCGCTAGGTGCAAATGGATCTTCAAGAAGAAGACCGACGTGGATGGAAAGGTACACACGTTTAAAGCGCGATTAGTTGCGAAGGGCTTTACTCAAACTCCAGGAGTTAACTATGAAGAGACCTTCTCACCAGTTGCGAAGATAAAATCTATTAGAGTGATGCTAGCTATTGGCGCATTTCATGATTATGAGATTTGGCAAATGGATGTCAAGAGCGCTTTCCTTAACGGGAAGTTGGCTGAGGATGTTTACATGGCTCAACCAGAGGGGTTTATGGATCCGAAGCATCCGAATAGAGTGTGTAAGCTTGAGAAGTCCATTTATGGAATAAAGCAAGCGTTTCGCAGATGGAATCTTTGCTTCTATGAGAAAGTCAAAGAGTTTGGATTTGTACGAAGCAAAGATGAATCGTGTGTATATGTCAAAGCCGGTGGGAGTGTAGTAAGCTTCCTTGTTCTATATGTCGATGACATATTACTCATAGGAAACGACATCCTGACTCTGCAAGAAGTTAAGTCCCGGCTCGGGAAGTGCTTCGCTATGAAGGACCTCAGAGAGGCTTCCTATATTTTGGGAATAAGGATAGTAAGAGAGAGAAGTAAGAGACTAATAGGACTTAGTCAGAATACTTACTTAGAAAAGGTACTAAAACGTTTTAGTATGGAAAACTCGAAGAAGGGAGAATTACAGATACAAAGCAATGCCAAGTTGTGTAAGACTCAAAGTCCGAGTACCGAAGCCGAGATAGTTGAAATGAGTCGAGTTCCATACGCTTCCGTAGTTGGCTAAATCATGTACGCTATGACTTGTACTCGCTCTGATGTAGCCTTTGCTTTGAGCATCGTTAGTAGATATCAAGGGAACCCTGGCAGAGCTCATTGGATTGCGGTAAAGAATATCCTTAAGTACCTTCGGAGGACGAAGGAATGGTTCTTAGTCCTCGGAGGGAGTGATGACTTAAAGGTGCGAGGGTATAGTGACGCCAGCTTTCAGACCGATAGGGACAACTACCATTCGTAGTCGGGCTGGGTCTTTACCCTGAATGGAGGAGCAGTAACTTGGAAAAGTCCCAAGCAGGAAACCGTAGCTGATTCAACGTGCGAATCAGAGTACATTGCAGCGAGCGAAGCGTCGAAGGAGGCAATATGGCTAAAGAACTTCATTGGTGATCTTGGAGTTGTACCTGCCATAAAGGAGCCCATGGAGATTTTATTTGATAATGAAGGTGCGGTTTCCTTGACCAAGGAACTGAGAGATCATGGTAGATCACGACATATCGATAGAAAATATCACTTTATTAGACATCGTGTAGAAGAAGGACAACTCGTAGTGAAGAGGATATCATCAGAAGATAACCCAGCAGATCCGCTTACGAAGGCACTGAGTAGGGTTAAGCATTTGCAGCATGCTAGGAGTATTGGGCTGAAGGATGATATTAGCGTAGATTAGATAGTATTAGAAACGTGTAATAGATAAATGTAATTAACATTTGATGATTAAATAAAGGAGTTTTATTTATAAGTAATGTTACTATCTTATGTTAATTGTTTAACTATTATTTCACTTTACATGTTTTGACTTCCAGAATAATTAAGTTTATTAAGAATAATCGAATTGTTCAAATAGTCCACAATTGTTCATATGTCGGAAGTAGATATGAATGAAGATTGTCATGAATAGGTGTGTAGAGTGTCTAAATGGTGTTAGACATAGCAAAAGATTGCTGCAACATTCATGAGTGCTTATGAACTAGATTTGCGCATTGGAACAAACCCGTGCTTGCTGGAATCACCTTATGGAATGTGATAGTAAATGGGTGATCGCAAGACGATAATATCATATAGTCTTAAAACCTAGCTGTATGATTTGTTATTGGTTAATTGATTGTACATTGATAATGCGAAAACGCATTGGTAACTCGATGCTATAAAACACATTGTTGTGTGTAGTTGGTTAATGAATAAGTAAATGCATATAAGTCGAAGTTTATGTGTAAATTTTATCCTTTGAAGGAAAAAGTGATATCTCGGCCGCTCGATGATTTGATTTGACTTATGTGCCGGGCACGGTCCGAACTGAATTGATGTGTTCGATTAAGTTCTATGTCAAATAAATCGGAGATCGAGAAACCAAATGCCAGACTATTCATTCCATTGAATTGTCAGCATGATATCTAACAAAGGACTGTACGATCCCTTATCTAAAGGACAAAATTTATTAGATCAGAGTTTGACAGCGTCTTTGAGAGCTACGATTGCAAATCGGAATGTACCTGTGCATATAGTTACTAGACTTATCCAAGTGGGAGACTGTTGAAATAGTGTCTAAGGCTGCAACTATATTAGGCAAGTATTTGACCCGATTGTGCATGGTCCTTTTGGGTTGCCTTCACCACAACAACTTGGTAGGATGATCTATTATGAGAGAATAGATATTATTAATATATTATGAGAATAATATAAGGAATAATAATATAGTTATTTGATTAATATAAGTCATAGATCAATTAGTATTAATTTGGTGACTTAAGGAGGTTAATTAAATAAGAGGGTATAAACTGTCAATTGTTTTATAGTTAAACTTTAGACTGTAAATCCTTATTGGATAGGGGTTGGACGATTTCTAGGCTAGGATAAGCCTCAAAATCGTCCAAGGAATTATCTTGGGAAGCATTTGGATTGCTTTGAGTAATAGTTATCCAACTAGGGTTTGAGTTGTAACCGTTAAGGAGTCTACAAGTATAAATAGACCCTATGGCAAAGGAAATTCGGTACTTGATCTAAACTAGAGAACCCCTGGCCGAATTCCCTCCTCTCTCCTCTCTCTCAAGTCATCCTCTTTGCTAGTTGGTGTTTGTAAGCCATTAGAGGAGTGACAATTGTGACTTTAAAGCTCCAAGAACAAGAAGATCAAACAAGTGTTTTAAGGTATCATTCTAAAGCATGTCTATTAGAGAAACCTAGATCCGAGCATTAGGGTTTGTATGAGCAATTAGGAATGTTCTTACGTACAAAACCCATTATGTAACTCATAACATATCCGACCTTCCGGTCACACAATAAAAGCCCTTCCGGGTATAGTATAGTGAGAAACTCACCTCGTGGAAAGTCTAAGATCTCACTTCCTCGCTATCACCGAATCCCAACGACGACTCTACCTAGCCTAAACATAAAAATATCATTTAATACTCAAAGACTTCCACCACTAAAACTTTACCCCTTATCATCATTCCTCAGAGGGTAAACGACCAATTTACCCTTCCTTGACCTAAAGTCCTCATGTTGACCAAAACCGTAAAAGTCAAGAAAAGTCAACCCTGAGAGTACGCGGGGCGTACATCGCCAATCCCCTAGATCGGGGTCTCCACCCAGTACGCTGCGTGTACTTGAAGTTACGCCCAGCGTAACCATCAGAATCCAACACTCTTCATTTCTGGTCTTACTCGGTTAAGCCATTACTCCAACTTCTAGATCCGACTCTTTTAGTGTGTCTAAACCCATAAAGTTGAGACCTTTAAGCCTTGGCATGGCTGTAAAGGCTCCAACATCTCATAACAACATTCTATTCCAACTCAAAGACCTAGATCTCATGCATGGTGCAATATCCACGTCCAAGATGCCATTTTTGTGAGTCTACAACTCCAATAGATAAGAAATATGAAGTATCTAAGCTTATGGAGGCCATTTGCACAAAAAGTCTCCACATTTGGGACGTAAACCATAGAAAATGATACCTTAAGCATATAACATGAACCAAGTGACAAGATCCGAACTTTTTTCCTGATAATGAAGCTTTAACCCTTGCAAAGCTCAGATCTACACTTGAGCACCACTTCTAGCCGTTCCAATGAGCTCTTCTTCTCCTTTGGAACCTTGGAATGGCACCACCAAGCTTAGAATACACACACAAAGGCTAAGGAACGAATGCACACACTTTTTAGGTTTCACTCTGAGGGATTGTGGCTGAAAAGTCCAACCACACATTCCTTTTACAGCCCTCCAAAGGAAATTAGGGTTTTAGATTTGGATAAGTTACGTCGGGTGTAACCTTGGGTACGCCCTGTGTACCTGAGGGTGAACGCGTCCAAAATGAAGCGTGCGAGTACGCGCAGCGTACGCCTTGTACGCCCAGCATACTTGCCTAACATGAAACCCTAAATTAACAACATAACCCAAAATAGAAGAATACCTGGATTCGGGCTGTTACAGTATGACTTCTGGTTTTAACACCGTCGCCCAGCTGACCAATGATGTTATCGATCGGATGATCGCGTTGAATCCTTGAAGGTATCTCTTGGCTGATTTGATTGAGAGAGACAGGAAGAGTGTGAATGTTGATACCTCTTTCTTTTGCTGATTGAGCCGCTCCAGACGGCTCTGCTACAAACTCATTTGAGATATGTTCTGGAAAGAGTAGTTCCATAAATTTGAAGAGGCAGCGGAAGCATCATTAGGCATGAACTCTCTTTCTATAGGAGTAAGTGACGTAGTTTCAGCATCCGGAGTATCATTTTGGGCTAAATATTTAGGACTATCATGTTGCACAGATGAATCCCCCTCAGGTGTAGTAGAGGACTCCCCCTCAGGCATAGCAGAGGAATCCTCCTCAGGCATAATAGAGGACTCCCCCTCAGGCGAAGAAGAGGACTCCCTCTCAGGCGAAGCTGAGGATTCCCCCTCAGGCGAAGTAGAGGACTTCCACTTAGATGATGAAGAGGATGCATATGGAGGTCTATAGACAACTTCTTCGTCTTCATCTTTAGAAATGTTCTTCAAACTAGAGATAGATCCAGATGCGCCACTCGAAGACACATTTATTGATTTGAACAGCGATGTGTAATCAAACAACCAATCCGGACCCACTCTAGCGTCCATCTCATTTTCTTCCAACCAACGCACGTCAAAAGATTCCACAATCTATTTTTTCTTCTTATTTTAGGCCCTATAGGTGGTGCCAGTAGCATACCCTACGAAGTAACAGTCATCGGCCTTGGCATTAAACTTCGGGTTGGTATCTAAGTGAAGAAGGGTGCAAGGATAGCCATATACACGGAAATGACTGACTGACGGCTTGTGACCATATAAAATCTCATACAGGGTCCTCATCTGAGCTTTGTTGATCAACACACGATTCTAAATGTAGCAGGAAATGCTTATTGCCTTGGCCCAAAAGAAAACTGACAGTTTTGAATCACACAACATCGTCCTTGCGGCATCATTTAACGTTTTGTTTCTCCATTCATCAACACCATTTTGTTGTGGTGTGTGAGCAGATCTGTATTGATGTATGATACCCTTTTTTGCGCAAAAGTGATCGAGTACAGAATTCTTGAACTTTGTTCCATTGTCGGTACGAAGCACCTTCACCCGATTGTTAGTTTGGTTCTCAATTAATACAATGAATTTCTTAATCAAATTAGCAACTCCAGATTTGTTGGATAGAAAGAAAACCCACGTAAATCGAGAGAAATCATCAATCACAACCAAACAATAAGAATTTCTGTTGATACTGAGAATGTTTACTGGTCCAAACAAATCCATATATAGAAATTGAAGCACTTGGCTAATTGAGTTGACCTGTTTTGGCAGGTGTGGTTTTCTATGATGCTTTCCTTGGGCACATGACACAAACTTTTCGAACGTGATGAAGTCTTTGACAGGCAATCCACGGACCATCTCAGTTTTTGCAAGACGATTCAAGTTCTTGGCGTTAGCATGACCAAGTCTTCTGTACCATAGCATTTCATTTTGTTCGGAGATCTTGGAGAAAAGGCACGTACTTGTTCTGGAAGATTGCTATTCATATCAATGAAATAGGTATTCCCATCCCTTTTAGATTTTACAAGAATGCACTCTTCTGGGATGACATAGCCTAGCTTGAGAGTCATGCATTCCTTATCAGTGAAATGCGTAGAATAGCCCTTGTCACAAATCTGAGATACACTCAACAAACTATGCTTGAGTTCGGGAGAATAATTAACATTCTCTAAGCTTAACCCCCCATTTGTGACAGTTCCTCTTTGAGTGATCTTGCCACCTTCTCCACCCACAAAGGAGATGTATCCCCCATTAAATGATTGAATGTTGTGCAGTTGGGCGATATCTCCTGTCATATGCCGGGAGCAGCCACTGTCGATGAACCAGGGTCTGATGACATTCCCCCACAACTGTCCCTGCATGATGTGCAGGTTTTATTAGATTTGGGAACCCAGGTCATTATTTTCCTGGGTGGTCCCGATGCCTTCTCAGATTTATAATTTTTGGATTTTTCAAAGGACACATATGATGAATTGGAAGCTAGTTTGGGCAGCCATTGATAATTAGGTTTTCTAATAGTCCCAGGTGATTTTGAGATTGAATGTTTATCAGTTTGCTTGAAGCAAGTGGGTTTTCTACCAGAGTTGATTGAAGACTCATTGTTGCTTCTTGACGAAACCGACCTTTGCATGGCCATGCTTGGTTTTGGCATACTGTCTGGGACTTTGTGATGAAAAACCTTTTTATGTTTTTGAAAAACAACCGGTTTTCTACTCGGATAATCTTTGTAATCATCATTCCGGGAACGATTTCTAGAGGGATTTCTAGTTAAAGACCTTCCTCTGAATTCGTTCTCTCCTCTTGGAAATTCGAAATGTACAATCATACGATTTTGACAACTTCTAGCTATATGGCCAACAACACCACAATTGAAACAAATATCTTTGTTATTGTTACAACTTGTACTACATTGATCAGATTTATTTTCCATACTAACACCCTTGCTTCTCTCACAAGAACATGAACAAGAATTAGGTTGTGAGGAAAGTGAGGGTACATTAGATGGAGAAGTTTGTGAAACTGGTGGTTCTGCAAACTTATTATCACACACATCAGAATTGTCAATCAAATTGTTCAAACTAGACACTTTCAAACCATTCAAAACAATATCAGAAGTAATAGAAAAACCACCACAAAAAACATTGTCATTTAAAACATCAAAAAAAATATTGTCTTTATTCAAAACTAAAACTTCAGGCATACACTCGGTTTTATTTTCAGAAACAGATCCTTCAACTTCGTGCTTTGACTGATTCAAGGATTGATCTACAGGACAAGTAGAAATGTTAGTACTTTAAACATTAAAAAATCCTCCCGAAACAAAACTAGATGGCTTGCGATGAACCATGAATGGTTCATTGGTAAGTCTTCTTTGGACACGGGCTTATGCTGATATGAATGATTGAAAGGAGGAAGCACTTGATTATAACCTAGACCCTTTGATTGATTTCGTTTAAATTTCATCCAGTGGTCTATCTTATTTGCAACTACCTCAATCGAGACATCAAATTTTCTAAAATCAAAATCAGCGGTTTCAAATTTGCCCTTTAAAGATTCAATTTCAGCCACTAGTTCAGCGTTCTGTTTCATTATATAATCAAAATTTTCGAATTTATTACTATAGACTTCCTAAAGTCTCCTAAAGTCCTTAACTATAGATTCTAATTGGGCTTTAAGAGCTTTTTGACCTTTTCTGAGTTGATAACCTTCATATCTAAGGTCTTCTACTTCCCTTTTTAGTGAGTCGTTAAGTTCATAGAGAATTTTAAGGTTTTTTACTTCATTACCTAATGTCTCAATTTTCTCATGCAGAATTTTAACATAATCAATACAGGCTTGGGAACATGAGGGTAGACTTACCTCGGTTGTATTAGGTTCATGAGAAGAAGATACCATCAACGCAAACTGCAGCTCCATCATTTTATCTTCAGCAGCCACAATCTTTGTTGGTGTATCATCACTGACCTGTGCCGGGTGGGCATTTTCAGCTCTAGATAAGTTCAGGGCCTGCATCTGATCCTCCCAGTGGAACGATTGTGCAACCATAGCCTTCTTGTTGTTTATTTGGGCACCTCTTCGATTGTTCCCAAATGCAACTATTGTCTTATCATTATTTAATCTTCTGTCTGACTGTGGACAATCACGAGCAAAATGCCCTGGCTCGTGGCAGTTGAAACATCATAGCTTTCCCTTGCTGAACCCAACTTTCTTATCAGCACTCATCCCCCAGTTGTTCTTTCTAGTCTTTTTAACAAACTGTTTTGCCCTAAAAACTGCCATGTAATATTCATCTCTTGAACATCTTCAAGGTGAATCTGATCAAGATCGGCAAATGATAGTTAGGGTGGAAGATCCCCGGCTACGAGTGCATTGTAGAAATTGACAAGCCCTGTAGCAAGCGCGGGATTTCATCACCCTCCTTTCCTCTTGAAGAAGAATCCACATTTGAGGACGAAGCAGCTTGAGTAGCCACGAACGATTGGTTCGATGAGAGAGACATGGCTAATGCAGAGGAAGCTGATGGAGTTGGAAAAGTCTGAATCTGAGCTTGCAGAGTAGCAAATGATTGACCTGCAGAAGGAAAGGAAAAAGATGAAACAACATTTTTAGTAGACATTCCAAGGTTCGCAACTGAGTAGGAATTCACATGGTTGATCTCTCGCTTCTTGTCACCAATATCACAGGCCTTGAAGACAGCCATCACTTCAGCAAGAGAGAGACGGCTACGATCCTTAGTATTCTTGATGACGGCTACATTCACGTCCCAAGACTTTGGGAGAGCATTCATTAGCTTCTTGTTTATCTCCAACTTTGTGTAGAAAATCCTGGCTACAGTCATTTAAGTGTTAAGAGACGTAAACTGTTGCAACTGTGCTTTAAGAGTCTCTCCATGAACATAGTTAAACATATTGAAACGTTGTCGCATCATTTCTTGGCGACTCTCGCTCATATCTTCATTCCCTTCATAGACCTCAATTAGAGCTTCCCACAAGGCCTTAACAGGAGTATACTCCCTGAAACCTTGAGTAATTTCTGGAGATAGTGCCATGGTCAAGGTAGCCAAAGCTTTCTCTTGCTTTTCAACCTTCTCGAAGCCTTCATCAGTGTAGTTTTCCATATTCTTTTCAACCACTTGCACTGCAACTGTTGTTGTTATTCTGACTGGATCTTTTATTATGCTTCTCCAGATTTTGATGTCTTTCATTTTTATCTACTACTCAATTCTGTACTTCCATTCTGGGAAGCCTTCAGCGGATAAAAGTAAGAATTCGGGTGGTTGTGCCCATAACTGAATCCAACTCGTGATGGTTTGTTTGACCTTGAGAATCCATTATTTTTATTTAATTAATATGAGACAGAAATTAAATTATTTATGATTAAATTAAGTTTATGGTAAAACACAGTCAAAATGCTCTTTACTGCCGTAAACAGAGTTCATAGTCAAATGAGAGTTTGTGACTGTAAACTCCGATTTTACGGTTGAAAGGAGTTCACGGTATAAAGTTCACGGTCCAAGAACAATCATTTTTCAGTTTATGAATATTCCTTATTCACAGCTCAAGAATGGGATTTATGGTGCAAGAATCTTGACGAGTTTGCAGCCGTAAACTGTGATTACGGAAGTAAGCTCATGCTGAAAGCTTTTAATCTTGCAGATTTTCAACAAAACTGAAAACCCTGTTTTGCAGAAATCACCAACTTTAGTCTCAAAGAGATGAAAACTTGCTCTAAGATCGATTGTAAAACGCCTTTGACACTAGTTCTGCAGTGATACCAATTGTAAGGTCTTGGGAATGGATCTTACCAGTGATCAACAACAAACACAATCCCAGAAATGAGAATAAGAGTAGCGAAGAAAATAAATCAAGCTTGCACACAATCTATTACTAAAAACATCTGGTGCAACTCGATATACTACCATAGACTGTTAGGCATCAACAACCAAAACATGACTGACTAACCCTCTATATATAGGGAACCACGACCGGAAACAGTTTACGCCCGTAAACTCATTACAGACTCGTAAACGACCAGCAAACCTACCAAAATACTCTATCAATACAAAACCACTATTACAATGTAAAGCCTAGAGCAAACCACTAATTGGGCCCTTCAACTACACTATCTAGTCTACTAAACTGTCAACATTTTCCCCTCGTATAGTTTGATGTAAGACCTACTGATAGGTCATTTTCCTGAACGCATTTACATCAGTAATACTGATAAAATTGATATTTTCTAACCTATTGGAAAGTCTATACTCTTGTGTTTTCAAACTCTATTGTTGTATCTCTATTCAACTCATACACTGATTCTAATGTTTGGGCTATGGAGCGTTAGGCCATGGATCACTCTCATCATACTTTACAATTGATTCTTACCATCATCATCATCTCTATAAACTTGCATCCTACCAATGGCAGGCCAGCAAATCAACCACCACCACCACCTCATCCATGAATCGATACGACAGCTCTTAATGCTATAGTAGCTATGGTTGTGGCTACAGCTATGGCTCAATATCACTCTACAAGTTCCAGTGGAAGCAGAACACTCGTTAATTCTACCCAAGGTGAAATCCCCGTGCGCTCGATAGAGTGCTCGTACAAGGACTTCACCAACTACAAGCCAAAGTCCTTTAGAGGGACTGGTGGAGTCATTTCCCTCTCGCAATGGTTGGAAAAGACGAAGTCGACCTTTGAGATCTGATCATGTCCAGTGGGGAACAACGTCGAGTTTGCTGCTTGTACCTTCGAGGAGAAAGCTCTAAAGTGGTGGAATACCCATGTCAAGTCACTAAATCTCATAGTGGCAAATGATATGGGCTGGGAAACCCTGAAAGATCTCATGATTGAGGACTACTACCCGAGGGGGGGAAATCCAGAAGTTGGAATAGGAGCTATGGAGCCTAACCATGTGTAACACCGTGATTTTCAAGGCAAAATTTTCATTTAATTAATCAAATTAATATTAAATCACTTGTTTAAAATCTCATACACATTTGAATTACAAAACATAGTTCCATTTTCACTTAGTAGAAAACCAGGATCCTCCAGAATACAACTCTTGCTTTGGTGTGTACAATCGAGCCGGTGCCATCCCGCGTTACTGAAAGAACCTGAAACAACATACATAAAACACTGTAAGCACGAAGCTTAGTGAGTTCCCCAATATACACCTTACGCACATACGCCTTTCCAGGCCATGACCTTCCGGTCCACTGCACAATGCCTTCCGGCCCATGAGATAATTGCCTTCCGGCCCATAACGTGTTGCCTTCCGGCCCATAGTACATTGCCTTCCGGCCCGTAACATATTGCCTTCCGGCCCATAACATATTGCCTTCCGGCCCATAACATATTGCCTTCCGGCCCATAACATATTGCCTTCCGGCCCAAAAACATATATGAAACATAATACATTTACTCTAACACATAAAGCACATATATCATATATCATACCTGACCTTTCTGTCACATAACACTTTGCCTTCCGGCCCATATAAACATGCATATCACGCGTAGCAACTAACTTTCCATTTATAGCATATATACATAACACATAACATATTCGACCTTCCGGTCACACAATCAAACCCTTCCGGGTACAGTATAGTGAGGAGACTCACCTCGTGGATGCTGGAAGTTAGCGACTCCTGAAATCACTTGCACCTGATCCGCCGAGCTACAAGCTCCCTATAACAATATATCTCTTATTAATACTTTTATCTTCCACGTTAACTGACCCTAAGAAATCACACACATGTCAACTCTGGTCAACGGTCATCTCGACTGGACTCGGCGAGTACCCTGGCGACTCGGCGAGTCTAGTCGTCCTCACAAATTCCTGGATGTTCCCTTTCTACTCGTCGAGTATCTCTCTTGACTCGACGAGTTCCTCGTGGAAGAATCGCGGGGCCACCCCGGCTCCACTCGCCGAGTCTGAAGAACAACTCGACGAGTCCCAGCTATTCTTCAAGCTACTCGCCGAGTCTGCTCATCCGACTCGGCGAGTCCATGCCATGCAGTCGATCAAACTGCTTCCTAAGACCAGAATCGTCCCGACCAATCATAGGTCTGGTCCTCCTAAGCTGGTCCATCACAAAAGGCCTTCATTTAGGTGCTCATGCTACACCCTAAGACTCATAATTCCCATGTTAACCTAAGGCATAAGGATTTCAATCCAAAACCTTCACCAATTCCCGAAATGCACAGACCTGGGATCTTCTGGACCTCCAAGGGTCCCAACACAGGGTTACAATCGTTTGGGGGACAAGGGTAACCATTAATCTAATCACAAAAGGGTTCCTTAAACCCTAATCCATGCACACATTCACATAACAGAATATAATCTGGAATGTTACCTGAATAATGCCCTCTCTGTGTCCCCAAGCCTCAGAACATGATTCCCTTGTTGTTCCTTTAGCCAAAACCTTCCCCTTCTTGAACAATAACTTCTTCAAAATCACCAATAGCCTTCAATCCTTGCTCTAGATGCCCCCAACCGATTTAGGGTTCTTCTCAGCAGCTAAAAGGGAACAACGACGACCAATGATCCCATTTATACGTCCCCAAACCTGAACGGCTAGGGTTTACGCTAAACAGCGCAGACTCGCCGAGTCCCTATCTGGACTCGTCGATTCCAGTCGCGAACCCGCGACCAAATCTGCAATCCTACTCGGCGAGTCAGGCTCCAAATCGCCGAGTCCCCCCTTTAAAACACCCCAAAATGCGATTTAACAATACTTTGAGATTTCGGGCTGTTACAATTCTCCCCCACTAGAAACAGACTTCGCCCTAGAAGTCTCACTCTGAAAATAGTTCCGGATGCTGCTCCCGCATCTCACGTTCTGGCTCCCCAGTCACTTCCGATCTCTTCCGAGGTTACCACCGAACCAATACCAGAGGTACCTCCTTGTTCCACAGAACCTTGATCTTCCGATCCCTGATGGCCACTGGCTTCTCAGCGTAACACAGGCTCGCATCCACCTAATTGTTCTTTAGTGGAACCACTGTTGACTCATCGGCTATACACTTCTTCAATTGTGACACATGAAAAGTGTCATGGATCCATCCCAATTCCGTTGGCAGCTCCAAACGATAGGCCACCCGTCCTACCTTCGCACCTTCACGAAAAGGCCCAACATATCGGGGCCCCAACTTGCCCCTCTTCCTGAATCGAATCACCCCTTTCCAAGGAGAGACCGTCAGAAGTACGAAGTCGCCGACCTGAAACACATGCTTGCAACGGCGTCTGTCCTCATAACTTTCCTGTCAACTCTAGACGATCATTAACCTCTGATTAACCTGCGGCATCTGCTCTGTCGACTCAAGCACGATTTCTGCACTGTCCACCACTCCTTGTAACCGAGAATTACCCAAAATGCAACTCTGCTCTAAATCACAACGATCACTCGACCCATAAGGATTAGGAAACCATAAATCACCGGATCCCCGATCCTAAGCCCACTTTATCCATCTCGGAACAACTGAGGGACCCATTTTGAATTCTCAGAGCAACTCTCCCGAGTTCTCCTCTTGCAATCGCTTGCACATGCTGCACTAGCCCCAACATACCTTCTTCTTCCTTTGTCTAGGGAAATCCTCTTGACGACCTTGCCACTACTCCATGTATCGCACATGTTCTGGATCTGCTCGCAAAGACTCTCGGGTCCATGCATTACCCTTCCTCAGTGAATGAGGGTCCAACATTACTTCCTATGCAACAGCTCAAAGGGCGGCATCCAATGCACTAATGATGGCTGTTGATATGGGACAACTCAACCAATGATAAATACGTACCGCGGCTTCCTCCGAAATCTAATACACATGCCCGAAGCATGTCTTCGAGCGTCCGTATCGTTCACCCTCTCTAAAGTGTCCTCAGATGTCATCATGATAAGCTCCTTTCCCATATTCCTCTTCAAGATTGGGTACCAGATCAGCTTTTGGCTCCACAGCTGCGCCCCCAACGGTCACCCATATCGTGATCCAAATATCCCACTAACTTCCTCCTCGTGACCACTATCCCGGCCCAGTGACACGCAAGTCACGAAATCCTCTTTTCCTCATGAGAGAAAAATACAATCCAACCGAGGCTCGTCTCAACTCTAATCTCTGATTTCTGCTGCGCATCTTCCTTGTGCATTTCCCCGCATCTCCCGACAGAGACAAAGACCCCCATCTTGCCCCCGACTCAACATCCAAGCTCCAAAGACTCAATAATAGGACTACTCAAACCCAAAACTCTTCCAGACCATAAACTGCTCGGAAAACATTCCAACATCGTATTCTCTTGCCATTTAATGAGTACTGCGACTCCACGAGGTATCACAACATCTTCTGAATAGTGAGTACTACGACTCGAATATCCACCACAGACTATGGAGACAATCAACATAACAAATGCCCATCTTGCAAAAATCCACTCTCCCAAATAATCTCCCTGGATGCCCATACTCGGAGGCTCCCACTAGGTTCATAGATACTTGATATACCACAAGTCGATTCAATTCAAGATTCACGAGTAACTCCGAAATAAAGATATCATACCCGGATATCCCAGAATACCTCAACCGAACATCACAAGATCCTGCCACGACCACTGATCTCCTGCCCCAAGTATCATGTAGATACAATAATACATCTCCTCGGAATCCCATAAATAGATCTACATTTTCCCACATTACAACTCCGACGCATATAATTTCCTGATTGGAATACGAGAAAACGCTGACGCTACGAAATATGCTGAAAATTCTCCGAAACCCTTCTTCCGACGCTCAAAATCCAACCAAGAATACGCATACCGACCCAAACATTCTCTATTTACTTGTAACGACACCAAACCCCTGTCATAGATACATTCGTTCTCCTCCTCAAGTACTTCCCGCATTAACTCACTCTGACCCTTTTCCTCGATCATCGACACCTCTGGTCTCATGATTCCTTACAGCATATCCCTATACTTCACTTATAAACACTCAGACAAATCTTTGCTTTCTTACATACTGCCCCCGGTTCTCCCCCACTCAGGGTTCGAACCATCACCAATTAGCACACACCCAACCCACAACTACTTTTCACCAGCGAAATCGTACCTACTCCAGGAAAGTGCTACGTAACGCCCGGTAATTCCCCCTTAAGGAGTCAATCGACCCCCTATACTCTGAACCTCTGATGAACTCCTCAAGAACTTCTCATCACAACTGCTTCTAATCGTTCCAAATCTCATACCAATCCAACACTAAGCATCTCAACTGCTCAATAACATCCCTGGCTCATAGACTGCACCGCAATTATCGTTCCTCTCACCTCAGCTCATCAACCAATGTTCCAACACCGAAATTGTCCCAAGGACAGGGACCCACTCTCAACATAGACGAAAACTCTCTGCACTGCAAAACTTGACTGAACTCTCCGCTGCTACCACTATGACGCATCCTACTATTCTCACTTAGGTGTAGTGTGGTTTTCGACTACCTCAGTCCTAACTGACTGTCTGCTCACGATAAGTCACTGCCTCGCGGCACACCTGCTACCTGATACTCTGAGGGAAAACATTGTCGATAACCACCTGCAGGGTGTACTCCCAAATCCACAACTGAAACATCAAGCCCCTCGTGTATTGCTCACGAACATAAATGGCACCACCCTCCTAGAAGATGGCCTCTCCCTTATCGCCTGATTGTTTGACTCAACCGAAATTTTCCTCTGTCTTTAACTTCTTACCAAAATACTCTGATGGGCACTCGCCTTTCCTCTCGGGGAACGCCTCCCCATACTCAATCATGGTCTACAGGCCTAAAACCCATAGCATCCGATCTCTACCTCATCGATCATGACCCGATAGCAAGATAGTCACAAGCATCATCCGCTACGAACCCTGGTACTCATCCCATGACGTCCCTTCTCAATCTGTTCCGGTGTATGCTACCCGAACCATAACATCACTACTCAATCTGCTCCGATGTATGATACTCGAACCATAACATCTATCCTCAAGCTGTTCCGATGTATGGTACCCTGACCATAACATCACTCCGCAATCCGCTCCGATGTATGGTACTCGAACCACATCATCTATCCTCAATCTGTTCCGATGTATGGTACCCTGACCATAACATCACTCCGCAATCCGCTCCAATGTATGGTACTCGAACCACAGCATCTATCCTCAATCTGTTCCGATGTATGGTACCCTGACCATAACATCACTCCGCAATCCGCTCTGATGTATGGTACTCAAACCACAGCATCTATCTTCAATCTGTTCCGATGTATGGTACCCTGACCATAACATCACTCCGCAATCCGCTCCGATGTATGGTACTCGAACCACAGCATCTATCCTCAATCTGTTCCGATGTATGGTACCCTGACCATAACATCACTCCGCATTCCGTTCCTTAGGACCTTCAGAATGCTCCTTGTATCAAGTATGGGTCCTCTGCTTTCAGTAGTACGGGCCCATACTACCTTCCACATCTACCCATACTTTCCACACGGACCATCCCAGAGTTCCTAAGTAGCTGATCGACCTCCTCTTTTACCAATCCATCGTGCGTACTCGCTCCCCAGCGAAATCCTCTACTCTACCAGCGCACTCATCTGGCTAGGTTTACTCCCTAGTCCCTTCCGCCGTCCTCCCACTTCTTTGCTATCAGCTGCTGAAGAGCTCCTAATGATGCCAACCATCTACCTCTTGAGTATCGTCATACTCACGTAGTAGCTGACTCCCATCATCGAGAATTCCACAAAGCACAAAGCAAGCAGCATTCGAGCATCGAAGAATACATAGGACTCCCTATCTGTGATAGCTCCACCTTCTCGGCTCATCCTCGGAAGTACCACTGAACTCTGTAGCTCTACCCCTCGTGCGTCCTAATTGGATATTCTCGCTCATCACATATTCAAAAGCATAACGCACCTATGACAACAAATCCTAGGCTAAGGCATCACAAATCAGGCCATTCTAGTCCTAAGATATGAAATACCTAGCCTGTCTCTAGCATGCAATATTATCTCATAAAGTGCATAATAGATATTTCATAACACAAAAGTAAGGGTATTTTGGGAAATCACCGTTTGGCTCTGGCTGATTGTACACACTGCTCTTTCTTGCTTTCTCTTTGAACTCTTATCCACTTTTAGAAAACTATTTATTTGAAAACTTTTTCTTATTTCCTCAGTTTGAGTCCAGATTTACCCGAAGGCGCATCCGAATCCCTCAAACCAAGGCTCTGACACCAATTTGTAACACCGTGATTTTCAAGGCAAAATTTTCATTTAATTAATCAAATTAATATTAAATCACTTGTTTAAAATCTCATACACATTTGAATTACAAAACATAGTTCCATTTTCACTTAGTAGAAAACCAGGATCCTCCAGAATACAACTCTTGCTTTGGTGTGTACAATCGAGCCGGTACCATCCTGCGTTACTGAAAGAACCTGAAACAACATACATAAAACACTGTAAGCACGAAGCTTAGTGAGTTCCCCAATATACACCTTACGCACATATGCCTTTCCAGGCCCTGACCTTCCGGTCCACTGCACAATGCCTTCCGGCCCATGAGATAATCGCCTTCCGGCCCATAACGTGTTGCCTTCCGGCCCATAGTACATTGCCTTCCGGCCCGTAACATATTGCCTTCCGGCCCATAACATATTGCCTTCCGGCCCATAACATATTGCCTTCTGGCCTAAAAACATATACGGCACATAATACATTTACTCTAACACATAAAGCACATATATCATATATCATACCTGACCTTTCTGTCACATAACACTTTGCCTTCCGGCCCATATAAACATGCATATCACGCGTAGCAACTAACTTTCCATTTATAGCATATATACATAACACATAACATATTCGACCTTCCGGTCACACAATCAAACCCTTCCGGGTACAGTATAGTGAGAAGACTCACCTCGTGGATGCTGGAAGTTAGCAACTCCTGAAATCACTTGCACCTGATCCGCCGAGCTACAAGCTCCCTATAACAATATATCTCTTATTAATACTTTTATCTTCCACGTTAACTGACCCTAAGAAATCACCCACAGGTCAACTCTGGTCAACGGTCATCTCGACTGGACTCGGCGAGTACCCCGGCGACTCGGCGAGTCTAGTCGTCCTCACAAATTCCTGGATGTTCCCTTTCTACTCGTCGAGTATCTCTCTTGACTCGACGAGTTCCTCGTGGAAGAATCGCGGGGCCACCCCGACTCCACTCGCCGAGTCTGAAGAACAACTCGACGAGTCCCAGCTATTCTTCAAGCTACTCGCCGAGTCTACTCATCCGACTCGGCGAGTCCATGCCATGCAGTCGATCAAACTGCTTCCTAAGATCAGAATCGTCCTGACCAATCATAGGTCTGGTCCTCCTAAGCTGGTCCATCACAAAAGGCCTTCATTTAGGTGCTCATGCTACACCCCAAGACTCATAATTCCCATGTTAACCTAAGGCATAAGGATTTCAATCCAAAACCTTCACCAATTCCCGAAATGCACAGACCTGGGATCTTCTAGACCTCCAAGGGTCCCAACACAGGGTTACAATCGTTTGGGGGACAAGGGTAACCATTAATCTAATCACAAAAGGGTTCCTTAAACCCTAATCCATGCACACATTCACATAACAGAATATAATCTGGAATGTTACCTGAATAATGCCCTTTCTGTGTCCCCAAGCCTCAGAACATGATTCCCTTGTTGTTCCTTTAGCCAAAACCTTCCCCTTCTTGAACAATAACTTATTCAAAATCACCAATAGCCTTCAATCCTTGCTCTAGATGCCCCCAACCGATTTAGGGTTCTTCTCAGCAGCTAAAAGGGAACAACGATGGCCAATGATCCCATTTATACGTCCCCAAACCTGAACAGCTAGGGTTTACGCTAAACAGCGTAGACTCGCCGAGTCCCTATCTGGACTCGTCGAGTCCAGTCGCGAACCCGCGACCAAATCTGCGATCCTACTCGGCGAGTCAGGCTCCAACTCGCCGAGTCCCCCCTTTAAAACACCCCAAAATGCGATTTAACAATACTTTGAGATTTCGGGCTGTTACACCATGAAGGGCTCCAACATAGTCGCTTATACCACCAGATTTAGAGAACTGGTGGCCATCTGTCCCAACATGGTTCTCACCGAGGGAAAGAAAATCGAAAGGTACATTTGGGGGCTGGTGCCTCCGTATCAGGGAAATGTGTTATCTTCACACCCTGCTACCTTCGATAGTGCCAAACAATTGGAACAGCGACTCGTCGATCATGGGGTCCAATCCCCGTCATCGACAACAACCCTGGCCATCTCAGGATCCTCCGAACCTACTGACAACAAGCAGAAGTTCTGGGGTGAAAAGAAGAAACAAAAAGCTGCCAAAAAGTAGCAGGTTGTGGTGGTTCATGCCGCAATAGCACCTGTCGCTATTGCGTCGGTGAAGCGGTACTCTAGAAACTTTCCTAAGTGCAACAAATGCAATTTCCACCACAATGGACCCTGTCCGGAAATGAAGTGCTCCAACTACAACAAGAAGGGACACACTGTCTGCTTCTGTAGATCCCCGACAAGGCCAATCAACCAAGTCCCTGGTGCTGGTGTAACTCAGTCATGCTATGGATGTGGCAAAATGGGCCACTACAAAAGGGACTGCCCCAAAACAAGAAATGCTGGTGGAGCGGGAAGAGTTCTGGATATAGGCCACGGAGAAGCGGTTGCTGACCCTATGGTGGTGACTGGTACGTTTCTCCTTGAAAACTCTTATGCATGCATACTATTTCATAGTGGAGCGGAGAGAAGCTTTGTAAACCATAAATTTACACGCTTACTTAAACAACAACCACGTGCACTTAAAGAACCATTCACTGTAGAAATGGCTAATGGGAAGACTATGAGCACTAGTAGCATATACAAAGGATGTACTCTAACTCTAGATAGCCATCATTTCCAATCGACCACATTTTGGTCTAAATTAAAAGCTGCGACATCATCATGGACATGGATTGGTTGAGTCTTCATCGTGCCGACATTATGTTTTACGAAAAAGTTGTACGCCTTAATCTTCCGTCTAGCGAAATTCTCATCATCTACGGTGACAAACCCTTCATGAGTCTTTGTATCATCTAAAGTATTCAAGCATAGAAGTATCTACGTAACGAATATCGTGCATTCATTGCTCATGTTGTTGATACGAGCCTAGAAATGAAAGAACTAAAGAACATTTTGGTAGTGAGCGACTTTCCCGACATCTTTTCAGAAGAACTACCAGGATTACCTCCACAATGATAGGTCGAGTTCAGAATCAACTTAGTCCCAGGAGCTACCCTAGTAGCCAAATCGCCCTACCGATTAGCACCAGCTGAGATGCAGGAACTATCTGGTCAACTTAGCGAACTACTCAACAAGGGTTTTATTAGACCAAGCTTCTCACCCTGGGGAGCACCAGGCTTGTTTGTTAAGAAGAAGGATGGATCATTCCGTATGTGTATCAATTACCAAGAATTCAACAAGCTGACAGTCAAAAATTGCTACCCTTTACCTTGCATAGACGATTTAGTTGACAAACTACAAGTGGCGAGTTACTTTTCCAAGATTGATCTAAGATCTGGATATCACCAGTTACGAGTGCTATAGGAGGATGTTCCAAAGACAACATTCTGAACTCGTTATGGACACTATGAGTTCGTAGTAATGCCATTCGGATTGACCAATGTGCCCGCATTATTCATGGGCTTAATGAATAGAGTAGTTTGTCCTTACTTGGATCAGTTCGTCATCATCTTCATTGATGACATACTGATCTACTCTTAAAGTAAGGAGGAACATGGCGATCAACTGCAACAAGTTCTAGGAACCTTCCGATCGAAGAAACTCTATGTGAAGTTCTCGAAATGTGAGTTTTAGATCCGAAGATTCTAATTCTTAGGACACATGGTTAGCGAAGAGGGAATCCACGTGGACCCATCCAAAATTAAGGCCATTGAGAACTTATCAGCACCGAAGATGCGTACAGAAATTCATCAATTTCTAGGTCTCGCTGGCTACTACTGCAGATTCATACAGAACTTCTCTCGGATTGTGAAACCTCTTACTACACTGACCCAGAAAGGCGTGGCCTTTGACTGGGAAGAGAATCAAGAAAAAGCATGTCAAATGCTGAAACGAGCCTTATGCACCGCACCGATACTATCCCTCCATGAAGGGATAAAACACTTTGTTGTATACTGCGATGCATCCAACCAGGGGCTCGGATGTGTTCTGATGCAACGAGGTAAAGTCATCATCTATTCCTCGAGACAACTGAAGACACACGGAGTCAACTACACCATACATGATCTTGAGCTGGGAGCAGTTGTGTTTGCTCTGAAGATCTGGAGATACTATCTGTATGGTACAAAAAGCACTATCTTTACAGACCACAAGAAGGTGGGTCGAGCTACTCAATGACTATGAATGCGAAATTCGTGATCATCCGTGTAAAGCCAACGTAGCAGCAGACGCCCTAAGTCGGAAGGAATATTCTGCTCGAAGGGTCAAATCCCTTACGATGACTATCCATTCATTCTGGTCTGCACAAATAATGGAGGCTCAACTTGAAGCCTTGAAACCTGAAAATGTGGCGAGTGAATCCCTTAGGGGACTGGATAAGAACTTAGAAGCCAACAGTGGTGGAGCCTTATATCTCATAGACCGGATCTGGACACCGAAACATGCTGGCTTCCGAGACTTGGTCATGACCGAGGTGAACAACACTCGATATTCAGTTCGCCCAGGTTCGGATAAGATGTATCTGGATCTTAAAAAGTTATACTGGTGGCCTAACATGAAAACAAAGATTGCTAGCTTCGTGAATGCATGCCTTACTTGTGTGAACGTCAAGGTCGAATACTAGAAACACTCTGGTTTAATACAACAACCAGAGATACCAGAATGGAAGAGGGAGCGGATCACTATGGACTTCATAACCAAGTTACCCAAGACAACGGGTGGACTTCATACCATTTGCGTAAACATCGATAGATTGACCAAGTTTTCACACTTCTTGCCTATCAAAGAAACTGACAAAATGGAGAAGCTTACGAGAACATACATTAGAGAAATCATACGACTGCATGGTGTTCCTATATCCATTATCTCCGATAGAGATAGTAGTTTCACTTCGAGGTTCTAGAAGTCACTACAAAGTTCCCTAGGAACAAGGTTGGACATGAGTACAACCTGCCATTGTAACAACCCGTTATTTCAAGTCAGTAAAAATCGAGTCCTGTAACCTCTTTGGGAAAGGAATTAGAATATCATCGAAAAATGAAGTATTCAAAAACTCTATTTGGAGTACACTATGTGGTAGTTATCGTCTTAAGGTTTCCAAACATATAAATAACACAAGAATCCGAGTTATAACGAAGAAGTTATGATCATTCTAAGTTTTCCGATAAAAACCGGCAATACAAAGTTGCGTAAAAACGCAAAGTTTCAATAAAACACTTTCCGACCTTAGGTGTCTAAATGAAAGTCATAGATATCGTTAAACTACAAACATGCATAAAAAGAACGCTCAAATCAGACATCGTATGAATAAGTTGTGAATTTTTAAAGAAATTCCTTAATCACGTCATTTTAATAAATAAATAATAAAAATAATTCTGGAATTTGCCAACGGAATCTAAATGAAAGTTGTAGATCGTAGTCTAACCTTCGCGGGGATATAAAGAACGTCAAAAACGGAGTTCGTATGAAGGAGATATGAATTTTCGAATTTTGATAATTAATTTATATAAAATTTTTATTAAAACTTCGGTATTATCCGAAGGGGAGTCAGCATCCTCATCCGAGGTACGCGCTGCGTACCCCTGTATTCCCCGCGTACCCGAGGAACTTGGCCTCAAACCGTCCATGTCGCCCTATGCGAGGCATCCGACCCGCCCGTCCGACCTGCCGTCCCATCCGACCCGACTGCCTGAGCCGTCCCATCCGAGGCCGAGGCAGTCGAGGCTTCGGTCACGCATGACGTACGCGTACGCGCTGCATACGAGTGTACGCCCCGCGTACGAGGCCTCTCAGGGCCCCCTATAAATAGCATGCGAGGGTTCCTGGGAAAATGGCCAATTCTCTCTCCTTTTTCTTGCGTTTTACCTCGTTTTCCGTGCTCGCACTACCCCGAAGCCCTGGTCATTTTGTGCAAGTCCTGAAGGTCGATTTTACTCCCGAGGAATCCCGAGATTTCCGAGAAAAATCCATTTCCCGAGACGAAACTATGCCCGGTTTTCCATCTTGCTATCTTCAAGCTTTCAAGTGAGTTCATACCCCTTTCAAACACACTTTAAATACATTTTAAATGCTTTTATACTCTTTTGGGGGGGGGGGGATACAAGTAAACATACGGTTATTATCGTGTATTTTATAAAGTTTCACTTCACTTGTTTTATCGAATAAATCACTTGGAACTTATTTCTATTATGGAAAACTCTTGTCATACTTTGTGTGCATTAGACTTATACAAAGTATATAATGATTTCAAAGTACTTTTCATTGTTAAGTCGTTTTATACATTATAAAAACTTATGATTTTGCTTGTCAAACATTGTGAAAAAGGATAAACTTTGCATACAAAACTATCACTTTAATACAGGCTTAGTTGAGAATCCATGGGACGTGTATATCTTCAAACGTTACTTTTCTTTATTAGAAAGTAATGCTGCAAGTCCTGTCTATAACCAGAGTCTCCCGTTCGGAGAACGTGTCAAATGTGTATAGATCTATACGGGAAGTCATGATCCCGCGCCCTGACTGTTAGCTACAGGCCGTCCTTTGGGGTGACAGTTTTTCATAACGCTACGACGCTTGAAGAACGTCGCTACAAGCATATTATGTTTAGTATGGTTATAAAACTCACCGGATATACAATTAATACGGTATTATGCTTTTATGAACGAGTAGCTATTAAAACTATGCTACAACTTTTAAGCATGTCGGTTGCTTGCGATTTTCGGTTTTAGAGACTGCAAATTATGTTAGGAAAATAAGGGGTTTTCCTGGATACAAACCAAACAACTAATAGGAAAATAAGGAATTTTCCTGGTGCAATTACTTACAACTTATAACACGAACATTCATATGCATTTCATACTTTTATAAGAAAATAAGGGTTTTTCTTGGAAAACACAACAGTTCGTGTCTCAACCATTAGGGAAAATATGGGATTTTCTAGATCTAATACATTCATTGTCAATACAACGAATCATAACTCTTTACATTTGAAATACTGCATTTTCTGGAAAACATACACGAACTTTCAAATGGCATACATTTTCTCAAAACACTACTTATGAACTCACCAACTTAATTGTTGACACTTATTCTTTCAAATAAATTGTATTCTCAGGGAACCGCTAAGCAGGTTTGGAGATCAACTTTTGGGGATTAACGTGCTGATGTTAATTACTTCTTTTGAAAGATGTTTATGTATTTATCTTTTGATCATGTAACGAATACAATTATGTAAACATTTTGAAAAACTTAATATATATGGTGGTGTGTACTTTCCTTTCTATGAACTGTTATGATACTCAATATGACGTCCTCCACCCTCGAACGTTTCCGCCGTTCTGGTTTGGGGGTGTGACAGATTGGTATCAGAGCTTTGTTTATAGGGAATTAAGTATATCAAAACCATTCCTTTTTGATATACAACTATAAACTCAACTGGGCAAAAACACTCTGAGAAAAAATCATACTTTTGAAAGTAAATCTAATTAGTTTTAAGGTAAGCATGCACTCATCTTATACTAATAACAGTTTCATAGTAAATAACATTAGAAGTATTATAAATAAGTTGTGCAGTACAGGTACGCCTTGGGACATGTAATCGGAACTGGGAAGAATATAGCCTGATCAACTATATTTGTCCAAGAGCCGACTAACGTATGCCAAGGAGTGTCTGCAATGGACAACAAATTTAAAACTTACCAAAAGCATATAGCTAAAGAATACTGAGGGAGTATTCGAGTGCCGTCAATCCTTTAAACTTAAGGGTAAGTTTCATGTGCTCTAGCTTATAGTAAACTTTTAACTCTATTCTCGTACAGTCTAAATGGCGGGATTCCATCATCCCAATGACCCCTACTACCCCAACCAAGGTAATAGAGGGTGGATCGAAGAAGATCCTGAAGAAGACGAAGAGCCTATAGAGTTGGAGGGAGGGGATGACTCTGGCACGGATTCGGAGCCAGAAATTATAAATCCACCAATCCCACAATCTCCCATCCACATGATGAATTTCCAAGGACCCACTCCAGTGTGGGGAAGTCACCTCCATCATTGAATCCAACAACAAAGCTTACGCCCTCCTTACGGCATGTGCCGAGACTTCTATGATGTGAGAGGCGGGGGATCAGCCAACCGAGCACTTCCGGTCATGGTTGGCAAACTTGCCAACCAGTGCTATCAATCCGGAGTGCAAGCCAACCGAATCCGAGAGGTCAATGTGGAAGTACAAATCCACACAGCCGATATCAACCGCCTAGAATTATTGCAGAACGACATCCCCATTCGCGCCGAAGCATTTCAAGCACAAGCAAATGCGGCCTTCGCAGAATTAAGAGAACAACAAGTTGCGTTTGATAGATGCCTCATGGAGTCGAAGCAGTCTGACACGGAGTCGAGCTCCAAACGCAAAGCGCGCCGCAAGTAGTACTTGCCCGACTCTCAAATTTTGTTATAAATTAGGACTTCGGATAAAAGTATTATTTTCTTTAAATTGTTCTGTAATCGGAGGCCTTTAGAAAGGCCAAGAACTTTTGTCTAGACCCCGCTGTAACACAACTATATGTTTAATATATATAAAGGTATACCCCTTTTCTTGTTGTTGTTAATCATGCGCAATTCGTTCAATTCATTGGTACATCTATTCAAACTTTACTTTCAAGATCAAAACATTGTGTCAGTCAAACCCAACTTCTTAGGACTATTAAAAGTTAACTCAATACCATTCAACTCTGAACTGCCAAAACTTATAAATGTTTCCATTTTTTTTTCTTTTGGCAGCACGATGCCTCCTTGTCCAAACCTAAGGCCCAGGCCGGGCACGGCACCACCACCACCGCCACCACCAGCTTACGATCCAGCCATGGTCCAGGATGCTATCACAGCAGCCGTAACTGCAGCCCTCTCGCAAATAGACTCCCACGGAAATGGAGGGGCGGGAAGCAGCACGAATCATCCAAATCATGGCACTGGTCATGGCCAAGGAAGAGAATGTACCTACAAGGAGTTCTCTAACGCTAAGCCAAAAACTTTTAATGGAACTGGGGGAGTCATTGCACTAATGCAATGGTTCGAGAAGACCGAAACGATCTTCGAGATCTGCTCATGCCTAGAAGCAAGCAAAGTCAAGTTCGCTGCTTGCACTTTCGTGGATCGAGCCCTCACTTGGTGGAAAAGCCATGTGAATTCAGTGACGCTCACAGTCGCCAATGCCATGAGTTGGGACGATCTAAAAGTTCTACTACTGGAAGAATACTGCCCAAGGGGCGAAGTACAAAAGCTTGAGTAGGAGCTCTGGAATCTGAAAATGATTGGGTCTGACCTAGTCACCTACACAGCTAGGTTCAACGACCTCGCTGCACTGTGCCCTACCATGGTCAACCCAGAATCAAAGAAGGTTGAAAGGTACATTTGGGGGTTGTCACCCCAGATTCAAGGGCATGTCCTAGCTTCCGGCCCTGTTACCTACAACAGCGTTAAACGCCTGGCTTAGCGACTCATCAACCACGGAGTAAAACCCAATATCATTTCAACAACCGCAAACCCACCTAGGGAGGCTCAGGGCCAGAGTAGGCCTTGGAAAAAAAGGAGGGGACAAACTCTCTAGGAAAACCCCAAGAAACAACAAGTAATGGCGACCCACGCTATGACTGTACCTGTGAACCCTGCCCCCACAAGCTCATATAATGGGAAACTCCCTAAGTGCAACCGATGCAACTTCCACCACCATGGTCCTTGCCACGATCTTCAATGCACCAAGTGTAATAAGAAGGGACATACTGTTGGATAAGGTGTCTAAGTCCATAACTATTTCTGGTATGTACTTGACCCGACCCGGCATGGTCCATTTGGGTTGCATGGCACCGTGAAATTGGATAGACTAAATGAGAGAAATAACACTTGGAGATTATTAATATATTATAAGTTCTAATATATTAATAATATTATTTGATTAGTTTGATCAAGAATTAATTTAGAATTAATTATGTGATCAAAAGATAACTAATTAAATATATGGGTTGATTATGTAAATCATCCATATCTTGTATAGTGGGCTAAGAGGCTCCATGGATTATCAAGTTGGGTTCCACCCATAGGATGCTCCATGGATGCTCCATGGGAATTACAAACCCATGGGTCATGGAAATGAAGAGTCATGACACATTAGGGTTTAACCCTAGATGTGTCAACACTATATAAGAAACATGTTCTCCACTTAAAATCGGCTACACACTAAGAAACAAGAGGGCTTGGCCGATTTTGAGAAGTGTGTGTTCTCTCATAAGTTCTTCCAAGAGCATTTGGTGTTGTGTGAAGCATTTTAGGCATCACACTTGGGGTGCTAGGCTCACAAGGTTTCAAGGAACACAAACAACAACAAGGTAAGTTATTCTATCTATACTTTAAGTTAAAATTGTTCCCCATATATGCTAGATAGGAATATAACCTTGGAATTCAACTTTGCATGATAATTAGACAAACATAGATCCAAGGTTATTATGGTTGCATGTACACTTAGGAAGTGTTAGAATGCTCAAAACCCATCAGTGGTATCAGAGCCTAGGCTTGTTTCTTTTTTATTTGTGCTTAAAAGTTGAAAAAAGTCGAAAATCCTGCTGTCTACGAATGGACTCGTCGAGTCCATAAGAGGGACTCGTCGAGTTCACGTGTATCTTCAACCAACTCGGCGAGTAAGTTCATGCACTCGGCGAGTAGGGTCGACTGGTTGCAGAATTTCGACTTTAGTTGCTGGAAATGAATTAGAAACATTACCCTAAACTTTTTGGTACTTAAAAAACCTATTTTGGGTGGTGTAATGTCTTTGCTAATTCATTTACAACAACTAGTTATCAAAATTACAAAGTTTTAAGTGTAATTTAGATTTATGAATGTGTTCATATTCATGTTCTTGTTCTTATGATGTTTTAGATGATCATAGGAATTATTTGTAACCTATGTGGTAGATTAATTCTTGATCATAATGTGTTTTAATGGAGTCCATAACTTGTCCTCAAGTTATGGAAAACCAAGAGACACACTTGAATTAAAACCATTAAAAGAACACAAGAGTTAGAAAAATGAAGAGTCTTCATTTTATTACTCTATTAAACTCATAAGTTACAAGAAATGAAAAGTTTTGAAAGTTACAAAACTTGCCCTCAAGTTTTGGAACAAGTAAAGTTAAGTTAAAACTTTAAGTTCCAACCCCTAGAATTTTAAAAGTTAAAATTCAACCCTTATACTTATATTATGATGATTTAATAATTATATATATATATATATATATATATATATATATATATATATATATATATATATATATATATATATATATATATATATGTATAAGAATAAATTCGTCTTACTGCTAGTACGCCTCATTCACGAAGCCGGTCTATAAGGTGGGTATAAGGTTGTTGCCTATAAAATGGTGACTTAATGGGTGTCTACTCTCACCCACCGCTTGCTTGACTGGTGGAGGGTCGTTAGCCGAACGGGTAAGACAAGGACTTATAAATTCTCATTCAAAGTATGATGAATATAATAAAGTAACTAAATGTTTTATTAAATTCCCAATCTTAGTTACTTTAGGAAAAAGTGAATAAGGTGCTAATCCATGAAATTACACTTTACACTTTATCTAAGTCGTTGGTGGAGCGTGTGTGGTTAACCGGCACACTAACTTGGACTTAACAAGGTAGGTAAAGGGTGACTTAAGGTTTATTATAGTATCGGTGGAGCGTGTGTGGTTTACCGGCACATCGATTGAGCGATAAACTTTAAGGGTACCAAGTGATTTGCATGGTTACTTCACACCTCGTTTTGTGATCCTCGGTATCCCAGTCACAAAACTTGGAGGGCGCCCTCGAGATTGAAACATGCCTTTGAAAAGTTCATTGAATCTCAAAGAATCTAGGAATTTCTAAAAACCAATAAAACCTAATGTCTAATATTTCGGTTTTCGTGGTGGAAATTGGTGAATCGTCATTCACCTACCTTTCAAATATGGTATAGCTTAGATTACGGCATACCTCTTCTAAGTTATATTATATTGTGATTGGATCCTAGCCTTAATATTACATTTGGGTGTTTTATTAAGGACTCTCTTAAATCTATACTAAACTTGTTCTCCTCTTTCAGATGTCTTCAAATAATGCTTCTGGCTCGAATCCTAATGGCTCCTTTACTCTTATGAGTCTGTGTGGGAAAGTCACCTTTGATGGATCCAACTTCAATGAATGGATCAGAAACATCAGGATGATTACCCGCTACGAGGACAAAGAATATGTCCTTAACAAGGAGCTTAAGGAAATTGATGAGTCCACTGCAACTCCCCAGGAGACCGCTGACTTTCATACTCATGAAAGAGATGCAACCAAGGTGGCTTGCATCATGTTAGCCACAATGACAGCAGAACTCCAAAAGTCCTATGAGGATTTCTACCCTTATGAAATGCACCAAGATTTGATGGAAAGATACCATCAAAGTGCACGACAAGAGAGGTACGAAATCATCTGCTCCATGATAACAACCATGATGAAGGACGGAGATTCCGTCACGAGCCACATGCAGAAAATGCAAAGGTATGTGGATCGTTTGTTGAATCTTAATGTGAACTTCCCTGAGGAGCTTGCAATAGATATCATTTTACACTCCTTACCATCGTGCTATGATCAATTCCGCATGACATATCACATGAACAAGGAAGAGGTCACCCTCAGCAAACTTCAAGGACTTCTCAAGTCCGCAGAAACAGGTCTTAAGGGGAAGTCGGTTGCTATCACTCCTACCCCAAACTCAACTCCGGTTTTGGCAATCGGGAAAAGTCGAGGGAGGAAGAGAAAGAGATCTTCGAAGGGTACCAAGGCTCGGACCCTTGATGGCTCTTCTTCAAGTGGAACCAAGAAATGTTTCATTACTCCTTCTTTTGACCCAAAAGAGGCTGAATGCTTCTATTGCCATGAAAAAGCTCATTGGAAACGGAACTACCCAAAGTACCAGCAGGATGTGAAGGATGGGAAAGTCAAACCCAACCATGCAGGTATTTACACTATCATTTCTAATAACTCACCCCATTCGAAATCTTGGGTCCTTGATACCGGTTGTGGTATTCATATTTGTTGTGACTTGCAGGGACTAAGAAGAAGTGAGGATGTGGAGCAAGGAAGAATAAACTTGATCATGGGGAACAGGAAAGCTTCACCTATCACCAAGATTGGAGTTTATACTTTATCGCTAAGTAGTGGGTTTAGTTTAGATTTGAATAAGTGTTGTTACTCGCCAGGAATGGCAAGAAATATTATTTCCTTTCATGCTTTGTACAAACAAGGGTTTACCATTTCGTTTAATAATGAAGTTGGTTCTATTGATGCTTTCTTTAATAATGTTCTTTATTTTAAAGCATTACCTTGTGATGGTGTGTATGAAGCTGTGTCTGTTGTAGATAACTTAGGAAATGATGTTTTGTGTATTGATTCTACTAATAATAATAACTTGGATAGAGCATCATTATGGCATTGTCGTCTTGGACATATAAGCAAGAAACACATAGGACAACTCCAAAAAGATGGAGTCTTGGAGTCGTTTGACCTAAAGTCAAATGATAGTTGCGAATCATGCTTACTTGGAAAAATGACAAAGTCACCCTTCACAGGCTCGTGTGAAAGGGGTGAAGGTTTGTTGGACCTTATACACACGGATGTGTGTGGACCATTCAAACATGCCACAAGGGATGCTAATCATTATTATTTGACTTTTACTGATGATTACAGTAGATATGGATATGTCTACTTAATCAAGCATAAGTCAGAGACTTTCGAGAAGTTTAAGGAATTTAAACAGGAAGTCGAGAATCAATTGGGCAGGAACATTAAGATGCTTCGATCCGATCGGGGTGGTGAGTATCTTAGTTCAGAGTTCCTCGACTATCTAAGGGAATGTGGGATTGTCTCATAATTGACACCTCCCAGGACACCACAGTTGAATGGTTTGGCTGAGAGGCGTAATCGAACCTTGTTAGACATGGTTCGTTCCATGATGAGTCGAGCTTCGCTACCAATCTCATTATGGGGGTATGCCTTAGAGACTGCTGCCCATATCCTTAATCTAGTCCCTACAAAGAAAGTTGCCAAAACTCCTCACGAGATGTGGACTGGTAAAGTACCTAAACTAGACCACATCAAGATTTGGGGTTGCAAGGCTTTCGTGAGACGCGAGACTCATGATAAGCTCAAACCCCGAAGCGAGAGGTGTATTTTCATCGGCTACCCACAACAATCCTTTGGTTACCTCTTCTACAGACCTAGTGACAATGTGGTCTTTGTAGCAAGAAGAGGAGTCTTTCGAGAAAGAGAGTTTATAAGCCAAGGAGACAGAGGGAGGCAAATTGATCTTGAAGAAATTCAAGAGTCAAGTAGTGATGGAACTTCAAACTCTAGCCCTCAACTTGAGGAGGAAACTCCTGTTAAGCCAATTGACGAATCTGTACCTCTGAGGCGTTCCACGAGAGTTAGGAGTGCACCTGAGCATTACTATGGATTCCATATTACTGCAGAAGGTGAGACACTTATTAGTGATGGGACACTACTAAGTCAAGATGACCCTAACAGCTACGAGGAAGCCATGGCAGGCCCCGAGTCTGCTAAATGGAAAGAGGCTATGGATAGCGAGATACAATCCATGTATGACAATCAAGTTTGGAACTTGGTTAAGAATGTACCAGGTCGAAAGACTGTAGGGTGCAAATGGGTCTTCAAGAAAAAGACCGACATGGATGGTAAAGTACACACTTATAAGGCTAGACTGGTTGCAAAGGGCTTCTCTCAAATTCCTGGAGTGGATTATGATGAGACCTTTTCTCCGGTAGCCAAGATTAAGTCTATCCGGGTTCTGTTAGCCATAGCCGCATTTCATGACTATGAAATTTGTCAAATGGATGTCAAAACCGCTTTCCTTAATGGAAAGTTGGCTAAAGATGTTTACATGAGTCAGCCAGAGGGTTTTGTCAGCAACGAGTACCCTAATAGAGAGTGTAAGCTTGAGAAGTCCATTTATGGATTAAAGCAAGCACCTCGCAGATGGAATCTTTGCTTTGATGAAAAGGTCAAGGAATTTGGCTTTTCTAGGAGTGAAGATGAATCTTGTGTGTATGTCAAGGCTAGTGGGAGTATAGTTAGCTTTTTGGTATTGTATGTGGATGACATACTACTCATAGGAAACGACATTCCAACCCTGCAGGAAGTAAAGTCCTGGCTTGGAAAGTGTTTCGCTATGAAGGACCTTGGTGAAGCTGCCTATATTTTAGGGATAAGGATCTTGAGAGATCGGAGTAAAAGACTAATTGGACTTAGTCAAAGTACCTACTTGGATAAGGTGCTGAAGATATTCAGCATGCAAGACTCCAAGAAAGGAGAGTTGCTCATCCAGAGTAACGCCAAACTGAGTAAGACACAAAGCCCTAGCACTGAGGCTGTGATAGCACAAATGAGTCGAGTACCTTATGCTTCGGCTGTAGGATCGATCATGTATGCTATGACGTGTACTCGACCTGATGTAGCTTTTGCCCTGAGCATGGTTAGCAGGTTTCAGGGGAACCCTGGCAAGGCACACTGGACTGCGGTAAAGAATATTCTCAAGTACCTACGAAGGACTAAGGACTGGGTCCTTACCCTCGGTGGGAGTGATGACTTGAGAGTTGTAGGGTATAGTGATGCTAGCTTCCAGACTGATAGGGATAACTTCCGCTCTCAGTCGGGCTGGGTCTTTACCCTAAATGGAGGAGCAATTTCTTGGAAGAGTTCCAAGCAAGAGACAGTGACAGATTCTATTTGTGAATCAGAGTATATTGCAGCTAGCGAGGCGGCAAAGGAGGCGTTATGGCTGAGGAACTTCATTAGCAAAGGAACCAAGGGATCACGGGAGATCCAGACACATCGACAGAAAATACCATTTCATTAGACATCGGATCGAAGAAGGACTCCTCGTGGCAAAGAGGGTATCATCAGATGAGAATCCAGCAGATCCCCTCACGAAGGGACTGACTCGGGTTAAGCATCTCCAGCATGCTCGGAGCATAGGGCTGAAGGATGATATTAGATTTAGTAGTTAGATAACCTCGAAATTTGTAAAGTGTAATTAACATCTGATGATGAACAAAAGTGTTTTATTTATGAGTAAAGTATTGCTATCTCTTGTCGATCGTTTACTATATTTCTTTTGCATGTTTTGACTTCCAGAATAATTTTTGTTTGGTATAACATATTATTCAAACCTCCACAGTCGGTCATATGTCGGAAGTAGATATGAATCAAGACTGTCATGTTTAGTTGTAGAGGTCTTGGACAAGGCTACAGCAATCATGAGTGCTCAAAAGTTCTGAGCATTGGACTCAACCCACGCTCACTGGAATCACTTCATGGAATTCTATCTCGAGTGATCGTGAGACGGTCATATCGTATAAGTCTTCAAACCTAGAGATATGATTTGTTACTTACAAGTTGGTTATGCATTGATTGTACGAAAAATGCATTGGTAACTCGATTTTATAAATCGTGCTCTTGTGTGTAATTCAATGAGTGGTAGAACAAACATATGAGTCGAAGTTTATCTGTTCCTTCTTGGATTAGAAGCTGATATCTGGGCCCCTCGATGATTGCGTTTTGACCTATGTACCGGGCCCGGTCAGAACTAAGTTGATGTGTTCAATTAAGTTCTTTGTCGAACAAATCGGAAATCAGGAAACAAACTGTTGGACAATAAGTAAGACATTGTTCCGTGTATTTGTCCGACTGATATCTAGAACAGAGGATTATATGATCACTTATCTTAAATGGCGTACCATCATCTTCTCAGTTCTGAGAAACCTTGTAAAGAGCTACGATTGCCGATCGGTTCCTGAAGTCATACTTGCAGTAATAGTTATTAGACTTATCCAAGTGGGAGACTGTTGGATAAGGTGTCTAAGTCCATAACTATTTCTGGTATGTATTTGACCCGACCCGGCATGGTCCATTTGGGTTGCATGGCACCGTGCAATTGGATAGACTAAATGAGAGAAATAACACTTGGAGATTATTAATATATTATAAGTTCTAATATATTAATAATATTATTTGATTAGTTTGATCAAGAATTAATTTAGAATTAATTATGTGATCAAAAGATAACTAATTAAATATATGGGTTGATTATGTAAATCATCCATATCTTGTATAGTGGGCTAAGAGGCTCCAAGGATTATCAAGTTGGGTTCCACCCATAGGATGCTCCATGGATGCTCCATGGGAGTTACAAACCCATGGGTCATGGAAATGAAGAGTCATGACACATTAGGGTTTAACCCTAGATGTGTCAACACTATATAAGAAACATGTTCTCTACTTAAAATCGGCTACACACTAAGAAACAAGAGGGCTTGGCCGATTTTGAGAAGTGTGTGTTCTCTCATAAGTTCTTCCAAGAGAATTTGGTGTTGTGTGAAGCATTTTAGGCATCACACTTGGGGTGCTAGGCTCACAAGGTTTCAAGGAATACAAACAACAACAAGGTAAGTTATTCTATCTATACTTTAAGTTAAAATTGTTCCCCATATATGCTAGATAGGAATATAACCTTGGAATTCAACTTTGCATGATAATTAGAAAAACATAGATCCAAGGTTATTAGGGTTGCATGTACACTTAGGAAGTGTTAGAATGCTCAAAACCCATCACATACAGCCCGTTATTGCAAAGGGCCAACCCAACCATTCGTCCCCACTACTAATACCGGGGTAAGCCGCGCCTGCTTTGAGTGCGGAGACACAGGGCACTACCGCAGGGATTGCCCAAAGGCAAACAACCGGAATACCGATGGAAGGGGCCGAGTTTTCGCAATGGGACAAGATGAAGCCATTGCGGACCCTACTGTTGTTACGGGTATGTTTCTTCTCGATAACTCGTATGCATGCATTTTGTTTGATAGTGGAGCGGAAAGGAGTTTTGTGAGTCACGACTTTAAAAGCCTGCTAAAATTAATACCATAATCATTAAGTCAACCATTCATAGTAGAAATGGCCAACGGGAAAACCGAAGGCACTAAGGAGATATACTCAAACTGCACCCTAACTTTAAACGATAATCCCTTTTCAATCAACCTCATGTCAGTCTCGATTAAGAGTTTCGATGTCATCATTGGCACGGATTGGCTGAGTTCGCATCATGCGGACATTCTATGTTATGATAAGGCCGTTCGCCTTAATCTGCCAACCGGCGAAACTTTCATTGTCTTGGGCGAAAAACCAAGTACCACTCTTCGCATCATCTCAAGTATCCAAGCTCGGAAATGCCTACGCAAGGAGTGTCACGCGTTCTTGGCACATGTTGTAGATGTGAAACGCGAAGTCCAAGACATCAAGAGTGTGCCCGACGTACGCGATTTTCCCGACGTTTTTCCCGAGGACCTTACGGGAATACCACCCGCGAGACAAGTTGAGTTCCGAATCGATCTGGTTCCCGGAGCTACCCCAGTAGCCAAAGCACCCTATTGATTAGCCCCGGCAGAGATGCAAGAGCTATCCAGCCAACTGAATGAACTACTTGGAAAAGGATTCATCAGGCCGAGCTTCTTGCCATGGGGAGCACCCGTATTGTTCGTGAAAAAGAAGGATAGATCATTCAGAATGTGCATCGACTACCGGGAACTCAACAAACTTACCATCAAGAACCGATACCCCCTACCCCGAATCGATGACTTATTCGACCAACTCCAAGGAGCCAACTACTTCTCCAAGATTGATCTGAGGTCGGGATATCACCAGCTGCGAGTCCTGGAGAGTGATATTCCCAAGACGGCCTTCTGAACACGATACGGACATTACGAGTTTGTAGTGATGCCGTTCAGACTAACCAATGCCCCGGCCGTATTCATGGATCTAATGAATCGGGTATGTCGTCCATTCTTGGATAAATTCGTGATAGTATTCATTGACGACATACTCATTTATTCAAAGAATAAAGAAGAGCATGCTCAACATCTGAGGCAAGTTTTACAGAAGTTACGGACTGAGAGACTGTATGCAAAATTCTCAAAATGTGAATTTTGGATTAGAAAGGTGGACTTCCTCGGTCACGTGGTCAGCAAGGAAGGAATCCACGTGGATCCATCAAAAATCAAGGCTATCAAAAACTGGTCTGCGCCAACTACACCAACAGAAATTCGCCAATTTCTAGGTCTTGCTGGTTATTACCGAAGGTTCATCCAGAATTTCTCCAGCATCGCAAAGCCTCTTACCGCCTTAACCCAGAAAGGTGTGACCTACAATTGGGGAGAAAAGCAAGATGCTGCATTTCAGACTTTGAAACAGGCCCTTTGCAGTGCGCCCATCCTTTCTCTCCCAGAAAGGACCGAAGATTTTGTGGTATATTGCGACGCTTCGAAGCAAGGGCTGGGCTGTGTACTAATGCAGAGGGGAAAGGTTATTGCATATGCCTCACGAAAACTGAAAACGCATGAGGTCAATTACACCACTCATGATTTAGAACTTGGGGTGGTGGTCTTCGCTCTTAAAATCTGGAGACACTACCTATATGGTACCAAATGCACTATCTTTACAGACCACAAGAGCCTACAACACATCTTCGACCAGAAGGAGTTGAACATGAGACAGCGACGTTGGGTCGAATTGCTCAACGACTACGAATGTGAGATTCGCTATCATCCAGGAAAGGTTAACATCGTGGCAGATGCCCTTAGTCGTAAGGAGTACTCTGGCCGAAGAGTGAAGTCATTAGCCATGTCAATCCATTCGCACCTGTCGACACAAGTCAAGGAAGCTCAAATAGAGGCCCTGAAACCCGAAAACGTGACAGGTGAGACCCTTAGGGGAATGGACAAGAATTTAGAATTCAAGAGTGATGGAGCACGCTACCTCATGAACCGAATATGGACGCCCAAGTTAGGTGGACTTAGAGAGGTAGTTATGAGCGAGGCACACAAGACTCCATACTCCGTACACCCCGGGTCAGACAAGATGTATCAAGATCTCAAACAACTCTACTGGTGGCCAAACATGAAAGCAGAGATCGCTACATATGTGAGCAAGTGTTTGACTTGTGTCAAGATCAAAATAGAACACCAGAAACCCTCAGGAATACTTCAACAACCTGAAATTCCTGAGTGGAAATGGGAGCAGATTTCCATGGACTTCATAACGAAACTGCCCAAAACTCAGGGTGGCCAAGATACTATTTGGGTAATCGTCGATAGATTAACCAAGTCCGCTCATTTCCTACCGATCAAGGAAACTGATAAAATGGAAAAGCTATCGAGAATCTACATTCGAGAGATCGTATGACTCCATGGAGTGCCAATGTCTATCATCTCGAATAGAGATAGCAGATTCACGTCTAGATTTTGGCAATCATTGCAAAAATCCATGGGAACAAGATTGGACATGAGTACAGCCTATCACCCCCAAACTGACGGACAGAGCGAAAGAACGATCCAAACCTTGGAAGACATGTTACGAGCATGTGTAATCGACTTTGGTAAAGCATGGGATGTTCACTTACCTTTGGTTGAGTTCTCTTATAACAATAGTTATCATACTAGTATCAATACTGCTCCATTTGAAGCCCTTTACGGCCGTAAGTGCAGATCACCTCTGTGTTGGACGGAAGTGGGCGACACACAACTAGCAAAAGGTCTAGTCCCTGATAGCACCCTCACTGGTCCAGAGATCATCAGAGAAACTACTGAAAATATCGTCCAAATACGAGAACGACTGAAATCCTCGAGGGATAGGCAAAAGGGCTATGCCGACAAATGACGTAAACCCTTGGAATTTCAGATTGGCGATCGGGTACTACTGAAGGTCTCACCCTGGAAGGGCATGATACGCTTTGGAAAGCATGCGAAGCTAAATCCTAGGTACATTGGACCCTTTGAAATCATTTCAAGGGTTGGTCCAGTAGCCTACAAACTCCGACTTCCAATAGAGCTTAACAAAGTACATCCAGTATTCCACGTATCAAACCTGAAGAAGTGTTTGTCCGACGAAACACTTGTAATTCCACTCGATGAGATCGAACTAAATGAAAATCTTAACTTTGTGGAAGAACCCGTCGAGATCATGGATAGGGAAGTTAAACGAACTAAACAGAGTCGCATTCCAATAGTAAAGGTCCGATGGAATGCTAATAGGGGACCTGAGTTCACGTGGGAACGAAAAGATCAAATGCAACAGAAGTATCCACATCTTTTCCCCAGCCCCTAAGACTCTTCTTTTGTATTAAAATTTCGAGACGAAATTCCCTCTAACGGGGGGATGATGTAACAACCTGTTATTTCAAGTCAGTAAAAATCGAGTCCTGTAACCTCTTTGGGAAAGGAATTAGAATATCATCGAAAAATGAAGTATTCAAAAACTCTATTTGGAGTACCCTATGTGGTAGTTATCGTCTTAAGGTTTCCAAACATATAAATAACACAAGAATCCGAGTTATAACGAAGAAGTTATGATCATTCTAAGTTTTCCGACAAAAACCGGCAATACAAAGTTGCGTAAAAACGCAAAGTTTCAATAAAACACTTTCCGACCTTAGGTGTCTAAATGAAAGTCGTAGATATCGTTAAACTACAAACATGCATAAAAAGAACGCTCAAATCGGACATCGTATAAATAAGTTATGAATTTTTAAAGAAATTCCTTAATCACGTCATTTTAATAAATAAATAATAAAAATAATTCTGGAATTTGCCAACGGAATCTAAATGAAAGTTGTAGATCATAGTCTCACCTTCGCGGGGATATAAAGAATGTCAAAAACGGAGTTCGTATGAAGGAGATATGAATTTTTGAAGTTTGATAATTAATTTATATAAAATTTTTATTAAAACTTCGGTATTATCCGAAGGGGAGTCAGCGTCCTCATCCGAGGTACGTGCTGCGTACCCCTGTACGCCCCGCGTACCCGAGGAACTTGGCCTCAAACCGTCCACGTTGCCCTATGCGAGGCATCCTACCCGCCCGTCCGACCCGCCGTCCCATCCGACCCGACTGCCTGAGCCGTCCCATCCGAGGCCGAGGCAGTCGAGGCTTCGGTCACGCATGACGTATGCGTACGCGCTGCGTACGAGCGTACGCCCCGTGTACGAGGCCTCTCAGGCCCCCCTATAAATAGCATGCGAGGGTTCCCGGGAAAATGGCCAATTCTCTCTCCTTTTTCTTGCGTTTTACCTCGTTTTCCGTGCTCGCACTACCCCGAAGCCCTGGTCATTTTGTGCAAGTCCCGAAGGTCGATTTTACTCCCGAGGAATCCCGAGATTTCCGAGAAAAATCCATTTCCCTAGACGAAACTCTGCCCGGTTTTCCATCTTGCTATCTTCAAGCTTTCAAGTGAGTTCATACCCCTTTCAAACACACTTTAAATACATTTTCAATGCTTTTATACTCTTTTAGGGGGGGAATACAAGTAAACATACGGTTATTAGCGTGTATTTTATAAAGTTTCACTTCACTTATTTTATCGAATATATCACTTGGAACTTATTTCTATTATGGAAAACTCTTGTCATACTTTGTGTGCATTAGACTTATACAAAGTATATAATGATTTCAAAGTACTTTTCATTGTTAAGTCGTTTTATACATTATAAAAACTTATGATTTTGCTTGTCAAACATTGTGAAAAAGGATAAACTTTGCATACAAAACTATCACTTTAATACAGGCTTAGTTGAGAATCCATGAGACGTGTATATCTTCAAACGTTACTTTTCTTTATTAGAAAGTAATGCTGCAAGTCATGTCTATAACCAGAGTCTCCCGTTCGGAGAACGTGTCAAATGTGTATAGATCTATACGGGAAGTCATGATCCTGCGCCCTGACTGTTAGCTACAGTCCGTCCTTTGGGGTGACAGTTTGTCATAACGTTACGACGCTTGAAGAACGTCGCTACAGGCATATTATGTTTAGTATGGTTATAAAACTCACCGGATATACAATTAATACGGTATTATGCTTTTATGAACGAGTAGCTATTAAAACTATGCTACAACTTTTAAGAATGTCGATTGCTTGCGATTTTCGGTCTTAGAGACTGCTAATTATGTTAGGAAAATAAGGGTTTTTCCTGGATACAAACCAAACAACTAATAGGAAAATAAGGAATTTTTCTTGGTGCAATTACTTACAACTTATAACACGAACGTTCTTATGCATTTCATACTTTTATAAGAAAATAAGGGTTTTTCTTGGAAAACACAACAGTTCGTATCTCAACCATTAGGGAAAATATGGGATTTTCTAGATCTAATACATTCATTGTCAACACAACGAATCATAACTCTGTGCATTTGAAATACTACGTTTTCTGGAAAACATACACGAACTTTCGAATGGCGTACATTTTCTCAAAACACTACTTATGAACTCACCAACTTAATTGTTGACACTTTTTCTTTGAAATAACTTGTATTCTCAGGGAACCGCTAAGCAGGTTTGGAGATCAACTTTTGGGGATTAACGTGCTGACGTTAATTACTTCTTTTGAAAGATGTTTATGTATTTATCTTTTGATCATGTAACGAATACAATTATGTAAACATTTTGAAAAAATTAATATATATGGTGGTGTGTACTTTCCTTTCTATGAACTGTTATGATACTGAATATGACGTCCTCCACCCTCGAACGTTTCCGCCGTTCTGATTTGGGGGTGTGACAGTCATCCTTAGACTGATGGACAAAGCGATAGAACCATGCAAACACTGGAAGATATGTTATAAGCCTGTGTGATCGACTTCGGGAGGCATGGGATACTCACTTACCCGTGGTCGAGTTTTCCTACAACAACAGTTATCACACGAGCATCAAGGCTACTCCATTTGAAGCCCTCTATGGCCGGAAGTGCAATATCCTCATGTTTTCGCTTAGTTTTTGTAACTATTTACTGCTTAAACTCTAATTTTGAGATGAAATTCCCTATAACAGGGGGATGATGTAACAACCCGAAACTTCTATCTTGAACAGTAGATCAATTTAATCAAAGTTAGACTCTTTTTTCAATCTTTTAACATTGTTTAATGTCTATTTGAGTGTTCTAAACCCAGTATAATCTAGGTAGGAGCCTAGGATTGGGTTAACTTGAGTCGTAGGAAGCATATTCGAGCCAAAAAAATCCAACATGAGGAGTGTGTGGCCGCACACATGTGCGGCCGCACACCCAACCCAACCACACACTCCTACCTATAAAGTCAGCCTTAGTCATTTTTTAACGCTTTTCCCACTACTTCAAAGTTGGAACAAGGTTTCTCTCAGGTATCATCCAAATCTTCATCTTGTTCTGCATAAAAGTAAGTCATACTTCCTTTGATTTGTTGATACTTGAACTTAACTAGCCTTCTTCTTTACTTTGATCCATGAAAACACGTTTTTGGTGTTAGATCTTCAAGAACACCAAGAACACACACTAAGTTTTGGACCCTAATCACCCTTTTTAAGCCTTTATAACGTGTCTATACTTGTTACAACTTGTTTTAAGCCAAGAACACTTGAAGATATACCTGAAAAATTCCATTTGTCAAGATCTTCAAGTGTGTACAGCCGCACACACCATGTGTACAACCGCACACACCCTGTACAACCATACACACCCCTTTTAGGTCCTAAAATGGCTATAAACTCCATATAGGGCTAGAATTTGAAGTAAGAAACCTTCCTAGGTGGGTTCTAAGGCCTTAAAATATGTTTTAACACACTTCATAGGGAGTGTGCGGCCGCAAACACACCTTGGCCGCACACCCTGGCCGCACACACACCAATATGGTGTATTTTGACCATACACTCCCTTGTATATCCATTCACCCCTTATACACAATCATATATGATTCTAACACTTCAATATAAGTGTATACTAGTCCCTAAGGTGGTCCCAATTCAATAATTAGTTGTTACAAATGCTAATTGTATACATACATATGTCATTATCTGGTTAATAGGATTCGTTTGTGTTGAAGTCCTCAATTGACACTCAACCTCCAAAACTGATCCTGCCGTCGCATCACTCACTATAGGTGAGTTCATACCCCTTAATTAACCGTTTAAATGTTTTTAAATGCTTTATGGGGGGGGGGGGGGAATGCAAGTTGAATCATACTAGTTATTATATCATTCCTATGTGATTAATAACTAGCATACAAATGGATTTATTACACATCAAACTCTTTTATCAACAAAACTACTTGCAAATGATTACCAAACACTTTTACATGTTAAACTCTTCATAAAAATTGTTTTTAGTTTACATATCTTTACTTTCAATTCTTTAAAGTCTTATATTGTCAAATCATGTCCGATACATATATAGTTATATAAATATGGTTTGAAGGACTTATCACTGATAATACACTCTATTTCATGTTCATTGTTTGGTTGTGGACTTAGAGTACCATATTATTTGTTCGAGAGTCGTTTGATCCTTAGTTATATAGCATGTGTATATGTATAGACATAAAAGCTTATTATCTTATTTCAGTACACTCGGATATACATTCAACATTTCTATTAAACTATAATACGTAGAGTTTAGGGTTATACTACTGACTACTACTAGTAAAAAGAAGCATACAAAGACTCTGTTCATACATGAGTCGCTACACACTATAAACAAAACATACACGACACTATACAAGTGAATATAGTATGATGAGATTCAGAGAGAACATACACTATTACATAATATTCATACACGCTATATACTATACTAGAGAACATACTATGATGAGAATCACAGAAGACATACAATACTCTAATACTATAACATAAATGTGAGGCACTACTTTGGGGCATCCGAATCTTTGTCCTGGCTCATGTTGTATCTAGAGTCTCCAAGTGGGAGGGCGTGAATTCATGTATTGATCTATAGTGGACTGACCGTCCTACACCTTGTTGCTAGCTACAATGGGACCTACAGGTCAACGGGTGATGAATGTTATAACATTTCGACGTCTTACATCATCGTGGCTCACCAGGTTGATCAAATATGGTTACAATTATATCACATTATACATTAATTAACAATTGAATTAAGGTAGTTAGTACAATGGTATTCATAATATTATTATACTACAATACTTCATTAATTTACCCTTTACATTTATTTAGTGATCCCGTCACTTAATCATTAATGTACAAACTATATTTTGACAATGATAGTCAAACTTGGGAAAATTATATAGTTTTACAAGGAACAAACATACAACACACTTGATGCCTTGGTAGAAGGCTGCTTTTAATGGAAAATGTAGGTTTTTCTAAGAGATACAAACAATTACTACAAACATTTTACATGCTATTACACTCAAACTCTTACAAACATTTTCATACAAATTATGACACTAAATACTTATGACCTCACCAGCTTTAATGCTGATAAACTCTTTCAAAATAACTTGTATTCTCAGGTCGTCAGTAGACAGGTACCAAGGGCAGATTCTGAGAAGATGGAGCACATGCAAGACTCATCTTTTATTTTGATTTATATTTTGGTGTCTTATAAACCACAGAACACACTTGTGTTAAAATTATATTATTAATGCAATGGATGATGTTGTTTACTTGTTTACTAGTATACTTTGTTGTGATACTATACATGACGTCCTTTGCCCCAGAACGCTTCCGCAGTTCTTTGTTTTAAGGTGTGACACATCATGATCTCAGATGGCACATCTAGATCATATATCGAGCATCAAGATATTGGTGGATCATCTAGAATACTGATCACTCATCAGAAATGTTGTTGGCTCATCCACAACTCTATGGCTTAGCAAGAGGTTGATGGATCAACACGAAAACTTGGTGGATCAACTCAATTTAATGGATCAACATGATCATATTGATGGCTCAAGAAGATTGAATTTAGCATATCATCACATGTCTAAGTACTCAATGGCACATATAATTCGTCCATGGTCTATCATGAATATGTAGTTATACATCTTCATGTTCAGGACACATTCCAACTTTCAAGAAACAACCTAACTTGATCAATGATACTTCTGGAAATTGATGACATGTTAGAGGACAATGGAGCTACATGATGCTCATGTTGGTCATCACATTTTCAATGTTGATCAATAAGGCTCCAGAAATATGAAGACTCAAAACTTGGGTGGAATCCTAACAGAATACTAAAGAAATTGGAATATTCCCCCCATTCTTCGTTAAGTAAGGCACAGGTGTCAACTTATGACTAAGTAATGATTGCGTGTCAACACCTGGTTGGTCAAGCCATGTCATGAGCTTTTCCAAACCCTATAATAACACCCCCTGGGATCCATTATAAATTTGCTCAATTTTGATCATTCTGTTCATTCCAGATCAGTCTACACAATTACTATTTAGACTATTTTTCAGAGAGCCATGTGATTGTTTTAGTGTGTTTACCATCAAAGCACTTGTAACTGAATCTTTACGAATATGAGACACTTTTGAATCATTAATAATAAACATAATAAAACATTTTTATCATTAAATTGGTGATTCACAACTCTTTATTTGCCGCACTACTTGCCACTTAACGATTCTGAAACTCTGTTTCGATATTTTCAACACTTGGACTCTTGCAGTCTAATGTTTACGGATTTTGTCATTTCTTCATACCGCTGCTTCCCTAGCAACAGTAGTGATTGAAACCAGAAGGTTCTTCCATGGAAAACTATCGATCATACCATAAAAATTGATTATACAACTAAATTCTTACTTCATTGGAGGACTAACCAGCTAATCTGGTCATAAACCTTACAAACGATACCCCTGAATTGACCCCACCAACGAATTAGATAAACCACCACACAAACTGAACCCACTCAGCAAGATACGACTCACTAAAGACTCTTGGCATGAAAAATGGCATATAAAAATTCTTGATGATATAACCCACACAATAGTAGAGAACCAAACAAGTGATGATGCTTACCCAAACCAATAAAAATTTCCCAAGCAATATAATTTCTGATAATAATTAAGAAGAAAGCTAAAGATAACACACCCGCAATAGCACTTGATGGAACTATGGTCTCCCCTGACTGACACTGCAAGATTCTACTCCTCCTAGTTGGGGCTCCTACTGCATCCTCACGACCATCAAAGATCCTTAAGGTAACTGAAGTAGGTGTACTCACTGCTCCACCCCTCAACATCAGACAACCATCCTTCTTGTAGCCGACTTGATTATAGAAAAAATATAATGAGATTATCCCCTGAATACAGTCTCAACTGACATGGCCAACCCTTCCACACTTGTAGAAGCCCATGCCCTTACAACGTCAAACACCATCATGCTGCTTCCTGCACGTGCTGCACTGACCCCGACCATGGTGGCCCCTCAATCGCTGATCTAAAGTCTTGGGTCTCTTCACATGACCCTCAGTTGTCGGCACATGCTCTGACTCTCTCTTCCTTATGTGCTCCAAATCAATCTCCTGCTCCTGGGTTACCCTGAATGTCCCATAATCTGTCTGAACAACCAAGGTCTGACCCCTAAACATGGTAACCAATCTGTTAGTGACACTCATAATGATGTTAGGTACCTCATCGCGTAAGGCTAGCGAAACCTCCAAGGAAATCCAATCATGGGATCGACCCACTAAAAACATGGTGGATAACCCACCTCTAATCCCAAATAACAAGAACTAGCAAAAAGATCACGCTTCCTGAAGTATTCTAGGGCTCCATAAGCTTTGGGTTGTGGATGAGCCCGAACAGCCTCACTACAATCTCATCCTAAAAGGCTCTAAGAAGACTATCCATGTTCTTCAAAACACCTTCCTTGACTATACAAAAGATCATATTAGTCCATTCCAATCTACTGCGGGTAATTTCCGATGTGATGAACTCCCGCTTAAGCTCATTGATCAGCTCAGTGCCTACACCTGAGCCAAAATCCGAATCCGAAGTTCGTTCCCAAGAGCTCATCACCATATTGAAAAACAAGATGGAAATGATCAAAAAATACTCAAGAATCCTCATCCCATAGGCTTCCAATACTCTTCAATTTTTTCCCTGGGTCGAGTATAGATCGTATGTTTTCATTAGTACAGGCCCAATACAACCTTCCACACATATCCATACTTTCCACAAGAATCATCCCAAATTCTCTAAGTCACCTTCTCAAATAGATACCAAAATACTTGTTGGGTTTTGAGCATTCTAACACTTCCTAAGTGTACATGCAACCCTAATAAACCTTGGATCTATGTTTGTCTAAGATACATGCAAATAATTAATTTTCCAAGGTTTATATCCTAGCTAGCATGGCATGGGGAACATGAATCAAATAAAGATAGAAGAAAAACTTACCTTGAAGTTGTAGTTGATTGCTTGGAGTTTTTGAGCCTAGCACCAATAGTGTGGATGCCTCAAGTGGAAGTCACAAATCACCACAAACTTGGAACTTTGAGAGAATAGTCACTACTATCTTGAGATTTTCCCTCACCTCAACAAGTGTCAACTAGTGTCATTTCAAGAACCAAAGCCTCCTTTATATAGTGTGAAGGATTAGGGTTACATCCCTAAAACCCATGTCTCTTCATTTCCATGAGATCCATGGGTTAAAGCTCCATGGAGTATCCATGGACTTTTCCATGCAAGCCTAGCCCACGCTATATAAATATAGAAGCCCATATTTAATTAGTAATATCTTTGATCTCTAAATTAATCCTAGATTAATTATAGATCACTACTAATTAAATAATATGATCTTATATTGATATATTAAAACTTATAATATATTAATAAATAATAACTTGTACTATTCTCAAATATTATCCATAAATTGTTCGGGTGAAGTGCAACCCAAATGGACCATGCCGGGTCGGGTCAAGTACATACCAAATATAGTTATGTACTTAGACACTATATCCAACAGTCTTCCACTTGGATAAGTCTAATAACTATAGTTGCAAGTATGACTTCAGGAACCGATCAACAATCATAGCTCTTTAAACTCTGTTGTACTAGAACGTGCCAATTAAGATAAGTGATCATATAATGATCTGTTCTAGATATCAACTGGACAAAAACATGGAACATGGTCTTGCTTATTGTCCAACATTTGTTTCCCGATTTCTAATTTGTTTGACATAGAACTTAACTGAACACATCAATTTAGTTCTGATCGGGCCTGGTACATAGGTCAAAACAAAATCATCGAGGGGCCCAGATATCAGCTTCTAATCCAAGAAGGAACAGATAAACTTTGACTCGTATGTTTGTTCTACCACTCATTGAATTACACACAAAAGCACATTTTATAATATCGAGTTACTAATGCGTTTTCGTACAGTCAATGCATAACCAACTTGTAAGTAACAAATCATATCTCTAGGTTTGAAGACTTATATGATATTACCGTCTCACGATCACTTGAGATAGAATTCCATGAAGTGATTCCAGTGAGCGTGGGTTGAGTCCAATGCTCAGAACTTATGAGCACTCAAGATTGTTGTAGCCATGTCCAAAACCTTAGACCTCTACAACCAATCACGACAGTCTTGATTCATACCTACTTCCGACATATGACCGACTGTGGAGGTTTGAATAATATGATATACCAAACATAATTATTCTGGAAGTCAAAACATGCAAAAAGAAATAAAGTAAACGATCGACAAGCGATAGCAACACTTTACTCATAAATAAAACACCTTTTATTGATCATCAAATGTCAATTACACTTTACAAATTTCATAATTTATCTAACTACTAAAACTTATATCATCCTTCAGCCTTATGCTCCGAGCATGCTGGAGATGCTTAACCCTACTCAGTGCCTTCGTGAGGGGATCTACTGGGTTCTCATCTGATGATACCCTCTTCGCCACGAGGATTCCTTCTTCTATTATATGTCTGATGGAGTGATATTTTCTGTCAATGTGTCTGGATCTCCCACGATCTCTTGGTTCCTTGGCTAAGGCAACCGCACTATTGTTGTCACAGGAAATCTCCATCGGATCTTTTATAGCTGGTACAACTCCAAGGTCTCCGATGAAGATCTTTAGCCATATAGCCTCCTTTGCTGCCTCGCTTGCTGCTATATACTCTGATTCACAAGTGGAATCAGCCACTGTCTCTTGCTTGGAACTCTTCCAAATGATTGCTCCTCCGTTTAAGGTAAAGACCCAGCCCGAATGAGAGCGAAAATTATCCCTATCAGTCTGGAAGCTAGCATCACTATACCCTACAAATCTCAAGTCATCACTCCCACCGAAGGTAAGGACCCAGTCCTTAGTCCTTCGCAGGTACTTGAGGATATTCTTTACCGCAATCTAGTGTTCCTTGCCTGGGTTCCCCTGATACCTGCTAACCATGCTCAAAGCAAAGGATACATCAGGTCGAGTACACGTCATAGCATACATGATCGATCCTACAGCTAAAGCAAAAGGTAGTCGACTCATTTCTACTATCTCAGTCTCAGTACTAGGGCTTTGTGTCTTACTCAATCTGGCATTACTCTAAATGGGTAACTCACCTTTCATGGAGTTATGCATGTTGAATCTTTTCAACACTTTGTCCACATAGGTGCTTTGACTAAGTCCAATTAGTCTTTTACTCTTGTTTCTCAAAATCCTTATCCCTAGGATATAGGCAGCTTCACCAAGGTCGTTCATAGCAAAACACTTTCCAAGCAAGGACTTTACTTCCTGCAGAGATGGGATGTCATTTCCTATGAGTAGTATGTCGTCCACATACAGTACCAAAAAACTGACTATGCTCCCACTAGCCTTGATATAGACGCAAGATTCACATTCATTCCTTGAAAAACCAAATTCCTTGACTTTCTCATCAAAGCAAAGATCCCACCTGCGAGGTGCCTGTTTCAATCCATAAATGGATTTCTCAAGTTTACACACTCTATTGGGGTACTCTGTACTGATAAAACCCTCTGGTTGAACCAAGTAAACATCCTCAGCCAACTTTCCATTAAGGAAAGCGGTTTTGACATCCATTTTCCATATTTCATAATTATGAAATGCAGCAATGGCTAACAAAACCCTAATATACTTTATCTTGGCCACTGGTGAAAAGGTTTCATCATAATCAACTCCTGGAGTTTGAGAATAACCTTTTGCAACCAGTCGAGCTTTATAAGTGTTTACATTACCATCCATGTCGGTCTTCTTCTTGAAGATCCATTTGCACCCTACAGTCTTACGACCGGGTACATTCTCAACCAAGTTCCAAACTTGATTGTCATACATGGATTGTATCTCGCTATCCATAGCCTCTTTCCATTTAGCAGTCTCAGGGCCTGCCATGGCTTCCGTGTAGCTGTTAGGTTCATCCAGACCTACTAGTGTCTCATCACTAATAAGTGTCTCACCTTCCGCAGTAATATGGAAACCATAATAATGCTCAGGTGCATTCCTAACTCTCGTGGAACGCCTCAGAGGTACAGGCACATCAACTGGCTCAACAGGAGTTTCCTCCTCAAGTTAAGGGCTAGGGTTCGAAGTTCCTTCACCACTTGACTCTTGAATTTCATCAAGATCAATTTGCCTCCAACTGTTTCCTTGGCTTATAAATTCTCTCTCTCGAAAGACTCCTCTTCTTGCTACAAAGACCACATTATCACTAGGTCTGTAGAAGAGGTAACCAAAGGATAGCTGTGGGTAGCCGATGAAAATACACCTCTCGCTTTGAGGTTTGAGCTTATCATGAGTCTCGCGTCTCATGAAAGCCTCGCAACCCCAAATCTTGATGTGGTCTAGTTTAGGTACTTTACCAGCCCACATCTCGTGAGGAGTTTTGGCAACTTTCTTTGTAGGCACTAGATTAAGAATATGGGTGGCAGTCTCTAAGGCATACCCCCAGAATGAGATTGGTAGCGTAGCTCGACTCATCATGGAACGAACCATATCTAACAAGGTTCGATTACGCCTCTCAGCTACACCATTCAACTGTGGTGTCCTGGGAGGTGTCAATTATGAGACAATCCCACATTCCCTAAGATAGTCGAGGAACTATAAACTAAGATACTCACCACCTCGATCGGATCGAAGCATCTTAATGTTCCTGCCCAATTGATTCTCGACAACCTGTTTAAATTCCTTAAACCTCTCGAAAGTCTCTAACTTATGCTTGATTAAGTAGACATATCCATATCTACTGTAATCATCAATAAAAGTCAAATAATAACGATTAGCATCCCTTGTGGCATGTTTGAATGGTCCACACACATCCGTGTGTACAAGGTCCAACAAACCTTCACCTCTCTCACAAGAACCTGTGAAGGGTGACTTTGTCATTTTTCCAAGTAAGCATGATTCGCAACTATCATCTGACTTTTGGTCAAACAACTCGAAGACTCCATCCTTTTGGAGTTGGCCTATGCGTTTCTTGATTATATGTCCAAGAGGAAAATGCCATAATGATGCTTTCTCCAAGTTATTATTATTAGTAGAATCAATACACAAAACATTATTTCCTAAGTAGTCTACAACAGATACAGCTTTATACACACCATCACAGGGTAATGCTTTAAAATAAAAATCATTATTAAAGAAAGCATCAATATAACCAACATTTATTCAAATCTAAACTAAACCCACTTCTTAACGATAAAGTATAAACTCCAATCTTGGTGACAGGCGAAGCTTTCCTATTCCCCATGATCAAGTTTATTCTTCCTTGCTCCACATTCTCACTTCTTCTTAGTCCCTGCAAGTCACAACAAATATGAATACCACAACCGGTATCAAGGACCCAAGATTTAGAATGTGGTGAGTTATTAGATAAGATAGTGTAAATACCTGCATGGTTGGGTTTAACTTTCCCATCCTTCACATCCTGCTGATACTTTGGGCAGTTCCACTTCCAATGAGCCTTTTCATGGCAATAGAAGCATTCAGCCTCTTTTGGGTCAGAAGAAGGAGTGATGAAACCTTTCTTGGTTCCACTTGAAGAAGAGCCATCAAGGGTCTGAGCCTTGGTACCCTTCGAAGAGCTCTTCCGTTTCTTCCCTCGACTTTTCCAGATTGCCAAAACCGGAGTAGAGTTTGGAGTAGGAGTGTTAACAACCGACTTCCCCTTAAGACCTGTTTCTGCGGTCTTGAGAAGTCCCTGAAGTTTGTTGAGTGTGACCTCTTCCTTATTCATGTGATATGTCATGCAGAATTGATCATATCACGATGGTAAGGAGTGCAAAATGATATCTATTGCAAGCTCCTCAGGGAAGTTCACATTAAGCTTCAGCAATCGATCCACATACCTTTGCATTTTCTGCATACGGCTCGTGACGGATTCCTTGTCCTTCATCATGGCTGTTATCATGGAGCAGATGATTCATACCTCTCTTGTCTTGCACTTTGATGGTATCTTTCCATCAAATCTTGGTGCATTTCATAAGGGTAGAAATCCTCATAATACTTTTGGAGTTCTGCTGTCATCGTGGCCATCATGATGCAAGCCACTTTGGTAGCATCCCTTTCATGTGCCTAAAAGTCAGCGATCTCCTGGGGAGTTGTAGTGGTCTCATCAATCTCCTTAAGCTCCTTGTCAAGGACATATTCTTTGTCCTCGTAGCGGGTAATCATCCTGATGTTTTTGATCCACTCATTGAAGTTGGATCCATCAAAAGTGACTTTCCCACACAAGTTCATAAGGGTAAAGGAGCCATTAGGATTAGAGCCAGAAGCAGCATTGTTTGAAGACATCTGAAAGAAGAGAACAAGATTAGTTTAGATATTAAGAGAGTCCTTAATAAAACACCCAAATGTAATATTAAGGCTAGGATCCAATCACAATATATTATAACTTATAATAGGTATGCCGTAATCCAAGCTATAACATATTCGAAAGCTAGGTGAATGACGATTCACCAATTCCCACCACGAAAACCGAAATATTTAAATATTAGGTTTTTGATTGGTTCTTAGAAATTCCTAAATTCTTTGAGATTCAATGAAATTTTCAAAGGCATGTTTCAATCTCGAGTGTGCCCTCCAAGTTTTGTGACTGGGATGCCGAGGATCACAAAACGAGGTGTGAAGTAACCATACAAATCACTTGGTACCCTTAAAGTTTACCAGTCAATCGATATGCTGGTAAACCACACACGCTCCATCGATACTATAATAAACTTTAAGTCACCCTTTACCTAGCTTGTTAAGTCCAAGTTAGTGTGCCGGTTAACCACACACGCTCCACCAACGACTTAAACAAAGTGTAAAGTGTAATTTCATGGATTAGCACCTTATTCACATTTTTCCTAAAGTAACTAAGATTGGGAATTTAATAAAACGTTTAGTTAATTTATAATATTCATCATACTTTAAATGAGAATTTAAGTCCTTGTCTTACCCGTTCGGCTAACGACCCTCCACCAGTCAAGCAAGCGGTGGGTGAGAGTGGACACCCATTAAGTTGCCATTTTATAGGCAACAACCGTATACCCACCTTATAGACCGGCTTCGTGAATGAGGCGTACTAGCGGTAAGACGACTTTGTTCTTATACATACATATATATATATATATATATATATATATATATATATATATATATATATATATATATATATATATATAATTATTAAATCATAATAATATAAGTATAAGGGTTGAATTTTAACTTTTAAAATTCTAAGGGTTGGAACTAAAGATTAACTTGACTTTACTTGTCCCAAAACTTGAGGGCAAGTTTTGTAAACTTTCAAAACTTTTCATTTCTTGTAATTTATGAGTTTAATAGAGTAATAAAATGAAGACTCTTCATTTTTCTAACTCTTGTGTTCTTTTAATGGTTTTTAATCCAAGTGACTTTTGGTTTTCCATAACTTGAGGACAAGTTATGGACTCCATTAAAACACATTATGATCAAAATTAATCTACCACATAGGTTACAAATAATTCCTATGAGCATCTAAACATCATAAGAACAATAACATGAATATGAACACTTTCATGAATCAAAATCACACTTAAACTTTGTAATTTTGATAACTAGTTGTTGTAAATGAATTAGCAATGACATTACACCATCTAAAACAAGTTTTCAAGTACCAAAACAGTTTAGGGTAATGTTTCTAATCCATTTCCAGCAACTAAAGTCGAAAATTTGCACTCTGTCGACCCTACTTGCCGAGTGCATGAACCTACTCGCCGAGTCCAGCAGTCAGACAACAAGTTTTTCGACTTTTTTCCAAAATATTGCAACAGGTATCAAACAAACAAACCTAGCTCTGATACCACTGTTGGGTTTTGAGCATTCTAACACTTCCTAAGTGTACATGCAACCCTAATAAACCTTGGATCTATGTTTGTCTAAGATACATGTAAATCATTAATTTTCCAAGGTTTATATCCTAGCTAGCATGGCATGGGGAACATGAATCAAATAAAGCTAGAAGAAATACTTACCTTGAAGTTGTAGTTGATTGCTTGGAGTTTTTGAGCCTAGCACCAATAGTGTGGATGCCTCAAGTGGAAGTCACAAATCACCACAAACTTGGAACATTGAGAGAATAGTCACTACTATCTTGAAATTTGCCCTCACCTCAACAAGTGTTAACTAGTGTCATTTCAAGAACCAAAGCCTCCTTTATATAGTGTTAAGGATTAGGGTTACATCCCGAAAACCCATGTCTCTTCATTTCCATGAGATCCATGTGTTAAAGCTCCGTGGAGTATCCATGGACTTTTCCATGCAAGCCTAGCCCATTCCAAATAAGCTTTAGCCCACACTATATAAATATAGAAGCCCATATTTAATTAGTAATATCTTTGATCTCTAAATTAATCCTAGATTAATTATAGATCACTACTAATTAAATAATATGATCTTATATTAATATATTAGAACTTATAATATCCTAATAAATCTTAACTTGTACTATTCTCAAATATTATCCATAAATTGTTCGGGTGAAGTGCAATCCAAATGGACCATGCCGGGTCGGGTCAAGTACATACCAAATATAGTTATGAACTTAGACACTATATCCAACAATACTTGCTATGCCGCACGACCAAACCCACTGAAGCACTACATAGACTTTCCTAGGTTCCCGACCTCACCCTGCCACCAACTGTTGAAGAACACCTCATAATGTCAGTTATCCACTTCATGAATATAATCATGTGCAACAAAGCTTAGATAATCCTTCGAGACTCATCCCTACAACAATTAGACTTAGACGAGAGCTGTGTAATAGAGTCAAATCCATCACTCTGAGATTGTCTAACCTTTGCCCCATCACTACAAGGGAAATGGGCTTATGTGACTAAAATAGCAAAGACTGATTAATCAGTCTTAGATATCATGTATCTGGAATTGATGAATTAGTTTCAGATACTATCCAGGACTGATGTTGATGTATGAATGATTAAGGACTGGCCAAATTTATTTGAGACTAAGATTTGTCCATAATATGTTTGCATCGGTTTTGGTTTGGCGGTAAACACAGTGGGAACTGAATTTCAATCTTCAATAGTCTAACATCAACTTTGAGTTTGGAGTGAAAGTCATGTGAGACTGAATTTCAGACCCTCATATATTTATGATAGCTTTTGTAGTGAATGAGCTTGTTAGGGACTAAATTTCAGTCATTCATACCACTATAAGTTTTATATACTTTACCATAATATGTGTGATTTTGTTTAAGTTAAATTTTCATAAATAAAAAAGATTTGACTCTTCCTTTCTAAAATCTAAAAAATTGAAAATTAACTATCCTGCACCCTCCTCATTTGAACTAGTGGGAAAATGAATGAATACCATTCCACCCCCCAAAAAAAAAAACAAAAAAAAAAAGCCTGCTTCCCCTCCCATCCAAAATCCATTGCTTCACAAAGAAACCTAAAATATTTAGGTTGGACAATGCTTTTGTTTCATCTAACATTCATTTAATTAAGATTCACACCACTCTCCTTGGTCCAGACTTTAGATGCTCTCAGACTCCATTATCGTCATCATCACTCTCCAACTCCTTACTGACTTCTACAGTCTCCTCCGTTTATCTTCATCACCCTTCATCTTTGTCACGCTGCTCATCACTTTAAGTTTGAATAATCCTTCTTCACTCTTCCACCATCTGCCCTTCATTCATTTACTATTTTCCCCAAGTTTTACCATTGTGTTAATCTGTTTCGAATATCATCAAGAAGGTTAAAATTGTAATCTTATGTTATGCTTCTATAATCCCTAAATCCACCAATTCTTATGTTGTTCATACTGATTGTCAATACGTTGCAAAGGTACTTGCACCCGAAGGCCAAAAAGATATTTTACTTGGACAACCCATCGCCATAATAGTATGCTTTTCCCACAATTCCACTTTTCATTCAATTTTTTTGATTGAAATTGAAATGGTTTATAACTATACATTATTTTCTTTTATTCCGAGATTTATGTTCCTATTTCTAGCACAACAATGAAAATAAAAGAGTGTGTTGTTTATATGTTTTCCTTCATTGCAACAACTTTTGAAAGCAAGAGGTAGTTTAGTCTTATACAGTTACATTATTCTGTTCAGTAAATAATTACAAATCATAATTACTCAAAAATCTTTCTTAACATATAGATGGTGTACTCTCTGTGTTTAGAAATCTTCCACTGATAAATATTCCAACCCTTCATCCCATGATTCTGTTGCATCACCATCAATCACTAAGTTTCAAGATGATCCATGAGCATTTAATGATGATGAAGATGGTGAAATAGACATTGATGCCATATGCAATGCCCTTAATGAAGCCACAACTTTAGCTTCATCTTTCAAAATAAAAAAGCAAAATAATTTTTCAAATTCAATTGAAAACCCCTCACCTATAAGCCTAAGTAGAGCCATTGATGACATGACACCATATATGACTCCTTTTCCAGAAAAATGTTAACAATTTTTTATTTTGGGTAAATAAAAGAATGGTTTTATTGGTAGAACATAAAATCAAAGAGAAGAAAGATGATGATACTGATGAGAAGGAATCATGTGTCACACCCCCAAATCGGAATGACGGAAACGTTCGGGGGCGGAGGACGTCTTGTGTAGTATCACAACAATCCACAATAGTAATCAAAGTATAACATTCATTACATTGATAAAATATTACTTTACATTCGTGTTCAAATCATTGTATATTTGTTACCAAAGAGTATAATTAAAAGACATAGTTATATGAAACTCTGTCTTCCTCAAAACTTGCGGGGACATGTTTATCATTTTCCTAAAAATACAAATAGTTTTGAAAAGAGTATCAACGATTAAGTTAGTGATACTATACATGACATCCGCCACCCCTGAACATTTCTTATGTTCCTGTTTAGGGTGTGACAAATTTGTATCAGAACATTGTTTATGGTGAACTCAATATATCAATTCATAAAAGATATACAATTATAAATACAATGAGGCCAGAGTGCTCTGACTAAAAGTATACTTTTAAAATATAAGTATTTTATAAGAAGTATACTAGCGCTCACACATACAGAAATAGTATCATAGTAATAACTACATAAAAGTATTTGGATGTTGAACCCTATAGTTAAACCAGGACATTTATGTAATCATTTCTGGGATAAATATAGTCTGGTAAACTATATTTATTTGAGATATGATCAACATGTGTTTGGGAGTGATGGTAGTGTTGTGAAACGTCTAAAACATACCCAAATCTATTCATATAGAGGGGATCTAGAACATAACATAAAATTAAAAATACTCTAGGAGTATTTTGTAATTCTATAAAACTACATTCTTTCTATTCATCTTACCTTTAAATTCTCGTATAGAATTTACGGCAGGATATCCTCCACCTGGAGATCCCTACTTCCCTTGTCAAGGGAATTACGGATGGATTGAAGGAGATCCAGAGGAGGACCTAGAAGAAATAGTAGAAGAGGAAGAGGAAGAAAAAGAAGAAGATTCTGATGGCACTGACACATAACCTGAAGTTTACAACCCCCACCAGCCATCCAACACCCCGCAATAGGACAAGATTTTCAAGGACCAACACCAGCATGGGCCAAACACTTTTACCACTAGAGTCGACAACAAGGCCAACGCCCTCCTTACGGGATGGCAAGAGGCTTTTATGACCTCTCTAGAGGAGGTTAAGCCGACAAGACTCTCCCTATCATATTACATCGCATTGCCCACCAAACTAATCAGGTGCGGATTTCATTCAAATGAATCCTTGAAGTAAATGCAACTACCCAGATTAACACTGCTGATATTCGTCGTCAAGATGAAGTGCATGACCAAAGCTGAGCTCACACCGAACTAATACAAGGACAAGTAGATGCTGCCCAAGATGAAATAAGAACACTAAGGGAGCATCAGTTTACCCTGGATAGGCGTTTAATGGAAACAGAACACCTGGAAGAAGAGTCTAGTTTTCGGCGTGGGACGCATTGCAAGTAGTACTTACACTACTTCCAATTTTGATATATGTTAGGACCTCGAATATATATTGTCACACCCCGCTAAAGCGGAAACGCAAGGTATGACGGCGATAACGGTTTCAATGCAAAAGATAAAGATACATCACCATAGCAGTATTTAAAAGTTTACAACCCATAGCTTCAAAAGAAAAAAAATACAAGTTTTTCAAAATAACATTGTTCAAAATATAGCTTCATAATAGCTTCAACACGATGCAGCATGCTCTATGATGATGAATCTTTACATCCACTTACTAATTACTTCCTGAAAAAGCATGTAAAACGAGCGTCAACTATGAAAATAGTTGGTGAGTATCACAAGTTTATAAATCGAGGGTACAATAATGCTTTTCGTAAGTACAAGTACATTGCTTTAATGATAAAACAAAGTTGATTGCTATTAAGGTATACAAGTTTATTGCTAGAACGGGAAACGCGTTTGTATGTGTATGAGCAAACAATGAGTCTCAACCAAACCTATGACTGAAGCCCTATCGAGATCTATGCTTATCGTTCCATAGATGAATATGGTATCAAGCACTCCAGCGATTAGGGCGAGTGAGGACTTGTCAATTCCTAATAGCGCTATCCATAACGACCATTGGCTCAAAGAGTTAATGGTTAGAGATAAGGGAAGGGCCTTAGTACGATAAGTTCTCATGTTCCGTGTTGCATAGACATACATAAAGAAACATAGCAATACAATAGCAATCATGTTTGATACAATTCAATTTAAATACAACATGCAAACAGTAGTTTTTCTGGACATGCTTTTCCACCCCAAAACATAAAAACCGAAAATAGGGGAGTGCGTGAATACTCACGATGTTTTGTGTAGACACAAGCGGTACTTCGGGATGCACCAACGTCTTACTACCGGGATCCTACGACATCAAACACACGCACTAGTGAGTTTCCGTGTCGATATCTAATGCTAATATACTAAACTCTACATATAGGGAAATGCCAATTTATGTTTTAGTATTGGATTTTATATCAATTAGTTACACTTTTTCTGAAGTAATGAAATTCTATATATCGGGCGATTAATTACAACCTTGGAATATAAACTTTCCAAATTTTTAAGTCCTTATTACAACATAAATTCACGAAAATAGCATCCGAGGGATAAAAATTCTCAAAGTTTTTATTTAACTGTTATTACACAATACTAAGCTGGAAAAATTATAAAAATGGATTTCCAAGCTGTTTAATTATATTTTATGATTTTTGAGCATTTATTTCAATAAAAATTGAAATAAATAGAAAACAATTTCCAAAATTACCCAAACTTTTTATTTAATTGTTATTATACATAACTAGGCTGGAAAAAATATAAAAGATATTTTTCAGTGGGTTATTCTATTCTTCCTTGTTTTATTCCTTTAAATAGTCATAAATTAAAGAAATAATATTAAACAGTTAAAATAAATCACAATAAATTTTTGTAACATCATTTACAGTATAAATAACCTGGAAAAAATATCAAAAGTGGTTTTCATACTGCATAAACTGGTTTTGGGGATTTATGTATATTTAAGTGTATTTTAGTGCAATTAACTTTAGAAAATAAGAGAAAAATAGTTTACAGTAGAGAAAAATACTCAAAATTTTTATGTAACCTCCTACTCTATAATATTATATCCTGGTAAATTTTCATGAATTTTGGATAATCAGAACTATTTCTCCCATTTTTAGACCATTATAATTACTAAAAATTGGGAAAAATAGTAAAACATGATGGAAAATCTTGAAATTATTTTCTGGAGTCACCCATCACAGGTAAGGTATGCGAAAATTGTTAGATACAATTTTCACATCCTATAAAGTGGTTTTGTAATTTATCATGTCCTAAATAAAAGAAAATTAGAAATCATATGAAACAGTAACAAAAATTGCTGAAATTTGGTGAGGGGTCATTATTCTCCATAAGGATCATCCATGAATTAGTTAGGATTTATTGACCTCTGGAAGTATTTTATATGATTTATTCCCTTGGTTTTAGCAATAATTCTAATAAATCAAAGAAATAACAAAAGCTCTTGAAATTTTCCAGATTATCTCATGCATGCAAGGGCTTTCAAAAGGAAAAATGTAAAAAGATGTATTCAGAAGAGAAATGAGAGTAATGATTCCAAACAATTTAAGAAAAGTTGCATGCAATAATGCATGAAGTGTAAATGTGGCTAAAGTTCATGAATTTGTGTAGCCCATTCAGTGAGGTTTTAAGCCACGAAATTTCAACCATAATTCACTAGATATGTTAAGTTTCTAAGGTATTTTTCCTCAGATTTATGGTTGGGTTTAAGGCCATTGTTTAAGCAAGATAAAAATAGTGATCACAGAAAAAGAGCTGTATGCGCAACCTTTTTGTAAAATCTGCTAAAATCGGATATTTAATATTTTACAGTGAGACCAGTTGGGTTTGAAATTTAACTCGTCGAACTAACCAATACAAAAAGAATATCATGATTTGGTTAAGAAATGACTGAGTTATGACTGTTCAAAGTCGAACAAAGTAATCTGGCAGATTGCATGTTTGCTTGTGTGCATTATTAGGGTATTTCAACAAGAACATCATGCATGTCTTTGGTAAGGCCCGATTTCTAACACATGCATGGAATGAATGAGCATCCAAGATGTACTAGAAATGGTTTAAATGCTTTTGTTCATGCATGAACACAAAAGAAATGGAGAAGCACATGAAATATTAGGTTTTGATGTCACATGATCATATGTGCATCTTTTCCACTCCTTGCATGGGTTTGATCCCGGATTTTCACCATCTCTAACACATGCATTGTATTATGGTGAGAATCTACAAACCACAATGGGAGAATAAAGATTTCTAGCCATGGAAAGGCATAGAATCCGAAAAGTAGAGAAGACTAAGAAGAAAAAGAGGTTTAACCATGAAACTATGGAAGAAGATGTTGTTGTTCACCTTGGTTTTGACCTTGAGAGAAGTAAGAACACTTCAAGGGCTTCACAATCTCGAAATTTTGCAGAGAAATGAGAGGATTTTCGTGAGTTTAGAGAGAGGGAAGAAGAGAGTGAAGTGTGTGAAGAGAGTGAAGTGAGAGAGTGAAGAGGGAAGAGGTGGAGTAAGGGTTTAAGCTTAATGATTGTGTTTTGGGGAAGAGAGAGGGCATGGGGAGGGGTGATGGCCGGTTTTTGCATGCATTTTGGCCTCCTCTCTCCTAAATTTTAAACTTTATAAACTTCCCTCCTATATTTTATATAAAAACATTCATTTTTATAAAATGTTTATTAAGCAATTTGATTTATTTAAAAATCTTGTTTTCAACAAATAATTTATGATTAATACTTGTAATTTATATTTCTAGTTCATTGGTATAATCCATAATTTGATTAATAAAATTTGATATTAGGAAGTTTATAGCCAAATTTTATAAAGTTTTTAAGCTTTATAATTTATAACTTTGGATTTTTGGCTCTTTAGGGTTTTTGGAATATTGTTTGATATTCAACAACATGTTGAAGTATAATTAGAATGTTTTAATTTATTTTTAGAGTTTTATACCCTATTTCAATTATAACAAAGCTTCAAGCTTTATTCTAATTATAGTATTGGCATTTCCTATTGTAGCTAAGCAACTTACTAGAATTGTAAGTATCAAGTATATTAGTCCTAGACCTTAGTTGGATCCTAGTTTATGCAAGATTTTTGACCTAATTTATACTACTAGGTCATGGCATGTTGTGCATGAATGGTTATTATAAAGATGCATGAGTCCAAGAATGACCTGAATTGGCAGTTGTCACAGTATCCCCCACTTAAAAAGAATTTCGTCCAGAAATTCATTCTATGTCATCGCTTGTCATCGCAAGGGAATAGTTGCGGATACTTTTCCTTTATGTAGTCCTCGCGCTCCCAGGTGTACTCCGGCCCGCGTTTTGAGTTCCATCGAACTTTCACAATCGGGATCTTACTCCGCTTAAGTTGTTTTACCTCCCTGTCAAGGATTTCTCTCGGTTCCTCAACGAAGCTCAGCTTATCATTGATCTTAATTTCCTCCAGGGGTACTATCAATGTTTCGTCGGCTAGACATTTCTTAAGGTTGGAGACGTGGAATGTGTCGTGAATGGCGCTTAACTCTTGGGGCAATTGGAGTTTATACGCTACTGGACCAATCCTTTCAAGGATTTCAAAGGGTCCAACATATCTCGGGCTTAGTTTTCCTTTCTTACCAAAACGCACATGCCCTTTCCAAGGCAACACATTTAAAAGTACCTTGTCTCCTACTTGGAATTCTAATGGTTTTCGACGATTATCCGCATAACTTTTCTGACGATCTCTAGCAGCTTTAAGCTTATCCTTGATGATAGCAATCTTGTCGGATGTTTCCTGGATAAGTTCGACTCTAGTCAACTGTCTGTCTCCGATTTCTGTCCAGCATAAGGGCGAACGACACTTGCGTCCATACAATGCTTCATATGGAGCACAATGGATACTCGTGTGGTAACTGTTATTGTAGGAAAACTCAATTAGGGGTAAATGAGTATCCCAATTTCCTTTGAACTCAATGACACACACTCATAGTATGTCTTCCAATGTTTGTATTGTTCTCTCTGTTTGCCCATCTGTCTGAGGGTGGTAAGCTGTGCTCAAATCTATCTTGGTTCCTAGTGCTCTCTGTAACATCCACCAAAATCGAGATGTAAAACGACTATCTCTATCAGAAATGATAGATAGGGGTACACCATGCAGAGAAACAATTTTGTCGATGTAGATTTGGGCCAATTTTTCCATCTTGAAATCTTCTCGAATGGAGAGAGAGTGTGAAGATTTCGTCAGTCGATCCACTATGACCCAAATTGAGTCATGACCTTTAGCAGTTCTAGGAAGTTTGGTAACAACGTCCATAGATATTTGTTCCCATTTCCATTGGGGAATTTCAGGTTGTTGCAACAACCCGGATGGTTTCTGATGTTCAGCTTTGACTATTGAGCATGTCAAACATTTCCCAACGTACAAGGCAATATCCTTTTTCATTCCAGGCCACCAATAGTGCTCTTTAAGATCCTTGTACATCTTATCTGCTCCAGGGTGGATGGAGTATTTAGATCGATGGGACTCCTCTAGTACCATGTCTCTCAGGTTGTTAACCCTTGGAATCCAGACCCTGTCTTTAAAATAACGAACTCTATCAGGTTTGGTTTCAAATCTTTCTTCCAAACCATGTAAAGTTTCGCCTGGAAGATTTTCCTTGCATAACGCTTTCTCCTGGGCATTAATGATTTGAGATTTCAAGCTTGTCTGAATTACCATTCCCAAAGCTCTCACATGGGAAGGTTTCACTCTTTCTTTCCTACTAAGAGTGTCGGCTACTACGTTAGCCTTCCCTGGGTGATATCGTATCTCACAATCATAATCACTAAACAACTCTACCCATCTTCTCTGCCGCATGTTTAACATTTTCTGATCCAGGATATGCTGAAGGCTTTTGTGATCGGTATAAATGGTGCACTTGGTTCCGTACAAATAATGCCTCCATATCTTAAGGGTGAAAACTATTGCTCCTAGTTCTAGATCATGGGTGGTATAATTCTTCTCATGCGGTTTGAGTTGTCTGGAAGCATATGCAATGACCTTATCTTTTTGCATTAGCACACATCCTAATCCTTGAGGAGACGCATCACAATACACCACAAAGTTCTCTAATCCTTCTGGTAAAGCCAGAATTGGTGCGTTGCACAACTTGTTTTTCAGGATTTGAAACGCCTCTTCGTGTTTCTCTTCCCAGAGAAATTTTCTATCCTTTTGGGTCAAAGATGTTAATGGTTGAGCAATCCTAGAGAAATTCTCAATGAAGCGTCTGTAGTACCCAGCTAATCCTAGGAATTGTCGTATTTCTGTCGGGGTTTTGGGGGCCTCCCATTTCTTGATTGCCTCTATCTTAGCTGGATCTACATGGATTCCTCTTTCACCGATCACATGACCAAGAAAATGTACTTCCCGAATCCAAAATTCACACTTAGTGAACTTGGCATACAATTTCTGTTCCTTCAACAGCTCCAACACTAGCTTTAGATGTCTATTGTGATCTTCTTTGGTCCGCGAGTAAACAAGTATGTCATCGATAAATACAATTACAAACCTGTCTAGGTATGGTCTACAGACCCTATTCATCAAATCCATGAATACAGCGGGTGCGTTCGTTAGTCCAAAAGGCATGACTAAGAACTCATAATGTCCATAACGGGTTCTAAATGTTGCTTTGTGAATGTCCTCTTCGTGAATTCTTAGCTGATGATACCCTGACCAAAGGTCGATTTTTGAGAAGTAGGAAGCGCCCTGCAACTGATCGAACAAGTCATCTATTCTAGGGAGGGGATATCGATTCTTGATTGTCAACTTGTTCAATTCTCTGTAATCAATGCACATTCGGAACAAACCATCTTTCTTTTTGACGAATAACACTGGGGCTCCCCAAGGTGAAGAACTTGGTGGAATAAACCCTTTGTCTAGAAGTTCTTGAAGTTGTCCGGATAGTTCTTGCATCTTGGATAGTGCAAGGCGATATGGTGCTTTTGCTATCGGTGCCGCTCCGGGAATTAAGTCTATCCGAAATTCGACCTGTCTATAAGGGGGTAGACCGGGAAATTCCTCCGGAAATACTTCGGGATAGTTTTGAACCAATGGAATCTCCTTGAGTTGCTTAGCTTCAGGTTCTCTTTCTAGCACGTGGGCCATGAATGCAATACAATTCTTCTTCATGTACTTGTGAACCTTCACGCTTGATACTATGTTTAAACTTCTTCCTGGCTTCTCACCGTGTATGATAAGGGTTTCTCCATTAGGGAGAGGCACTCTGATGACTTTTTCATAACAACCAATGTCCGCTCTATTTTTGGATAACCAATCCATCCCTACTATCACATCAAAACTACCTAGCTCTATAGCAATTAGGTCAATGCTAAAGATTTTATCAGCTAAATTCAAAGTACAACCAGGAATTATATCACTAGCCCTAATTTCATACCCATCAGCAAGTTCAATAGCATAAGCATTCCTCATCTTTACCGATTTCAAGCCAATTAACGGTCTAAATGCTAAAGAAACAAAACTCCTATCTGCTCCCGAATCGAATATTACTGACGCAAAATGGTTGTTCAGGAGGAACGTACCTGTTATCACTTCAGGGTTCTGACGAGCTTCTTCTGCACCAATCACAAAGGCTACACCTCTTGGCTGTCCAACTTGATTTCCTTGAAAGTTTTGCCTGGCTTGGCCTTGTCCATTGTTACCAGGTCCATTGTTCAGTTTAGGACATGCTCTACGGAGATGATCAGTACTCCTGCACTCGTAACATGTCCTTTTTCCCTCCTTATTCACCTTACAATACTTCGAGTAATGGCCTGTTTGCTTACAGTTTTGGCACACCGGGCAAGCTCCCTTGTGATGGAAGTTACACTTATTGCACTTCGGAAGTGGCCCTGAGTACTGCTTTCGCTCCTGCACTTCTTGTCCTTGAGTTTTCACTGGTTCTTGCTCCTGGGCTCTTACCATAAAGTTTCTTGAGACTTTCTGCTTCCTCCCTGACTTGCCTCCATACTTTTTCTCTCCCTGATCTGCTGGCTTCCTCTTGCTACTAGAGCTTTCCTTTGCCGATGCTCCCATCCTTATCACATCATTGGTTAGTCGATTTGCTAGGCTTACTGCACTTTGAATGGTAGTTGGGTTTGCTGAGGTAACCATTCCCCGAATCTCTGGTGCCAGACCCCAGATGTAACGATCTATCCGTTTCTCCTCAGGAGTAACCATGTGAGGTACTAGTTTTGCTAGTTCATGAAATCGGACTGTGTACTTCTCTATTTGTGTTCCAACCATAGAATGGTTCCAAAATTCATATTCAGGTTTCTGAAGTTCATCCTTGGGACAATACTCCTCTATCAGCAGCTTCTTTAGGTCTTCCCAAGTTAGCTGATATGTTGCTGTACGGCCTCGGGTTTGCACTAGAGTATTCCACCAGGTTAATGCCCTATCTTGGAATAGGCAAGATGCATACTCCACTTTGTTGCGCTCGAGGCATTTGCTAATATGAAGGACCGACTCCATGCTGTCAATCCATTTCAGTAACCCGACCACACCTTCCTTTCCATGGAACTCCTTAGGTTTACAGGCCCTAAAGGACTTGTAGTTGCATTCTTTCATTGTTTCCCTGGTTTCCTCCACTACTTCCTTGGTTAGCATTAAGTCCTACAGTTACTTGAGTAACAATGTTTGGGATTGCTTGCATGAGTTGTTTTGCTACCATTTGAGCAACATCGGGCGTTTCGTTCTGTGGGCGCCCGCGATTAGGCCTTCCTGACATGTTTCTATGACACAGGAGAAGAAATACGTATAAATACATAAAATAATGTATAATATGTATTTCACTACCATTTTGAAAACCGTAAGTGTTGTCAAATTAATGGGTTGCATTAATACTATGCATATAGATTTGAGAAAGGAAAGAAAAGAAAAATCTCTTTTATTCAACCATTTACCAAATAAAATTTAGGGTTTGACCTCATAGTAAAAGTTTTCAAACATAAAATAAAATTTTTCATTACCATTTGAAATAATCTTAAAATCAAACCAATACGTCAATCCCAAAATAAAGTTTTAAATATTTTTCCCAAAAGACACCCAACATGGGTTTTCATTTCAAAACAAAATAAAACAAAATACTGAAATCAGAACCAAAAGCCAATCGCTATCCCAACAAGAAGCATCAACACCACAATCAGGAACAACCCACCAAACACATAATATGCTGTCATCGCATGACCTGCCTCTCGTCTAGCAGCACTAGCAGTGTCAACAGTCTCCATCGAATGCTGATACAGGATTTCCATTCCTGCCAAGACTTCATCCAAAACTTCTCGATGCCCAGCTATCACAGCGAGACTGTGACGTAGGCCCGCTGCTATCAACTGCAATCTCCGGGACTCCTCCGGGGTCATACCTGGCTGTCTGACAGGTATCCCTATGACTTGCTGAGGTGAGGGTGCTCTCGGTCCTGCATCGCTGGGTTCTGCTCCGCTAGGTCCTGCTGTGCCATGTCCTGTTGTGCTGGCGGGTATCCTTCCTGGAATGGGAACACTCTTCCTCGCTGTCCTCCGAATGCGAAGTCCATAGAGTGGTGGCTGTGGCAACACCGATGTAGGTGATGCCTCGCGTCGTTGACTCGGAGCGTTGTCATTGCTGATCTCCACCGAGTTCCCAGTATCTTCCGTATCCTCTGATGGGTCTTCTTCTACCGAGGCGGGGGGATTACGTCGAGGGATAACAGTGACGTAGCCGGATTCATCGGCTGAGGCGGTAGCGCGGGAAGATGACGATGTTGACATAGTGGACTGTGACATAGTTTCAATGAGATATGAAATAAATGACAATGCATGCCTATAATATGCAATGCTTACACACACCAAAATTAACCTTTTGAAATTTTGAAATAAAGTTTTCTCAAATATTTTTGTTGAACGTATTCCCATTATAATTAGCTCAAGCTTTGTATAAATCTTTTCTTAATTAAACATAGGTGATCAGGCTATGTTTAATCAAGGTCCAATAATACAACTCCCGACCTAATTATACTAGTAATATGTTTGATGTAAAAAGAATTTCTTTGTAAGTTTTAGTTATAGGTTGTGTTTTCTTAAAGAAAAACCGATGTTCTCTATAACTTTAGCTCTGATACCACTTCTGTCACACCCCGCTAAAGTGGAAACGCAAGGTATGACAGCGATAACGGTTTCAATGCAAAAGATAAAGATACATCACCATAGCAGTATTTAAAAGTTTACAACCCATAGCTTCAAAAGAAACAAAATACAAGTTTTTCAAAATAACATTGTTCAAAATATAGCTTCATAATAGCTTCAACACGATGCAGCATGCTCTATGATGATGAATCTTTACATCCACTTACTAATTACTTCCTGAAAAAGCATGTAAAACGAGCATCAACTATGAAAATAGTTGGTGAGTATCACAAGTTTATAAATCGAGGGTACAATAATGCTTTTCGTAAGTACAAGTACATTGCTTTAATGATAAAACAAAGTTGATTGCTATTAAGGTATACAAGTTTATTGCTAGAACGGGAAACGCGTTTGTATGTGTATGAGCAAACAATGAGTCTCAACCAAACCTATGACTGAAGCCCTATCGAGATCTATGCTTATCGTTCCATAGATGAATATGGTATCATGCACTCCAGCGATTCGGGCGAGTGAGGACTTGTCAATTCCTAATAGCGCTATCCATAACGACCATTGGCTCAAAGAGTTAATGGTTAGAGATAAGGGAAGGGCCTTAGTACGATAAGTTCTCATGTTCCGTGTTGCATAGACATACATAAAGAAACATAGCAATACAATAGCAATCATGTTTGATACAATTCAATTTAAATACAACATGCAAACAGTAGTTTTTCTGGACATGCTTTTCCACCCCAAAACATAAAAACCGAAAATAGGGGAGTGCGTGAATACTCACGATGTTTTGTGTAGACACAAGCGGTACTTCGGGATGCACCAACGTCTTACTACCGGGATCCTACGACATCAAACACACGCACTAGTGAGTTTCCATGTCGATATCTAATGCTAATATACTAAACTCTACATATAGGGAAATGCCAATTTATGTTTTAGTATTGGATTTTATATCAATTAGTTACACTTTTTCTGAAGTAATGAAATTCTATATATCGGGCGATTAATTACAACCTTGGAATATAAACTTTCCAAACTTTTAAGTCCTTATTACAACATAAATTCACAAAAATAGCATCCGAGGGATAAAAATTCTCAAACTTTTTATTTAACTGTTATTACACAATACTAAGCTGGGAAAATTATAAAAATAGATTTCCAAGCTGTTTAATTATATTTTATGATTTTTGAGCATTTATTTCAATAAAAATTGAAATAAATAGAAAACAACTTCCAAAATTACCCAAACTTTTTATTTAATTGTTATTATACATAAGTAGGCTGGAAAAAATATAAAAGATATTTTTCAGTGGGTTATTCTATTTTTCCTTGTTTTATTCCTTTAAATAGTCATAAATTAAAGAAATAATATTAAACAGTTAAAATAAATCACAATAAATTTTTGTAACATCATTTACAGTATAAATTACCTGGAAAAAATATCAAAAGTGGTTTTCATAATGCATAAACTGGTTTTGGGTATTTATGTATATTTAAGTGTATTTTAGTGCAATTAACTTTAGAAAATAAGAGAAACATAGTTTACAGTAGAGAAAAATATTCAAAATTTTTATGTAACCTCCTACTCTATAATATTATATCCTGGTAAATTTTCATGAATTTTGGATAATCAGAACTATTTCTCCCATTTTTAGACCATTATAATTACCAAAAATTGGAAAAAATAGTAAAACATGATGGAAAATCTTGAAATTATATTCTGGAGTCACCCATCACAGGTAAGGTATGCGAAAATTGTTAGATACAATTTTCACATCCTATAAAGTGGTTTTGTAATTTATCATGTCCTAAATAAAAGAAAATTAGAAATCATATGAAACAGTAACAAAAATTTCTAAAATTTGGTGAGGGGTCATTATTCTCCATAAGGATCATCCATGAATTTATTTAGGATTTATTGACCTCTGGAAGTATTTTATATGATTTATGCCCTTGGTTTTAGCAATAATTCTAATAAATCAAAGAAATAACAAAAGCTCTTGAAATTTTCCAGATTATCTCATGCATGCAAGGGCTTTCAAAAGGAAAAATGTAAAAAGATGTATTCAGAAGAGAAATGAGGGTAATGATTCCAAACAATTTAAGAAAAGTTGCATGCAATAATGCAAAAAGTGTAAATGTGGTTGAAGTTCATGAATTTGTGTAGCCCATTCAGTGAGGTTTTAAGCCACAAAATTTCAACCATAATTCACTAGATATGTTAAGTTTCTAAGGTATTTTTCCTTAGATTTATGGTTGGGTTTAATGCCATTGTTTAAGCAAGATAAAAATAGTGATCACAGAAAAAGAGCTGTATGCGCAACCTTTTTGTAAAATCTGCTAAAAATCGGATATTTAATATTTTACAGTGAGACCAGTTGGGTTTGAAAGTTAACTCGTGGAACTAACCAATACAAAAATAATATCATGATTTGGTTAAGAAATGACTGAGTTATGACTGTTCAAAGTCGAACAAAGTAATCTGGCAGATTGCATGTTTGCTTGTGTGCATTATTAGGGTATTTCAACAAGAACATCATGCATGTCTTTGGTAAGGCCCGATTTCTAACACATGCATGGAATGAATAAGCATCCAAGATGTACTAGAAATGGTTTAAATGATTTTGTTCATGCATGAACACAAAAGAAATGGAGAAGCACATGAAATATTAGGTTTTGATGTCACATGATCATATGTGCATCTTTTCCACTCCTTGCATGGGTTTGATCCCGGATTTTCACCATCTCTAACACATGCATTGTGTTATGGTGAGAATCTACAAACCACAAGGGGAGAATAAAGATTTCTAGCCATGGAAAGGCATAGAATCCGAAAAGTAGAGAAGACTAAGAAGAAAAAGAGGTTTAACCATGAAACTATGGAAGAAGATGTTGTTGTTTACCTTGGTTTTGACCTTGAGAGAAGTAAGAACACTTCAAGGGCTTCACAATCTCGAAACTTTGCAGAGAAATGATAGTATTTTCGTGTGTTTAGAGAGAGGGAAGAAGAGAGTGAAGTGTGTGAAGAGAGTGAAGTGAGAGAGTGAAGAGGGAAGAGGTGGAGTAAGGGTTTAAGCTTAATGATTGTGTTTTGGGGAAGAGAGAGGGCATGGGGAGGGGTGATGGCCGGTTTTTGCATGCATTTTGGCCTCCTCTCTCCTAAATTTTAAGCTTTATAAACTTCCCTCCTATATTTTATATAAAAACATTCATTTTTGTAAAATGTTTATTAAGCAATTTGATTTTATATTAGGAAGTTTATAGCCAAATTTTATAAAGTTTTTAAGCTTTATAATTTATAACTTTGGATTTTTGGCTCTTTAGGGTTTTTGGAATATTGTTTGATATTCAACAACATGTTGAAGTATAATTAGAATGTTTTTATTTTTAGAGTTTTATACCCTATTTCAATTATAACAAAGCTTGAAGCTTTATTCTAATTATAGTATTGGCATTTCCTATTGTAGCTAAGCAACTTACTAGAATTGTAAGTATCAAGTATATTAGTCCTAGACCTTAGTTGGATCCTAGTTTATGCAAGATTTTTGACCTAATTTATACTACTAGGTCATGGCATGTTGTGCATGAATGGTTATTATAAAGATGCATGAGTCCAAGAATGACCTGAATTGGCAGTTGTCACATATATGTTAATACAAATCTCATCTATGTATAACTCAACCCTGTTATTAGACTTCTATAGTAATCAGGGAAATGTAATGCTGTCAAGTTTTCTTTAAAACTTTCATGTACTTTAGACCAGTATCAAGGTAAAACTTTCCAGTAACATTTTGTATCAATATATATATATATATATATATATATATATATATATATATATATGTATATATATATGTATATCAAAGTAATTGACTAACATTTTACTTCATTGGTTATCACCATCGAAATTCATAAGTTTATATATATAAACTATTATTATGAATTGAATGTAAAAGACATTTAAAGTAAGTCATAACGCATATAATAAACTAAAATTTTTAGTTATTAACACACGACTTACAATCATTATCAAAAACTTTTCATTACCTCATAAAATCTTGTAAAAAAAGATGTCGCCAAGAAAGAATCCCAGACCTTCCAACAATAATCCACCAAATCCACCACCACCGCCACCTCCACAATACGATGCTGCTATCTTTCAAGCAACAGTAGCTACTGCCATGGCAGTAGCACTAACACAGGTCAATATCATTGGCATCAATAGGGTAGGTAATGGAACCCATCTTTCTAATCATGGGGATACTCATGATCATCTGCAGGAATGTTCATACAAGGATTTCACTAATGGTAAACCTCAATCCTTTGATGGCATGGGAGGTGTCATTACTTTAACTCGATGGTTCATGAAAATCGAATCAATATTTGAAATCTACGTATTCCTCGAGTCTAGAAAAGTAAAATTTATAGCATGCACCTTTACAGACGGAGCACTCACATGGGGGAATAGCCAACTCAAGTCCTTGACTCTCCAGATAGCTAACAATATGGGTTGGAATGATTTGAAAGAACTAATGCTAGCTGAATACTACTTGAGGGGTGAAATGCAAAAACTAGAACAGGAACTCTGGAGTCTGAAGATGAAGGGCTCCAATATCATTGCATACACTTATAGGTTTAGTGATTTGGCTTTACAGTGGTTCCGGATTGTCACCCAGGAGAGTAAAAAGGTGGCAAGATATATATGGGGATTAATGTCCCCGACTTAAGGAAATGTTATTGTCGCCAATCCACTTACTTTTGATAGTGCCAAACATCTGGCTCAAACATTAGTAGATCATGGAGTTATTCAAGATTCCATACCAGCCGTTTCTGAGAAACTCAAACAAGGAAGTATTAAAAAGAAGTTATGGAATAAACGAAAGGGAAAATCATCACCAGAGCCTTCTAAGAAACAACAAAGTGTAGTGGTACACACTACTATTATTCCTGCTGCCGTTCCTACTCCTACATCTACCACTATTTCTGGTACGCCAGCAACGTCGAGTCAATATGTTGGAACATTGCCGAAATGCCATAAGTGTAACTTCCATCACATGGGAGTTTGTAGAGAAATGCACTGCAAAAACTGCAACAAGAAGGGACATACTGCCCGCTTCTGTAAGGCACTGGCACAAGCCATATCTCAAGTCTCCACCACAGGAGTTAGTCTAGCTTGTTATGAGTGTGCTGAAATCGGGAATTACAAATGAAACTGTCCAAAGACGAAGAATTCTAGGGGTACAGGATGAGTTTTCGAAATTGGCCACAAAGAAATAATGTTAGTTCCTACCATGGTTACCAGTACGTTTCTTCTCAATAATTCTTACGCATGTATTCTTTTTAATATTGGTGCTGAGGAAAGTTTTGTAAGCCGTAAATTCAAACATCTACCAAAACGAAATCCCCAATCCCGAAAATAACGTTCAATATAGGGATGGTAATGGCAAAACCGAAGGCAGAAATGATATATACATAGGATGCACTCTTAGTCTACATAACCATTCATTCCAAATTGACCTTATGTGGATCTCAATCAAAAGTTTTGACATCATAATCGACATTGATTGGTTAAGTCTTTACTGTGTTGATATCCTATGTTACGAGAAAGCCATCCGTCTTAATCTGCCAAGTAACAAATCTCTCGTTATTTATGGTGACAAATCTGGTGAAAATCTCCAAATCATTTCTTGCGTCAAGGATCAAAAGTATCTTCGCAAAGATTATTGTGCCTTCTTAGCTCACGATGTTGATAAGACACAAGAAGTGAAAAGCATCAAGGATATCCCTAAAGTATGTGATTTCCCTGATGTGTTCCCGAAGATATATCAGGAGTTCCTCCTAAATGCCAAGTTGAATTCCAAATCGACTAGATTCCCGGAGTTACCCCTGTAGCTAAATCCATGTATCGTCTTGCACCTTCAGAAATGCAGGAGCTATCTAGCCAATTGGATGAACATCTCACTAAAGGCTTTATCATACCGAGCTTCTCACCCTGGGGAGCACCGATTTTTTTTGTGAAAAAGAAGGATGGATCGTTTCGCATGTGTATAGACTATAAGGAATTCAATAAACATACTATTAAAAACTGATACCCTTTGCCTCAAGTTGAAGACCTTTTTGATCAACTTCAAGGGGCAAGTTTCTTTTCCAAGATTGATCTGAGATCAGGATACAATCAGCTACGAATCCAGGAGGATAGTATTCCAAAGACTTCTTTCAGAACTCGCTACGGTCACTATGAATTCGTAGTAATTCCCTTTGTTCTAATGAATGTGCCTGCAGTATTCATGGACCTGATGAATCGTGTGTGTCTACCTTACTTAGACAAACAAATTATAGTTTTCATTGACGACATACTAGTCTATTCCGGAAGTATGGATGAATACAACCAACCCTTACGACAAGTCATGGAAACCTTAAGGGCAGAGTAGTTGTACTCGAAGTTCTCAAAATGTGAATTATGGATTGGATAGGTGGAATTCCTAGGTAATGTAGTTAGAAAGGATGGGATACAGGTTGACCCCTCCAAGATCAAGGCTATTGAAAGTTGGGCTACCCCACAAACACCAACATAAATTCGATAGTTTCTAGGTCTCGCTGGCTACTACTGGAGATTTATTCAAAACTTTTCAACGATTGCTAAGCCACTCACCACATTGACCCAGAAAACTTTGACATTCATCTGGGAGGAGAAACAAGAAACTGCTTTCCAGACACTAAAACAAGCCCTTTTGCAATGCACCGATATTACCCCTCCTAGAAGGGACAAAAGGTTTTGTAGTTTACTGTGATGCTTGAAAAAAAGGGCTAGGTTGCATTCTTATGCAACGAGGTAACGTTACATCCTATGCCTCGAGACAAATTAAGAACCATGAAGTCAACAATAGCACACACGATCTCAAACTGGGAGTAGTGGTTTTGCTCTAAAGGTCTTAAGGCATTACATGTATGGTACAAAATGCACCGTCTTTACAGATCACACAAACCTCCAACACATCTTTGATCTGAAAGAACTTAACATGAGACAACGATGATGGGCAGAGCTAATAAATGATTATGAATGTGAGATTCGCTATCACCACGGCAAGGCCAATATGGTAGCAGATGCCCTTTGTGAGGGAAGAGTACTTGGGCTATCGAGTGAAGTCTCTGACCATGACCATCCATTCCCACCTATGCACACAGATTAAGGAGGCTCAGCTGGAAGCCTTGAAACCTGAGAACATTACAGATGAAGCCTTAAGTGGAATGAATAAGAACTTGGAAATCAAGAGTGACGGAGTTCGTTATCTCATGAATCGGATCTGGACACTGAAGTTTGGTGGTTACAGTAATGTTGTCATGAATGAAGCTCGTAAAACTCTATACGCCATTCACTTGGGTTCATACAGGATGTATCTGGACCTTAGAGACTCTATTGGTGGCCAAACATGAAAGCTGAAATTGTTACGTATGTGGGCAAGTGTTTAACTTGTGCTAAAGTCAGAATAGAATATCAAAAGCCCTTAGGTTTACTTCAATAGCCAGAAATACCTAAGTGGAAGTGGGAGCAGATTACAATGGATTTCATAACCAAGTTACACAGGACAACGGGTGGTCATGACACCATTTGGGTTATTGTTGATAGATTAACCAAATATGCACACTTCATACCAATAAAAGAAACTACTAAAATGGAGAAGTTAACAAGGACATACCTTAAAGAGATAGTACGATTGCATGGTGTGCCAATATCAATTATCTCTTACCGAGATAATAGATTTACCTCATGGTTTCTGCAATCACTACAAAAGTCCTTGGGAAAAAATCTTTACATGAGTACAACCTACCATCCTTCAATAGATGGGCAAAGTGAGAGAACCATACAAATGTCGGAAGACATATTAGGAGCTTGTGTGATAGATTTTTGTAAAGCTTGGGACACCCATTTACCAGTAGTTGAATTCTCCTACAACAATAACTATCACACTAGCATCAAAGTCGCACCCTTTGAAGCTCTCTATGACCGTAAGTGCAGATATCCTCTGTGCTGGGCTGAAGTGGGCGATACACAACTAGCCAAGAACCAAGTAACCGAAAGTACCCTAATTGGTATCGAGATCATTCGAGAAACAACAGAAAAGATTGTACAAATCTGGGAATGACTAAAAGCTTCTAGAGATAGACAAAAGAGTTATACTGGCAAACAACGAAAAACCTTGGAATTTTAGGTTGGTAACGACATCTTGCTAAAGGTCTCGCCGTGGAAAGGAATGATACGCTTTAAAAAAGTGGAAAACTAAGTGCAATGTACATCGAACCATTCGAAATTCTTGCTAGAATTGGTCCGGTTTCTTATAAACTCAAACTACCGCATGAACTTAGTAACATTCATCCCACTTTTCAAGTCTCAAATCAGAAGAAGGGTCTGTCTGATGAAACTCTTGTAATTTCACTTGATGAAATCGAATTACACAAGAGTCTACACTTCATACAAGAACCAGTGGAAGTTATGGATAGGGAAATCAAAAGAACAAAACAAAGCCGTATACCAATACTGAAGGTTCGTTGGAATGCCAAACGATGACCTGAATTTACTTGGGAACAGGAAGATCAGATGAAACAAAAATATCTACATCTTTTCCCAAGTTCATGAGTACCACAATAGAAACAATTTCGAGATGAAATTCCCTCTAATAGGGGGATAATGTAACAACCCGATATTTCATGTCAATGTACTAGTCTAGGTCAAATTGTAACTTATTTTGAAATTTAAAAAAAAAATTATTGAGACGAAAATAAGTGGCAAAAATAAATTGTTCGTTAATCTTAATTAGGATGAATAAAGTGGTAGATATCATAACAAGGTTTCCGAATATATTAACAACACTGAAATCTGAGTTATAACGAAGAAGTTATGACCAATCGAAGATCCGCAACAAAACCGATAAAATACTATTTAGCGTAAAAAGTGACTTATCAATAAAATGCTTTTTAGACATAACTCTATAAATTAAAGTTGTAGTAGTCTTTAAACCGAGAGTGTTCATAAAAAGAACATCCAAATCTAACTTCGTATGATGAAGTTATGATTTTTCTAAGACTCGACATAGCAGTACATACCCTGAAACTCAAAATAAAGATCGGACAATTTTCAGCAGACACAACCTAAACAAGAATCGAAGGTCTCATCAATATTAGTACAATGGTAAAAAGACAGACAAAAAAGGATTTTGATAAAGAAGTAATAAAATTTTAAAAGACTTTTATTTTCCCGGCCTGTTAAAAATATAACATTAAAATTTAAATCAAAATTAGCCGACGGAGTCTAAAAAAAAGTTGTAGAGCATCGTCTCACCTACACGTAGATATAAAGAACATCAATAACAGAGCTCGTATGCAAAAGATACAACTTTTTGAAGTTTCAAAAATTAATGTACGCCACGCGTACAAGTAGTATGCCCAACATACTCAAAGACTAGTCCTCAGATTGCCGACGTTGCACTTACCCTCGCATGCGACATGTGTCATCCACGTCCGAGACTTCAGGTATGATCAAAGGGACTACGCCCCGCATAAGAAGATGTATGCCCAGTGTACTACTGCTCAAACTAGTACACCCAATGTACAAGAAGATTAACCCCAACGCAAACTCACTAGCCCAAATACTAATTATAAGTTCCTAATAACGTTACCATATTAAACCATAAGCTATACTAAATATAGGGAAGGTATAACTCACTTACAGTGGGTTTCCACGGAAACCGGGCTCTGTCGGAGCAGAGTTTTTGGAACGAAGGCTCTTCCTTTTGGAACCGTGAGGCGCTCTGGGGCTTCCACCTCGTGCTAGGGGGTTCCCTAGGCTTTTTGGGGGGTTTCAGGAGGTTTAGAGAGTGTTTCTAGTGAGAGAAAGAAGGGGTGAAGGTGTGAGGTTGAGGGTTTCCCCGACACCTCTATTTGTAGTGCTCCTAGAGCGTCATCACGTCGTGGTGCCTCTCACCACATCGTGGTGTTGCGTAGGCTCCAAGTTTTCACCTAGAGCTGACACGTGGCATCGCACACAGGGTGGAAATCAGCCTATTTTCAAAAATTCATAACTTTCATTGGCTCCATGTTTTCACCCAAGACTATGCCTCTAATAGGCTACATCATATTGTTCTATCTCTTAGGCTACCTCATAACTCGATCTTTGGGTACGGATTCCTCATCCTTGGTTCCTCACATTGTTTTTCGCTTCATCGAGGATCATGTGGAATGCCCTTGGCCTTGGTGGCTTTTGTGGTCTTGCTGCTTTATTTTTCCTCGGGTAGTCTCTGGACATGTGACCCTTGCCTCCACATTCGTAGCATACTTTATCATTATGTGTATAATCCTTAAAATAGTGACCAGTCCTTCAACACCTGTAACAAGTCACCTCTTCATTGCACTTCCCACAATGCTTCTTCTTGAATTTATCACACCATCTCACTTCACCTCCTTCTCCTCCTCTAAGCTTTGAGAATTTTCTCTCCTTGTTGGACCTTGAAGATCCTTGAAACTTCTGCTTCTTTCCTGCCTTATCTTTTTTTAGACCCTTTTCTTTTATCTAGGTCTCTATGTTCTTAGCTGCCCTAACAACTGTTTTCAAGGTAGTTACCATTTTGAACATTGGCCCAATGTCAATGGGCAATCCGTTAGAAAACCTATCAATCTTGAAGAGTTCAGTAGGAACCAAGTAGGGATATAACTTCATCCTCTCAGTGAATGCAGTGGTATAATCATCAACACTTATATTCCCTTTCTTCAGGTTCTAAAACTCATTATTCAGGTCTATCAGATCTATCTCTGAGCAGTACTGCATTTTCAACTGTTCCAAAAACTCTTCCCATGACATCCTTATGGCTTCTCCTTGTGGCATCGTATCCGCCAATAGCTTCCACCAGCTCAAGACTCCTATTTTCAGCTATCTTACTTTGAAGACAGTCTTCTATTTCTCGCTACAATTGGAGCTCTCAAACACCATCTCCATCTCGGAGATCCAATCCATAATCTCAACCTGCCTCGGGCTTCCTGAGAGACTCGGTGGTTTCGCACCCAAGAACTTCTTGTAGATTCTCCCATCCTTGTCATTTCCCATTTTCGGGCTATTCCTTCATTCTCCTTAAGTCCTAACTTGACTCACTTGGCGAATATAGTTCCCTTCCTCCGATTGCTTGGGAATCAGGTCAGGTTGCTCTATGGGCATGGTACGTTCGTCCCTATTTTCATGCAACATCCGCCTCATTTCTTCCTTTTGTTCAACTAACATAGCCCGAATCATGTCTTGTACTTCAGCCATGGTGATTGGCTTGGGTACATCTTTTACTACAACAGGTATTTGCTGAATCACCGAGGGTTGATTCCTATCCCCATTTATATTCCTAGCTCCACAACGGGCTCTTGCCATTTTGATCTATACACCGAATAAGGTGAATCTAGATCTTGATTTAGGATTGACGTTTAAAATCATCCTTATCACTACAAAATATTTATATGCTAGTTCTAATATCCTATTCGTACGTTTAGAATCCTAAAAACATAAGGTTTCCAAATCCGGTCGGCAACAGACCATAGATCCGATCAAAAGATAACATAAATTATAACAAATAATTTAGCCCATAAAAGCAATTTAGGCATCATTCCTAAAATAAGTTAGTGCTTCTGTCTATTCAGGTGTATTACCTAAATCTATTAGACACACTCCTCACAATCATTGCTTAGCATTCTAAGTTTAAGTCTAGAAATCCTACAAATTCCTAGTTCGCTTAGACTAATGCATTGATACCAACTATGACATCCCTATTTTCACGGCCAGAAAAGACCGATTTTGTTTATGCTTTATAAAAATCAGAGTACCTCTTTTAATAAAAATGTTGCGGAATTTGTTCCCAGTAAAACATGATAAATACGTTATCAAAGCATTTCCAAATAAATTTTTTTTATTCATTTTAAAACATTTGGGATATCATCGTCAATACAGATACATAAGCATAAACTGAACTTACATTCAGTATCACTAGTGATTTATATCTCCTTAATCTCTCAGTGTAATGTGACTTCATACCAACACCTATGATATAAATAAACTGAGTGGGTCAGGTTGGGAACCTGGTGAGTACATAGGTTTTTAACCCACAATAATATAATTATTATGTTTAAACAATCAAATAATGAACCCAATTACCCATCCCCATTATCTTCTTTACTCTTAATGATCTATCCTAAGAGTTATCTATCATGCATTCATTTATGTTGAAGTCCCTTTCTTCCAGGGTTATAGCACTGGAACTAAATCCATAGCTGTCAATGCTCGTTCGTAATGCACTAATTCCATAGCTGCTATAGTTTATTCATCGGGTACTAAATCCATAGTTACCAGTGTTTATCTAATAGGTACTAAGTGCATAGTTATGAATTCCTAATAGGTACTAAGTCAATAGCTACCGGTGTTTGTCCAATAGTGTGACAACCCGATACTTCAACTATATGTAAACGACCTAAAAAGTCAAGGATTGTAACCACGTTCGTTATAATAAAATTAACTTCGAAAATAAAATATCCAAAAATCACTAATTAAATTACCTATTATGTTAGATGTCATTAAACCGTGATCATACGTAAAAAGAACGCCCAAATCCGACTTCGTATAAGAAAGTTAGAAATTTTCCAAGTTCGGTTTAACGACAGACGGATAAAAACTCGAATCGGAGATCGAGCGACTTTTTGCCGGAATGACCTAAACGAGAATCGAAGGTCTCGACAATGGTATTTCAGCGGTAAAAAGTATGACAAAAACAAACGTCAGATAATGAAGTTATGATTTTTTAAAGAAATTTTCTTACCGCGACCTTTTAAAAATAAATAATAAAAATAATTTCAAAATTTGCCAACGAGATCTAAACGAAAGTCGTAGAGTATGGTCTCAGCTGCGCGTGGATATAAAGAACGTCGAAAACAGAGTTCGTATGAAGAAGATATGAATTTTTGAAGTTTATTAAATAATTAAAATATAAATGTTAATTATAAACCTTGGTATTATCCAAAGGCGAGTCATCAGACAGGGCCGAGTAACACCCAGCGTAAGCTCGTACGCCCAGCATACGCGATCCATTGGCCTCGAATCATCCACATCGCACCCTATGCGAGGCTATGCCCCGTCCCATCCGAGCTCTGAGGCAGTCAAGGATTCGGTCATGCGTGACGCATGCGTACACGCGTACGCCCAGCGTACCGAGGCGGTTCCTAGCCCCTATAAAAAGGATGCGAGGGTTCCGAAGAAAATGCACCATTTCTCTCCTTTCTCCTGCATTCTTGCCTTGTTTTCCGTGCCCGGGCTACCTCGAAGCCCCGGTCACTTTGCTCAAGTCCCAAAGGTCGTTTGTGCTCCCGAGATTCCCGAGAATCCCGAGGAAATCCACTTTCTCGAGTCGAAATTCTGTCCGGTTTTCATCCCGCATCCTCCGATCTTTCAAGTGAGTGCATACCCCTATAATTCACAGTTTTAAATGTTTTATGAGTACTTTTATATGCTTTTAAGGGGGGGGGGGGGATACAAGTAAAACACTCGATTATTATTGTGTGTTATATAAACTTTCACTATACGCGTTTTATCAAAGGATCATATGTGATTTATAACTATTATAGGGAAACTTTCATATGCAAATTATACCACGACAACATTTTATCTTTTGAAATGAGAAATGATTTATGTATTTATATATAAATCAGACACTTTGCTTATACTATATTTATGTGTGTCGGTTTTGGCACTACAAAAACTACACTTTTCATAACAAGTGAACATTTCCACTAAGGGTTTATTATACAAACGAAACACACTTTTAGGAAACTATAATAGGTATAGTTTTACGAGAATACTACGAACTTTTACATACATGGAAATACTATTTCAAGAAGCTACTTTTATATACAATAACAAACGAACATTTTCACACGTAAATCTGTTTTATACTATGTTTTGTGTGACATTAAACTTCACGTACGCACGAGTACACATTTCAAGTCCTGTATTATATACAAGAATCCCTTGGAGGGGGAGCATGGTGTTTGTGTATAGATCTATACGGGCTTGACAACCTCGCGCCCTGACTGTTAGCTACAATACACCATTTGGGGTAACAAACGTCACAACATTCCAATGCCTGAAGAACGTTGTGTATAGGCATTCCTTGTCAATAGCATGGTTATAAAACTCACATAGAGTATTAAAAACACATTGATTTACGGGGGTTTTCAGATATAATGGAGGTTTTATACATACATAAGTTCATTTATTTTATGCATGAAAAACCCAATTGGGATATAAGTTTGGAATTTCTAACCACCACTCATACATTGAAAAACATCAACTTTTCAACATATATTGGTCTTGATTTAAGGCTACATTTATACCAGTAGGAAATATGGGATTTTCTAGAGTCTAACGAACAAAAACGAACCATTTCAGTTTCATACAAACACTATCATTAAATGCTTATGAAACTTAAATGCTGATCTACTATTTCAAAACAACTTGTATGTCCCAGGGACTCAGTAAATACACGTACTAAACAACTTTTGAACAAGGAACGCTGCGACACTAGCATATATTCATATTTTGACATCATATTGTAATTGGTTTTGAACATGTACTCTTTTAAACAATGTAAACTTTCAATCATATATATGATGGTTGTATTGCTTTCTTTACTATGTATTCATTTGTTACGTTACCTCATGAACTCGTCCGCCCCCGAACGTTTCCGCCGTTCCGGTTTGGGGGTATGACAGATTGGTATCAGAGCAATGTTTATAGTGAACTAAGTATATCGAACCTCATAAGATATACAAACTATAAATGCTTAGGGACTCAAAGTCTCTGAGAAAAGTTTTCATACCTAAAATCCTTATTTCATTTAAATAGAATATTTTAGGTCATGAAAATCCAAAATACATATGTACAACGACATATTTTCGTGATGAGAACTATACAAAAGTATTAACACAAGTTGGACACTACGATTAGTTCTCAAGATATGTAATCAAATGCAGGACAAATATAGCCTGATCAACTATGTTTATCCGAAATTAGACTAACGTATATCGAGGAATGATTGTAGTGAGCAAATAGTCAAAACTTACCAAAAATGGACACTAGTATCAAACGTACAATTTAATTACTATAGGAGTATTTGGTGCATACAATAGATTAATTAGTATTACATTTTCTCAACTTTTGTTCAAATCTTATAACCCTATTCTCGTATAGTCAATTGGTTGGATTTCACCTGCATGGGGAACCCTACTACCCGAACCAAGGCAACAGAGGATGGGTAGAGGAGGATCCGGAAGAGGATGAAGAGCCTATCGAGTTGGATGGAGGGGACGACTCTGGTACAGACTTGGAACCAGAAGTAGTCAACTCTCCAGCCATTAGGAGGAACTTCCAAGGACCGACTCCCATTTGGGGAACTCACCTCGTCCACTAGAGCCAACAACAAGGGATACGCTCTCCCTACGGTATGTGTCGAGAATTCTACGACATCGGGGACGGAGGTTCAGCCGACCGAGCACTTCCGGTGATGGTAGGTAAACTAGCCAACCAGTCCTACCAATCAGGGGTCCGAGCAAACTGAATCCGTGAAGTCAACGCGGAAGTACAAGTCCACACGGCCGATATCCATCGTCTGGATATGTTGCAGAATGACACCCACCTCTGCGCCGATGCATTCCAAACACAAATGAATGCAGCCCTCGCAGAGTTGAGGGAACAACAAGCCACCTTCGATAGGTGTCTTATGGAGTCAAAGAAATCGGATGCGGAGTCAAGCTCCAAGCGCAATACACATCGCAAGTAGTACTTGCGAAAACCTCAAATTTTGTTATAATATAGGACTTCGGCTAAAAGTTTTTACATCCTTTAAATTCTTGTAACCGGAGACCCTTTTAAGGGTCAAATTTTTGTGATCGTTGTATCAGCTATTATATTAATATAATTGGCACGCTATTACTACCACGTTGAGTATCTCGTTCAATCTTTAAAATATTATGGAAAAACCATACACTTGTTCATATATTCGGATTTACGAATAACCTTCGCTCTTCTATCTTTGAGACTCATATCATCTATTGTTGAACTATAGCAATTTAGTTCATGAGACACATACATTTTCTATACTATGGACTTCTTACCCTTGTCTTTTCAATCTTTAGTTGAAGGATGCCTCCGTGTAGAAATTCGAGACGAAACAACGGTGGGGAAGCACCGATACCACCACCACCTCCACATCCTCAATTTGATGTTGTCATGTTCCAGGCAACAGTCACCGCAGCTATAGCAGCTTCCATGTCACAGATCAATACCCCTGTTACTACTGGTTCAGGAATTGGCATACATCCTTCCAACCATGTCGATAGTCATGGGCAACCCTGGGAGTGCACCTATAAGGACTTTATAAATGCTAAGCCGCAGATGTTTAATGGAACGGGTGGTGTGATGATTTTAAAGCAGTGGATTGAAAGGAAGAAATCAGTATTTGAAATCTGCTCCTGCCCAAAGCACAACAAAGTCAAGTTTGCAACTTACACACTTACTGATTGGGCTTTAACTTGGTGGAATGGCGACGTTAAGGTACTTACCCTGATAGTGGCAAACTCAATAAGCTGGGAGAGCTTAAAAATCATGTTGATGAGGGAGTACTGTCCATGAGGAGAGATTCCAAAACTCGAGCACGAACTCTGGACTCCGGGAATGATTGGTACCGACATAGCAACTTATACCAACAGATTATGCGATTTGGCAATCCTTTGCCCATATATGATTGCTCCCGAGAGCAAGAAAATAGAGTGATACATTTGGGGACTGTCACTCCAAATTTAGTCAAGCGTGTTAGCTTCAAAACCTGACACTTTTGAAAGTGCCAAGGAGCTGGCACAATCGCTTATTGATCATGGAAATCATCAAAACTCAATAACTTCTGCACCAGAACCACAAAAGGGAAACCACAATAACAACAACAACAACAAGAGAGGGTGGAATAAGGGGATGGGTGGGTCTTCCCAAGAATCCTCGAAGAAACAACAACTAGTTTCCGTAAACGCTGTGATGGTACCTACTACTGTTCCTACAAATCACTACCCAACAAAGCCTTATGTGGGCAACCTCCCAAAGTGCACCAAGTGCAATTACCACCACCACGGACCTTGTCAGGAAATGCAGTGCTCCAACTGCAACAGAAAGGGACACACTGTCCGTTTCTGCAAGGCCCCCATAAAACCGATCACTCAAGTTCCCAATGCTGGTGTAGGCCAAGCATGCTACAGTTGTGGCGAGGTGGGCCACTACAAAAGAAACTGCCCAAAGGCAGCAAATACTGGCGGAGTGGGACGAGTATTAGCTATTGGTCACGAGGAACTCGTAGCTAATCCTACAGTAGTTTCTGGTACGTTTCTTCTCGATAATTCATATGCATGCATCCTATTCGATAGCGGAGCAGAGAGAAGCTTTGTGAGCCAAAACTTTATTCACTTACTTAAACGTAAACCTAGCATGTTAGAAGAATCATTCGCTGTAGAAATGGAAAATGGAAAAACGGAAAACACTAATTGCATATACATGGGTTGTACACTAACTTTAGACGGTCACTCTTTCCCAATCAACCTTATGCCAGTCAAAATAAAAAGTTTCGACATTATAGTTGGCATGGATTGGTTAAGTCCTCTTCATGCCGACATCATATGCTTTGAAAAATCCGTTCGTATAAATCTCCCTAACCATGAAACATTAGTGATTTACGGCGACAAATCAAGTACAAACCTTCGCATTACTTCTTGCATCCAAGCTCGAAAGTATTTGCGGAAGGATTATCAGGCATTTCTTGCACACATCGTCGATATGAGTCGGGAAGTAAACGATATAAACAGCATCCCAAAGGTACGTGACTTCCCCGATATCTTTCCAGAAGAACTACCGGGATTACCACCACAACGCCAAGTCGAGTTCAGAATCGATTTAATTCCAGGGGCCACTCCTGTAGCAAAATCGTCTTATCGTTTGGCACCAGCAGAGATGCAAGAACTTTCCAGTCAGCTGACCAAACTTCACCAAAAAGGATTCATTAGACCAAGTTTCTCACCTTGGGGAGCACCAGTCTTGTTTGTGAAGAAGAAAGACGGACCATTCCGGATGTGCGTCGACTACCGAGAACTGAACAAACTCACTGTCAAAAATCGTTACCCTCTGCCCCACATTGACGACCTATTTGATCAACTTCAAGGAGCGAGATACTTCTCGAAGATAGATCTACGATCTGGATATCACCAATTACGAGTGCTGGAGGAAGATGTTCCCAAGACAGCCTTCCGAACCCGTTATGGACACCACGAATTTGTAGTGATGCCGTTCGGATTAACCAACGCACCAGTAGTATTCATGGACCTAATGAATAGAGTATGTCGTCCTTACTTGGATCATTTCGTCATCGTATTCATCGATGATATACTTATCTACTCCCGATGTAAGGAAGAACATAGTCAGCACCTACGAAGAGTCTTAGAAACACTACGATCAAAGAAGCTCTATGCGAAGTTCTCTAAATGTGAATTTTGGATTCGAAGAGTCGAATTTTTAGGCCACGTTGTTAGTGAAAAAGGGATACATGTGGACCCCTCCAAAATTAAGGCCATTAAGAACTGGTCGGCACTAAAGACACCTACAGAGATTCGTCAATTTCTAGGTCTAGCTGGCTACTATCGCAGATCCATAAAGAACATCTCTAGCATCACAAAACCTCTTACTACATTAACCCAGAAAGGCGTGGTCTTTGACTGGGAAGCAAAACAAGAGAGGGCGTTCCAAACGCTGAAACAAGCCTTATGCACCGCACCAATACCATCCCTCCCCGAAGGGATAGATGATTTTGTAGTGTATTGCGATGCATCGAATCAAGGGCTTGGTTGTGTTCTTATGCAACGAGGGAAGGTTATTGCTTATGCCTCCCATCAGCTTAAGACACATGAAGTAAACTATACAACACACGATCTTGAGTTAGGAGCAGTAGTATTTGCTTTAAAGATCTGGAGACACTACCTGTACGGAACGAAGAATACTATTTACACCGACCACAAGAGCCTTCAACACATTTTCGATCAGAAGGAGCTCAACATGCGACAACGACGATGGGTCGAGTTACTCAATGATTACGAATACGAGATTCGTTATCATCCTAGCAAGGCCAATGTAGTAGCTGACTCCCTCAGTCGAAAAGAATACACTGGTCGGAGAGTGAAATCTTTGAATATGACCATCCATTCCCACTTATCCACACAAATTAAGGAGGCTCAACTGGAAGCTCTACAACCCGAGCATGTGACGGGTGAATCCCTGAGATGAATGGAAAAGAATCTATAAATCAAGGGTGGCGGAGCCTATTATCTCATGGACCGTATCTGGACACCAAGACATGGTGGTTACAGGGATGTGGTCATGACTGAAGCGCACAACACGAGGTATTCTGTTCACCCAGGTTTAGATAAAATGTATTTGGATCTTAAGAAACTGTACTGGTGGCCTAACATGAAGGCAGAGATTGCTACCTTTGTAAGTAAATGTCTTACTTGTGCTAAAGTTAAGGTCGAGTACCAGAAACCTTCAGGATTACTACAACAACCAGAGATACCGGAATGGAAATGGGAATGGATTACTATGGATTTCATAACCAAGTTGCCCAAGACAACGGGTGGACTTGATACCATATGGGTTATCATCGACAAATTGACCAAATCTGCGCATTTTCTACCCATCAAGGATACTGACAAGATGCAAAGGATTATAAGAACTTACATAAGGGAAATAGTACGATTGCATGGGGTTCCGATGTCCATTATCTCCGATAGAGATAGTAGATCTACATCAAGGTTCTGGCAGTCACTACAAAGTTCCCTAGGGACTAGAATAGACATGAGTACAACCTACCATCCACAAACAGACGGGCAAAGTGAGAGAACGATACAAACTTTGGAAGATATGCTGAGAGCCTATGTGATTGAGTTTGGAAAGGAATGGGATATCCATTTACCTCTTGTCGAATTTTAATACAACAATAGTTGCCATACGAGCATAAAGGCTGCTCCATTTGAAGCCCTCTATGGCTGCAAGTGCAGATCCCCTCTATGCTAGACCAAAGTGGGCGATACACAACTAGCTAAAGGACGAGATACTAAAAACACTCTCACCGGTCCGGAAATCATACGAGAAACGACATAGAAGATCGTTCAGATTCGTGAATGGTTGAAAGCATCTAGAGACCGACAGAAGAACTACGCTGACCAACGGAGAAAACCTTTGGAATTCCAAGTAGGAGACCGTGTTATATTGAAAGTCTCGCCATGGAAAGGCTTAATACGCTTTGGAAAGCGTGGAAAGCTAAATCCGAAGTACATAGGGCCTTTCGAGATTCTCGCCAGAATCAGCCCTGTAGCTTACAAACTTAATCTACCACGGGAACTTAGTAACATATACCCAACCTTCCACGTATCGAATTTGAAAAAGTGTATGTCCGATGAGACTCTTGTTATCCCACTCGACGAGATCGAGATCAACGAAAGCCTCAACTTCGGGGAAGAACCGGTAGAAATCATGGACCGAGAGGTCAAACAAACAAAACAAAGTCGCATACCTATCGTGAAAGTCCGTTGGAACGCCAAGCGAGGATCTGAATTCACATGGGAATGCGAAGATCAGATGAAACAAAAGTACCCGCATCTTTTTCTCTGATTCACTTGTATCTTTCTTACTTTAAATTTCGGGACGAAATTCCCTCTATCAGGGGGATGATGTGACAACCCGATATTTCAACTATATGTAAACGACCTAAAAAGTCAAGTATTGTAACCACGTTCTTTATAATAAAATTAACTTCGAAAATAAAATATCCAAAAATCACTAATTAAATTACCAATTATGTTAGATGTCATTAAACCATGATCATACGTAAAAAGAACGCCCAAATCCGACTTCGTATAAGAAACTTAAAAATTTTCCAAGTTCGACTTAACGATAGACGGCTAAAACCTCGAATCAGAGATCGAGCGACTTTTTGCCAGAATGACCTAAACGAGAATCGAAGGTCTTGACAATGGTATTTCAGCGGTAAAATGTCTGGAAAAAACAGGCATCAGATAATGAAGTTATCAATTTTTAAAGAAATTTTCTTACCGCGACCTTTTAAAAATAAATAATAAAAATAATTTCAAAATTTGCTGACGGGATCTAATCAATAGTTGTAGAGTATGGTCTCACCTTCGTGTGGATATAAAGAACGTCAAAAACGGAGTTCATATGAAGAAGATATGAATTTTTGAAGTTTATTAAATAATTAAAATATAAATTTTAACTATAAACCTTGGTATTATCCGAAGGCGAGTCATAAGATAGGGCCGAGTTACGCCCAGCGTAAGCTCGTACGCCCAGCGTACGCGAGGCCTTGGCCTCGAATCGTCCACGTCGCACCCTATGCGATGCTATGCCCCGTCCCATCCGAGCTCTAAGGCAGTCAAGGATTCGGTCATGCGTGACGCATGCATACGCCCAGCGTACCAAGGCGGTTCGCAGCCCCTATAAAAGGGATGCAAGGGTTCCGAAGAAAACACACCATTTCTCTCCTTTATCTTGCGTTCTTCCCTCGTTTTCCGTTCCCGTGCTACCCCAAAGCCCCGATCACTTTGCTCAAGTCCCAAAGGTCATTTGTGCTCCCGAGATTCCCGAGAATCCCGAGGAAATCCACTTTATGGAGTCGAATTTCTGTCCGGTTTTCATCCCGCATCCTCCGATCTTTCAAGTGAGTTGATAACCCTATAATTCACACTTTTAAATGTTTTATGAGTACTTTTATATGCTTTTAAGGGGGGGGGGGGAATACAAGTAAAACACTCGATTATTATTGTGTGTTATATAAACTTTCACTATACGCGTTTTATCAAAGGAATCATATGTGATTTATAACTGTTATAGGGAAACTTTCATATGCAAATTATACCACTACAACATTTTATCTTTTGAAATGAGAAATGATTTATGTATTTATATATAAATCAGACACTTTGCTTACACTATATTTATGTGTGTCGGTTTTGGCACTACAAAAACTACACTTTTCATAACAAGTGAACATTTTCACTAAGGGTTTATTATACAAACGAAACACACTTTTGGGAAACAATAATAGGTTTAGTTTTACGAGAATACTACGAATTTTTGAATACATGGAAATACTATTTCAAGAAGCTACTTTTATATACAATAATAAACGAACATTTTCACACGTAAATCTGTTTTATACTATGTTTTGTGAGACATTAAACTTCACGTACGCACGTGTACACATTTCAAGTCCTGTATTATATACAAGAATCCCTTGGAGGGGGAGCATGGTGTTTGTGTATAGATCTATACAGACTTGACAACCCCGCACCCTGACTGTTAGCTACAATACACCATTTGGGGTGACAAACGTCACAACTTTCCAACGCCTGAAGAACGTTGTGTATAGGCATTCCTTGTCAATAGCATGGTTATAAAACTCACATAGAGTATTAAAAAGACATTTATTTACGGCGGTTTTCAGATATAATGGAGGTTTTAACATATATTGGTCTTGATTTAAGGCTAAATTTATACCAGTAGGAAATATGGGATTTTCTAGAGTCTAACGAACAAAAACGAACCATTTCATTTTCATACAAACACTATCATTAAATGCTTTTGAAACTCACCAGCTTAAATGCTGATCTACTCTTTCAAAACTACTTGTATGTCCTAGGGACTCAGTAATTACAGGTACTAAACAGCTTTTGAAGAAGGAACGTTGTGACAGTAGTTTAAATTCATATTTTGACATCATATTGTAATTGGTTTCGAACATGTACTCTTTTGAAAAATGTAAACTTTCAATTATATATATGATGGTTGTATTGATTTCTTTACTATGTATTCATTTGTTACATTACCACATGAAGTCATCCGCCCCTGAACTTTTCCGCCGTTCTGGTTTGGGGGTGTGACAAATAGGCACTAAGTCCATAGATGCCGATGTTATTTATTAGGAACTAAGTCTATAGATGCCAATGTTTACTCACATCATCTTTTATCTCTCCTCATTCGTCTACCCATGTCATACCCAACATATTTGTATATATAAAATACGTATATAGTTTAAATCATTTAAAACATCTTTAAAAGCGTTCATCCAACATAGACAACAAGTATTTAGATAATATGCACACATAGAACGTAGTTTATATAAAATACTTCATATCTATGTGTAAGATGAATGTAACTATGCACTCACCTGATAAGATGATGACTCGGCACTCGGACAAAACTTCGTTACGGTTAAAACAATTTCCCTCGGACAAAACCTAGTATCATTACCACTAGAGTTAAGTCTAACGTTAACCATGACCAATTAATAGTCTAGATATTATTACTATTATATAAGCGTTAAGAACACTTTTATATAACTCATAATAATAGCCCAAATACTCATTATAAGTTCCTAATAACGTTACTATATTAAAACATAAGTTATACTAAAGATAGGGTAGGTATAACTCACTTACAGCGGGTTTCCTTGGAAATCGGGCTCTACCGAAGCAGAGTTTCTGAGCCGAAGGCTCTTCCTTTTTGAACCGTGAGGCGCTCTTGGGCATCCGCCTCATGCTAGTGGGTTCCATAGGCTATTTGGGTGGTTTCGGGAGGTTTAGAGAGTGTTTCTAGAGAGAGAAAGAAGGGGTGAAGGTGTGAGGTTGAGGGTTGCTCTGACACCTCTATTTATAGTGCTCTTGGAGCATCATCACATAGTGGTTCCTCTCACCACGTCGTGGTGTTGCGTAGGCTCCAAGTTTTCATCTGGTGCTGACACGTGGCATCGCACACATGGTGGAAATCAGCCGGTTTTCAAAACTTCATAACTTTCGCATATGAACTCCGTTTTCGACGTTCTTTATATACACACGTAAGCAAAAGTAATATCCACATCTCTCATCTAGACTTTGTCGGTTGATTCTCAACCGATTTTAAATTTAACGATAGGAGGAGATTATACTATTAAATGTCCACGTAAAATTCATAACTTCTACATACGGACTTCATTTTCGTCTATGTTATTACCATTGAGTTCCTATTAACTAGATCTTCAACTCTCATTAAGTTTGCGTAGGCCAAAAGCCGCTCGAACTAAAATTCGAGTTTCGGGCTGTACATTGCTAAGCAGAATCTTAGAAAAATCATAACTTCCTCATACGAAGTCGGATTTGGGCGTTCTTTTTATGGATGTTCTTGGTTTAATGTATACTAAAACTTTGGTTTATATCACTAAGGTAAAATATTCATCCATCATAAATTCACTATTTACATCTCTCGGTGTTATGCCGGTTTCATCGTAAAACTTCAACGAGCCATAACTTCTTTGTTATAACTCGGATTTCGATGTTCTTTATATGTACAGAACCCTTGAGACATATTATATAACTTGGTTAAGATTATTTATTCTAAATAATCTTTTCTCAAAAAGTCATTTTTGACCCCTATTATCTTTAAATTGACTAGCCCGAATCTACGAGCGTTACAATTATCTCCCCCTTAGGATGATTACATCCCAGAATCATCAACGAAACAAGGCAGTATAATGAATCCATACGACACCTCTTCATCGTAGGTAATAATCGTAACTTTCTTGTTTCTTCAAATGAGTATCTAACTCTTGGGCTCCTTAACTGCAGGCGGTGCTCGATCTTGCGCTTGCTCCCTATCTCACATAAGACTCCAAATTATGACCTTCAAGTCACAATCTCGATCCTCACTGGATACGAACATAAGATAAGTTCTTTTGTTACTACAATGGAACGATGTGTCATATTCTAATGACCTATCATCGTATGTTTTAATGCTTAGACTCAGGTCTCTTAGAGTCTTCCATAACAGACTATACCTTCCTTCATGTTCTATTGTGATACAATCATATCTTAAAAGGTAGCATTTCTAGCTACAACCAACTATCACGATACCTCTAATGATCGCTTTAATTATCTTTTACTTCAATCTTCCGGATTAAGTCATCAAACTTGGTTCTCAGAACCATGTATCATACTCATCGTATTCGAACTCAATTTGATATGACCACTAGGATCATAATAACAACAATCTTCTTAGTCATAACCGAAACAATGGTAACGAGATGCTTGAATAAAATGGACTCAATTATTGGCTTCTTAGAAACCTTGTGACTTTCCCTGATCCAATCATGAGTCATGTGCTTCTGGTAGTATATGCATCTACTACCTTTCACATTACTCATACTCGTCCCAAGTATTGTCTCGCAGTTTTCCAAGTCATCATGCAAGAAAATCACATAACAGTTTAACACATAAGATACAAATCAAAGGCTTTATTATTTCTTGAAACTATTAGATAGGTGTTCAAGTTCACCCTAGACTATGCCTTTAATAGGCTACATTATATTGTTTTATATCTTAGGCTACCTCATAACTCGATCTTCGGGTATGGATTCCTCATCCTTGGTTCCTCGTGTTGTTTTCCGCTTCATCGAGGATCATGTGGAATGCCCTTAGCCTTTGTGGCGTTTCTGGTCTTGCTGCTTTATTTTTCCTCGGGCAGTCTCTGGACATGTTCCCCTTGCCTCCACATCCGTAGCATACTTTATCATTATGTGTACAATCCTTGGAATAGTGACCAGCGCTTCCACACTTGTAACAAGTCACCTCTTCATTGCACTTCCCACAATGCTTCTTCCTGCATTTATCACACCATCTCGCTTCACCTCCTCTTCCTCCTCCTCATGCTTTGAGAATTTTCTCTCCTTGTTGGACCTTGAAGATCCTTAAAACTTCCGCTTCTCTCCTGCCTTATCTTTTTCTTGACCCTTTTTCTCTTATATGGGTGTCTACGTTCTTAGCTTCCCTAATAACTATTTTCAAGGTAGTTGCCACTTTGAACATTGGGCCAAAGTCAGTGAGAAATCCGTTATCAAACCTATCAATCTTGGAGAGTTCATTAGGAACCAAGTACGGAAATAGCTTCATCCTCACAGTGAATGTAGTGGCATACTCATCAACACTCATCTTCCCTTTCTTCAGGTTCTAAAACTCGTTGTTCAGGTCTATTAGATCTATCTCTGAGCAGTACTGCATTTTCAATTGTTCCAAAATCTCTTTCCATGACATCCTTAGGGCTTCTCCTTGTGGCATCGTATCTGCCAGTAGCTTCCACCAACTCAAGACTATTGTTTTTAGCTATGTTACTATGAAGACAGTCTTCTGTTTCTTGCTACAACTGCAGCTCTCAAACACCATCTCCATCTCGGAGATCCAATCCATAATCTCAACCGGCCTCGGGCTTCCTGAGAGACTCGGTGGTTTCGCACCCAAGAAATTCTTGTACATTTTCCCATCCTTGTCGTTTCCCATTTCCGGGCCATTTCTTCATTCTCCTTGAGTTCCAACTTGACTCACTTGGCGACTATAGTTCCCTTCCTCCGATTGCTTAGGAATCAGCTCGGGTTGCCTTATGGGCATGCTACGTTCATCCTTATTTTCGTGCAACATCCGCCTCATTTCTTCCTTTTGTTCAACTAACATAGCCCGAATCATGTCTTGTACTCTAGACGTGGTGATTGGCTCAGGTACATCTTCTACTAGAACAAGTATTTGCTGAATTATCGGAGGTTGATTCCTATTTCCATTTGTATTCCTAGCTCCACTACGGGATCTTTCCATTTTGATATATAAACTGAAATTGGTGAATCTAGATCTTGATTTAGGATTGACGTTTTAAATCATCTTTATCACTACGAAACGTTTATATGCAGTTCTAATATCGTATTCGTACGTTTAGAATCCTAAACACATAAGGTATCCAGATCCGGTCGGCAACAGACCATAGATCCGATCAAACGAAAACATAATGTATAACAAATCATTTAGCACGTAAAAACAATTTAGGCATCATTCCTAAGATAAGTTAGTGCTTGTGTCTATTCAAGTGTATTACCTAAATCTTTTAGACACACTCCTCACAATCATTTCTTATCATTCTAAGTTTAAGTCTAGAAATCCTACAAATTCCTAGTTCGCTCAAACTAATGCTCTTATACCAACTGTGACATCCCCATTTTCACGGCCAGAAAAGACCAATTTTGTTTATGCTTTATAAAAATCAAAGTACCTCTTTTAATAAAAATGTTGCGGAATTTGTTCCTAGTAAAACATGATAAATACGTTATCAAAGCATTTCCAAAGACAAGTATTTTTATTCATTTTAAAACATTTGGGATGTGATCGTAAATACAGAAACATAAGCATAAACAGAACTTACATTTAGTATCACTAATGATTTATATCTCCTTAATCTCTCAGTGTAATGTGACTTCATACCAACATCTGTGATATAAATAAGCTGAGTGGGTCAGGTTGGGGAACCTGGTGAGTACATAGGTTTTCAACCCACAATAATATAATTATTATGTTTAAACAATCAAAAAATCAACCCAATTACCCATCCCCGTTATCTTCTTTACTCTTAAGGATCTATCCAAAGAGTCATCTATCGTGCATTCGTTTATTCCGACGTCCCTTGCTTCCAGGGTTATAGAACTGACACTAAATCCATAGCTTCCAATGCTTGTTCGTAAAGCACTAATTCCATAGCTGCTATAGTTTATTCATCAGATACTAAATCCATAGCTACTAGCGTTTATCTAATAGGTACTAAGTCCATAGCTACGAATTCCTAATAGGTATTAAGTCCATAGCTACCTGTGTTTGTCCAATAGGCACTAAGTCCACAGTTCTCGATGTTATTTATTAGGCACTAAGTCTATAGCTGCCAATGTTTACTCACATCATCTTTTATCTCTCCTCCTTCATCTACCCAGGTCATACCCAATATATTTGTATATATAAAATACGTATACAATTTAAATCATTTAAAACATGTATAAAAACATTCATCCAGCATAGACAGCAAGTATTCAGATAATATGCACACATATCACGTAGTTTATATAAAATACTTCATATCTATGTGTAAGATGAAAGTAACTATGCACTCACCTGATAAGCTGATGACTCGGTACTCCGACAACACTTCGTTATTGTTAAAACAATTTCCCTCGGACAAAACCTAATATTATTACCACTAGAGTTAAGTTTAACGTTAATCGCGGCTAATAAATAGTCTAGATATTATTACTATTATATAAGCGTTAAACAACACTTTTATATAACTCATAATACTAGCCCAAATACTCATTATAATTTCCTAATAACGTCACTATATTAAAACATAAGCTATACTAAAGATAGGGTAGGTATAGCTCACTTATAGTAGGTTTCCTTGGAAACCGGGCTCTGCCGGAGCAGAGTTTCTGAGCCGAAGGCTCTTCTTTTCGGAACCGTGAGGCGCTCTCGGGCTTCCGCCTCGTGCTAGGGGGTTCCCTAGGCTTTTTTGGGGGTTTCAGGAGGTTTAGAGAGTGTTTCTAGAGAGAGACAGACGCGGTGAAGGAGTGAGGTTGAGGGTTTCCCTGACACCTCTATTTATAGTGCTCCTCGAGCGTCATCACGTCGTGGTACTTCTCACCACGTCGTGGTGTTGCGTAGGCTCCAAGTTTTCACCTGGAGCTAACACGTGGCATCGCACACAAGGTGGAAATCAGCCGATTTACAAAAATTCATAACTTTCGCATACGAACTCCGTTTTCGACGTTCTTTATATCTACACGTAGGTAAAAATAATATTCACAACTCTCATTTAGACTCCGTCGGCTGATTCTCAACCGATTTTAAATTTAACGGTACGACGAGATTATACTATTAAATGTCCGCGTAAAATTCATAACTTCTAAATACAGACTCTGTTTTTGTCTATGTTTTTACCGTTGACTTCCTATTAAAGAGATCTTCAACTCTCATTTAGGTTGCATAAGCCAAATACCGCTCGAACTAATATTCGAGTTTCGGGCTATACACCGCTAAGCTGAATCTTAGAAAAATCATAACTTCCTCATACGAAGTCAGATTTGGGCGTTCTTTTTATGGATATTCTCGGTTTAATGTATACTACAACTTTTGTTTAGATCACTAAGGCTAAAAAGTCCACTATCATAAATTCACTATTTACGTCTCCCGTTGTTGTTCTAGTTTTGTCGTAAAACTTCGACGGACCATAACTCCTTTGTTATAACTCGGATTTCAGCGTTCTTTAAATGTACGGAACCCTTGATACATATTATACAATTTGGTTAAGATTATTTATGCTAAATAATCTTTTTTCGAAAAGTCATTTTCGACCCCTATTATCTCTAAATTGACTAGCCCGGATCTACGAGTGTTACAAGAACTACGCCCAACGTAATTCAAAACCTCAGCCTCCTATAAATAGGATGTGAGGCTTCCGAGTTTTTTTTTTCAAAATTCAAAACCTCTCTCCTCTTAGACACTCATTTATGCCTTTCTAAACCATCCGAAGTCCCGAGAACCTCCCTACCACCGGAAGCAAGCTCAAATGTCCTGAACTATTATGAGAAACTCTGCCCGAGTGAAGCCGGATTTGCATCAAATACTCTCTGTTTCATCAAGAAAAGTCCTTCCTAGAAACAAAACACTGCCATAATCTCCACTCATCAAGTGAGTTTATACCCCTTTATTTTTACTATCTATATAAATATTTTAGGGGGAAAATACAGGGAAAATACAAGAAATCTTTTATAAATTACACAATTATTCAAATTATTTACGATAGTTATTTTTACTAAAATAAACATACTATTTTACCAGTTCGGGATTTCACACAAAAACAAGTATATAAACTATAATAGGTATAGTTTATGAGTCATGCATACTTATCAATACAGTTTATGGAACCATATATTTCTTTACATATTCAGAGTAACTTACGAAAATAACCATATAAATTATATTAAATATAATTTATGAGATATTTACAACTTATCTATTACAAAGATATTTTTCATTATTCTACACGTAACTATTAATATAGCATTTTTGAGACACACTTCAAGTACTTATTTATGTATAAAACAAAAGTCTTGAAAATTATAACTAGAGTCTCCTGGAGGGAGAGCATCACATTTGTGTATAGAGCTATACGAGGCTGCCAATCCCGCACCAGAGTTGCTCGCAACAGCTAGGTCGGCAGACCTGTGGTGACAATTTTTGTATCATACCTCGACGCTTGAAGAACGTCGTGTTTCAGGAGAGACTTAAGTCATCAAGCATAGTTATGATAACTCACAATTTGGTATTGAATAATGCGTTTAGTGTAAGAATAATTAAACAACTTCTCATACTTTTATATAAATAAAACTATAATTGGTGAAACTCGATATTTACAAGTTCACAAGTTTTCATACAAGTGGAAATACAAAATGTTATTCTAGTACAGAGAAAACATACTTTTCATAGTTTTATGGGAATTTAAAACTATATCATACTATTTTAGAACACAAATACATATACAACATAAAATATAGGATTTTTCAAAGGAATAAATTACAGATTTCAATTACAAACATGCTTATGAACTCACTAACTTAATTGTTGACACTCTTTTTAAAACTATTTGTATTTTCAGGAAATTTATAAACAGGTACCCGCAAGTTTTGAGGAAGACAAAGTTTCATATGATTAAGTCTTTTAATTATACTTTTTGTTATCAAATATACAATGATTTGAAAATGAATGTAAAGTTATATTTTATCAATTTAATGGATATTGTACTTTGATTTCTATTGTGCATTGTTGTGATACTACATATGAAGTCATCCATCCCCGAAAGTTTCTGCCATTCTGGTTTGGGGGTGTGACATCATGGATAGGGGAAAGCTATGTGTATGATATAACCCTACGTGCTGGTAAAACCTACCTTAAGTTCAAGAAACAATTGGATGTGTATCCAAAGAATTGTTTCATGTACTTGAATATATATTAAAAGTTAAAACTACATTATGATGTATTGTTATAAAAGATGATGAAAATGTGGTATTTTTTATTTTAATTGTTGAGTTTGTGTGTCTATGTAGATACTCATATGGTGGGAAGCCGCTTTTGGCAACTTCAAAAGCATGTGATCCAGGAAGATGTTTGTTGTGTGGTGAATTAAGGCACTATGAAATGCAGATTATTCCTCCATTGTTAAATTTGCTATAGGAAACTTACTAGGAAATTGCGATTGGATAGGTATAATTGTGTATACTTGTTCTAATGTAAGTTTCTACAGTTTTCTTAACAAATGTGCATAGAAAAGGGATTTTAAAAAAAGGGTTAAAACCAAGCAACCCTAAGATGCCATATTAAAGAAATCAATGTAAATTTGTTATTATTTCATACATTGTGTTATTTTTGGTGAAGGGATGTGCACCTTCCTTGAAGCAAGAATGTGATGGGTGGGTTGTGGCTGAAGAGGTCGTGGTGATACAAACGGAGTAGAAGTCATCATTTATTGTGACCATACAAAATCGTATAGTGGGAATTTACTTTTTTCTTTTGGCATTTTTAATTTCTTAGACGATGATTTGTCTTGTTGTTTTCGTATTATTTTTGTTGATCTGAAATTGTTGGATTTTGAGTTTTTGATGACATTTAAGTTTCTAATATTCAGAATATTCTTGTTATAAAAGTTAAATTTTAATTTAAGTAATGATATTGTGTTTTTCCATTTATTATTTTGTATTCCATTAAAATTGGGTACTAATATGATGATAGTGGGCCATTGAGGGAAAAAGTTTAGAGACCGAGCATGATAGTATCAAAGACTAATATTGAGTCCTTAAAAGACAATATTAGAGACTCATATGACATAAAAAAAAAAGATTTAAATGGAACATCTTGGAGACTAAATAATATATTATATAAGACTAATATTCAGTACCTAAAAAGAAGAATCAGGAACTATTATGACATCTAATAGGGGATTTAAAGAAAACAAATTAGAGACCGAATGAAATATTATCAAAGACTGATTTTCAATATTTGATACTTTTATGTATCAATGACTAGTTTTAAGTCCCAGATACATACCAAATCGACTATCTAGGACTAGGTTTCAGGGACTAGCTGGGGACTAACTAAATTAGTCGTTGATTCTCATTAGAGACTGATTATTGACTATCAGAGACTGATTGTGTTAGTCTCTAATACCCTTTTTTCTTGTAGTGTATGTAACTTGACATATTCACTTAATAGCTAACTCACATCACTTATGAGTTCCACAAAGCACAAAGCAAGCAACATTTGTATAGTAATATTCCAATCCATAGAATAACCCAACACATACAATTCCACATGATGGGTTTTAGCCATAAGAAGATCCTATGTGCTCATACAAACCCTAATGCTTGGATCTAGGTTTCTCTATTGTACACGCAAGTTATCCAAGACTATAATCCCTAATTCTAGCATACAAGTAATCATATTAACATAAGAATCGGTTTAATACATTACCTTGATTGTTATGTAACAATAACAATCCAATTCCTCCTTGTATTGACTTTAGAAAGCTTAGAGTCACAAATGTCACTCCTCTAATGGTTCACAAACACCAAGAGAAATATGATGAAGAGGAGAGAGGATGGAGGCTACCCTAAAATGTGTGAAACCCTAGAAGGATGCTTAGCCACGTTTTTGGGTCTTAAGGGATGTATATATAGTTAGGCTATTAGGGTTATCTAACAAGGAAACCCTAAATTGGATGCTTAAGCCCTAAGCAACCCATAAATTCCTTTCCTTAAGGCCTTGGACGATTTCCTCATGGGCTTTCCCATAGAATTCGTCTACTCCTTAATATAAGGCAATCCATAGCCCAAATTGCAACTATCTTATAATTACAATTCCAGTCCCTTAAGTTTAATTAATCTCTTTTCGTCACAAAACTAATTACCAATTAATTATTGACTAATATTAATTAAACAATATGATTTTTCCTTTAATATATTATTCTCATAATATATTAATAAATCATATTTAATCCTTTCTCTCCATAATTCATCGTATCAAGTTGCTTTGGTGAAGGAAACCAAAAAGGACCGTGCATCGGGTCAAGTACATACCAAAATAGTTATGAACTTAGACACTAATCCAACAGTCTCCCACTCGGATAAGTCTAATAACTATTATGTGTATGACTTCAGATCCTGATCTGAAATCATAGCTTTCCAAAGCCGCTGTTAACTCTGATCCTATCAGATACGCGTGTCCTTTAGATAAGGGATCATAGATTCCTCCATTCTAGATATCGTATGAGATATGATTTCAAATCATTCTCTTTGTACTATTTCTCGACTTCCAATTTATGACGACTGACTAATTGAACAAATCAAATTAGCCCTAGCCCGGCCGAGCATTTACGTTTGTCATCACTTAACCATCGAGGGGCCCAAAGATATCGCTTTTATCCTACTTGGGATAAAAGGAACGAATAAACTTTGATTCAATGCTCGCTTGCACTTAGTCAGCAAATCACACACAACAATATGTTTTAGGACACCAAGTTACAGGTGCATTTACATATTATCAATGTGCAACCGATTAGCAAGATACAACTCTCACATCTCGGTTTCAAGAATATAAGATGTTATCGTCTCGCCAATCACTCGTGATACAATCCATGGAGTGATCCAAGTGAGCGTGGGTTTGATCCAATGCTCAAATTCATATTCATAAGCACTCATGAACGTTGCAGCAAACATTTGCTTATGTCTAATACTCTTTTAGACAATCCACACACCAATTCACGACAGTCTTCATTCATACCTACTTCCAACATATGAATAACTGTGGCCTGTTCGAATAACTTGATTGTTCTTAATCAATTAAGTTATTCAGGAAGTCAAAACATGCAAAGTGAAACACAAGAATAATACTAATCCCATATGGCCTCAAACCTTTGAGTGTAAATAAAAACACCTTTTATTTATCACCATATCGATTACTCATTATTTGTCGGTTCGGGTAATCAACTTTTTACTAGAATTATTACACTTGTCCCATGCTCTTAGTATGCACACAATGTTTACCTATGGTTCTTACTTTGTGAAATAGATCAAATTGAACACATTTCCAATCATTCTCATTTCACAACTCCTAATCCATTTTATAAATGTAAGAATATCAATTCTTGCCACTTATAGAATATGCTAGATTCTAACATTTTATGCAACGATCCTTTTGTAATATCACTGCACCAAAGTCACAAAGACTATTACCAATGAAATTACAAAGTCCTCTATCGGAGATTTTTACAAGACAATTCCATAGATGTGATGTCTCTCACTCAAAGTACATTCATTTGAACATCCTTTTGCATAAAAAAAAGTTTTTAATCTAGACATAGATTTTCAATATTCAATTCCCAATATGGAAAACATTCCATACATAACATATGACAACTCATTCTCAATAGAATCTTATATATATATATATATATATATATATATATATATATATATATATATATATAATAATGTCGATATGGTCCATCCAATACTATACTTCCAACTACTCACAAGCAACCAATCCTAAGCGAACTTTGGATTGTCCTTTGATAGTTGTTTAATTATTTTGGTCAAAAACGATTCTAGTCCTTTTTCCCTCTAAATGCGCTAAACATTTGGAAAATTTTAGAATAATCAAATATTATAGCATTTGCAATCGATCCTGTACCCGAAGCGTATGGGACACGATGCAAAATGTCTTACTTAAAGATTTGATACTTTATCAATCTTTTGCCATAATGTTTTATTTGCTATGTTCTCAAAATTCGAATTGTGAAGAGGAATGCCGTAATCATAATCAAAATTTTAAGAACACAATATGTACTTTTCACTAAATTTATTAATATTCCACAACCTAAGCCTTTAGATTTAAAATGAAGCATAATATTCTCTCCCTTAATTATAGCAAAACAACTATTCCATCCTTACAACTTTGCAAAGAATAACTCTTGTTTTCTATAATTAATATTGCCAACTTGCAATACTTTCCTTAATAATCATACAATCATAACATTTATGCTCCCATTATCATGATGATTATTATAAAACATAACACTTATGCTCCCACTAGCTTCGACATGTATTCATAAACATCTTAAATTTTAGAAAAACAATACCTACTGAATTTCTTAAGTCCATGTTTCTAATACTTAGTACTTTGATAATCTTATGTCCAAGTTTCTTGAACTTATACACCTTTGCCTTAGATAGTTCATATGTGTGTCTAAACAATTAAGACTAATTTCCAAACCTCATAATTCAAGTTAATTGATTGATTGAGTCCTTAGTAAATCACCCAAATGAGATACTAAGGTTAGGACCCAACACAATATTCCACAACTCGGGAGAGGGATGCCGTAACCCTAATTGCAGAATATTTGAAGGTAAGTGAATGACGATTCACTAATTTCCACCATGAGAACGAAACAGAAATTTAAGTTTTAAGCCTATGAAAACTCCTAGATTCATTGAGATTCATTGAACATTTCAATGGCATGTTTAAATCTTGATATGCCCCTCTTGTTTGTGACTAGGATGTCGAGGATCACAAAGTGGGTGTGAATAACCATGCAAACTTACATGGTGCCCTCACATGTTATAGCCACCTATTCGATGTGCCAGTAAACCACACACGCTCCACCGAACTACGACAAACATTGAGTCACCCTTTCCTACCTTTTCTTAGAACCATTTAGTATGCCGGTAAACCCCACACGCTCCACTAACGTCTTTGCAAGGGCACAAAGTGTAATTTCATGGAATTGCATCAATTCACTTTGCCTAAGTAACTAAGATTGGGAATTTGTAAAATCATTTAGTTACTTTTGTATTTCATTATACTTTATAATGGAAGGTTTCATCCTATCCTACCTGTTCGGCTAACAACCCTCCACTAGTCAAGAGTGCGGTGGGTAAGAGTGGATACCCATTCAATCGCCATTTTATAGGCAATTTCCTTAAACACCCCTTATAGACCAGCTTAGTGAATGAGGCCTACTAACGGTATGTAACAACCCGAAATTTGTTTGTCGCCAAAACCCGTTCTACCCGGAAAGTCGCCGTTATCGGATTCGTTCCGATTTCCCTTTAGAAATTATTTGTATAATTTATATGTTTATTTTATCCTAATGAGTGTCTAAAGCACTCAGGAACTTATATTTTTCCCCCAAAATCATTATTTTATAAGTTTTAAAAATGTTCCCGTCGGGTGACGGAAACTCAATCGGGTGCGACCAAAAGCCGCGTTTAGCGTCGGTATCAGGTAGAATTCCACCACGTGCAAATTTTGGGAACTATATAAAAAAGTTTCAGCCTTTATTTGAAGCTTTTTCCTTCTCTCACTACTCTCTCTCTAACCTCTCTCCAAAATCCAAAGATTTAGTGCCCAAAACTCAATTTTAAGGCTTCAAATCCTTAAGGTACCTTCCTAGCCTTAATCTATAGCATGTTTAGCTTCCAAATTAGACACTTAAACATGAAATTGATCCAAGTATGTGAGTTTACGGCCTAAGAAGATGCTTAGGCCGTAAACACCAAAGATAAAGGGTTTTGAGCCTTTAAACCCTTCCTTGACTTGTTTGGACCTTGGATATGGCTATGAGACTTTAATATATGTAATCTAAACATGAAAAACTTTCATTTTGTGATGTTTAGAGGAGTTTACGGCCAAGGAATATTCTTGGGCCGTAAACTCATATAATGAGGGTTTTTATGCCCTTAAACCCTTCCAAATCCCCCCTATAGCTTAGATATGAATTATAGGGCTTTGATTCTTGCATTTGGACACTTGAAACATTAACTTTGGGGGAATTAGATGATTTTACAGCCAAGGAGAGTTCTTGGGCCGTAAACTCCCAAAAACTTGGCATAAATCCCATTCTAAGGTGTTAGAAAGCCATCCAACACCACCAAAAGCCTTGGAATAAATCAAGGGACCAACCAAAAATACTTTGAGGGCCTAAAACACAACATTTATGGGGTTTCTAAGGGTTTACGGCCAAGACATGTTCTTGGGCCGTAAACTCCAAAATTTTTGGTGTTAGAATGCAAACTACACACCCCTAAGGCCCTTAGATGAATTTTAGAAGTCCATTCATGCATGTTCTAGACCTTGAAACACCTTGTAGCATCACACACTAGAGTTTACGGCCATGAAGGGGGTTTCATTGGCTGTAAACTCCACAAATCACTCAAAAGTCCCATGCAAACTCATGTTAGGCCTTGGATTAATTTTACCAATCACATGTGATTTGTTCTAGCAACAATTAACACCATTTTCTTGGACAAACAAGGGTTTACGGCCATGGATCTTGCTAGGCCGTAAAATCCCATCAAAGAGGGTCAAATTGATGTTTTAAATCATTCCAAGTCCTTAAACCTAGTCTAGAAATTATCCCATAAGTGTTGGAAGTCCAAAAGGCACCATAAAACACCCATCATGAGTTTACGGCCGTAAACTCATGGGGAAGGGTGTTTTGGCCGTAAACTCCCTTAATGGGAGTGTTCCTTTGATGTCCCAACTCATTTCCCAAGTCCCTTGTGCCATTCATGTCCCTAAACGCCACCCGGGTCCCACCAAACACTTGTATCGGAGTGTTATCGCGACCTGAAGCAATTGTCCCTATCCGACAATCAATCTAAGTCCTAATTAGATACAAATGTGTATCTTTACTTCATAATTAGGAACCTCGTGCGTTTACAAGTCCCGGCTCAACTCTTAGCATCCAAACCGTCTCGTACCTCGTTCGGTGAGTTCATACCCCTACGACTTTTTCACTGTTTTCAATGTTTTCAGGGGGGGAATACAAGCAAACTATAACTGTTTTCCAATCACAACATTGATGTGTTTCAAACAATAATTGACAAATCTATAAACTCTTTTACTCCTTATGTATTATGCTGAGCATAAGGAATGACTACTCGATTTCAACTAAATGGATTTTAGTTAAGAAACAATCAAACTAATCAAGTTATTATGGGAATAATTTGGGGGTCTTTACTGTTCCTTCTATCGTATACTGATATATATACTAAATTATTAGATAAACTATGTCCGTTCAGTTTATCTCCGTATCATTTGAATATATTATCCGATGATTTCATGTATGTATCTATACTTTACTGTACTATGTTTCATAACTTTCTGTATGTCAATATCTTATAAGAACCCTGTGAATAGTTTAGTACTAGCTTGTGAGATAGTCACTACCCTTTATGGATGATCAGTAAATCCTCTCTTGAAGTGTAACCAGAGTCTCCTGGAGGGAGAGCGCGGAATTTGTGAATAGATCTATTCGGGACTGACAATCCCACACCTTAACTGTTAGATACAGTTAGGCGGGCACGCCTAGGGTGACAAATTTCTGGATATCGTTCGACATCTGACAAACGTCAAGGAGGTCACGTTGTCGTATTAGTATGGTTACCCGACTCACAATATGTATTAATACCAGCTTATTCACAGTTTGGGTTCAGGATCTTTATTTCGTTCGGGATAGTGATCCCATGGTTTTGTATCTATATTCTATGTCTCTTTCGGGATTGTGATCCCATGGTATTGTTTCTATGTCTCTTTCGGGATAATGATCCCATGGTATTATCAAACTACTCTATATCTATGTCCTATACGGGATAATGATCCCATGGTTTATTCTTATATCTCTTTCGGGATAGTGATCCCATGGTATTAACTAAACTATTTGGTATCTAGTTCGGGATAGTGATCCCATGGTTTTATGTCTACAACTTGTACGGGATGTCTTTCCCCATGGTCTTTAACTATATTTTATACAGGATAGTGAACCCAAGGTTTCATATCGATATCTTATACGGGATAGTGATCCCATGGTTTTCTAAATCTATATACGGGATAGTGATCCCATGGTTTCTAAATCTGTATCTTATTCGGGATAGTGATCCCATGGTTTCAAATCTATATTTATATATATACATTAACTTATCTCGTGTTAGTCCGGGATGATAGTCCCATGATCTTGAACCTGTACTTTCGAATATCTCAAATATAATTTATATGTCTTTCGGGATAGTGATCCCAAGATTTTCATTATATAGTTTTGTGTGCTAAACTATACTTTGTGATATACTATTGATCTTACAATTAGGAAAATATGGGATTTTCCTGGGGTAAATACAATACATAATCGAATTGGTAACAAACGATAACTTAACCAACTTCACATAAGAAAATATGGGATTTTCTTGGATAACAAATCTTTTCGGAAACTAAAGGAAACCGATACATTTTCACAAAACAAAACCGCTTATGAACTCACCAGCTTTATGCTGATTTTCAAACCGCTTGTATTCTCAGGTCCAAGTTAGACAGGTACCCGGTGATCTCTTTTGGCGAAGACGGAGTGCGCAGAAGACTCGTCTCAACTTTTGTTAATATGATGCATATGTATATTTGTATAACTTTACTTTTGAAACACATGTAAACTTTCATATATATGTAATGTAATGTTTGTTTACTGTGAATACTATGTACATTGGATTTGATACACAACGTGGTAGTCAACCCCGGAGACGTTTCCGCCTTTGGTTTTCGGGGTGTGACACGGTAAGACTGACTTTTACTCATACATATATATAATGTTAGACTTTTAATGTTATATGTAGTATAGGGTGTATTTTACACTTTGAAAATACTAGGTGGTCAAATTTAATAATTATAACTTTAATTCAATTAAATTGGATACCTAAACTTTCATGGATTAATTAATCCTCTTTTAATTATACACCTTAATTAATTAATAAAACCATAAGGGTGTGATTTTAACTTTTCAAAACATTACTAGGGTTTTAGAATTTAACATTCCTAATTATTAATATACATCAAAACATTAGGGTTTACAATTTAAATATACATCAAAATTAAATTATTAATCAAAATTTAAATTACAAAACTTGAGGGCAAGTTTTGAAACCTTTTTTCAAAACATAAGGGTTTCAACCATTTAAATTTCAAAACAACAAAACTTTTGGGTTTAAATTTAAACTATAAAACTTAAATGGGAAAATATGAAACTTTTCATAACAACAAGAATCAAATAACAAATAATCTTAGTTAACATTTAATCACATAATTATCCATATTTAATTTATTTAATGATTTCTTGCAAAACAAATTTACCAATTTAATCAAAATAATTAATCAATTATCACATAAGGAAACAAATATTTTATTAATTGATAAATATCTTGAATTTGATCAATAATATACTCAAATATATAAAAAAAAAAAACGGATTTATATTGATCTAATATGATATGGAAAATATCCTCAAGCAAAAACAGCAAGAAATCCCGTTTTTCCCTCTTTCTGACCGACTGACTCGTTGAGTCAGGCATGGAATCGTCTAGTCAGCATGGACTCGGCGAGTTCATCTATAGACTCGGCGAGTTCAGCCCCCAGAATCTCAAAATTTCGATTTTAAAGCTTGAACAAACAATCAAAGCATCAATACAATAGAAACCAATGATGTCTCTGATACCACTGATGGGTTTTAGCCATAAGAACATCATATGTGCTCATACAAACCCTAATGCTTGGATCTAGGTTTCTCTATTGTACATGCAAGTTATCCAAGACTATTGTCACACCCCGAAAACCAAAGGCGGAAATATTTCCAGGGTGGACTCCACGTTGTGTATCAAATCCAATGTACATAGTAATCACAATAAATAACCATTACATTACATATATATGAAAGTTTATATTTGTTTCAAAGTAAAGTTATACAAGATGTACATATGCATCATATTAACAAAAGTTGAGACGAGTCTTCTGAGCACTCCGTCTTCACCAAAAGATATCACCGGGTACCTGTCTAACTTGGACCTGAGAATACAAGCGGTTTTGAAAATCAGCATAAAGTTGGTGAGTTCATAAGCGGTTTTGTTTTATGAAAATGTATCAGTTTCCTTTAGTTTTTCAAAAAGGTTTGTTATCTATGAAAATCCCATATTTTCTTATTTAAAGTTAGTTTAGTTATCAATTCGATTACGTATTGTATTTTACCCCAGGAAAATCCCATATTTTCCTAACTACAAGATTGAATAACACAAAGTATAGCTTAATACACAAAACTATATATTGAAAATCTTGGGATCACTATCCCGAACGAGATATAAGATAGTTTGACACATATGAAAATACAGATTAAAGATCATGGGACTACCATCACGGACGAGACACAAGATAATTTTATATATATGAAAATACAGATTGGGAACCATGGGATTACTATCCCGGACAAGATATAGATTTAAACCATGTGATTATCATCCCGTACTTAATATAGTTCGAAATCATGGGATTACTATCCCGAAATAGATATAGATTGAAAACCATGGGATCACTATCCCGTATAAGATATAGCTAAAGACCATGGGGAAAACATCCCGTACAAGTTATAGATACAAAATAGTTTGACAAAACCATGGGATCACTATCCCGAACAAGATATAAGATTTTAAAACCCAAGCTGTGAATAAATTTATATTAATACATGCTGTGAGTCGAGTAACCATGCTAATACGACAAAGAGACCTCCTTGATGTTTGTCAGATGTCGAAATGATATCCTGAAATTTGTCACCCCAGGCGTGCCCGCCTAACTGTAGCTAGCAGTTAAGGTGTGGGATTGTCAGTCCCGAATAGATCTATTCACAAATTCCTCGCTCTCCCTCCAGGAGACTCTGGTTACACTTCCGGGGAGGATTTACTGATCATCCATATAGGGTAGTGACTATCTCACAAACTAGTACTAAACTATTCACAAGGTTCTCATACGATATCAACATACAGAAGATTATGAAACGTGATACAATTAATATAGATACATACAATGAAACTATCTGACAATACATTCAAATGATACGGAGATAAACTAAATCAAACATAGTTTATCTAAAAACTTTATATAGATATCAGTACATGATTAAACGAACAGTAAAGAACCCCGAATTATTCCCATAATAATTTGATTAGTTTGGTTATTTCCTTAACTAAAATACATTTAGTTGTAATTGATAAATCAATGCTTATGCTCAACATAATACATAAGGAGTAAAAGAGTTTATAAGTTCGTCAGATATATTTGGAACATATCAATATTATGATTTGAAAACAGTTATATTTTGCTTGTATCCCCCCCCCCCCTTGAAAACATTGAAAAACACGTAAAAGGGCGTAGGGGTATGAACTCACCGAACGAGAAATGTTGCGATTTCGGATGGTAAACGTTGGTCCCGGGCTTGCAAACACACGAGGTTCCTAAGTATAATGTAAAGATACACATTTGTATCTAATTAGGACCTAGATTGATTATTTGGTAGGGACAATTGCTTCTAGTCGCAAAAACACTCCGATACAAGTGTTTGGAGGGACCCGGGTGGCGTTTAAGGACGTGTAATGATGCGAGGGACTTAGGAAATGAGTTTACTCCCCAAGAGTAAACTTCTAAATAGTGTTTACGGCCTAAACACCCATTCTCCATGAGTTTACGGCCGTAAACTCATGGTGGGTGGTTTATGGTGCAATTTGGACTTCAAACACTTAGGGGATAATTTCTAGGTTTGGTTTAAGGGTTTGGAATAAATTTTAAACACCAAAATGACACATTTTAGGGAGTTTATGGCCTAGCATGGTCTCATGGCCGTAAACTCCTATAAACCCATGAAAATTTGTGTTTTTGGATTCCAAACTAATCACATGTGATTGCTAAAATTGTTTCAAGACCTTACATGCATTTGTTTGAAGTTTTGAAGGGGTTTTTGGAGTTTACGGCCTATGAGACCCCTCTCATGGCCGTAAACTCTCTTAGAGAGTATTTCTATGTGTTTTAAAGCCAAAAACTTGTTTGTATGGACTTCTAAAATTTCCTTAAAGCCTTGAAATGAATTTGGGACACATTATGACACACTTTTTGGAGTTTACGGCCATGGGACACATGCTATGGCCGTCAACTCTTAAAATGAAGGGTTTTGATGTGTTTAAGGCCCTTAAACTATTTTTGGTTGGTCCTATGATTTATTCCAAGGCTTTTGGTGGTGTTGGATGGCTTTCTAACACCTTAGAAATGAATTTGCACCAAGTTTCATGGAGTTTACGGCCCAAGCACAAGCCTTGGCCGTAAACTCATATAAATCCCCCAAAAAATCATGTTTAAAGTGTCCAAATGCTAATACCAATATTCTATAATTCATATCTAAGCCTTATTAGTGATTTGGAAGGGTTTAAGGTCAAGAAAACCCCATAAATATGAGTTTACGGCCCAATCTTGTGCCTTGGCCGTAAACTCCTTCAAATCCATCAAAAACCATGTTTTAAATGTTATAAGTCCTTTCCATGAAGCCATTAAGCCATATCTAAAGTCCAAAATTGCTTAGGAGGGGTTTAAAGGCATAAAAACCCCACTTATTATGTGTTTACGGCCTAAGCTCCTTCCAGGGCCGTAAACTTATATACAAGGTCTAAAATCATGATTAATCTCGAATTTGAAGGTCAAAGATGCTATACATTAAGGTTAGGAAGGTACCTTAGGGATTTGAGGCCTTAAAATTGAGTTTTGGACCCTTAAACTTGGATTTTAGGAGAGAGGTTACAGAGAGAGTAGAGAGAGAGAGGGAAAAAGCTTCAAATGAGTGTTTAAACAAGTTTATATAGGTCCTAAAACTTGGACACGGTGCAATTCTACCCAATACTGACATTAAACGAGGCTTTAGGTCACACCCGATTAAGTTTCCGTCACCCGGCGGGGACGTTTCTAAAATTTATGGAATAAATATTTTGGGCTAATTACATGAGTTCCTAAGTGGTTTAGACACTCATTAAATTATAATAAACATATAAGTTTAAATAATTTAACCCAAAGTGAAAACGGAACGAATTTGATAACGATGAATTTTTTGGGTAGAACGGGTTTTGGAAATGAACAACTTCGGGTTGTTACATTATCCCCCCGTTAGAGTGAATTTCGTCCCGAATTTCAAAGAATAAGATATAGATCATGAATTTGAAATGACACACGAATGGATTTGTTACCTCGGATCTTCACTTTCTCAAGTGGAATCGAGCCTCTCTTGGGCGTTCTAGCGAATTGTCACTATCGGGACGTGTCATTGTCTCGTACCTTGACTCTCTCTTTCAATCTATGATATGAATAGGTTTTTCCCATGGAAGTTCCATCCCTAAATGACTTCAGTTTCCTCAAGGAATCACTAGGGTTTCGTTGGGTAGAAGCTTTTAAGGATTCGAGACATGATGTACTGGATAGATTTTAACAAGCTCTAAGAGCATCCGAACCCTGAAGATTGCAGAATCAATCTCTACAAGGATCTCGAAAGGTTTGATGTGGAACTAAACTAGATGTTCACAAGAATTTCCCGGGAATCCTTCGGGATAGACATTTAGAGGAAAGAGCTGTTAACTTCCCGTTTCTGAATAATCTCAGAAACAAGGGATACATGGTAATTCACATCGGGAAAACTTTTGAGTTCTAAGACATGGAATTGATATGAAGGTTTGATGCCGAAGATCACGAGAACCGGGTCGAGAAAAAGATCTAGATGAGCGACCCTTTCAAAACTAAAGATATCAACATGAACGAGACTCGGTCATTTCATGTCAATCATAGCATCAAAGTATCTTCACGAAAAGTCTCCCATTTAATCGAATGGAACAAAATAATTCTCCAGACTGAGAATATAATCTATAGGTATGAAGTTAGTGTTCTCTGTCTCATTGGTTAGTTGTCTCGATGATACACATTTCTATTACATACAAAGGATTGAGCTTAGAAAATGTTCGAATAGATAAATAATAGGTTTCCCTCCTTGTACTGGAATCGAAAAGAGTTGCAGGTATAAGAATTATCAAAGAGAAGTATACCTGCGGCAACAGAGGGATCAATGGTTGTAGCTGCTTTGGGGTAATTCCTTTTGAAGTGCCCTACTTCACCACAATTGTAGCAGGCTGGACTGATTCCCGCTCAGGATGATTGGTTTGTTGATTTGGTTGGTTTTCTGCAGGTTCGAGCAAGATGGCCCTTCTTGCCACAGTTGTTGCAGATCCTTTCACGACATGGACCAATAATGCGGTGATGGTAGTTGCACTTACCACACCAAGGAAGGGTACCAGTGTATCCACTGGTAGGAGTTTGGGCTGTGGAACCAATAGCTGAAACAAGAACAGGGGTAGTAGTAGCATGGAATGCTACTGTTTGTTGTTTCTTAGAAGACCCTTGCATACTCAGGGCCTTCCTCTTGTTCCAAGATTTCTTTTTTGCTTCCATCTCCACTGGTGACTGGCTCAGGGGTAGTAGCTTCCTCATCAGAGTTGTCTTCGTGATCGATCAAGATTTTCGCAAGACATTTTGCACTGTCATAGGTGTCTGGCTTCGCAGCCAAGACATTCCCTTTTGTTGGCTGGGTCAATCCCCAGATGAATCTCTCGATCTTTTTACTCTCCGGGGTAACCATTCCCGGATAGAGTAATTCCAGGTCATCGAATCTTGAGGTATAATCGGCTATGTTGGAACCCTTCATCTTAAGGTTCCAGAGTTTGTGTTCTAGCTTCTGTATTTTGCCACGAGGGAAATACTCTGCAAGCAGAAGCTCCTTCATAGCTTCCCAACCCATAGCATTGGCTACAGGTAAAGTTAAGGATTTAACTCGGCCGTTCCACCAAGTCAGGGCTTTATCAAGGAAGGTGCAGGCAGCAAACTTGACTTTATCAGACTCCGAACAGGCACATATTTCGAAGATTGATTCGATTTTCTCGAACCATCAAGTTAGGGAAATGACACCTCCAGTGCCATCAAACGATGTGGGTTTCGTGTTCATGAAGTCTTTATAGGAACCCCCTCTTCGGTGTTCCTGGTTGTCTTCTGGGTTTTGAGGCTGGGGACCACCTCCGGAGCCACCGGGATTCATTTGTGACATGGCTTCCACCATTGCAGTAGCCAGAACTGTCTGAAGTGATGCGAGATCAAATTGAGGAGAAGGTGATGGCGTAGGAGGATTGTCGTTGTTCTTCGAGCTGGGTCTCTTTCTCAGAGGCATCTTGATCTAAAAAGATCAGGAAAGAGAGGATCATAAGTCCTCTAAATTGAATCAAGAGATATGGAACAGGGGATATCTCATCAAGACATATATAGCATCATACTAAGCGATACAGCAAGAAAGAGTTATTGAAACAGAACATTTTATCGCTAGCGGAATGTTCAAGTAACATCGCGTATACGAGGATTTTCTACGAAGGATTGGCTCGAGAAATACTCCCATAGTATTTCATGGTTCGCTGCAGCGACGAATCGTTGTTTGGGATATTGGGTAAGTTTTAGGCATGCTGCGTACCACAGTCACTCCCAAGCACATGTTGGCCGTGTCTTGAATGAATATAGTTGGCCAGGCTATATTGATCCTAGACACGACTACATAACTGCCCAGGTTTAACCGCAGTGTACAACACCCATTTACTTATGTTTTGTTCTACTTGTAGTTACGGATTTCGACGGTTCGGTATACTTGTATACTTTTGAAAATACTTATAGTTTTGAAGATACTTTTTATTCAGAGCACTGAGGCCCTTTAGTGTTTATAGTTTTATACCATGTAAGGTTTGGTATACTCCGTTCACTATAAACAAGGGCTTTGATACCAATCTGTCACACCCCGAAAACCAAATGTGGAAATATTTCCGGGGTGGACTCCACGTTGTGTATCAAATCCAATGTACATAGTAATCACAGTAAATAACCATTACATTACATATATATATATATATATATATATATATATATATATATATATATATATATATATATATATATATATATATATATGAAAGTTTACATTTGTTTCAAAGTAAAGTTATACAAGATGTACATATGCATCATATTAACAAAAGTTGAGACGAGTCTTCTGAGCACTCCGTCTTCACCAAAAGATATCATCGGGTACCTATCTAACTTGGACCTGAGAATACAAGCGGTTTGAAAATCAGCATAAAGCTGGTGAGTTCATAAGCGGTTTTGTTTTATGAAAATGTATCAGTTTCCTTTAGTTTTCCGAAAAGGTTTGTTATCCAAGAAAATCCCATATTTTCTTATGTAAAGTTAGTTTAGTTATCAATTCGATTACGTATTGTATTTTACTCCAGGAAAATCCCATATTTTCCTAACTACAAGATTGAATAACACAAAGTATAGCTTAATACACAAAACTATATATTGAAAATCTTGGGATCACTATCCCGAACGAGATATAAGATAGTTTGACACATATGAAAATACAGATTAAAGATCATGGGACTACCATCCCGGACAAGACACAAGATAATTTGATATATATGAAAATATAGATTCGGAACCATGGGATTACTATCCCGGCCAAGATATAGATTTAAACCATGTGATTATCATCCCGTACTTAATATAGTTCGAAAGCATGGGATTACTATCCCGAAATAGATATAGATTGAAAACCATGGGATCACTATCCTGTATAAGATATAGTTAAAGACCATGGGGAAAACATCCCATACAAGTTATAGATAAAAAATAGTTTGACAAAACCATGGGATCACTATCCCGAACCAGATATAAGATTTTAAAACCCAAGCTGTGAATAAATTTATATTAATACATGTTGTGAGTCGGGTAACCATGCTAATACGACAACGAGACCTCCTTGACGTTTGTCAGATGTCGAAACGATATCCTGAAATTTTTCACCCCAGGCGTGCCCGCCTAACTGTAGCTAGCAGTTAAGGTGTGGGATTGAGAGTCCCGAATAGATCTATTCACAAATTCCTCGCTCTCCCTCCAGGAGACTCTGGTTACACCTCCGGGGGGGGGGGGGGGTTTACTGATCATCCATAAAGGGTGATGACTATCTCACAAACTAGTACTAAACTATTCACAGGGTTCTCATACGATATCAACATACAGAAGATTATGAAACGTGATACAACGAATATAGATACATACAATGAAACTATCTGACAATACATTCAAATGATACGGAGATAAACTGAATCAGACATAGTTTATCTAAAAACTTTATATAGATATCAGTACATGATTAAATGAATAGTAAAGAAACCCAAATTATTCCCATAATAATTTGATTAGTTTGGTTATTTCCTTAACTAAAATACATTTAGTTGTAATTGATAAATCATTCCTTATGCTCAGCATAATACATAAGGAGTAAAAGAGTTTATAAGTTCGTCAGATATATTTGGAACATATCAATATTATGATTTGAAAACAGTTATAGTTTGCTTGTATTCCCCCCCTTAAAAACATTGAAAAACACGGAAAAGGGCGTAGGGGTATGAACTCACCGAACGAGAAATGTGGCGATTTCGGATGCTAAACGTTGGTCCAGGCCTTGCAAACACACGAGGTTCCTAAGTATAATGTAAAGATACACATTTGTATCTAATTAGTGTCACACCCCAAAACCAAGAACGGCGGAAATGTTCTGGGCCGGAGGACGTCATGTATAATATCAACAACAATGTAAAATAGTAAATAAGCAACAACATCATCCATTGCATTAATAATATAATAATTATACAAATATGTTCTGTCAAATTTTGATAAACACTAAAGCATAAATCAAAATGAAAGATAAGTCTTGAACAAGCTCCATCTTCCTTTCTCCTTGCATCGGTACCTGTCTATGATGACCTGAGGATACAAGTAATTTTGAAAGCGAGTATCAGCTTTGAAGCTGGTGAGATCATAAGTATTTAGTGTCTTATTTTGTATGTAAGAATTTGTAAGTGTATATGGATTGTAAGTGTTTGAAAAACCCTAGAATCCCGATGATTCCCTCTAGTATATGAAGGTGTCTTCTACCAAGACCTAACTGTTCTGTGTGTGTGTGTGTGTGTCTCTTGTAAGACGATGTATTTTCCAAAGTAGAACTATCATTATCCAAAAATATAGTTTGTACATTAATGTTTAAGTGAGGTTATCACTAAAAATATGTAATGGAAAAATCAATGTAGTACTATGGTGTAGTGTCGAACTACAACCATACCTATTACCTTAAATCTAGGGTAATACTTCCAAGTATTGTAGTATTTGATATAAATAACTACATCGATACTCAATTGCCTTATTTGAGGGATAAGGTATAATGTGATGTCTAGATCCCAGACTATACGCTCCCCTATCACAGGGATTTTGGGACCTACCCACGACCCCTGCATGAATGCAAGCCGTGAGCATCCACATTACTAATGATCATGTATACTCGATATAACTATCACAATTGCGGTGTGATTCATCAGTATAGTTAGATCCTGAACTGGTTTCGTGCTATAGCCCCTAGTGACGTCTATTCTATGTATATGTAAGTGTACTCATGTAAGTGTGATCATGTAATTGTACTCATGTAAGTGTGATCATGTAATAGTACAGTAGTGTACTGTAATGTTCTACGTGTGCTAGTTGTAATGTGTGTTCTCTCTGTCTAGCAAGTATAATAATGTAATCATTCTAGTATAGTTGTATATGTTCTCATCCTAGTATAGTTGTATATGTTCTCGTCCTAGTATAGTTGTATATGTAATGTACTGAAAAGTTCTAGAAAGTATTGACTCATGAATGAACTGACTCATTGTATGATATCGCGTTCTAGTAATTATTCTAGTATCTTCCTAAACTACCCATATGGTAGTTTACTAGTAATCTATCTGGTAAGTATGGACATGGATGTATACCCTCGCTACCCAAGGGCATATGTTAAACTAGAAGGACCTTTTATGAATATATATGTACACATGATATATAACTAATATTTAAACGACCTTCGGACGAATACCCGATATCCCACCAGACCACATCTCAAGGCGCGAAAAGGAAATAGGGTGGATAGCCTTCCTAAGTCTTTTAAACATTTCTTATATAACTATACATATAGAGGCATGCAATTTATAATATAAAATCATAAATAAGTTTTGTAAGACATTTGAAATATAAGTATTATTTTAAGTAAAGATCGACTTGATGTCAATCTATAAAACAATTTGAAGGCATAAGTTTAATAAAACAATTTAAGTATAAGGAAACATTTGTTTGAAACACAGTTGTAAATAAGTTTGAAAGGTAATGTACGGAGTAAGCTGTACAGTGTAAAAAGGAGTTTAAAACATATAAAATGTTTATAAAAAGTCATTTGAAGGAAACTGTTTGGTAAAACGGCTAATGAGTAGCCAAATCATTTGAATGTTGTATATTAATCACATGTGATTGATGTAATAAGTAATATAATCCTACTTACTAATCACATGTGATTGACATTATAAGTAGCATGATTCTACTTGTATCCCCCCCCCATAAAACATTTAAAAATAGTTTAAAACATTAGTTAAGGGGTATGAACTCTCTTGCAGTAAGTGAATGGAATTGAACGAACTTTTATCGTACAGAAGGATCGGACAAGTGCTTGGTGTCAAGTGGAGACTTAGACACACACAATGATCCTAATTACATATGAAAACATATGTATATACATAATTAGTGATTATAACACTAATTATACAAGTAATAACATTTAAGCGCGAGGAAAACACTTTTGGTCATGTTCCAGGAGGCTAAAGGGTTGCAACAAAGGAGTGCAATGCCCCTATTTGGAGTTTAAGGTCAAAAGACCATATTCATTGGAGTTTACGGCCCAGGGGAGTAAGATCCTGGCCATAAACTCTCAACCAAGTCTTGAAATGATGCTTACAATTACTACAACTCTAGTGGGAATTTATTCAAGGCTTATACAAGTGTTTGGGCACCAAATTGACTCCTTTGGGGAGTTTACGGCCCAAAGACCCTTTTCCCTTGGAGTTTACAGCCGTAAACTCCCTTAGGAGGGTGACTATGGTGCTTTCAAGTCTCAATAATAACTAGGAACAATTCTAGGCTTTTGCACTTGGCTTTGGAAGAGTTTATGGCACCATTTGGTACCATTTCTTGGAGTTTACGGCTACATAACCTTTTGGGTCGTAAACTCCCTCACACATGGGGTTTTAAATGTTTTAGCTAGTCCATAACTCATCTAGGTACATGCCCAAATTGTCTCATGGCCTAAGGAAGTGTTTAGGGTGTCCTTTGACCCCTTTATGGGAGTTTACGGCCCAAGAACCATTCTTGGCCGTAAACTCCTCAATACTTGTGCTTTTCTTATGTTTCTAGATCCTAAACACATTAAGGTATTTGCCAAAAATAGAGTCCAAGCCTTTGGGGGTGATTAGGGAACTTTTAGCCCTTGAAAAAGGGGTTTACGGCCCAAGAGCATATCCTTGGCCGTAAACTCCTAAAACTATATGGTTTTGATTGATTTCAAGCCTCTAACGTTCATACATAAAGTCCTTAACTAGTTGCCTAACAAGTAATTGGGACTAGATGGCCTTTAGGCCTTGTTTTGGAGTTTACACCCCAAGAACGTTCTTAGGTCATAAGCTCCCGGATCTTGTGTTTTGGACATGTAAATAATGTTATTAAGCATATCACAAGTATTAAAACACATCTAGGGAAGCAGACTCACAATCTGGGATGAAAACCCGAAGATCCGTGAGAGAGAAATTGGCTTTTCTCTAAAAGGAATTCAACTAATGAACCAATTTGGTTCAGGATTTTATTTATAGGCCTAAGATTTTTGGCAGAAAATATTTCTATTTTCGGAATGGATTCCAATGATCTAGGGTAATGGAATTTCAGTGTTGCACCAAATCCTAGTGCAACCACTCTCCTAATATCTCTTTAGGTGTAAAACCCTGAAACTGCCAAACTTATATTCTAAGTCTGATATTTTACTGTAACTGCTCTACTTCTATTGGATTGAAATGGTTTGATTAGAATGGAAAATTTCAGGTTGTCACAATTAGGACCTAGATTGATTATTTGGTAGGGACAATTGCTTCTATTCGCGAAAACACTCTGATACAAGTGTTTGGAGGGACCCGGGTGGCGTTTAAGGACGTGTATTGATGCGAGGGACTTAGGAAATGAGTTTACTCCCCAAGAGTAAACTTCTAAATAGTGTTTACGGCCTAAACACCCATTCCCCATGAGTTTACGGCCGTAAACTCATGGTGGGTGGTTTATGGTGCAATTTGGACTTCAAACACTTAGGGGAAAATTTCTAGGTTTGGTTTAAGGGTGTGGAATAAATTTTAAACACCAAAATGACACATTTTAGGGAGTTTACGGCCTAGCATGGTCTCATGGCCGTAAACTCCTATAAACCCATGAAAAGTTGTGTTTTTGGATTCCAAACTACTCACATGTGATTGCTAAAATTGTTTCAAGACCTTACATGCATTTGTTTGAAGTTTTGAAGGGGTTTTTGGATTTTACGGCCTATGAGACCCCTCTCATGGCCGTAAACTCTCTTAGAGAGTATTTCTATGTGTTTTAAAGCCAAAAACTTGTTTGTATGGACTTCTAAAATTTCCTTAAAGCCTTGAAATGAATTTGGGACACATTATGACACACTTTTTGGAGTTTACGGCCATGGGACACATGTTATGGCTGTAAACTCTTAAAATGAAGGGTTTTGATGTGTTTAAGGCCCTTAAACTATTTTTGGCTGGTCCTATGATTTATTCCAAGGCTTTTGGTGGTGTTGGATGGCTTTCTAACACCTTAGAAATGAATTTGCACCATGTTTCATGAAGTTTACGGCCCAAGCACAAGCCTTGGCCGTAAACTCATATAAATCCCCCGAAAATCATGTTTAAAGTGTCCAAATGCTAATACTAATATTCTATAATTCATATCCAAGCCTTATTAATGATTTGGAAGGGTTTAAGGTCAAGAAAACCCCATAAATATGAGTTTACGGCCCAAGCTTGTGCTTTGGCCGTAAACTCCTTCTAATCCATCAAAAACCATGCTTTAAATGTTATAAGTCCTTTCCATGAAGCCATTAAGCCATATCTAAAGTCCAAAATTGCTTAGGAGGGGTTTAAAGGCATTAAAACCCACTTATTATGAGTGTACGGCCTAAGCTCCTTCCAGGTTCGTAAACTCATATACTAGGTCTTAAATCATGATTAAATCTCGAATTTGAAGGTCAAAGATGCTATACATTAAGGTTAGGAAGGTACCTTAGGGATTTGAGGCCTTAAAATTGAGTTTTGGACCCTTAAACTTGGATTTTAGGAGAGAGGTTACAGAGAGAGTAGAGAGAGAGGGAAAAAGCTTCAAATGAGTGCTTAAACATGTTTATATAGGCCCTAAAACTTGGACACGGTGGAATTCTACCCGATATCGGCATTAAACGAGGCTTTAGGTCGCACCCGATTAAGTTTCCGTCACCCGGCGGGGACGTTTCTAAAACTTATGGAATAAATATTTTGGGCTAATTACATGAGTTCCTAAGTGGTTTAGACACTCATTAAATTATAATAAACATACAAGTTTAAATAATTTAACCCAAAGTGAAAACGGAACGAATTTGATAACGGCGAATTTTTCGGGTAGAATGGGTTTTGGCGATGAACAACTTCGGGTTGTTACAACTATAAACCCTAATTATAGCATAAAAGTAATCATATTAACATAAGAATGGGTTTAATATATTACCTTGATTGTTATGTATTAATAACAATCCAATTCCTCCTTGTATTGACTTTAGAAAGCTTAGAGTCACAAATGTCACTCCTCTAACGGTTCACAAACACCAAGAGCAAGAGGATTAAGATGAGAGAGGATGGAGGCTGCCCTAAAACGTCTGAAACCCTAGAAGGATGCTTAGCCACGTTTTTGGGTCATAAGGGATATATATATATATATATATATATATATATATATATATATATATAGTTAGGCTATTAGGGTTATCTAACAAGGAAACCCTAAATTGGATGCTTAAGCTCTAAGCAACCCATATATTCCTTTCCTTAAGGCCTTGGACGATTTCCTCGTGGGCTTTCCCATAGAATTCGTCCACTCCTTAATATAAGGCAATCCATAGCCCAAATTGCAATTATCTTATAATTACAATTCCAGTCCCTTAAGTTTAATTAATCTCTTTTAGTCACAAAACTAATTGCCAATTAATTATTGACTAATATTAATTAAACAATATGATTTCTCCTTTAATATATTATTCTCATAATATATTAATAAATCATATTTAATCCTTTCTCTACATAATTCATCCTATCAAGTTGCTTTGGTGAAGGCAATCCAAAAGGACCATGCACCATCGGGTCAAGTACATACCAAAATAGTTATGGACTTAGACACTAATCCAACACCACATACTCCAACTCATCCTAGGAACTCCCACTCTCGCTGCTGATTTTCATACACATAAAATTTATACCCATTCTAGTATCCCACGCTTCCTAGGCTACAAGGCATCATATATCAAGCCAATCTATGAGTGACTAATCAGAACTAGCATGCAAGGCTACAAGCTAATATAGTAGGCATACATGGTATCTCTCCTAGCAATTTATCATGAAAACACTGAGTAGATCCTCATCTCTAACTAGCATGCGATTCACATATTCATAAATCAAATCATATCAGATAACATGTATGGGTATTTTAGAAAAAAATTACTTGAGCTCGGCTGATTTCACGCACCACACCCTTTCTTATCTTACAAAACTCTTTTTCGAAAAGTATTCTTCTTCTTGAAAACTTTACCAAATCCTCAGTTTGAGTTCAGACACACTCGAGAGTATGTACGAATCACTCAAACAAAGGCTCGGATACCAACTTGCAATGTCCCAAAAATAAGACCCGAAAATTTTCATTGTTAAATTAATAAAATAGTAAATGATATCATTTTCCCAAAAGAAAGGTAATCAAAGTTTTATCAATACATTCTCATTATCAGAGAAAATCATAGAATGCGGAATCGAGTAGTGTGTGCTTTGCAATCATCCCGAGCTCTTCCCTTTGAAAACCAAAGTACCTAAAACATAAATTGAAATTTGTAAGCAGAAAGCCTCGTGATTTCCCTAAAATACCACATACCATACATACATAAATAAACAAATAATAGGCCCCACCATGTCGTCGGGCCCTGCCTGGCATCGAGCCCTGCTCGGTATACAAATCTGCCAGTTATGGGCCCTACCATAAAGCTTAATAATGCAAGGGATTAACCTAAGTTTCCAATGCTCATATCTATCCCAAAATTTCAATAGCTTAATACATTCAACTATTTTTTCTTCGATTCCAAGATTTCCAATGCTCATATATGTCCCAAAATATGATCTAGAAGGATAAAGTTACCAACTTTATCCATTGGGACTACCCAAAAGGTCCAAAACCAAATCATAAAGCTTAATAATGCAAGGTATTAAGCAATAAGCCATTAATCCTTAAATTACAAATTCCATCCTTTATAGAAGTGATTCTAACACCAAAAACTTCCCAAAGTTTGGTGCTTTCTAGACATACACAATCAATGCATGTCTTGAACCCATATTATGTCAAAATAAGGATATATGACCTAATCTCTAAGCATGACTTTAAAACTTGATTATAATCCAGATCCAAGACACTAATAGATCACATTGACATGTGGATTCATAAAGTTGCAAATTTTATGAGGCCTAACCATTCCAACATTCAAGAACGATAAACTAAAGTGACAAAATTGAATATATATCAACTAATAACGATAAAAATCGAGTCTTGGACACTTACAAAGATCCAGAAGAGTGTCAAGGTGAAGAATTGAGAATTTCTTGCTTGATCTTTGCTTCCTTCCTACTCCTTCTTCTTTCTTTATCTTCAAAAAGCTCCAAACTAGCTAAAAATTGGTGGAGTTTGATTAGGGTTTGCAAGGAACGATTTGGTGGAATGGAGGCTTTTGAGGGGGCGACTATGACGGGTTAAGGGTCTTCACCACACCGTGGCCAAAAAGAACTCATACACAAATCGGGAATAATTTCTTACATTGAATTGAGTTTTACAGAAATCACAACTGAGAGAATTTAAGACTTTAAAGGATGGTGGAAGAGTGAAGTATGGGAATAATGCAATTGGATAAATCAAAGGATATAGAACGATAACAAATGCCGAATTCCCAATTCGTAAGCTAGTTTATGTAGAAAGTTGCATAATCTAATTTGTCTTTATTAACTTGTTATAGGTACATGTCTAAAAGTTTCTTTTGACTAAGAACTTTAAGAAATTATGCACAAAGAATTGAAAAAAAAATGTGAGAAAAAAGAAAAAGGTTAAATGTATCCTCTCAACTTCAATCCTATTTAAGGAAAACCTTCTATGTGATTACTTGTGAAACAATCATCAAATGAGTGTTGGGTATGGCAAAGGAGACTTTCTCATCTAAACTTCAAAGACATTAACAAAAAATTTCTTGGAGATTTGGTTAGTGGTCTTCCCATTCTCAAATATAATAAAGAACATTTATGTTCTGATTGCAAGCTAGGAAAGCAAAGTAGGAAAAGTCATTCTTTAGTCATGAACAACAAGATAAGTGAAACAGTGGAATTAATACATATCGATCTTTGTGGTCCATCATCAATTGAAAGCATTGGCGGTAAAAAAAATTAGTTATTGTTTATGATTTTCACATTTCACTTGGGTATTCTTCCTTAAACAGAAATCTGAAACGACAAAGAAGATGATTGATTTTATCATGAAATTGAAATTCTATTGTGAAAGCATGTTTGAAACATTCGAAGTGATAATGGAACGGAGTTTAAGAATCATGTTGTTGATGATTTCCTAACAAACAAAGGAATAAGTCATCACTTTTCTTCTTCGCATACTCCACAACAGAATGGTGTAGTTGAAAGACAAAATCATTCTTTGTGTGAAGTTGCAAGAACTACGTTGTCCATCCCAAAATTTCCATTATATTTTTGGGATGATGCAGTTGCAACCGCTTGTTTTGAACAAAATCATTATTATATTAATAAATGCTTTTTGATTACTCCATATGAGATTTTAAATAATCGTAAACGTAACGTGGAATTCTTTCATGTTTTTGGTTCCATGTGTTTTATCTTTAACTCCAAAGAGCATCGTAACAAGTTTGACACGAAAGCTGATGAAGCAATATTTTTAGGATACTCTCTTACCTCAAAAGCATATTGTGTTTTGAACAAGAAGTCAAACACAACAGAAAAAACTTACTATGTTACCTTTGATTACAAATATGTGAAATCCATTCAGAAAGAAGATGTATCAATTGGATAAATTCTTCCGAAATCGTGCAATCAAACAACTCCTCTCATGAATTTTTATGGGGGAGTTTTTGATTTGCTTGATAAACCTGGAAAAGCAATATCATCTGAAACCAAAGGAACTTACAATAATGGTGATGAATTATTAAAATTGGTTGATGTAGTGCTACAACATGTTGAAACTTCAGAAGAAAATGTTGTTTCCAACATTTGTTCTTACGAGGGGGTGTACAAAATGTTTATTCTCCTTCTACTTCTAATTCAACTCATATATAGTTCAAAATATTACATAATCAACTGAACGAAATATTAATAATTTCGTGTAGGAGGACATTTAAAATCCAATGTTCCAGGGATAGTTCAATTCCAACTTTTCAAGAAGACAAAATTTTAAAAATTAAAGACGATTCTCAATCAGAAGTTGAAGAAATCTTATGATCTAGAGTATCCTCCATTGACTAAATGGACTATAGATCATCTACGAACTCAAGTCATTGGGGATAATTTTTTTGGGTGTTTTACTCGTTCGCAACAAAATGAGAAACAAGCGTCCTTGAATGCTAATCAAGAATTTTGCTTGTCTAATTCCTTCATATCTAAAATCGAACTTAAAACTATTAAAATAGCTCTTGATCAAGCAGATTAGGTCAAATATATGCAAGACGAATTGTATGAGTTTGAGAGAAACAAGGTCTAGAGATTAATTCCAATTCAAAAGAATGCATCATTTGTTGTGCTGAAATGGTTTTTTCAAAACAAAATGCATAAAGAAGGAAATGTAGTTCGTAATAAAGCATGACTTGTGATCAAAGGATATTGTCAAGAAGAAAGAATAGATTATGAAGAAAAGTTTTTTCCCATAGCAAGACTAGAGTTAATTCTCATCTTTTTAGCTTATGTTGCGTACAAAAAATTTGAAGTGTTTCAAACGGATATGAAGTGCGCATTTTTTTAACAGAGAACTTGAAGCAACCGTTAATGTTGAACAACCTCCAAGTTCCGTAAATGTGAAATTTCCAAGTCATTTGTTTATGCTAGATAAAGCATTGTATGGTTTGTAGCAAGATCCTCGTGCATGGTACGAAACTCTGACTAGATTCTTAAAAAAATAAAAATTTAAACAAGGTTTATTTACTCCTACTTTCTTTCATAAGAAATCAGGATAACATTTGATGATTGTTCAAACTTATCTTGATGACATCATTTTTAGTTCAACTGATCCTAATATAACTGTTGAATTTCGTAAGTTGATGGAAATTAAATTCAACCAGGAATCTTATACTAAGAATTTACAATGCTAAATTTAGTACTAATGGTGATTCGAAAGTTCAATTTTCAATGGAATTTGGGACAAAGCTCGCTCCTTCTCTTGACACACCTGTCATATGTCTTACGTTATCCAGGCAGATGATTGGTTGTTAATGGTATCTAACTTCTAGCCATCCATAACTTATATATTGTTAAAACCATGTCTATTAAATATATAGTTATATAAGTACGGATTGAAGGACTTAGGACTGCTAACTCACTTTATTTCCTATTCCTTATTCGGTTGTGAACTTAGAGTACCCTGTTGTTTGTCCGAGTGTCGTTGGATCCTTAATTATATATTATGTATATATGTATATATATAAAAACTTTTATCTCAATTCAATACATTCAGTCATAAAAACGATTCTACTAGTAACTATAATAGGTATAGTTAGGGTTATACTACTCATTACTACTAGTCAAATGAAGCATACAAAGCGTCAGTTCATTCGTCAATCAATACTTATTATTATGAGAAACTATATGCAACGCCCGGGTTTCAGGGCTAAGCATATTTGTCAATGTAATAGTCTAGGTCAATGCTTGTAACTCTTTTTGAAGTAATAAAGATGAAATATTTTAGTATTATGTGAATTATGTGCTTATTATTTAATTATAAATGTATAATTAATAAAGGATAAAAATAAGCGTCAAAATTAAAGTATGCAATAAGCCCGATATCTTTATATAAAGTTATAGTAAAAAGACAGACAAAAACAGAGTCCGTATGTAGAAGTTATGAATTTTATGCGGACGTTTAACAGTATAATCTCCTTGTACTGTTAAATTAGTGATCGGTCGAGAATTAGCCGATGTAGTCAAAATGAAAGTTGTATATCTTATTATTACCTACGCGTGGATATAAAGAACGTCAAAAACAGAGGTCGTATGTGAAAGTTACGGATTTTAGAAGTCGGAAGTGTGTTGTGCGAAAATGGGTGATGTGGCACAATCTTGGTCATTGCTTTCTCCCCGAGGCTTGCCACCAGATGCTGACATGTGGCACCAAGTTCAGCCACATTTCACCCTATAAATACCACCTCTCCCACCCTCATTTTCTTCACACCTTTCCCATTCTTTCTTCTCTTTACTCTCTCAATCTATATAGAACGTCTCTCTAGCCCCGAAACCCCCGAAAAGCCTAGGGAACCTTCCTAGCACGAGGTGGAAGCCCCGGAGTGCTCGACGGCTACGAGAAGAAGAGCTTTTCGGCTCAGGAACGCTGCTCCAAGCAAATCCTGGTTTTCTATAAAACCCGCTGTAAGTGAGCTACGCCTACACTATTTTTAATATAGGTTTTATTTAATTATAGTAACGTTATTAGGAACTTATAATAAATACTTGGGCTATTATTATGGGTTATATAAGTATTTTATTAACGCTTATATAATAATAATAATAGCTAGACTATTAATTAGTCTTGGCGAATAATAGACTAAACTCTAGTGGTAATAATACTAGGTTTCGCCGAAGAAAATTCTTTTTAAGAAGCGAAGCGCTGTCTGAGTTCGGAATCACCACCTTTTCAGGTGAGTGCATAGTTACTTTCATCTTACACATAGATATGAAGTATTTTATATATTACGTGCTATGTGTGCATATTATCTGCATACTTTCTATCGATGTTGGATGAATGTTTTTATACAAGTTTTAAATGATTTAAACTGTATATGTATTTTATATATACAAAAATGTTGGGGTAAAACATGTGTAGATGTAATAAGACGATGTGTGATAAAATGATGAGAAGCCTCGATGTTGATGTTGTTGATCCAGTCATCTAGCAGAGTATAGATTATGACCACGGACTCTTCTAGACAGTCCAGTGGAACGATGGCAGGCTCGCAACCTGTAGGTGTTTGTGAACGATGTGTTCACCGGTGTACTCCATCCCCCACATGGTTGCCTTTAGGACATTTATTGTTGAGCAACCCCCTTAGCTGTAGTGTCCATCCCGATGATGATCCTTAGGATAGGTCCCTTATGATAGGTGTTTAGGGACGTAATGTGAGGATAACGGGAACGGGTAATCGGGTTATTGTTGATTGATGGAATTAATAAACTTATTTATTGTGGGTTGAAAACCCTATGTGCTCACCAGGCTCCCAAGCCTGACCCACTCAGTTTTATGTATTACAAGTAGTAGCGCTTGAGCATAGATATGATGTTTGCACGAGGGATTATGGATATAGGCCTGTAGATATGAAATAATGTAGTAAGGCTTATATTGTATTGTTTATGCTTTTAATCTGTACGAGCATGACATCCCAAGTCTTTTAATGAAATACATTTCTATGTAAATGCTTTTGATAAATCTTTATCATATTTTGTTTTGGGACAAATTCCGCAACACTTTTATTTAAAATGGTACTCTGATTTTTAAACAAAGCATAAACAAAATCAGTCTTTTATGGCCGTGATTTTGGGGATGTCACACTATACAACTATACTATGATGAGAAACTAAGGGAAAATACTATTACGAGAAACTATATAACTATACTATGATAAGAAACTAAGAGAACATACTATTATGAGAAACTATACAACTATACTATGATGAGAAACTAAGAGAACTTACTATTATGAGAAACATTACATATACATTTACAACTAAACAGAAGGAACATACACCAACTTAACAATTAGAATATGAGATTTACATCTACATGGCACAGATTCCACAGTTGTCATGTTAGTAACCAAAGTCTCCTAGATGGAGACCTGGCATTGTGTGTATAGATCTATACGTGACAGACTATCCCGCACCTCGACTGTTAGCTACAGTCCCCGACCAACCAAGCCAAGGAGGGACAAATGTCACATTTATTTCGACGTCATTCATCTTCGTGTTCTACAGTTGTCAATCAGTATGGTTACAAATCTCACCTTATCTTATAATTAATTGGCTTTAAGATAAGTAATACTAAGGCAGTTTCCACATACAAACTACAGTACCATATGATTTTCCCATTACATTCACTTTGTGATCTTTTCATGTAAACGGTAATGTTAAAACTATATTTTGTTAATGATAGTCACACTTAGGAAAAGTACACACTTTTACAAGAAACGAACATCCAAAATAGTCAGGCCTTGGTAGAAGGCTACTTTTAGTAGAAAATATAGGATTTTCTAGGAATTACAAACATTTAAAAACATTCACATACTTTTACTACAATGTTTTACAAACTCATATTTCAAACACTATTACAAACATTTTGATGCAAACAATGACACTAAAATACTTATGAGCTCACTAGTTCTAATGCTGATAAACTCTTTCAAAATAACTTGTATTCTCAGGTCAGCAGAAGATAGGTACCGAGGCCAGCTTTTGAGAAGATGGAGCACATACAAGACTCATCTTTTATTTTGATTCATATTTTGGTGTCTTGTAAACCACAAAACACACTGGTAAAAAATATATATTTAATATAATGGATGATGTTGTTTACTTGTATACTATTATACTGTGTTGTGATACTATACATGACGTCCTCCATCTTAGAACGTTTCCGTCGTTCTCGGTTTTGGGGTGTGACAGATTGATATCAGAGCATCATTTATAGTAAATGTAGTATATCAACCCATAAAAGATATACTAACTATAAACACAATAGGATTAAAATACTCTGACCAAGAGTTTATACTTTTAAATAATAAAATATTTAACTAAGTATACATGCCTGCATTCATACTAAAATCAGTGTAACTAGGACAAAACAAAAATATTACGATTGTTGAACAACACAATTAGGCTTAGAGACATATAGTCAAATCTGGGAGGATGTAGCCTGATCAACTATATTTTACGAGGAGTGACTAATATGTGCCTAAGAATGGTTGTGGTGTTGCAACAAGTCTAAAAACTTACCAACACTACTACAATGAAAGCACTAGAACAGAACATAAGTCTAAAATACTATAGGAGTATTTTATGTTACTATAATTACTTATTTGAGAACTAAAAAGGCCTGTATCAAGTAGATCAATAGTTGATAAGTGTATACGCTAAGGTTATATGAAATTAGGTGTTATATACTGAGAATCTGCGATCTTTTCTTTACTTCCAGTTCCTTGTTTGGTTGTGGATTTGGAGTTAGGGTTAGTTATTCGAACATCTATCCTGCTTTGATTTCATTTAACTGGTATGCGCTATGCAAGTATAGATGTAACTGATAAAGATTATCTTATATTACCTTAAGTAGTACGCCTATTTAAATAAGATTCTTATACCCCATTTCTCGCATAGATATCATGGATGGATTCTATCATCATGGCGACCTGTACTTCCCAAACCAAGGCAATGTTGGATGGCTTATGGAAGAGCCCGAAGATGAGCACCCAATTCCTTTGGATGATCACCAAGTAGAAGGCTTCTCGAATGGATCCGACTCCGAGCCCGAAGTCAAAAACCAACCCCCTGTGGCTCCGGTTCGAAATCCTAACCCCCGTTAGGCTTTTCAAGGCCCGACGCCTACATGGGTGGAATGCATAGAAACATGGGGTGAAGAGAAAAATCAACCCATGCCATTCAATGGACATCGAAGATTTTATGACACGAGTGAAGGAGGAACAGTGGACAGAGTCTTGCCAATCCTGGTCTGAATAGTTGCCCGCAACGAAATCCAGGGCAGGACAGCTCTCCAAAGCATCACAGAGGTTTATGCAAATGCAATGATGCATTCCATTCGCACCAGCCACCTAGAGCATGCTCGAGACAGGTCTGCAATGGACCACAAGACCCTGCTTCAAGCACTATCTAAGACTCAGGCTGAAGTCATAAAGCTCCGGGTTCCCCAGAGAGTCTACGAACGGCACCTTCTCGACGTGGAACATCAACTAGTAAACCTTAGGGTTCGCCTGAGGAACGTCCGCCGCCACCGTTAGAAGATGTCTAGCACATCTTTTCTTTTGATTTAGGGACAACCTTTTCTTACACGTGCTCTAGGTAGCACTTGTCTGTAAATTATCCTATCTTTTAGTACACCATCTAGTCTATTAAACTGTCAATATTTTCCCCTCGTATGGTTGATGTAGTACGCTCTGTTAGGTCATTTTTCTAGAAATCATTTACATTAGTAATACCAACAATATTGACAGTTTTAAACCTATTAGAAAGTCCATACTCTTAAGTTTTCAGACTCTATTGTTGTATCTCTATTTAACTCCTACACTGATTCTAATGTTTGGGCTATGGAGCATTAGTCCATGAATCACTCTCATCATACTTTTCAATTGATTCTTACTATCATCCTCATTATTATAAGCTTGCAGTAAAAGATGCCTCTCTGCCCGCATCCTACCAAAGGCATGCCGGTAAATCAAACACCACCTCCTCCGCTAATCGATATGACAACTCTTAATGTTGCAGTAGTTGCGGCTGTGGCTATGGTCATGGATCAATATCACTCTACAGGTGCCAGCAGAGGTGGAACACCCATTAATTCTTCCCAAGGAGAAATCCCTGTGCGCTCGAGAGAGTGCTCGTACAAGGACTTCACCAACTGCAAGCCAAAGTCCTTCAGAGGGACTGGCAGAGTCATTCCCCTCTTACAATGGTTCGAAAAGACAGAGTTGATCTTAAAGATCTGCTCCTGTCTAGCAGGGAGCAAGGTCAAGTTTGCTGCTTGTACCTTCAAGGACAAAGCCCTCACATGGTGGAATAGCCATGTCAAGTCACTAACTCTCATAGTGGCAAATGAGATGGGCTGGGAAACCCTGAAAGAATTCATGATTGATGAGTACTGCCCGAGGGGAGAAATCTAGAAGTTGGAATAGGAGCTATAGAGTCTAACCATGAAGGGATCCAACATAGTTGCGTATACCGCCAGATTCAGTGAATTGGTGGCCCTCAGTCCCAACATGGTTCCTACTAAGGGAAAGAAAATCAAAAGGTACATCTGGGGGTTGGTGCCTCCGTATCAGGGAAATGTCTTATCTTCACACCCTGCTACCTTTGACAGTGCCAAAAGATTGGCACAACAACTCGTCGATCATGGAGTCCAATCCCTGTCATCGACAACAACCTTGGCCATCTCAAAATCTTCCAAACCCTATGACTACAAGAGAAAGTTCTGGGATAACAAGAAGAAACAAAAAGCTACCAAAAAGCAACAGGTTGTGGCGGTTCATGCCGCAATAGCACCTATCGCTACGGCTCTGGTGAAGAAATAGTCTGGAAACTTGCCTAAGTTCAATAAATGCAGTTTCCACCACAATGGACCCTTCCGGGAAATGCAGTGCTCCAACTGCAACAAGAAGGGACACATTGTCATCTTCTGTAGATCCCCGGCAAGACCAATCAACCATGTCCCTTGTGCTGGTGTGACTCAGTCATGCTATGGATGTGGCAAAGTGGGCCACTACAAAAGTGACTGTCCCAAAACAAGAAATACTAGTGGAGCGGGAAGAGTTTTAGATATAGGCCATGAGGAAGCAGTTGTTGACCCTACGGTGGTGACCGATAAATTTCTCCTTGAAAACTCTTATGCATGCATACTGTTTGATAGTGGAGCGGAGAGAAGATTCAGAAACCATAAATTTGCAGGCTTACTTAAACAACAACCATGTGCACTTAAAGAACCATTCATTGTAGAAATGGCTAATGGGAAGACTGAGAGCACTAGTAGCATATACATAGGATGTACTCTAACTCTAGATAACCATTCATTTCCAATCGACCTCATTTCGGTCTCAATTAAAAGCTTCGACGTCATCATTGGCATGGATGGGTTGAGTCTTCATCGTGCCGACATTATGTGTTACAAAAAAGTTGTAGGCCTTAATCTTCCGTCTAGCGAAATTCTCATCATCTACGGCTACAAACCCGGCATGAGTCTTCGTATCATCTCAAGTATTCAAGCACAGAAGTATCTACGTAAAGAATATCGTGCATTCGTAGCTCACATTGTCGATACGAGCCCAGAAATGAAAGAACCAAAGAACATTCTGGTAGTGAGCGACTTTCCCGACATCTTTCCAGAAGAACTACATGGGTTACCTCCACAACATCAAGTCGAATTCAGGATCGACTTAGTTCTAGGAACTATCCCAGTAGCCAAATTGCCCTACCGATTAGCACCAGCCGAGATGCAATAACTATCTTGTCAACTTAACGAACTACTCAACAAGGGTTTTATTGGACCAAGCTTTCCGTATGTGTATAGACTACAGAGAACTCAACAAGCTGACTGTCGAAAATCGTTACCCTCTGCCTCGCATAGACGATTTATTTGACCAACTGCAAGGGGCGGGTTACTTTTCCAAGCTTGTTCTAAGATCCGGATATCACCAGTTACGAGTGCTATAGGAGGATGTTCCGAAGACAGCCTTTCAAACTTGTTACGGACATTACGAGTTCGTGGTGATGCCATTCGGAATGACCAATGCGCCCGCGGTATTCATGGACTTGATGAATAGAGTATGCCATCTTACTTGGATGAATTCGTCATCATCTTCATTGATGACATACTGATCTACTCTCGAAGTTAGGATGAGAATGGAGATTACCTACGACAAATTCTAGGAAATTTACAAACGGAAAAGCTCTATGTGAAGTTCTCTAAATGTGAATTTTGGATCCGAAGAGTCGAGTTCTTAGGACACGTGGTTAGTGAAGAGCAAATCCACGTGGATCCTTCCAAAATTAAAGCCATTGAGAATTAGTCAGCACCAAAGACGCCTATAGAAATTCAACAACTCCTAGGTCTTGCTGGCTACTACCGCAGATTAATACCAAACTTCTCTCTGATTGCGAAACCTCTTACTACATTGACCCAGAAAGATGTGGCCTTTGACTGGGAAGAGAAACAAGAAAAAGCGTTTCAAACACTGAAGCGAGCCTTATGCACCGCACTGATACTATCCCTCCCCGAAGGGATAGAAGACTTCGTGGTATACTGTGATGCATCCAACCAAGGGCTCGGTTGTGTTCTGATGCAATGAGGTAAGGCCATCGCCTCTGCCTCAAGACAGCTAAAGGCACACGAAATTAACTACACCACACATGATCTTGAGCTGGGGGGCACTTGTGTTTGCCTTGAAGATCTGGAGAAAATATCTCTATGGTATAAAGAGCAACATCTTTACAGATCAGAAGAGTTTACAACACATATTCGATTAGAAGGAGCTCAACATGAGACAACAACGATGGGTCGAGCTACTCAATGACTACAAATTCGAAATTCGTTATCATCCGAGTAAAGCCAACGTAGTAGCAGACACCCTAAGTCGGAAAAAATATTCTGGTCGAAGGGTCAAATCACTGACGATGACCATCCATTCACACTTGTTGACACAGATAAAGGAGGCTCAAATTGAAGCCTTGAAACCTGAAAACGTGGCAGTGAATCCCTTAGAGGAATGGATAAGAATTTAGAAGCCAATGGTGGCGGAGCCTTATATTTCATGGACCAGATCTGACACCAAAACACGGTGGCTTCCGAGACTTGGTCATGACCGAGGCACACAACACTCTATATTCTGTCCACCCAGGCTCATATAAGATGTATCTGGATCTTAAAAATTTATACTAGTGGCCTAACATGAAAGCAGAGATTGATACCTTCGTGAGTAAATTCCTTACTTGCTCAAAGGTCAAGATCAAATAATAGAAACCCTCTGGTTTACTACAACAACCGGAGATACCATAATGGAAGTGGGAGCAGATCACTATGGATTTCATAACCAAGGTTCCCAAGACAACGGGTGGACTTGATACCATATGGGGCATCGTCGATAGATTGACGAAGTCTGCACACTTCCTGCATATCAAAGAAACCGACAAGATGGAGAAGCTTATGAGAACATACATTAGGGAATTCGTACGACTGCATGGTGTTCCTATATCCATTATCTCTGATAGAGATAGTAGACTCACTTCGAGGTTCTGTCAGTCACTACAAAGTTCCCAAGGAACAAGACTAGAGATGAGCACAGCCTACCATCCTCAGACCGACGGACAAAGTGAGAGAAGCATCCAAACAATGGAAGACATGTTGAGAGCCTATGTGATCAACTTTGGGAAGGCATGGGATACTCACTTACCCGTTGTTGAATTTTCCTACAATAACAGTTATCACACGAGAATCAAGGCTGATCCAATTGAAGCCCTCTATAGCCGAAAGTGCAGATCCCCTCTGTGTTGGGCTGAAGTGGGCGACACCCAATTAGCTAAAGGACGAGTTCCTGACCACACTCTCACAGGTCTGGAAATCATTCAGGAAATGACAGAGAAGATCGTTCAGAATCTTGAACGATTGAAAGCCTCTAGAGACCGACATAAAAGCTACGTAGACAAACGAAGGAAACCTTTGGAATTCTAGGTGGGCGATCGCGTTCTTTTGAAAGTCTCACCCTAGAAGTGCTTGATATGCTTTGGAAAGCGTGGAAAGCTCAATCCAAGACACATAGGTCTTTTTGAGATTCTCGTTAGAATCAACCCTATAGCTTACAAACTCAGCCTACCCCGCAAACTTAGTAATGTAAATTCTACCTTCCACGTCTCGAACTTGAAAAAGTGCCTATTCGATGAGACTCTTGTAATCCCACTCAACGAGATCGAGGTCAACGAGAGCCTTAACATCGTGGAAGAACCTATGGAGATCATGGACCATGAGGTCAAGCAAACGAAGCAAAGCTGCATACCAATAGTGAAGATTCGCTGTAATACCAAGCAAGGACCAGAATTCACTTGGGAGCACGAGGATCAAATGAACTTGAAATATCCTCACCTTTTCACCTAGTTATTTGTAACTACTTACCCTCTTAAATTCTAATTTCGGGACAAAATTCCCTCTAACGGGGGGATGATGTGAGAACCCGAAATTTTTAACTTTTACATCCTCCATCTTATAAAATTTAGCCTCGTTTTGCTATTTTAGAATGTAGTTTTGGGTCTATATAAGTGTATTAGGCTTAGTATAATCAAGATATGAGTCTTAGGAAGGGTTAGAATGTGTGTAACATCGCAAAAACAGGCGAAACACACCAAGCAAGGTTTGTGCGAGTGCAAACCCCCTAGCCACACACTCCTACCTATATAAGTCAGCCTTAGTCATTTTTGAACCCATTCCCACTCCTTCAAAGCTGGAACACGTTTTCTATCAAGTATCATCCATATCTTCATCTTGTTCTTCATAAAAGTAAGTAATACTTCCTTCGAGTTGTTGATACTTGAACTTATCAAGCCTTCTTCCCTAATTTGGTCCATGAAATCATGCTTTTGGTGTTAGATCTTCAACAACACTAAGAACACCAAGAACACATCCTAAGTTTTGGACCCTAAATCACCCTTTTATAGCCTGTGTAACATGTATATACTTGTTATAAATTGTTTTAGGCCAAGAACACTTGAAGATATACCTGAAAAACGTCATTTCTCATGATCTTCAAGTGTGTATGGTTGCACACACCAAGTGTACGACCGCACACACACCCTGGCCGCACACATACCCTGGCCACACACACACCAATATGGTGTATTTTCACCATATACTCCATTGTATAGCCATACAACCCTTATAAACAATCATATGTGATTGTAACACTTCAATATAAGTGTATACTAGTCCCTAAAGTGGTCCCAATTCATTAATTAGTTGTTACAAACACTAATTTTATACATACGTATGTCATTATCTGGTTAATAGGATTTCTTTGTGCTCAAGTCCACAATTGACACTCAACCTCCTAAACCGATCCTACCGTCGCATCACTCACTAAAGGTGAGTTCATACCCCTTAATCAAGCTTTTAAATGATTTTAAATGCTTTTATAGTGTCATACCCCAAACCGGAACGGCGGATGACTTCATGTGATAACGTAACAAATGAATACATAGTAAAGAAAACAATACAACCATCATATATATAATTGAAAGTTTACATTCTTTTAAAGAGTACATGTTCAAAATCAATTACAATATGATGTCGAAATATGAAATTAAACTGGCGTCGCAACTTCCCTTCTCCAAAACCTGTTTGTTACATGTACTTACTGAATCCCTAGGATATACAAGTAGTTTTGAAAGAGTAGATCAACATTTAAGCGGGTGAGTTTCATAAGTATTTAATGACAATGTTCGTATGAAATGAAATGTTTTTGTTCTTATTTGTTTGTTCCTAGAAAATCCTATATTTTCTACTAGTATAAATGTAGCCTTCTTTCAAGACCAATGTTTGTTTCTAGTAAATGTATGTACGTATAAAATTTCTAATATATCTAAAAAACCCCATAAATCATTGTGTTTTTAATACTCTATGTGAGTTTTATAACCATGCTATTGACTAGAAATGCCTATACACAACGTTATTCAGGCGTTGGGATGTTCTGATGTTTGTCACCCCAAATGGTGGACTGTAGCTAACAGTTAGGGCGCGGGTTGTCAAGCCTGTATAGATCTATACACAAACACCATGCTCCCCCTCCAAGGGATTCTGGTATATAATACAAGACTTAAAATGTGTACTCGAAAGTACGTGAAGTTAATGTCTCACAAAACATAGTATAAAATAGATTTACGTGTGAAAACGTTCGTTCGTTATTGTATATGAAAGTAGCTTCTTGAAATAGTATTTCCGTGTATGTAAAAGTTCGTAGTATTCTCGTAAAACTATACCTATTATAGTTTCCTAAAAGTGTGTTTCGTTTGTATAATAAACCCTTAGTGAAAATGTTTACTTTTTATGAAAAGTGTAGTTTTTGTAGTGCCAAAACCGACGCATAGAAATGTAGTATAAGCAAAGTATCTGATTTATATAAATACATAAATCGTTTCTCATTTCCAAAAGAGAAAATGTTGTCATGGTATAATTTGCATATGAAAGTTTCCCTATAATAGTTTTAAATCACATATGATTCCTTTGATAAAACGCGTATAGTTAAAGTTTATATAACACACGATAATAATCGAGTGTTTTACTTGTATTCCTCCCCTTAAAAGTATGTAAAAGTACTCATACAACATTTAAAACTGTGAATTATAGGGGTATGAACTCACTTGTAAGATCGGAGGTTGCGAGATGAAAACCGGATAGAATTTCGGCTCGAGAAAGTGGATTTCCTCGGGATTCTCGGGAATCTCGGGAGCACAAACGACCTTCGGGACTTGAGCAAAGTGATCGGGGCTTCGGGGTAGCACGGGCACGGAAAATGAGGCAAGAACGTAAGAGAAATGAGAGAAATGGTGTGATTTTCCCGGAACCCTCGCATCGCTTTTATAGGGGCTGGGAACCGACCTCGTACGCTGTGCGTACGCGTGCGTCATGCGTGACCGAGTCCTCAACTGCCTCGGAGCTGGGATAGGACAGGGCATAGTCTCGCACAGGCGTGACGTGGACGATCTGAGGCCATGGCCTCGCGTACGCTGGGCGTACGGGGGTTACGCTGGGCGAAACTCGGCCCTATCCGGTGACTCCCCTTTGGATAATACCAAGGGTTTTTAATTAAATTTATATATTAATTATTTAATAAACTTCAAAAATTCATATCTTCTTCATACGAAGTCCGTTTTCGACGTTCTTTATATCCACACGAAGGTTAGACCATACTCTACAACTTTCGTTTAGATCCCGTCGGCAAATTCCGAAATTATTTTTATTATTTATTTTTAAAAGGTCGCGGTAAGAAAATTTCTTTACAAATTCATAACTTCTTTATCTGACAACGGTTTTTGTCAGACTTTTTACCGCTGAACTACCATTGTTGAGACCTTCGATTCTCATTTAGGTCATTCCGGTCAAAAGTCTCTCGATCTCTGATTCGAGTTTTTAGCCGTCTGCCATTAAGCCGAACTTGAAAAATTCCTAACTTTCTTATACGAAGTCGGATTTGGGCGTTCTTTTTACGTACGATCATGGTTTAATGACATCTAATATAATAGGTAATTTAATTAGTGATTTTTGGATATTTTATTTTCGAAGTTAATTTTATTACAACTAACGTGGTTACAATACTTGACTTTTTAGGTCGTTTACATGTAGTTGAAATATCGGGTTGTCACACCATCCCCCAGTTAGAAGGAATTTTGTCCTGAAATTTAAAGCAAGAAAGATACAAGTGAATCAGAGAAAAAGATGCGGTTACTTTTGTTTTATCTGATCTTCGCGTTCCCATGTGAATTCAGGTCCTCGCTTGGCATTCCAGCGGACTTTCACGATGGGTATGTGACTTTGTGTCGTTTGTTTGACCTCTCGGTCCATGACTTCTACCAATTCCTCCACGAAGTTAAGGCTGTTGTTGATCTCGATCTCGTCCAGTGGGATAACAAGAGTCTCACCGGACACACTTTTTCAAATTCGATACGTGGAAAGTTGGGTGTATGTTACTAAGTTCATGTGGTAGATTAAGTTTGTATGCTACATGGCCGATTCTGGAGAGAATCTCGAAAGGCCCTATGAAACTTGGATTTAGCTTTCCATGCTTTCCAAAGCATATTAAGCCTTTCCATGGTGAGACTTTCAATAGAACACGGTCTCCTACTTGGAATTCCAAAGGTTTTCTCCGTTGGTCAGCGTAGCTTTTCTGTCGGTCTCTAGATGCTTTCAACCGTTCACGAATCTGCACGATCTTCTAACTGGTGAGAGTGTTTTCAGTATCTCGTCATTTAGCTAGTTGTGTGTCGCCACCTTTGGTCCAGCACAGAGGGTATCTATACTTGCGGCCATAGAAGGCTTCAAATGGAGCAGCCTTTATGCTCATATGATAACTATTGTTGTATGAAAATTCGACAAGAGGTAAGTGGATATCCCATTCCTTTCCAAAGTCAAGCACACAGGCTATCAACATATCTTCCAAAGTTTGTATCGTTCTCTCACTTTGCGCGTCTGTTTGTGGATGGTAGGCTGTACTCATGGCTAATCTAGTACCTAGGGAACTTTTTAGTGACTGCCAGAACCTTGATGTAAATCTACTATCTCTATCGGAGATAATGGACATCGAAACCCCATGCAATCATACTATTTCCCTTATGTAAGTTCTTGTAAGCCTTTCCATCTTATCAGTCTCCTTGATTGGTAGAAAATGCGCGGATTTGGTTAATCTGTCGATGATGACCCATATGGTATCAAGTCCACCCCTTGTCTTGGGCAACTTGGTTATGAAATCCATAGTGATCTGTTCCCATTTCCATTCTGGTATCTCTGGTTGTTGTAGTAATCCTGAAGGTTTCTGGTACTCGACCTTAACCTTAGCGCAAGTAAGACATTTACTTACAAAGGTAGCAATCTCTGCTTTCATGTTAGGCCCCAGTACAGTTTCTTAAGATCCAAATACATTTTATCTGAACCTGGGTGAACGGAATACCTCGTGTTGTGCGCTTCAGTCATGACCACATCCCTGAAACCACCATGTCTTGGTGTCTAGATACGGTCCATGAGATAATAGGCTCCGCCACCCTTGATCTCTATATTCTTTTCCATTCCTCTCAGGGATTCACCCGTCACATGCTCGGGTTGTAAAGCTTCCAGTTGAGACTCTTTAATTTGTGTGGATAAGTGGGAATGGATGGTCATATTCAGAGATTTGACTCTCCGACCAGTGTATTCTTTTCGACTGAGGGTGTCAGCTACTACATTGGCCTTGCTAGGATGATAACAAATCTCACATTCGTAATCATTGAGTAACTCGACCCATCGTCGTTGTCGCATGTTGAAATCCTTCTGATCGAAATTGTGTTGAAGGCTCTTGTGGTCGGTGTAAATAGTACTCTTTGTTCCATACAGGTAGTGTCCCAAGATCGTTAAAGCAAATACCACTGCTCCTAACTCAAGATCGTGTGTCGTATAATGTACTTCGTGTGTCTTAAGCTGACGGGAGGCATAAGAAATAAACCTTCCCTCGTTGCACAAGAACACAACCAAAACCATTCGATGCATCACAATACACTACAAAATCTTCTATCCCTTCGGGGAGGGATAGTATTGGTGCGGTGCATAAGGCTTGTTTCAGAGTTTGGAACGCATTCTCTTGTTTTGCTTCCCAGTCAAAAACCACGCCTTTCTGGGTTAATGTAGTAAGAGGTTTCATGATGCTAGAGAATTTCTTTATGAATCTGTGATAGTAACTAGCTAGGCCTAGAAATTGACGAATCTCTGTAGGTGTCTTTGGTGCCGATGTAACAACCCGAAGTTGTTCATCGCTGAAAACCCCATTTTACCCGTATAACTCATCGTATATTGATTCGTTCCGATGTCATTTTTGGGTTAAATTAATTAAACTTATATGTTTAATTGATGCTAATGAGTGTCCAAACCTGTTAGGAACTCACGAAATTAGCCCAAATTGTATAATTTAGAAATTTTAGAAACGTCCCCGTCGAGTTACGGAAACTTAATCGGGTGCGACCAAAAGCCCTGTTTAACGTCGGTATCGGGTAGAATTCCACCGTGTCACACCCCAAAACCGATAACGGCGGAATACGTTTCGGGGTGGATGACGTAGTGTATAGTATCATCACAATTGCATAATAGTAAAAGCAAGAAACATACAACCATTTCATTTACATAGTCAGTATATTTACAAGTGTGTTTTGTAATGTTTGACAAACACCCAAAAGTAAACAAAAATAAGAGATGGGTCTGGCATGCTCCATCTTCTCCAAAAATGCTGCAGTTGTACCTGTCTATCTTTGACCTGAAGATACAAGCTATTTTGAAAGGAATATCAGCATAAAGCTGGTGAGTTCATAAGAGTTTAGTGTGAGTTCTTGTATAGAAAGCATTAGAATCATTAGTATGAAAACTGAAGTTTATAGTCATAAGTAGTAGTAAAACCTAGAAAATCCTATATTTTCCAGAAATGTATAGTGAGTGAAACCTTTAAGAAACATGATATTTTCATCTTTGAAAACCATTTGTCATGAAAGTATAATAGTGACTCACCAATAAGTAAAGTAGTATGGTAAATTATACTTGAATTAGATAATAGTGATGTAGCTTCCTTTAGTATTAGATACTTGTTTATTTCGGGATGTTCACTTTATCTTTTAATTAGCGTTTTAGCATGGTTATAGTGTAATTCCTGTATGTTACCAATTGTGTGAGTAATAGCGGACCCTGATGACCTTCCCAGTCATGTAAAGTGTAGTAGAGTAAAGGCATCCATGGACCTGAGCGGCTCGGACTGAAGTTATCAGTCGGGATGTAATAGCGTCTGCCCCGTATAGATCTATACATATAGTGTCGTCTTCCTGTTGGAAAACTTCAGGCATAGTGTGTAGCGAATAGAGTATCTCGTAGTGGATTAATGAATTATCTCATGATTAGTACATTCTCTTGTATTATAGTGTAGTAATCTTTTGTATAACTTGTATTGTATTCTCTTATTAGTGTATAGCTTCATAATAGAGAGAATTATAGTAGTGTAGAGTAGTAGTTAAAACAAGGGATAAAGACCTTAATTATACCTATTATAGTTAAATTAGTGTGTGTGGTTCTAGTCAGGTTAGTGATTTAGGCATCTAATGAAATAACAAGTACTTGTAATCCATACTAATATACGAGATATATAACTAAGAAATCAAGGATAGTAGGACGGATAACCACTACCCTAAGCCCACAATCAAACAAGAACAGGAAATAAGGCGAGCTATCGGTCCTAAGTCCTTCAAGTCTTACTTATATAAATATATGAGTGTGGTTACATTTTTATAAGAAGTTTTATTAAACAAAAGTGTTGTACAAATGAAACATTTAAAGCTTGTTTGTTTATCCATGATAGTTTTGAAAACAATTGATTTATTTATAAAGCATAGTGATAAATCACATGTGATTTGAACTACAAGTAGTGAATCACATGTGATTAATTCTGTAATATGAAAATTTGTCTTGTATAACTTTTCGTAAACATGTATATTCAACTTGTATCTCCCCCATAAAACATATAAATCATTTGAAAGGTTCATTAAAGGGGTATGAACTCACCTGAAATCGCGTAAATCGGGTGAATCGGATAAATCGGGTAAAAGTGTCGGTTGAGCGTTTTGTTCCAAGTAATGACTTGTACACCTTTTTGGACCCTAATGTCATATGAAAATATGTGTTTTACAAGAAATTAATCATTTTATGCTTTCCGTTTAAGTATTGAGGCATTCTAGCATCAATTCGGGGTTTTAGGGCCTAGAAGGGGTTCCCGTGAGTGGTTTATGGCTAAGAAGGATTTACGGGAGGATCCATGAGCTCACTCCCTTGGAGTGTACGGCCTAAAGGCCAATCCTTGGGAGTTTACGTCCGTAAGCCCCCTAGGCTTGGCCGTAAGCTCAAGTGGTCTTCCAAATTGCATGTTTAAGGCCTTATTTCACTTCCTTACTTTAATGGTATGTCTCTAGCGGCTTTCAGTCGTTCACTGTACAATCTTCTCGGTCGTCTCTCGAATGATCCCCGGGCCAGTGAGAGAGCTATCAGGAATTCTTCCTTTAGCTAGCTGAGTGTCACCCACTTTAGCCCAGCACAGATGGGATCTGCACTTACGGCCGTATAGGGCTTCGAACGGAGCTGCCTTGATACTCGTATGATAACTATTATTGTAAGAAAACTCCACAAGAGGTAAGTGTGTGTCCCATGATTTGCCGAAGTCAATCACACAAGCTCGCAGCATATCTTCTAAGGTTTGAATTGTCCTCTCACTTTGTCCGTCGGTCTGCGGATGATGGGCTGTACTCATGTCCAACCTCGTCCCTAGTGCCTTTTGCAACGATTGCCAAAACCTAGAGGTGAATCTACTATCTCTGTCTGAGATAATAGATGTAGGGATGCCATGTAGTCGTACTATATCCTTAATGTATATTCTAGCGAGTTTCTCCATCTTGTCCGTTTCTTTAATGGGTAGGAAGTGGGCGGACTTGGTCAACCTGTCAACAATGACCCAAATGGTATCTAATCCACCCGCTATCTTGGGAAGTTTGGTTATAAAATCCATTGCGATCCGCTCCCACTTCCACTCTGGTATCTCAAGTTGTTGGAGAAGTCCCGATGGCTTTTGATATTCGACATTGACCTTTGCGCAAGTAAGGCACTTACTCACAAAGGTGGCGATCTCCGCTTTCATGTTTCGCCACCAGTATAGCTTTTTGAGATCCAGATACATCTTATCTGAACCCGGGTGGATGGAGTAGAGAGTGTTATGCGCTTCCCTCATAACCAAATCTCTAAAACCTCCATGGCGTGGAGTCCAGATTCGGTCCATGAAGTAGTAGGCTCCGTCACCCTTGGCCTCCAGATTTTTATCCATTCTGCGCAGAGATTCTCCCATCACGTTCTCGGGCTTTAAGGCTTCCAGTTGAGCCTCTTTGATCTGTGTGGAGAGATGTGAATGGATAGTCATCGTCAACGACTTGGTCTTTCGACCAGTATACTCCTTCCTACTCAGTGCGTCTGCTACTATGTTGGCTTTTCCCGGGTGATATCAAATTTCACAATCGTAATTGTTAAGTAGCTCGACCCATCGACGCTGCCTCATGTTGAGTTCTTTTTCGTTCAGTATGTGTTGAAGACTTTTATGATCAGTGTACACCACACTCTTCGTCCCGTATAAGTAGTGTCTCCAGATTTTTAGTGCAAAGACAACCGCTCCTAACTCGAGGTCGTGAGTAGCATAGTTTGCCTCATGGGTCTTTAGCTGTCTCGAGGCATATGCAATAACCTTACCCCGTTGCATCAAGACACAACCGAGCCCATGATTGGATGCATCACAGTATACAACAAAATCTTCTATCCCTTCGGTAAGGGATAATACTGGTGCGGTGCATAGGACTCGCTTCAGGGTTTGGAATGCCTTCTCTTGTTTTTCTTCCCAGTCGAACGATACGCCTTTCTGTGTCGGCATAGTGAGAGGCTTCGCAATTCGAGAGAAGTTTTGTATGAATCTACGGTAGTAGCCAGCGAGGCCTAGAAATTGACGAATTTCTGAAGGCGTCTTCGGTGCTGACCAGTTCTCAATAGCTTAAATCTTGGAGGGATCCACATGAATTCCTTCTTCACTAACCACGTGACCTAGAATTCAACTCTTCGGATCCAAAACTCGCACTTAAAGAACTTCGCATATAACTTTTCGAATCGCAACTTTTTCAGGACTCGTCGTAAGTGATCCCTGTGTTCTTCCTCGCTCCGAGAGTAAATGAGGATATCGTCAATGAAGACGATGACGAACTGATCCAGGTATGGACGGCACACTCTATTCATCAATTCCATGAATACAGCGGGGGCGTTAGTCAGTCCAAAGGGCATTAGTACGAACTCAAAATGTCCGTAGCGGGTTCGGAAAGCTGTCTTCGGGACATCTTCCTCAAGTACCCGTAACTGATGATACCCAGATCTAAGGTCAATCTTGGAGATGTAACTTGCTCCTTGTAGTTGATCAAACAGATCGTCGATACGAGGGAGAGGGTAGTGATTTTTAATCGTGAGTTTATTGAGTTCTCTATAATCGATGCACATCCGAAACGATCCGTCCTTCTTTTTCACGAACAAGATCGGAGCTCCCCAAGGTGAGAAGCTTGGTCTTCTAAAGCCCTTGCTGAGCAGTTCGTTGAGTTGACCGGATAGTTCTTGCATTTCGGCAGGCGCTAGACGGTAGGGCGACTTAGCTAAGGGGGTAGCTCCTGGAATTAGGTCGATTCTGAACTGAACCTGACGTTTGGGAGGCAGGGAAATCGCATACTACGGGAATGTCTTTTGGATCTTTTGATTTCCGATTAGTGTCGACGACGTGAGCAAGAAAAGCGCGATATTCCTTACGTAAGTACTTCTGAGCCTGAATACTGGAGATGATACGAACACTCGTACTCGGCTTATCTCCATATATCAATAGGGATTCGTGATTCGGGAGGTTCAGGCGAATGGATTTGTTAGAGCATAGGATATCGGCACGATGGAAACTCAACCAATCCATACCAACAATGACGTCGAAATATTTGATTGAGACTGGCATAAGATCGATTGGAAATGAGTGATCGTCTAACATGAGAGTGCAACCTATGTAGTTTTTGCTAGAGCTTTCTGTTTTCCCATTAGCCATTTCTATGACGAATGTTTCTTTTAGTGGTCGAGGGGTTTGTTTGAGTAAGTGTTTAAAGTTATGATTTACGAAGCTTCTTTCTGCACCACTATCAAATAAGACACAGGCATAGGAGTTGTTGAGAAGAAACGTACCCGTGACTACCGTGGGATCTGCTACCGCTTCATTGTGACCGATAGCGAGTAGCCTTCCAGTTCCCCCAGCATTTGTGGTCTTTGGACAGTTTCTCTTAAAATGACCCGCCTCTCCGCAGTCGTAACAAGTTGGGGTCACCCCCGTACCAGGAACCTGCGTGATTGGTTTGGGAGGGGCCTTACAAAATCGGACAGTATGGCCCTTTCGACCGCAGTTGGAACACTGCAGTTCACGGCAAGGGCCGTTGTGGTGGAAAGGGCACTTGGGACACTTGAGCAAGTTCCCACTGTAAGCTTTCGGCGGGGCTGGAGCAGCTGGAGTAGCCGGGGTGGTGGCAGCATGGACCGCCACAATTTGCTGGTCCTTTGAGGAGGTTTGAATTTTGTTGCCCTTCTTCTTATCCCATCACTTCCTCTTTCTGTCAGATGAAGCGGATGGTATAGTGGTTGTTGTGGTTGCTGTTGTTGGAGTGGAGGAGATTTCGTGGTTGATCAGGCTCTGGGCCAATTCCTTGGCGCTGTCAAAAGTGGTAGGGCGTGAGGCTAGAACATTTCGTCGATACGGAGGCACTAAACCCCAAATGTATCGTTCAATCTTCTTGGTTTCAGAGGGTATCATATTGGGACACATAGCCGCCAAGTCGCAAAACGTGGCCGTATAAGCCGTTATGTCAGTCCCCTTCATCTTGAGGTTCCAGAGTTCTTCCTCAAGTTTCTGAACTTCGCCCCTAGGGCAGTACTCTCCTCTCATAAGGTCTTTCAGGGTGTCCTTGCCCATAGCATTGGCTGTGACCAAGGAAAGTGAACTAACATGGCCGTTCCACCATGTCAAGGCCCTGTTAGTGAGGGTAGCAGTAGTGAACTTGATTTTGCTCTCTTCGAGACAAGAGCACATCTCGAACACCGCTTCGGTTCTTTCGAACCATTGGGATAATGCCAGGATTCCTCCTGTACCGTCGAAGAAGGTAGGTTTACAATTCATGAAATCCTTATAAGTGCATCCCTGCACCCTATGATGGACTTCACCGAACCTGGAGTTACCACCGCTCACATCCCCAGAGTTCATTTGAGCCATGGCTGCTGTCACGGCCGCGGTCACCGCTGCTTGAAACAGCATCAGTTCGATCTGCGGAGGAGGAGGTGGTGGAGTACGGGTTTGAGTTGCGGGTCTTCCTCTGCTGGGACGCTTTCTTGGAGGCATCCTTTACTGGAAGAATTATAGAAATGATAGCAATAGTAAGAGCCTATTGCGAATATCAATAGAGTGTTTCGTGGATTAAATCAACATAATCCAAGATCAAGATGAGAGTTATGGCAATAGAGAAATCAGTTGCCAATAAACTGGTATCAATGATGCAACACAAGTTCATGAAAATTTGACCTAGCAATAGGTCTTACATCATACCATAGAGAAAATGTTGGCAGTTTAGAGGTGTAACTAGAGTACTTTCAAGCTAGGAATGTTTACAGATAATAGATCTACGAAACATAGAGTGAAAACATTAATCCTTTAAACAAAAGATTGAGGTAACTAGACATTTTCTACTGGCGACGGTTACTTGCTGGGCGAATCCTCAGGTCCGCTAGCTGACGCATAACTTCTTGAAGTTGTCGATCATGTGTCCTTTGGCGTGTACGGAGTTCCCTAACTTCGGCTCAGGATGCAGCCAGCTGATGCTGAAGAGCCTCGTTGGTCCTCCTTGTCCTGTCCATGGCTTCTTCGAGTTGACGGATACGAACCGTGTTGAGATTCGATTTGGCATCCATTTCTACAACTCGACCTATAGCAGCTTGACCCTGCTCGACGTTCCTAGCAATCCTTCGGATCATGATGGGCAGGACCCGATCTGCTGATCCTCCTTCGTTTATGTTGTAGAAGGTTCGGTCTCCATTGTATGGCATGGGCTGACCTTGCTCTTCGCTCCATCTGTGCAAGGATATAGCCAACATAGGAGTGGGACCCTGAAATGTCGGACGGGGGTTAGGGTTCGGAACTCCGGGAGGTAGGTTATTAACTTCTGGCTCGGAGTCGGAGTTATTCGGAAAGCCTTCTGCTCAGTGGTCATCCAAAGGGATTGGGTGATCATCTTCCGACTCTTCGCTGAGCCATCCTCCATTACCCTGGTTTGGGTAGTACGGGTCGCCAAGATGGTGGAAGCCAGCCATGATATCTATGCGAGAAAAGGGGAAAAGAAGATTAATAGGCGCACTAACCTAAATTACTTATAAGATGGTCGTCACGAATTAGACCAATACTTGCATAATGCATACTAATTACATGTAACTGGGGTAGGATAGTCCGTCGAATAGCTGACCCTAAATCTAAATCCACAACCAAACAAGGAACAGGAAGTAAAGCAAAGATCACAGCTTCTAAGTCTATAACGCCCTAGTCACATGTAACCGGAAAGTATCCATTTAGCGACTATTGCTCCATCAGTAACGACCCTTTTTAGTTCTCACAGATGTATGTTTTTAGAGGTACAGAATACTCCTATAGTATTCTAATGTTAACGTTATTGTGGTAGTATTAGTAAGTTTTAGACTTGTTGTAACACCATAACCAAACTTAGGCACATGCTAGTCACTCCCAGGAAAACGTAGTTGATCAGGCTACATCTCCCTATATGTGACTATATGTCTCTTAGCCCAATTGTGCTATCCAACAATCTTAATACTTTTGTTTTGTTCTAGGGCGATACTGACTTCTGTGTTTTATAGTGATGTGTGTATATATGTACTTAGTTAAATCCTTTAGATACTTAACAGTATATATTCTTGGTCAGAGTGTTTTAGTCCCGAAGTGTTTATAGTTCGTATATCTTTTATAGGTTGATATACTTGATTCACTATAAACAATGCTCTGATACCAATCTGTCACACCCCAAAACCGATAACGGCGGAATACGTTTCGGGGTGGATGACGTAGTGTATAGTATCATCACAATTGCATAATAGTAAAAGCAAGAAACATACAACCATTTCATTTACATAGTGAGTATATTTACAAGTGTGTTTTGTAATGTTTGACAAACACCCAAAAGTAAACAAAAATAAGAGATGGGTCTTGCATGCTCCATCTTCTCCAAAAATGTTGCAGTTGTACCTGTCTATCTTTGACCTGAAGATACAAGTTATTTTGAAAGGAATATCAGCATAAAGCTGGTGAGTTCATAAGAGCTTAGTGTGAGTTCTTGTATAGAAAGCGTTAGAATCATTAGTATGAAAACTGAAGTTTATAGTCATAAGTAGTAGTAAAACCTAGAAAATCCTATATTTTCCAGAAATGTATAGTGTGTGAAAACCTTTAAGAAACATGATATTTTCATCTTTGAAAATAATTTATCACGAAAGTATAATAGTGACTCACCAATAAGTAAAGAAGTATGGTAAATTATACTTGAATTAGATAATAGTGATGTAGCTTCCTTTAGTATTAGATACTTGTTTATTTCGGGATGTTCACTTTATCTTTTAATTAGCGTTTTAGCATGGTTATAGTGTAATTCCTGTATGTTACCAATAGTGTGAGTAATAGCGGACCCTCATGACCTTCCCAGTCATGTAAACTGTAGTAGAGTAAAGGCATCCCTGGACCTGAGCGGCTCAGACTGAAGTTATCAGTCGGGATGTAATAGCGTCTGCCCCGTATAGATCTATACATATAGTGCCGTCTTCCTATTGGAAAACCTCGGGCGTAGTGTGTAGCGAATAGAGTATCTCATAGTGGATTAATGAATTATCTCATGATTAGTACATTCTCTTGTATTATAGCGTAGTAATCTTTTTTATAACTTGTATTGTATTCTCTTATTAGTGTATAGCTTCATAATAGAGAGAATTATAGTACTGTAGAGTAGTAGTTAAAACAAGGGATAAAGACCTTAACTATACCTATTATAGTTAAATTAGTGTGTGTGGTTCTAGTCATGTTAGTGATTTAGGCATCTAATGAAATAAGAAGTACTCGTAATCCGTACTAATATACGAGATATATAACTAAGAAATCAACGACAGTAGGATGGATAACCACTACCCTAAGCCCACAATCAAACAAGAACAGGAAATAAGGCGAGCTAGTGGTCCTAAGTCCTTCAAGTCTTACTTATATAAATATATCAGTGTGGTTATATTTTTATAAGGAGTTTTATTAAACAAAAGTGTTGTACAAAAGAAACATTTAAAGCTTGTTTGTTTATCCAAGTTAGTTTTGAAAACAATTGATTTATTTATAAAGCATAGTGATAAATCACATGTGATTAATTCTGTAATATGAAAATTTGTCTTGTATAACTTTTCGTAAACATGTATATTCAACTTGTATCTCCCCCTAAAATATATAAATCATTTGAAAGGTTCATTAAAGGGGTATGAACTCACCTGAAATCGCGTAAATCGGGTGAATCGGATAAATCGGGTAAAAGTGTCGGTTGAGCGTTTTGTTCCAAGTAATGACTTGTACACCTTTTTGGACCCTAATGTCATATGAAAATATGTGTTTTACAAGAAATTAATCATTTTATGCTTTCCGTTTAAGTATGAGGCATTCTAGCATCAATTCGGCGTTTTAGGGCCTAGAAGGGGTTCCCGGGAGTGGTTTAAGGCTAAGAAGGATTTACGGGAGGGTCCATGAGCTCACTCCCTTGGAGTTTATGGTCTAAAGGCCACTCCTTGGGAGTTTACGGCTGTAAGCCCCCTAGGCTTGGCCGTAAGCTCAAGTGGTCTTCCAAATTGCATGTTTAAGGCCTTACTTCACTTCCTTACTTTAATGGTATGTGTCTTGGACCAATATGGAGGGATTAAACTCTTATTTTGTGACATTTTTGGGAGTTTACGGCCAAGACTTGTTCTTGGGCTGTAAACTCCATTTAATCCTTCAAGATGGGTGTTTAAATGGTACAACATGCTCTCATTCACCTTAGGTAAATTCTTGAAGGCCTTAAAATGAGTTTTGGGACAATTTGGCATGAAAAATGGGGAGTTTGCAGCCCAAGAATGTCCTTGGCTGTAAACTCTTCTTTTGGCCTCAAAATGGGAAGTTAAATGGTACAACACACATCCAAAGGCCTTAGCTAAATTCCTTACATGCATTAGAGAAGTTTTGGGACTTGTTTGACACAAAAATTTGGGTGTTTACGGCACAAGCTTAGCCTTGGCTGTAAACTCCTCTTTTATCCTCAAATGATGTTGTTTGATGCATTTAAACCTTCCTTAGTGTCAAGTCCAAATTTCCAAACACCCTAGATGAGCTTTTAGGACTTGTTTGACACAAAAGGGGTTTTTGAGGTGTTTACGGCCTAAGCACAAGCTTGGGTCGTAAACTCCTTTTTAAGCTTCAATTCCTTGTGTTTTACTGTCCAAACTCTCGTAGGTTTATGCCTTAATTAGTCCATAAGCTTAAAGGAAGTAAAAATGAGGTTTTTGGCATGTTTTTAGGGGTTTACGGCCTAAGGGGCTTCTTAGGCCATAAACTCCTTTTTGTCCCTTGTTTTCTATGATTTTGGACTCTAAATACAGTAAAGTATGTTTAGATTAAGATAGGGAATGAGTCCTTACGTTTGGGAGTCGGAAATTCGCGGATTTGGGGTCGATTTCGGGTCTAGAGAGAGAAAGTAATGAGAGAGAGGTGAAGATGTGGTAAAAGAGTTCAATTGTAGTCTTCAATCGTTTTTATATGTCTCGGGTATTGCACCCGACACACGGCTACCCGATGCTAAAGTTTAACGGGGTTAAAACTTTTTACCCGGGTGAAGTGGTTGAAAAGTAATATAACTCTATTTAGTTAAACGGGGTTAACATTTACAAGTTATAATTACTTATGATAATACCGGAACATATAAATAACTAGATATTTGTTTATTGACGACTCCAAACCTTACCGAGAAATGACATATAGTGACGCATTCCGTTAGTGAAAATAGGGTTTGTAACGACAATATATTTGGGGTTGTCACATTATCCCCCCGTTAGGGGAATTTCGTCCCGAAATTTAGAATTTATACATATAAGAATTACAGTACTACTACACGAAGAGATGGGGGTATTTGAGTTTCATTTGGTCTTCGCGCTCCCAAGTGAACTCCGGTCCTCGTTTGGCATTCCACCGAACTTTCACAATTGGGATACCACTTTGTTTCGTTCGTTTTACTTCTCGATCCATAATCTCCGCAGGCTCTTCTACGAAGTTGAGACTCTCATTGACTTCAATCTCATCAAGGGGAATTACGAGTGTCTCGTCTGACAGGAAGTTCTTCAAGTTAGAGACGTGAAAGGTAGGGTGTATGTTGCTTAGTTCGTGAGGTAGGTTGAGTTTATAAGCTACGGGGCCTATTCTGGAGAGAATCTCAAAAGGCCCTATGTACCTTGGGTTCAACTTTCCACGCTTTCCAAAGCGTATCGTGCCCTTCCAGGGTGAGACCTTCAACAGGACTTGATCTCCCACCTGGAATTCCAAGGGTTTTCTTCGTTTGTCGGCGTAGCTTTTCTGTCGATCTCTAGCGGCTTTCAGTCGTTCACGTATCTGTACAATCTTCTCGGTCGTCTCTCGAATGATCTCCGGGCCATTGAGAGAGCAGTCAGGAACTCTTCCTTTAGCTAGATGAGTGACACCCACCTCAGCCCAACACAGAGGGGATCTGCACTTACGGCCGTATAGGGCTTCGAACGGAGCTACGTTGATACTTGTATGATAACTATTATTGTAAGAAAACTCCACAAGAGGTAAGTGCGTGTACCATGATTTTCCAAAGTCAATCACACAAACTCGCAGCATATCTTCTAAGGTTTGAATTGTCCTCTCACTTTGTCCGTCAGTCTGCGGATGATAGGCTGTACTCATGTCCAGCCTCGTCCCTAGTGCCTTTTGCAATGATTGCCAAAACCTAGAGATGAATCTACTATCTCTGTCTGAGATAATAGATGTAGGGACGCCATGTAGTCGTACTATATCCTTAATGTATATTCTAGCGAGTTTCTCCATCTTGTCCGTTTCATTAATGGGTAGGAAGTGGGCGGACTTGGTCAACCTGTCAACAATGACCCAAATGGTATCTAATGCACCCGCTGTCTTGGGAAGTTTGGTTATAAAATCCATTGTGATCCGCTCCCACTTCCACTCTGGTATCTCAGGTTGTTGGAGAAGTCCCGATGGCTTTTGATATTCGACATTGACCTTTGCGCAAGTAAGGCACTTACTCACAAATGTGGCGATCTCCGCTTTCATGTTTCGCCACCAGTATAACTTTTTGAGAGCCACATACATCTTATCTGAACCCGGGTGGATGGAGTAGCGAGTGTTATGCGCTTCCCTCATAACCAAATCTCTAAAACCTCCATGGCGTGGAGTCCAGATTCGGTCCATGAAGTAGTAGGCTTCGTCACCCTTGGCCTCCAGATTTTTATCCATTCCGCGCAGAGATTCTCCCATCACGTTCTCGGGCTTTAAGGCTTCCAGCTGAGCCTCTTTGATCTGTGTGGAGAGATGCGAATGGATAGTCATCGTCAATGACTTGGTCTTTCAACCAGTATACTCCTTCCTACTCAGTGCGTCTGCTACTATGCTAGCTTTTGTCGGGTGATATCAAATTTCACAGTCGTAATCGTTAAGTAGCTCGACCCATCGACGCTGCCTCATGTTGATTTCTTTTTCGTTCAGTATGTGTTGAAGACTTTTATGATCAGTGTATACCACACTCTTCATCCCGTATAAGTAGTGTCTCCAGATTTTTAGTGCAAAGACAACCGCTCCTAACTCGAGGTCGTGAGTAGCGTAGTTTCCCTCATGGGTCTTTAGCTGTCTCGAGGCATATGCGATAACCTTACCCCGTTGCATCAAGACACAACCGAGCCCATGATTGGATGCATCAGAGTATACAACAAAATCTTCTGTCCCTTCGGGAAGGGATAATACTGGTGCGATGCATAGGGCTCGCTTCAGGGTTTGGAATGCCTTCTCTTGTTTTTCTTCCCAGTCGAATGATACGGCTTTCTGTGTCAGCATAGTGAGAGGCTTCGCAATCCGAGAGAAGTTTTGTATGAATCTACGGTAGTAGCCAGCGAGGCCTAGAAATTGACTAATTTCCGTAGGCGTCTTCGATGCTGACCAGTTCTCAATAGCTTTAATCTTGGAGGGATCCACATGAATTCCTTCTTCACTAACCACGTGACCTAAGAATTCAACTCTTCGGATCCAAAACTCGCACTTAGAGAACTTCGCATATAACTTTTCGGATCGCAACGTTTCCAGGACTCGTCGTAAGTGATCCCTGTGTTCTTCCTCGCTCCGAGAGTAAACGAGGATATCGTCAATGAAGACGATGACGAACTGATCCAGGTATGGACGGCACACTCTATTCATCAAGTCCATGAATACCGTAGGGGCGTTAGTCAGTCCAAAGGGCATTACTACGAACTCAAAATGTCCGTAGCGGGTTCGGAAAGTTGTCTTCGGGACATCTTCCTCAAGTACCCGTAACTGATGATACCCAGATCTAAGGTCAATCTTGGAGATGTAACTTGCTCCTTGTAGTTGATCAAACAGATCGTCGATACGAGGGAGAGGGTAGTGATTTTTAACCGTGAGTTTATTGAGTTCTCTATAATCGATGCACATCCGAAACGATCCGTCCTTCTTTTTCACGAACAAGACCGGAGCTCCCCAAGGTGAGAAGCTTGGTCTTATAAAGCCCTTGATGAGTAGTTTGTTGAGTTGACCGGATAGTTCTTGCATTTCGGCGGGCGCTAGACGGTAGGGCGACTTAGCTACGGGGGTCGCTCCTGGAATTAGATCGATTCTGAACTCAACCTGACGTTTGGGAGGCAGGCCGGGAAGGTCCTCCGGGAAGACATCAGGGAAATCGCATACTACGGGAATGTCTTTTGGATCGTTCGATTTCTTATTAGTGTCGACGACGTGAGCAAGAAAAGCGCGATATTCCTTGCGTAAGTACTTCTGAGCATGAATACTGGAGATGATAGGATGACTCGTACTCGGCTTATCTCCATATATCAATAGGGTTTTGTGATTCCGGAGGTTCAGGCGAATGGCTTTGTCGGAGCATAGGATATCGGCACGATGGAAACTCAACCAATCCATACCAACAATGCCGTCGAAATTTTTGATTGAGACTGGCATAAGATCGATTGGAAATGAGTGATCGTCTAACATGAGAGTGCAACCTATGTAGATTTCGCTAGAGCTTTCTGTTTTCCCATTAGCCATTTCTACGATGAATGTTTCTTTTAGTGGTCGAGGGGTTTGTTTCAGTAAGTGTTTAAAGTTATGATTTACGAAGCTTCTTTCTACACCACTATCAAATAAGACACAGGCATAGGAGTTGTTGAGAAGAAACGTACCCGTGACTACCGTGGGATCTGCTACCACTTCATTGTGACCGATAGCAAGTATCCTTCCAGTTCCCCCAGAATTTGTGGTCTTTGGACAGTTTCTCTTAAAATGACCTGCCTCTCCGCAGCCGTAACAAGTTGGGGTCACTCCCGTACCAGGAACCTGCATGATTGGTTTGGGAGGGGCCTTACAAAATCGGATAGTATGGCCCTTTCGACCGCAGTTGGAACACTGCAGTTCACGGCAAGGGCCGTTGTGGTGGAAAGGGCACTTGGGACACTTAGGCAAGTTCCCACTGTAAGCTTTCGGCGGGGCTGGAGCAGCTGGAGTAGACGGGGTGGTGGCAGCATAGACCGCCACAATTTGCTGGTCCTTTGAGGAGGTTTGAATTTTCTTGCCCTTCTTCTTATCCCATCGCTTCCTCTTTCTGTCAGATGAAGCGGGTGGTGCAGTGGTTGTTGTGGTTGTTGTTGCTGGAGTGGAGGAGATTTCGTGGTTGATCAGGCTCTGGACCAATTCCTTGGCGCTGTCAAAAGTGGTAGGGCGTGAGGCTAGAACATTTCCTCGATACGGAGGCACTAAACCCCAAATGTATCGTTCAATCTTCTTGCTTTGAGAGGGGATCATCTTGGGACACATAGCCGCCAAGTCGCAAAACCTGGCCGTATAAGCGGTTATGTTAGTCCCCTTCATCTTGAGGTTCCAGAGTTCTTCCTCAAGTTTCTGAACTTCGCCCCGAGGGCAGTACTCTCCTCTCATGAGGTCTTTCAGGGTGTCCCAACCCATAGCATTGGTTGTGACCAAGGAAAGTGAACTAACATGGCCGTTCCACCATGTCAAGGCCTTGTTAGTGAGGGTAGCAGTAGTGAACTTGATTTTGCTCTCTTCGAGACAAGAGCACATCTCGAACACCGCTTCGGTTCTTTCGAACCATTTGGAAAATGCCAGGATTCCTCCGGTACCATTGAAGAAGGTAGGTTTACATTTCATGAAATCCTTATAAGTGCATCCCTGCACCCTATGATGGACTTCACCGAACCTGGAGTTACCACCGCTCGCATCCTCAGAGTTCATTTGAGCCATGGCTGCTGTCACGGCCGCGGTCACCGCTGCTTGAAACAGCATCGGTTCGATCTGCGGAGGAGGAGGTGGTGGAGTACGGGTTTGAGTTGCGGGTCTTCCTCTGCTGGGACGCTTTCGTGGAGGCATCCTTTACTGGAAGAATTATAGAAATGATAGAAATAGTAAGAGCCTATTGCGAATATAAATAGAGTGTTTCGTGGATTAAATCAACATAATCCAAGATCAAGATGAGAGTTATGGTAATAGAGAAATCAGCTGCCAATAAACTGGTATCAATGATGCAACACAAGTTCATGAAAATTTGACCTAGCAATAGGTCTTGCATCAGACCATAGAGAAAATGTTGGCAGTTTAGAGGTTTAACTAGAGTACTTTCAAGCTAGGAATGTTTACAGATAATAGATCTACGGAACATATAGTGAAAAGGTTAATCCTTTAAACAAAAGATTGAGGTAACTAGACATTTTATACTGGCGACGGTTACTTGTTGGGCGAATCCTCAGGTCCGCTAGCTGATGCATAACTTCTTGAAGTTGTCGATCATGTGTCCTTTGGCGTGTACAGAGTTCCCTAACTTCGGCTTGGGATGCAGCCAGCTGATGCTGCAAAGCCTCGTTGGTCCTCCTTGTCCTGTCCATGGCTTCTTCGAGTTGACGGATGTGAACCATGTTGAGATTCGATTTGGCATCCACTTCTACAACTCGACCTATAACAGCTTGACCCTGCTCGACGTTCCTGGCAATCCTTTGGATCATGATGGGCAGGACCCGATCTGCTGATCCTCCTTCGTTTATGTTGTAGAAGCTTCGGTCTCCATTGTATGGCATGGGCTGACCCTGCTCTTAGCTCCATCTGTGCAAGGATATAGCCCCCATAGGAGTGGGACCCTGAAATGTCGGACGGGGGTTAGGGTTCGTAACTCCGGGAGGTATGTAATTAACTTCTGGCTCGGAGTCGGAGTTATCCGGAAATCCTTCTACTCGGTGGTCATCCAAAGGGATTGGGTGATCATCTTCTGACGCTTCGCTGAGCCATCCTCCATTACCCTGGTTTGGGTAGTACGGGTCGCCAGGAGGGTGGAAGCCAGCCATGATATCTATGCGAGAAAAGGGGAAAAGAAGATTAATAGGCGCACTAACTTAAATTACTTATAAGATGGTCTTCACGAATTAGATCAATATTTGCATAATGCATACTAATTACATGTAACTGGGGCAGGATAGTCCGTCGAATAGGTGACCCTAACTCTAAATCCACAACCAAACAAGGAACAGGAAGTAAAGCAAAGATCACAGATTCTAAGTCTATAACGCCCTAGTCACATGTAACCGGAAAGTATCCATTTAGCGACTATTGCTCCATCAGTAACGACCCTTTTTAGTTCTCACAGATGTATGTTTTTATAGGTACAGAATACTCCTATAGTATTCTAATGTTAACGTTATTGTGGTAGTATTGGTAAGTTTTAGACTTGTTGTAACACCATAACCAAACTTAGGCACATGCTAGTCACTCCCAGGAAAACGTAGTTGATCAGGCTACATCTCCCTATATGTGACTATATGTCTCTTAGCCCAATTGTGCTATCCAACAATCTTAATACTTTTGTTTTGTTCTAGGGCGATACTGACTTCTGTGTTTTATAGTGATGTGTGTATATATGTACTTAGTTAAATCCTTTAGATACTTAACAGTTTATATTCTTGGTCAGAGTGTTTTAGTCCCGAAGTGTTTATAGTTCGTATATCTTTTATAGGTTGATATACTTGATTCACTATAAACAATGCTCTGATACCAATCTGTCACACCCCAAAACCGATAACGGCGGAATACGTTTCGGGGTGGATGACGTAGTGTATAGTATCATCACAATTGCATAATAGTAAAAGCAAGAAACATACAACCATTTCATTTACATAGTGAGTATATTTACAAGTGTGTTTTGTAATGTTTGACAAACACCCAAAAGTAAACAAAAATAAGAGATGGGTCTTGCATGCTCCATCTTCTCCAAAAATGTTGCAGTTGTACCTGTCTATCTTTGACCTGAAGATACAAGTTATTTTGAAAGGAATATCAGCATAAAGCTGGTGAGTTCATAAGAGCTTAGTGTGAGTTCTTGTATAGAAAGCATTAGAATCATTAGTATGAAAACTGAAGTTTATAGTCATAAGTAGTAGTAAAACCTAGAAAATCCTATATTTTCCAGAAATGTATAGTGTGTGAAAACCTTTAAGAAACATGATATTTTCATCTTTGAAAATAATTTATCACGAAAGTATAATAGTGACTCACCAATAAGTAAAGAAGTATGGTAAATTATACTTGAATTAGATAATAGTGATGTAGCTTCCTTTAGTATTAGATACTTGTTTATTTCGGGATGTTCACTTTATCTTTTAATTAGCGTTTTAGCATGGTTATAGTGTAATTCCTGTATGTTACCAATAGTGTGAGTAATAGCGGACCCTCATGACCTTCCCAGTCATGTAAACTGTAGTAGAGTAAAGGCATCCCTAGACCTGAGCGGCTCAGACTGAAGTTATCAGTCGGGATGTAATAGCGTCTGCCCCGTATAGATCTATACATATAGTGCCGTCTTCCTATTGGAAAACCTCGGGCGTAGTGTGTAGCGAATAGAGTATCTCATAGTGGATTAATGAATTATCTCATGATTAGTACATTCTCTTGTATTATAGCGTAGTAATCTTTTTTATAACTTGTATTGTATTCTCTTATTAGTGTATAGCTTCATAATAGAGAGAATTATAGTACTGTAGAGTAGTAGTTAAAACAAGGGATAAAGACCTTAACTATACCTATTATAGTTAAATTAGTGTGTGTGGTTCTAGTCAAGTTAGTGATTTAGGCATCTAATGAAATAAGAAGTACTCGTAATCCGTACTAATATACGAGATATATAACTAAGAAATCAACGACAGTAGGATGGATAACCACTACCCTAAGCCCACAATCAAACAAGAACAGGAAATAAGGCGAGCTAGTGGTCCTAAGTCCTTCAAGTCTTACTTATATAAATATATCAGTGTGGTTATATTTTTATAAGGAGTTTTATTAAACAAAAGTGTTGTACAAAAGAAACATTTAAAGCTTGTTTGTTTATCCAAGTTAGTTTTGAAAACAATTGATTTATTTATAAAGCATAGTGATAAATCACATGTGATTTGAACTACAGGTAGTGAATCACATGTGATTAATTATGTAATATGAAAATTTGTCTTGTATAACTTTTCGTAAACATGTATATTCAACTTGTATCTCCCCCCTACAACATATAAATCATTTGAAAGGTTCATTAAAGGGGTATGAACTCACCTGAAATCGTGTAAATCGGGTTAATCGGATAAATCGGGTAAAAGTGTCGGTTGAGCGTTTTGTTCCAAGTAATGACTTGTACACCTTTTAGGACCCTAATGTCATATGAAAATATGTGTTTTACAAGAAATTAATCATTTTATGCTTTCCGTTTAAGTATTGATGCATTCTAGCAACAATTCGGGGTTTTAGGGCCTAGAAGGGGTTCCCGGGAGTGGTTTAAGGCTAAGAAGGATTTACGGGAGGGTCCATGAGATCACTCCCTTGGAGTTTACGGCCTAAAGGCCACTCCTTGGGAGTTTACGGCCATAAGCCCCCTAGGCTTGGCCGCAAGCTCAAGTGGTCTTCCAAATTGCATGTTTAAGGCCTTATTTCACTTCCTTACTTTAATGGTATGTGTCTTGGACCAATATGGAGGGATTGAACTCTTATTTTGTGACATTTTGGGGAGTTTACGGCCAAGACTTGTTATTGGGCCGAAAACTCCATTTAATCCTTCAAGATGGGTGTTTAAATGGTACAACATGCTCTCATTCACCTTAGGTAAATTCTAGAAGGCCTTAAAATGAGTTTTGGGACAATTTGGCATGAAAAATGGGGAGTTTACGGCCCAAGAATGTCCTTGGCCGTAAACTCTTCTTTTGGCCTCAAAATGGAAAGTTAAATGGTACAACACACATCCAAAGGCCTTAGCTAAATTCCTTACATGCATTAGAGAAGTTTTGGGACTTGTTTGACACAAAAATTTGGGTGTTTACGGCCCAAGCTTAGCCTTGTCCGTAAACTCCTCTTTTGTCCTCAAATGATGTTGTTTGATTCATTTAAACCTTCCTTAGTGTCAAGTCCAAATTACCAAACACCCTAGATGAGCTTTTGGGACTTTAAACAAGGCTTTTTGGGGTTTTTGAGGTGTTTACGGCCTAAGCACAAGCTTGGGCCATAAACTCCTTTTTAAGCTTCAATTCCTTGTGTTTTAGTGTCCAAACGCTCCTAGGTTTATGCCTTAATTAGTCCATAAGCTTAAAGGCAGGAAAAATGAGGTTTTTGGCATGTTTTTAGGGGTTTACGGCCTAAGGGGCTTCTTAGGCCGTAAACTCCTTTTTGTCCCTTATTTTCTATGATTTTGGACTCTAAATATAGTAAAGTATGTTTGGATTAAGATAGGGAATAAGTCCTTACGTTTGGAAGTCAGAAATTCGCGGATTTGGGGTCGATTTCGGTTCTAGAGAGAGCAAGTACTGAGAGAGAGGTGAAGGTGTGGTAAAAGAGTTCAATTGTAGTGTTCAATCGTTTTTATATGTCTCGGGTATTGCACCCAATACACGGCTACCCGATGCTAAAGTTTAATGGGGTTAAAACTTTTTACCCGGGTGAAGTGGTTGAAAACTAATATAACTCTATTTAGTTAAACGGGGTTAACATTTACAAGTTATAATTACTTACGATAATACTGGAACATATAAATAACTAGATATTTGTTTATTGACAACTCCAAACCTTACCGAGAAATAACATATAGTGACGCATTCCGTTAGTGAAAATAGGGTTTGTAACGGCAATATATTTGGGGTTGTCACACACCGTGTCCCGAACTTAGGACCTACTTAAACATGTTCAAGCTATCATTTGAAGCTTTTTCTTTCTCTCACTACTCTCTCTCTAACCTCTCTCCTAAATCCAAGTTTAAAGGTCCAAATCTAGAGTTTAAGGTCTCAAATATTCAAGGTACGTTCCTATACTCATTTTGTATCATATTAGACCTTCAAATTTGAGATTTATTAATGATTTAGGGGCATGTATATGAGTTTATGGCCCAGAATAGTGCTTAGGCCGTAAACCCATATTTAATGGGGTTTTAAGCCCTTAAACCCTTCCACGACTCAATCAAGACTTAGACATGACATTTAGAATATTGGAAATGGACCTAGAACACCATAGACATGATTTTTGAGGGGTTTGTGTGAGTTTACGGCCAAGGCATGTGTTAGGGCCATAAACTCCTTAAAAATGCATGTAAATTCAATTTCAAGGTGTTAGAAAGCCATCCAACACCAGCAAAAGCCTTGGAATAAATCATAGGAACAACCAAAAATAGTTTAAGGACCTTAAACACATCAAAACCCCACATTTGAGAGTTTATGGCCATAGAACATGCCCCATGGCTGTAAACTCCTAAAAGTGTGTCAAATGGTGCCCAAAATTCATTTCTAGGCTTGTGGGAATTTTTAGAATCACATGTGATTAATTTTAAGACCTTAAAAACACTTATTCAAGAGGATATGTTAGTTTACGGCCATAGACACCATGCTTAGGCTGTAAACTCCCTTAAGTTTTGTATTTGATGATTTTAATTTAATCCAAGCCTTAGGTAAAATTATTCCAAGCATTTCCAAGTGTCCATATCCATTTGTGACCCATTAAACACCATAAACCACCCACCATGAGTTTACGGCCGTAAACTAATTTGGAATGGGTGTTTAGGCCATAAACATCATTAGGTAGTTTACTCTTGGGGAGTAAACTCAAATCCCAAGTCCCTCGCTTCAATTCCCGTCCGAAGATGTCACCCGGGTCACTCCAAACGCTCGTTTTGAGGTGTTTAACCTCGTTGGAGTGTAATGTTCCGTATAATTAGTCATTGTAAATCTAATTAGATATATATAGACATTATTACATTTTACATAGGGACATCGCATGTAATCAAGCCCCGAACCAACATTTAGTGTCCGAAACCGTCGCATTTCCTAGTCCGGTGAGTTCATACCCCTACCCTTTTTCCGTGTTTTCAATGTTTTCAGGGGGGGGGGGCGATAGAAGCAACAAGTACAAGTGTATTTTGTACTTAAAACTGATTTTCAACTCAATGGTTTTACTTACTGAATGTCTTGATTTCCAAATATTTGTGATGACTAATGTTTCGAAATGCAGGTTAAATATAGATTTCTTTTAAAAGTGTCATAACTATATTCTCTTTAAATAAGAAATCATACTAATCTATACGCATACAAATACGAATGTAATCTAATACGAATTCGAATACGAATTTAATCTAATACGAATACGAATGTGAATGTAATCTAGTACGAATACGAATACGAATGTAATCTAATACGAATACGAATGCGAATGTAATCTAGTATGAATACGAATACGAATGTAATCTAGTACGAATATGAATACGAATGTAATGTAGTACGAATACGAATACGAATGCGAATGTAATCTAGTACGAATACGAATAGGAATGTAATCTAGTACGAATACGAATACGAATGTAATCTAGTACGAATATGAATACAACTACGAATACGAATGCGAAATGACGCCTTTGGTTGACATTAAGATCTCGAATATACAGTTAGTGTACCCCTTGAGTGTCACCAGAGTTTCGAATTAAATACGAAAATACGCCTTTGGACCTCTACTGAGTTTCGAATACATTCGCCTCAGAATGTCGACAGAGCTTCAAATATACAAATAATGTACTCTTTTGGAATCAGCAGAACTTCAAAAATACTGTAATGTATGCTTCTGTGTGATTCCAAATATTCCAAAATACAACTAAGTTAGTAGATAATAGTCATTCGAATGTAGAATCACTAAGTGTTTAGAACACGTAACTAATAATACTCACATGTTAATTACTAGTACTTCGAAATCAGACCTAAGAGCCAACCACCACACATAGGAATATATGGGATTTTCCTGGGTTAACATAACAGCTAGTAACGGACTTAGAAACAAATAAACAACTCAACACAGGAAAATATGCGATTTTCCTGGGATAACATAACAACTAGTAACGAACCTAGATACAAATAGACAACTCAACACATAGGAAAATATGGGATTTTCCTGGATAGTACAACAACACATAAACGGATAAAGTAACAAACGAATAACTAAAACTATAAGGAAAATATGGGCTTTTCCTGGAATGATATAACCAACCGTTTTTGAAATTGTAACAAAGGATAACCAAACCGTTTTCATAAGAAAATATGGGATTTTCTTGATCAACAACTTTTTCAGAAAGCAAAGGAAACTCGTTATTTTCAAAACCATACTGCTTGTATTCTCAGGTCAGCGTTAGACAGGTACATCGCAACCCTTTTGGAGAAGACAAAGCGTCCCGAAGACTGGTCTTTACTTTTGTTCATATCATATATGTATAAAACACTGGAACAACTTTACTTGCAAACAGATGTAAACAATATTATGTAATGTAATGTTTTGTGATTACTGCTTTACTATGTGCATTGGATTTGATACTCAACTTAGAGTCAACCCTGGAAACGTTTCCGCCTTTGGTTTTCGGGGTGTGACAAATTGGTATCAGAGCCCTTGTTTATAGTGAACTAGTATACCAAAGCTTACATGGTATAAGACTATAAACATTAAGGGGCCAAAGTGCTCTAAACTAAAAATATACTCTACAAATATAAGTATTTTCTAAAGTATACAAGTATATCGACCGTCGAAATCCGTAACTGCAAGTAGAACAAAATATAAGTAAATGGGTGTTGTACACTGCGGTTAAACCTAGGCAGTTATGTAGTCGTGTCTAGGATCAATATAGTCTGGCCAACTATATTCATTCAAGACACGACCAACATGTGCTTGGGAGTGACTGTGGTACGCAGCATACCTAAAACTTACCCAATACCCCAAATAACAAGTCGTCGTTGTAGCAAACCATGAAATACTATGGGAATATTTCTCGAGCCGATCCTTTGTGGAAATCCTCGTATACGTGTTATTCCTTGGTCATTCCTCTAGTAATAAAATTTTCTGCCTTGATAGCGCTTTCCTGCCTTATCATTAATATAATCTTATATCTATCTTGATGAGATATCCCCTGATCCATATATCTTGAGTCAATTCAGAGGACTTATGATCCTCTCATTCCTGATCTTTTTAGATCAAGATGCCACCAAGGAAAAGACCCAGCTCGAAGAACACCAACAACCCTCCGCCGCCACCACCTCCTGTTCAAATCGATCTAGAAACACTTCAGACAACCATTTCTGCCACTATATCAGCTCTCCTACCTCAACTAAACCTTAATGGTCTAGGAGGTGGCTCCCAAAACCAAAATCCATAAGGTATTCAGGGACACCGGAAGGATTGTTCTTATAAAGACTTCATGAACACAAAACCGACCTTCTTCGATGGCACAGGGGGTGTTATTGCTCTAACTCGGTGGTTAGAGAAAATCGAATCCATCTTCGAGATTTGCGCTTGTTCGGAATCTGATAAGGTGAAATTTGCAGCCTGTACGCTCACCGATAAGGCCTTGACTTGGTGGAACTGTTGGGTTTTGAGCAATCTAACACTTCCTAAGTGTGCATGCAACCCTAATAAACCTTGGATCTATGTTTGTCTAAATACATGCAAAATAATAATTTTCCAAGGTTTATAACCTATCTAACATGGCATGGGGAACATTTCAACATAAAAGAGTTAGAAGAGATTACATACCTTTTGTTGAGTTTGGTTCTAAGGAGTTTGAGGGCCAAGCACCAATAGTGTGAATGCCTCAAATGGAATCACAAACACCACAAACTCTTGGAAAACTTTGAGAGAGTAAACACCCTTGTATAAAATCGGCCACACACATGCACACACACACTAGTTCACTAGTTTTCCCTTAGGCTCCATTTCATGCTCCATAAGCATGCTTATATAGTGTGCATGGTTAGGGTGAAACCCTAATAACCCATGTCTTTTCCATTCCAAGGATCCATGGGTTAAAAGCTCCATGGATCATCCATGGACTTCCATATAAGCCTAGCCCATTAACAAATGAGTATTAGCCCACACTATATAAAACAAATAGCCCATAATCTAATTAGTCTTTCTTTTAATCTCTAAATTAATTCATAATTAATTTAAGACTAAAACTAATTAAATAACGTAACTTCATATTAATATATTATAACTCATAATATATTAATAAACATATGTGTATAACTCTCATAAAATTATCCATAATAGTTTGGATGAGATGCAACCCAAATGGACCATGCCGGTCGGGTCAAGTATATACCAAATAAGTTATGGACTTAGACACCTTATCCAACAGACTCCCACTTGGATAAGTCTAATAACTGTATTTGCCTATAACTTCAGGAACCAACCAGCAATCGTAGCTCTCGAAAACTCCCTCGAACAATGAAGACTCTGTCGAACTATGAAGCGCCATTTTAGATAAGTGATCACATAATCCTCTGTTCTCATGATATCAGCCGGACAAACACATGGAACTATGTCTTGCTTATTGTCTAGCAGTTTTTTCTCATTTTTCCGATTTGTTTGACGAAGAACTTTACTGAACACATCGGTTTAGTTCTAACCAGGCCTGGTACATGGGTCAACACAAAATCATCGAGGGGCCCAGATATCGCTTCTATTTCTAGAAGGAACAGATAAACTTCGACTGATATGCTTGTTCTACTACTTATTGAATTGTACATAAAGGCACGTTTTATAACATCAAGTTACTGATGCGTTTACGTGCAATCAATGCACAACCAACTCATAGGTAACAACTCATATCTCTAGGTTTAAAGACTTATATGATGTTATCGTCTCACGATCACTCGAGATAAATTCCATGAAGTGATACAAGTGAGCGTGAGTTTATACCAATACTCATAACTTATGAGTACTCATGAATGTTGCAGCAACCATTGCCATGTCTAAACACCTTTAAGGCATCTACAAACCCAATTCATGACAATCTTGATTCATACATACTTTCAACGTATGATCGATTGTGGAGGTTTGAATAAATTAATTATTCTGGAAGTCAAAACATGCAAAACTGAAACAATAGTAATTAATTGACAATGATAGTAACACTTTACTCATAAATAAATCACAATTTTTATTCATCATCAAACGTCGATTACATTTTACAAGTTTCAGGAAAACTATCTAATCTGTAAATCTAATATCGTCCCTCAGCCCGATGCGTCTCGCATGCTGAAAATGCTTAACCCTCGTCAGTCCCTTCGTAAGGGGATCTGCAGGATTCTCATCCGACGATATCCTCCTTGTCACAAGGAGTCCTTCTTCAATCTTGTGTCTTATGAAGTGATATTTTCTGTCAATGTGTCGGGATCTCCCATGATCTCTTGGTTCCTTGGCTAAGGTAACCGCATTATTGTTGTCACAGAAAATCTCTATAGGTTCCTTAATAGCTGGTACAACTCCAAGGTCTCCGATGAAGTTCTTTAGCCATATCGCCTCCTTCACTGCTTCACTCGATGCTATATACTCTGATTCACAAGTCGAATCAGCCACCGTCTCCTGCTTGGAACTCTTCCAAGAAATTGCCCCTCCATTTAAGGTAAAGATCCAGCCCGACTGAGAGCGGAAATTATCCCTATCAGTCTGAAAACCAGCATCACTATACCCTAATACTTTCAAGTCATCACTGCCACCAAGGGTAAGGATCCAGTCCTTAGTCCTCCGCAGGTACTTGAGAATGTTCTTTACCGTGGTCCAATGAGCCTTGCCAGGGTTCCCCTGATACATGCTGACCATGCTCAAAGCAAATGCCACATCAGGACGGGTACAAGTCATAGCATACATGATTGAGCCAACCGCGGAAGCATATGGTAATTGGCTCATCTCAGCTATCTCTGCCTCTGTACTCAGACTCTGAGTCTTACTCAGTTTGGTATTGCTTTGGATCGGTAAATCTCCTTTCTTGGAATTCTCCATGTTGAACCTTTTCAACACCTTATCCAAGTAGATACTCTGACTAAGTCCAATTAGTCTTCTACTCCTTTCTCTTAATATCCTTATCCCTAGGATATAGGTAGCCTCCCCTAGGTCCTTCATAGCAAAGCACTTCCCAAGCCAGGACTTAACCTCCTGCAAGGTTGGGATGTCATTTCCTATGAGTAGTATGTCATCCACATACAGTACCAAGAAGCTAACTATACTCCCACTAGCTCTGACATACACGCAAGACTCATCTTCGCTTCTCGAGAATCCAAACTCTTTTACCTTCTCATCAAAACAAAGATTCCAGCTACGAGATGCTTGTTTTAATCCATAAATGGATTTCTCAAGCTTGCATACTCTATTAGGGTACTCTGCACTGACAAAACCCTCTGGCTGATTCATGTACACATCCTCAGCCAACTTTCCGTTAAGGAAAGCGGTTTTGACATCCATTTGCCATATTTCATAATCATGAAATGTTGCAATGGCTAACATAATCCTAATGGACTTAATCTTTGCTACCGGCGAGAAGGTTTCATCATAATCAATACCTTGAGTTTGAGTAAAACCCTTCGCAACCAGTCGAGCCTTATAAGTATGCACTTTTCCTTCCATGTCTGTCTTCTTCTTGAAGATCCATTTGCACCCGACTGTTTTACGTCCTGGTACATTGTCAACCAAGTTCCAAACTTGATTGTCATACATGGACTGTATCTCGTTGTCCATAGCCTCCTTCCATTTAGCAGACTCTGGGCCTGCCATGGCTTCCTTAACACTGCTGGGTTCATCCAAATTTACCAATGTACTATCACTGATAAACGTATCACCTTCCGTAGTAATATGAAAACCATAATAAAACGAAGGTGTGTTCCTAACCCGTGTGGAACGCCTTGGAGGTACAGACTCGTCAGTTGGATCAACATGAGTTTCCTCCTATGGTTGATTGCTAGTGTCTGAGGTTCCTTCACCAATTTATTCTTGAATTTCTTTAAGATCAATCTGCCTCCCACTGTCTCCTTGGCTTATAAATTCTTTCTCGCAAAAGATCCCTCTTCGTGCGACAAAGACCACATTCTCACTGGGTTTGTAGAAGAGGTAACTGAAGGATTTCTGTGGGTAGCCGATGAAAATACACCATTCACTTCGGCGTTCAAGCTTATCATGAGTTTCACGCCTCACGAAAGCTTCGCAACCCCAAATTTTGATGTGGTCCAAATTAGGAACCTTCCCAGTCCACATCTCATGAGGTGTTTTGGTAACCTTCTTTGTAGGGACTAGATTAAGGATATGGGCGGCAGTCTCTAAGGCATACCCCCAAAAAGAGATTGGTAACGAAACTCGACTCATCATAGAGCGAACCATGTCCAACAAAGTTCGATTACGCCTCTCAGCCACACCATTCAGCTGTGGTGTCCTGGGAGGAGTCAATTGTGAGACAATCCCACACTCCTTAAGATAGTCAAGGAACTCGGTACTAAGATACTCCCCACCTCGATCGGATCGAAGCATCTTAATGTTCCTGCACAATTGATTTTCTACTTCCTGTTTGAATTCCTTAAACCTTTCAAAGGTTTCGGACTTATGTTTGATTAAGTAGACATACCCATATCTACTAAAATCATCAATAAAAGTCACATAATACCGATTAGCATCCCTTGTGGCGGTTTTGAATGGCCCACATACATCAGTATGTATTAGGTCCAACAAACCCTCACCCCTCTCACAAGTTCCAGTGAAGGGTGATTTTGTCATTTTTCCAAGTAGACAAGATTCACAACTATCATCCGATTTAAGGTCAAATGATTCCAAGACTCCACTCTTTTGGAGTTGGCCTATGCGTTTCTTGTTTACATGTCCAAGACGACAATGCCACAATGATGCTTTATCTAGGCTAGTAGAAGAATCAATATACAACACATTATTTCCTAAGTTGTCTACAATTGACACAGTTTCATACACACCATCACAAGGTAATGCTTTAAAATAAAACACATTATTAAAGAAAGCATTAATACCACCACATTCATTATCAAACGAAAAGGTAAAACCTTGTTTGTACAAAGCATGAAAAGAAATAATATTCCTCGTCATTTCAGACGAGTACACACATTTATTCAAATCTAATTTTAACCCATTATTAAGAAACAAAGTATAAACTCCAATCTTGGAAACAGGTGAAGCCTTCCTAGTCCCCATGATTAAGTTTATCTTTCTGTGCTCCACATCCTCACTTCTTCTTAGGCCCTGCAAATCAGAACATATGTGAATACCACATCCTGTATCAAGCACCCAAGAGTTAGAATATGTTGAGTAATTAGACAATATAGTGTAAATACCTGCATGGGTGGGTTTCACTTTCCCATCCTTTAGATCCTGCAAGTACTTAGGGCAGTTTCGCTTCCAGTGTGCCTTTTCATGGCAATAAAAGCATTCAGCATCCTTGGGAATGGCAGAAGGAGTGGCAGAACCGTTCTTGGTCTTTGATGAGGAGCCTTCAAGAGACTTTCCCTTGGTACCCTTCGAAGGGTGCTTCCTCTTCTTCCCTTTGCCTTGCCCAATAGCTAAAACAAGGGTAGATGTTGGAGTAGGAGTAGTAGAGGTAACAACCGCCTTACCCTTAAGACCGGTTTCCGCGGTCTTCAAGAGTCCTTGAAGCTTGCTGAGGGTAACTTCCTCCTTGTTCATATGATATGTCATTCGAAAATGATCATAACAAGAAGGCAAGGAGTGCAAAATGATGTCAATTGCCAACTCCTCGGGGATGTTAACATTCAGCTTCAGCAAACGGTCCACATACCTTTGCATCTTTTGCATGTGGCCCGTGATGGATTCACCGTCCTTCATGCGGGTAGTTATTATGGAGGAGATTATTTCATACCGCTCCTGACGAGCACTCTGATGGTACCTTTCCATCAAGTCTTGGTGCATCTCAAAAGGGTAGAAATCTTCATACGACTTTTGGAGCTCGGCTGTCATCGTGGCCATCATGATACATGCCACCTTAGTAGCATCTCTCTCATGAGTCCTGAATTCACCGATCTCCTCAGGAGTAGCAGTAGACTCATCAAGTTCTTTTAACTCCTTATCGAGGACATATTCCTTGTCCTCGTAACGAGTAACCATCCTGATGTTCCTAATCCAATCCATGAAGTTGGAACCATCAAAGATGACCCTCCCATAAAGATTCATGAGAGAGAAAGAACGAGTTGGGTTAGAGCCTGAAGCATTAGTGTTGGAAGACATCTGAAGGAAGAAAGTAGTTTAGATTAGATATTTAGGATCCTTAATAAGACACCCAAATGTAATATTAAGGCTAGGATCTAATCACAATATATTACACTTAGAAGAGGGATGCCGTAATCTAAGTAATAATATATTTGAAAGGTAGGTGAATGACGATTCACCAATTTCCACCATGAAAACGAAATGATTTATTAGGTTTAATTGGATTTGAAATTCCTAGATTCTTTTGAGATTCATTGAACTTTTCAATGGCATGTTTCAATCTCGATTGTGCCCTTCAAGTTTTGTGACTGGGATGCCGAGGATCACAAAACAAGGTGTGAATAACCATGCTAATTCACTTGGTACCCTTAATATTATCACCTAATCAATGTGCCGGTTAACCACACACGCTCCATTGATCTATGACAAACATTAAGTCACCCTTCGTGATTCTTACTAGTCCTAGTTAGTGTGCCGATTAACCACACACGCTCCACCAACGACTTGGAAAGGTACTAAGTGAGAATTCCATGGACTAGCACCATGTTCACATTTTTCCTAAAATAACTAAGATTGGGAATTAAAAGAGTTTAGTTATTTTATAATATTCATTATACTTTTAATGAGAATTTAAAGTCATTGTTATACCCGTTCGGCTAACGACCCTCCACCGATCAAGCAAGCGGTGGGTGAGAGTATACACTCATTAAGTCGCCATTTTATAGGCAACAACCTTATACCCACCTTATAGACCGGCTTCGTGAATGAGGCCTACTAACGGTATAATGACTTGTTCTTATACATATATGTAATAATTAACCATTAATGTTATAAATAGTATAAGGGTTGAATTTTAACTATTAAAACTCTAAGGTTTGGAATTAAAGTTTATTAAAGTGTGTGAAACTTTACAAATTCCAAAACTTGAGGGCAAGTTTTGTAACTTTGCAAAACTCTTCATTTCATAACTTATGAATTAAAGGTTCATAAAAATGAAGACTCTTCATTTTCATGTAACTTATGTGTTTTAAGTGTGTGTTAAATAAAAGTGACCTTTGGTAATCCATAACTTGAGGACAAATTATGAATCCCATTAAAACACATAAATGATCAAGAATTAATTCTAAACAATTCAGCAAATAATTCCTATCATTTTCTAAATTCATAAGAACATGAACATGATCATCAAAAATTCAAGAATTATATGAACACATAAAATCATGGAATTTTGATATATGCTATTGTAAATGGATTAGAACAACCATTACACCAACTAAAATAAGTTTTATAACACCAAAACAACTTAGGGTAATGTTTCTAGTCCATTTCCAGCAGCAAAAGTCAAGAATCTGCACTCTTTCGATCCTACTCGTCGAGTGCATGAACTGACTCGTCGAGTAGGTTGAAGTTTGCCTTGGACTCGTCGAGTCCCCCCAATGGACTCGGCGAGTCCACCATGCTGACAGCAACAATTTCGACTTTTTTCACTATTTTGCATCAAGTATCAAACAAGCAAGCCTAGGCTCTGATACCACTGTTGGGTTTTGAGCAATCTAACACTTCCTAAGTGTGCATGCAACCCTAATAAACCTTGGATCTATGTTTGTCTAAATACATGCAAAAAAATAATTTTCCAAGGTTTATAACCTATCTAACATGGCATGGGGAACATTTCAACATAAAAGAGTTAGAAGAGATTACATACTTTTTGTTGAGTTTGGTTCTAAGGAGTTTGAGGGCCAAGCACCAATAGTGTGAATGCCTCAAATGGAATCACAAACACCACAAACTCTTGGAAAACTTTGAGAGAGTATACACCCTTGTATAAAATCGGCCACACACATGCACACACACACTAGTTCACTAGTTTTCCCTTAGGCTCCATTTCATGCTCCATAAGCATGCTTATATAGTGTGCATGGTTAGGGTGAAACCCTAATAACCCATGTCTTTTCCTTTCCAAGGATCCATGGGTTAAAAGCTCCATGGATCATCCATGGACTTCCACATAAGCCTAGCCCATTAACAAATGAGTATTAGCCCACACTATATAAAACAAATAGCCCATAATCTAATTAGCCTTTCTTTTAATCTCTAAATTAATTCATAATTAATTTAAGACTAAAACTAATTAAATAATGTAACTTCATATTAATATATTATAACTCATAATATATTAATAAACATATGTGTATAACTCTCATAAAATTATCCATAATAGTTTGGATGAGATGCAACCCAAATGGACCATGTCGGTCGGGTCAAGTATATACCAAATCAGTTATGGACTTAGACACCTTATCCAACAGGAACGACCGAGTCAAATCCCTGACTTTACCTGTAGCCAATGGTATGGGATGGGAAGTTATGAAGGAACTACTACATAGGGAGTATTACCCTCGGGGTGAAATTCAGAAGCTGGAACATGAGCTATGGAACCTGAAGATGAAAGGTTCTGATATCACCTCGTACACTTCAAGGTTTGATGACTTGGCACTTCTTTGTCCGGGAATGGTTACCCCGGAAAGAAATAAGGTAGAAAGGTTCATCAAGGGATTAACTCAGCCAACCAAAGGGAACGTTATAGCAGCAAAGCCAGATACGTATGACAGCGCCAAGTGTCTGGCACAAACTTTAATCGATCACAATGATGACCAAGAAGAAGCAGACACCACCCCTGAGCCAACAGAAAAGAGCGGCGAGAAACGAAAGTTTTGGAAAAAGAAGAAGAAGAGTCAGTCCTCCCCAGAACCCTCGAAGAAACCGCAAATAGTGACAGTCCATGCTGCCACTATTCCTGCTGTAGTTTCTGTTCTAAATTCCACATCTCAAGTACCTGTTACCGGATATGTCGGTACCCTCCCGTGGTGTGACCGATGTAACTACCACCATCGCATCCCTGGCCCTTGTCACGCAAAGTTCTATAGAAGATGTGGCCAGGAAGGTCACCTCGCACGAACCTGCAAAACCCCAACTCCATCAACTAGTCAAGCTTCCGGAGCTGGTATCGGTCAAACCTGCTACAGCTATTGAGAGGTCGGGCACTATAAGCGAAACTGTCCAAAGACAGTAGCATCTGGCAACACCGGGAGAGTCCTAACTTTGGGACAGGAAAGAACAATCGCCGACCCCACCATTGCCACAGGTATATTTCTCCTTGATGAATCTTGTGCCCGTAATCCTTTTCGATTCTAAGGCCGTAAGAATTTGCTAGTCATTCATTCAAACATCTTTCTAAACTAAATCCTTCGTTAGTGATCGAAACGTGCACCATCGAGATGACCAACTAGTGAGAAAGAGAACGTTAACGCCATACCCTTAGATCGTATCGTCAATTCGGATGATTATCCCTTTCTATTTGATCTAAAGGTAAACCTTTCATGGAAAGCTTTGATGCAAACTGGGCATGGAATGACTTATTTTCATTCATATGGTTATTCTTGTCTTCGAAAGGGTCGTCCATCCGAACCTTTTCTCTGACCCGACTCTCATGATCTTCGGCATCAAACCTAAATCCAACCTTCGCATCTTCGTGCATCAAATCTTAGAAGGCTTCCCATACATTCCCCGTTCGCGTGATATTCGGAAAACGGGAAGTCTACAGCTCTTTCCCCAATGCCTTTTCCAAGAATCCTCTAGAATTCCTTCCGAACAGCTAGTCAAGCCTTGTATTAACCTAATTCTTGGAACTGGCTCGTAACTGAACCTTCGGGAGGATGATATATCCAATACAGTGACCAGGACCTGATCACCACGAGTTCGTAGTGACACCCTTCGGTCAAACCATTTTTCCTTGATTAGGTAGATAAGCAAGGCAAACCTATAACTTAGTAACATTCCTGTGGTACTTCATGTTTTGGTCCTTAAGAAGTATCTACCCAACGAAACCAAGACACGTCCCGATAGTGAGGGTTCGCAGGAACGTCAAGCGGAGACCCAATGCGACTTGGGAGTGTGAAAACCCGGAGCAGTTGATCCATTCACATCTCTTTTCATTTCATGATTTATATCTTAATCTTTGAATTTCGGGACGAAATTCCCTCTAACGGGGGGATAATGTAACAACCCGAAGTTGTTCATCGCCGAAAAACCCATTCTACCCGTATAACTCGCCGTATATCGATTCGTTCCGATGTCATTTTTGGGTTAAATTAATTAAACTTATATGTTTAATTGATGCTAATGAGTGTCCAAACCTGTTAGTAACTCACGAAATTAGCCCAAATTGTATATTTTAGAAATTTTAGAAACGTCCCCGTCGAGTTACGGAAACTTAATCAGGTGCGACCAAAAGCCCCGTTTAACATCGGTATCAGGTAGAATTCCACCGTGTCCCGAACATAGGACCTGCTTAAACATGTTCAAGCTATCAGTTGAAGCTTTTTCTTTCTCTCACTACTCTCTCTCTAACCTCTCTCCTAAATCCAAGTTTAAAGGTCCAAATCTAGAGTTTAAGGTCTCAAATCTTCAAGGTACCTTCCTATACTCATTTTGTATCATATTAGACCTTCCAATTCGAGATTTATTAATGATTTAGGGGCTTGTATATGAGTTTATAGCCCAGAATAGTACTTAGGCCGTAAACCCATATTTAAGGGGGTTTTAAGCCGTTAAACCCTTCCATGACTCAATCAAGACTTAGACATGACATTTAGAATATTGGAAATGGACCTAGAACACCTTAGACATGATTTCTGAGGGGTTTGTGTGAGTTTATGGCCAAGGCATGTGCTTGGGCCGTAAACACCTTAAAAATGGGTGTAAATTCAATTTCAAGGTGTTAGAAAGCCATCCAACACCACCAAAAGCCTTGGAATAAATCATAGGACCAACCAAAAATAGTTTAAGGACCTTAAACACATCAAAACCCCACATTTGAGAGTTTACGGCCATAGAACATGCCCCATGGCCATAAAATCCTAAAAGTGTGTCAAATGGTGCCCAAAATTCATTTCTAGGCTTGTGGGAATTTTTAGAATCACATGTGATTAATTTTAAGACCTTAAAAACACTTATTCAATAGGATATGAGAGTTTACGGCCACATACCCCATGCTTAGGCCGTAAACTCCCTTAAGTGTTGTATTTGATGATTTTAATTCAATCCAAGCCTTAGGTAAAATTATACCAAGCATTTCCAAGTGTCCATATCCATTTGTGATCCATTAAACACCATAAACCACCCCACTATGAGTTTACGGCCGTAAACTCATGGGGAATGGGTGTTTAGGCCGTAAACATCATTAGGTAGTTTACTCTTGGAGAGTAAACTCAAATCCCAAGTCCCTCGCTTCAATTCCTGTCCAAAGATGTCACCCGGGTCACTCCAAACGCTCGTTTTGAGGTGTTTAACCTCGTTGGAGTGTAATGTTCCGTATAATTAGTCATTGTAAATCTAATTAGACATATATGGACATTATTACATTTTACATAGGGACATCGCAAGTAATCAAGCCCTGACCACCATTAAGTGTCCTAAACCGTCGCATTTCCTAGTCCGGTGAGTTCATACCCCTACCCCTTTTCCGTGTTTTCAATGTTTTCAGGGGGGGGGGAGGGGATACAAGCAATAAGTACAAGTGTATTTTGTACTTAAAACTGATTTTCAGCTCAATGGTTTTACTTACTAAATGTCTTGATTTCCAAATATTTATGATAACTGATGTTTCGAATTGCAGGTTAAATATAGATTTCTTTTAAATGTGTCATAACTATATTCTCTTTAAATAAGAAATCATACTAATCTAGTACGCACACGAATACGAATGTAATCTAACACGAATATGAATACGAATGTAATCTAATACGAATACGAATGCGAATGTAATCTAGTACGAATACGAATACGAATGTAATCTAATAGGAATACGAATGTAATCTACTACGAATACGAATGCGAATGTAATCTAGTACGAATACGAATACGAATGTAATCTAGTACGAATACGAATATGAATACGAATGTAATCTAGTTCGAATACGAATACGAATGTGAATGTAATCTAGTATGAATACAAATACAAATGTAATCTACTACGAATACGAATACGAATGTAATCTAGTACGAATACGAATACAACTACGAATACGAATACGACTACAAATGCGAAATGATGCCTTTGGTTGACATTAAGATTTCGAATATACAATTAGTGTACCCCTTGAGTGTCACCAGAGTTTCGAACTAAATGCACAAATACGCCTTTGGACCTCTATTGAGTTTCGAATATATTCGCCTCAGAATGTCGACAGAGCTTCGAATATACAAATAATGTACTCTTTTGGAATCAGCAGAACTTCAAAAATACTGTAATGTACGCTTCTGTGTGATTCCAAATATTAGAAAATACAACTAAGTTAGTAGATATTAGTTATTCGAATGTAGAATAACTAAGGGTTTAGAACATGTAACTAATACTACTCACATGTTAATTACTAGTACTACGAAATCAGACCTAAGAGCCAACCACCACACATAGGAAAATATGGGATTTTCATGGGTTAACATAACAGCTAGTAACGGACTTACAAACGAATAAACAACTCAACACATAGGAAAATATGGGATTTTCCTGGGATAACATAACAACCAGTAACGAACCTATATACAAATAGACAACTCAACACATAGGAAAATATGGGATTTTACTGGATAGTAAAACAACACATAAACGGATAAAGTAACAAACGAATAACTAAAACTATAAGGAAAATATGGGATTTTCCTAGAATGATATAACCAACCGTTTTCGAAATTGTAACAAAAGATAACCAAACCGTTTTCATAAGAAAATATGGGATTTTCTTGATCAACAACTTTTTCAGAAAGCAAAGGAAACTCGTTCTTTTCAAAACTAAACCGCTTATGAACTCACCAGCTTTATGTTGATTTTCAAACTCCTTGTATTCTTAGGTCAGCGTTAAACAGCTACATCGCAACCCTTTGGGAGAAGACGGAGCGTCCCGAAGACTCGTCTTTACTTTTGCTCATATCATATATGTATAAAACACTGGTACAACGTTACTTGCAAACAGATGTAAACAATATTATGTAATGTAATGTTTTGTGATTGCTGCTTTACTATGTGCATTGGATTTGATACTCAACTTGGAGTCAACCCTGGAAACGTTTCTGCCTTTGGTTTTCGGGGTGTGACGGCCGACCAGTTCTTAATGGCCTTAATTTTGGAGGGGTTTACGTGTATCCCTTTTTCACTAACAACGTGGCCCAAAAATTCGACTCTTCGAATCCAAAATTCACATTTGGAGAACTTCGCATAGAGTTTCTCTGATCGTAGTGTTTCTAAGACCCTCCGTAGGTGTTGACTATGTTCTTCCTTACTTCGAGAGTAGATAAGTATATCATCGATGAATACTATGATGAACTGATCCAAGTAAGGATGGCATACTCTATTCATTAGGTCCATGAATACTGCTGGTGCGTTGGTTAATCCAAACGGCATCACTACAAATTCGTAGTGTCCATAACGGGTTCGGAAGGCTGTCTTCGGAACGTCTTCCTCTAGCACTCGTAATTGGTGATATCCGGATCGTAGATCTATCTTCGAGAAGTAGCTCGCTCCTTGAAGTTGATCAAATAGGTCATCAATGCGGGGTAGAGGTTAACGATTCTTGACAGTGAGTTTGTTCAGCTCTCGGTAGTCAATGCCCATGCAGAACGATCCATCTTTCTTCTTTACGAACAAGACCTGTGCTCCCCAAGGTGATAAACTTCGTCTAATGAATCCTTTTTGATGCAGTTCATTAAGCTGACTGGAAAGTTCTTGCATCTCTGCTGTTTCCAGACGATAAGGCGATTTTGCTACAAGGGTAGCCCCTGGAATTAAGTCGATTCTGAACTCGACTTGGCGTTGTGGTGGTAATCCCGGTAGTTCTTCTGGGAAGATATCGGGGAAATCCCATACCTCTGGGATGCTGTTTATATCCTTTACCTCCCAAGTTGTATCGATGATGTGTGCAAGAAATGCCTGATAATCCTTCTGCAAACACTTTCGAGCTCGGATGCACGAAATGATGCAAAGGTTTGTACTTGATTTGTCGACGTAGATCACTAATATTTCATGGTTATGGAGATTTAGACGAACGGCCTTTTCAAAGCACATGATGTCGGCGCGAAGAGGACTTAACCAATCCATACCAACTATAACATCGAAACTTTTTATTTGGACTGGCATAAGGTTGATTGGGAAAGAGTGACCGTCTAAAGTTAATGTACAACCCATGTATATGCAATTAGTGTTTTCCGTTTTCCCATTTTCCATTTCTACAGTGAATGATTCATCTAACATGCTAGGTTTACATTTAAGTAAGTGAATAAAGTTTTGGCTCACAAAGCTTCTCTCTGCTCCGCTATCGAATAGGATGCATGCATATGAATTATCGAGAAGAAACGTACCAGCAACTACTGTAGGATCAGCTACAGATTCCTTGTGACCAATAGCTAATACTCATTCCACTCCGCCGGTATTTGTTGCCTTTGGGCAATTTCTTTTGTAGTGGCCCACCTCGCCACAACTGTAGCATGCTTGGCCTACACCAGCACCGGGAACTTGAGTGATCGGTTTTATGGGGGCCTTGAAGAAACGGACAGTGTGCCCCTTTCTGTTGCAGTTGGAGCACTGCATTTCCCGACACGGTCCGTGGTGGTGGTAATTGCACTTGGTGCACTTTGGGAGGTTTCCCACATAAGGTTTTGTTGGGTAGAGATTTGTAGGAATGGTAGTAGGCACTGTCGTAGCGTTTACGGCAACCAGTTGTTGTTTCTTCGAGGATTCTTGGGAAGACCCACCCTTCCCTTTATTCAACCCTCTCTTTCTTGTTGTTGTTGTTATTGTTGTTTCCCTTGCGTGGTTCTAGTGCAAAAGTTGTTGAGTTTTGATGATTTCCGTGATCAATAAGCGATTGTGCCAGCTCCTTGGCACTTTCAAAAGTGTCAGGTTTGGAAGCTAACACGCTTGACTGAATTTAGGGTGACAGTCCCCAAATATATCGCTCTATTTTCTAGCTCTCAAGAGAAATCATATCTGTGCAAAGGATTGCCAGCTTGCAGAATCTGTTGGTATAAGTTGCTATATCGTTACCTATCATCCCCAGAGTCCAGAGTTCGTGCTCGAGTTTTTAAATCTCTCCTCACGGACAATACTCTCTCATCAACATGATCTTCAAGCTCTCCCAGCTTATCGAGTTTGCCACTATCAGGGTAACTACCTTAACGTGGCCATTCCACCAAGTTAAAGCCCTATCAGTAAATGTGTAAGTTGCAAACTTGACATTGCTGTGCTCGGGGCAGGAGCAGATTTCACATACTGATTCCGTTCTTTCAATCCACTGCCTTAAAACCATCACACCACCCGTTCCATTAAACATCTGGGGATTAGCATTCGTAAAGTCTTTATAGGTGCACTCCCGAGGTTGCCCATGACTATCGCCATGGTTGGAGGGATGTATGCCAAGTCCTGAACCGGTAGTAACAGGGGTATTGATCTATGACATGGCAGCTGCCACAGCTGTAGTGACTGATGCTTGGAACATGACAGCATCAAATTGAGGAGGTGGAGGTGGTGGTGTTGGTGTTTCGTTATTAGGGTTACGCCTGGGATTCCTGCGTGGCGTCATCTTTAACTGTACGTTTAAAAGATGACAATATGGATAAGAATAAATGAATAATGAATGTGTCTCATGAACTCAATTGCTATAGTTCAACAACAGATGATAGTATGAGTCTCACAGATAGAAGAGCGAAGGTTATTCGTAAATCCGAATATATGAACAAGCGTATGGTTTTTCCATAATATTTTAGAGATTGAACGCGATACTCTGCGTAGTAGTAATAGCATGCGAATTATATTAATATGATAGATGATACAACGATCACGGAAATTTGAACCTTAAAAGGGTCTCCGATTACAAGAATTTAAAGGAAGTAAAAATTTTAGCCGAAGTCCTATCTTATAACAAAATTTGAGGTTTTCGCAAGTACTACTTGCGACGTCTGTTGCGCTTGGAGCTTGACTCCGCATCCGATTGCTTCTACTCCATAAGACGTCTATCGAAGGCGGCTTGTTGTTCCCTCAACTCTGCGAGGGCTGCATTCGTTTGTCCTTGGAATGCTTCAGCGCGGAGGTGGATGTCATTCTGCAACATATCCAGGCGGCGGATATCGGCCGTGTGGACTTGTACTTCCACGTTGACTTCTCGGATTCGGTTTGCTTGAACCCCCGATTGGTAGGACTGGTTGGCCAGTTTACCTACCATCTCCGGAAGTGCTCGGTCGGCTGAACGTCCGTCCCTGATGTCGTAGAAGTCTCGACACATACCGTAGGGAGAGCGTATCCCTTGTTGTTGGCTCCAGTGGACGAGGTGACTTCCCCAAACGGGAGTCGGTCCTTGGAAGTTCCTCCTAATGGCTAGAGAGTTGATTATCTCTGGTTCTGAGTCTGTACCAGAGTCATCCAATTCGATAGGCTCTTCATCCTCTTTCAGATCCTCATCTACCCATCCTATGTTGCCTTGGTTTGTGTAGTAGGGGTCCCCATGCGGGTGAAATCCAGCCATTTGACTATACGAGAATAGGGTTATAAGATTCGAATAAAACTTGAGACATGTAATACTAAATAATATATTGTATGCACCAAATACTCCTATAGTATTTAAATTGTACGTTAGATACTAATGTCTATTTTGTTAAGTTTTGACTTGTTGCTCACTACGATCATTCCTCAATATACGTTAGTCTAATTTCGGATAAACACAGTTGATCAGGCTATATTCGTCCCAAATTTGATTACATATCTCGAGAACTAATCGTAGTGTCCAACTTGTCTTAATACTTTTGTATAGTTCTCATCATGATAATATGTCGTATGCATGTATTTTGGATTTTCATAACCTAAAATAATCTATTTAAATGAAATAAGGATTTTAGGTACGGAAACTTTTGTTAGAGACTTTGAGTCCCTAAGCATTTATAGTTTGTATATCTTATGAGGTTCGATATACTTAGTTCACTATAAACATTGCTTTGATACCAATCTGTCAAACCCCCAAATCGGAACGGCATAAACATTCGGGGGCAGATGACTTCATGTGGTAACGTAACAAATGAATACATAGTAAAGAAAGCAATACAACCATCATATATATAATTGAAAGTTTACATTGTTTAAAAGATTACATGTTCAAAATCAATTATAATATGAAATTAAACTGGCGCCACAACTTCCCTTCTCCAAAACCTGTTTGTTACCTGTAATTACTGAATCCCTGGGACATACAAGTAGTTTTGAAAGAGTAGATCAGCATTTAAGCTGGTGAGTTTCATAAGTATTTAATGACAATGTTTGTTTGAAATGAAATGTTTTTGTTCTTGTTTGTCTGTTCCTAGAAAATCCCATATTTTCTACTAGTATAAATGTAGCCTTCTTTCAAAACCAATGTTTGTTTCTAGTAAATGTATGTACGTATAAAATCTCTAATATATCTGAAAAACCCCATAGATCATTATGTTTTTAATACTCTATGAGAGTTTTCTAACCATGCTATTGACTAGAAATGCCTATACACAACGTTCTTCAGGCGTTGGAATGTTCTGACGTTTGTCACCGTAAATGGTGGACTGTAGCTAACAGTCAGGGCGTGGGTTGTCAAGCCCGTATAGATCTATACACAAACACCATGCTCCCCCTCCAAGGGATTCTGGTATATAATACAGGACTTGAAATGTGTACTCGAACGTACGTGAAGTTAATGTCTCACAAAACTTAGTATAAAACAGATTTACGTGTGAAAACGTTCATTCGTTATTGTATATGAAAGTAGCTTCTTGAAATAATATTTCCATGTATGTAAAATTTCGTAGTATTCTCGTAAAACTATACCTATTATAGTTTCCTAAAAGTGTGTTTCATTTATATAATAAACCGTTAGTGAAAATGTTTACTTGTTATGAAAAGTGTAGTTTTTGTAGTGCCAAAACGGACACACAGAAATGTAGTATAAGCAAAGTATCTGATTTATCTAAATACATAAATCGTTTCTCATTTCCAAAAGATAAAATGTTGTCGTGGTATAATTTGCATATGAAAGTTTCCCTATAATAGTTTTAAATCATATATGATTCCTTTGATAAAACGCATATAGTGAAAGTTTATATAACACACGATAATGATCTAGTGTTTTACTTGTATTTCCCCCCTTAAATGCATGTAAAAGTACTCATAAAACATTTAAAAGTGTGAATTATAGGGGAATGAACTCACTTGTAAGATCGGAGGTTGCGGGATGATAACCGGACAGAATTTCGGCTCGAGAAAGTGGATTTCCTCGGGATTCTCGGGAATCTCGGGAGCACAAACCACCTTCGGGACTTGAGCAAAGTGATCGGGGCTTCGGGATAGCATGGGCACGGAAAACGAGGCAAGAACGTAAGAGAAATGAGCGAAATGGTGTGATTTTCCCGGAACCCTCGCATCGCTTTTATAGGGGCTGGGAACCGACCTCGTACGCTGGGCGTACGCGTGTATGCGGGGCGTACGCGTGCGTCATGCGTGACCGAGTCCTTGACTGCCTCGGAGCTCGGATGGTATGGGGCATAGCCTCATACAGGCGCGACGTGGACGATCCGAGGCCAAGGCCTCGCGTACGCTAGGTGTACGGGGGTTACGCTGGGCGTAACTCGTCCCTATCTGGTGACTCCCCTTCTGATAATACCAAGGGTTTTTAATTAAATTTATATATTAATTAATTAATAAACTTCAAAAATTCATATCTTCTTCATACGAACTCCGTTTTCGACGTTCTTTATATCCACGCGTAGGTGAGACCATACTCTACAACTTTCGTTTAGATCCCGTCGGCAAATTCCAAAATTATTTTTATTATTTATTTTTAAAAGGTCGCAGTAAGAAAATTTCTTTAGAAATTCATAACTTCTTTATCTGACGTCGGTTTTTGTCAGACTTTTTACCGCTGAACTACCATTGTTGAGACCTTCGATTCTCGTTTAGGTCATTCCGGTCAAAAGTCTCTCGATCTCTGATTCGAGTTTTTAGTTGTCCGTCGTTAAGCCGAACTTGAAAAATTCCTAACTTTCTTATACGAAGTCGGATTTGGGCGCTCTTTTTACGTACGATCACAATTTAATGACATCTAACATAATAGGTAATTTAATTAGTTATTTTTGAATATTTTATTTTCGAAGTTAATTTTATTACAACTAACGTGGTTACAATACTTGACTTTTTAGGTCGTTTACATGTAGTTGAAATATCGGGTTGTCACATATAGGGGCGGGGGATACAAGTTGAATATCATATTTATTATATCAATCACATGTGATTTATAACTATTAAACATATAGATTTACTATACTTTCAAACTGTTTTACTAAACAAATGACTTCAAACTGCTTATCAAACTCTTTTACGTATTAAACTCTTTACTAAACTCTCTTTTATGTACTAAACCTTTTCTATTTAGTTGTTAAACTTATATATTGTTAAAACCATGTCTATTACATATATAGTTATATAAGTTAGGATTGAAGGACTTAGGACTGCCAACTCACTTTATTTCCTGTCCCTTGATTGGTTGTGGACTTAGAGTACAATGTTGTTTGTCTGAGTGTCGTTGAATCCTTAGTTATACATTATGTATATATGTATAGATATAAAGACTTTTATCTCAGTTCAATACATTCAGTCATACAAACAATTCTACTAGTACCTATAATAGGTATAGTTAGGGTTATACTACTCATTACTACTGGTCAAATGAAGCATACAAAGAGTCAGTTCATTCAAGAGTCAATCCTTACTATTATGAGAAACTATACTATGATGAGAAACTAAGGGAAAATACTATTACGAGAAACTATATAACTATACTATGATGAGAAACTAAGAGAACATACTATTTTGAGAAACTATAAACTATACTATGATGAGATACTAAGAGAACTTACTATTATGAGAAACATTAGATATACATTTACATGTAAACAAAAGGAACATACACCAACTTAACAATTAGAATATAAGATTTACATGTACGTGGTGCAGATTCCACTGTGGTCATGTTAGTAACCAGAGTCTCCTGGAGGGAGAGCGGGCATTGTGTGTATAGATCTATACGGAACAGACTATCCCGCACCTCGACTGTTAGCTACGGTCCCCGACCAACCAACCCAAGGAGTGACAAATGTCACATTTATTTCGACGTCATTCATCTTCGTGTTTTACAGTCGTCAATCTGTATGGTTACAAATCTTACCTTATCTTATAATTAATTGGCTTTAAGATAAGTAATACTAAGGTAGTTTCCACATACAAACTACAGTTGCATATGATTTTCCCATTACATTCGCTTTGTTATCTTTTCATGTAAACGGTAATGTAAAAACTATATTTTGTTAATGATAGTCACACTTAGGAAAAGTACACACTTTTACAAGAAACGAACATCCAAAATAGTCGGGCCTTGGTAGAAGGCTACTTTTAGTAGAAAATATAGGATTTTCTAGGAATTACAAACATTTACAAACATTCTCATACTTTTACTACAAATGTTTACAAACTCATATTTCAAACACTATTACAAACATTTTGATGCAAACAATGACACTAAAATACTTATGAACTCACTAGCTCCAATGTTGATAAACTCTTTCAAAATAACTTGTATTCTCAGGGCAGCAGTAGATAGGTACCGAGGCCAGCTTTTGAGAAGATGGAGCACATACAAGACTCATATATTATTTTGATTGATATTTTGGTGTCTTATAAACCACAGAAGACACTGGTAATAAAATTATATATTTAATACAATGGATGATGTTGTTTACTTGTATTCTATTATACTGTGTTGTGATACTCTACACGATGTCTCCACCCCAGAATGATTCCGTCGTTCTCGGTTTTGGGGTGTGACACATCTTTAGTGAAAAACAACTAGGATGTAGGTTTGAGAAAATTATATGTTTATGATCTCTTGTTCATTATTACCATGATCTTGGTGAAACTCAACAACCATTTCCAAAATTGAAATGATGGTGAAGATTTTTATTCTAGCATAAAAAAACAAATTGACGGTTGAAATTCTTATATTTTTCAATGCCTTACTCTTTAATTTTCAAAATCTCTTAATTTTTGTTTGTGGGGGAGTTAATGAGATTAATTGATTCCAGATGAATTTCTTCCCAAATAGGTCCAATTTTATTTTTCAAATTATGAGATTTTGCCTTAACATTTTTCTTATCACGATGATACTTACCATTAAATATAGCATTTTTGCTAACTTGAACTTGACTACACTGTTCAATTTAGTTATTCCTTTCATATCTATGCACTTATGTTAAGTTGCCTCTATGATCGGAAGCGTGCCTTCCCATGAAACCTACGAAAAGATGTCTTTTTATAACTTCTTAATAAGTAGATGATCATAATTCAAAGGGAACATACACAAAAACTTCTTAGTCTCTATTAACTTTGAAAGAAGAGAATCTATGTCCGGGATCTAACTTTAATTATATCAAAGATACTTTGATATCACTACTTATCCAAAAAAAAATGTTTCTATATTTTCATTTAGCACACATTAGCACTGAAATTTCTCATTTCACAAACTTTGGGTTCTATTTGTTTCTAAAGTGTCAATGCGCCAGTGAAAGACAATACTCATCATAATTCCAAAGGATATTATTTCAAATTCCGAAAGAGATTGTCAAACTGATGCAATCCGAAATGGCATGTTTTATTTGAATTTGAAATTCAAGGCGCGTATTCAAAGAAGCTGACAGCATGATGATTGATAAACGATGTTTCAGGTTATTATAGAAAAATGTTGTGCTAGATACATCTTATTAGATCATTATTTTTTAAATGATAGATGTGATTTCATTTGTTGATGTATGAGTTGCAATGCATTTAATACATGGTGGCAGTTTTTCTCATTCCACTCGATTAAATGGTTCAAATTCAAATTCAAAAACCTTTATCCATATATAAATCCTAAGAGTTATCCTTTTAACTCTTTATGCTCACAAATTCTTCAAAGAACGCTTCAATGAACAATTTTTACTCTCATCAAATGGCTTCATCAGATTATGTATCTTTCGTGGAACAATCATCTTCTTCTCCCGTGCTAAATATCAAGCTTAATTAGAATATGGTTGCAGCTACGGATCCATCGAATTATTTTGAACTGGTTCAACCCTTGACCGTGTATTTGAATTTATTCGGTGTTGAATAAAGCTTTGATTCTCTTTGAAAATCTTCATATTTTTCAAATTTCATTGTCGTATTCCACTCTTATTTACAACAAGAAGACGGAGAAAATAAAATTTGGAAATTCAAGGGGATAAGACTTCTATTTCAAAAAAAAACTTCTGCAAGTTGCTATGGCTTCCAGTTTTTGAGTATTCTATGGCTCCAGACTCAATTTCTACTACAAATATCATTCAGGTCTAACATCAAATGGGGTATAATTTTGATTTATTTGTTATATCAAAATTTAAAAAGTCTACTCTTCTTCCTATTTGGAATGCTTTTTTCACGATCATGTTCAAATGTTTTTCTTAGAGGGAAACTGGGTCTGATAATGCAATTCACATTTTCAAACTTTATTATACAGACTGTATTCTAGGGAAAATATTGATTTTGGAACAGTTTTGCGGGAACAATTTGTTCAACGTCCTGCTTCAAAGACGAAGGATACTGAAATATCATGTGCTCGATTTTGTTCCATTGTAGTAAGAAATTTTATGTTTCATTATCATATTTCGGAGATGAGAGATGTCGTTATTGTTGAAATTTTCAAGATGTAAACTACGGTGTTTGTTACTTCTGATCCGAAGAATTTCTTAAAGGTGGGATCTGATAGGTTTTGAGCATTCTAACACTTCCTAAGTGTACATGCAACCCTAATAACCTTGGATCTATGTTTGTCTAATTATCATGCAAAGTTGAATTCCAAGGTTATATTCCTATCTAGCATACATAGGGAACATTTTTATCTTGAATGAAAGATAGAATAACATACCTTGTTGTTGATTATGATCCTTGAAACCTTGTGAGCCTAGAACCACAAGTGTGATGCCTCAAATGCTTCACAAAACACCAAATGCAAAGGAGTAAACTTTGAGAGAATCTTAGACTTGCAAAATCGGCTCTAGCCCTCTTGTTTCTTAGTGTAGCCGATTTTGGTGGAGGAGATGGACCAGATGGTCTTTATATAGTGTGACACATCTAGGGTTACACCATGTAAGCCCTAATGTATGATGGTTCTTCATTTCCATGACCCATGGGTTTGTAACTCCCATGGAGCATCCTATGGGTTTAACTCAACTTGATAATCTATGGAGCCTCTTAGCCCACTATGCAAGTTATGGATGATTTGCATAATAAACCCATATATTTAATTAGTTATCTTTTGATCACTTAATTAATTCTAAATTCATTCTTGATTAAACTAATTAAATAATACTATTAATATATTAGAACTTATAATATATTAATAAACCACAAGTGTTATTTCCTTCATTTAGTCTATCCAATTGCATGGTGTCATGCAACCCAAATGGACCATGCCGGGTCGGGTTAAGTACATACCAGAAATAGTTATGGACTTAGACACCTTATCCAACAGTCTCCCACTTGGATAAGTCTAATAACTATAACTGCAAGTATGACTTCAGGAATTGATCAGCAATCGTAGCTCTTTCAAGGTCTCTCAGAACCGAGAAGATGATGATATGCCATTTAAGATAAGTAATCATATAATCCTTTGTTCTAGATATCATCCGGACAAATACATGGAATAATGCCTTACTTATTGTCCAACAGTTTGTTTCCCGACTTTTGATTTATTAGACGAAGAACTTAATTGAACACATCAACTTTGTTCTGACCGGGCCCGTTACATAGGTCAAAACAAAATAATCGATGGGACCAGATATCAGCTTCTAATCCAATAAGGAACAGATAAACTTCGACTCATATGTTTGTTCTACTACTCATTGAATTATACACAAGAGCGCGTTTTATAACATCAAGTTACCAATGCGTTTACGTATAATCAATTCATAACCAACTCATAAGTAACAAAACATATATCTAGGTTTGAAGACTTATATGATATTACCGTCTCACGAGCACTCGAGATAAATTCCATGAAGTGATTCCAGTGAGCGTGGGTTGAGTCCAATGCTCAGAACTTATGAGCACTTCCGACATATGACCGACTGTGGAGGTTCGAATAATATGATATACCAAACATAATTATTCTGGAATTCAAAACATGCAAAAGAAATATAGTAAACGATTGACAAGAGATAGCAACACTTTACTCATAAATAAAACACCTTTTATTCATCATCTAATGTCAATTACACTTTACAAATTTCGAGGTTATCTAACTACTAAATATAATATCATCCTTCAGCCCTATGCTCCGAGCATGCTATAGATGCTTAACCCAAGTCAGTCCCTTCATGAGGGGATCTATTGGATTCTCATCCGATGATACCCTCTTTGCCACGAGGAGTCCTTCTTCTATTCGATGTCTGATGAAATGGTATTTTCTGTCAATGTGTATGGATCTCCCGTGATCCCTTGGTTCCTTGGCTAAGGCAACTGCACTTTCACTATCGCAGAAAATTTACATTGGCTCCTTAATAGCTGGTACAACACCAAGGTCTCCAATGAAGTTCTTCAGCCATATCGCCTCCTATGCTGCCTCGCTAGCTGCTATATACTCTGACTCCCAAATTGAATCAGCCACTATTTCTTTCTTAGAACTCTTCCAAGAAACTGCTCCTCCATTTAAGGTAAATACCCAACGTGACTGTGAGCGGAAATTATCCCTATCAATCTGAAAGCTAGCATCACTATACCCTACAACTCTCAAGTCATCATTCCCACCGAGGGTAAGGACCCAGTCCCTAGTCCTCCGTAGGTATTTGAGGATATTAATTACCGCAATCCAGTTTTCCTTGCCAGGATTCCCCTAATACCTGCTAACCATGCTAAAGGCAAAGGCTACATCAGGTCGAGTACACGTCATAGCATACAGGATCGATCCTATAGTCGATGCATAAGGTATTCGACTCACTTTTGCTATCTCAGCCTTAGTACTAGGGCTTTGTGTCTTACTCAATATGTCATTACTCTGGATGGGTAACTCTCCTTTGTTGGATTCCTGCATGCCGAATCTCTTCAGCACCTAATCCAAGTAGGTACTCTAACTAAGTCCAATAAGTATTTTACTCCGGTCTCTCAAGATCCTTATCCCTAGAATAGAGGTATCTTCTCCTAGGTCCTTCATAGAGAAACACTTCCCAAGCCAGGACTTAACTTCGTACAGAGTTGGGATGTCATTTCCTATGAGTAGTATGTCATCCACATAAAATACCAAAAAACTAACTATACTCCCACCAACCTTGACATATACATAGGATTCATCTTCACTCCTAGAAAAGCCAAATTCTTTGACTTTCTCATCAAAGCAAATATTCCATCTGCGAGGTGCTTACTTTAATCCATAAATGGATTTCTCAAGCTTACACACTCTATTAGGGTACTCTATATTGACAAAACCCTCTGGCTTACTCATGTAAACATTCTTAGCAAATTTTCCATTAAGGAAAGCGGTTTTGACATCCATTTGCCATATTTCATAGTCATGAAATGCGGCTATGGCTAACAGAACCCTAATAGACTTAATCTTAGCCACTGGAAAAAAGTATCATCATAATCAACTTCCGAAGATTGTGAGAAACCCTTTGCAACCAGTCGTGTCGTATAAGTATGTACATTACCATCCATGACGGTCTTCTTCTTGAACATCCATTTGCATCCTACAGTCTTACGACCTGGTACATTCTCAACCAAGTTCCCACTTTATTGTCATACATGGATTGTATCTCATTGGCCATTGCCTCTTTCCATTTGGCTGACTTAGGGCCTACCATGGCTTCCGCGTAACTGTTACGTTCATCCAGACCTATCAGTGTCTAATCACTGATAAGTGTATCACCTTCTGCAGTAATGTGGAATCCATAGTAATGCTCAGGTGCATTCCTAACCCTTGTGGATCGCCTCAGAGGAACAAACTTGTCAATTGGCTCAACAGGAGTTTCCTCCTCAAGTTGAGTGCTAGGGTTTGAAGTTCCTTCACCATTTGACTCATGAATTTCTTCAATGTCAACTTGCCTCACACTGTCTCCTTGGCTTATTAACTCTCTCTCTCTCTCTCCCTCTCTCTCTCTCTCTCTCTCTCTCTCTCTCTCAAGACAGCCATCCTTGCTACAAAGACCACATTTTCACTAGGTCTGTAGAAGAGGTAACCAAAGGATTGTTGTGGGTAGCCAATGAAAATACACCTCTCTCTTTGAGGTTCGAGCTTATCATGAGTCTCGCATCTCACAAAAGCCTCGCAACCCCAAATATTGATGTGGTCTAGTTTGGGTACTTTACCAGTCCACATCTCATGAGGAGTTTTGGAAACTTTCATTATAGGGACCAGATTAAGGATATGGGCGGAAGTCTCTAAGGCATACCCCCAAAATGAGATTGGTAGCGAAGCTCGACTCATCATGGAACGAACCATATCCAACAAGGTTCGATTACGCCTCTCAGCCACACCATTCAACTGCGGTGTCATGGTAGGTGTCAATTGTGAGACAATCCCACATTCCCTAAGATAGCCGAGGAACTCTGAACTATGATACTCACCACCTCAATCGGATCAAAGCATCTTAATGTTCCTGCCCAATTGATTCTCGACTTCCTGTTTAAACTCCTTAAACCTTTCAAAAGTCTCTGACATATGCTTGATTAAGTAGACATATCCATATCTACTGTAATCATCAGTAAAAGTCAAATAATAACGATTAGCATCCCTTGTGGCATGTTTGAAGGGTCCACACACATCCGTGTGTACAAGATCCAACAAACCTTCACCCCTTTCACAAGAAACTATGAAGGGTGACTTTGTCATTTTTCCAAGTAAACATGATTCGCAACTATCATCTGACTTTAGGTCAAATGACTCCAAGACTCCATCGTTTTGGAGTTGGCCTATGCATTTCTTACTTATATGTCCAAGACGACAATGCCATAATGATGCTTTATCCAAGTTATTATCATTAACAAAATCAATACACAATACATTATTTCCTAAGTTATCAACCACAGATACAGTTTCATACACACCATCCCAAGGTAATGCTTTAAAATAAACAACATTATTAAAGAAATCATTAATCGAACCAACTTCATTATCAAATGAAAAGGTAAAACCTTGTTTATACAATGCATGAAAGGAAATAATATTTCTTGCCATTTCTGGTGAATAACAACATTTATTCAAATCTAAATTAAACCCACTACTTAGCGATAAGGTATACACTCCAATCTTGGTGATAGGTAAAGCTTCCCTATTCCCCATGATTATGTTTCTTCTTCCATGCTCCACATTCTCACTTCTTCTTAGTCCCTGCAAATCAGAATAGATATGAATACCACAACCAGTATCAAGGACCCAAGAGTTAGAATGGGGTGAGTTATTAGATATAATAGTGTAAATACCTGCATGGTTGGGTTTAACTTTCCCTTCCTTCACATCTTGCTGGTACTTTGGACATTTCCGCTTCCAATGAGACATTTCATGACAATAGAAGCATTCAGCCTCTTTTAGGTCAGAAGAAGGAGTGACGAAACATTTCTTGGTTCCACTTGAAGAAGAGACATCAAGGGTCCTAGCCTTGGTAATGTTTGAAGAGTTCTTTCTCTTCTTCCCTCTACCTTTCCTGATTGCCAAGACAGGGGCGTAGTTTGGAGTAGGAGTGTTAACAACCAACTTACATTTAAAACCTGGTTTTACGGTCTTGAGGAGTCCCTGAAGTTTGCTGAGTGTGACCTCTTCCTTATTCATGTGATATGTCATGCGGAATTGATCATTGCACGATGGTAAGGAGTGCAAAATGATATCTATTTGCAAGCTCCTCAGGAACGTTCATAATAAGCTTCAACAACCGATCTACATACCTTTGCATTTTCTGCATGTGGCTCATGAAGGATTCCCGGTCCTTCATCATGGTTGCTATCATGGAGAAAATGATTTCATACCTCTCTTGTTGTGCACTTTGATGGTATCTTTCCATCAGATCTTGGTGCATTTCAAAAGGGTAGAAGTCCTCATAGGACTTTTGGAGTTTCGCTGTCGTGGTGGACAACATGATGCATGCTACTTTGGTAGCATCCCTTTCATGTGCCCGAAAGTCAGCGATCTCTAGGGGAGTTGTAGTGGTCTCATCAATCTCCTTAAGCTCCTTGTCAAGGACATATTCTTTGTCCTCGTAGCGGGTAATCATCCTGATGTTTCTGATCCATTCATTGATGTTGGATCCATCAAAAGTGACTTTCCCACACGAGTTCATAAGGGTAAAGAAGCAATTAGGATTAGAATTAGAAGCATCGTTGTTTAAACACATCTGAAAGAAGAGAACAAGATTAGTTTAGAAATTAAGAGAGTCCTTAATAAAACACCCAAATGTAATATTAAGGCTAGGATCCAATCACAATATATTATAACTTAGAAGAGGTATGTCGTAACCCAAGCTATAATATATTTGAAAGGTAGGTGAATCAGGATTCACCAATTTCCAACATGAAAACCGAAATGTAAATATTAGGTTTTTTAATTGGTTCTTAGAAATTCCTAGATTCTTTTAAGATTCAATGAAATTTTCAAAGGCATGTTTCAATCCCAAGTGTACCCTTCAAGTTTTGTTTCTGGGATACCGAGGATCACAAAACAAGGTGTGAAGTAACCATGCAAATCCTTTACTCTCTAAATACAAACCATATCTTATTTACTTTTAGGTGTTCATTTAATTACATTTTTTCATTATGATTTCATGCTTGTAGTTTATCGATCCTACAAGTGGTATCAGAGTATGAATTTCAGTGAGCTCATTTTCAAATCTCACATTTTATTTGTGTTCTTCGAATTTTCTGTTTTTCAGCTTCGAATTTTATAGATCTATTCTGCGTTTTGATATCCTTTTGCAATTTCATTTGAAATTCATAGTTCAGATTACTTGTTTTGATTTGAAATATGTATTGGCTCTTTGATTTGATTCTAACTCAATTTTTCTGAAATCATGTTGAAAGACGATTCTCACTCAGTCACTGTTAAGTTACCTAGTAGTATTAGATCTACTACGAGAATTCTAATTATATATTTGGAAGATTATGAGGTTTCAGTCATGGACTTTGAAGATTATATTACTGGAATTGAAAATCAGGGTTAACGTATACAACATGTTATTTTTAATGGTCCACATAAATGTTTAAATGCTAATATAGCATTTAAAACTCAAGCTGATATGGATGATTTAATTGCTAATAACAAAAACTTGACCTCTGATGAGAAACATAGACTACAAAAAGCCTTAAATGATAAAAGTTATATTTGATTTCCTCTTCTGTTAGATACATTTAGACTCGTAAGTTGTAGAGATATTGTAAATGAAATTTAGAAGTGACTGAAGGAACTCTACTAAGGGGATTATGATAAGAAAAAAACATGCAGTTTAAACATATCTTCTCTTAGATTTCGGATCATTTAAACAGAAGTTAGATGAAACTCAGGATCAATTTGCTAACAGATTTAATCATTTGTCAAGTAGAGTATTGAAACATGATTTAAAAGGATAGATATTGAATTAAAAAAGTGACTTTCATGAATGCCTTAAGATCATAATGGAATATGGTTGTATCCACTGTTAAAGCTCATAAAAAATTCAAAAATTACAGTCTAGCGCGAATGGTTGGTATTTTAAAGTCACATGAAACTAAAGTCATGGGTGAAGCAAAGCCAATTTTCAGTCCAGTTTCTCTGGAATTTGTTGCGAAAGAAGATAGTGGAAAAGAAAAAAATCTAAAATGATTTCTGATGATTCAAACTCAGAGGCTACAGAAGATGAGTTCACCAATGAGTTTAAGGATTTAATGGTTAGTAATCCCAAAAAAATCTTAAAGAAAATTTTCTCAAGGTTCAAAAACAACTCTAAGAGAAATGATAATGGAGGAAATGGTTTCAAGGGACGACATTCAAGTTCGGAGAAAACCAAGAGTTAAGCATACAAGGGATATGAAAGAGAGTGTGAGAAGAAAGAAAAGAAGTTAATTAGAGACTTTGGGTTTGATTTTATTATTGTAACGGGAAAATTATTTTGTGAAAAAGTGTATGATAAAAAAGAAGAATAACAAGATAGAAAATGACAAAGATGAAGCTTACTACATGTAGAAAATAGAAGATCTTCACAAGTTGAAACTCAGTGGGAAAGCATTCATCGTGGAAGATAGTTATAGTGTTAATATAGACTTTTGGTTGACAGATTATTAAGATGAAGAAGTTCTAAAGCCAACGCATAGGGCTTTCTTTGTTATTAACAAGACTGAAGATGTGAAAGGTGGCAAGTGTTTTATGGTTAAAAGATAAAGTTCGGGAAGCCATGAGTACTTTTCGGATGAAGGATTCACTTCAAATGTGTATGTTTCAACAAAATTTGTTAGAGAACATTTAGAAGCAAGCTAGAAGGTAATCAACAAGGTACATTCTATCCTTAAATCATTAGATATTCCCATTTCTCGTTATGATTCTGAACTAACTAGTTTAAGAACTACGATTTTTGAGTATAATGAAACTTTAAAATGGAATTGCATAAGAGTCTCTAATCTTGATGAGGATTTTAGTAGGACTACATTTAGATGTTAGGAAAGGAAGATAAATATTAAGGAATTACATGTTGAATTGTCTAGAGTTAAGGATGATGTTATTATTTTAAAACAAGATAATAGGATTGTAATGAAACAAATAAACATATTTTGAATGAATTCCATTGTTTTTATTTTGTGAAATTAGTTAATGAAAAAAATAGGAATTTGATTTTAGAAGACTCAATTGAATTTAAGAAGTTTGTTGAAAGTGGAGGTATTAAAAATTAAAAAGAAAAGGTTGTTGTTTTTTCAAAACTCCAAAGTACACCAAATCAGGTATTTGTTACATAAGGATTTGACAACTCGGAAACTAATTACTTGACATCTATAGTGAAAATTGATAATGACGTTTATTGCAAAAATCACTTTTGATCTGCACCTATAGATATTGGAGATGAGACAATCGGACTTTTTGAGAAAAAAATATGGAGATTGAAGGGTAGATATATTTCACAACCTTTGAATGTAGTTTCTCCAGAACATGTTGATGTAGAAAATTAGAATACTCATAATGGTAAATCAATTCCCAAGAAATATTGTGAGACAATGGATTTGAAAGAAAACTCAAAATTTAATAATCAATATAATCATGATGTCGAAGAAAGGAAGGAAAGTAACAAAGAGAGAAAGGAAAGATTCAAAAGGAACTTGAAAGAAAGAAAGAAACCCCTAAGTTTATATGTTTGATTCATTAGAGCTATAATGGATTAATGAGTTGATTACCAATCACTAACTGCCATGATCAACTAATTTGCATGCCTCGATTTATGACACTAAATCACAATGGTCAGGTAAACTAAGACACGTGGTTGGCTTTATTGGATGTTTCAACTATGAATAACTGGATGCAGGTTTGTCTTCCTATGGTTAATTCAGACAAACTAATAATTATTATGGCCAAATAATGATCTCTAACATGATTAAGCAATTAAATTTATTACCTACACTAGGACATACTCCATATCTAGCTCTATCAATTTAATGGTCATAAACTACTAAGAATACAAATTTATGCAATCAATTACCAGTTAACTACACAAAATTTAATGGCAAGATAACAGTGATAGAAATATTAGCTCGCAACGATTGATCTAGCAAACACAAATAAAAACCAAACTTACGTAATCCAACAAACGAAATCAAAGCATATCAATGAGGGTTCATAAATATCTAGTGAAAGTAATGGTTTGTACACTATATTCATTAAAATAAAGAAGAAAAACATCACTAAACTATTGCTAGGCATGATCATCAAACTAACTTAATGTGAAATTTCCATACATTAGCACTTAAATCTTCAAATTCTTGCTCCAATTGATTCTCTAGCTTCAAATCGACCCTGAGAGGGAGATGGAATCCTTAGGTCCACATAATTATTTGTTTTTCCACTCCATAATAACGGCTTTGCCACAGCGTAGAAACCAGGAATCAGACTTTCTCAAAAACAAAAAAGTCGTTCGAAATTTTGTCTAGTTTTCAGAAAATTTTGAATCATGTCAATCAAATTTACGAGTTATGAGATATTGTCTAAATAGGGACATGGGGTCAAGCTGCAAACATCTTTTTTGTGTCTTTTTTAGCTCTGTTGTCTTCCTTTTGCATCCCAGCTTCCATTTTAACTGCAATTTAACATTTCAAGCGTATTAAAATATAACATTTTATATCTCAAATGTATTAAAATAATGCATAAATATATGTGTAAATTTAGCAATATCAAAATACCCGACACTTATCATTTGCTTGTCCTCAAGCAAACTAGATTGTTATTATGTTATATCAAAACTTTGCTCACCAACATCACATACACTAGCCCAATTTGAATTTGCAAATTATGTCTCTCCTTAATTCATATATTTGTGTCTAAAGTCATATATACTTCCCAAATCCTAAATACTTAAAATCTTCATTAACATTTCCCACTCATTTAGAACAACATTTATTTTTTTCATCCTTGTGAATACATCGTTAGAAGATTTTCATAACCACAACGTACTTTTGTTAAGTTCCCAAGTATACATATGATAAAAATAACATAAAAATAAAAATTACAATCAGTAAACCTTGGCTTTTGGCAATTTGACTTATTTCTTCACTTTTGTCAAGATATGCATACATTGATAACTTTTATTCACCCAACAAACTTTTGAAAACTTTTTTTTTATTTTTTATTTTTTTCTTTTATACAAGTTTTCTCACTTTTTTTCGCTCAAACTAATAACTAAAAAGAAAAACATATGATTAAGCAAGAGAACTTAACCTCAACCCTTATTAGTTAAGGGCATTAGTCTAAAGTGTAATGACTACATAAATTTCCTTGGATATATTTAAGGTACATGATGCAAAAAAAATAAAAAAATAAAATTAATAAAAAAAAAATTGTCCCGCAAATTATATAAGTTCATGTTTTTGAATCATGAATTCTTTAGAATCGGGAAGGCACAAATATATTATAACATATTTGCTAAAAAAAACCTTTAAATTTGCATCAAATTATTTCACACAATACTAGCAAACTTACTTCTAACACAAGCAATTTTCGTAAATTGATATATTTTTTATTTAGACCATTTTTTCTAGCATTTGTATTTCCATTTATAAATCTAGCCTTTTTATTTCAATATAGCATGCTATTTTCCTTTAACTTGATCCCCTACCCCACTTAAATTGTACAATGCCCTCATTGTATATAAACAATTAGAACAAATAACATAAAATATGGAGAAAAGGGAAAAAAAATCATCTTGGTTATGTAGTCGCGAGATCAGATGACTATCGTGGGTTGCTTATCGATACTAAGCTTGACTTTGTCGTTGGAACACTTCTGGAACCTGAACATCCTTGCTAAGTTTTGTGGTCTCGTTTCAAATAAATATGAGGCGGACAACTAAACCTCAATCACGAGAAAATCTTCCTGAACATCTGAATGGGGCGTTGTCACATCGTGGCAAGTATTGACCACGACGTAGTTTCTATAAAATATGGAACTTCAATCACGAGAAAATCTTCCTCACAAAGCACAGTGAAAAATGGCGTGTCGTGGTCTTCATGTTGGGAATGTAGTCATGATGTAATAAAAACTTGTGTCTTGAGGTAGCCAGGCCCGCGTCGCGTCTTCATGAAAACTCTAAATTCTTCATCGCAAAAATCAACCAATCAAAAGGTCATCAAGCTCTCGAATAGTCTCTCATATATGTGCCTTCCCATATGTAGCATTGAAAGCTCAATAGACTCCTAGTTTTATTTTTGTTCCATGTCGACTGTATACCCCATACTTATTTGTATGCCATGCCTCTTCCTTTTCTTCTAGTAATACTCGACCCCACTTTAGGATTTTTTTTCCATCATCATTTTCTTAGCTAAAAATTCTCTTGCAACAAAAATAAGAATCATCAAAAGCACTTTTATTCAAAATAAACAAAAAAATAAAAGCTAAAATGAAAAGAAAATGCAAACTAATTTAAAATTTGGCTTGCCTCCCAATAACTGCTTCTTTTTGTGTGAGTCTTTAGTTGGACTCCCAACTTAACAAACTTTTAATGTCATCATTTCCAATCAATCCGTTGCATTTCATATTCTTTTTAAACCAATTCATAAAATTTGAATTTATGCTTCTAAAACCAGCCAAACGAGCGTGAATCCATAAAATCCTAGAAAACTGACAAGCGTTTGAATCGGTTGGACACAATCAGAAATGGATCACACATCAAAACTTTCTCTAATGTCAGAATCATCACCCCATGCTCTAAAACACAATTTAATGAAAAATGTATTTCCTACTTATATGCTTTAGTGTTCACTTGTATATGCGAAAAACTTTGTATGTGTTCATATTTTTTTTTACTTAGGCTTCACATTTTGTCTTAGTTTGTTATGACAGCTTTATTAGCTTAGGTGTCCTGATCTCATTGGTCGGAGCCTAACTGACCTCCTTCTACTCACTATATAAGGTTGGTTAGTTAGTGGTAAATAATATCTTTTGAATAATTGTTCATTACATCATTGAACTAGAAAATATTTCACTCTATAAATGCAAATCATATCATGTTTACTTTTAGGTGTTCATATAATTACATCTTTGCATTATGATTTCATTCTTTTAGTTTAACTATCCTACCAGTGGTATCAGAGTATCAATTTCACTTAGCTCATTTTCAAATCTCACATTCACTTGTGTTCTTCGAATTTTCTGTTTTTTGGCTTTGAATTTTATAGATCTATTAGTATTTTGATATTCTTTTGCAATTTCATTTGAAATTCATAGTTCAGATTACTTATTTTGATTTGAAATTTGTATTGGCTCTTTGATTTGATTCTAACTTAATTTTTATGAAATCATATCTAAAGACAATTCTTACTCCATCACTTTTGACTTACCTAGTAGTATTGGATCTACTACTAGAATTCCAATTATGTATCCGGAAGATTATGAGATTTGGGTCATGGAATTTGAAGATTATGTTACTAGAATTGAATATTATGGTTCAAGTATCTAGCATGCTATTGTTAATGGTCCACATAAATGTTTAAAAGCTAATATAACAATCAATATTTAAGCGGATTTGGATGATTTAATTGCTAATAAAAAAGACTTGGCCTATGATGAGAAACATAGACTTCAAAACAACTTAAATGATAAAATATATCTTTAATTTTCTCTTCCATCAAGCACATTTAGACTCATAATTTATATAGATACAACAAATGAAATTTAGAAGAGACTGAAGGAACTCTACTGAGGAGATGATGATAAAAAACAATTAGTTAAAACATCTATTTTCTCAAAATTTAGATCATTCAAACAAAAGCCAAATGAAACTTTGGATCAAGTCGCTAACAGATTTAATAATATGTTCAGTAGAATGTTAAGACATGATTTAAAAAGGATATATATTGAACAAAGAGTGACTTTCATGAATGCTTTAAGATCATAATGGAAACAAATTGTATCCACTATTAAAACTCATGAACAATTTAAACTTTACAGTGTAGCTCGAACGGTTCATATTTTAAAGCCACATGAAACTGAAGCCACAGGTGAATCGAGGCCAATTCCCAATGAAGTTTCTCTAGAATTTGTTGCTAAAGAGGAGAATGGGGAAGAAAAGAAATCAAGATTTTTTTTTGATGATTCAGCCTCAAATAATATAGACGATGAGTTCACCAATGAGTTTAAGGATTTGATGGTTAGTAATCCCAACAAATTTTTAAATAAAGTTTTCATAAGGTTTAAAAACAACTAAAAGAGAAATGATAATGGAGGAAATGGTTTCATGGAAGGACATTCAAGTTCTATGAAAACCAAGAGTTAAGCATATAAGGGATATCAAAGAGAGTGTGATAAGAAAGAAAAGAAGTTAATTAGAGTCTCTTAGTTTGATTGTAATTATTGTAATGGGAAAAATCATTTTGGGAAAGAGTGTATGATAAAAAAAAATAAGAATAAGAAGATAGAAAAGGAGAAAGATGAAGTTTACTACATGAAGAAAATAGAATATCTTCGTAAGTTGAAACTCAGTGGGAAAGCATTCATCGTGGAAGAAGATAAGATTGATACTTGTAATATAGAGTTTTGGTCGACAGATTCTTAAGATGAAGAAGTTCTTAGCCCAACACATAGGGATTTCTTTGTTGTTAACAAGATTGAAGATGCGAAAAGTGCCAAGTGTTTTATGGTTAAATGATCAAGTTCAGGAAGCCATGAGTACTTTTAGGATTAAGGAGGCAGTTCAGATGTGTGACTTTCAACAAAACCAATTAGAGAGCATGTAGAAGCAAGCTAGAAGGTAATCAACAAGGTACATTATATCCATAACTCATCAAATATTCCTATTTCTTGCTATGATTTTGAACTAACTGGTTTAAGAAATACGATTTTTGAGTTTAATGATACTTTAAAATGGAACCGCATAAGAGTCTCTAGTCTGGATGAGGATCTTAGCAAGACTACATTTAGATGTAAGGAGAGGAGGATAAATATTAAGCAATTACATGTTGAATTGTCAAGAGGTAAGGATAATATTATTTTTTTGAAACAAGACAGTGGGATTATAATTAAACAAAGAAACATTTTTTAAATGAAGTTGATTGTTCTTCTTTTGTGAAATCAGTTAATGAACCAAAACGGAATTTGATTTTTGAAGACACGATTGAATTTGAGAAGTTTGTTGAAAGTGGAGGTATAAAAAATTTAAAAGAAAAGGTTGTTGTTTTTCCAAACCTCCAAAGCACACCAAATCAGGTATTTGTTACAAAAGGACTGGATAAATCAGCAAATATTGACTTGGCATCTATAGTGAAAATAGATAATGATGTTTCTTGCGAAAAACACTTTTGATCTGAACCTATAGATAATGGTGATGTGACAATCGAACTTTTTGAGAAAACATCATGGACAGTGAAGGGTAGATACATTTTACAACCTTTAAATGTAGTTTCTCTACAGTAGGTTGATGAAGAAAATTTTGATACTAATAATGTGAAATCCATTCCCAAGAAAAAATTTGAGACAATAAATTTGAAAGAAAAGTCAAAATTAAATAATCAATCTAATCATGATGCAGAATTAAGGAAGGAAAAGAACATAAAGAGAAAAGAAAGATTCAAAAGGATCTTGAAAGAAAGAAAGAAAGTTTTCAAGCAAACGAATAAAACCATGAATTCTATTAAAGTTCAAGATGTTACTAGTTCTTGTTCATGTTTATCATCTCATGTTCAAAATCAAAAGTATAACAATCCATTAAGGTCTCCTAATCAGAATAAGTATTCACAAAAAGATACAAAAACAAAATATCAATTTGATCCAAATTATTTTTATTCAAAAAGTGGAATAATGAACAGAATTGTTGAAAAACCAAGTTCTTTATTAAAGAAAAATGAATCAAAACAAACATTTGTTCAAAAGAAAGTCGTTTAAAATCCATATGTGTTTCTTGCTATTGGAACAGCCTGTTTTAAAACCATGAATTTGAGCAAGTTTTTCGAAAATTGATAAGGATGTTTCTTGCAAAATCACTTTTAATCTGAACCTATAGATAATGGTGATGTGTCAGTCAGAATTTCTAAGAGAACATCATGGAGAGTGAAAGGCATATACATTTTGGATCATTTGAATGTAGTTTCTCCAGAGCAGGTTGATGTAGAAAATTTTAATACTCATAATTGGAAATCAATTCCCAAGAAAATTTGTGAGACAAAGGATTTGAAAGAAAAGTCAATATTAAATAATCAATCTAATCACAATGTCAAAGAAAGGAAGGAAAATAACAAAGAGAGACAAAAAAAAAAGATTTAGAAGGATATTGAAAGAAAGAAAGAAATTTTTGAAGCAAAAGAATAAAACCATGAATTGTATTACACTTCAACATGTTACTTGTTCTTGTTCATGTTTAAGATGTCATGTTCAAAACCAAAAGTATACCAATCCATTAAGGTCTCTTAATCAAAATAATTATTCACAAAAAGATGCAAAAACAAAATATCAATTGGATCCAAATTATGCTTATTCAAAAAGTGGAATACCGAATAGAATTATTGAAAAGGCAAGTTCTTTTTAAAGAAAAATGGCTCAAAATAAACATTTGTTTAAAAGAAAATTGTTTAAAATCTAGATGTTGTGTTAAAGAACAATTTGGAAAAGCTAAAGGTGGAGGAAAATAATTTTTTGAGAAATTAATTCCAAAATCAAAAGCTTTCATTCAAACAAAAACTTCAATTGTTGAAATAAATATTTTTTACAAAAACACCTAAGTTCACAAAACTGTGAAAAATGTGAATAATATTTTGATTGTGAAATCATTTTGGATTCATATAACCAACATTTTTCCTTTTGTTAATTTCAAAATCAAAAACTGACAAGTACCCAAGATGGTTTAGGTTCCTAAACTAACTTAATATTGCAGTTGATTTGTGACAAGTAGTACGATTCAGAATTGTATATTGATAATGGTTGTTCTCATCATATGACTAGAAGAAAATCACAACTGTGAAAGTTTAGAAGTTTGTAGGATGTTGGATGAGTCAAGTATGGAGACAATGCGACATGAGAGGTAAAATGATATGACATGATAAATAATAGAGAATTCATGATTCTTAAGGTAGCTTATGTTGAAGGCTTACAACATAATTTAATCAGTGTTTCTCAATTGGCTGTAAGTACTGGATTAAAAGTTTCATTTGATGAAGAAGGATATATAATTGAAAATAAAGAGTTAAAGAATATTCTTCTAAAATCTAAAACAAAGGAGAGAGTTATCCTTTTGAGTTGAAGCCCATTTAGGGAAATCCATCTATTTGTTTACTAGCGAAAGCAAATTCGAATAAGCGAGGGGTGTCGCATAAGAGATGCTCGCATCTTACTTTCAAAGATATCAACAAACTAATTTTGGGTGATCTTTTATGAGGACTTGTAGTTGTCAAATATGGAAAGGATCATTTATGTGTTGCATGCGAAATGGGAACGCAAAGTCATAAAAGACATTCATCTATAATTAGTACCAATGTTGTTACTCCACTAGAATTACTTCATCTTGATTTGTCCATACCATCTTCAAATGTGAGCATCAATTGTAATGAGTATATATTTGTTATTTTTGATGATTTTTCTCAAATTACTTAGGTTTTCTTTCTTAAACAGATGTCTAAGTCCTTAAAGAAGATGAAAGATTTTGTGAAGAATGTAGAGTTACAATTGTGAAAGCATGTAAGGAAGATTCGCAGTGACAACATAATTAAATTCAAGAATAATTATTTGAGTATTTTTTTGAAAAATAGAGGCATTAGTAATAACTTTTTATCTCCATATACACTGCAACAAAATGGTATGGTTTAAAGTAAAAATTGTTCATTGTGTGAAGCTACGAGAACAATGCTATCATTCGCATATCTTCCACTTTATTTATGGGCAAATTCTACTACAACAACATGTTTTACACAAAACAAATCTTACATTAATAAGCGGTTTTTCATTATCCTTTATGATATATTAAATACTGGCAAACCTAATGTTAAATTTTTTTCATGTGTTTGGTTCTAGGTGCTTCTTTTATAATTCAAAAGAGAATCGAAATAAGTTTGATGAAAATGTAGATGAGGCAATATTCTTAGGATATTCTCTTACTTCAAAAGCTTATCGTGTTTTCAATAAGAAATCTAGTAAAATTAAAGAAACTACTATGTTACTTTTGATGACTAATACTTGAAGTCATTTAAGAAATATTTTAAATAATGCAAAGAAATTTTTCCTTCATCATGTTCTAAAACTATTCCTCCTATAACCTTTGAAGATGATTTCGTTCATACTCCAGTTTTCATAGATTCTACAGTTCCACCACCTACTTCACAACAATCAACTATAAAAATTCAACCAACATCCTCAGCCATTCCATCTTATAACCTATCCAAATTACTCCAATTCATGATGATACAAGACCACCAAGAGGTGATGATGATTTCATTGTAAATGATGATGAGGAAATTTAAGTCACTAGATCTTTTCAACCACTTGTTGAACTAGTTTTAGCTCTATCTCTTCTCGATGATGAGAGTGATTTATATGAAGTTACAACTAGTCATCCCATTATGAAAAAGGAATAATTGATAATGAGTGGGAAGTTAAATGCTCTTGATCGTAGAGTAGACGCCTTTTCCCCTAATGAATTTTGATGTGTTTTTATGCATTGGTTTTTTTATGTATAAAGTCCTTTCAAATCTCAACTAGTCTTAAACACAAATAGGCAGTGTACCTAGTCATGAATTAATATAGTTTAAGGTAAGAAAGAGTTTCGAACACAGGGAACGGGATGGATTTGATCTAATAATTCAAATTCTTATTAAACTAATGACAGAAAAGTAAAAATGATGATTTTGTTGTTTAAAATAACAAACTTGTTTTAACACTCAATTAAACTAAAGAGCTAACTAGAAACAATAAATAATAAGTACTTCCACTAGAATACGAAACCCCTTTGTTTCTATGTTTGATTCATTAGAAGTGCAATGTCTTAATGAGTTGATTACCAATCAATAGTTGTCATGGTCAGACTAACTAGATTGCCTCAGTTTATGACACTTAATCACAATGGTCATGTACACTAAGGACACTTAATTGGTTTTATTGGATGTTTGGAATATGAATGAGTAGATCTAGGTTTGTCTTCCTATGGTTAATTCAGACAAACTAACAACTAGTATGGTTAAATAATGATCTCTAACATGATTAAGTAACTAAATTTATTACCTATACAAGAACATGGTCCATCTCTTGCTCTAGCAATTTAATGGTCATAAACTAATAAGAATAAAATTTTATACAATCAATGTCCAGTTAACTACAAACGAAAGGATTGATCTATCAAACACAAGTGAAAACCAGAGTTACATAATCCAACACACGAAATCAAAGCATATCAATGAGAGTTCATCAATATCTAGTGAAAGTAAAGGTTTTCACACCATATTGAGTTAAATAAAGAAGAAAAACATCACCAAAACATTTCTAGAAATGATCATCAAGCTAACCCAAAGTGAAATTTTGATACAAAAGCGCTTGAATCTTCAAATCCTTGATCCAATTGAATCTCTAGCTTCAAAATCATCGCTTAGATGGTTTCTGGACTTTAACACAAAGTAAAAGTCACACCTATAGCCCCCAAAGGCTATACACCGATTAGGGTTGGAAATATCATGTGTTTTTAGATTTTTTGGCTCCATGATGTGGTAAACAACTTTTTACACCGTGGGAGATGGAATCCTTAGGTACACGAAATTTTTTGTTTTTTCATGTTGGCTTTGCGACGGCGTGCGAACCAAGAATTAGACTTTTTCACAAACACTAAAATCGTCTGAAATTCCGTCTATTTTTCAGAACATTTTGAATCCCGTCAATCGAAGCTACGAATTATGAGATATGGTCAAAACACTGACAATGGGTCAAGTTGCAAGCAACATCTTTTTGTGTCTTTTTAGCTCCGTTCTGCTCCTTTTGTATCTCGACTCCCATTTTAATTGTAATTTAACATTTCAAGCATATTAAGTATCATACTTCTAAAAATATAATATTTTATAGCTCAAATGTATTAAAATAATACATAAATATATGTATAAATTTAGCAATATCAAAATACCTGACACTTATCTTTTGATCGTCTTCAAGAAAAAATAGATTGTTATTATGTTATTTCAAAACTTTGTTCACCAAAATCACATATAATAGCCCAATTTGAATTTGCAAATTATGTATCGTCTCGATGCATATATTTGTGTCTAAAATCCTCCATACGAATAATCGTCAAAAACGTTTCCCAATCATCTTGAACAACATTTATTTTTGCATCCCTCAAAATACATTGTTAGAAGATTTTCTTAACCACAACATATTTTTGTTAAGTTCCTAAGCATACATACGACAAAAATAATATAGAAAGAAAAATTACAATCAATAACCCCTGGCTTTTTGCAATTTGCCATATTATTCACTATCTTCAAGATATTCAATACTCTGATAGCTTTTATTCACTCAACAAACTTTTAACAATTTTTTTTCTTTTTTCTTTTTTTTTCTTTTTCACAAGTTTTTTCACTTTTTTTTTTTCATAACTCACTTTTCTTCTCTCAAACTAAAAACTAATACTTAACTAAGTGAATTTAACCTCAACCCCTATTGGTTAAAGACATTAGTCTTAAATGTAACGACTATATAAATTTTCATTGATACATTTAAGGTACACGATGCAAAAAAATAAATAATAATAATAATAATAATAATAATAATAATAATAATAATAATAATAATAAAATGTCCCTCAAACTACATAAGTTCACGTTTTTTTCTCATGAATTCACTAGAACTGGGAAGAAACAAATATATTATAACATATTATCTAAATAAAACCTTTATATTTGCATCAAATCATTCCAGACAATACTAGCAAACTTAGTTCTATCATAAACTATTTGTTTTATTTATCTAGATTTTTTCATTTAGACCAATTTTTCAAGTCTTTATATTTCCATCTTTTAAATCTAGCATTTTATTTTTTTTATTTTAGTATAGCATGTTATTTTTCTTTAATTTGATCCCCTACAATACCCTCATTGTATATAAAAAATTAAAACAAATAAAATAAAAGATGGAGAAAAAGAACAAACTCACATTGGTTATGTAGTCGCGAGATCTCATGACTGTCCTGGGTTTTTTATGGATACTAAGCGACTTTGTCGTTGGAACACTTAAGGAACCTAAACATCCTTGTTGAAATTGGTGCTCTCGTGTCAAATAAATATGAGACATACAACTAAACCTCAATGCTCAAAAAATAATTTTAATGGGGCGTTGTTACGTCGTCGCAGCAATTGCTACTGTTTGGTTTCTATAAAATATAGAACTTCAAACACAAGAAAATCTTCGCTCGAAGAATAGTGACAATTGGCGCGTCATAGTCTTCATGTTGGCAAATTTGGCACGATGTAATAAAAAGTCGTTTCTTGAGGTAGCTAGGCTCACATTGCGTCTTCGTGAAAACTCTAAATCCTTCATCTTAAAAATCGACCAATTGGCAGGTGATCAAACTCTCAACTAGTCTCTCGTATATGTATTTTCCCATACGTAGCATTGAAAGCTCAATAAACTCATTGCTTTACTTGTTTTCCCTGTAGAATGTACACCCGACACTTATTTGTTTGGCGCGTCTCTCCCTTTTCTTCTCTTAATACTCCACCCCACTCTTGCCTTTTTGCCCATCATCAATTTCTTAGCTAAAAATACTATTGCAAGAAAAATAAGAATCATCAAAATCACTTTTATTCAAAATAAAACTAAAAATAAAAATAAAAATAAACATCAAAACTAAAATGAAAACACTAATTTAAAATTTGGGTTGCCTCACAATAAGCGCTTCTTTTTGTGCGAGTCTTGACCTAAACTCCTAACTTAATAAACTTCCAATATCATCATTTCCAATCCATCTGTTGCATTTCATATTCTTTTTAGACCAATTCATAAAATTGGACTTTTTGCTTCTAAAACCAACCAAATGACTATGAATCTATAAAATCCCAAAATTTTGACAAGGGTTAGAATCGGTTGGACACTAATTAAAAATGGATCACACATCAAAATTTTCTCCAAAGTCGGAATTGTCACCCCATGCTCTGAAACACAATTTGGACAAACAGGGGTCAACGTCGTGGTAATGATCACACCACGACATGGTTCCTAGAATTTATATTGTTCTTGTTCTACGTCCGAGTCTTGTGCTAGCAACCTCTCCAGCTCCTCCAAATCTTTTTCTAGATTAAATTCTTCCTCCTTTCTTTCCAGCTCCTGTAACTCAGTTTGATCTTGTTTTTTAGGAAAGATGTTATCCAAGCGTCTTCCCAACTTCTTCATATCTTTATTTGAGTCATATTCCTCATCTTCTCGCTCTAATTTATGTACCACTCCCTCAAGAAAAACATCAAGAGCATTGAGATTTGAAACATAGATAATATAAAAAAACTAAAAATAATTAAAATTTAAAATTTAATCAAAAAATAAATTATCCAAACTAAATGCAAATCGTTCCCCGGCAACGTCATCAAAAACTTGATGTATTTTTTATGCACTAGTTTTTTATTTATAAAGTCCTTTTAAATCTCATCTAGTCTTAAGCACAAATAGTCAGTGTGCATAATCGTGAAGTAATAATGTTTAAGGTAAGAAATGTTGTCGAACACAGGGAATGGGATGGTTTTGATCAAATAATTTAAATGCTAATTAAATTAATAACATAAAAGTAAAAATGAGGGTTTTGTTGTTTAAAATAAATAACTTGTTTTAACAATAAGTGAAACTAAAGAACTAACGAGAAATAATAAATAATAAGTACTTCCACTAGAATACTAATCCCCCAAAGTTTTTATGTTTCATTCATTAGAATAGCAATAGATTAATGAGTTGATTGCCAATCACTAACTATCATGGTCAGACTAACTAGCTCGTCTAAATTTATGATACTTAATCACAATGGCCATGTAGACTAAGGACACTTAATTGATTTTATTGAATATTTGGACTATGAATGATTAGACCTAGGTTTGTCTTTCTATGGTTAATTTAGAAAAACTGGAAATTATTATGGTCAAATAATGCTCTCCAACATGATTAAGCAAGTAACTTTATTACCTATACTAGGACATGGTCAAACTCTAGCTCTAGCAATTTAATGGTCATAAACTACAAGGAATACAAATCCATGCAATCAATGACTAGTTAACTAAACAAAATTTAAAGGCAAAGTCATAGCTACAGAAACATTAGCATGCAAGGATTGAACTAGAAAACATAAGTAAACCGAACTCACATAATTCAACTAATGAAATCAAAGCATATCAATGAGGGTTCATCAAGATTTAGTGAAAGTAAAAGTTTTTATACCATATTCAGTAAGCAAAAGAAGAAAAAAAATCACCAAAAGATTTCAATACATGATCATCAAGCTAACCCAAAGTGAAATCTCAATACAATAGCGTTTGAATCTTCAAATCCTTGCTCCAATTGAATCTCTAGCTTCAAAATTAACCCTTAGAGGGTTTTGGACTTCAAAATGAAGTAAAAGTCACCCTTATAACCCCCCAAAGGTTGCACAACGATTAAGGATGGAAATCTCAACTTTTTATAGATTTTTTGGGTCAAGGGCGTGGTAAACAACTTGCCACACCGTGGGATATGGAATCCTTAGGTCCACGAAATTTTTTGTTTGGCCACACTATGGTAACAACTTTTCCAAGGTGTGGGAACTGGGAATCAGCCTTTTTCACAAACACGAAAAGGAGATTGGATAAAATTACTCCTAAAATTCCATAATTTTATGTCGGAATTAATGAGGGAATAAGTTCAATGAAGATCGTTTTGAAACTTGAAATTGATCATAGTGATAAAGAAGCAGAGAAGCAAGTTCAACTGAAGAATGATGAAAATTTAGAAAGAATGATACAACTTCAGATTAAGATAGACAAGATGTAGAACGAAGTGAAAATGAAGCAACCAAAGCAACATTAAGAGCTTTATGGCCAAAACGGACTGTTAAGAGAATTAAAAGTGAGGCCACTAAGAATGTTTAAATTTGGTGGATAAAACCAAGATTCTCTTTTACTATAGGTAATATAAGTGATTGCTAGTTAGATATTCCAATGACTGCAAGAGCTTTTGTTTTTAGAAGCTTTTATAAAATTAATAGAGCTCCTCTATGAAACAGCGTTGCAAATAAAAAGCTTCTCAAGTTTTATGTTACTTATTATCACACCCTTGGTCGATGGTGGAATCGCCGAGTTGTGCGATGTTTAGGGATGTTAGATACGAAGACTAGAATATTGAATAGTACATGGAAATATAATATGAATACTCCTTTTATTCATTATTTGATAGAAAGGGTTACATCGCTCGACCTTGCAACACTCCCTAAACATAAAATAAAAGACAAGAAATCGAAATAAAACTTCCATCAGCCATGTGACGACTCCCTTCGACACTCTACTTCCACTGCTACTCATTTCATGAGAATACATGGGTTTTAAAAACTTCAATGTAATTTTAGTGAGGGTTCTATACTTTAGAGAATAGTTTTTATAAATTTTTTAAAAACTTTCTATTCTTAGTATTTGGTTTTCATAGGATAAGCTACTCTCTTAGTATTATTATCCTATAACTTTTACTTTATAGTTTTATTATCTTTTCGTACTTCAATTACTTCCTATGCATTCTCCTCTACATAGTTTAGTTTATTAGGATTTGTGGGTAATCTTACAATGAGACCCTAGAACCGAGCTATATGACTTCAAATTTCCCCGTCACAACACTTCATCAGACATCATGAAAAATAATATAAAGTTATACATGTCGCGGTTGTAGCTAGCAACCGCAGGTGGAAGTGTCATTCTTGTATATAACTATACATAGCTTTAATGCTCACTTAAGATTAATGAATTATAGGTTCGGGGTAGCCGAATATTATTCAGCTATGGATGAATGATATGCCTCATTTAACACTTACTTTGTTAAAAACTTAATAAGTATGTTTATTTAACTTTGTTATTCTTTCTTTAGTTTTTCCTTTCTTTACGTAATTCTTCACACATACATACACACACACACATATCTATACATATATATATATATATATATATATACATATATATATATAGTAATTATCTTCCTATACTTGTTCTTTGATAGGTTATGGTACAGCTAAGTACATTACCTATCCTTATGTTTCCTTTGATATAGTTTATTTCATAATTAGTTTGATACGTATATATATAATACCATATCTATATTATTAGGTTCTTGATATTCTTAGGATACTAGGGCAGCGTAACAACTAGTTAGAATGTTTATCCCAAAATTTGGCCAACATAACGACTAAAACTAGGTTATTCTAGGGAATAGGCCATCATAACAACTAGGTATAATCCTTGAGTATAATATTAGGCATTGTAAAGACTAGGCATAATATGACATTTAAAGTTTAGGTAGAGTAACTACTGGGTATAATATTATCCTAACGTTTTCTTGTAATTTCAAAACTATTTATATATTACAAACAATAATCTTTTTAAAAAAATAATTGAAATAGTTTTATAACATGTATCCCTCCTGATTATAAAACATTTGAAAATGGAAAAATAGGGGCTTTGAAACTCATCATAGAAGTGTGATACATTAATGTAGGGTAGATTCGAGCTTAGGACCTCAGATATCGCCTCAGGATGGAGTGGCTTCAACCGGAGAGAGAAAAGTAGCTTATGTTTTGGTGTGTAGATAGGGTATGCAGACAACTCTATTTATAACCAAGTTTTAAGGTGCGCACGGTGCAAATATATGTATGCATCATGTGTGGGCCTCATGGATCCATCTAGGAGTCGCCACATGTCACTCTCTCGTTGGGCCAAGTCACCAGCATCTTAGCGAATCTAGGGTCAAAATGCACATCGGGCAAGGTGTACCCGTCGTGTGCACAAAAATGATTTCGTAAAAATCATAGCATATGCATACGAGCTCCATCTTTACCCTCTTTATATTTATAAGATGGTCTCAGCTAGCACTACAACTTCCCATTAGACTGTTTAGCTAGATTTGGCTTTCACATTTTGGCCTAACATGGTTAGAATTAAATGATTTTAAAAAATCATATCTTCTTCATACGAACTCCATTTTCAGCATTCTTTGTACTATTTTTCTCACCTCAAGAATTACGACGACTTTCCTTTTGGTGACACTAGCCAAAACTCGACCAATCACTTAATCCTTTTTCGTCGTTAATAACTTTAATTACGAAGTTGATTTTACTTTTTACTAAAATCATTACTCGTCTATTTGAAGTTAGATTTTTATGAAGCTTATATCATTGGAATCACCTCGTCGTGCACCTTCTGAATACATTAACCAACTTAGAAAACGACACGATTTTCTGGACACTCAGTTTTTAGCCTATTACTCGATTTATCTTTATACGTAAGAGTATAATCAATCGTATCTATTTATAAAAATGAAATATTACATTGATACTCTATTAAATTTATCTATCTAAGCTAATTTCTAATGGAAATCATTGACTAAGTTTTCCCAATTGTAACATTTTCCCATCGTTTAAGGAATTTCATCCCGAAATTCAGCTTGTAGTGAGGGTTCCTTCCAACAAATGAGGGTAGTTCCTCTTCATTTGATCTTCCTATTCCCATGTGTACTCTTGTCCTCGCCTAGAGTTCCATCATACCTTTACTATGGGAATACAGTTTTGCTTAATCATTTTCACTTCTTGATCCATAATCTCTATCAGTTCATCGATGAAGTTTAGCTTGGTGTTGACTTGAATCTCCTCAAGAGAAATGATAAGTGTATCATCTGAGAGACACTTCTTAAGATTTTGACACATGGAAGACGTCATATACACTACTGAGTTTTTAGGGTAACTTTAGTTCGTAATCTACTGGACTAATCCTTTCGAGGATCTCGAACAGTCCTATGTATCTTGGGTTTAACTTTCCTAACTTTACGAACCTTATGACTCGTTTTCCAAAAACAGACCTTCAGAATAACCCTGTCTCCAACTTAGAATTCAAGGGGATTGTGTCTGACATCAACGTAGCTCTTTTGACAACTACGAGCGGTCTTCAAACGCAATCATATTTGCACGATCTTCTCAGTGGTCTCGTGGATGATTTTTGTGCATGTTAGCAAGGTATATCTTACAAACTCCTTTTATACTTGCATATCTCCTACTTATGCCTAGCATATTGGTGATCAACACATACGACCATATAAAGCTTCAAATGGTGTAGCCTTGATGCTGGTGTGATAGCTATTATTGTATAAGAACTAGATCAAGGTTAGATGAGTGGCCCATGCATTTCTAAAATCCATAACACATACCCTAAGCATATCCTCCAACGTATGGATTATCCTTTCACTCTGACCGTCGGTATGAGGATGACAGGTTTTGCTCATAACTAGAAGGGTACCAATAGATTTCTATAGACTTCTCCAGAATCATGAAGCTAATGTAATGTCTGTATCTGAGATAATGGATAACGAAACCCTATGTAATTTGACTATCTCTCAGAGGTATATCTATTGGATAAGGTGTCTAAGTCCATAATTATATTTAGTATGTACTTTACCTGAGAGTAGCATGGTCCATTTGGGTTGCATGGCACCCGAATAATCTGAAGGATGAACTTTTGAGAAGAGGTTATTGATGATTTATTAATATATTATAAGTTCTAATATATTAATATGAAATCATATTATTTAACTTGTATTGATCAAGAATTAATTTGGAATTAATTTAGTGATCAAAAGTGACTAATTAAATATATGGTGATTGATTTGGTAAATCAATGATTCTTGGAAAGTGGGCCAATGATCCATAGTTATTTAGGTTGGGTAAACCAATGTAACAACCCATGGATGGTCCATGGAGGTTTAAAACCATGGATCCTAAGGAATATGGAAGGTCATGCACATTAGGGTTTGCATGGTGTAAACCTAGTTTTGCCACACTATATAATAAGCCCCATAGCTACCAAAATTAGCACCTAAGTGAGCTTAGAAGAGTGCTAGCCGAATTTGTGAACCAAGTAACCATCTCTCAATTCCTCAATTGTTGGTGGTGTCGTGTGAAGCATTTGAGGCATCACATTTGGGGTCCTATGCTCTTAAAGGTCTAAGGTTTCAAGCTACAACAAAAGGTATGTCATTCAACTAGTTTTTTTGTATTGTATATACTCCATAGTATGCTACTTAGGATGATGCTTTGGAAAAAAACAAAGTTTTCATGTATAATAGAGAAAACATAGATCCAAAGCATCTAGAGGTGCACCATAGGAGTGCTAGAATGCTACAAACCCATCAATATCCAGGTTAGCTTCTCCATCTTATTCGTCTCCTTGATTGGTAGGAAGTGAGCGTACTTGGTCACTCTATCAAAAACTACCCATATAGTGTCGTATCAACTAGATGTTATTGGTAGTTTTGTTACAAAATCCTTCGAAATTTGTTCGCACTTCCATACTGGGATTTTGGCTGTTGCAACAATCAATATGGCTTTTGGTGCTCTGCCTTGACTTTCGAACAAATAAGGCACTTGCCTATGTATGTAGCAATCTCTTCTTTCATATTTCTCAAACAATATAGCTCCTTCAAGTCTAATTACATCTTGTCTTCCCCAGGGTGAATGGAATATCTTGTCCTATGGGCTTCATTCATGACTAGTTTCCTAGTATCACCATGTATTGGAACCTAAATTCGTTCATGAAATATCTTGTTCAATTTTCCTTAAGTTTAAGTTCCCTTTCCATTCCTTGTAGATCTAACTAATATTGGTTTGACTCGCTCCTTATGTCTTAAGGCATCAGCTACAACATTATCTTTCACGATATGATAATGGATCTCACATTCATAATCATTCAGCAACTCTAACCATCTTTGTTGCCTCATGATGAGCTCCTTTTGATCGAAGATGTGTTGAAGACTTTTATTATCCATGTAGATTGTGCATTTTGTACCATAAAGGTAATGACGCAATCTTTTCAGGGCAAAACTACAACTCCCAACTCCAAATCATGGGTGGTGTAGTTGTTCTCATGCACCTTGAGTTTTCCTAAGGCATAAGTTATGCCTTTCTCTCTCTGCATCAATACACATCCTAATCTTTGATGTGCAGCAATGCAATACATGACCAAATTTTCGGTGCCTTCTAGAAGGGATGGTATTGGTGAACTACATAACATTTCCTTTAGCTTTTGAAAAGCAGCTTCTTGTTTGTCTCCTCAAACAAATTTTATCTCTTTCTATGTTAATGTTGATGGGTTTTGAGCATTCTAACACTTCCTAAGTGTACATGCAACCCTAATAACCTTGGATCTATGTTTGTCTAATTGTCATGCAAAGTTGAATTCCAAGGTTATATTCTTATCTAGCATACATGGGGAACAATTTTAACTTAATGTATAGATAGACTAACTTACCTTGTTGTTGTTTGTGTTCCTTGAAACCTTGTGAGTCTAGCACCCAAAGTGTGATGCCTCAAATGCTTCACACAACACCAAATGCTCTTGGAAGAACTTATGAGAGAACACACACTTCTCAAAATCGGCGAAGCCCTCTTGTTTCTTAGTGTAGCCGATTTTAGGTGGAGAACATGTTTCTTATATAGTGTTGACACATCTAGGGTTAAACCCTAATGTGTCATGACTCTTCATTTCCATGACCCATGGGTTTGTAACTCCCATGGAGCATCCTATGGGTGGAACCCAACTTGATAGTCCATGGAGCCTTTTAGCCCACTATACAAGATATGGATGATTTACATAATCAACCCATATATTTAATTAGTTATCTTTTGATCACATAATTAATTCTAAATTAATTCTTGATCAAACTAATCAAATAATATTATTAATATATTAGAACTTATAATATATTAATAATCTCCAAGTGTTATTTCTCTCATTTAGTCTATCCAATTGCATGGTGCCATGCAACCCAAATGGACCATGCCGGGTCGGGTCAAGTACATACCAGAAATAGTTATGGACTTAGACACCTTATCCAACAGTCTCCCACTTGGATAAGTCTAATAACTATTACTGCAAGTATGACTTCAGGAACCGATCGGCAATCGTAGCTCTTTACAAGATTTCTCGAAACTGAGAAAATGATGGTACGCCATTTAAGATAAGTGATCATATAATCCTCTGTTCTAGATATCAGTCGAACAAATACATGGAACAATGTCTTACTTATTGTCCAACAATTTCTTTCCCGATTTCCGATTTGTTTGACAAAGAACTTCATTGAACACATCAATTTTAGTTCTGACCGGGCCCGGTACATAGGTCAAAACAAAATCATCGAGGGGCCCAGATATCAGCTTCTAATCCAAGAAGGAACAGATAAACTTCGACTCATATGTTTGTTCTACTACTCATTGAATTACACACAAGAGCGCGATTTATAACATCAAGTTACCAATGCGTTTTTCGTACAATCAATGCATAACCAACTTGTAAGTAACAAATCATATCTCTAGGTTTAAAGACTTATATGATATTACCGTCTCACGATCACTCGAGATAGAATTCCATGAAGTGATTCCAGTGAGCGTGGGTTGAGTCCAATGCTCAGAACTTATGAGCACTCATGATTGTTGTAGCCTTGTCCAAGACCTCTACAACCAAACATGACAGTCTTGATTCATACCTACTTCCGACATATGACCGACTGTGGAGGTTTGAATAATATGTTATACCAAACAAAATTATTCTGGAAGTCAAAACATGCAAAAGAAATATAGTAAACGATCGACAAGAGATAGCAACACTTTACTCATAAATAAAACACTTTTATTAATCATCAAATGTCAATTAAACTTTACAAATTTCGAGGTTATCTAACTACTAAATCAAATATCATCCTTCAGCCCTATGCTCTCAGCATGCTGGAGATGCTTAACCCGCGTCAGCCCCTTCGTGAGGGGATCTGCCGGATTCTCATCTGATGATACCCTCTTTGCCACGAGGAGTCCTTCTTCGATCCGATGTCTGATGAAATGGTATTTTCTGTCGATGTGTCTGGATCTCCCGTGATCCCTTGGTTCCTTGGCTAAGGCAACAGCACTTTCACTATCACAGAAAATTTCCATTGGCTCTTTAATAGCTGGTACAACTCCAAGGTCTCCAATGAAGTTCCTCAGCCATAACGCCTCTTTTGCCGCCTCGCTAGCTGCAATATACTCTGTTTCACAAGTAGAATCTGCCACTGTCTCTTGCTTGGAACTCTTCCAAGAAATTGCTCCTCCATTTAGGGTAAAGACCCTGCCCGACTGAGAGCGGAAGTTATCCCTATCATTCTGGAAGCTAGCATCACTATACCCTACAACTCTCAAGTCATCACTCCCACCGAGGGTAAGGACCCAGTCCTTAGTCCTTCGTAGGTACTTGAGAATATTCTTTACCGCAGTCCAGTGTGCCTTGCCAGGGTTCCCCTGAAACCTGCTAACCATGCTCAGGGAAAAAGCTACATCAGGTCGAGTACACGTCATAGCATACATGATCGATCCTACAGCCGAAGCATAAGGTACTCGACTCATTTGTGCTATCTCAGCCTCAGTGCTAGGGCTTTGTGTCTTACTCAGTTTGGCGTTACTCTGGATGGGTAACTCTCCTTTCTTGGAGTCTTGCATGCTGAATCTCTTCAGCACCTTCTCCAAGTAGGTACTTTGACTAAGTCCAATTAGTCTTTTACTCCGATCTCTCAAGATCCTTATCCCCAAAATATAGGCAGCTTCACCAAGGTCCTTCATAGCGAAACACTTTCCAAGCCAGGACTTTACTTCCTACAGGGTTGGAATGTCGTTTCCTATGAGTAGTATGTCATCCACATACAATACCAAAAAGCTAACTATACTCCCACTAGCCTTGACATATACACAAGATTCATCTTCACTCCTAGAAAAGCCAAATTCCTTGACCTTTTCATCAAAGCAAAGATTCCATTTGCGAGGTGCTTGCTTTAATCCATAAATGGATTTCTCAAGCTTACACACTCTATTAGGGTACTTGTTGCTGACAAAACCCACTGGCTGGCTCATGTAAACATCTTCAGCCAACTTCCCATTAAGGAAAGCGGTTTTGACATCCATTTGTCAAATTTCATAGTCATGAAATGCGGCTATGGCTAACAGAACCCGAATAGACTTAATCTTGGCTACCGGAGAAAAGGTCTCATCATAATCCACTCCAGGAATTTGAGAGAAGCCCTTTGCAACCAGTCTAGCCTTATAAGTGTGTACTTTACCATCCATGTCGGTCTTCTTCTTGAAGACCCATTTGCACCCTACAGTCTTTCGACCTGGTACATTCTCAACCAAATTCCAAACTTGATTGTCATACATGGATTGTATCTCGCTATCCATAGCCTCTTTCCATTTAGCAGACTCGGGGCCTGCCATGGCTTCCTCGTAGCTGTTAGGGTCATCTTGACTTACTAGTGTCCCATCACTAATAAGTGTCTCACCTTCTGCAGTAATATGGAAACCATAGTAATGCTCAGGTGCACTCCTAACTCTCGTGGAACGCCTCAGAGGTACAGATTCGTCAATTGGCTCAACAGGAGTTTCCTCCTCAAGTTGAGGGCTAGAGTTTGAAGTTCCTTCACCACTTGACTCTTGAATTTCTTCAAGATCAACTTGCCTCCCACTGTCTCCTTGGCTTATAAACTCTCTTTCTCGAAAGACTCCTCTTCTTGCTACAAAGACCACATTGTCACTAGGTCTGTAGAAGAGGTAACCAAAGGATTGTTGTGGGTAGCCGATGAAAATACACCTCTCACTTCGGGGTTCGAGCTTATCATGAGTCTCGCGTCTCACGAAAGCCTCGCAACCCCAAATCTTATTATGGTCTAGTTTAGGTACTTTACCAGTCCACATCTCGTGAGGAGTTTTGGCAACTTTCTTTGTAGGGACTAGATTAAGGATATGGGCGGCAGTCTCTAAGGCATACCCCCAGAATGAGATTGGTAGCGAAGCTCGACTCATCATGGAACGAACCATGTCCAACAAGGTTCGATTACGCCTCTCAGCCACACCATTCAACTGTGGTGTCCTGGGAGGTGTCAATTGTGAGACAATCCCACATTCCCTTAGATAGTCGAGGAACTCTAAACTAAGATACTCACCACCCCGATTGGATCGAAGCATCTTAATGTTCCTGCCCAATTGATTCTCGACTTCATGTTTAAATTCCTTAAACTTCTCGAAAGTCTCTGACTTATGCTTGATTAAGTAGACATATCCATATCTACTGTAATCAGCAGTAAAAGTCAAATAATAACAATTAGCATCCCTTGTGGCATGTTTGAATGGTCCACACACATCCGTGTGTATAAGGTCCAACAAACCTTCACCCCTTTCACACGAGCCTGTGAAGGGTGACTTTGTCATTTTTCCAAGTAAGCATGATTCGCAACTATCATTTGACTTTAGGTCAAACGACTCCAAGACTCCATCCTTTTGGAGTTGGCCTATGCGTTTCTTGCTTATATGTCCAAGACGACAATGCCATAATGATGCTTTATCCAAGTTATTATTATTAGTAGAATCAATACACAAAACATTATTTCCTAAGTTATCTACAACAGATACAGCTTCATACACACCATCACAAGGTAATGCTTTAAAATAAAGTACATTATTAAAGAAAGCATTAATCGAACCAACTTCATTATCAAACGAAAAGGTGAAACCTTGTTTGTACAATGCATGAAAGGAAATAATATTTCTTGCCATTTCAGACGAGTACACACATTTATTCAAATCTAAATTTAACCCACTACTTAGCGATAAAGTATAAACTCCAATCTTGGTGACAGGGGTAACTTTCCTATTCCCCATGATTAAGTTTATTCTTCCTTGCTCCACATTCTCACTTCTTCCTAGTCCCTGCAAGTCACAACAAATATGAATACCGCAACCGGTATCAAGGACCCAAGATTTCGAATGGGGTGAGTTATTAGAAATGATAGTGTAAATATCTGCATGGTTGGGTTTGACTTTCCCATCCTTCACATCCTGCTGGTACTTTGGGCAGTTCCGCTTCCAATGAGCTTTTTCATGGCAATAGAAGCATTCACCCTCTTTTGGGTCAGAAGAAGGAGTAATGAAACCTTTCTTGGTTCCACTTGAAGAAGAGCCATCAAGGGTCCGAGCCTTGGTACCCTTCGAAGATCTCTTTCTCTTCCTCCCTTGACTTTGCCCGATTGCCAAGACCGGAGTTGAGTCTGGAGTAGGAGTGATAGCAACCGACTTCCCCTTAAGACCTGTTTTTGCGGACTTGAGAAGTCCCTGAAGTTTGCTGAGGGTGACCTCTTCCTTGTTCATGTGATATGTCATGCGGAATTGATCATAGCACGATGGTAAGGAGTGCAAAATGATATCTATTGCAAGCTCCTCAGGGAAGTTCACATTAAGCTTCAGCTAACGATCCACATACCTTTGCATTTTCTGCATGTGACTCGTGACGGACTCTCCGACCTTCATCATGGTTGTTATCATGGAGCAGATGACTTCGTACCTCTCTTGTCGTGCACTTTGATGGTATCTTTCCATCAAATCTTGGTGCATTTCATAAGGGTAGAAGTCCTCATAAGACTTTTGGAGTTCAGCTGTCATTGTGGCCAACATGATGCAAGCCACCTTGGTTGCATCTCTTTCATGAGTATGAAAGTTAGCGATCTCCTGGGGAGTTGCAGTGGACTCATCAATTTCCTTAAGCTCCTTGTCAAGGACATATTCTTTGTCCTCGTAGCGGGTAATCATCCTGATGTTTCTGATCCATTTATTGAAGTTGGATCCATCAAAGGTGACTTTCCCACACAAACTCATAAGAGTAAAGGAGCCATTAGGATTCGAGCCAGAAGCATTATTTGAAGACATTTGAAAGAGAAGGACAAGTTTAGTATAGATTTAAGAGAGTCCTTAATAAAACACCCAAATGTAATATTAAGGCTAGGATCCAATCACAATATAATATAACTTAGAAGAGGTATGCCGTAATCTAAGCTATACCATATTTGAAAGGTAGGTGAATGACGATTCACCAATTTCCACCACGAAAACCGAAATATTAGATATTTAGTTTTTATTGGTTTTAGAAATTCCTAGATTCTTTGAGATCCAATGAACTTTTCAAAGGCATGTTTCAATCTCGAGAGTGCCCTCCAAGTTTTGTGACTGGGATACCGAGGATCACAAAACGAGGTGTGAAGTAACCATGCAAATCACTTAGTACCCTTAAAGTTTATCACTCAATCGATGTGCCGGTAAACCACACACGCTCCACCGATACTATAATAAACCTTAAGTCACCCTTTACCTACCTTGTTAAGTCCAAGTTAGTGTGCCGGTTAACCACACACGCTCCACCACCGACTTAGACAAAGTGTAAAGTGTAATTTCATGGATTAGCACCTTATTCACATTTTCCTAAAGTAACTAAGATTGGGAATTTAATAAAACATTTAGTTACTTTATTATATTCATCATACTTTGAATGAGAATTTATAAGTCCTTGTCTTACCCGTTCGGCTAACGACCCTCCACCAGTCAAGCAAGCGGTGGGTGAGAATATACACCCATTAAGTCACCATTTTATAGGCAACAACCTTATACCCACCTTATAGACCGGCTTCGTGAATGAGGCGTACTAGCGGTAAGACGACTTTATTCTTATACATATATATATAATTATTAAATCATCATAATATAAGTATAAGGGTTGAATTTTAACTTCTAAAATTCTAGGGGTTGGAACTTAAAGTTTTAACTTAACTTTACTTGTTCCAAAACTTGAGGGCAAGTTTTGTAACTTTCAAAACTTTTCATTTCTTGTAACTTATGAGTTTAATAGAGTAATAAAATGAAGACTCTTCATTTTTCTAACTCTTGTATTTGTTTTAATGGTTTTAACTCATGGACTCCATTAAAACACATTATGATCAAGAATTAATCTACCACATAGGTTACAAATAATTCCTATGATCATCTAAAACATCATAAGAACAAGAACATGAATATGAACACAATCAAAAATTACATTTAAAACTTTGTAATTTTGATAACTAGTTGTTTGTAAATGAATTAGTAAAGACATTACACCACCAAAAACAAGTTTTCAATTACCAAAACAGTTTAGGGTAATGTTTCTAATTCATTTCCAGCAACTAAATCGAAATTCTGCAATCAGTCGACCCTACTCGCCGAGTGCATGAACTGACTCGCCGAGTTGGTTGAAGATACTCATGAACTCGACGAGTCCCCCCTATAGACTCGACGAGTCCATTCGCAGACAGCAAGATTTCCGATTCTGTTTTTCAACTTTTAACCACAAATAAGAGCAAACAAGCCTAGGCTCTGATACCACTGATGGGTTTTGAGCATTCTAACACTTCCTAAGTGTACATGAAACCCTAATAACCTTGGATCTATGTTTGTCTAATTGTCATGAAAAGTTGAATTCCAAGGTTATATTCTTATCTAGCATACATGGGGAACAATTTTAACTTAATGTATAGATAGAATAACTTACCTTGTTGTTGTTTGTGTTCCTTGAAACCTTGTGAGCCTAGCACCCCAAGTGTGATGCCTCAAATGCTTCACACAACACCAAATGCTCTTGGAAGAACTTATGAGAGAACACACACTTCTCAAAATCGGGCAAGCCCTCTTGTTTCTTAGTGTAGCCGATTTTAGGTGGAGAACATGTTTCTTATATAGTGTTGACACATCTAGGGTTAAACCCTAATGTGTCATGACTCTTCATTTCCATGACCCATGGGTTTGTAACTCCCATGGAGCATCCATGGAGCATCCTATGGGTGGAACCCAACTTGATAGTCCATGGAGCCTTTTAGCCCACTATACAAGATATGGATGATTTACATAATCAACCCATATATTTAACTAGTTATCTTTTGATCACATAATTAATTCTAAATTAATTCTTGATCAAACTAATCAAATAATATTATTAATATATTAGAACTTATAATATATTAATAATCTCCAAGTGTTATTTCTCTCATTTAGTCTATCCAATTGCATGGTGCCATGCAACCCAAATGGACCATGCCGGGTCGGGTCAAGTACATACCAGAAATAGTTATGGACTTAGACACCTTATCCAACAAATGTTGTGAGAGGCTGGGCTATTCGGGAGAAGTTCTCTATGAATCTAGGATAATATCGTACGATTCCTAGGAATTGAAGGGATTCATTTGATGTCTCGAATGCTTCCTATTTCATCATAGCTTTAATCTTGGAAGGATCAACATGAATTCCTTTCTCACTAACTACGTGCCCTAAAAAGTGTACTTCTCTAATCTAAAATTCACAAAAGAATTTTGCGTACAACTTTTCTTTTCTTAGTAATTTCAAGATCTTATGTATATGTTGCCCATGCTCTTCCTTGGTTCGTGAGTATATTAACATATCATCGATAAATACGATCACGAATTTGTCCAACTAGGGCTTGCATACTTGGTTCATAAGATCCATGAAAACAACTAGGTATTAGTCTGTCTAAATGGAATGAACAAGAATTTATAATGACCATAGCGTGTCCTAAACGCAGTCTTTGGAATGTCCTCCTCCATGACTCAGATTTGATGGTATCCTGATCTCAAGATCTTGGAGTAATAAATCTATCCTTGAAGTTGATCCAAAAACATCAATGATTCGGGGAAGTGGATACTGATTCTTGATGGTCCATTTATTCAACTTGTGGTAGTCGATGCACATCCAGTAAGATCCATCCTTCTTCTTGAAAAATAGTACCGGTGATCCCCAAGGCAAAAAGCTTAGTCCAATGAAGCCTTTATAAACAAGTTATTGTAGTTGAATAGATAGCTCTTGCATCTCTGACGATGCTAATCAATAAGGATATTTTGTTATAGGGGTTGCTCCTAGAACTAGATCAATCCTAAATTTGACTTGACCTGCAGGTGGTAATCCTGGTAGATCCTTAGGAAATACATCAAAGTAGTCTAACACATGAGGTACTTCCTTGATCTCTTTCTTCTTGTCCCTTTTATTGATGACGTGGGCTAGAAAGGCGTAATACTTCTTCTATAGTTAGTTTCTAGCATTCATACAAGAAATGATCATGAGGCTTTTACTAGGCTTGTATCAGTAGATAATTAAAGATTCTCCATTTGGCAAGGAAAAGCGCACTACTTTCTCGAAGCATAAGGTTTCGGCGCGATGAAGGGATAACCAATCCATGCCTATTATGATGTCAAAGCTTCTAATAACCATATGCATGAGGCTGACCATAAATGTGTGGTTACTTAATTCTATAATGCAATTCTCTAATACTCTATGAGTGCTACCGATTTTACCATTGACCATTTCTACTGTATAGGTTTCCCTAAGTTTACTAGAAGGATGATTTAATAATTTCCTAAACTTAGGGGTAATATAACTCCTATCAGCACCAAAATCGATAAGTATGCTTGCATAGTGATTGTTAATTAGGTGCGTACTATTGATCATAGTTGCGTCACGGACGATATCCTTTGCTCCTATGACAAACTCCCTTCCTCTGGCATTTCCTTTTCGTCCCTTCAACTTTAGGCAGTCTCTCCTATAATGCCCTACCTCCCCACATTCATAACAACCTCTGCTTCCTACTTCTATTGTAGCTCTTTGATTTCTCACAGGTTGTGCAGGTGCCAGATATCTAGACATTTGAGAAAGGTGGCCTCCCTGCCACAATTTCTACATACCCAACAAGCACCATTTTGATGATACTCGCATTAATTACACTTTTGACTACCCCCTACATACTAATTTAGGTTGGTAGTATCGGTTGTTATTGTTGTAAATGCATATACCTGAACTGCTTCACTCTTCTTTTCTAATGGCTTCCTAGCCTTTCCTCAGGAATCTCTTCCATCGTTCCTTTTGTTACTCCTGGTCTTTGGAATATCAGCCTTCTCGACCATGGTGCCACGACGTATCTCTTGGTTTGTCAGGCTTAAAGCCAGCCTTTTAGCACTATCATAGAGGGTTGGCTTAGAGGCAATAACTAATCCTTGAATGGGTTGGGGTAGACCCCAAATGTATCTTTCTACCTTCTTGTATTCCGCAGTGGCCATTCTGGGACACAAGGTAACCAGATCATAAAAACAACTCATATAGGCATTCTCATCAGCTTCTTTCATCTCCTGGTTCCATAGCTCTTGCTCCAGCTTTTGCATCTCCTCTCGTGCACAATATTCTTTTATCATAAGCTTCTTCCGTTCACTCCAATACATGGGATTAGCATTGCTAACGTCTATAGTCTTTGCATAAATATTCCACCAGGTGAGGGTTACATCTCGTATTCCTATTCGGTTCAAAATTAGCCATAGTAGTTGCGACTCTTTAGGATAATAATGCCTCGAATTTTGTTGGGTCCATAGGTATAGGGTCGGGCGTATTCTGGGAACCAGGTTGGTTTAGGTTAGCTCTTGTACGAGGCATGATTATATATTGACGTTATGGTAATTGTTACATTGTAAAATCCCTTGATCGTTTAGCTAATAATTTGCAAGGATTAGAAAATTTCAAACTTCATAATAATAAAATATCAATCAAGTAAGTTTCTTATATCGCACACAATCATTTGACATTGAAAGATAATCATTCATGAAATCTGTATTTTCATATATCTACTGCTTGTGTTTATATTGGTACCTCTACAAACCATAAGCGAGACAAGTGTCTCGATCTTGTTACACGGCATGTCATCATATCTCAACATATCATCTTTGATGAAGATCATTTTCCTTATTATGATTTTCATTCTTCCCCCTCTGCATCTGACTATGACTAATTCACTTTTGATGATCATCGTCATCTCGCTCTTCCTTCTCCCTAGGTTCTCCTTCCAACCAAGAACATGGCCACCTCATCACCCTTTTCTCCTAAATCTGCTACTCCTCCTCCTCCTCCTTCTAAACCTTAAAGTCATTCCATGATTACTCGTTTCCGCACAGGTTCCATAAAACCTCATCCTTCTTAATTTATCTGATAGTTTTGACATATCTCTGATTCCTAGATCCACAACTTAGGCAATGAGTAATCTGAATTGGAAGTCAGCAATGAATGCAAAATTTTCAACCGTCACTAACAATCACACATGGTATCTAGTTCCTCGCCCTCCCACTACCAACAGTTTTGGTTGTCGATGGCTCTAGCCTTACAATTTTGACTCTCAAGCTAACCTCGATCGCTACAAAGGCATATTAGTTGCTTAGGTTTTCTCTCAGCAACCTGGACAACATTTTGATCACACATTTAGTCCAGTTGTTAATCCTACTACCATTCGTAGTGTTCTTACTATTGTTGTCTCCCTTTAATGGTCAATCCATTAACTTGATGTTAAAAACGCCCTCCTTCATGGCAATCGAGATGAAGAGGTTTACATGAAGCAGCCATTTACCTATGTTTATCCCACCTTCTCTAATCATGTTTTTCACCTCCGCAAGGCCTTATATGGTCTAAAACATGAGCCCCTTGTGCCCTGGTATCAGCGGTTCACTATAAATATTTCTTTTCTTGGCTTCACAAATAGTCGATCGGACACCTATCTTTTCACTTTCCATCATGATAATGACACTATCTATATCCTCCTTTATGTGGATGATATCATTCTCATGGCTTCCGATGGTATGTTTCATTCACGGTATGCGTTTGCTAAATATATCATATCCAAAGCTAATATAACATCTTTCAATCCATGTACCACCCCTACAGACACCAAACCGAAATTATCTTCATTCGGGAAGTCCGTTTCGGATCCGACCCTATATCAAAGTCTCGTTGGGTCTCTATAGTATCTGACCTTTACTCATGTAAGTATTGCTTATGTGATTCAACAGAATGCCTTTTTAACCATGATCCCCGAGAACCACATTTTTTAGCCCTCAAGAGCATCCTATGTTTTCTTCAGGGTACCCTTCACCATGGTCTATTCATTCATATATCTCATCTTGATCGTTTGGTCTCTTATTCTGATGTTGATTGGGCTAATTGTCCCTTGAAACACCAATCTACATCTAGGCACTACGAATATCTAGGAGATCATCTTGTTTCATGGTCCTCCAAATGTCAACATTTCGTCTCTCGGTTTAGCGTAGAAGTTGAGTATCGGGGGTAGTTAATGTAATTGTTGAAACTACTTTGATCTGAAATCTCCGTCTGGAACTTTCTTTCCTTTTGAGTGCCATGTACTTAGCTTCCAACTTAGTTCAGCACCAAACAACCAAACATGTGGAAATAAATTTTCATTTTGTCAGGGAACGTGTTGCCATTGGTCAAGTTCGTTTGTTTCATGTTCCTTCGGCTCGTCAGTTTGCAAATACTTTTACTAAAGGACTACCTACACACACATTTCTTGATTTTTGGGACAATTTAAGCATTAGCAAACCTCCCGCTCAAAGTGAGGGGGTGTTAATTGTATTTCTTATTTACTGTTTTTAGTGTAGGTTTTATATATGTTGTATAGATTACAGGTCTTTCATGTAATCATGTTATACATTGTAGTATATATTTAATGAATAATAATGCAAACCCTAAGAGGGTAGTTACCACACCAACCTATTTATTTATAAAGCACAAGAATAAATCTTCATTGTAAGTCTTAATAATTATAATTTTTTTCAGAAAAGAAAAGATAATTTATAAAGAATTGAATATGAAAATAATAAAGGAACTTTATTGGGAAAATGTCACTATAGCACAATGAACTTATGTGTTATCTTTGACTTGACCAGTTATGTTTTTCTATGGAATAGATAATCTAACTGTTAGTGTTACTATGCATGTCAATTAATCCATTATCGTTAGTTTTAACCAATCCTTAGTTATCCAGTTATTCTAAATTACACAAATTACCCCTATGACTTAAAATAACACTCATCCACCATAAGACATACTCCACAGTCCACACCATCTCATTGATCTTGACATCTACTTATTCAATTGTTTGACTTCATAATGATCCATTTGTGAAATCTGATACAAAAAAAGGTGCTAAAAAGGTGAATTGCAGTCGCGTTTCGAATTTGTTTTGAGATCAGACAAATTGTTGCTAGAGAGACGAAGGCAATAATTAGCTGGTGTAGCCATGGAAGACAAAGAAATAGCTTTAGATCGGATACAATGTCGGAATATTATGGATATGCTTTGAGACGACCAGGCTTCGGGATCAAAGAAGAACTGGAAGGCATTACGTGACACGCTTCGCCTCAAATGTATATGTAAAGCATTCACCTCTATCATCCCTATCCCCCGCCCATCCTCTGATATTCCAATCAACAGCAACAATACTACTAACCATATAATGATCTGACGTCGTTCTTCGAGTTTCCAAGTGACCCAAACGTTCACAAATTGGACGGCAAGGCAAGTCGACAGTTAGGTTATACGTCGGACAAGCAACACAATGGACGGTTACTCACACTGGACACCGATCCAGAGGAGGAAGATGATAATAACCCCATGGATGGTGTTGAGAAATATACTAAACAACAGTTGTCATTGCTCTCAGATCTGTAACATCCCAAAATACAGGCCAAAAAGTTCATTTTTAAATATGTTATTATAAAACCAACAGTATAATAAATCATCCATAATATCATGTCATGTCAAAACCAAAGTAGAAGGAATCAAAACAAGTTATCATAAAACAATTTTAGAGTGTAATCCCAAATATCTCACGTGTGGAAACCTATAGTGTGATGCGCTGAAATCAAGCCGACTCCTTTCCTTTGAAAACGAGTAACTGAAACCAAAATTGTAGACTGTAAGCATGAAGCTTAGTGATTTCCCCCATCATACCACATACCATACAATCACCTAGCATACATACTGTCGAGAATTCTAGGGTGCCCATCCTACCCATGTTAAGCCATTTCGGGGTGCTAACTAACCGTGTCAAGCCATTCTAGGGTGCTGAATACCCGTGTGAGGAAATTCTGGGGTGCTTGCCAACCCTCCGGTTTATCTCACCGGGTCACGGGGACTATTTCACCCCTACAACTATCACATGATAACGTATCATAAACATGTTGTCAGACATATTTGGGGTGTCCGACCTACCCTTCGGTCCTAACAACCAATCGGGGGACTATTCCCCGCCTACTACCACTATCACATAGCACGTAGTGTACTGGCACATACAACACATCAAGTAATAGCAAACCAGAGAATTATCATAAAGACAATCATCTCAACTGTAATCAACTACTAGTGGGTCAGCCTTGGTGCCTTAGACCCACTTCTACTGGAAGGTAACTCACCTCACACTGCTGAAGTCCTGCAGACCCAACCCCGGTTGCTGGATGATAGGTTCCCAAATTGTCAACATCAAAATAACACCCAATTAATAATTATTTTCCAATACATAATCATAAGTCCATGCTTGGGGTAAAACACTGCTCTACGCTAATCTTAGCTTGATACAAGCCCAAGGCCCAATCTAAAGGCCCAACAGTCAACTATGAGTCAAAGCCCAACATATGGCCCAATTTTCCAAATTGGGCCCAAACCTTATAAGGTCTTACCATAAGGCCCAACCATTTAGTCAAGTCCAACATTCAACATTCTAATGTCCCAATATCACATAATCATAAAGGTCCAAACTATGGCCCATCTATGGCCCAATTTTCCAAATTGGGCCCAACTACTCATATGGGCCTTACTTCGACGTCCATTAATTATTCTCGTCCATTTGCTTGATCTTGGATGGCCATTGATTACCCAATCATCAAGGCCTAATAAAAAGGCCCAACAATAAACCCAAGTGGGATGAGGGTTTCACATAAAATGATGATTAGGGTTAAATGTTTCTCACTTAACCTATTAAGGACTTAATCCATTAAGTCCATTACTCTTCTAACTAAATCATATGATGTGATTGGGCTTAATACACAATTCCATTCCAATGGCCCAAAAGTGGGTCCCGATAAGTCCAAGCCCATAAATCCAATATTAGGGTTTTCTAAACCCTAATTAGGGTTTCCAACCCCATCTTAGCCCAATAGGCCCAATTGATATGTGTTTTGATCAATCAAGGTTCATTACGCCCATTAAGGTTTCACTAAGCCCAATAGTCATCTGCTTGGGCTTTTAGGTCTATTAAGCTTCACTGGGCCCATTAGGGTTTATTAGGCCCATTAAGCCGCATTGGGCCTATTAGGGTTTATTAGTCCCTTTTTCCAAACATCCAAACGAGTCACGATCCAACAAACCACACCGCCACCCGACACGGCGGCCAGTGGCGGCAACCACCACCCTAAGGTGATTGTTTTCAATTTCTTTCCATTATTCCACTTTTTAATTACATTTTACAATGCTAATCTCCAAAATAACTCAAACAACTAAGCTAACACATACATATACACAGCGGCTCACTAAGATAAACACACACATAGCAGCAACCACCACCTCACAGTGGTGGCAGTGGTAGATCTCGATCTTCTAGCTACACCAAACATACATTCATACACTTTAGGTTGCACGATACACTCCAGCCACCACCTGGTGGCTTATGGTAGTGATGAAAGTGATTTTATGATGGCAACCACCACCCTACAGTGGTGGTGGTGGTATCTTTTGCTTCCCAGTTAAGCAGCAACTACAATACACACGAGTATTTAACCTACGATCAGGAACAAATCTACTTCAACGGAAACAGCAGCAACAATGTCATCCGGCGGTGATGGCGGTGGCAGGTCGTGGTTTCGTCATCTTGAAGTGGCGCGTCGGCAACAAAGAATGGAGAAGAAGGTAGCAGTCCATCTCCAAACCACCACAGCTTCTTGAAATCGTCGGTGATGGAACAGGAGTAGTAGTGGCATCATTGGTGCATCTGTAATGGTGGCGGTGATCTGGATGCGAGATGGAGGTGGTGATTAAGACCCCTCATGGCAACAAATGAGAGGGAATAAGGAGAAGAGTGGAGGTCCGGTGCTTTTTCCAACCCAACAGTCGTGGCTTTGCTGGGGGGTGAAGAGCGGAGCCAGTGCGGGAGGTTGATGTGTATAAAAATGCACTGGTTTTTTTCCTACTCTATAAATATAATTTTAGCACACGAATTGTAACAACCCGAAATTCGTATCACTGCTTGTAACCCTTTTCGTAACTCATTCCGATCAACCAATCGTCATTTTCAAATTCGTTTCCGATTTCATCACTTAATTAAGTCATTAAATGCAAAATGATCTAAAATGACTTAATGAGTGTCTTAATACATTTAGAAATCATTTTATCACCTCATATTAGTGATTGGAACATTTCTAGAATCAACCACATCGAGTTACGGCAACTTAATCGGGTGCGACCAAATGCCCCGTCTAACGCCGGTATCGGGTAGAATTCCACCGTGTCCAAGTTTTGGGACCTATTTAAACGTGTTTAAACATTCATTTGAAGCTTTTGCTTCCTCTCTCTACTCCCTCTCTAACCTCTCTCCTAAATCCAAGTCTAAGGGTCCAAATCATCAATTTAAGGCTTCAAATCTTTGAGGTAACTTCCCTAACTTGTTATACAACCCCTCTAGCCTTCAAATTCAAGTTTAAACCATGGATTAGGACCATTATCATGGGTTTACGGCCCTAGAACTTTCCTAGGCCGTAAACTCATTTAAATGGGGTTTTTGAGCATCAAAACCCTTCCAAACCACAACTAGACTTTAGATATGAATTAAGGACTTCATGGAATGGACTTAGAACACTTTAGACATGAATTTTGAGGGATTTGAATGAGTTTATGGCCTATACATATTCTTGGGCCGTAAACCCCTCAAACATGGGAGTAAACACATTTAAAACATGTTAAAAAGCCATCCATCACCACCAAAAGCCTTGGAATAAATTATAGAACCAACCAAAAATAGTTTACGGACCTTAAACATATCAAAACTCTTCATTTTAGATTTTACGGCCATAGCATGTGCTCTAAGGCCGTAAACTCCTAAAAATGTGTTATTTGATGCCCTAAATTCATACCAAGGCTTGTAAAAATTATTGGAATCACATATGATTAATCTAAAGCCATTAAATCATCAATCTAAGGGGGTATAGGAGTTTACGGCCATAAACTCCATGTTTAGGGTCGTAAACTCCCTTAAGTGTTGTTATTGGTGATTTAAATTCATTCCATGCCTTAGATAAAATTGTTCCAACCCTTCCCATGTGTTATTGACCCATTAAGCACCATAAATCTTGCCAACATGAGTTCACGGCCGTGAACTCATGTGTGAGTGGTGTATATGGCCGAAAACTCATTAGGGAGTTTACTCTTCAAGAGTAAACTCAAATCCCAAGTCCCTCGCATCAATACACGTCCGTAGATGTCACCCGGATCACCACAAACACTCGTTTTGAAGAGTTTTCGCTCATTGGAGTGTCATATCATATCTAATTAGAGTTCATAAATCTAACTAGATATATTTGTATATCATTTCATAATCCATAGGAATCTTGTGCGTAAGCAAACCCAGAACTGACGTTTAGGATCCAAACTGACGCGTTTCTCAACCGGTGAGTTCATACCCCTACCCTTTTTCAATGGTTTTTAAATGTTTTCAGGGGGGAATAAAAGAAAAAGTACAAGGATATCTTGTACTTAACTTCATTATTTCATTTTAAATGGTTTCATAATTCTCACACTTTCAAGAATTGAAAACTTACTAACAAACTGTTTTAACTCGTAGAGTTGTTTGTTCAAACCGATTTTCAATTCTTATTATATTGTTATGTTGTATACTTTACAATTGCTTGTTCACACTTATATTGATTGAGATTATAAATCATATGTAAAGTCTGTAATAAAATACCCTAGGCACAAGTATAAAAGACAGACACCATTAGAAAACATAAATCAATCGTAATGTCCTTAATAACACACCTAGGCTCGAGTGTAAAGGACAAACACCTTTAAAATACATAAAACATTATAATGTCCTTAATAAAACACCTAGGCTCGAGTGTAAAGGATAGGATCCATTAGAACTTAGATAGTCATAGATACTACTTCCCTAGGCACGAGAAGTAAAGGGAAATCTTAAAGATTGGAGATGTTGGATAAGGTGTCTAAGTCCATAACTTATTTGGTATATACTTGACCCGACCCGGCATGGTCCATTTGGGTTGCATCTCATCCAAACTATTTATGGATAATTTTATGAGAGTTATACACATATGTTTATTAATATATTATAAGTTATAATATATTAATATGAGTCATGTTATTTAATTAGTTTCAGTCTTAAATTAATTATGAATTAATTTAGAGATTAAAAGGAAGACTAATTAAATTGTGGGCTATTATATTTTATATAGTGTGGGCTAATACTCATTTGTTAATGGGCTAAGCTAATATGGAAGTCCATGGATGATCCATGGAGCTTTTAACCAATGGATCCTTGGAAAAGGAAAGGTCATGGGTTATTAGGGTTTCACCCTAACCATGAACTAGTGTGTGTGTGTGCTTGTGTGTGGCTTAAAATACAAGTGTGTATTCTCTCTCAAAGTTTTCCAAGAGTTTGTGGTGTTTTGTGATTCCATTTGAGGCATTCACACTATTGGTGCTTGGCCCTCAAACTCCTTAGAACCAAACTCATCAAAAGGTATGTAATCTCTTCTAACTCTTTATGTTGAAATGTTCCCCATGCCATGTTAGATAGGATATAAACCTTGGAAAAATTATTATTTTGCATGTATTTAGACATACATAGATCCAAGGTTTATTAGGGTTGCATGCACACTTAGGAAGTGTTAGATTGCTCAAAACCCAACAGTGGTATCAGAGCCTAGGCTTGCTTGTTTGAATACTTGATGCAAATTGCTGAAAATTTTCGAAAAACTGCATTCTGCACAGCAAACTCGCCGAGTCCATTCATGGTACTCGCCGAGTCCATGTGTAGATTCATCCAACTTGCCGAGTCAGTTCATGCACTCGACGAGTTGGCAGGCCTGAGTGCAGATTTTCGAGTTTTGGTGTTGGAATTGGTCTAGAATCATTACCTTAAACTGGTTTGATCTTATAAAACCTGTTTTTGATGCGGTAATGATGATGGTGGACTAATTTCAAAGTTATAATCAAAATTTCAATTTTATATGTGTTCATATGATTCTTGAAATTGTTGATGTGGATGTTCATGTTCATATGAGTGTTGTTAGATCATAGGAATTATTTGCAAATTGTTCGTTAGTTAATTCTTGATCTTAATGTGTTTTAATGGAATTTTTAATTTTCCTCAAGTTATGGAATTCCAAGAGTTTTCTTTTAAATGTTTTTTTAAGAAGTTGTAGGTTACATTTTCTTGAAGAGTTTTTCCCATAAATGTTTTTATGGACTTCATAACTTGTCCTCAAGTTATGAATTTCCAAGAGACTCTTCATTAAAAGCTTTAAAACACTTAATTAAAACTCATAAGTTATGAATATCCAAAAGTTTATGAATTGTTCAAAACTTGCCCTCAAGTTTTGGAATATGTAAAGTTTCACACACCTTAATAAACTTTAATTCCAACCCTTAGAGTTTTAATAGTTAAAATTCAACCCTTATACTATTTATAACATTAATGGTTAATTATTATATATATATGTATAAGAATAAGTCGTTTTACCGTTAGTAGGCCTCATTCACGAAGCCGGTCTATAAGGTGAGTATAAGGTTGTTGCCTATAAAATGGTGACTTAATGGGTGTCCACTCTCACCCACCGCTTGCTTGATCAGTGGAGGGTCGTTAGCCGAACGGGTAGGACAATGACTTAAATTCTCATTAAAATTATAATGAATATTATAAAGTAACTAAATATTTTTTTTATTTAATTCCCAATCTTAGTTACTTTAGGAAAAATGTGAATTTGGTGCTAGCCCATGGAATTCACACTTTGTACCTTACCGAGTCGTTGGTGGAGCGTGTGTGGGTAACCGGCACACTAACTTGGACTAGTAAGGATCACGAAGGGTGACTTAATGTTTGTCATAGATCAATGGAGCGTGTGTGGGTAACCCGCACTGTCACACCTCGAAAATCAAAGGCGGAAACATTTCCAGGGTGGACTACCATGTTGTGTATCAAATCGAATGTACATAGCAATCACAGTAAACAACCATTACATTACATATATATGAAAGTTTAAATTTGTTTCAAAAGTAAAGTTATACAAGATATACATATGCATCATATTAACAAAAGTTGAACGAGTCTTCCACGCACTCCGTCTTCATCAAAAGAGATCACCGGGTACCTGTCTAACTTGGACCTGAGAATACAAGCGGTTTGAAAATCAGCATAAAGCTGGTGAGTTTATAAGCGGTTTTGTTTTATGAAAATGTATCGATTTCCTTTAGTTTCCGAAAAGGTTTATTATCCAAGAAAATCCCATATTTTCTTATGTCAAGTTGGTTTAGTTATCATTTATTACCAATTCGATTACATGTTGTGTTTTACCTCAGGAAAAATCCCATATTTTCCTAATTGTAAGATCAGTTGTATATCACAAAGTATAGTTTAATACACAAAACTATATAATGTAAATCTTGGGATCACTATCCCGAAAGAGATATAAGATAGTTCGACACATATGAAAGTACAGATTTAAGATCATGGGACTACCATCCCGGACTGGACACGAGATATTTTGATATATATGGAAATATAGATTTAGACCATGGGATTATCATCCCGTACTTAATATAGATTGAATTCATGGGGTTACTATCCCGTAATAGATGTAGTTAAAGACCATGGGGAAAAGCATCCCGCACAAGTTATAGGTATAAAACCATGGGATCACTATCCCGGACTAGATATAAAATAATTTGATAATACCATGGGATCAGTATCCTGAAAGAGATATAGAAACAAAACCATGGGATTACTATCCCGTATAAGATATAGATACAAAACCATGGGATCACTATCCCGAAAGAGATATAGATCCTAAAACCCAAACTGTGAATAAACTCATATTAATACATGTTGTGAGTCGGGTAACCATGCTAATACGACAATGAGACCTCCTTGACGTTTGTTAGATGTCGAAACGATATCCAGAAATTTGTCACCCCAGGCGTGCCCGCCTAACTGTAGCTAGCAGTTAAGGTGTGGGATTGTCAGTCCCGAATAGATCTATTCACAAATTTTGCACTCTCCCTCCAGGAGACTCTGGTTACACTTTCGGGGAGGATGTACTGATCATCCACAAAGGGTAGTGACTATCTCACAAACTAGTACCAAACTATTCATAGGGTTCTCATACGATATCGACTTACAAAAGATTATGAAATGTAATATAGTGAATATAGATACATACAATGAAATTATCTGACAATACATTCAAATGATACGGAGATAAAATGAATCAAACATAGTTTATCTAATAACCTTATATAGATATCAGTACATGATAAAACGAATAGTAAAGAACCCCAAATTATTCCCATAATAATTTGATTAGTTTTGTTATTTCCTTAACTAAAATCCATTTAGTTGTAATTGATAAATCATTCCTTATGCTCAACATAATACATAAGGAGTAAAAGAGTTTATAAGTTTGTCAGATATTGTTTGAAACATATCAATGTTATGATTTGAAAATAGTTATAGTTTCCTTGTATTCCCCCGTGAAAACATTGAAAACAGTCAAAAGGCCGTAGGGGTATGAACTCACCGGACGAGATATGAGACGGTTTGGATGCTAAGAGTTGATCCGGGGCTTGTAAACACACGAGGTTCCTAATTATGATGTAAAGATACACATTTGTATCTAATTAGGACTTAGATTGATTGTTGGATAGGGACAATTGTTTCTAGTAGCAAAAACACTCCGATACGAGTGTTTGGAGGGACCCGGGTGGCGTTTAGGGACATGTAATGATACGAGGGACTTAGGAAATGAGTTTACTCCTCAAGAGTACACTTCTAAATGGTGTTTACGGCCAAAACACCCATTCCCCATGAGTTTACGGCCGTAAACTCATGATGGGTGGTTTATGGTGCAATTTGGACTTCAAACACTTAGGGGACAATTTCTAGAGTTGATTTAAGGGTTTGGAATAAGTTTAAAACACCAAAATGTTACATTTTAGGGAGTTTACGGCCTAGCATGGTCTCATGGCCGTAAACTCCTATAAATCCATGAAAAGTTGTGTTTTTGGATTCCAAACTAATCACATGTGATTGTTAAAATTGTACCAAAGCCATATATGCATTTGTTTGAAATTTTGAAGGGATTTTTGGAGTTTACGGCCAATGAGACCCTTCTCATGGCCGTAAACTCTCATAGAGAGTAAATCCTTGTGTTTTAATGCCAAAAACTTGTTTGTAAGGACTTCAAAAATTCAATCCAAGGCTTTAGGGGTTTATTAAGGGCATTTTGACATGTGAATATGAGTTTACGGCCAAAGGCTATGTGCTTTGGCCGTAAACTCCAATATGTGGTGTGTTTGATGTGTTTAAGGCCTCCAAACCATATTTAGATAATTCTAGGATTTACCACAAGGTCATTGGTTGAGTTTTGTGGCATTTGGACATGTCTTAAGGCACAAAATCCTCCATTTAGAGGAGTTTACGGCCCAAGCAGATGCCTTGGCCGTAAACTCTTATTTGTCCCCCAAAAATGATGTTTCAAATGTCTAAATGCAATTATCAATGTTCTATAATTCATAACTAAGACATATAAGTGATTTGGAAGGGTTTAAGGGCATGAAAACCCTAGTTAAATGAGTTTACGGCCCAGGAATGATCCTTGGCCATAAACTCCTTCAAACTTCACAAAGTTCATGTTGTAATTGTTTAGAGTCTATATCTTGAATCCATTTAGCCATATCTAAGTCCCAAACTTGTCAAGGAGGGGTTTAAGGGCTTAAAAACCCACTTAATATGAGTTTACGGCCAATGAATGCTCCATGGCCGTAAACTCATGAATATGGTCGTAAATCATGTTTTGAACTTGAATTTAAAGGCTAAGGAGGTTACAATACAAGCTAAGGAAAGTACCTTAGAGATTTGAGGCCTTAAATTTGAGTTTTGGACCCTTAAACTTGGATTTAGGAGAGAGGTTAGAGAGAGAGTATATAGAGAAGGAAAAAGCTTCAAATGGATGCTAGAACATGTTTATATAGGTCTTAAAACTTGTACGCGGTGGAATTCTACCCGATAGCGATGTTAAACGCGGCTTTTGGTCGCACCCAATTAAGTTACCGTCACCCGGCGGGGACATTTCTAACACTTATGAAATAAATAAATTTTGGGCTAATTATAATAAACTTATAAGTTTAAATAATTTGACCCAAAGTGAAAACGGAACGAATTTGATAACGGCGACTTTTCGGGTAGAACGGGTTTTGGCGACGAACAAATTTCGGGTTGTTACATTATCCCCTGTTAAAGGGAATTTCGTCCCGAAATTCAAGGAATAAGATATAGATCATGAGTTTGAAATGAGACACGAATGAATTTGTTACTTTGGATCTTCACTTTCTCAAGTGGAATCGGGTGTCTACTGGGCGTTCTAGTAGGAATCACTAGGGTTTCGTTGAGTAGAAGCTTCTAAGGATTCGAGACATGATGTACTGGATAGATGTTAACAAGCTCTAAGAGCACCCGAACCCTGAAGATCGCAGAATCAATCTCTACGAAGACCTCGCAGAGTATGAGGTGAGACTAAACTTTAGACGTCCGAATGAAATTCCTGGAAACTCTTCGGGACAAACATTTAGTAGAAAGGGCTACTAACTTCCCGTCTATCAATGATCACAGAAACGAGGGATGTGTGGCAATTCATATCAGGAAAACTTTTGACTTTTATAGCATGAAACAATACGAAGGTTTGATGTCGAAGATCATGAGGGTCAGGTCGAGGAAAAGATATGGACAGGCGACCCTTTCGAAACCAAGATAACAACATGAATGAGGCTCAGTCATTCCATGTTAAACGTAGCATCAAAGCATTTTCGTGAAAGGTTTCCCATTTAACCGAATGGAACAGAATAGTCCTCTGGACCGAGGATTCAATCTATAGATACGAAGTTAGTGTTCTCAATCTCGCTGGTTAGTCGTCTCGATGATACACATTTCGATCATGTACGAAGGATTGAGCTTAGAAAACGTTCAAATAGATAGATAACTGGTTTCCCTCTAAATACCGGAATCGAAAAGAGTTGCAGGCATAAGAGTTACCAAAGAGAAGTATACTTGCGGTGACAGAGGGATTGGTGGTGGTAGTTGCTTTGGGGCAGTTCCTTTTGAAGTGCCCTGCTTCACCACAATTGTAGCAGGCCAGACTGATTCCTGTCCCTGATGATTGGTTCGTTGACTTGGTCAGTTTTCTGCAGGTTCGAGCAAGATGGCCCTTTTTGCCACAGCTGTCGCAGATCCTTTCGCAACATGGGCGAGGAATGCGGTGATGGTAGTTGCACTTACCACACCAAGGAAGGGTACCGGTGTATCCACTCGTGGGAGTTTGGGCTGTGGATCCTACAACTGAGACAGCAACAGGGGCAGTAGCAGCAAGGACTGCTACCGTTTTCTGTTTCTTAGAAGACCCTTTTGTACTCGGGGCCTTCCGCTTGTTCCGAGATTTCTTTTTACTTTCACCTCCACTTGTGTCCGACTCGGGAGTGTAGCTTCTGTTGCGTTTTAAGCATTCTAACACTCCTAAGTGTACATGCAACCCTAAATACCTTGGATCTATGTTTTCTCTATTATACATGCAAATAAGAACATCCAAGGTATTATCCTAATCTAGCATACAAAACAATGAGTGTAACAAGATAGAATACATACCTCTTTGATGTAGAAAGTCCTCATGAAGCTTGAGTGCCTAGCCCCAATAGTGTGGAAGCCTCAAATGGAATCACAATCATCAAAACACTTAGAATAACTTGAGAGAGTTCTACACTTCATGAAATCGGCTAGCCCTTTGTTACTCTCACTAGTGGCCGATTTTTGTCAAGAGTAAGATCTTTATTATCGTGTTACAATTAGGGTAAATCCTTAATTGTCATGGCTTTCCATTTCCTTGGATCCATGGGTTCAAATACACCATGGAGCATCCATGGACCATCCTATGGGTTTTAGCCCAACTTGATTATCCATGGAGCATTAGCCCACTATATAAGTATGGACGATTTACACAATCAACCCATATATTTAATTAGTCTTCTTTTGATCACTTAATTAATCCTAGATTAATTCTTGATCAATACTAATTAAATAATCTTATTATTCTTATTATTAATATACTAGAACTTATAATATATTAATAACCATAAGTGTCTTATTTCTCTCATTATAGTCTATCCAAGTGCATGATGGTATGCAACCCAAACCATGCCGGGTCGGGTCAAGTCTTACCAATTATAGTTATGGACTTAGACATTAATCCAACAGCTTCCTCATCAGAGTTGTCTTCGTGATCGATCAAGATTTTCGCAAGACATTTAGCGTTGTCGTACGTGTCTGGCTTTGCAGCCAAGACATTCCCTTTAGTTGGCTGGGTCAATCCCTAGATGAATCTTTCGATCTTTTTACTCTCCGGGGTAACCATTCCCGGACAGAGTAATGCCAGGTCATCGAATCTTGAAGTATAAGTTGCTATGTTGGAACCCTTCATCTTAAGGTTCCAGAGTTTGTGTTCTAGTTTCTGAATTTCGCCCCGAGGGCAATACTCTGCGAGAAGAAGCTCCTTCATAGCTTCCCAACCCATGTCATTTGCTACAGGTAAGGTTAAGGATTTAACTCGGCCGTTCCACCATGTCAGGGCTTTGTCAAGGAAAGTGCAGGCGGCGAACTTTACTTTGTCAGACTCCGAACAGGCACATATTTCGAAGATTGACTCGATTTTCTCGAACCATCGAGTCAGGGAAATGACAACTCCAGTGCCATCAAAGGTTGTGGGCTTCGCGTTCATGAAGTCTTTATAGGAACCCCCTCTTCGGTGTTCCTGGCTGTCTTCTGGGTTTTGAGGCTAGGGACCACCTCCGGAGCAACCGGGATTCATTTGTGACATGGCTGCCACCATTGTAGCAGTTAGAACTGTTTGAAGTGATGCAAGATCAAATTGAGGAGAAGGTGGCAGCGGAGGAGGATTGTTGTTGTTCTTCGAGCTGGGTCTCTTTCTTGGAGGCATCTTGATCTGAAAAGATCAGGAAAGAGAGGATTATAAGTCCTCTGAATTGAATCAAGAGATATGGAACAGGGGATATCTCATCAAGACAGATATAGCATCATACTAAGTGATAAAGCAGGAAAGAGTTATCAAGACAGAACATTTTATCGCTAGAGGAATGGTCAAGTAACATTGCGTATACAAGGATCTTCTACGAAGGATTGGCTCGAGAAATACTCCCATAGTATTTCATGATTCGCTGCAGCGACGATTCGTTGTTTGAGATATTAGGTAAGTTTTAGGCATGCTGTGTACCACAGTCACTCCCAAGCACATGTTGGCCGTGTCTCGAATGAATATAGTTGGCCAGGCTATATTGACCCTAGACACGACTACATAACTGCCCAGGTTTAAACGCAGTGTACAACACCCATTTACTTATGTTTTTTTCTACTAGTAGTTACGGATTTCGACGGTTCAGTATACTTGTATACTTTTTTTTTTTGAAAATACTTATAGTTTTGAAGATACTTTTAATTCAGAGCACTGAGGCCCTTTAGTGTTTATAGTTTTATACCATGTAAGGTTTGGTATACTCCGTTCACTATAAACAAGGGCTCTGATACCAATCTGTTACACCCCGAAAATCAAAGGCGGAAACATTTCCGGGGTGGACTACCACGTTGTGTATCAAATCCAATGTACATAGTAATCACAGTAAACAACCATTACATTACATATATATGAAAGTTTACATTTGTTTCAAAAGTAAAGTTATACAAGATATACATATGCATCATATTAACAAAAGTTGAGACGAGTCTTCCACGCACTCCGTCTTCATCAAAAGAGATCACCGGGTACCTGTCTAACTTGGACCTGAGAATACAAGCGGTTTGAAAATCAGCATAAAGCTGGTGAGTTCATAAGCGGTTTTGTTTTATGAAAATGTATCGATTTCCTTTAGTTTCCGAAAAGGTTTATTATCCAAGAAAATCCCATATTTTCTTACCGATCATCCACAAAGGGTAGTGACTATCTCACAAACTAGTACCAAACTATTCATAGGGTTCTCATACGATATCGACTTACAAAAGATTATGAAATGTAATATAGTGAATATAGATACATACAATGAAATTATCTGACAATACATTCAAATGATACGGAGATAAAATGAATCAGACGTAGTTTATCTAATAACCTTATATAGATATCAGTACATGATAAAACGAATAGTAAAGAACCCCAAATTATTCCCATAATAATTTGATTAGTTTTGTTATTTCCTTAACTAAAATCCATTTAGTTGTAATTGATAAATCATTCCTTATGCTCAACATAATACATAAGGAGTAAAAGAGTTTATAAGTTTGTCAGATATTTTTTGAAACATATCAACGTTATGATTTGAAAACGGTTATAGTTTTCCCTTATTCCCCCCCTAAAAACATTGAAAACAGTGAAAAGGCCGTAGGGGTATGAACTCACCGGATGAGATATGAGACGGTTTGGATGCTAAGAGTTGATCCGGGGCTTGTAAACACACGAGGTTCCTAATTATGATGTAAAGATACACATTTTTATCTAATTAGGACTTAGATTGATTGTTGGATAGGGACAATTGTTTCTAGTCGCGAAAACACTCCGTTACGAGTGTTTGGAGGGACCCGGGTGGCGTTTAGGGACATGTAATGATACGAGGGACTTAGGAAATGAGTTTACTCCTCAAGAGTACACTTCTAAATGGTGTTTACGGCCAAAACACCCATTCCCCATGAGTTTACGGCCGTAAACTCATGATGGGTGGTTTATGGTGCAATTTGGACTTCAAACACTTAGGGGACAATTTCTAGAGTTGATTTAAGGGTTTGGAATAAGTTTAAAACACCAAAATGTTATATTTTAGGGAGTTTAGGGCCTAGCATGGTCTCATGGCTGTAAACGCCTATAAATCCATGAAAAGTTGTGTTTTTTGATTCCAAACTAATCACATGTGATTGTTAAAATTGTACCAAAGCCTTATATGCATTTGTTTGAAATTTTGAAGGGATTTTTGGAGTTTACGGCCAATGAGACCCTTCTCATGGCCGTAAACTCTCATAGGGAGTAAATCCTTGTGTTTTAATGCCAAAAACTTGTATGTAAGGACTTCAAAAATTCAATCCAAGGCTTTAGGGGTGGATTAAGGGCATTTTGACATGTAAATATGAGTTTACGGCCAAAGACTATGTGATTAGGTCGTAAACTCCAATATGTGGTGTGTTTGATGTGTTTAAGGCCTCCAAACCATTTTTAGATGATTCTAGGATTTACCACAAGGTCATTGGTTGAGTTTTGTGGCATTTGGACATGTCTTAAGGCACAAAATCCTCCATTTAGAGGAGTTTACGGCCCAAGCACATGCCTTGGCTGTAAACTCTTATTTGTCCCCCAAAAATGATGTTTCAAGTGTCTAAATGCAATTATCAATGTTCTATAATGCATAACTAAGACATATAAGTGATTTGGAAGGGTTTAAGGGCATGAAAACCCTAGTTAAATGAGTTTACGGCCCAGTAATGATCCTTGGCCGTAAACTCCTTCAAACTTCACAAAGTTCATGTTGTAATTGTTTAGAATCTATATCTTGAAGCCATTTAGCCATATCTAAGTCCCAAACTTGTCAAGGAGGGGTTTAAGGGCTTAAAACCCCACTTAATAGGAGTTTACGGCCAATGAATGCTCCATGGCCTTAAACTCATGAATATGGTCATAAATCATGTTTTGAACTTGAATTTAAAGGCTAAGGAGGTTACAATAAAAGCTAAGGAAAGTACCTTAGAGATTTGAGGCCTTAAATTTTAGTTTTGGACCCTTAAACTTGGATTTAGGAGAGAGGTTAGAGAGAGAGTAGAGAGAGAAGGAAAAAGCTTCAAATGGATGCTAGAACACGTTTATATAGGGCTTAAAACTTGTACGTGGTGGAATTCTACCCGACACCGACGTTAAACGCAGCTTTTGGTCGCACCCGATTAAGTTACCGTCACCCGGCGGGGACATTTCTAACACTTATGAAATAAATAAATTTTGGGCTAATTATGTGAGTTCCTGAGTGGTTAGACACTCATTAAATTATAATAAACTTATAAGTTTAAATAATTTGACCCAAAGTGAAAATGGAACGAATTTGATAACGGCGACTTTTCGGGTAGAACGGGTTTTGGCGACGAACAAATTTCGGGTTGTTACATTTTGATTAGGTGATAATATTAAGGGTACCAAGTGAATTGGTATGGTTATTCACACCTTGTTTTGTGATCCTCGGCATCCCAGTCACAAAATTTGAGAGGGCACACTTAAGACTGAAACATGCCATTGAAAAGTTCAATGAATCTCAAAAGATCTAGGAATTTCAAATCCAATTAAAACCTAATAAATTATTTCGTTTTTCATGGTGGAAATTGGTGAATCGTCATTCACCTACCTTCAAATATTCTATAGCTTGGATTACGGCATCCCTCTTCCAAGTTATAAAATATTGTGTTGGGTCCTAGCCTTAATATTTCATATTGGGTGTTATCTTAAGGATTTTGAATTAACTAACTTGATTTTCTCCCATTATAGATGTCTGGTTCAGACAACTATGATCTTCCCAAATCTCTTGAAGATGGTGTTACTCAACATCATGCTTCACTTCCTCCACCTCCTCCAATTATTCTCCCTCACCCACAAGTTCTTGAAAAGTTTAAAGTCACTCAATACCTATTGGCAAGCATAGTCTATGTGTGCTCACGTCTTGAAGATAAAGTCACATATTGACAAGCCAGGAGAGTTGGGTGTCAAAGTCTTGTGAAAGTTGGATGTTCAATCACTTTCTTAGTAACATAGTGAGTCTCTTTTGGACTACTATGAGACAGACTATGACATAACCCTTAATGATGTTATCTATTTGCTTGGTGTTGTGGAATCAGCAATGATTTGGAACACCAGTAAAGCAAATTTGATTAAAAGAACAACTTCCCAAGTCTTAAATGGACATTGACAATGGTAGCATTGGATATCTAGAAAAGCAGTTCTCTTCCCAATGGAAAGCGATCGGCCATAGTCAACTCGGTTGACCAAATGGTAAAGAGAAAGGTTGAGTCTGAGATAGTCTCATGTGCCATTACCAAAGGGGTCTATATGTTTTATTGCCAAAGGAAGGGGCATTGGTTGCGAAGCTGCCATATTTACCTGAAAGGTCATAAGATTGATCAAGTCAAAAAGTTTGACTCTACTTCAGGTGAAGTCCACTGTCTAACTCTATTAAGTTTCTATTTGGAGATTCTTATGACATAATGTGAATGGGTCACATGTTCATGTTTTTAAGATCAAAGAAAAATAGGAAGCTTAAACTAAGTATATGTTGATTCTGATTGCAAAGGTGGGTTTCGATCGCATGGTTCGGTAATCAGAATTTTGAGCTGTTGCTTAAGAGTTATAATATATTGCTTATGAATAGATAAAAACAAGGTTTTCATGTGGTTTGTAAGGATAATTTTTTTTCGCAAAGTTTTTAAAAAAAAAAAGAAAAGAAAAGGGTTTTAATGTTATTTATTTTAAAAATATCCTTACAATGGCATCTGTGAAAATTGTTGCTTATATGTTTCAGTAATAGCAATATTGGAAAGTGGATTTGATTCCTTCATTTGTGGTAGTGTCTGAGTTTACCAAATGAAGAAAGTTTTTCATCACCCAAGTTTCAGTTGGATAGAAACTTGGAATCATACAAGTTGTATTGTATGATGAATGAGAATTTTCATCCTTGAAAATTAAGACTAATTCTTTGATCACATGTATATGTGAGTCAATTAAAGGACTAAGGAATTAGGTACACTAGGTGTGCATTGGTCAAGGTCCACCACAAAGATTGATTTGTCATGATTTACTAAAGATTAGTAAATATGATTATACTTATAAGGTTAAGTATAATTCTATAACATTGGAAAGGTTACAATGTATGACAAAACAAATGAGAAGAATCAAATTAGGCAGAAAGATAAAAGTTTCTCAAATCTGAAAGGATGGGAGAGTACTTTAGTATCATATTTCATGATCATCTTAATAATTATGAAACCATATCACAAATTCATACTCTAAGGACGTGTTAGTGCATTGTTATGGCTAAGAAGAGAGGTCATGAATTGTTGGATTGGTTAAAATCAAGAAGATGAGTCATACTTCGTTCCAAAACAATTCTTAGAGTCATACTCCAAGATTGTAACCTTGAGTGACATAAAGGAAGATTTATTAACACTAGTCAAATGTAAGAGTAAAATGTTTTCTACATTTGAGATTGGTAAATTGTGATGTTTTGGATGAGACAAAGACCAACTAAGACCAATTATGTGAAGTGTTAGTCTTGATAAGAATCTGCACTATCCCTTGAATATTTGTTTTGTCAAGGAATGGTTCTTGACTGGGGAAACTTATATGTCAAGGGGACAGTGGGAGCCTTAAAGATCCTGAAAGAGTTTCAAGATTTAATCAAGAGTAAAACCTGTAATTTATCACTAGCACACGAATTAAGGTTTGCAACCTATCGTGTTGACATAATTCTTATTTCTGTACCTACTTCAAATAAGTTGAATTTTCATGTGAGTTATCAGAGTTCAACTTGGAAGCATTGGTGGGCCTTGTGCTACCAAGGTGACAAGAAACTAAGATTGAACAAGTTTAATCCATGTAAGGCTGAATTTGTCACTAACCTTATCTTGTGATTATGGTTTTGACAAATTTACATGGATAGGAACTCATACACTATAAAATCTAAGTGTCATAAGGTTTCTCTCCGATTCATGAAAATGATGGTGAGGAAACGCTTTCACTAAGTAGATTTTAAGTAGATAGCAATTGTGTTATTTGCATTTTCAAAAGTCGTTAGTGGAGCGCGTGTGGTTAACCGGCACACTAACGTGGACTTGTGAGAAATGGAAAATGCCTAAGCAACTGAGACTATGATTACGGCATCCCTTTTCATAGTTCTGAAAATTGTTTAGATACACATGTGAGCTATCTAAGAAAGGGTGTATGAATCTAAATTTTAGAAGTCTAGCAGATTTCTGGAAATATGTCAGAGCTAGTGGGAGCATAAGTGTTATGCTAATAATCATCATGTTAGTGGGAGAATGATAATTATGATTAGTATTGCAAGCTAGCAATGTTAATTATAGAAAAACAAAAGTTTCAATTCGTGAAGTTGTAGGGGTTGAAAAAGTCATTTTGCTATAATTAAGGGAGAGAAAATTATACTTCATTTCAATTCTAGAAGCTTGGATTGAGATTTTAATCATCTTTAGTCAAGGACATATATATGAATTTTATGTCTGAATGGTTCAACTTAAGGAAATTCTATATATATTGCGTTCTCAAAATTCAATTATGACTACGGCATCCCTCTTCATAGTTAAATTTTGAAAACATGGCAAATAAAAAAAATATTGTAGCAAAAGACTGGTCTAGTATCATGTCTTTATGTCAAACATCATGAATCGTGTCCCATATGCTTCGGATATAGGATCGATTGCATGTGCTATAATATTCATCTTTTCTAAATTTTCCATATGCTTAAGGCATTGAGAAGGGAAAAGTCTAGAACTGGATATGACTAAAGTGATTAAGCAATTATTGAGGGCAATCCGAGGTTCTCCAAAGATTGGTTGCTCAGGGAAAGTTGGAAGTATGATGTAAGTTGTCGGAAAGGACCATATTGACATGTTCTGAAAAGAAGTAACTCTTGTTCGGAAGTGATAATCAAAATGGGACTATGGAAATGTCTCCATAGGTGGAAGTTATTCAATCTATGTAAGATTAGAAAACCTTAATGCAAGAAGGATGTTCAAAGCAGTGTACTTTGAATATGAGACTTCCGTTCCATAGAAGTTGACCTTCTTTGGAATACTCTGTAACGACTGGTGACAAGGTTTTGGTGACTTTGTGCATAATCATTACAAGAGGAACATTGCATAAAAGTTTAAAATCTAACAGATTTTTTGGTAAATGATAGGAATCGGGGATTCTCACATTTACAATAAGGATTTGGGGTTGTGAAATGAGCATCATTGGAATCATGTTCAATTGATCTACATCACAATGTAAGGTTCATAGCCAAACATAGTGTGCATACTTGGAGTATGGCATAACTATTGTTTAGAAAAACAAAGTGTACATGCTAGGAGCATGGGACGACTGTTGTTTTTTTTATTCAAGTCTTAAGTCGATTGTTTGAAACATTATACAATGAATAATGTGTAATCAATATGGTGATAAATAAAAGGTGGTTCTATTTATATTCAAAAGGGTTCTGAGACCATATTGGATTCGATTATTATTGTGTTTCACTTTGCATGTTTTGACTTCCAAAATAGCTAGATCATTCTTTCTGAATGACTAAGTTATTTAAACACTCCACAGTCGTTCATATGTTGGAAGTAGGTATGAATCAAGACTGTCATGAATCGGGTTTGTAAATGGCTAAATGGGTTTAGTCATAGCAATGGTTGCTACAACATTCATGAGTGCTCATAAGTTATGAGTATTGGAATAAACCCACGCTCACTTGTATCACTTCATGGAATTTATCTCGAGTGATCGTGAGACGGTAATATCATATAAATCTTCAAACCTAGAGATATGAGTTGTTACCTATGAGTTGGTTGTGCATTGATTGCACATAAACGCATCAGTAACTTGATGTTATAAAACGTGCCTTTGTGTACAATTCAACAAGTAATAGAACAAGCATATGAGTCGAAGTTTATCTGTTCTTTCTAGAAATAGAAGCGATATATGGGCCCCTCGATGATTTTGTTGTGACCTTTGTACCGGCCGGTCAGAACTAAATTGATGTGTTCGATTAAGTTCTTTGTCAAACAAATCGGAAATTGGGAAACAAACTGCTGGACAATAAGTACGACGTTGTTCCATGTATTTGTCTGGCTGATATCATGAGAACAGAGGATTATATGATCACTTATCTAAAATGGCGCTTCATAGTTCAACGGAGTCTTCATAGTTCAACGGAGTTTTCGAGAGCTACGATTGCTAGTTGGTTCCTGAAGTAACATACGCAAATATAGTTATTAGACTTATCCAAGTGGGAGTCTGTTGGATAAGGTGTCTAAGTCCATAACTTATTTGGTATATACTTGACCCGACCCGGCATGGTCCATTTGGGTATATACTTGACCCGACCCAGCATGTTATTTAATTAGTTTTAGTCTTAAATTAATTATGAATTAATTTAGAGATTAAAAGGAAGACTAATTAAATTGTGGGCCATTATATTTTATATAGTGTGGGCTAATACTCATTTGTTAATGGGCTAAGCTAATATGGAAGTCCATGGATGATCCATGGAGCTTTTAACCCATGGATCATTGGAAAAGGAAAGGTCATGGGTTATTAGGGTTTCACCCTAACCATGCACACTATATAAGCATGCTTATGGAGCATGAAATGGTTCCTAAGTAGAAAGCCTAAGGGTAACTAGTGAACTAGTGTGTGTGTGTGTGTGCGCTTGTGTGTGGCAGAAAATACAAGTGTGTATTCTCTCTCAAAGTTTTCCAAGAGTTTGAGGTGTTTTGTGATTCCATTTGAGGCATTCACACTATTGGTGCTTGGCCCTCAAACTCCTTAGAACCAAACTCATCAAAAGGTATGTAATCTCTTCTAACTCTTTATGTTGAAATGTTCCCCATGCCATGTTAGATAGGATATAAACCTTGGAAAAATTATTATTTTGCATGTGTTTAGACAAACATAGATCCAAGGTTTATTAGGGTTGCATGCACACTTAGGAAGTGTTAGATTGCTCAAAACCCAACAGGAGACACGTCCTCTGTAACACTTCCTTGGCTCGAGAGAGTGGAGGACTACCCCTGTAACCAGAATCTCCGAATGTAGGAGAGCGTGGCTTGAGTGTATAGATCTATACGGGACTGACAATCCCACACCTGGCTGCTAGCTACAGCCGAACCGAAAGGTTCAAGGGTGACGAAAGTCATAAAAAGGATACTGGCACTGGCCCGAGTCATATCTAGTCTGAAGTATGGTTAAGGACTCGCAATCAAGATTATTAACACTTTACACTTATTTATTAGTTTTATGTACGTAATGAAACTAATGTACATTTAAGGATAATCGGAATCGGTAACAGCTCAGACACCCACACATTCAAGAAAACATGGGGTTTTCCTGGGGATAACATTGAACATAATTGGAATCGGTAAAAGCTCACACACCCACACATTCAGGAAAACATGGGGTTTTCCTGGGGATAACATTGAACATAATCGGAATCAGTAACAGTTCGCACACACCTACACGTTCAGGAAAACATGGGGTTTTCCTGGGGATAACATTGAACATAATCGGAATCGATAACAGTTCGCACACATAGAATCGGTAATAGTACACACACACATGTAGGAAAATATGGGATTTTCCTGAGTAACAGTAGTACATAACCAGAAAAGCATAACAGGTTAGATAACTAAACTTTACAATTCATGAGAAGAATTACGATTTCAGTGAACATCTTTTACATTACAATTTGGATTTGGTAAACATTACTTTTAAGAAAATATGGGATTTTCTTGGATAACTGCTTTTCAAAAAACTAACCGCTTATGAACTCACCAGCTTTATGCTGATTTTCAAACCGCTTGTATTCTCAGGTCCGCATTAGATAGGTACCCGACGATCACTTTTGGCGAAGACGGAATGCGTAGAAGACTCGTCTCATTTTGTTCATATATGTTATGTATCACACTTGTACAATTTACTTTTGAAACATATGTAAACTTTTATATATGTAATGTAATGGTTGTCTACTTTGCTTACTATGTGCATTGGATTTGATACTCAACGTGGAGTCAACCCCGGAAATGTTTCCGCCTTTGGTTTTCGGGGTGTGACAAAAAGGCAGTGAACCTGTCTTTTAGTGGTATAGTTAAATAAGTAGGGTATCGAACTCAGGGAATGGAAATCAAACTAATAACTAATTTTCACTAGACAAGTAATAAAAGTAAAGGGTTTTTCTCTAGTTTTACAAGACTAGAAACTTAAACACACCTCCTAATACGTAATTAACTAAACAACTAAGACAAGTAAAAATTCACCAAATTTAATAAAAGGTTTCTTTTTAGGTCCAACTAATTCACTCCTATGGTCAATTTTATGATAGAATAATATATTCATTGTTATTGGTTACCAACTATAGTGATTAGGTTCGCATTCGCTATTACCAACCCTTAGGAAATTACTCAATTTAAGCAGTGATCAAGTGTTTAAACTAATTAACTCCCTAGTTCAATTATTTGGATTAAATAAGATTTGTAATTGGTTAATCAAGTTGATGGTTCAACTAACCTCTTGTTTGTTGGTTTACCAAACAAGCTCACACATTAATTTACCCATTCTTTATTTAATCCTAGTTTCATATTTACTAATCATAAACATATAATGGAGTGTTCACATTAATCATATGAGGTTGACAGTTAAGAGATGTTCATGCAGCCTAATTGCCTTCCAATTAACAGAAAACAGTTATAATCAATGCATAATGTTCTTTAACAAAATTAGTTTAATAAAATCACCAATAATCAATCAAACAAAGTAGTAAATCACACCATAGGAGTAAATTAATCTTTCCTAAATAGAAACTACGAAATTTAGCTCATGATTACAATCATAGAAAATCTAAAAACGAATTCAATTAAACTAAACATGATTGACTTCTAGATTAATCGGAAGATTTAACCTAATTCAACTTGAGTCTTCTTAATGATCAAAGATTAGGGTTCTTAAGGTCTCCAAATGTAATGCCCGTGTTTCTAGGCTAGGCATTAATATTGACATAATGGTCTAGGTTAACCTTTGTAACTTATTTAGAAGAAATGAAAAGGGAATTATATGAAATTTTATGTGAATTATGTGTTTTATGCTTCATTATTAGGATTTAATTAATTAAGAATAAAAATGAGCGTCAAAAATTAAATTTTAGATGAAGAAGATATCTATTAAGAAACCTGTAGTGGGCGTGAGAAGGATTACGTATATATAAAGAATGCCGAAATCCGAGTTATAACGAAGAAGTTATGACCTGACGAAGTTTCACGATAAACTGGCAAGGTGCCAAATGTCGAAAAAAGTGAGTTTCGATAAACTACTTTTTATCCTTAGTAATCTAAACAAAACTCGTAGTGCTCTTTAAACCGAGGGTATGTATAAAAAGAACGCCCAAATCTGACTCCGTATGAGGAAATTATCATTTTTCGAAGTTTCAGCTTAGTAGTAGCCAGCTGAAAAAACTCGAATTTTAGATCGAGTAATTTTTAGCCAACACGGCCTAAACGAGAATCGAAGGACTCGTCATTGGTAGCACAAATGTAAAAAATATGACGAAAACGGACGTCGGATGAAGAAGTTATGAACTTTTAACGAATTTCCTGTCCCGGTCTGTTAAAAATAATAATGTAAAAATTAAATTCAAAATTATCCGACGAACTCTAAATGAAAGTTGTAGAGCATAATTTTACCTACGCTTGCGTATAAAGAACGTAAAAAACGGAGCTCGTATGCGAAAGTTATGGACTTTAGAAGTTTTGGCACGAAAATGGAGAAAGTTCACATAGACACATTTTTGCCATGTCACCTTCGCTGAAAGAGTGCTGCGTGTCGAATTATGATTCGACCGAAGGGAGGCCCAATCTGAAGCTCGCAGCTGGATCAAGCCTCATACCACCTAGCCTCCTAGCCTCGCAGATGGACCAGCAGACCTCGGTACAATCAGCAACTCCCACCGAGGCCTTCGTGTGTGCAGCCACCTGCGGACCCTCATCTGCATACCCCACCACCAAGCCGACTTCGGACCCCTATAAATACAAGTAGGGCTGTAAACAAACTGAATGTTCGGCGAACCGTTCGTGAACTGTTCGGCGGGAAGTTCGTTTATGTTCGTTTATTTAATAAATGAACGAACATGAACAAAAGTTATCGTTCGTTTAGTTAAATGAATGAACATGAACAATGGCCCCGTTCGTTCATTTATGTTCGTGAACGTTCGTTTACGATGTTCATTTATGTTCGTTTATGTTCGTTCGTTTAAGTTTATTTATATTCATCTATATTCAATTATTTTTTATTATATTGCTATATTATATGTTCGTTTATGTTCATATATGTTTAATTGTGTTTTTTTTTATCTTTGTTCGTTTATGTTCGTTTAGCATGTTCACGAACAAAAATGAACGAACATGAACAAAGTAATTTGTTAAACGAACGAACATGAACAAGAAAATCTAGTTCGTTTATCCGTTCGTGTTCGTTTGTTGTTCGGCTAACTTAAACGAACGAACATGAACAAGACCTTGTTCGTGTTCGTTTGGTTCGTTTACAGCCCTAAATACAAGGGGTATGCGAGCCTTCCTAGTTAGATTTGGAATTTTGCCATTTTTATCCCCTTTTTCCATATTTTCTTCATCTTAACATTCCCCAAAGCCCCGGTATCGATTATGACCCCCGGAATACGCCATGAAGTGCCTGTGAATCCCGAAAAATTTATCTTTTCGGTTTCGAAGCCCGACCTTTGCAGAGCCCGGTTTTTCAATAAAACTCCCGGTTTTATTAGAAACGATCATTTTAGGCAACGAAGTGCTGACCGGTTATCGTTAAATCAAGTGAGTGTGTAGATACTTCACCTTACACATAGATATGAAGTATTTTAAATAAAATACGTGTTGTGTGAATATATATATATATATATATATATATATATATATATATATATATATATATATATATATATATATATATATATTGTTTGTTTATTTGATATGGGTGTTGGAGGAATAATTTATACAGGTTTTTAAATAATTTAAACTGTATATGTATTTTTATCTACGAAAAATGTTGGGTAAAACATGGGTAGATGAAATAGTGGGTATAATGAAAGGTGAGTTGGATAAAGGAGATGATCAGTAATATTGATCATGAGTTGAGGGTGAGTGGTGAAATTCGAGAGAATCACTTACCCAAAATGTTGGCCCCCGTCATTCAGCAGAGTATGGATGACAACCATGGACTATTCTAGACAGTTTGTGGAACACTTGCAGGCCCGCAACCTGTAGGTGTAATGAACTATATGTTCATTTGTTGTACTTTAAAAACCCATTGACATGTATTGCAGGAGGGAATACCTGTAAATAATACTGTCAATAAATGAGAGCTATGGACTTAGCACATGTTGAATAAACTTTGGAAGCTATGGACTTAGTGCCCGTTGTATAAACCTCGGTGACGAGGTGACTTTGTGTCTATTCCTTAGGATGAATCCTCAGGAAGGATTGATAGTTTATTATTAGGGTAGATCCTTAAGAAATAAACAAGATAATCGGATTTGGGGTAATTCGGTTGATTGATTGATGGTTAAGCATATTAAATTATGTATTGTGGGTTGAAAACCCTATATGCTCACCAGGCTTCCAAACCTGACCCACTCAGCTGTTTATATTACAGGTAGAGGACCCCGAGCGTAGTCGAATGATGATGATGATTGATTTTGGATTATAGCCCAGTAGTTATAAATAACTGTTGTAAGGCTTATAATGTCTTGTTTATGCTTTTGATCTGTATCGGAACATGACATCCTGAGGTTTGGTTATAAAAGGAAATGATATATTTCTTAAAGAAAGATTTTGTCAAACTTTTATCATATTTTGTTTTGGGGACCAATTTCATAACATCTTTTATAAAGATTTCTCTGATTTGATTTTAAAAAACACAAACTAAATTGATCTTTTCTGGCAGAGAAATTAGGGGATGTCACAGTTGGTAGCAGGGCATTAATTTAAGCGAACTAAGAAATTGTAGGATTTCTAGACTTAAACATAGAATGCTAAGTGATGATTGTGAGATGAGTGTCTACCATAATTTGGACACGAGCACTAGTTTATTTTAGGAAATATGCCTAAAATGCTTTTATGTGCTAAATGCTATATGCTTTCCATATATGCCATTATTTGTTTGGATCCATGGTTTGTTGCCGACCGGATCTAGAAACCTTATGTGTGTAGGATTCTAAACGTATGACTACGATATTAGAACTAACATATAAACATTTCGGAATAATAACAAAGACTTAAGGTCTAACGAAAATAAATATCTAAATCACCTACGATTGGTGTATAGATCGAAATGGCGAGTACTCAAAGTGGGTTCGGAAGCGATAATCCACGGTCTGAGCCAATCACCATGGCTGGGGTACAGGAAATGGTGCGTACGATGTTAGATGAATAGATGGAAGAAACCAAATGTTTACTTCAACAAAGTAAGGATGAACTTACTGTGCCAGTATGTCAGGCATATGTTCTTGAGTCAACTATTAGGGTTGCTAAGTCTCTTGAATAAATGATCAATGACAGGACCACCAACAAGATTGAAGTTGGGAAGAAGAGGAAATTTGAGGGGTCTTCAAGGCCCAACAAGAGCAACATATTCTCAAGGTCTGCCAAAAGAAGAGGTAAAGGAAATTGGTGTGGGAAGTGAAAAAATAAACACTCTGGGGATTGTGACAGGAAGGTGAAGTGCTTTAGGTGTGGAGAAATAGGGCATTACACCAATAAGTGTATGATTCCCAAGGAGGTGTGTTATGTATGTAAAGAAGAAGGCCATATTTCTAAGAATTGTCTGAAGAACAATGAAGTAACAAGGCTAAGTGCACCACCAACGCCAAAGGAATTTCAAAATATCCTTGACGAAGCAATTATTAATGCTAGGAAGTAGAAGTAAAGACTTGATACCCGAAAATCAAGTTACGAAGTAGTAATGTGAATAGTAACAAGTGGTTTAGCCTATTAGAGGCATAGTATAGGGTAAACCTGAACCTTTGTGTAATCGTTTCAAGGAAATAATATAAACCCTGGTTTTGTCATGGTTGGTGTAGATTTTGAAGTTGTCCCAGTCGTCTGGAATTTCCATCACCAACCAAGTTGAAGCAGAATTGATGATTGAAGATATGCATGGAAGAAGTCCTAGTAGAGTCTAGAAAAATTTTATGATTAATTGGACACATTCGTATTTGTTAAATTGTTTTGTGATTTTAAGACTTGGGGACTGCGAGACCATACTTGGGACGAGTATGAGTAGATGTGAATAGTAGTAAAGATATACAAGACTCATGCTTGGATCAGGGAAAGTCCCAAGGTTACCAAGAAACTCATAATTGATTTCGTCTTATTCTAGTCTATCGTTACCATCGTTTCGGTAACGACTAAGAAGATGATTGTTATTCCGACCCTAGTGGTCATATCAAATTGAGTCCGACTATGATGAGTTTATTATGTGGTTCAGAGAACCAAGCTCGATGTAGCATTTGACTTAAGCTAGAAGATTGAAGTGAAAGATGATCAAAGCGATCAATAGAAGTATCGCACTCATTGTTAAAGAAGTTGGTAGTTAGAAATGATACATGTTGAACTATGATTGCATCACATTAGAACATGAAGGAAGGTATAGTTTGTTCCGAAATTTGTCCCTAGGAGATCTGAGTCTAAGTGGTGCAGTATACAATGAGAGATTATTAGAACATGACCCATCGATCACGACTCCATTGACAACTTTTACCCACAAAGGAGTTGTCTATACTTGGAATGAGAAGCATATAAATCTTTGAGAAGTTAAAGAAGACGTCGTGTGAAGCACCGATTCTTTCGTCACCTGATGGAGTTGATGACTTCACAGTTTAAAGTGACGCCTCTTGAGTTGGGTTAGGTTGTGTTCTGACCCAAAGGGATAAAGTGATAGCGAATGCATTGAGGCAATTGAAAGAGCATGAAAAGAACTAACCCACTCATGATCTGGAGTTGGTAGTGGTAGTATTCGCCTTAAAGGTATGGAGAAGGAATTGAACATGAGGCAACGGTGCTGGCTAGAGTTAGTAAGGACTACGACTATAAGATACTTTACCACCCTGGTAAAGCAAATGTTGTTGCCAATGATCTCAGTCGGAAGGTAAATTTTGAAAAGAAAAAGCCAAGAGCGTTGAGAATTGAAGTTGTCTCGACATTTGTGAAAGTTGAAGAGGAAGCTTTAGAGAGAAATAACCGAAAGGAGGAACATTTGGGAAAAATGTTGGTGTTTGATACAAACGGTCAAGGACTGTAGGTATTCAAATATAGGATTTGGGTACCTAAGTTGGGAGGAGTAAGAGATCTTCTGGTGGAAGAAGCTCACAAAACCATGTATCAATTCATCCCGGCAGTACGAAAATGTATAGGGATCTAAAACCCTATTACTGGTGGCCGATGATGAAGCTCGATGTTGCAAAGTAAGTGGCCGAGTGTGTAACTTGTGCTAGGGTTAAGGTACAACATCAGAAACAGTATGGAAGCTTAGATTCTTTGCCTATACCCATGGGCAAATGAGAAGACATCACTATGGATTTTGTGACTAAACTGACCAGAACAAGGAACGGTCACGACATGATTTAGGTGGTCATTGATCGCTTCACTAAGAGTGCGCATTTCATTGCAGCCAACAAGAAATGGTCTACGGATAAACTTATGAATTCGTACGTGAAGGATATTGTGAGGCTTCACGGTGTTCCATTAACGATTGTATCTGATGGTGACAGTCGTTTTACCTCAAGGTGTTGGAGGAATCTGTAAGAGGAATTGGGTACCAAGTTGTGCTTGGATACAGCTTACCATCTGCAAACCGATGGTCAGAGTGAATAAATGATTGAAACATTGAAGGATATGTTGAGAGCATGTACCCTGGAATTCCAAGGTAACTGGTATGAACATTTACCTTTAGTAGAATTTTTATAGGGTAATAGTTTCCACTCAAGCGTCATGATGGCACCTTCTCATGCTTTGTATGGGGAAAAGTGTTGAATGTCGTCATGTTGGCTGGAAGTTGGGGAAAAGCAATTTATGGGACCTGAAATAGTCCATCAGACTGCTGAAAAGTTGAAAGTGATGAGGGAAAGGATGTTAGCTGCTCAAGATCGACAAAAGAGTTATGCTGACAAGAAAAGACAACAGATAACCTTTGAAGTTGGAGATTCAGTTTTATTTAAAGTCTTTTCGTAGAAGGGACTTATAACGTTTGATAGAAGGGGAAAGTTGAGTCCAAGGTTTATTGGACCATTTAAAAGTTCTTCAGATGATCGGAAATCAAGCTTACAAGCTAGAATTACCGGAAGAACTAGAAAGTATTAGCAATACCTTTCATGTGTGTTTTTTGAGGTAGTTCCCGGGAGGTATGCCCGACATAATTCCCATTTCTGAATTAAGGTTGGATGAGAGCAAGAGGTTAATTGGAGAACCTGAGGTAATCGTTGACCGTAAGACTAAGAATTTATAATGTAAGAGAGTCGATTTAGTGCTTGTGCGTTGGAACATTATAAATGGGCCAAATCCCACCTAGGAAACGAAGAGTGAAATGGTGAGTCGCTACCCGTAATTGTTTTTCGTTGTGTGATTCCGGGGATGGAATCATCCTAAGGAGAAGAGCGTTGTAACGCCCGTGTTTCTAGGCTAGGCATTAATATTGACATAATGGTCTAGGTTAACCTTTGTAACTCATTTAGAAGAAATGAAAAGGGAATTATGTGAAGCTTTATGTGAATTATGTGTTTTATGCTTCATTATTAGGATTTAATTAATTAAGAATAAAAATGAGCGTCAAAAATTAAAAATAGATAAAGCCGATATCAATTAAAAAACCTGTAGTGGGCGTGACAAGGATTACGGATATATAAAGAATGCCGAAATCCGAGTTATAACGAAGAAGTTATGACCCGTCGAAGTTTCACGATAAACCGGCACGGTGCCAAATGTCGTAAAAAGTGAGTTTTCGATAAACTACTTTTTATCCTTAGTAATATAAACAAAACTCGTAGTGCTATTTAAACCGAGAGTATGTATAAAAAGAACGCCCAAATCCAACTTCGTACGAGGAAGTTATGATTTATCGAAGTTTCAGTAGCCAAAAAAACTCGAATTGAGATCGAGTGATTTTTAGCCAAGACAGCCTAAAAGAGAATCGAAGGACTCGTCATTCCTAGAACAATGGTAAAAATTCTAACGAAAACGGATGTCGGATGAAGAAGTTATGAATTTTTAACGGATTTCTTGTCCCGGTCTGTTAAAAATAATAATATAAAAATTAAATTCAAAATTAGTCGACAAACTCTAAACGAAAGTTGTATAGCGTAATTTTACCTACGCGTGCATATAAAGAACGTCAAAAATGGAGCTCGTATGCAAAAGTTGTGGATTTTAGAAGTTTTGGCGCGAAAATCCAGCAAATTCGCATAGTCACGTTTTTGCCACATCACCTTCGCTGAAAGAGTGCCACGTGTCCGAAATTGGTGAGTCATGCTAAGACACATGTCGCCTTCCCTCACATGAACATTAGCTACATGTCAGATTCTTATCCGACCGAAGGGAGGCCCAATCCGAAGCTCACAGTTGGACCGAGCCTTGCACCGCCTAGCCTCCGAACCTCGCAGATGGACCAGTAGACCTCGGTCTAATCAGCAACTGCCACCGAGGCCTTCGCAAATGCAGCCACCTACGAACCCTCGTCAGCGGACCCTACCACCATGCCGACTTCGGACCCCTATAAATACAAGGGGTATGCGAGCCTTCCGGGTTAGATTTGAAATTTTTCCATTTTTAGCCCCTTTTTCCATATTTTCTTCATCTTAACATTCCCCAAAGCCCCGGTAACGATTATAACCCCTGGAATACGCCACGAAGTGCCCATGAAGCCCGGAAAATTTATCTTTTCGGTTTCGAAGCCCGATCTATGCAGAGCCCGGTTTCTCAATAAAACTCCCGGTTTTATTAGAAACGATCGTTTTAGGCAACGAAGTGCTGCCCGGTTATTGTTAAATCAAGTGAGTGTGTAGTTACTTTCACCTTACACATAGATATGAAGTATTTTACATAAAATACGTGTTGTGTGAATATATATATATATATATATATATATATATATATATATATATATATATATTGTTTGTTTATTTGATATGGGTGTTGAAGGAATGATTTATAGAGGTTTTAAAATAATTTAAACTGTATATGTATTTTTATCTACGAAAAATATTGGGTAAAACATGGGTAGATGAAATAGTGGGTATGATGAAAGGTGAGTTGGATAAAGGAGATGATCAGTAATATAGATCATGAGTTGAGGGTGAGTGGTGAAATTTGAGAGAATCACTTACCCAAAATGTTGGCCCCCATCATTCAGCAGAGTATGGATGACAACCATGGACTATTCTAGACAGTTTGTGGAACACTTGCAGGCCCGCAACCTGTAGGTGTAATGAACTATATGTTCATTTGTTGTACTTTAAAAACCCATTGACATGTATTGCAGGAGGGAATACCTGTAAATAATACTGTCAATAAATGAGAGCTATGGACTTAGCACATGTTGAATAAACTTTGGAAGCTATGGACTTAGTGCCCGTTGTATAAACCCCGGTGACGAGGTGACTTTGTGTCTATTCCTTAGGATGAATCCTCAGGAAGGATTGATAGTTGATTATTAGGGTAGACCCTTAAGAAATAAATAAGATAATCGGATTTGGGGTAATTCGGTTGGTTGACTGATGTTTAAGCACATTAAATTATGTATAGTGGGTTGAAAACCCTATATGCTCACCAGGCTTCCAAAACTGACCCACTCAGTTGTTTATATTACAGGTAGAGGACCCCGAGCGTAGTCGAATGATGATGATGATTGATTTTGGATTATAGCCCAGTAGTTATAAATAACTGTTGTAAGGCTTATAATGTCTTGTTTACGCTTTTGATCTGTATCGGAACATGACATCTTGAGGTTTTGTTATAAAAGGAAATGATATATTTCTTAAAGAAAGGTTTTGACAAACTTTTATCATATTGTGTTTTGGGGACCAATTCTGCAACAGCTTTTATAAAGATTTCTCTGATTTGATTTCAAAAAGCATAAATTAAATCAGTATTTTATGGATGAGAAATTAGGGGATGTCACACCAAAGGTATCTCCAGTCGCAGGTTGCTCTACAAGGAAGCCAAAAAACTCCACAATTCGGGATCTCAACCGTTATTTAAATTTATCTCAAAACAGGGTCTACTCGGCGAGTAGGTGCCCAACTCGCCGAGTTGATAGGAGAAATCCATGTACGGAAAGGATTTCTGACTTTTCTTCACTAACATTCTTGTTAACTCGCCGAGTATGTGCGTGGACTCGCCGAGTATCTCCAAATTTTCTCCTCTTTCTTCATTCTCTAGCTTCTAATTCCTTCTCCTTCTTCCTTTTTGTTTCCAAGCATGTCTTCTGGACTGAAAATAGAATTTAGACATTATTAAGTACCTGTTGTCCATATTATGCAAATAATTAGCTAATAATTGATAAAAATCTATACTAAACATATGGTTAATAATGCACATATCAAAATACCCATACTTGACTTTTGCTTGCCCCCAAGCAAAACTGAATTTTAGCATGCTAGAATCACATAAGACAATCCCAATTGAACCTAGCCATTATGCCAAGACCGCAACGCATGAATTTGTGTCTAAAATTCTCCTAAGAAACCCCCATACTCTAAATACTCACAATCCTCATAAACATTCGCCCAGTTTTTCCAAACAATGCTCATTTTATGCATCCCTACGAATCCATCTGCAGAAAACCTCTTAGCCTCAAGGTTTTTTTGGTCGAGCAACCCAAGCATACATAATCTAGACAATTACAATTTATTATACCACTATGGAGCTCTTTTGGAATTCCTCACTTCTTTGACATTTGATCTTTAAATTTTGGATATCTTCAACTTTTGAATTTCTTCAAAAATTTTGATCTTTGAACTTCATACTGTAACTTTGATGCTCCAAAAAGAAATTCTTCAAACTTTTACTTGTAATTCTCTCTTTTTTTAACATGCAACTCACTTTTTCCACTCAAAACCCTACATGCTTAAGCAGGGGCGCTCAACTTCAACCTTTATTGGTTAACGGTAATAATTTTCCTGGATACATCTCTGGTACATGATGTTAAACATATTGCATCCTTCAAACTAAGTGAGGTCGTATTTTTGTCCCATGATTTCACTAGAATAATGAGGCCACAAATGCATTATAACGTATATAGGCTCAACTAAACATTTGGGTCCTCGTACAATCATCAACATAATTCTAACATGGAATCCTACTTACTTTTACCAAAGTTGTCTAAGTTAAGACCTAAGCAATGTTTTATGCAAAATTTGTAAAATTTTAAAAATAAACCTAAATTAAGATTCTAAATTTACTAAAATGTAACCAACCCCCTACCCCCACACTTAATTCATGCAATGTCCCCATTGTATGTTATGCATGAAAAGTAAAAATATGAAATGTAGAGGGAATTGGAACAAACTCCCCTGGGGTAGCAGTCGCGAGGCTGATCTTCGTCAACTAAGCTCCTACTTTGAATGGATTTGGAAATGGGAACAGCTCATCCATGCCTTGGGTGTCATGTCGCGTGTGGTAAGCCTCTAAATAGCTCCAAATATTTTGGACAAAGCTCTCAGAATTCTTCCAGGAATGAATCTCAATGAAAAATATGAATAAGAATTGCAGTGAATGTGCCCAAAACGAATCTTGAGTGTGAAATATTGATGAATTTGGCGAGTCAAGCGTGAGCTCGGTGAGTAGATCGGCATTCAGCAGATAATCGCGGATTTGCACATGCACTCGGCGAGTACCCTAGGTGCACTCGGCGAGTAGATCGCTGAGTCGAAAATAAATTTTCCTGCTTTTTATTCTTGACTGAGGTGCTAAATCAGGATACTTTAGTGACTCTTCTTCTATTTCCTACAGTAATAACACATTTTGTCACTCTTCTTCCTAACGAAATCAACCTTAAATGTAACATTCTGCACTCTCATCTAAACCAATCCTCACTTTAGCCTTGACCAATGAGACTCCTAAATGCATCCAAATCTTCAAACCTGAAAAACATATAACCATAATTGAAAGCAAACAAACCAAGGTCCTACATAAAAACAAATCCAAGTACATCAAAGTTTAACAAAATAAAAACATAAAAACATCCAAATCAAATCAAACTTCAAACTTCTTCATCTATGTTTGCCCCTCCTGCTCCACTTCCTCCTGCTTGGTCGTTTCTCCTCTGCATCCGCTCTTCCCAATTCATGATGTATAGGTATCCGGGCCCGGGACGTGGAGCAATGCATTTGTTCAAAGAGATAATTGAATGACTCACTATTATAGTTAATGCCCCATCCAATGTCATCCAAATATCCCCGATACTCCACATGATTCCACCGCTCGTTCTCATCTTCCACCGGGATAACCGGTGGGCCTTCTCGAACCCGTTCCCTCCTATGTCGCACACTTCTTCCCGAATCCTCGGGAACAACCACTTCATCTTCATTTGGGATTGTAAAACAATCCCCAAATTTTTCCACAATCCTTGCCCTCCGGAATAAGGTAATGCTAAACGGAGGAGGAGAAATCACGGTCAATGCCCTTGCCTCTTGCATGTCCAAAATGCCATATGACCTTGCTAGTCTTGTCACAAACATACCCCCATTAATTTTGGAGGTAATCTTCTCTTTAACCGGTCCATCCGCAAGGTATTTTGCCAAACAATATGGCAAGTTGCAAAATACATCCGGGGTGATGATGCTCCACAAATAGAAAATGTCGATGGTAGCAACTTTGTCATCATCCTTCCTCATATTTATGCTACTAGCGATGAGGCGGTGGATGAGACGATGGATCGGAGAACGAATATATCCCTCTTGAGTAGTAGAGGGAATATAGACCCGGTTTGCAATAGTATTCCACCAAGTGGATGCAAAAACTCCCTTGGGAAGATCCTTGTGGCATTGCTCTAGAAATGCTTCAAAATTCTCCGACATGATGACATTTTGGTCATAAAGACCAACCCTCCATGCAAGTTCCGCTATGCTACAATGGCGCAGCTCCCCTTCGAGGCAAAAAGTGATAGTGTTGGTGTTATAATATTCACTACCACCCCGAAATGAGATAGTAGCAAAGAATTCCCAACACAATTCTACAAACACGGGTTCTTGTATTTTAAACAGTTGCATCCACCCGTCACATATTATTGTTGTGCCATCCACTTCGAAATATTTTACCAAATACTGGGTTAACTCCTCTTCTAACCCGGTTTGACTTAGCCAGTCCCAATTAAGCGCATTAAGGAGATAGATCTCTTTTTTGTTTCAAGGCCTCCAATCTGTTTTTCGCCTAAGCTTGCAACGATCTTGAGGTGATTTGTGAAAAAGCAAGCCATGGAATGTCTCCATGACTTCCTCCCCTTGAACTTTGACCTCTTCTAGACATGATTTTTGCAAAGAAACATCAAGAAAACAACAACAAACAAAAACCCAACAATTAAAGTTAACCATACAGGTCTATCATAGCATCTACTCGCTGAGTCCATGAACTACTCAGCGAGTAGGATGAACTGCGAAAACAGTTTCCAATCGGTCCCTATTAGGTCAATCAAAACACATATATTTGCATAGGGGTTTGTTGTTCTAAGTCCCTTAAACACAAATCCACAAGAATTTTGTCCAAATCCTCCTAACTTATCCTAAAATTGAAACCCTAGAATTGGAGTAAACCCCCAAATCTGTATTTTAGCAAAAATAAGGACCAATAACTGATAAAGTTGTGACCTTTAACAAGAATTCAAAGGAAAAATCATACCTTTTGCTTTGTGGATGAAGATTCAACAAGAAATCAAAAGAATGGCTTGAGAGAAACCTGAATGCTCGAAGAGTATGAATGAGAAGTGGTTGGTGAAAATGAGTTGGGTAAAAGAAAACCTTATTTACAGATTGTAAAAACCCGTTTAAATGCATGTACTCGTCGAGTGGAAATGCCTACTCGTCGAGTAGGGACGCGTATTCGCAATTTTTCGTGTTATTCCAAAAGTACTCGCCGAGTAATCTTATGAACTCGACGAGTAGATCATTCAATTTGAATAAAAAACTCAAATTTTAATCACCACCCCACACTTTGAGCATTGCTTGCCCTCAAGCAAGCATTTTAAGCATAATTTCAGAAGAAGAATGAAAAGAAAACAGATCCTAAAAGTGAAAAAGAAAAACAAAGGGAAAAGAAATGCAAACTCTAACTCAGGTTGCCTCCTGGAAGTGCTTCTTTTTAAGGATTTGTTAGCTAGACTCCTTCCCGCTTTACGTTTCTGCCATGCCTTCTAGCAGCAGCCCTTCTTGTAGATCTTCATTCCTCGGGATTCCTTCTTCATATTTTTTCACCCGATTTCCATTCACTTTGAAAGGAATGCCATCTCTTGATAATAACTCGATAGCTCCATGTGCAAAAACCTTCTTTACTAGAAATGGACCATCCCATCTTGACTTTAGTTTGCCCGGAAAGAGTTTGACCCTTGAATTAAAAAGTAACACTTTTTGCCCTTCAAGAAAGTCTTTATTATCCTTGATTATTTTGTCATGCCAACTCTTGGTTTTTTCTTTATAAATCAAGGAGCTAGTATAGGCTTCATTCCTAAGTTCTTCAAGAGCATTCATTTACATCAACCGGTTGGTTCTAAGTTCAGCTATATCAAAGTTGCACATTTTTAAAGCTCAAAAAGCTTTATGCTCTATTTCCACCGGTAAATGACATTACTTCCCATAAACTAGCCTATATGGTGTAGTACCAATAGGTGTTTTGAAAGCTGTTCGGAAGGCCCAAAGTGCATCATCTAACCTATCCGACCATTCCTTTCGATTGCTACCCACCGATCTTTCCAAAATTCTCTTCAATGCTCTATTCGTCACTTCAGTTTGCCCACTAGTTTGCGGATGGTAAGGTGTAGAGAATTTATGGGTTACCCCATATTTCCTTAACACCTTTTCTAATTGATCATTGGCAAAGTGAGCGCCTTGGTCACTAATAAGGGCTTTAGGAACTCCAAATCTTGAAAATAACTTTTTTAGAAAGCGCACCACCACCCGAGCATCATTAGTTGGTAAAGCTTGTGCCTCTGCCTATTTAGATACATAGTCAACCGCCACTAAAATATATTTGTTCCCTTTTGACATTGGAAATGGTCCCATGAAATCGATCCCCCGCACATCAAAAACTTCACACACTTGAATACTATGTTGTGGAATCTCGTTTCGGGAAGATACGTTTCCCGCTCTTTGGCATGCATCACAATATTTAACATATTGGGTAGCATCTTAAAAAATTGTGGGTTAATAAAACCCAATATCAAATATCTTCTTTGCCGTGTAATGTGCTCCATGATGTCCACCGGTGGGCCCGCTATGGCAATGCTCCAAAATTTCACGGCTTTCTTTCCCGAATACGCATCTCCATATGATCCCATCCGCGCAGCTTCAGAAAAGATATGGCCGCCCCAAAAGTAGTATTTTATTTCTAAAAAGAATTTCTTCTTTTGTTGGCGGGTAAAATCTTTTGGGGTAAATTTGGTGGCTAAATAATTAGTTATATCCACAAACCATGGCTCCTCCCCCGCAGTTACTAGAATGTACTCGTCCGAAAAGTCATCTCCAATTTTACCCTCTTCCAATGCTTCCAAGTGCAGGTTTTCTAGTCTTGATAAATGGTCGGCAGCTACATTCTCCATTCCCTTTTTATCGCGTATAAATGTCAAATTCTTGTAAAAGGAGAACCCACCGTATCAATCTTGGATTTACATCATGCTTGGCAAACAAGTACTTAATAGCATAATGGTCAGTAAAAACAGTGGTTTTAGATAAAATAAGATAAGGGCAGAATTTGTCAAAAGCATACACCACGGCTAGTAATTCTTTTTCAGTTGTGATGTAATTTTCTTGGGATGGATTCAGAGTCTTACTTGCATAATAAATGGGTCGAAAATGCTTATCAACCATTTGACCAAGGATAGCTCCTAATGCAAAGTCACTTGCATCACACATTATTTCAAAAGGTAAGTTCCAATTCGGGGCAATGATGATCGGGGCGTTAGTTAATTTTTCTTTCAAAAATTCAAAAGCCTCTAGACACTCTTTAGTGAAATTAAAGGGTGCATCTTTTAAAAGTAATTGTGTTAGAGGTCCAGTTATTTTTGAAAAATCTTTTATGAAACGGCGGTAAAAATCTGCGTGACCTAAAAAACTCCTAATGCCCTTTACATTAGTTGGTGGAGGTAATTTAGCAATTGTATCTATTTTTGCCCGATCCACCTCAATCCTCGCTTTGGATACCTTGTGGCCCAAAACTATACCCTCTTTAACCATAAAGTGACATTTTTCTCAATTAAGGACTAAGCCGGTTTTTTCACACCTTGCAAGCATTAAATCAAGGTTAGCAAGACAATCATGGAAGGAGCATCCAAAAATAGAAAAATCATCCATAAATACTTCCATGAATTTTTCCACCATGTCGTGGAATATGGCCGTCATGCACCTTTGAAATGTTGCAGGTGCATTGCATCACCCAAAGGGCATGCGGCGATAGGCAAAAGTCCCACTCAGGCAAGTGAAAGTGGTCTTTTCTTGGTCCATTGGGTCTATGGGTATTTGGAAGTAATCCGAAAATATGTCTAAGAAACAATAATAACTATGGTTGGACAATCTTTCAAGCATTTAATCAATAAAAGGTAAAGGAAAATGGTCTTTACGAGTAGCATCGTTTAGCTTTCGATAATCGATGCACACTCTCCAACCGGTTACCATTCGGGTCAGAATAAGCTCGTTATTCTCGTTTGTTATGATCGTCATCCCTCCTTTCTTAGGCACCACTTGAACAGGACTAACCCACGGACAATCAGAAATAAAATAAATGATCCCCGCATCTAAAATCTTGACTACTTCTTGCATGTTTGGGTTCAATCTTCTTTGGTGTTGCATTACTGGATTTGCTGCTTCTTCCACGTTGATCTTGTGAGAGCAATAAGAGGGGCTTATTCCCTTGATATCGGTGATACTCCATGAATGGCACACTTCCTCTTCCTCAATACTTGAACTAATTCTTCTTTTTCAGATTTGGAGAGGTCAGAAGATATTATAACAGGTTTTTGTTGACCATCTTCAAGGAATGCATACTCCAAGTGATCTGGTGGTGCCTTGAACTCAGATTTTGCGTACTGCATGTTGATATGGGCATATTTAGTCATAAGAATCATGAATGATCTTAATATTTTATGTCAATTTTATATCAAATAATGAACCAAAGGTGCTTAATTAGCTTAAATATTTCATTTTCAGCAACAAATACATGCTCGGATGGAAAAGGAAGCGGAACTAGCGATTGGAGACTTGGATCTTGGATTGTGAAGAAAGAAGGATGTTGTTGGATAGCTTGAACCCTCGTCAGTGTTTTGGCCATATCTCATGAACCGTATCTCCGATTGACGAGATTTAAAATGTTCTGAAAACAAGACAAAATTGCGGACGACTTTAATGTTTTGAGAAAATGCTGATTCCAAATGGACTCGACGAGTAGGCCATCAATTTGACGAGTTGGTCAGAAGTTTTGCGATTCTTGACTTTGCCTTGTCGTACACGGAATTTTAAGTGATGGACTCGTCGAGTAGGTCACTAGACTCGCCAAGTAGCCCCTGTTTTCAGTATATATATATATATACACACACACACACACACACACACATATATATATATATATATATATATATATAGAAACGCTTCTCATTCGAACCCTAATGAACGCGGGAACCCTTGGGGGTTAACTTGCGACTGGAGGTGCAGCTAAAAGCCCTGGAACTCGTGGAACAACCCTAGCTTTCAATTTTGAGAAGATAAAAGACAATTTAGGTTTACTCTTTACTTAATCTTTTGTTTGAACTATGTGTAAACTATTAGATTTCATTTTTGATAAACTTTCTGCTATAATCATGAGCTAAAACTCATAACTTCTGTTTAGGTAGTTGAATTTGTGAACAATGATTGATTATTTGATTAGGATTAATTTTAATTGGTGATTATCTTTTATTAAACTTGTTAAAGAACCTTATGTGTTAACAATAATTATTCTTCTGTTAATAAATCAGTAATTAAGTTATATGGACATCTCTTAGTTGTTAATTTCATATAATTTATTGTGACCACATAGTTGTATGTCTAGGAATAGCGAATGTGAAACTAGAATTAACTAGAAGATAGGTAAGTTAATGTGTGAGCTTGTTTAATGAACATCAGCAAGAGGTTAATTGAAGGGCCAATTTAATTAACCATTACAAGTCTTATTTAAACCGAATCAATAACTAGGAAATCCATTAATTTAGACAATTGGCCACTGCATGAGCTAACTTGTTTCCTAAGGATTAGTAATAGCGAACGTGAAACTAATCATCTTACTTGGTAGCCAATGAAGAATTAATCGGATACATTGAAATCATCCATGGGAACAAATGAGTCGAACCTAAACAGTAGTCCTCTTTATTATTGAAATTAGTTGATTTTTATTTGCTTAGCTCTTAGTTTCTTAGTTTAAGTTTTAGTTAATTGTTTAAGTTTCTAGTCTTGCAAAACTAGAGAAAACCCGATTTCTATTACTTGTTTTATTTAGATAATATTAGCATTTATTTTAATTGTTTACCGTTCCCTGTGTTCGATACCCTACTTACCTGAACTAAACTGCTAATCGATAGGTACACTGCCTTTCATGTGTTTGTCTTTGTGTTTAAGTTAGTAGGATTAAAACTAGTTGGTTTTACACACATCACATGCTGAACACGTCGAGTACAGGTAAGGTACTCGTCGAGTCCTGTGCCAAATTCATGATTTCTCGGGATTCTTCAGATGGACTCGGTGAGTACATCGGGCCTACTCGACGAGTAGGTTGCTCCTTGGTCTTCATTAACTCATCATATAAAGCTTCTTCCAGCAGTCTCTCTATTTCCAGTAATTCTTTTTTAGCATGAAGTTCTTCATCAAAATTGATGGTGGATTTGTTTGAGTCTTCATTATCCCATTCCACCATCAATTCATCCAACATATCAATTGAAAATGTCGTTTCATCACTATTCCTTGCATGCTTCATGGCTTGATCAACCCCGAAAGTGAACTAATCATCCCCCATCCGTAGAGTAAGTTTTAAATCTCGCATGTCAACTATAGTGCTTGTTGTGTTAAGGAAAGGTCTTGCAACGATGATCGGGACTTGAGGATCCGCTTCCATGTCCAAGATTATAAAATCCACGGGGAACACAAACTTATCCACCTTTACCAAGAGATCTTCACAGAATCCTTGTGGGAATGTAACAGTTTTGTTTGCTAAGTGGATTGCCATTCAGATTGGCCTCGGTTCTGGGAGATCTAGTTTCTTGAAAAATGAATATGACATGAGGTTTACACTTGCTCCTGAATCAGCCAAAGCATGAATGGTGGCCAAATTCCCAAATTGACAAGGCAATGTTAAGCTTCCCGGGTCACCCTTCTTCTTCGGTAGCTTGTTCAACATGGCAACTTAGCAATTCTCATTGAGAACCACTTCACTTAATTCTTCCATCTTCCTTCTATTGGTTAGCAGCTCCTTGAGGAATTTGGCATATTTTGGCATTTGAGCAACCGCTTCTATGAATGGTATGTTGATTTGAAAAGATTTTATGTGTTCTAGAAATTTCTAGTAGTCTTCTTCATTCTTTTCTTTCTTAGCTCTGGCTGGATATGGCAATGGAGGCTGAAATGGATTTGCAGGAATCTGACTTTTCTGATTAGGCAATGAACTCGTCGAGTCCATATTCTAGACTCGGCGAGTAGGGTCTGTGTCCAGCAGATTTTGACTTTAGCTCAGTTTTCTACATCCTCTTTTTGTGATTGCTTGGGCTCTTCATTCTGAATAGGAACCAGAGGGGTAATTATCTTCCCACTTCTAGTTGTCACAATATTTATATGTGCGCCTCGTGGGTTGTTTTTGGTTTTACTAGGAAGTTCTCCCGGTGACCTTTGATTTATTTGTTGGGCAAGTTGCCTCAGCTGTGTCTCAATGTTGTGGATAGATGCTTGCTGATTTCTAAGTATTGTTCTTGTCTCTTGTATTGCAGCATCATGGTCATTGTCTCTCTTTTCTGAAGCAGCTACAAATTTAGCAAGCATATGCTCCAAACTTGGTTTTCTTTCTTGCACCGGCTCCTCCTTTTGGTAAAACCCTCTTCCTTTTTGTTTATACTTCTCCTCCTTAGCTTTCTTGTACTCTTCGTAAGGGAGCCACTCCTTCTTTGGTTTTCGCCAGTCATCATCATATCTGTCACCACTGGAGTAGCATACTTGCGCCTTCTTTTTCCCATTCTCGTCTAAGTCACAGTCTCTAGTAAGATGAGGTCCATTGCAATTCTCACAACCCATCCGAATAGCATGTATTTTTTGATCCATTTTATCCATCCTCCTATCCATGGTTTTCAACATAGCCATGACTGCTGACAAATCTTCTGAAGCTGCATAAGCTTCCCCCTCATCACATCATTCCTCAGGTTGTGGTATTCCCTAGAATGCTTGGAGAATTCCTCAATTAGTTGCTTTATCACCGGGGGAGCTTTCTTCGCGAGGAGGCCTTGTGAGTCAAGTAATTGCCTTGTTGTAACATTTACTCCATCATAGAAAATGGAGACTTCTTGTTGACTATTGAGATCGTGACGTGGGAAATTTTGTAACAGACTTTTGTACCTCTCCCAAGCCTCATAAAGTGATTCTCCAGCTTGTTGCTCAAAGTTGGCTATGGCTTCTTTAACTTATCTATTTTGGAAGGTGGGCAAAATTGATCAATAAACTCTTCTTTCATCTTGGACCATGTAGTGATGGATCCGGGGGGAAGTGACTTGAGCCAATCTTTCGCATCACCCTTCAATGTAACTGGAAGCATTCGAAGTAGACGAGTCTCGTGAGACACGTTTGGAACATTAAAATAATCAGCTACATCATTAACTTCATCCAAGTGTTTGTAAGCATCTTCATGGTCTTTTCCGTAGAAGGGAATTTCTTTGAGTTGGGCAAGTATGTGACCCTTAAGCTCAAAAGTGGCAGTTGCGGGAATTGCGGGTTGCACAAGTCTCGGGTCGGTATCATCGCGTATCCTCTTCTTCCATTCCCCCATGGGGACCTCATCGATGTTAGCCATAGGGATAGCTAATTCGTCGCCGAAATTTGAGTCATGTCCGAATGTAGGTTCTTCTTCTTCTTCGGTTTCGTACTTGGTGTCCTCTTTGATTGGGTCTTCACTTGCTAAAGAGGAGCTGCTCTTCTTCTTCCCAAAAACTGTCTTTAAGCTAGATAAAGGCGACCTCTTAGATGTATTCGAGCTTTCAACGTCTTTGCCTTTGTTTTTTCTTAATGCGGATTCTGGGCCTTCAAAAGGGGGAACCAGTGGAGTGTTGGATCCTCTGGTCATGAAAGTCCTACAACAAAACAAGAAAAACGCGTAAAAAGAACAAAAAAAATTGAAACTGAACGAAAATAAAAATTAAACTATCAAACAGCAGGGTACTCGCCGAGTAGAGTCGAGTGCACTCGGCGAGTAGGCTGTATTAAACTAAAAAATAAAATTAAATAAAAACGACTAAAAACTAATAAATAGTAAAACTTAACCCACTTACTGAATTACTAAAAAAATTACCTTTGTGCAAGATAAACTCACACAAAGGATCGATAAAACTAGATATTATATTTAATTTTTGAACCATTCCCCGGCAATAGCGCCAAAAACTTGATGTGTGTAAAAATGCACTAGTTTTATTCCTACTCTATAAATATAATTTTAGCACACAAAGGCAGTGAACCTGTCTTTTAGTGGTATAGTTAAATAAGTAGGGTATCGAACTCAGGGAACGGAAATTAAACTAATAACTAATTTTAACTAGACAAGTAATAAAAGTAAAGCGTTTTTCTCTACTTTTACAAGACTAGAAACTTAAACACACCTCCTAACACGTAATTAACTAAACAACTAAGACAAGTAAAAATTCACCAAATTTAATAAAAGGTTTATGTTTAGGTCCAACTAATTCACTCATATGGTCAATTTTATGATAGAATAATATATTGATTGTTATTGGATACCAACTATAGTGATTAGGTTCGCATTCACTATTACCAACCCTTAGGAAATTACTCAATTTAAGCAGTGATCAAGTGTTTAAACTAATAAACTCCCTAGTTCAATTATTTGGATTAAATAAGATTTGTAATTTGTTAATCAAATTGGTGGTTCAACTAACCTCTTGTTTGTTGGTTTACCAAACAAGCTCACACATTAATTTACCCATTGTCTAGTTAATCCTAGTTTCATATTCACTAATTCTAATCATATAATGGAGTGTTCACATAAATCATATGAGGTTGACAATTAAGAGATGTTCGTGCAGCCTAATTGTCTTCCAGTTAACATAAAACAATTATAATCAATGCATAACGTTCTTTAACAAACTTAGTTTAATAAAATCACCAATAATCAATCAAACAAAGTAATAAATCACACCGTAGGAGTAAATTAATCTTTCCTAAACAGAAACTACGAAATTTAGCTCATGATTACAGTCATAGAAAAGCTAAAAACGAATTCAATTAAACAAAACATGATTCACTTCTATATTAAGTGGAAGATTAAACCTAATTCGCCTTGAGTCTTCTTAATGATCAAAGATTAGGGTTCTTCACGTCTCCAAAGGTATCTCCAGTAGCAGGTTCCTCTCCAAGGAAGCAAAAAAACTCCACAATTCGGGATCTCAACCATTATTTATAATTATCTCAGAATAGGGTCTACTCGGCGAGTAGGTGCCCAACTCGCCGATTTGATAGGAGAAATCCGTGTACGGCAAGGGTTTTTGACTTTTCTTCGCGAACATTCTTGGTAACTCACCGAATATGTACGTGGACTCGCCGAGTATCTTCAGGTTTTCTCCTCTTTCTTCATTCACTACCTTCTAATTGCTTCTCCTTTTTCCTTTTTGTTTCCAAGCATGTCTTTTGGACTGAAAATATAATTTAGACATTATTAAGTACCTTTTGTCCATATTATGCAAATAATTAGCTAATAATTGATAAAAATCTATACTAAACATATGGCTAATTATGCACATATCAGAGGTATAAGGTGGGGGTGACAGTTGCACATGGTCCCGAGGGTTTCTACTTATAATCGAGTTTATATACCCCGCACGTTTCAAACTTCCTCCCATGTTCACACAAACAGTCCCTCCTTCTCCCTTTTCTTTCAAAACAAGGCCAATATTTACCATTTAAACCCTGTCCCTTGAATTCTTTTACAAAATAAGTGTGGGTTTTACTAAATAGCCCCCATCTTCTAAAATATTTACAAAACTAATCCACAATTTGCCTTTTTAAACCCCTAACTCTCAAATATGACATATTCAACTTTCCCTTCTCCTTTCTTCCAAATTAAGTCCCAATAATTACCATAGAGCTCCATCCTTCATAAATATTTACAAAAGAAGTCTCTAATTTATACTTTAACCCCACGAATAATCCCAATAATAACTTTTGGCTCCCAAAACCAACAACTGGCTATATAATTATTGATTTTAGGGCTACGATTCATTCGTTAATTTATTTAATAAACGGGGTGTTACAACTCTCCCCCACTTAAATTAGATTTCATCCTCGAAATCATTCCTTACCATTCCTAATATACCAAATGACCTTACACCATCCATACTTCCCTGATCTCATAACTATAATGGCATTATTACGGTCATATCGTTGGCTCAACCAGGTCTAATTCATCTAGGTAACTCCGAAATCCAATCTGTGGATATCCATATCCTCACTGCTACACCCGAACTGGTGGCTACTACTGTTCCTTCCGCATCTTAAAACTTACTCACGCTATATACCAACCTAGTGAATGTTACGGCTATACCCACAGACTTACAACACTCTATCAATATCTGACTACTAGTGAATGCTACGGATACACCCATGGACTTACAACACTCTAACACTATCTGGCTGCTAGTGAATGCTACGACTACACCCGCAGACTAACAACAGTCTAACACTATTTGGCTACTAGTAAATGCTATGGCTACACCCGCTGACTTACAACACTCTAACACTATATGGCTGCTAGTGAATGCTACGGCTACACCTGCAAACTTACAACACTTCCCATACTGAGTCGAGCACGCACTCGACCTAACATACAACTAAACTTGAATCCTAACTGGAACCCTAACCTGGTTCCCAAAACCTGCTATCACATGACCTCACTGTATTAGTACCGCACCCATACCTGTGATCGAAGCATCACCGCAAACCACGATATCATCTAGACTCTCTGGCAGGGTGAGAATCAGTGCCTCACACAACCGCTGTCTGAGAGTCTCGAAGGCTGCATGTTGCTTAGGTCCCCAGCGAAAGGCTACTGATTTCTTGGTCAGTCGGGTCAAAGGAACCGCAATCTCGGAGAAGTCCCGTATAAATCTCCGGTAATGACCTGCTAGACCTAGGAAACTTCGAATCTGAGTTCGAGACCTTGGAATCTCCCGCTGCATCACGGCCTTTATCTTGGCCGGATCGACTAGAATACTCTTCTAGTTGACAAGGTGCCCAAGAGATTGCACCTCGCGCAACCAGAACTCACATTGGAGAACTTTATAAAAAGTCTCTCCCCCACTTAGATTCAACTAAGTCTTCACGGAATGCAAGAATTGAAGGATTCCCAATCCTTCTCTCTCTATAGTATCCACTGATGACATCCTGTGCTTACCAATGCTAACAATTAATCACCGTTTAAACCTTAAGATCTCCCATACTCGGAAATCTTGAAGGGTACTCATGAAACCAGGTCAAGTCTAACACCTCAGTCCACCTCTCATGCTGACTATTGGAGGCTCTAATTCTCACCTTGGCTGACAAATTCTTGTTCTCACTTCCAATCTTGCAGCACCACTAAAATCTAACTGAATACAACCCATCTGAGAAATGCAATTCTATTGAACATCCAAGGACCAACTACTTCTGTATCTAACACTCGCAACCGACATCACCATCTTTGTGCTACTAATCCTATCTTAGCAATAGTAGTGCCTTGAACTCCAAAGTTCATCCATAGGCAATTGTCGACCACACCTGAACCATGAAAGAACCCCTAAACGCTGACTTCACTGAAGAACTATCACTCTAACCCTGACCGAGTATCCTCTAAATAATACTCATGCACAATCTCGACAAAGATCCGAAATGATAACGGTCCACACAGAACCCACTCCATAAGATGCGTCCCTCTATGGGTTCATCAAGGACTTTTCAGCATGCAGGATGGAATATATGATCCTTGATAACCCAAACACTAGCAGAAAACTGACCTGAGATCTGACCTATCCAAACTCACTAAGAATTCTAAAGCAATACATATTCCCATCATCCATCTATTAGAAGTAGATGATGACATACCCGCAACATCTGGAGGAATATTGATCACCTTCTCCAGAGATACTTAGACCATCCTGAGAACACGGTACAAAAATACCTTCGAACCCAATTATAGGAACTAACAATAGGTTCCTCCTTCCTAAAGGATTCTAAGAATCCACAGACCTTGGGTTTTAGATGAACCCCTAAATGTTCGGTGACGAATCTGGCCTGAAAGGCCCCAAGATGATGGTCAAATGCTCCCAAATCCCTTCCTTGGTTGAACGGAAGACCACCAAGGTCCATTCCCAAACTTCACAAGTAATCTCCAATAAGATAAACTTCCATGATTCCACATCGACTGGTTCAGGCTCTGCTCCTGAGTAGGAACCAGAATCTGTGTTTCATTCTTGGGTGCTTAACACCATACCGAGCTGACATTCCACAGATTTGAATATACCCAAGAATTCGTATCACCTTTTGCTCACATGACCAACCCAACTACCCTACAACATCCTAAACCCTTGGAGCGAGACACTCCCTTATGCACTTTCTGTAACAGCCCGAAATCCAGGTATTCTTCTTTTGGCCTTGCATCTTGGTTAAGTTGATAAGTTAGGGTTTTCATCGTAGGCGAGTACGCTGGGCGTACAAGGTGTACGCTGCACGTACTCGCGCACCTTATTTGGACGCGTTCACCCTCAGGTACGCGGGGCGTACCCAAGGTTACGCCCGACGTAACTTATTCAGATCCAAGCCCTAATTTCCTTTGGAGGGGCTATAAAAGGAATGTGTGGCTGGACTTCTCAGCCACCATCCCTCAGAGTGAAACCCTAAAAAGAGTGTACCTTCGTTCTTTGGCCATTATGTGTGTATTCTATGCTTGGTGGTGCCATTCCAAGGTTGCAAAGGAGAAGAAGAGCTTGTTGGAGTAGCTAGAAGTGGTGCTCAAGTGTAGATCTGAGCTTTGCAAGGGTTAAAGCTTCATTTTCAGGTAAAAAGTTCGGATCTTGTCACTTGGTTCATGTTATATGCTTAAGATGTCATTTTCTAGGGCTTAAGTCCCAAAGGTGGAGACTATTTGTGCAAATGGCCTCCATAAGCTTAGATACTTCATATTTATGATCTATTGGAAATGGCATCTTGGATGTGGGTATTGCACCATGCATGAGATCTAGGTCCCTGAGTTTCAATAGAAGGTTGTTATGTGATGTTGGATCCTTTACAGCCATTCCAAGGCTTAAAGGTCTCGACTTTATGGGTTTAGACACACTAAAAGAGTCGGATCTAGAAGTTGCAATAATGGCTTAACCGATAAAGACCAAAAATGGAGAGTGGCTGATTCTGGTGCTTACGCTGGACGTAACTTCCAGTACGCGCAGCGTACTAGGTGGAAACCCCGATCCAAGGGGTTGGCGATGTACGCCCCGCGTACATCTAGCAGTACGCCCCGCGTACTCTCAGGGGTGACTTTTGTTGACTTTTAGGGTTTTGGCCAACATGAGGACTTTAGGTTAAGGAAGGGTAAAATGGTCTTTTACCCTCTAAGGAATGATGATAACGGGTAAAGTTTTAGTGGTGGAAGTCTTTGTGTATTAAATGATATTTTTATGTTTAGGCGAGGTTGAGTCGTCGTTTGGATACGGTGATAGCGAGGACGTGAGATCTTAGACTTTGCACAAGGTGAGTTTTCTGACTATACTGTACCCGGAAGGGTTTGACTGTGTGACCGGAAGGTCGAATATGATATGAGATATATGTATTATGTGTGATAAGTTATTCGTTATATGTGCCATGTATGATATGCTTGATATGGGCCGGAAGGCATTATGTTATGGGCGGGAAGGCGAATATGTTATGGGTTGGAAGGTGTTGTGATGTGGACTGTAAGGTTGATGTGGGTAGGCCCGGAAGGTTTACCTAGTCGGGACGAAAGTCCCCTGAGACACGTGGACCGGAAGGTCAGGGCCTGGAAAGGCGTATGTGCGTAGGTTGTATTTTAGGGAACTCACTAAGCATTTATGCTTACAGTTGTTGTGTGATGTGTTTCAGGTACTAGCGAGGACCGTGGGAAGGCGCAAGCGTGATCGTACACACTGTCGGGGAAAAACTATTTTATGATCTTTTGGGATGTATTTCGTTGTGACAATATTGTTTACATTTGAATTTGAAATGTTAATCGATGTTTTTGATGTTTACAAAAATGAAAAATTCGTTTTAAAATTTACGTCATTACAAGTTGGTATCAGAGCCTTGGTTTGAGGGATTCGGATACACCTTCGGGCATAACTGAACTCAAATCGGGGATTTGAGAAATTTTTAATTAATAAAATCCATAAAAATTTGATAAGAGATTTTGAAACAATTAGGGAAGAAGAAGTGTGTACGGTCAGCTAGCGCCCAAACGGTAAAATCCCCAAAATACTCTTACAATATGTGTTATGAGATATAATATGATATGATACGCATGCTAGTAGACTAGGTATTCATATTAGGACTAGAGTGGCTTGATTTGTGATGCCTTAGTCTAAGGAAATCTGCTTCTATTAGGTGCTTTGAGAGCGAGTGAGTAGCTAGTGCATGGCAAGAATAGAGTACTCATGATCCGGGGTTTGGGGAGGAGGACTTGGGGTGAATGCTGATGCGGTGTAGTTGGTAGTATTGGGCCCGTACTACTGAAGACATCGGGTCAGTGGGCAACCCAAGTAAGAACCCTGGGTATCGGAGACTGAGTAGGGTTGCGTTATTGAGTGCGATTATGCTCGATAGAGTCTCTGATATTTCTATGTTGTATTTTAGAGGCATCATGGTTGGACCACGCCACAGACCTGGTACGAGCAGTGTGAGTGACGAGGAGCTTCGTCAGATGATTCATGAGGAGGTGGCTGCAGCGATCCGGGCTGAGATTCTGGAGATGTTTGGGTCTATTAAGACCACACTGATGGAGACTTTTGATGAGCGGTACGCCGCGGTGACAGAGGTCGCAGCCGCTGCAGCTACCGCAGATGTGGCTACTGCCATACCACAAGGAGGTGACTCGTTGCTGTTCCGGGAGTTCAGCAACACGAAGCCACCTGAGTTTGATGGGACGCAGGATCCGATCGCTGCGATGAGATGGATTGCTGATATCGAGGGATGATTCTACACTTGTTCATGTCCGGAGCATCTGAGGGTACGGTTCGCCTTGAACCAGCTCCGCCTGGGAGCAAAGGATTGGTGGAAGTTCGTGACGGAGAACATCACTCTGGTAGAGGTTTCAGCTGTGACTTGGGAGAGGTTTACTACTATGTTCAGAGACGAGTACGTTCCCCCGGTGGAGAGGGAACGGTTGGTTTAGGAGTTCTTGACCAGAGGGCGATGTTTTGCCCTGAGCAGGTGTCCACGGAGCAGGCTCGGATGAGCCGGTATTTGGGTGTGCTGAGGAGGGATATCCTAGAGTTCATATCGAACTCATCATACCAGACTTTTGCTGAGCTTTAGGCGAATGCCAGGAAGCGTGAGATCGAGTTGGAGACCCAGACTAGGGAGGAGGCCGTGTCTCAACGGGTGGATCGGCGGCTGGCTCAGTCTAAGCCGGCAACCAAGTGGACCAAGTCCTCCGATTCGAGATCGGGAGGTCAGAAGGGCTGCACTTGCAGAAAGTGCGGAAAGGGTCATGAGGGGGCACGTCGATCGGGTGCTTGCTACAAGTGTGGCAAGGAGGGGCACCTTGCTAGGGATTGCCCCAAGGGATTTATGGTTTGCTTTCATTGCAAACAGACCGGCCATCAGAAGGTCGAGTGCCCCCAGCTTCGCCAGGGCTCTACGCCTGCTGCCAGGGTTACCGAGACTCGGCCATTGAAGGTCGAGGCTCCGAAGCCTCGTGGAAGAGCTTTCCAGTTGACTGCGGAGGAGGTCCGCACGGCGCCTAATGTCGTAGCTGGTATGTATTCTTTTGCGTATTTACTTTTATGATAAGGTATTATGCTTATATTATGATATGCGTAGGTGCTTTTCTTGTGAATTCTGTACCTACCTTGGTATTATTTGACTCGGGTGCGAGTCGGTCTTTTGTATCGTTGGCTTTTAGCCAGCACATCGAAATTGATCGGGAGGTAATGAGTTGACCCCTGCGAGTTTCTATAGTGGATGAGAAAGCGGTATACGCCACTGACGTGATTCGAGGATGTGTGCTCGATATTTTTGGGGTCAAATTCCCTATAGACTTGGTTCCTATAGCGATGGGGGATGTCTGCGTCATCGTGGGCATGGATTGGTTGAGTAAGTTTGGGGCAATCATTGACTGCGAGAGATAGCTGGTGACTATTCGAGACCCTAGTGGGGGGGAGTGCTTACGGTGTATGGCGAGGGGACCTGGTGTGGGTCAGCGTTTTGTTCGGCTGCAAGGGCGAGGCAGAGTTTGCAGCAAGGTTGTAATGGATTCATAGCCTACGTGATGGATACTCAAGTGGCCGCGGGGAAGCCCAATTCGGTTGACGAAATTCCTGTTGTATGCGAGTTCTCGGATGTGTTCCCCGAAGAGTTACTAGGTGTGCCTCCGGAAAGGCAAGTGGAGTTCCGTATCGATTTGGTTTTGGGAGCGGCGCCCGTCGCCAAGGCGCCTTATCGTCTCGCTCCACCGGAAATGCAGGAGTTATCCTCGCAGCTTCAGGAGCTGTTGGGAAAGGGGTTTATTCGACCGAGTAGGTCACCTTGGGGAGCGCCGATTTTGTTCGTCAAGAAAAAGGATGGTTCCCACCGGATGTGTATCGATTACTGGGAATTAAACAAGTTGACGGTTAAGAACCGGTATCCGTTAACTAGGATCGACGATCTGTTCGATCAGTTGCAGGGGGCATCTTGGTTCTCCAAGATAGACTTGAGGTCAGGTTATCATCAGATGAGGGTTCGGGATGAAGATATTCAGAAGACTGCATTCAGAACTTGTTATGGATATTATGAGTTTGTGGTGATGCCTGTTGGGCTCACCAATGCGCCGGCCGCATTCATGGATCTTATGAACCGGGTGTGCAGGCCGATGTTGGATCGGTCGGTGATAGTATTCATTGATGATATTTTGGTATATTTGAGGTCCAGGGAGCAGCATGAGGAGCATTTGAGGGAAATTCTTGGGGTATTGAGATCGGAGAGGCTGTATGCCAAATTCTCCAAGTGTGATTTCTGGTTACGAGAGGTCCAGTCCCTTGGGCACCCCTTGTTAACCAGAAGGGGATATTGGTCGACCCGGCTAAGATTGAGGTGGTGTTGAGGTGGGAGGTGCCGAGATCGCCCACTAAGATCAGGAGTTTTCTGGGATTGGCTGGATATTATCGAAGGTTTATCAAGGATTTCTCCAAGATCGTCGTGCCACTTACCAGGATGACCCGGAAGGGTGTTGCATTTTCGTGGGGACTGGAGCAGCAGTCCTCATTCGAGACCCTTCATCAGAAATTGCGCGAGGCTCCGGTGCTTGCACTCCCGAAAGGGATGGAGGATTTTGTGGTGTATTGTGATGCATCTATATCGGGTTTGGGGGCGGTGCTTATGCAGAGGGGACATGTGATAGCGTATGCTTCGAGGCAGTTGAAGCCTCATGAGTCGAGATATCCCACCCACGACCTGGAATCGGGGGTTGTGGTGTTTGCCCTCAAGATCTGGCGACATTATCTTTATGGGGTTCGGTGTACCATCTACACGGACCACAAGAGTCTGAAGTACTTGATGGATCAGCCAAATCTGAATATGCGACAGAGGAGATGGTTGGATGTGGTGAAGGATTACGATTGCGAGATCCTGTACCACTCAGGCAAGGCTAATGTGGTAGCCGATGCGTTGAGCCGTAGGGCGGAAAGCGCCCCGATCCGAGATATTTGTATGAGGTTTACGGTGATGACCCTGATTTTGGATACCATTCGAGGAGCTCAGGCTGAGGCTGCAAAACCAGAAAATCAGAAGAGGGAGCGAGTTGTAGGTCAGGTATCAGGATTCGTTACGGATGGTCGAGGGCTTATGACTTTTCAGGGTCGGATTTGGGTACCGTTTGTGGGCGGTACGCGTACTATTTTGATGGAGGAAGCGCATCGATCGAAATTCTCGATTCATCTCGGGGCTACGAAAATGTATTTGGATATAAGGAAGGAGTATTGGTGGCCCTGTATGAAAAGGGATGTTGCATGGTTTGTTGAGAGATGTCTGACTTGTCGACAGGTTAAGGCCAAGCACCAGCATCCGCACGGTAAATTGCAGCTGCTAGAGATTCCCGAATGGAAGTAGGAACAGATTACCATGGATTTTATCACCAAATTGTCGCAGACTGAGCAGGGGAGTTGACCCAATTTGGGTGATCGTGGATAGATTGACGAAGAGCGCTCATTTTCTAGCCATCAGCGAGAGCTCTTCTGCGGAGAAGTTGGCAGAGACATACGTGAGGGAGGTGGTATCGCGGCATGGGGTTCCGATGTCGATTGTTTCAAATCGGGATGTGCGTTTTACTTCTAGTTTTTGGAAGAAGTTTCATGAGGAGTTGGGTACGAGACTGCATTTCAGTACTGCATACCACCCGCAGACAGACGGACAGAGCGAGCGGACGATTCAAACGCTTGAGGATATGCTCCGAGCATGTGTTTTGGATTTTGGAGGGAGCTGGGATGCCTATCTACCTTTAGCAGAGTTTCCGTATAACAACAGCCATCATTCGAGCATTGGTATGCCACCCTTTGAGCTGTTGTATGGGCGGAGGTGTCGCACCCCCATCTGCTAGGGAGAGGTGGGGCAGCGGGTGATGGGTAGCACGGAGATTGTACTCCAGACGACCGAGCAGATTTAGCAGGTCAGGCAGAGGTTGTTGACCGCGCAGAGTCGCTAGAAGAGTTATGCGGACAAGCGGCGGTCCGAGCTCGAGTTTCATGTTGGTGACCTTGTGCTCCTAAAGGTATCTCCTTGGAAAGGAGTGATACGATTCAGGAAGAGGGGCAAGTTGGGACCCCGGTACATTGGACCCTTCAGGGTAATTGCTAGGGTAGGCCGGGTAGCCTACCGGTTGGATCTACCTGCTGAGTTGGGGCAGATCCATGATACCTTTAATGCCTTGTAGTTGAGGAAATGTATTGTCGACGAGTCAGAAGTGGTGCCATTAGATGATATTCAGGTGGAGGCAGGCCTGAACTATGTGGAGAGACCAGTAGCGATCAGGGATCGGAAAGTTAAGGTTCTGAGGAACAAGGAAGTACCCCTGGTTCAAGTGCAGTGGCAACATCGGAAGGGGTCCGAGCTGACATGGGAGTTTAAGTCTGAGATGCGGGATCAGTATCCAGAGTTGCTTTCAGTATGAGACTTCGGGGGCGAAGTCTATTTCTAGTGGGGGAGAATTGTAACAGCCCGAAATCCAGGTATTCTTCTTTTGGCATTGCATCTTGGTTAAGTTGATAAGTTAGGGTTTTCATGGTAGGCGAGTACGCTGGGCGTACAAGGTGTACGTTGCGCGTACTCACGCACCTCATTTGGACGCGTTCACCCTCAGGTACGCCCCTCAGGTACGTGGGGCGTACCCAAGGTTACGCCCGGCGTAACTTATTCAGATCCAAACCCTAATTTCCTTTGGAGGGGCTATAAAAGGAATGTGTGGCTGGACTTCTCAGCCACCATCCCTCAGAGTGAAACCCTAAAAAGAGTGTACCTTCGTTCTTTGGCCATTATGTGTGTACTCTAATAGAAGGTCCTTGAGTTCGAATAGAAGGTTGTTATGTGATGTTGGATCCTTTACAGCCATGCCAAGGCTTAAAGGTCTTGACTATATAGGTTTAGACACACTAAAAGACTCGGATCTAGAAGTTGTAGTAATGGCTTAACAGATTAAGACCAGAAATGGAGAGTGGCTGATTCTGGTGCTTACGCTGGACGTAACTTCCAGTACGCGCAGGGTACTGGGTGGAGACCCCGATCCAGGGGGGTTGGCGATGTACGCCCCGCGTACATCTAGCAGTACACCACGCGTACTCTCAGGGTTGACTTTTGTTGACTTTTAGGGTTTTGGCCAACATGAGGACTTTAGGTTAAGGAAGGGTAAAATGGTCTTTTACCCTCTAAGGAATGATGATAACGGGTAAAGTTTTAGTGGTGGAAGTCTTTGTGTATTAAATGATATTTTTATGTTTAGGCGAGGTTGAGTCGTCGTTTGGATACGGTGATAGCGAGGACGCGAGATCTTAGACTTTGCACAAGGTGATTTTTCTGACTATACTGTACCCGGAAGGGTTTGACTGTGTGACCGGAAGGTCGAATATGATATGAGATATATGTATTATGTGTGATAAGTTATTCGTTATATGTGCCATGTATGATATGCTTGATATGGGCCGGAAGGCATTATGTTATGGGCGGGAAGGCGAATATGTTATGGGTTGGAAGGTGTTGTGATGTGGACCGTAAGGTTGACGTGGGTAGGACCGGAAGGTTTACCTAGTCGGGACGAAAGTCCCCTGAGACACATGGACCGGAAGGTCAGGGCCTGGAAAGGCGTATGTGCGTAGGTTGTATTTTGGGGAACTCACTAAGCATTTATGCTTACAGTTGTTGTGTGATGTGTTTCAGGTACTAGCGAGGACCGTGGGAAGGAGCCGGCGTGATCGTACACACTGTCGGCGAAAAACTATTTTATGATCTTTTGGGATGTATTTCGTTGTGACAATATTGTTTACGTTTGAATTTGAAATGTTAATCGATGTTTTTGATGTTTACAAAAATGAAAATTTGGTTTTAAAATTTACGTCGTTACACTTTCCTGTACATGCTGCACTGAATCCGGCCTTGCTGGCCTTTCACCCGGTTATCAGAAGTCATGGGTCTCTTCCCTGGACCCTCTACTATATGCACCTGGCACGACCCTCTCTTCCCATGGCGCTCCAATTAATCTCGCATCTACAACTCATGGATGTCATATCCTTCAGGGTCTGACACCCTGTCACTCTCATTAGCTCACTTGCCCATGGCTAAACCGCAACATCTGGAACATCCTATGTCCTCAAACCGGGTCACAAACTCCTCCCTGAAGCTTCTTAGATTCTCCAAGACTCTCACTAATTCAAGTATTGATCTTGTGCTTTTAGTAGTACAGGCTCAATACTACTTTCCACACCTATCCATACTTTCCTCAGTAATCCTCCTGAATCCTCCAAGTCACTTCCTCAAACCGGTACACCCAAGTCTCACTGAGCCTCACTACTAACCCACTGAAACATATCCTAGGCTTTCCTAGGTTCCCGTACTCTCCCATCATTAGCTACTGAAAGATTCCCAATAATGTGAACTAGCTACCTCATGAATATAGCTACCTCACATTACTAAGAGTCCCACAAAGCATAAAGCAAGCACCATTCAGACAATGAAAAATATAATCATCATAATACAATTAAACCGTTCTACCCTCTAATCAGAAATCTGTACATGCAATTCAAAGGCTCATACAATCAGGCATAACCTAAATAGGCTATCCTATCACTTACTTATCAGTACTAGCATGCAAGTCTACAAGCACATACAATAGGCATATAAGGCATCCTTCCTAGATCATTAGCCCTAATCTAGCATGCAGTTCTCATAATCATATCACAACATGTATGGTATCTTGGGGAAAACTTACTTGAGCTGGGCTGCTTGCACGCTTCACACACTTCGTTCTTTTCAAAGTTCTGTTATCTTCTCAAATTCTTTTCAAACTCTTTTTTTTTATAAAAGGGTTTTACTTTTGAAAATTTTCATACCAAGTCCTTAGTTTGAGTTCAGACACACCCGGGAGTGTGCCCAAATCCCTCAAACCAAGGCTTTGATACCAACTTGTAACATCCCAAAAATACAGGCTAAAATTTTCATTTTTAAATACGTTATTATAAAACCAACAGTATAATAAATCATCCATAATACCATGTCATGTCAAAACCAAAGTAGAAGTAATCAAAACACATTATCATAAAACGATATCAAAGTGTAATCCCAAAGATCTCATGTGCGGAAAACCATAGTGTGATGCGCTGCAATCAATCCGACTCCTTTCCTTTGAAAACGAGTACCTGAAACAAAAATTGTAGACCATAAGCACGAATCTTAGTGAGTTCCCCCATCATACCACATACCATACAATCACCTAGCATACATACTATCGGGAATTTTGGGATGCCCAACCTACCCATGTCAACCCATTATGGGGTGTTGACTACCTGTGTCAAGCCATTATGAGGTGCTGACTATCCATGTCAGGCCATTTTGGGGTGCCTGCCTAACCTCCGGTCTATCTCACCCAGTCATGGGGACTATTTCACCCCTACTACTATCACATAATAACATATCATAAACATGTTGTCAGATATATCTGGGGTGTCCGACCTACCCTTCGGTCGTAACAACCGATCGAGGGACAATTCCCATCCTACTACCACTATCACATAGCACGTACTGTACAGACACATAGAACACCTCAAGTAATAGCAAACCAGGCAATTATCACAAAGACAATCATGTCAATTGTAATAAAATACTAGTGGGTCGGCCTTGGTGCCTTAGACCCACTTCTACTGGAAAGTAACTCATCTCACACTGCTGAAGTCCCGCAGACCCAACCCCAAAATAACACCCAATTAATAATTAGGTTCCAATACATAATCATAAGTCCGTGTTCGGGGTAAGACACTGCTTTACCCCAATCTTAGCTTGATCCAAGCCCAAGGCCCAATCCAAAGGCCCAACAATCAACTATGAGTCAAAGCCCAACATATGGCCTAATTTTAAAAAATTAGGCTCAAACCTTATAAGGTCTTACCATAAGGCCCAACCATTTAGTCCAGTCCAACATTCAACATTCTAATGGCCCAATATCACATAATCATAAAGGTCCAAACTATGGCCCATCTATGGCCTAATTTTCCAAATTAGGCCCAACTCCTCATATGGGCCTTACTTCGAAGCCTATTAATTATTCTAGTCCATTTGCTTGATCTTGGATGCCCCATTGATAACCCAATCATCAAGGCCCAATAGAAAGGCCCAACAATAAACCTAAGTAGGATGAGGATTTAACATAAAATGATGATTAGGGTTAAGTGTTTCTCACTTAACCCCTTAAGGACTTGATCCATTAAGTCGATCACTCTTCTAAATAAATCATATGGTGTGCCTGTGCTTTATACACAATTCCATTCCAATGGCCTAAAAGTAGGTCCTGATAAGTCTAAGTCCATAATTCTAATATTAGGGTTCTCTAAACCCTAATTAGGGTTTCTAACCCCATCTTAGCCCAATAGGCCCAATTGATATGTCTTTTGATCAATTAAGGTTCATTAGGCCCATTAAGGTTTCACTAAGCCCATTAGTCATCTTCTTGGGATTTTAGGTCCATTAAGCTTCATTGGGCCCATTAGGGTTTATTAGGCCTATTAAGCCTCATTGGTCCCAATAGGGTTTATTAGTCCCTTTGTCCAAACATTCAAACGAGTCACGATCCCACAAGGCACACAGCCACCCGACACGGTGGTCGGTGGCGGCAGCCACCACCCTAAGTTGGTGGTTTTCAATTTCTTTCCGTTATTCCACTTTTCTAATTACATTTTACAATGCTAATCTCCAAAAAAACTCACACAACTAAGCTAACACACACACACACATACACAACCGCTCACTAAGATAAACACACACATGGCGGTAGCTACTATCTCACGATGGTGGCAGTGGCGGTTCTCGGTTTTCCAGCTATACCAAACACACATTCACACACTTTAGGTTGCACTATACACTCCAGCCACCCACCTGGTGGCTCATGGCAGCAACGACAGTGAATTTATGATGGTAGCCACTACCTCACAGTGCTGGCGGTGGTATCTTTTGCTTCCCAGTCAAGCAGCAACTACAACACACACGAGCATTCATCCCACGACCGGGAGCAAATCGACTTCAACGGAAACAGCAACCGCAACGTCATCGGGAGGTGATGGTAGCAGCAGATCGTGGTTTCATCATCTTGGAGTGGTGCGTCGGCAACGAAGAATGGAGAAGAGGGTAGCGGTCCAACTCCGAACCACCACAGCTTCTTGAAATCGCTGGTGATGGAACAAGAGCAGCAGTGGCGTCATTGGTGCATTGGTAATGGTGGCGGTGCACCGGTTGCGAGATGGAGGTGGTGGGTGAGACCTCTCATGGCAAAGAACGAAAGGGAATAAGGAGAAGAGCGGAGGTCTAGTGGTTTTTCCAACCCAACAGTCGTGGCTCTGTCGGGGGTGAAGAACGGCGCCGATGAGGGAAATATAAGATAGGGGTGACAGTTGCACATGGTCCCTAGGGTTTCTGTGTATAATCGGGTTTATATGTAACGCCCGTAGATCCGGGCTACTCAATTAGAGACGTTAAGCGTCAAAAAATGACTTTTTGATGGAATATTATTTTGAAGGAATAATCTTAATTAAGTTATAGTATATGTTACAAGGTTTTCGTGCATATAAAGAACGCCGAAATCCGAGTTATAACGAAGAAGTTATGACCTGTCGAAGTTTCGCGACAGAACCGGCACGACACAGCGCGACGTAAAAAGTGAATTTACGTTAGAGCGATATTTAGCCTTATCAATCTAAATGAAAGTCGTAGAATATGTTAAACCATGAGAGTGCATAAAAAGAACGCCCAAATCTGACTTCGTATGAGGAAGTTATGATTTTTCGAAGTTTCGACTTAGCAGTATGCAGCCCGAATGCTCGATTTGAGACCGAGCGGTTTTTAGCCGAAACAATCTAAATGAGAATTGAAGATCTCATTAATTGTAGTAAAACGATAAAAAGATAGGCGAAAACGGATGTCGGATGAAGAAGTTATGATTTTATAACGGAGTTTTCCTGTCCCGGCTTACTAAAAATAAATAATAAAAATAAACTCAAAGTTAGCTGACGGAGTCTATATGAAAGTTGTAGATCGTAGTCTCACCTACGCGTGGATATAAAGAACTTCGAAAACGGAGTTCTTATGAGGAAGATATGATTTTTTGAAGTTTATTAAATATTTTCGATATTTTATTTAAATATAAATTTTTGATATTATCCAATGGTGGAGTCACCGGGCTTATCCAGGTTACGCCCCGCGTAACCTAAGATTATGCCCCGCATAAATCGGCCTTCCAGCCCCTATAAAAGGGTGTCGAGGGCAGCCGAGTAGTTTGTTCATTTCTTCCCGTTTTCTCGCGTTTTTGCATCGTTTTTCGTGCAAGAAATATCCCGAAGCCCCGGTATCATTCCCGAGCCCCGAAGCAAGTCTCGAGGCCCCGAAGATCCCGAGAAGTGTGATTCCCGAGCCGAAGCTCTGCCCGCGAGGAGCCTAGTTTTTGTGAAAATCTTCCAGATCTACCGAAGAATACTACTTCTACAAGTCGTAGTGCTGTCCGATCATCTTCTAATCAAGTGAGTGTGTAGTTACTTTCTTGTAACACATAAATATTAAGTATTTGATATAAAATACATTCTATGTGTATAATATAAAGTTGTTTATATGTGTGGGTGTATAGTCCCTTTCATAAACACAGGTATAATACAAGTATTGTTTGAATGTATTAAGTATATGTTTGGGTGAGTGTGTGGTTACTTTCTTCTAACGCATAATTATGAAGTATTTTATACGAAATACGTGTTATGTGTATATATATTGTTGTTTATATGTGCGACTGTATAGTCACTTTCATCTTACACATATATATGAAGTATTTTATAAAATACGTGTTATGTGTATATATATTGTTGTTTATACGTGTGAGTATTTTATCACTTTCTTCAAACATATATATATTAAGTATTTGCTATGAAATACGTGCTATGTGTTTATATATTGTTGTTTATTTGAGGTGAGTCTGGAATGGATGTTTTATATAGGTATTAAATGAGTTAATATGTATATGTATTTTATATCTACAAATATGTTGGGTAGAACATGGGTAGATGAACTAGATGATGTGTGATGATAATTAGGTGATGAGAAATAGGTGATGATAATTAGGCGATGAGAAATAGGTGATGATAATTAGGTGATGAGAAATGGGTGATGATAGAAAGGTGATGATAAATAGGTGATGTGTGATGAGAGGAAATACCATAACCTTGACCGACGAGGTGGCAATTTGGCGATGTAGTCATCTACCAGAGTATAGATGGCGACCAAGGACTATTCTAGATGACCCCGTGGAAACACCAGCAGGCTCATAACCTGTAGGTGATGAATTACGAGTCGAGGCGATGTTGTGGCTACGTATTCATGCGATGATACTCTAACCCTTACTATGAATTACGAGTCCAGACGATGTTGTGGCTACGTATTCATGCGATAATAGACTAACCCTTACTATGAATTACGAGTCCAGGCAATGTTGTGGCTATGTATTCATGCGATGATAGTCTAACCCTTATTATAACTTACTAGTCCAGGCGATATTGTGACTACGTATTCATGCGGTGATCCTTAGGAAAAAGTCCTTAGGAACAAACATACAAGGAAATGTGATGTAAGGAGATGAGAGGTAAATACGATGTAGGAGATGACCCTTAGGATAATTCCTTAGGGAAGGTACTTAAGAAATAAATGGAGATAACGGGGATGGGTAATTGGGTTGATTGTTTGATGATTTAATATATATATATATATATATATATATATATATATATATATATATATATATATAATATTGTGGGTTGAAAACCCTATATGCTCACTAGGCTACCAAGCCTGACCCACTCAGTTTAATTGTATCACAGGTATCGATACGAAGCTGCTTTGCACTGAGAGATTAAAGGAGATGTAAATCATTAGTGTAATTGAATGTAAGTTTTGTTTATGTTTATATGTCTGTATCGGAACATGACATCCCGAGGTTTTATTATTAAATGAAAATACATTCTCTTTGAGAAATGTTTTGATAAGTTATTATCATATCTTGTTTTGGGAACAAATTCCGCAACCGTTTTCTTTAAAAGATTACTCTAATTTTATAAAACAAAGCATAAACAAATCGGTCTTTTCTGACCGTGAAAATGGGGATGTCACATTATATACCCCACACCTTTCAAACTTCCTCCCATGTTCACACAAATAGTCCCTCCTTCTCTTTTTTCTTTCAAAACAAGGCCACTATTTACCATTTAAACCCTGCCCCTTGAATTCCTTTACAAAATAAGTCCTGGTTTTACTAAATAGCCCCCATCTTCTAAAATCTTTACAAAACTAGTCCATAATTTACCTTTTTAAACCCCCAACTCTCAAATATGACATATTCAGCTTTCCCTTCTATTTTCTTCCAAATTAAGTCCCAATAATTACCACGGAGCCCCTGCGTTCATAAATAATTACAAAATAAGTCTCGAATTTATACTTTAACCCACAAATAATCCCAACAATAACTTTTGGCTCCCAAAACCAACACCTGGCTATATAATTGTTGATTTTAGGGCTACGATTCAATCGTTAATTAATTTATTTATTTATTTGATAAATGGGGTGTTACAAGATCACAGGTATCATTATAATGCAAGACTAGATGAACACATTGAAGAACATCAAGAAGAACCAAAACCAAAAGAAAAGGAAGATTATACGAGTTAAAATTTAAAGCAAATCACTAAAAAATGGGGCAGTCATCCTTCTAGAATGTTATGGTTGAAATCACTTGTCGATTTCATCAACTTGGGTGTTCTTCACATACGTACTGGAAAATGGGAAGGTCGATATTGTCAATTACTTATAACTTTGGATACATTTGGATGCTTCGAGGATCGATTATGCCATGGACTGGGCAGCATGAAGGTTCTCGGAAGAGACAGATGGTGTGGGGCTATATGACTTGTTTATGGGTTGCATAGGATCCACAGGATTAATGAGGAAAACAATGACAATGTTACATTCTGGACTCAGAGTTTCAGAAATATGGCAGTTTTAATCGTATAGCTAAAACCATAGTTAGTAAGTGACCAACTACAAAATAAATAAATAAATAATTTATAGGGTTCATTTGTGTAGTTTATAACAACTGTTTAACGGATGAATGGTTAAAAACTCACGATAACGGTTTTACTGACATGTAAAGATGACTTATTATGCAAACAAAATAATAATAATAATAATAATAATAATAATAATAATAAAATAAAACAAAATAATTTTAAGTTTATTATGTTACGGTAACATTTTCCAATTTAATTTCTATATTTAATTGGTCAAATTTAAAAGACATTTTTCTATCCAGCCAACCCTAATTACACATAGGCTCTACAACAATTTTTTCTATTTCTTTTCCCTAAACATCAAAATGAAACTTTCTTATCACACGCAATTTGGTATAAATACACAAGCACGAGGTACACAAGTACACAGAGACCATGTAACGAAGCTTTAACAGATTTTTGGGTAAAAGAAGCTCCAACGGGTTCAAAATCTTGGCATCTGACAATACGGAGCAGTGGATCGAAACAACAATACTGAGCCCAACCAGACACTATACCGAACCGTTCTGTCCCCTCAAAAAAAAAATAATAAATAAATAAATAAATAATAAAAATTCTTGATGTGGGGTATAAAATGACAAATATGTCCCTATGTTGTGATGGAAACGTGGAAAATAAAAATTACAAGTAGACAGTTATGTTTAAATCATTGACTCGTCCTGGAAGACCATAACCACCTATTTAGCTTTGCCTAATTGCCCTGACACACATGTGAGTGTGACTTTTCTTTTTCTTTAATTCATTGTCTTTTTTTTTCTTTTTCTTTTTCACAAATTAAGAACATATCTTATTACTACTTTACAAAACTGCCCCCGTATATTATATATAGCTCTTTTGTTTGGGGAAAAATAAACAAGAACCTATTAACCGATAATTCTTATTTCTATTTCGTTGTTTGATTTGAAATACATATTACAGAAATAAAATTTATCAAAAATATAAAAATCTACAGAAATTGATATATATATATATATATATATATATATATATATATATATATATATATATATATATATATATATATATATATATATATATATATATATAAACCAACGAAGTATGAAGGAATCAAATAATTATATAATGCATTAATTGATTAGATCATATCAACTCTTAAATCTTAATGGTTAGAATCACATTGCATATAGAATCTTATTAACTATTTTTTCCATTGTATCTTCATTAAATAAAATAAATTCAAAGTAGAAGTTCTTAAAAATTTAGATAACCTTAGCAATGTCATGAAAAATAAATATACCTTTAAGGGTTATAACACATCATTTTGTTTTATATATTTATTATAATATTCTTAAATTTCAACCCTAACTTGATTTACTTTCAAGATTTTCAAAATTTCATTATTGTCTTCCTTTTACAAAACATATTTTTGCCGAACTCTTACTAGACTATATGTATTATAGTTTAAAATGAAAATTATATAAAAGGAACATTAGACAGTTACAATGTATATATATGATATAAAATGACGTAGTATGATAACTTTGGGTACCTAAGATTATATATATATATATATATATATATATATATATATATATATATATATATATATATATATATATATATATATATATATATATATATATATATATATATATATATATATACACACCGAATAACAACTTTATTTTTATTTTTTTTTCCTTGATAGTTAAACCTATGATTTAACTTAAAGTTATTGCATTAAAAATATATTTTAAACTAATATCTATAAGATCTAAATCTTTGTTAGTCGACCAAATGACTACTGGTGGCGATTGCCAAATTTGCCATTGTTACAGCTACACAAGATTATTGTTAGAGAAGAATGATTCAAACGTACAACCAAACAATGCATCAAACTTTGACAATCCTACGTTTGTTCCACTAAAAGAAAGAGTCGAAAACAACATCTTATCCCCCAGCAATCATATTCGCTTTTTCTATTTAGCTTTTCTATAATATTAATAAAAAATATTTTTTTTTATTTAATTGAGAAATATTTTTATAAATGGTCCATGTAGTGTTTAAAAATATCAAGTTCAGCTTTAAATTTTTTTTTTTCTGTTTAATTGAAGGTTTGTGGTTTTAAAAGTTCTCATATACAATTTTTTGGCTCACTCACTTTTTGCATGTTAGTCACAAACATGTAAGACACATAAGGATTAAATCGTCTTTAACTAAAAAAAATTCTTTAAAAAATATTAATAGTACCTTTGGTCCAATAAGCAATTTCATTAGTACCTTTAAAGATAATGGTACCTTTAAAAAGTAAAAACTGACACCATTACGATTGCTGGTTGGTTTGCTACCAACAAAAAGAAATATCCAAAACTACAAATAAATAATAAATTTATTACATTGTGGCCTTAAATTTATGGCTTTGTACCCATAAAACAAAAATACAACTAAATAATGTACAGAGATTTATGTTTATGCTTATTATTTAGTACCCACAAAGAGAACGAGCCAAAAAGTACACTTCAACAATGCATGCCTTTCCTTACTATGTTTTTTTTTTTTTTTTCACTAGGATTTTTCGAAGAGGGTGTATCTATACAATTGATTTTTATTTTTTTTGTTTTAAAGCTAAAACACAAAAGTTTGATGAAAAATAAAAGATTTTGAGGACAAACATAAAATTACATAATTAACTATTTGATTCTAATTTTCAAAGTCTCATTCTCATGTGGAAAGTATACATCGAAGATCCTATAGGTTTTATTTGGTATGTTAGATAGGAAATGATAGAATATGATAATATAGGAAAAAAAATTATAGATTTTTCTCCCATCTAAAAGAATGCAAGAAAAGTGGATACAAGAAGCGAGAAACTTTAATATTACATATCGTCATCCTAATAATCAAAGATAGGCTTTTCTTTTAAACGGCTAATTATATATACAGCACCTTAATTTCTCCACCTATATCTCATAACGAGTTATTCGACCTCAGAAAGAAGGAGGGGGTACCTTCCTAAATATGACAAAACCCGTTTGTTACGTCGAATGTAACTACATAGACACACAAATAAAATTATAATTTTGTAATGGAAAGTGATTCGTATACAATAATTTTTCTTCGTACACAGCAATTGATGTTTATAAAATTGTACAATATAAAACTTTAATGCACAAATTGTTGTGTATGGAAAAAATTTATTGTGTACGAATCAGTTCTTTTTGTAATTAATCACCAAAAATATATTAATAATCTATCATACAAAATTAAATCTATCATAAAAATTTACTTTTTGAGTATGAATATAAGTATAAAAAAATTAAACAAAATTTCATATTATCTCTTAATCAATATATTTAACAAAGTTGTTAGTTGTTAGTTGAAAATTAAAATCTTTAGAGTATGTTTGACAAAATTAATAGAGCTGGAAATTAAAAGATTTTTTTATTTGTACAAAATATTATGCAAACTTAACATTTTAAAGACATACAATTAAATAACAAATTTAAATTGAAAGTTCTTAGAAGCGATTTCTAATTTATAAATTTTGTGTTTAAAAAGAAAAAACTTTTAAGTCATATATTCCAATAGACAAAATTACAAGAATGATTCCAATGATTAGGTCGAAATTTTTACTTTAGGCCAAACAGATTTGGATTAGCACTCATGGTTAAAAGAATTTCATTTTCTTACCATTTTGGTCCAATTTACTTTAAAGTTTTTTGTAAAGACAATTTTGCTCTTAGACTTTATTTTTATTTTTTCAATTATTTATTTATTTAAATACTTTTATAATTAAAAGAAAAATAAAAAATACATATCTCTCTCTCCCTCCCTCCCCCCCCCCCCTCTCTCTCTCTCTCTCTCTCTATATATATATATATATATATATATATATATATATATATATATATATATATATATATATATATATATATATATATATATATGTTATAAATTTGATGTAATTAAAAGAAGATTAGTAAAACTAAACTAAGAACCTTTAAGAAAGAAGAAAGAAGAAAGAAGATTTGGAGAGAATTTGATAACTTATATAAAGTATTCAAATTGGTGTGTCTTTTACATATGTGATAGTGCTATTTATACTAGTTAAATTACTAGACATAATTAATGAGTTCTTACACATATTTGACATATTTATCATAAGAGTTGAAAATAACTCTTACACATTTGACATTAGGAAATGTTGTCATTCAATTATTTACAACAATATATATATATATATATATATATATATATATATATATATATATATATATATATATATATATATATATAAGATCAAGTCAGTTTTACCGTTATTAGGCCTCATTCACGAAGCCGGTCTATAAAGGGGTATAAGGTTGTTGCCTATAAAATGACAGCTTAATGGGTGCCCACTCTCACCCACCGCTTCCTTAACTGGTGGAGGGTCGTGAGTCGAATAGGGATTGATTTAGTAAATCATTCATTCTTATATAGTGAGCTTGTGATCTATGACTCATTAGATTGGGCTAGGACCCGTAGGGTGCTCCATGGATGCTCCATGGAGGTTACATCCCATAGATAATGGAGGAAATAAAAAGTCATGCACATTAGGGTTTGCATGGTGTAACGCTACATGTGACACACTATATAAAGAACCTCATAGTAAGAAAAATCGACCACTAAGACAAAATGGTGAGGGCTAGCCGATTTTGTGCTCAAGTGCTCTTCTCTCAAGTTATCCCAAGAGTTGTGGTGTTGTGTGAAGCATTTGAGGCATCACATTTGGGGTGCTAGGCTCACAAGGTCTTAAGGAATCCAAGATACAAAAAGGTATGTAATCCTACTAAGTTTTGTAATACATATACTCCATGATATGTTAGTTAGGATGAAAACCTTGGAAATGAAAGTTTGCATGTATAATAGATAAAACATAGATCCAAGGTTTCTAGGGTTGCATGTACACCATAGGAGTGTTAGAATGCTCAAACCCATCAAAACCAATTTACCCTTCTGGTTGACATGTTCCCCAAGAACAAAACCTCGTGCAACCAGAACTCGGATTTCGAGTACTTAACATACAGATTTTCCCGTCTCAAGGTCTCCAATACCTCCCACAAATGATCATCGTGTTGCTCCTTGGTTTTGGAGTAAACCAGAATGTTTTCAATAAATATGATCAACCGATCCAGCATCGGTCCGCATACCAGGTTCATGAGATCCATGAATGTTGCTGGTGCATTAGTGACCCCAAATGGCATCACCACGACCTTGTAATGACCATAACGAGTTATGAAGGTCATCTTCTGCACGTCCTCATCTCTGACGCACATCTGATGGTAACCTCATCGCAAATCAATCTTGGAAAACCAAGATATACCATGAAGCTAGTCAAATAAGTCGTCGATCGTCGGAAGTAGGTAATGGTTCTTCACCGTTAGCTTATTCAACTCCTGATAGTCAATGCACATCTTTTGTGATCCATCATTCTTTTTCATGAACAAGATCGGTGCTCCCCATGGTGAACTGCTCAGTCTAATGAACCCCTTGTCTTGCAGCTCCTAAAGCTTCGTAGACAACTCTTGCATATTCAATGATGCCAATAGATATGGTACTTTAGCCATTGGGGTCACACCATGAACTAAATCAATTTGAAACTCGAACTGCCTCTTGGGAGGCACTCCTGAAAAATCCTCAAGAAACACATCAGGGAAATCCCGAATGATGGGCACCTCACTCAATGCCGTCGAGCCCCCAACTTGAATGTCCACTACATAATCCAAAAGTCTAGAAAAACCTTGTTGAAGATATCTCCTGGCCTTCGCAACTGAATAAGGCGTCATCCCATACGAAGCTCCCTACCTAGGAATATCTAGTTCTCCCCATATAGGATTCGAACTCTCATTAGATGGCGCTCATAGTCAATTATGGCCCTGTTGGGACCCAACCAATCCATCCCAATAATAACCTTCAACCCTCGTAGAGGAATCAACACCAAATAAATAGAGTACCTCTCACTAATTAGGTTCAAGACACACCCACCATGAACCCTCGAAGCACTCATAGAACGATCGTCAACAATCTTAACCTCCAACGAATAATATAGAACCCCATGAGCATTACTAAACTTCTTGCTAAGCACAAGAGATACAAAGGATCGAGGAGCACCCGAATCAAACAGAACAATAGCAGTCATACAATTGAATAAGAAAGTCCTTATACATGATCAAATATAATATAAGCATAAATAACGAAAGCAATAAATATATAATAAAATTACATACCGGTAACCACATACATTGCTGCTCGAGCCTAACTGGTATTCAGCTAAAATATGTTGCTCTTCACCACAGGTGTCTTTGCCTTGCCCTGGTGGCCATCAATATTCCTCAAGGTGGCTCGTCCAGGCACCGCCACTACCCTTCCTGAAAATCTCGGGTAATCCAGCATTTAATGGTTGGTCTGATTAAACTGAAAGAAAATCAGAGCACATCAGGGGTAGTCCCTACCCATATGACCACATCTGAAACAGCCTGGACCCACTGTTAGACATGCCCCACCATGTGCTTTGTTGTAGCGACCCCGACCCTGATGGACCCTAGAATGCAAATCAAAAGTCTTGGGCCTCTTAGCCTAGCCCACAACAGTCTGCACCTGCTCCGACTTGAGCTTCGACCAAAACTCCAACTCAATCTCCCACTCGTGGGCCCTCTCAATCATATCATTAAGGGTCTTGTACCCCAAAAAGCTCACAAAATCCATGATGTCATCTCTCAACATGACATGATATCTTGTCTTCTACATCTCCTCATCTATAGCATATTGAAAACCAATAGAGCCCTCTCATGGAACTTGGCGGTGATCTCCACCACAGAAATTGATAGTCTGTTGAAAATCCTGAAATTCCCTCCCCAGGTGTTGCACCTTGATCATTTGTGCAAACTCCCTCTGGAAACTCGTAGCAAACTTCTTCCAATTCATGGCTACCACCGCTATAGTCCCCACATCTTGGTTGATGTCACACCCCAAAACCGATAACGGCAGAATACGTTTCGGGGTGGAGGACGTCATGTACAGTATCATCACAATTGCATAATAGTAAAAACAAGAAAACATACAACCATTTCATTTACATAGTGAGTTTAGTTACAAGTGTGGTTTGTAATGTTCAACAAACACCAAACGTAATACAAAATAAGAGATGGATCTTGTATGCTCCACCTTCTCCAAAATGCTGCACTTGTACCTGTCTATCTTTGACCTGAGGATACAAGTTATTTTGAAAACGAGTATCAGCATAAAGTTGGTGAGTTCATAAGAGTTTAGTGTGAGTTTTTGTATAACATGCATTAGAACCGATAGTATGAAAAGCTGCAATTTACATTCATAAGTAGTAGAAAACCCTAGAAAATCCTATATTTTTCAGAAAATACATTGTAAGTGAAAACCTTTAAGAAACAAGAAATCTTCATCTTTGAAAACCGTTTATGGTAAAATCATATTATTGAATCTCCAATAAGTAATGTAATAAGATGGGATATGCCTGTAGTCAGCAATAGAGGTGCAAACTCCCTTTAATGATAGATACTTGTTTACTTGGGGATGTTAAATTAGACTTTAACTTAGTATTTTAGTGTTTATATAGTGTATTCCTAGTATGCTACCGATAGTATGAGCAATAGAGGACCCCATGACCTTCCCGGTCATGAACAGTGTAGTGAAGTAGTGTCATCCCTAGGCTTGCACGGCTCGGACTGAAGTTAACAGTCGGGATGTAATAGTGTCTGCCCCGTATAGATCTATACATGTAGCATCATCTTCCGGTCGGAAAAACTCTGGGCATAGTAAGTAGCAAATAGAGTATCTCGTAGTGAGTTAGTGTGTTATCTCCTGTTTAGTGCCTTCTCTTGTATTATAGTGAAGTAGTCTTTTGTATAGTTTGTAGTGTGTTCTCTTATTAGTGTATCGTCTCGTAATAGTGTGTATTATAGTGTGTAGAGTAGTAGTTATAGCGAGTAGTAATGGCCTTAACTATACCTATTATAGTTAACTTAGTGTGTATAGTTCTTACCGATTTAGTGGTTTAAGCATCGGATGAAATGAAAATGCTCATATCCAACACTAGTATACATGATATATAACTAAGAAATCAATGACAGTCGGACGGATAACAACTACCCTAAGCCCAAAATCAAACAAGAACAGGAAATAAGGCGAGCTATCGGTCCTAAGTCCTTCAAGTCTTACTTATATAAATATATTAGTGTGGCTACATTTTATAAGAAAATTTATTTAAGAAAAATCTTGTCCAAAGGGAACATTTAGAAAGTTGTTTATTTGTCCTAAAATAGTTTTGAAAACGTAAAATCCTTTTATAAGGCATAGTGGTAAATCACATGTGATTTGAACTACGGATAGTGAATCACATGTGATTAATTTCCATAAACATGTATAATTGACTTGTATCCCCCCCCCCCCCTAAAACATATAAAAACATTTGAAAGGTTCATTAAAGGGGTATGAACTCACCTGAAATCGAGTAAATCAGGTCAATCAGGTGAAAGTGTCGGTTGAGCGTTTGGTGCCAAATAAGGACTTGTACACCTTTTAAGACCCTAATAACATGTGGAATATGTGTTTTACAAAGAATTAATCATTTTATGCCTTTTATGAAAACATTTGGACATTCTAGCATTGATTCGGGGTCTTAGGGCTTAGAAGTGGTTCTCGGGAATTGTACAAGGCCAAGAAGGGTTTACGGGGGAGTCCAAGAGTTTACTCCCTTGGAGTTTACGTCCCAAAGGAAACTCCTTGGGAGTTTACAGCCGTAAGCCCCCAGGCTTGGCCGTGAACTCTTGTTCTCCTCCCAAAATGGATGTTAAGGCCTTAAATCAATCCTCTGTAATTCTAGTGAATGTCTAGGGCCAATATGGGGGTTTAAAACCTTCATTTGGTTGTATTTTGGGGAGTTTACGGTCCTAGCTTGTGCTTGGGCCGTAAACTCCATTTTGTCCCTCAAAATGAGTTGTTAAATGGTCCTAAGGACTTCCTAAACTCATAACTAAAATCTAGCATGCCTTAGATGAGTTTTTGGGGCAATTTAACATGGAAATTAGGTGTTTATGGCCTAAGCACAAGCTTGGGCCGTAAACTCTCTTTTAGGCTCTAAAAACTTATGTTTTGATGTCCAAACTCATCTAGGTAGTTTCCTTAATTAGTATACAAGCTTAGAGGAAGGAAAAATGGGACTTTGGCCATGATTTGGGGTGTTTACGGCCTAAGGAGCTTCTTAGGCCATAAAGTCCTTGTTTTCCCCTAATTCATATGATTTTTGTGTTCTAAATACAATGGAGTATGTTTAGGACAAGCTAGGGAAGAAAATCTTACGTGTGGAAGCCGGAATTCACGGTTTTGGAGTCGGAATCGGGTCTAGAGAGAGAAAGTAGTGAGAGAGTGTATGTTTGGGGGTGGTAAAAGGGTGTAGAGTGGCATCCAATTTCCTTAAATATGCCTCGGGTATTGCACCCGGTATCTAACTACCCGATGCTCAAGTTTAATGGGGTTAAAACTTTTTACCCGGGTGAAGTGGTTGAAAAGTAATATAACTTTATTTTGTTAAACGGGGTTAACACCTACAAGTTATATTTACTTATACTAAAATGATAATGTCAAGAAATATAAATAGTTAAATATTTATTTATTGACGACTCCAAATATTATGGAAATTTATATATAACGACGAATTCCGTTAGTGAAAACGGGATTATGTAACGGAAATAAATTTGGGTTGTCACATCATCCCCCCGTTAGGGGAATTTCGTCCCGAAATTTAGAATTCATACAGATAAGTATTACAATACTACTAAGCGAAGAGATGGGGATATTTGAGTTTCATTCGATCTTCGCGCTCCCAAGTAAATTCCGATCCCCGCTTGGCGTTCCACCGAACTTTCACAATTGGGATGCGGGTTTGTTTCGTTCGTTTTACTTCCCGATCCATAATCTCCGCAGGCTCTTCCACGAAGTTGAGGCTCTCATTGACCTCGATCTCATCGAGTGGAATAACGAGAGTCTCGTCGGACAGGTATTTCTTCAAGTTTGAGACGTGGAAGGTAGGATGTATGTTACTTAGTTCGTAGGGTAGGTTGAGTTTGTAAGCTACAGGGCCGATTCTAGCGAGAATATCAAAAGGCCCTATGTACCTTGGGTTCAGCTTTCCACGCTTTCTGAATCGTATCGTGCCCTTCCAGGGCGAGACCTTCAAAAGGACCCGGTCTCCCACCTGGAATTCCAAGGGTTTTCTTCATTTGTCGGCGTAGCTTTTCTGTCGATCCCTAGCGGCTTTTAGTCGTTCACGAATCTGTACAATCTTCTCGGTCGTTTCTCGAATGATCTCTGGACCAGTGAGAGCGCTGTCAGGAACTCGTCCTTTAGCTAACTGAGTGTCACCCACCTCAGCCCAGCACAGAGGGGATCTGCACTTTCGGCCGTAGAGGGCTTCGAATGGAGCTGCCTTGATGCTCGTATGATAACTATTGTTGTAGGAAAACTCCACAAGAGGTAAGTGTGTATCCCTTGATTTACCGAAGTTGATCACACAAGCTCGCAACATATCTTCTGGAGTTTGGATCGTCCTCTCACTTTGTCCGTCAGTCTGCGGATGGTAGGCTGTACTCTTGTCCAGCCTCGTCCCTAGCGCATTTTGTAGTGATTGCCAAAATCTCAAGGTAAATCTACTATCTCTATCTGAGATAATAGATATAGGGACGCCATGCAGTCGTACTATTTCTTTAAGGTATGTTCTTGTGAGCTTCTCCATCTTGTCCGTTTCCTTTATGGGTAGGAAGTGTGCAGACTTGGTCAATTTGTTGACGATGACCCAAATGGTATCCAACCCACCCGTTGTCTTGGGTAGCTTGGTTATAAAGTCGATTGTAATCCGCTCCCACTTCCATTCCAGTATCTCTGGTTATTGGAGGAGCCCTGATGGCTTTTGATATTCGACCTTGACCTTCGCGCAAGTAAGGCACTTACTCACAAAGGTAGCGATCTCCGCCTTCATGTTAGGCCACCAGTATAGCTTTTTGAGATCCAGATAAATCTTATCTGAACCTGGGTGGACGGAGTAGCGAGTGTTGTGTGCTTCTCTCATGACCAAGTCTCTGAAACCTCCACGGCGTGGAGTCCAGATTCGGTCCATGAAGTAGTAGGCTCCGTCATCCTTGACCTCCAAACTTTTATCCATTCCACGCAGGGATTCTCCCATCACATTCTCAGGCTTTAAAGCTTCCAGCTGAGCCTACTTGATCTGTGCGGATAGATGCGAATGGATAATCATTGTCAACAACTTGGTTCTTCGACCAGAATATTCCTTCCTACTCAGAGCGTCTGCTACTACATTGGCTTTCCCCGGGTGGTATCGGATTTCGCAATCGTAATTGTTGAGTAGCTCGACCCATCGACACTGCCTCATGTTGAGTTCTTTCTGGTTCAGTATGTGTTGGAGGCTCTTGTGATCAGTGTACACCACGCTCTTCATCCCATACAAGTAGTGTCTCCAGATTTTTAGTGCGAAGACGACCGCTCCTAACTCGAGGTCGTGATTAGTGTAGTTCACCTCATGTGTCTTTAGCTATCTTGAGGCATAGGTGATGACCTTACCTCATTGCATCAAGACACAACCGAGCCCCTGATTTGATGCATCGCAGTATACAACAAAATCTTCTATCCCTTCGGGAAGGGATAATACCGGTGCAATGCATAGGGCTCGCTTCAGGGTCTGGAATGCCTTCTCCTGTTTCTCTTCCGGGTCTGGAATGCCTTCTCCTGTTTCTCTTCCCAGTCGAATGATACACTCTTTTGTGTCAACAGGGTGAGAGGCTTCGCAATCCGAGAGAAGTTTTGGATGAATCTGCGGTAGTAGCCAGCGAGGCCTAGAAATTGACGAATTTCTGTAGGCATCTTCGGTGCTGACCAGTTCTCAATTGCTTTAATTTTGGAGGGATCCACGTGGATTTCGTCTTCACTAACCACGTGTCCTAAGAATTCAACTCTTTGAATCCAAAATTCTCACTTAGAGAACTTCGCATATAACTTCTCTGACCGTAGGGTTTCCAAAACTCATCGTAAATGATCCCTGTGTTCTTCCTCGCTCCGAGAGTAGACGAGTATATCGTCAATAAAGACGATGATGAACTGATCTAGATATGGACGACACACCCTATTCATCAAGTCCATGAATACTGCGGGGGCGTTACTCAGTCCAAAGGGTATTACTACGAACTCGAAGTACTCGTAACGGGTTCGGAAAGCTGTCTTCGGAACATCTTCCTCATGTACCCGTAACTGGTAATACCCAGACCTAAGATCAATCTTGGAGAAGTAGCTCGCTCCTTGTAGTTGGTCAAATAGATCGTCGATACGAGGGAGGGGGTAGCGATTTTAACCGTGAGTTTGTTGAGTTCCCTATAATCGATGCACATACGGAACGATCTGTCCTTCTTCTTCACAAATAAGACCGGAGCTCCCCAAGGTGAGAAGCTTCGTCTTATAAAGCCCTTGCTGATCAGTTCGTTAAGTTGACCGGATAGTTCCTGCATCTCGGCAGGTGCTAAACGATAAGGCGACTTAGCTACGGGAGTAGCTCCTGGAACTAGGTCGATTCTGAACCCAACCTAATGTTTGGGAGGTAAACTTGGAAGGTCCTCTGGGAAGACATCCGGGAAATCACATACGACGGGGATGTCTTTTGGGTCTTTCGCTTTTAGACTTGTGTCGACGACGTGAGCAAGAAAGGCATGATATTCCTTATGTAGATATTTCTGAACCTGAATATTGGAGATGATACGAAGGCTTGTAGCGTTTTTATCTCCATAGATCAATAGAGTTTCGCAATTTGGAAGATTTAGGCGAATGGCTTTGTCAAAGCATAAGATATCGGCACGATAAAGACTCAACCAGTCCATACCAATAATGACATCAAAACTCTTGATTGAGACTGGTATGAGATAGATTGGAAATGAGTGATCGTCTAACGTGAGGGTACAACCTACGTAGGTTTTGTTAGAGCTTTCGGTCTTCCCGTTAGCCATTTCTATGACGAATGTTTCTTTTAGTGGTTGAGGGGATTGTTTGAGTAAGTGTTTAAAGTTTTGGTTTACGAAACTTCTTTCTGCACCACTATCGAATAAGACACAGGCATAAGAGTTGTTGAGAAGAAACGTACCCATGACTACTGTGGGATCCACCACCGCTTCATTGTGACCAATAGAGAGTAGTCTTCCGGTTCCCCCAGCATTCGCAGCCTTCGGACAGTTTTTCTTGAAGTGACCAGCTTCACCGCAGCCGTAACACGTCGGGGTCACTCCCGAACCGGGAACTTGCGAAATAGGTTTGGGAGGGGCTTTGCAGAATCGCACTGTATGGCCCTGCCAACCGCAGTTGGAACACTACAATTCACGGCAGGGGCCGTTGTGGTGGTAAGGACACTTTGGACATTTCGGAAGATTCCCACTATAAGGATTTGGCGGTGCAGGAGCGGCTGGAGTAGTGGCAACATTGACCGCCACAATTTGTTGGTCCCTAGAGGAGGTTTGAGTCTTCTTGCCCTTCTTCTTATCCCATCGCTTCCTCTTTCTGTCAGAAGACTCGGGTGGTGCAGTGGGAGTTGTGGTTGCTGTTGATGGAGTGGAAGAAACTTCGTGATTGATTAGACTTTGGGCCAATTCCTTGGCGCTGTCGAAAGTGGTAAGGCGTGAGGCTAGAACATTTCCTCGATACGGGGGCATCAAACCCCAGATGTAACGTTCAATCTTCTTTCTTTCAGATGGAATCATATTGGGACACATAGCCGCCAAGTCGCAGAACCTAGCCGTGTAGGCTATTATGTCGGTCCCTTTCATCTTGAGTTTCCAAAGTTCTTCCTCAAGTTTTTGTATTTCGCCCCTCGGGCAGTACTCCCTTCTCATGAGATCTTTTAGAGTGTCCCAGCCCATGGCATTGGCTGTAACCAAGGAGAGTGCACTGACATGGCCGTTCCACCATGTCAACGCCCTATTAGTGAGGGTGGCAGTTGCGAACTTGATTTTGCTCTCTTCGGGGAAAGAGCACATTTCAAAGACAGCTTCGGTTCTTTCGAACCATTGGGACAATGCCAGAATTCCTCCGGTACCATCAAAGAAGGTAGGTTTACAGTTCATGAAGTCCTTATAAGTGCATCACTGCACTCTTTGATGGACTTCCCCAAATCTAGAGTTGCCACAGCCCTTTGAAACAATATTGGATCGAACTGCGGAGGAGGAGGTGGTGGAGGAGGGGTTTGAGTTGCTGGTCTTCCTCTGCTTGGATGCTTTCGTGGAGGCATCTTTCACTGGAAGACCATAGAAATGATAGCAATAGTAAGAGTCTAGTGTGAATATGAATAGAGTGTTTCATGGATTAAATCACATAATTCAAGATCAGAATGAGAGTCATAGCAATAGAGTAGTCAACTGCCAATATATTGGTATAGATGATGCAATACAAGTTCATGAAAATTGACCTAACAGTAGGTCTTACATCAGACCATAAGGAAAATGTTGGCTGTTTAGAGGTCTAGTTACAGTACTTTTAAAGCTAGGAATGTTTACAGACAAGTGATCTACGAAACACAGAGAGGGAAGGCTAGTCCTTCAAACAAAAGAGTGAGATAAATAGACATATTCTACTGGCGACGGTTACTTGTTGGGCGAACCCTCAGATCCGCTAGTTGACGCATAACTTCCTGAAGGTGTCGATCATGCATCCTTTGACATGCTCGGAGTTCCCTAACTTCAGCTCGGGATGCAGCTAGCTGATGCTACAGAGCCTCGTTGGTCCTCCTTGTCCTGTCCACGGCTTCTTCGAGTTGGCGGATGCGAACAGTGTTGAGATTCGAGTTGGCATCCACTTCTACAACTCGACCAATGGCTTCTTGACCCTACTCAACATTCCTGGCAATCCTTCAGACCATGATGGGCAGAACTCGGTCCGCTGATCCTCCTTTGTTTATGTTGTAGAAGCTTCGGTCTCCATTGTAAGGTAAGGACTGGCCCTACTCCTCGCTCCATCGGTGCAAGGATATGGCCCACATAGGAGTGGGACTCTGAAATGTCGGACGGGGGTTGGGGTTCGGAGCTCCAGGAGGTAGGTTATTAACTTCTGGCTCGGATTCGGAGTTATCCGAAAAGCCTTCTGCTCGGTGGTCATCCAGAGGGATTGGGTGATCATCGTCCGACTCTTCGTCGAGCCATCCTCCATTGCCCTGGTTTGGGTAGTACGGGTTGCCTGGAAGGTGGAAGCCAACCATGATATCTATGCGAGAAAAGGGGAAAGGAAGATTAATAGACGCACTAACCTAAAATACTTATAAGATGATTGTTACGAGTTAGACCAATACTTGCAATGCATACTAATTACATGTGATCGGGGCATGATAGTCCGTCGAATAAGTGACCCTAACTCTAAATCCACAACCAAACAAGGAACAGGAAGTAAAGCAAAGATCACAGATTCTAAGTCTATAACGCCCTAGTCACATGTAACCGGAAAGTATCCATTTAGCAACTATTGCTCCACTAGAAACGACCCTTTTTGGTTCTCACACATGTATATTTTAGAGGTACAGAATACTCCTATAGTATTCTTACACTAACGTTATTGTGGAAGTGTTGGTAAGTTTTAGACTTGTTGCAACACCACAACCAAGCTTAGGCACATGCTAGTCATTCCCAGGAAAACGTAGTTGATCAGGCTACATCCCCCCAAATGTGACCATATGTCTCTAAGCCCAATTGTGCTATCCAACAATCTTAATACTTTTGTTCTGTTCTAGTGTGATACTGAAATTTATGTTTCATAGTGGTGTGTGTATATATATACTTAGTTAAATCTTTTAGATACTTATCAGTATATTTTCTTGGTCAGAGTGTTTTAGTCCCGAAGTGTTTATAGTCCGTATATCTTTTATAATTTGATATACTTGATTCACTATAAACAATGCTCTGATACCAATCTGTCACACCCCAAAACCGATAATGGTGGAATACGTTTCGGGGTGGAGGATATCATGCACAGTATCATCACAATTGCATAATAGTAAAAACAAGAAAACATACAACCATTTCATTTACATAGTGACTCTAGTTACAAGCATGTTTTGTAATGTTCAACAAACACCAAAAGTAATACAAAAATAAGATATGGATCTTGTATGCTCCACCTTCTCCAAAATGCTGCACCTGTACCTGTCTATCTTTGACCTGAGGATACAAGTTATTTTGAAAACGAGTATCAGCATAAAGCTGGTGAGTTCATAAGATTTTAGTGTGAGTTTTTGTATAACATGCATTATAACCGATAGTATGAGAAGCTGCAATTTACATTCATAAGTAGTAGAAAACCCTAGAAAATCCTATATTTTCTAGAAAATACATTGTAAGTGAAAACCTTTAAGAAACAAGAAATCTTCATCTTTGAAAACTGTTTATGGTAAAAGTATATTATTGAATCTCCAATAAGTAATGTAATAAGATGGGATATGCCTGTAGTCAGAAATAGAGGTGCAAACTCCCTTTAATGATAGATACTTTTTTACTTGGGGATGTTAAATTAGACTTTAGCTTAGTATTTTAGTGTTTATATAGTGTATTCCTAGTATGCTACCGATAGTATGAGCAATAGAGGACCCCATGACCTTCCCGGTCATGCACAGTGTAGTGAAGTAGTGTCATCCCTGGGCCTGCACGGCTCAGACTGAAGTTAACAGTCAGGATGTAATAGTGTCTGCCCCGTATAGATCTATACATGTAGCGTCGTCTTCCGATCGGAAAAACTCTGGGCATAGTAAGTAGCAAATAGAGTATCTCGTAGTGAGTTAGTGTGTTATATCCTGTTTAGTGCCTTCTCTTGTATTATAGTGTAGTATTCTTTTGTATAGTTTGTAGTGTGTTCTCTTATTAGTGTATCGTCTCGTAATAGTGTGTATTATAGTGTGTAGAGTAGTAGTTATAGCGAGTAGTAATGGCCTTAACTATACCTATTATAGTTAACTTAGTGTGTATAGTTCTTACCAATTTAGTGGTTTAAGCATCGGATGAAATGAAAATTCTCGTATCCAACACTAATATACATGATATATAACTAAGAAATCAATGACAGTCGGACGGATAACAACTACCCTAAGCCCGCAATCAAACAAGAACAGGAAATAAGGCGAGCTATCGGTCCTAAGTCCTTCAAGTCTTACTTATATAAATATATTAGTGTGGCTACATTTTATAAGAAAATTTATTTAAGAAAAATCTTGTCTAAAGGGAACATTTAGAAAGTTGTTTATTTGTCCTAAAATAGTTTTGAAAACGTAAAATCCTTTTATAAGGCATAGTGGTAAATCACATGTGATTTGAACTACGGATAGTGAATCACATGTGATTAATTTCCATAAACATGTATAATTGACTTGTATCCCTCCCCCCTAAAACATATAAAAACATTTGAAAGGTTCATTAAAGGGGTATGAACTCACCTGAAATCGAGTAAATCGGGTAAATCGGGTGAAAATATCGGTTGAGCGTTTGGTGCCAAATAAGGACTTGTACACCTTTTAAGACCCTAGTAACATGTGGAATATGTGTTTTACAAAGAATTAATCATTTTATGCCTTTTATGAAAACATTTAGACATTCTAGCATTAATTCGGGGTCTTAGGGCTTAGAAGTGGTTCTCGGGAATTGTACAAGGCCAAGAAGGGTTTACGGGGGAGTCCAAGAGTTTAGTCCCTTGGAGTTGATGGCCCAAAGGCCACTCCTTGGGAGTTTAAGGCCTTAAATCAATCCTCTATAATTCTAGTGAATGTCTAGGGCCAATTTGGGGGTTTAAAACCTTCATTTGGTTGTATTTTGGGGATTTTACGGTCCTAGCTTGTGCTTGGGCCGTAAACTCCATTTTGTCCCTCAAAATGAGTTGTTAAATGGTCCTAAGGACTTCCTAAACTCATAACTAAAATCTAGCATGCCTTAGATGAGTTTTTGGGGCAATTTAACATGGAAATTAGGTGTTTATGGCCTAAGCACAAGCTTGGGCCGTAAACTCTGTTTTAGGCTCTAAAAACTTATGTTTTGATGTCCAAACTCATCTAGGTAGTTTCCTTAATTAGTATACAAACTTAGAGGAAGTAAAAATGGGACTTTGGCCATGATTTGGGGTTGTTTACGTGTGACAACCCCAAATCTATTCCCGTTACAAACCCTATTTTCACTAACGGAATGCATCATTATATGTTATTTCTCGGTATTTTTCGGGTTGTCAATAAATAAATATTTAGTTAATTATATGTTCCGGCATTATCATGAGTAATTATAACGTGCAAATGTTAACCCCGTTTAACTAAATAAAGTTATATTACTTTTCAACCACTTCACCCGGGTATAAAGTTTTAACCCCGTTAAACTTTAGCATCGAGTAGCCGTGTATCGGGTACAATACCCGAGACATATAAAAACACTTGAACACTTCAATTGAACTCTTTTACCACAATTACACCTCTCTCTCACTACTTTCTCTCTCTAGACCCGAAATCGACTCCAAATCCGCGAATTTCCGACTTCCAAACGTAAGGATTCAATTCCTAACTTAATCTAATCATACTTTACTGCTTTTAGAGCCCAAAATCATGAGAATCAAGGACCATAATGGAGTTTACGGCCTAAGAAGCTCCTTAGGCCGTAAACCCCCAAAATCATGCCAAAGACTTTGTTTTTCCTTCCTTTAAGCTTATGGACTAGTTAAGGCATAAACCTAGGGGACTTTGGACACTAAAACACAAGGAATTAGAGCCTAAAAAGGAGTTTACGTCCCAAGCTTGTGCTTAGGCCGTAAACACCTCAAACACCCCAAAAACACTTGTTTAATGTCCCAAAAACTCATCTAGGGTGTTTGGCAATTTAGACTTGACAACAAGGAAGGCTTAAATGCATCAAACAACATCATTTGATGGCAAAAAGAGGAGTTTACGGCCAAGGCTAAGCTTGGGCCGTAAACACCCATATTTTTATGTCAAACAAGTCCCAAAACCCCTCAAATGCATGTAAGGATTTTAGCTAAGGCCTTTGGAGGTGTGTTGTACAATTAAACTTCACATTTGGACACAAAATGAAGAGTTTACGGCCAAGGATGTTCTTGGGCCGTAAACTCCCCAAAAATATATGCCAAATTGTCCCAAACTCACTATATGGCCTTCTAGAATTTATCTAAGGTGTATGAGACTTTGTTGTACCAATAGAACATACATCTTGAAGGGTTTACAAGAGTTTACGGCCCAAGAACAAGTCTTGGCCGTAAACTCCCCAAAAATGTCACAAATTATGATGTTTAATCCCTTAAAATGGTCCAAGACACACACCACTAAATCAAGGAAGTGAAATAAGACCTTAAGCATACAGTTTGGAGTGCCACAAGAGTTTACGGACAAACCTAGGGGGTTTACGGCCGTAAACTCTCAAAGGATGGCTTTTGGGCCATAAACTCCAAGGGAGTGAGCTCGTGGACCCTCCCGTAAATCATTCATGACTTTGTACCACTCCCGGGAACCCCTTCTAAGCCTTAAAACCCCGAAAACGATGCTAGAATGCCCAAATACTATAATGAAAAGCATAAGATGACGAACTTCTTGTAAAATACATATTTCATATGACATTAGGGTCCTAGGAGGTGCTCAAGAGGTTATTGGGTACCAAACGCTCAATCGACACTTTTACCCGATTTACCTGATTTCCGCGATTTCAGGTGAGTTCATACCCCTTAATGAACCTTTCAAATGTTTTATATGTTTTAGGGGGGAGATACAAGTTGAATATACATGTTTATGAAAAGTTATACAAAACTATTTTTCAGATTTCAGAGTTAATCATATGTGATTCCCAATCTGTAGTTCAAATCACATGTGATTTATCACTATGCTTTATAAATAAGTCAATTGTTTTCAAAACTATTTTGGATTAACAAACAAGTTTTAAATGTTCCTTTTGTACAATACTTTTGTTAAATAAAACTCTTTATGAGAATGTAATCATACTAATATATTTATATAAGTAAGACTTGAAAGACTTAGGACCGATAGCTCGCCTTATTTCCTGTTTCTTGTTTGATTGTGGACTTAGGGTAGTAGTTATCCATCCGACTGTCATTGATTTCTTAATTATATATCTCATATATTAGTACAGATTATGAGTACTTCTTAATTCATTAATTACCTGAATCACTACTTGATTAGAACCACATACACTAAATTAACTATAATGGGTATAGTTAAGGACTCTATCCCTAGTTTCCACTATTACTCTACACTACTATAATTCTCTATATTATGAAGCAATACACTAATAAGAGAATACAATACAAGTTACACGAAAGATTACTACGCTATAATACAAGAGAATGCACTAATCATGAGATAACTCACTAATCCACTACGGGATACTCTATACGCTATTCACTATGCCCGAAGTTTTCCGACAGGAAGACGACACTATATGTATAGATCTATACGGGGCAGACGCTATTACATCCCGACTGATAACTTCAGTCCGAGCCGCTCAGGCCCAGGGATGCTTTTACTCTACTACACTATGCATGACTGGGAAGGTCATGGGAGTTCGCTATTACTCACACTATTGGGAATATACTAGAAAGACACTATAACCGCACTAAAATACTAAAAGAAAGATGAAGTAATATCCCGAAGTAAATAAGTATCTAATACTAAAGGAGGCTGCACCACTATTACATACTCTAAGAATAACTCACTATATTACATTACTTAATGTTCTGGAGAATATGGGATTTTCTAGGTTTCACCACTATTTATGATTTCAAACATCAGTTTTCATAATAATGACTAATGCTTTTTATACAAGTACTCACACTAAAACTCTTATGAACTCACCAGCTTTATGCTGATATTCTTTTCAAAATAACTTGTATCTTCAGGTCAAAGATAGACAGGTACAGTCGCAGCATTTTTGGAGACGATGGAGGATGCAAGACCCATCTCTTATTTTTGTTTACTTTTGGTGTTTGGCAAACATTACAAAACACACTTGTAAATACACTTACTATATGAATGAAATGGTTGTATGTTTCTTGCTTTTACTATTATACAATTGTGATGATACTGTACACTACGTCATCCACCCTGAAACGTATTCCGCCGTTATCGGTTTTGGGGTGTGACATTACGGCCTAAGGAGCTTCTTAGGGCGTAAACTCCTTGTTTTCCCCTAATTCATATGATTTTTGTGTTCTAAATACAATGGAGTATGTTTAGGACAAGCTAGGGAAGAAACTCTTACGTTTGGAAGCCGGAATTCGCGGTTTTGGAGTCGGAATCGGGTCTAGAGAGAGAAATTAGTGAGAGAGTGTATGTTTGGGGCTGGTAAAAGGGTGTAGAGTGGCATCCAATTTCCTTAAATATGACTCGGGTATTGCATCCGGTATCCGACTACCCGATGCTCAAGTTTAACGGGGTTAAAACTTTTTACCCGGGTGAAGTGGTTGGAAAGTAATATAACTTTATTTTGTTAAACAGGGTTAACACCTACAAGTTATATTTACTTATACTAAAATGATAATGTCAAGAAATATAAATAATTATATATTTATTTATTGATGACTCCAAATATTACGAAAATTTATATATAACGACGAATTTCGTTAGTGAAAACGGGATTATGTAACGGAAATAAATTTGGGTTGTCACATCCGACCTCGTCCCACCAACCATGTGCTTGATCTCTCAGCAAGAAGGATGCAAACCCAAACTTTGCCCCCTCCGGGCAAAAACTCATCCGTTGAGCATTCTTTATGTCAGTGATCCAATGTCGGCTAGCGATGAGGTCCTTAGCCCCAAAGAAATCTAAAGATCCACAAGCCTTGAACTCCCAAAATGAGAGAGTTCGTGCTCGTAACTGACTCACGTCAATCTCGACACGGAAGTCCCTTAGTCACTCTTCTATAAGCTCCATGATCCCTTCCTTGATGGTCCCAAGCGTCACATGAGTAGCATCCATGATACCACGAGTGACCTCAGGCCCCATGAACTCGCGTAGCCTCTCATCAATCGTTTATGTGCCCGAGCAAGAATTAGAACTAGAACCAGAGCCAGAACCTCCTCCTCGAGTGATCACCACCATAGTCAAACTAAAATACATACATATAAACGATCAACATAATACTCAAGGAACTGTCACTATACATGTCTCTTTAGAATCTCCAGGTCCGTCCTTGTATCGACTATGGATCATGTGCTTCCAGTAGTATGGGCCTAATACTCCATTCCACACCTATTTATACCTTCATCAAGAGTTGTCCTAATTCTTATAAGTCACCACACTAAATCCATATACCAATCCTATGCTAAATAACATATAAAACCTATTATAGCATCAGCTAGGCTCCCATATGAGTTCTCAATCAACATTGTCACTTGCCTTATGCATGCAAGTATAAACAAAATGGGATCACATAGACTGTCAAATAATGATTCTACTCTAAATCCATAACCAAATAAGGAATAAGAAATGAGGATAAATCGATCATTCTATGGGTATATGATCCTAATCCTATACAACTATTAAAGCATACACTTAGCAATTAACTGAGTCGATCGATATAAATTCCAAGCAATACATAGCATCCAATTCCTCTAGGATATAAGGCATCACACAAATCAGGAAATTCTATCATACGATTCCTGAAGGTATCATTTAGGAACTAAAGCAGATAACAAACAAAATATAAGTGCACAATACAAAGTATTTATGTGGATCGGTCAAGGTGACCTATGTCCATGGGCAGGAGGGTAACATTCTTCATTTCAAAGGTCTCATATAGAGGTTACATGTAACATCCCAAGTTCAGGAGTGCAAGTTCAGGGTTCAAAGTGTAAATGTGAAAGAGCAACTCGGCGAGTCCATGGGTGGACTCAGCGAGTAGGGTCGCGATTCTGGTCGCGTGTTAAGTGGCCAACTCGGTGAGTCGGCGGTTGGACTCGGCGAGTTGGTGCTGTGTGGAGAAAACCCGAATGTCGGAGGATGAGCCCTATATAAAGGACATTATACCCTCTCCCTAGCCTCTTTACCCTCTCTTGAAGTCCAAAAAACCCTAATGCGCGTTTGTGAGTAATTTGAGAGCATTTGAACCTTGGAGAAGAGATTTTGGAAGAGATCTTAGAGAGTTAAGAGGCTTGGAGCAAGGGGCTTTGCTAGGATTCAGATTTCTCTTCCGTTGGAGCTTCCTTTTGAGGTATTATGTCGTTGCTTGGGCTGTTATTCATCTAGATTCATCATTTTGGAGTATTTGGAAGGAATAGCTTGTGATATTCCGAGTTTGGAGGTTAGATCTGGGCTTGCTACCTCAGATCTAGAATGGAGAAGGTCTAGAGTGCATTAAATTCCCTGTTCTAGAGTGAATCTTATCCCAAACGCTAACTCTAGAGTGTCATATGCTTAGATCTCTTTGGATTCACGTAAAGTTTGCCACTTTACGTGATGGATGGGTTGTAGAAGGGTAGATCTATGGTTTGGATCATCTGCATGGCCTGGAAAGCTTCGGTATGGATTAAGATCTAGGGGTACTCGGCGAGTCACAAGGGTGTACTCGGTGAGTTGGTTGTAGATAGCCTTGGACTCGACGAGTCTGTTCTTGGACTCGGCGAGTCTGGTCTTGAGGCTCTAGGCTTTCTGATTAAGCTGAGAATCGGTGAGTTAAGGGACGACTCGGTGAGTTGAGATGGGACTTTTCAGAGTTGGGGGACTCAGCGAGTCAGCGGGCTGAATCGGCGAGTAGAGTCAGCCAGGAAGTTGACCTTGACTGTGGATTTTGAGTTTTACCGAGAGTTGACTAGTTAACTTCCAAGTGCATTTTGGTAATTATTGGTATTTATTGGATTCGGTCTTTTGGTATTATCAGGGGCAGAGTTAGTGTCGGAGGTTGGAGCAGCGTGATCTCATCTTTTCAGTCATCAGTTTCAAGGTGAGTTATCCTCACTATATCAACAGGGTCTAAGGCACCAAGGCCGACCCTTTATCGGATTGTAATCTGGGTATCGTGTTATGTTGTTGCCTTGCTCTATTTTCATCCTGGTAGTTAGGATGGTATATGTTAGAGACCTGGTTAAGGTCGGTATCCTGGTATATAGGATGATGCTATGCTAGTGACCGGTTAGGTCGATATTCTGTTTAGAGTATGTTATGTCATGTGATCTGCTAGATCGGTTGATTAGATGTGAATTGTATTGTATGTTTATGTGCACATGGTTGTTTGACTGGGGTTGGGTTGAGGCGGGTCCTGCTTTGTGTTGTAGGCCAACATACCCAGGGCGGACCGGTTATCCCAAAGGCCCAGCGAGCGGACCGGATAGGCTGTAATCCCTACGAGGGCAGATCAGACATACCGAGGCTCGGACAGTGGACCAGGCCGACTGAAGGCCCCATGCGGGCGGACCAGTCATACTGTAGACTCAGAGAGTGGACCAGGTGGGTTGAAGGCCTGGTGTAGGAAGACCAACCACACTACAGACTCGAGGGATATGGCTAGACCCGGAGGGTGGACTAGGTGAACTGAAGGCTCGGTGCGGCGGACCAGTCACACAGTAGACCCGAAGTGCATGGGTGTTCTGTTCAGTTATGATATGTTATGCATGGTTGGTATTTTGGGGGTATCTCACTAAGCTTTCGGGCTTACAGTTGTGGTTTAATGTTTTTCAGGTACTTCAGGAGACCGTGGTAAGGCGAAGGCGTGATCGTACCACTCCTCATGTTTATGTTTGATGTTGTGGTTCTGGGAATACTCTGATAACAAATGTATTGAAAACATTTTTGTAATAACTTAACGAAATTGGGATGTTTTTGAAAAGTTTAAATTGGAATCAATTTTATAGGTGTTACAAGTTGGTATCAGAGCCTTGGTTTGAGTGAATTGGAGGAACATTCATGTGAATCCAATCTCAAATCAAGGAGAGTTTTCAAAAGAGAATTTAAAATAGTTTTCAAAATAAGTAAAAGAGGATGCGGAGGTACGATCAGCCGGAGCCAGTAAGTAGCCCCAAAATACCATGCAAGTTATTTGTTTATGTGTTATGATAGAACAGCATGCTAGTGCTAGGCTAGGGATATTCAGGAATTGCATGGTATTGCCTGATTCGTGATGCCTGCTAGCCTAGGGTTTCTTTCTGTGTGAGATTTCCAGCGATTCCTATAGGAGTGAGGGTTGAGTGCTTGGTATGCCTGTTCTTCTCTTTGGTGTTGTGATGATACTTGGTATAAACATGGGTAGGTGTGGAAGGTAGTATGGGCCCGTACTACTGAAAGCAGAGGACCCATACGCGTACCAAGGAAGTCACAACCCCTAGGGCGGTGTTGAGAGTTAGTTCCCAGGTTAGTGGGATGGATCTGATATTTGCGGTGTTTTTTTAGTATGGTGGTTACGAGGCATGCTGGGAATGGATCCGGGTCAGGATCGGGAGCAGGAGAGGGAGATCAGAGTGGGTCAGCGCCACCCGAGATTATCAGACAAATGAGCATAGACGAGTTGGACGCTAGGATTCGTGAGATACTGCATGATGAGGTTGTTGCGATGTTCCGGGCTGAGTTGTCGGAACTGTTTGGATCGATCAAGACCACTATGGTTGAGTATTTTGATGAGTGTTATGCAGCTCTTACTGAGACGGTTGCCGTAGCAGCTATAGCGGCTGTAGCAGTGGCAGGGAGAGGAGCCAGTAGAGGTTTTCAGTATCGGGACTTCAATAATACGAATCCCCTACCTTTGATAAAGTTCAGGACCCGATTTTTCCTATGAGATGGTTGTCAGACGTGGATGGGTGTTTCTTTACGTGTTCATGCCCTACTGATCAGAGGGTGAGGTGTGCTCTGAACCTTTTGAGGCTCAGGGTGAAGGATTGGTGGAGGTTGACCACAGGATCATATTCTGATGCGCATCGAGCTGCGGTTTTGTGGGATCAGTTCAGAGAGATGTTCAGTACTCGCTATGTTCCGCGAGTTGAGAGGGAAAGATTAGCTCAGGAGTTCCTGGAGCTGAAGCAGGATTCCGAGTCGGTGACGGAGATCACCAGGATGTTCACTGAAAGGGCGATGTTTTTCCCGGAGTTTGCTTCAGAGCAGGCTCAGATGTCCCGATATCTAAGTATGCTCAAGAGGGATATCAAGCAGTTTGTGTCTACGCAGAGGTGCGGAAGTTTGCTGGAGTTGCAGGAGGCCGCTCGGCGGCGTGAGTTGGAGATTGAGCTACAGTTGAGGGAGCAGAGGTAGGCCCCGACACAGTCACAGTCAACATTGAAACGGTCTAAGACCATTGATTTTAGTTTGGGCAGTCAGGGTAGCCGCACTTGTGGGAAGTGCGGGAAGGGTCAAACCTGAGTTTGTAGGTCTGGAGGTGCGTGATGTAAGTGCAGGAGATAGGGGAATTATGCGATGGATTGTCGTCAGTCAGCCCCAGTTCAGGATATGAGGATTTGTTACCAGTGCCATAAGGTTGGTCACATGAGGGCTAACTGTCCACAGCTTACTGCAAGACCGGTGCAGGCTCCAGCACCGGCCACGTTGAGGATTACGAGTGGAGGTCAGGGTGGAGTAGAGCCCCCAAGGGCTCAGGGTCATGTTTTTCAGCTTACAGCAGAGGAGGTCAGGGTAGTGCCGGATATAGCGGCGTGTATGTTTCCTTCTTGAAATTTGTTTATCTTGTTATTATTATGGAGTATTGTATATCTGCTAGTCTCGTGGTGTGATTTTTGGTGTTGTAGTTGTTGTTCCTCGAGGGTTATGGTATGGTTAAGGGTCTTGGTATTAGGATTTTTGTTGATTATCATTCATGGGGTTTATCAGTGGGGAATCAGGTTCCTAGTTTGAATGTTGGTTAACAAATGTGGTCCGAAGAATGGTTAGCTGAAGGTTAGACTTCTTCCAAGTCCGAGATTATCGGTATTGCTATGGGATTTTGTGAAGGTTGTTCGTTCTAGTGGGGATCTGGTCACGTGTAAGGGAATATGTTGTGTAGGGATTTTAAGGGAAGTCGGTGATGACAACTGATGGTTGATAGTCAGAGCTCTAAGTGGGGAGAAATGGGAAAATCCTCCAGAAGATCGACAAGCATGAGTGGTTGATTAGCTTTCTGGGATTCAGCAGCGGTTCTGTCGGCCAAGAGCGTAGGATGGTTTGAGCAAGTGACAGGCAAGCGGGGCGGAATACAGACCAAGGGTTTTGTAAAAAGGGCGATTGATTGTGGAAGGCCTAGGATTAGGCCGTGAGTTAGTATGTAGGATGGAGTTAGAGATCGGAACCCCTATAAGGCTAGAACAATATGCTTGGGAGAGTTTTTCCAAAGGGATAATTCGGGATGATGAATGCTAGTTGAGCGGTCCGGATATATTGAAGGCCGGTGGGCGTACCAGTCAAGCGGAAGGCTCGAGGATGGACCACTCAGGCTGAAGGCCCTGGAGGGCGGTCCAGACCTGCTTAAGGTTCTGAGAGTGGTCCAGATGGGATGAAGGCGTGGTAAGGCGGTCCAGTCATGATGAAGACTCTACATGTGTTGATAGATCGGTATGAGGGAATGGAATGAGTATCTTGCGATATGATAACATCAGAAGGTCTGGCCCCGAGTATTAATCGTGATTAGTGGAAGGTAGTGCATGGACTCGAGAGCCCTTGCGAGCGGATTCAGAGTATGCGGGGTGCATGGGATAGCGGTTGTGCTATAAGGGAATGGTGTAGCATTGGGCGACCACCGTGGCACTTTTTGTAGTGATAAGGCGGCCAAGTAGATTTCCTTGGATAAGGAAAAGGAAAGGTATGTAGCTCCGAGAGGGAGTGTAAGTTCACGGAAGTGAAAGCAGTAGCGTGGAGGTATGATTGAGGTGTTCCAATCATGGTTGTTGAGCAGTGTGTTTGCGCCGGTGGTATGGAATCACATCCGAGGTGGATGTCTACTGAGGTCACGGAAGGAATTCCATGGGTATAGGGCCAAGAGGCTCGGAAGGGATGCAGGGATGGAATCTTTGATTTCCAGTTTGATTTTGATCAAGGAATTATGTATGTGGTGGAAATTCATCTTGGGGGATGTTTGGACGTGTCGTCAGTGTATCGGGTTTTCCCAACCCGAGGAGGCTAGAGCCAGTTCAGCATGGGTATGAGATTGCGAAGGATAATTCCTGGGAGTTTCTCCGAGACTGAGGGATGTGTCATCTTGTCAGCATGGAGTGGATAAAGTTGGACTCAGATCAGGATTCCGGTGGTTTAGGGTTATTTTTAGCTCGTATGAGTCAAGTGATTGTTGTGATTTGGAGCGAGTGAAGTATCATGGAATGGTACTCGGTTGATAAGTGTGGTTATCAGAGGATGAGGCTGGTGGCCGGCTTGAAGCGGTGCTCAGGACACCGCAAGAAAGAAAGTTGGGTTTTGGGTTTCGATGGTTGTGTTTGAGGAACCTGGTCTGGTTACTGCCAGGAGGTGCATTGTGAGAGTAGTTATGGAGTTGTGTTGCCGCAGGCTTCGAGGATGAAGCCTAATTTAAGGGGGGGAGAATTGTAACATCCCGAGTTCAGGAGTGCAAGTTCAGGGTTCAAAGTGAAAATGTGAAAGAGCAACTCAGTGAGTCCATGGGTGGACTCGGCGAGTAGGGTCGCGATTCTGGTCGCGTGTTAAGTTGCGAACTCGGCGAGTCGGCGGCTGGACTCGGTGAGTTGGTGATGTGTGGAGAAAACCCTAATGTCGGAGGATGAGCCCTATATAAAGTACATTATACCCTCTCCCTAGCCTCTTTACCCTCTCTTGAAGTCTAGAAAACCCTAATGCGCGTTTGTGAGTAATTTGAGAGCATTTGAACCTTGGAGAAGAGATTTTGGAAGAGATCTTGGAGAGTTAAGAGGCTTAGAGCAAGGGGCTTTGCTAGGATTCGGATTTCTCTTCTGTTGGAGCTTCCTTTTGAGGTATTATTTCATTGCTTGCGCTGTTATTCATCTAGATTCATCATTTTGGAGTATTTGGAAGGAATAGCTTGCGATATTCCGAGTTTCGAGGTTAGATCTGGGGTTGCTACCTCAGATCTGGAATGGAGAACATCTAGAGTGCATTAAAGTCCCTGTTCTTGAGTGATTGGTGAAGCCATCTTGTCCCAAACCCTAACTCTAGAGTGTTATATGCTTAGATCTCTTTGGATTCACGTAAAGTTTGCCACTTTACGTGATGGATGGGTTGTAGAAGGGTAGATCTACGGTTTCGATCATCTGCATGGCCTGGAAAGCTTTTGTATGGATTAAGATCTAGGGGTACTCGGCAAGTCACAAGGGTGTACTCGGCGAGTTGCATGAAGGTGGGCAGGAACTCCACGAGTTGGAAGAACAACTCGGCGAGTTGGTTGTAGATAGCCTTGGACTCAGCGAGTCTGTTCTTGGACTCGGCGAGTCTGGTCTTGAGGCTCTAGCCTTTCTGATTAAGCTAAGAATCGGTGAGTTAATGGTCGACTCAGTGAGTTGTGATAGGACTTTTTAGAGTTGGGGGACTCGGCGAGTCAGTGGGCTGACTCGACGAGTAGAGTCAGTCAGGAAGTTGACCTTGACTGTGGATTTTGACTTTGACCGAGAGTTGACCAGTTAACTTCCTAGGGCATTTTGGTAATTATTGGTATTAACTGGATTCGATCTTTTGGTATTATCGGGGGCGGAGTTCGTGTCGGAGGTTGGAACAGCGTGATCTCATCTTTTCAGTCAATAGTTGCAAGGTGAGTTATCCTCACTATATCAACAGGGTCTAAGGCACCAAGGCCGACCCTTTATCGGATTGTAATCCGGGTATCATGTTATGTTGTTGCCTTGCTCTATTTGCATCCTGGTAGTTAGGATGGTATATGTTAGAGACCTGGTTAAGATCAGTATCCTGGTATATAGGATGATGCTATGCTAGTGACCGGTTAGGTGGGTATTCTGTTTAGAGTATGTTATGTTATGTGATCTGCTAGATCGGTTGATTAGATGTGAATTGTTATATGATTGTATGTTTATGTGCACATGGTTGTTTGACTGGGGTTGGGTTGAGGCGGGTCCTGCTTTGTGCTGTAGGCCAACATACCTAGGGCGGACCAGTTATCCCTAAGGCCCAACGAGCGTACCGGATAGGCTGTAGGCCCCACGAGGGCGGACCAGACGTGCCGAGGCTCGGAGAGTGGACCAGGCCGATTGAAGGCCCGATGCGGGCGGACCAGTCATACTATAGACTCAGAGAGTGGACCAGGTGGGTTGAAGGCCCGGTGCGGGTGGACCAACCACACTGCAGACTCGAGAGATATGGCTAGACTCGGAGGGTGGACCAGGTGAACTAAAGGCCCGGTGCGGCCGACCAGTCACACAGTAGACCCGAAGTGCATGATTGTTCTGTTCAGTTATGATATATTATGCGTGGTATATGTGGTTGGTATTTTGGGGGTATCTCACTAAGCTTTCGGGCTTACAGTTGTGGTTTAATGGTTTTAAGGTACTTCAGGAGACCGTGGCAAGGCGAAGGCGTGATCGTACTGCTCCTCATGTTTATGTTTGATGTTGTGGTTCTGGGAATACTCTGATAGTAAATGTATTGAAAACCTTTTTGTAATAACTTAAAGAAATTGGGATGTTTTTGAAAAGTTTAAATTGGCTTCAATTTTATGGGTGTTACATTACAATTACAATTTTCACATAGATTTTCCTACATTCTAGAATTCAAGATACAAAATGACCTAGCATGAATCCCTATTTATACATGAGGGATCAGACCTAAAAGCCTAATGGGCCAAGCCCATTAGCCCATAAGTAATAAATGGTGACAACCAATCATATTCCGCGATGCAGCATCTTCTGGAACATTCTTCCATGTTATAAAACTCATGAGTATCAGTAACGCACACGATGGACCACCTTGACCATAGTAGAGCATCATGATGCACAGGTGGCGCATCATGAATACTAATGGTCCAACATCCATTATGGTGGCACAACATGTCATATATATATATATATATATATGTGTATGTGTGTGTGTGTGTGAGAGAGAGAGAGAGAGAAGAACCAACTTCTGGGCATCCTTGAACGATCTTGAGCATCATATAGGACTTCATAGCATACTTTGCTCATCACGGATATCATGGCTCATCAAGGAACTAGAGTGGCCCATATTGTACCAAGATGGTGCAGCATCTGCAAGAATGCCACAACAGGCTTCAAGTGTGGTGCCAAAACTTCTAGGTTGGAGCAACATCACCATCTTGGCACAACAAGGACATGCTTGGTGCAACAAGGCTTCTTCATAGCATAAGAGTGACTCTCCATGGCACTAGAGCGATATGCTTGGCTCAAGAAGGAATGTCATTGGTGCAACAACATCCTTCTTGGCCCAACCCTTTATCAGATGGTGCAACAAGTTCCATTTTTGCTCCATATCACTCACAAATGGTCCAAACCCCTTCTAGATGCTCCAAAACCTGTTCTATATGATCCGTTCCTTTGGAACTTGATCTGTTACTTTGTCAGACGATCCATTCCCTTCTCAGATGATTCATTCCTTTATCACATGCTCCATAAACCCCAAGTGCTCCATTGAATTCAATTTCTCCATGATAATGCTTTAAATGCTCAAATCACATTTAATAAATCTCTACCGTGAGTTGAGCATCATTTGAACTCCACCTCGAACAAGAACTTCCTCTCCCATCCTACCATTCATCCCCGAAGGGACCTACCTCCTATGAAAATCAACTAACTCCATGCTAAGCTTGAACTTATCTGTGGGCAACGAATTTGATAACATGTCTGCTGGTTCACCTTGGTGTTACTCTTCTGAATTGAGAACCTATCTATTTCAAGAATGACACAAATGAAATTCAATCTGACATCAATATGCTTTGTCTTCTCATGATACAAAGGATTCTTTGTAAGACTCAACGCGCTTTGACTATCATAATATAATACGTGCTTCTCCACCTTCAGGCCAAGACTGTAAATAAGCCCATGTAACCATATCTCCTCCTTTATTCCTTCCATCATGGACATGTACTCGGATTCAATTGTAGACAAAGAAATGGTATGTTGTAACATTGACTTCCAACTGATGAAAAATCCGAAAAAAGTGAATATGTATCACGTATGTGACCTTCCTTGTCCTGAAGGTGAAATCTGGCATTTCTAAAAAGCAATCCAAGTCGCCAAGGTCTGGGAAACCAACTAGTTCTAATACTACAATCAAAGCTCAGTTCCCGTCCACTGCTTCAAGCAATTTTAAAGTTGTGTTTGAAATCAACTAGTTCTACTCCCCATCCTGTTCAAGTGTGCGTTTTTAGCCTATCGTCCCCTCCACAACCTTCAGGAAGTGCATCTGCACTTGATCGATGAATCAACGGTAGTGCTCACTAAGACCAAGTTTTTGGAAGCCATTAATTTTAAGGTTCCACCCAATACCAAGGTCTTCTCTCCAAGCATACAAGACATCATCACCACTCTGTACCAGATGGGTACAAGAAGAAGCTAAACGAGATCGGAGAATTAAATAAAAACCAGTTACCAACGATGTGGCAGTTTGTCTGCCATTTTTTCATCAGAAGCTTGTCCGGCAGAACCAGCAGCACGGATAACATGAGGATCAAGCTTCTCGAGCTTGTATGGAGCATATAAACTGGCAATGTAGTCAATTTTGGTCAAATCTTGTGGGATGACTTTCTTCAATACATCCTAAATGAGTCTCATCGACAAGAAGAAACTGAGCTTACCTTTTCTCGATTTTGGTATCTCTGCATCTCGGATCTTCACAAAGAGGAAAAGCTAGACATGGGTGACGAGACTACACTCTTCATCACATGCAACTTGAAAAGGTACACCCTTTCCAAAGATAATTTATTTTTGGACCTCATAGAAGACTACCTAGACACATATTGGAATCCATTGCACTCAATGATATAGATGTCATGGACCATATTGAGGCTACAGATGGTATTGACCCATACAATTCTTCCCCACCTCATCCCAGTCAATCTATCTCAGCCCCTACCGAAACCCAAGGTGCAACCAGTACACAAGCTCTTACCTCAATTTCGATCCTTCGTACCGAAGAACCAACTAATCAACCAAAAGCCAAGCATGTAAAGTAAATAGTATCTTCAAAGAAAGCCCCACAAAATATTCTCAATAAGGGAGAAGCTTCCTCAAAGAAGCACAAAACCAAAATCGTTGAATCTTCGGATGAAGCACCTCTTTCTCCCTCCAGAACTCAAGACATGCATGTCAACGTTGAAGAAGAATCGTATCATGACTTTGGAGATGTTTTTAGATGCAAGAAACTAAACTTACCCCTAGTCATGGCCAAATGTGTGACCGGACGAATACCGCAGTCTCTCAACAGACTTCGGTAGTCCTTGGAGCCCCCGCAAGCTTACTCGTTTCTACCCTCTCCGACTACTAAGACACAGAAAGTGTGTTTGTTTCATATGAAAGTGGAGACACACCCCCAGTTGAATCCCAATGGGATCCAATTGGTTTAAATCTCCTTAAGGTCTCCAAGGTAGGTTACCTTCACTTCTTTGAGCCTAAGGAGTTGTGCTCCATCCTTCTTTCAGTAACCCATACTCTACAAACACATGATCAACTGCAGGGCATTTCTTTCGCTCCTGCTAGAACCGAGCTGAGGCAACACTTGACTTCAGCTCAAGGAGACGGAGGAAGCTTGGGAAATCCTACTCCGCCACCATTACACACAAGTGGTTTAGGCATGGTGAGTACATTTGTGCCAGGATCCACGAACCCGAGGGTGTGGCAATGCGAACACAAGGATTTGATGGTTATTGTTTTGATGATTCCTGGACTCGATTTCAACCAATCACTAAGACCGAAATTAGGAAATATGAAGCTTTCCGCAAGGCTTTCTAGACACGCAAGGCTCAGAAAACGAAGCAACAACAGCAACGGGAACAACAAATTTATAGCGTAGCCAAATATTGGGCAGATGCATTCAATAATGCTAAGACTGCTCATGAGCTTTTAAAGATTCAAGAATGGATGTCCAGAATGGAAGCTACGGTCCAGCAAGCTCAAAATCTCCAAGATGGTGTTGCTCCATCTCAACCTCTCCCTACTATTGAAGTTCAAGGCTCAAACGAGGATGGAACCGCAATCTAGATAAGCTTAGTACCGATGTTTGGTCTAGATGACTTGGATGTTAATGAGATTGATCAACCGGTGTAGTCAAACGAGTTTATGATGATTTTTGATGAAGATGAATCGAGTGGTTCTCAACACTCCACATCAAAGCCAAAGTAGAATAAGAAGAAAAAGAAGTTGGCAGTGTCTAGGAAGGAATTTCTATCATTAAAATCAAAAGTCAACCAGATTCTAGCTGCAGTCACCATTCCTCAACCGCAACAATCAGACATTTTCAGTCCGCAGTGTCTAGCAGAACGTATGGAAAGGTTAGAAGCCAGAGAACGATTGGTTGTAGATAGAATATCACTGAAGGTGGAAATATGTATTCGAGCCCTTGACAATAATCGAACTGCGGTCATAAACAATTTCTCTCCTCTGCCGAAAATCTTATCAAGGAGGTAACCGCACTCAAAACAGAAATCAAGTCTTCTCTAGAATGTCAAGCCATTCATTCAAAGAACCTTGTACAAGAAACGCACAATGCACATGAATATGCTCTTACGATGCTACAAAAAGCCATTAATGGCCCGAGACATTCTCTCACAGCAAACTCGAGTGTTGATAAGATTTTGCGGTTAACCAAGGATATCTACAATTTTCTATTTAACACTGAAGTTCCTTCCAATGTTCAAATCTCAAACTTGATCAAGTCTTAATTTGACAAAACTTTCTCGAAGATTGATGACCTCAGACAGTGGTTTGAGGAGCAACAAATGGTTTCTTCATTAAAAGGGGGAAGTGAACACTCTAACCAACATCAATCTCCCCCAAGAATCTCACTGCTGGTCCTTCTGATCAAATGATAGTGACTCCACAACCATCCCCACAATAGAAAATGTTGGTTCACTCTCTACTTCATCATCAAACTCCTCCAACTATGGCTCTAAACAAACCTCCAACTCCGGTGTAATCTCATTATTCTCCTCCACCACAACAAAACTCCCCGCAACAAGAATTCCAACGTCAATCCCCTCGCCAAGAGACTCCTCCAAAGTTCAAGAATCTGGACCCATCAATGTCTTCCAAACACTCCAATGACTCTCTTGTAACTCAACAGAGGAAGGTAGACTAAAAAGCAACAAAATTTGTTGAATTAATCTGGAGAGAACATGGCTTCGACACAACTATGGATGAAACCCTGATCAATTCCTGGGTTAATCCTACATAAATATTGCTCAATAAAGATTATAGGCCAGTTCTAACCTATGTTGAACGACCTTCAGATGGATACTAGGATATCCTTATCTGTCCGATTGCAAGATTCTTCTCGGTCTTTGAACCTTTTAAACATAGTCTTCCTGATGACCAAAGGCTACCTCTCGAGTTTGAACGTTTGAACAGATTTCACGCCAAGCATGGATCTGATTTTAAGAGCATATGGTCTAATGATATACCATCTACAGTTAAAAGTTACAAGACAACGAAATTCATGAAGACAGACTTCATTTAGTACACTCTTACAAGAAGAGGCGACGACTACATTAGGACTCAAGCAGATTTTCCCTGCATGAATCCGGATGAAGTGTTTCTGATTGCTAGGGTGTTTCAAATCAATTCTGAGAAACATCTAAAGATGAAAATCACATATGAAAAAGCTTGTGAATATCTTAAGTCAACAGTTTGTAATCTTGCAAAGATTGATGCGGACATTCATCCGGTTCTTGCCCAAAAGTTCAATCTACCAGCTCATCAACCTGCACCTGTGTTGACCGAAGGATATCAAGAAAGATCCTTAGGAGCAACCAACTTCCCCGAAATTGGAGTTTGTAAAAAAGAGCCAACAATGATATCAAATACTTCATCCCAATCACCGCAATGCATCATCTTACCTGCAAACAACTTGAAGTCACCTTGGCTTCGGTTAAGAAGACTAAGCATACAACTGATGAAGTAACATATGAGCTTATAAGAAGGATCACTTGGTTAGGTGAAGTAAGGAGGTTTTGGTGGCTGTTGATCAAATTTATGAATCTCAATACATAATGTAGGTGAAGTTGAATAGGTCGCTTAGAGGGGAAATGTTAAGGCAAAGAAGTGACCCTCTTAAACTTGGAGAACCACAATCATCCTTTTTCTGCCGCAACTACTTTTGCTACCGCAACCTCTCACCGTAACATGTGCACCAAATTAAAGACTAAGTTACATCCAACTGACTTAGCGTGATAACTTTAGTTTATCCAATGGACCTTGCATGGCCATACTAGTCAGTAACTTTATTATTTGTTTATTACGGATGTAACTTTTTGAGACTCTATAAATAGATTTCTCATGTCTTGTATCAAATACACTCTACACCTCTCTCTCTCTCTCTCTCTCTCAACCCTTTACTCTTATCTCTTATCACTTCTCTACGATCTTTTAATGTTCTCTCTGAAATATAAAGATCTTTCTCATATATCTCTATCTTACTGATCATCATCGAAGATCCTCTTCACTTTAAACTGATCTCTCTTACTAACTCGTGTTTGAGTGCAAACTATGTTATGAATCAGGTTGGTGTATACTTGATATAACTTGTCCTTTACATTTCCTTTACTTTTCTGCACTTTTAATTCTGCAACTAACTATTTAACAATCTAACTTATTATTATTGTTGAGCTTTATATGATCCTTTGAGATTAACTTATTCCACAATTTTAATTGTGTACTAATGTTTGTTCAAGTGTTTCCCCCAAAGTTTTTCTCTCAACACGAAGATCCCATGGGTTGCTATTGGGTTTCATCTTGTCCAGTGATGCAAACTCCACCTTCTGGATAGCACAATGATCTTTCTTCCTTGCTTTACTTGTATCACCTCCTTCCTGGTTACCCATGGCAGATTCATCAAAGGTTACATCTCTACTCATGATAAATTTAGGAGTTCTTCCTTCTTCTACACACCACATTCCAAAACCATTTACTCCTGTTACATATCCTAGAAATATGCAATTTTTTGCCTTTGGCTCAAGTTTACCATCATTCACATGATCATATGCGGGGAATCCAAATATACATAAATCAGAATAGTCAGAGGGTTTACCAGACCATACCTCTTGAGGGGTCATCAAGTCTATTGTGACAACCCGAAATTTTCATTCGGACAAACTCTAAAGTCAATCACTTCAATTAAAAGTCAATTACATTTCAAATAATTGTTAGCCAATTTAAAAGTCCGCTTGAGTGTTTTTAGTGTTTATTCTTCAAACGAACGAAGGAAAGGAAGTACCGTCTCGGGTCTTGAAGCAGCAAACCCACCCAATGCACCCTAATAATGAGTTCACGGCCAAACTTTTAGAATTTGGTCCGTAAACTCCCATGTGGCCATGAACTTATGCCTTAGGCATGAGTTTACTCCCTAAACTCTTCATTTCTCACTTCCACCCTCAAGAACACTCCTCATTCTCTCTCAACTATCATCCCGTTCTTCACCTGATCTCCGAAAACGTACGTGTTTCTCGACTTGATTTGTTGTTATAACCTAACATCTAGTAGTTATACATCATTTCATCCATTCATTCTTGCTTTTCAACTTGATCTTCAAGTGTTCTTCAAAACACCAAAAACACCAAGAACACACACTAGTGTTCTTGGATCTTAAACACCAAATCAAGCTTCTATCTTGTAAGTACACTTGCCCTAGCTTCTTGTGTGCTTAATAAGAACTTGATAACACTTGAAAATCATCAAGAATCATAAGAACAAAATAGTTTACGGCCAAGGATGTTCTTAGGCCGTAAACCCCTCTTAATGTGGTTAAATGGACCTTAGTCGCTTCCTAAGCCTTGGATGCCAACCTTGATCCTTCCTAGAAGTGTTTAAGACCTTAAACAACAATCAAAACAAGTCCCCATGATATTTTACGACCGTAAACACATAAGGATATGGTCCTTTGGCTGTAAACTCCACAAAGTGGTCTTATTGTGCCACTAATACTTTCTTAAGGCTTGGAGTTGATCATTGGATGCTCAATCATGACTTGTAAGACCTCAAAACAAAAAATGGCACTTAGTACCATGAGTTTACGGCCATAAAATCATGGGGAAATGGTCATGGGCCGTAAAATCCATAAGGAGTGGTCCTTGGGCCATAAACTCTAATCCCTTGCCATACAACCCTTAGATGCAACCCTTTGGTACCTATAACACTTAAATTAAAGTGTTTCCATGTCCTAGGGTGTCTTAACTTGATTAATTAGTTGTTAATTGACTAACTAGATACATATATGTTTATTATATGTTAAATAGGACCATTGTGTGTGTTCAAGTCCTCACTTGACACCTAGCACCTTGTCTGACACTTCCGTACAAACCACTCACTACAGGTGAGTTCATACCCCTTAATTAACCTTTGCAATGTATTTAAATGCTTTTATGGGGGGATACAAGTTGAACCATGTTAGTTATTAGATCAATCACATGTGATTAATAACTAGCATACAAATGGATTTTTCATACTTTAAACTGTTTTACCAAACAAATGACTTCAAACTGTTTATCAAACTATTTTACATGTCAAACTCTTTATGAAATTCACTTTTGTATACTAAACCTTTCTCTTATAGTTTTCAAACATATATATTGTTAAAACTGTGTCTACTACATATATAGTTATATAAATAAGGTTTGAAGGACTTAGGAGAGATAACCCACTTTACTTCCTATCCTTGTTTGGTTGTGGACTTAAATTACCCGGTTGTTTATCCGAGTGTCGTTGAATCCTTACTTATATATTATGTATATATGTACAGATATAAAGACTTTTATCTCAATTCAGTACATTCAGTCATACAACAAGTCTACTGATAAACTATAATAGGTATAGTTTAGGGTTATACTACTTACTACTTCTAGTTCAATGAAGCATACAAGAGTTAGTTCATTCATGAGTCATTACTTATTACTATGAGAACACATACAACTATACTAGGATGAGAACATATACAACTATACTAGGGTGAGAACATATACAATTATATTATGATGAGAACATATACAAGTATACTATGATGAGAAACAATACATTCATTAAATAAATACATACATTACATATACAAGTATACTATAACATAAATGTGATCCACTGTATCGGAGCATGCCTTCATTGTCATGGCCCGAGTTGTAACAAGAATCTCCTGGAGGGAGAACGTGAGTTTGCGTATAGATCTATATTGGATTGACTATCCTGCACCTTACTGCTAGCTACAGTGTGACCGGCAGGTCTTCGGGTGCAAAACATCATACCTTTTAACGACTTACATTGTTGTGTTTTCCAGTCGATAGTATGGTACAATTAATCACATAATACCTTGATATAAATCTGGTTTAAGTTAGTTAGTACAGCAGTAGTTCCTATAATACAACACTACAGTACTACATTAATCTACCCGTTACATTTATTTGGTGATCACTTCACCTAAACATTAATGTACAAACTATATTTTGATAATGATAGTTACACTTGGGAAAGTTACACACTTTTACAAGAAGAAAACGTACAAAATAGTTGTGCCTTGGTAGAAGGCTACTTTTAGTAGAAAATATAGGATTTTCCAAGGAGTTACAAACTTTTACAAACACTTACAACATTCACATACTTTTACTACAAACGTTTATAAACTCATACATCAAACATTGTTTCAAACATTTTGATACCAACATAGACACTAAATACTTATGAACTCAGCAGCTTTAATGCTGATAAACTCTTTCAAAATAACTTGTATTCTCATGTCATCAGTAGACAGGTACCGATGCCAGCTTTTGAGAAGATGGAGCGCATACAAGACTCCTCTTATATTTTGATTCATATTTTGGTGTCTTGTATACTACAGAACACACTTGTATTAAAATTATATATTTAATGCAATGGATGATGTTACTATTATATTGTGTTGTGATACTTTACATGACGTCCGCCGCCCCAAAACGTTTTTGCCATTCTCGGTTTTGGGGTGTGACAAATTGGTATCAGAGAATTGTTTATAGTGAATTGAGTATATCAACCCATAAAATATATATACTAACTATAAACCCCTGAAGTCGTATAGCCTGATCAACTATGCTGGTCCGAGGAGTGATTGGCATATACCCTAGATTGGTTGTGATATGGAAACAAGTCTAAAAACTTACCAACACTACTACAATGAAAGCACTAGAACAGAACATATGTTTAAAATACTATAGGAGTATTTTGTGTTACTATAATCACTTATCTAAGAACTAAAAAGGTCTCTATCAAGTAGGTCAATAGTACGCTAAGGTTATATGAATTCAGGTGTTATAGACTCAGAATTTGTGATCTTTGCTTCACTTCCTGTCTTTGTTTTGTTGTGGATTTGGAGTTAGGGTCACTTATTCGAAGGTCTATCCTACTGTGATTTCATATAACTGGTATACACTACACAAGTATTGACATAACTGATAAAGATCATCTTATAATTATCTTAGGTAGTACGTCTATTTATATAAGATTTTTATACCCCATTTCTCGCATAGATATCATGATTGGATTCCATCATTATGGCGACCCGTACTTTCCACCCCACGGCAATGTTGGATGGCTTGAAGTAGAGTCCGATGATGAGCATCAAATCCCTTTGGATGATCATCACGCAGAATGCTTCTCGAATGGATCTCACTTCGAGCCAAAAGTCAACAACCTACCCCAAGTAGGTCAAGCACTCAAGCCCCACTTAACAACCCCCGACCAGCGTTTCAGGGTCCCACACCCTTGTGAGCAACAAACTTGAATCTCTGAAGCAACGAGCAAGGTCAGCCCTTACCCTACAACGGGAACCGAAGCTTCTATAACATAAGCGAGGGTGGCTCGGATGATCGAGCCCTAACCATCATGTTCCATAGGATTGCTCAGAATATGGAGCAAGGTCGGGTTGCCATCGGATGAGTAGTAGAGATTGATGCCAACACTGGTGTCAACACGGTCTGCATTCAGCATCTTGAAGAGGCGATGGAAAGAACCAGAAGGATTAATGAAACTCTGCAACAACAACTAGGTGCCTCCCGAGCCGAAGTCATAGAACTTCAAGTTCGCCAGAGGGCTCATGAACGACACCTCCAAGAAGTGGTTCGTTAGATGGAGGAACTTAGGGTTCGCCCGAGGAATTCCCATCGGTGTTAGAAGATGTCTAGCACATCTTTATTTTGATTAAGGAATAGCCTTTCGTATATGTGCCCTATGAAGCACTTGTTTGTAAAATATTCCGATCTTTCAGTACAATATCTAGTCTTCTAAGTTGTCACACATTTTCCTTCATATGGTTTGATCTAAGACCTACTGTTAGGTCATTTTTCCCGAACTCATTTACATCAGTAATACCAGTAATATTGATAGTTATCTAATCTGTTGGAAAAATCTATACTCTTGTGTTCCCTACTCTTCTACTATACCACTATTTCAAAACATACACTCATTCAACTATTGGACTATGGCGATTTAGCCCATGGAACACTCACTTTATGCTTACAATTGACTCTAACTATTCCATTCATCTTTATAAACTTATAGTTGAACGATGCCACCTCGCAAATCAACAAGGCATAATCCTCCACCTCCTCCACCACCACCTACATCGATAATCGATACGACAACTCTGAATGCTGCAGTAGCTGCGGCAGTGGCAACTGCCATGGCTCAGTATCACTCCACCAGTGCCAACGGAGGAGGAATGTCGTTTCAATCTACTCAAGGTGAAATTCGTGTGCGCTCGAGAGAGTGCTCCTACAAGGACTTCACTAACTTCAAGCCAAAGTTCTTCAAAGGGATTGGCAGAGTCATTGCCCTCTTGCAATGGTTTGAGAAAACGGAGTCAATATTTGAGATTTGCTCCTGCCCTGCCGCGAGCAAAGTTAAATTTGTTTCATGTACCTTCGAAGAGAGAGCTCTGACATGGTGGAATGGCCATGTAAAGTCACTAACTCTCGTAGTGGCTAATGACATGGGCTGGGAAAATTTGAAAGACCTCATGACTGAGGAGTACTGCCCAAGGGGCGAAATCCAGAAGTTGGAAAAGGAGCTGTGGAACCTAACCATGAGGGGTTCTAGCATAGTCGCATATACCGCCAGATTCAGTGAACTCGTGGCCCTCTGTCCCAACATGGTTCCCACCGAAGGGAAAAAGATCGAAAGGTACATTTGGGGGTTGGTGCCTCCGTATCAGGGAAATGTCTTAGCTTCACACCTTGCTACCTTAGACAGTGCCAAATGATTGGCACAGCGACTCATCGATCATGGAGTCCAATCCCCATCATCAACAACAACCCTGGCTATCTCAGAACCCTCCAAACCTGCTAATAGTAAGCAGAAGTTCTGGGATGACAAGAAGAAACAACGAGCTGCTAAAAAGCAGAGAGTCGTGGCGGTTCATGCTGTGATCGAACCTACCGATGCTACTCCAATAAGGCAGTATGCTGGAAGTTTGCCAAAGTGCAACAAATGTAAATTCCACCACAACGGACCCTACCGTGAAATGCAGTGCTCTAACTACAACAAGAAAGGACACGTTGTTTGTTTCTACAAATCTCCGGTAATGCCGATCACCCAAGTTGCCAGCACTGGTGTGGGCCAGGATTGATACGGATGTGGTGAAGTGGGCCACTACAAAACGGACTACCCCAAAGCAAGAAATGTCAGTGGAGCGGGAAGAGTTCTGGTTATAGGCCATGGGGAATTAGTTGCTGGCCGTACGGTGGTGACTGGTACGTTACTCCTCGATAACTCTTATGCATGCATACTGTTTGATAGTGGAGTGGAGAGAAGCTTCGTAAATCATAAATTTTCTCGCCTACTTAAACAAAAACCACGCACACTTAAGGAACCATTCATTATAGAAATGGATAATGGGAAAACTGAGAGCACTAATAGCATATACATAGGATGTACCCTAACTCTATATAACCATTCATTTCCAATCGACCTCATGCCGGTCTCGATTAAAAGCTTTGACATCATCATCGACATGGATTGGTTGAGTCTTCATCGTGCCGACATCATGTGCTACGAGAAAGCAGTCGGTCTAAACCTCCTGGCTAACGAAACTCTCATCATCTACGACGATAAACCTGACACGAGTCTTCGTATCATCTCAAGTATTCAAGCACATAAGTATCTATGTAAGGAATATCGTGCATTCCTTGCTCACATTGTCGATACGAGCCTAGAAACGAAAGAACTAAAGAACATCCCGGTGTGAGGGACTTTCCCAACATCTTTCCTAAAGAACTCCTAGGATTACCTCCGCAACGACAAGTCGAGTTTAGAATCGACTTAGTCCTAGGAGCTAGCCCATTAGCCAAATCGCCCTACCGATTAGCACCAGCAGAGATGTAGGAACTATCTGGTCAACTTAACGAACTGCTCAGCAAGGGCTTTATAAGACCAATCTTCTCACCCTCGGGAGCACCGGTCTTGTTCGTTAAGAAGAAAAACAGATCATTCCATATATGTATCGACTACAGAGAACTCAACAAACTGACGGTCAAAAATCGTTACCCTCTACCTTGCATAGACGATTTATTTGATCAATTACAAGGGGCGAGTTACTTTTCCAATATTGATCTAAGATCTGGAAATCACCAGTTACGAGTGCTAGAGGGGGATGTTCCAAAGACAGCCTTCCGAACTCGTTACGTACACCACGAGTTCGTGGTGATGCCATTCGGATTGACCAATGCACCTGCAGTGTTCATGGACTTGATGAATAGAGTATGTCGTCCTTACTAGGATCAGTTCATCATTATCTTTATTGACGACATCCTGATCTACTCTCGAAGTAAGGAAGAGCATGGCGACCACCTACAACAAGTTCTAGGAACTTTACGAATGGAGAATGTCTATGTGAAGTTCTCTAAATGTGAATTTTGGATCCGAAGAGTCGAATTATTAGGACACGTGGTTAGCGAAGAGGGAATCCACATGGACCCATCCAAAATTAAGGCCATTGAGAACTGGTCAGCACCGAAGACGCCTACAGAAATTCATCAATTTCTAGGTCTGGCTGGCTACTACCGCACGTTCATACAGAACTTCTCCCGGATTAAGAAACCTCTTTCTATACTGACACAGAAAGGAGTGGCCTTTGACTGGGAAGAGAAACAAGAAAAAGTGTTTCAAACTCTGAAGCGAGCCTTATGCACCGCACCGATACTATCCCTCCCCAAAGGGATAGAAGACTTCATTGTATACTGCGATGCATCCAACCAAGGACTCGGTTGTGCCTATGCCTCGAGATAGCTGAAGACACACGAAGTTAACTACACCACACATGATCTTGAGCTGGGGGCAGTTGTGCTTGCCCTAAAGATCTAGAGGCATTACCTGTATGGCATGAAAAGCACCATCTTTACAGACCACAAGAGTTTACAACACCTATTCGATCTGAAGGAGTTCAACATGAGACAACGACGGTGGGTCGAGCTACTCAATGACTACGAATGCGAAATTCGTTATCATCCGGGTAAAGCCAACGTAGTAGCAGACGCCCTAAGTCGGAAAGAATATTATGGTCGAAGGGTCAAATCATTGACAATGACTATCCATTCACACTTGTCTACACAAATTCCGGAGGCTCAACTTGAAGCCTTGAAACAAGAAAACGTGGTGGGTGAATCCCTTAGAGGAATGGATAAGAACTTGAAGACAAGGGTGGTGGAGCCTTATATTTCATGGACCGGATCTAGACACCGAAACACGGTGACTTCTGAGACTTGTTCATGACTGAAGCACACAACACTCGGTATTCTGTTCACCCAGGTTCAGATAAGATGTATCTGGATCTTAAACAGTTATACTAGTGGCCTAAACTTAAAGCAGAGATTGCTACCTTCGTGAGTAAATGCCTTACTTGCGCAAAGGTTAAGGTCGAATACCAGAAACCCTCCAGTTTGCTGCTACAACTAGAGATACCAGAATGGAAGTAGGGAGCGGATCACTATGGATTTCATAACCAAGTTGCCCAAGAAAACAGGTAGACTTGATACCATATGGGTCATCGTTGATAGATTAACCAAGTCTGCACACTTCCTACCTATCAAAGAAACTGACAAGATGGAGAAGCTTACGAGAACATACATTAGGGAAATCATACGACTGCATGGTGTTCCTATATCCATTATCTCCGATAGAGATAGTAGGTTCACTACGAGGTTCTGGCAGGCCCTACAAAGTTCCTTATGAACGAGGCTGGACATGAGTACAACCTACCATCCTCAGACCGACGGACAAAGTGAGAGAACCATCCAAACACTGGAAGATATGTTGAGAGCCTGTGTGATCGACTTTGGAAAGGCATGGGATGCTCACTTACCCCTTGTCGAATTTTCCTACAATAACAGTTATCACATGAGCATCAAGGCTGAGGTGGGTGACACCCAGTTAGCTAAAGGACAAGTACCTGTCAGCACTCTCACAGGTCCAAAAATCATTCGGGAAACGACAAAGAAGATCGTTCAGATTTATGAACGATTGAAAGCCTCTAGAGATCGACAGAAGAACTACACCGACAAACGCAGGAAACCTTTGGAATTCCAGGTGGAAGATCGCGTTCTTTTGAAAGTCTCACCCTAGAAGGGCTTGATACGCTTCGGAAAGTGTGGGAAGCTCAATCCAAGATACATAGGTCCTTTCGAGATTCTTGCCTACATTCCACGTTTCTAACTTGAAAAGTGTCTGTTCAACGAGACTCTTGTAATCCCACTTGACGAGATCAAAATCAACGAGAGCCTCAACTTCGTGGAAGAATGTGTAGAGTTCATGGACCGTGAGGTCAAGCAGACGAAACAAAGCCGTATCCCGATTGTGAAGGTTCACTGGAACGCCAAGCGAGGACCGGAATTCACATGGGAGTGTGAGGATCAAATGAAATTGAAATATCCTTATCTATTCGCTTAGTTATTTGTAACTATTTTATTTGCTTAAACTCTAATTTCGGGACGAAATTCCCTTTAACGGGGGGATGATGTAACAACCCAAACTCTTGCCTTAGGCCTTAGGCATGAGTTTACTCCCCAAACTCTTCATTTCTCACTTCCACCCTCAAGAACACTCCCCATTCTCTCTCAACTATCATCCCATTCTTCACCTGATCTCCCGAAAACGTAAGTGTTTCTCGACTTGATTTGTTGTTATAACCTAACATCTAGTAGTTATACATCATTTCATCCATTCATTCTTGCTTTTCAACTAGATCTTCAAGTGTTCTTCAATACACCAAGAACACCAAGAACACAAACTAGTGTTCATGGACCTTAAACACCAAATCAAGCTTCTATCTTATAAGTACACTTGCCCTAGCTTCTTGTGTGCTTAATAAGAACTTGATAACACTTGAAAATCATCAAGAATCATAAGAACAAAAGCGTTTACGGCCAAGGATGTTCTTAGGCCGTAAACCCCTCTTAAGGTGGTTAAATGGACCTTACTCCCTTCCTAAGCGTTGGATGCCAACCTTGATCCTTCCTAGATGTGTTTAAGACCTTAGACAATAATAAAAGCAAGTCCCCATGAGATTTTATGGCTGTAAACACATAAGGATATGGTCCTTTGGCCATAAACTCCACAAAGTGGTCTTATTGTGCCCCTAATGCTTTCCTAAGGCTTGGACTTGATCATTGGATGCTCAATCATGACTTGTAAGACCTCAAAACACAAAATGGAACTTAGTACCATGAGTTTACGGCCATAAACTCATGGGGAAATGGTCATGGTCCGTAAACTCCATAAGGAGTGGTCCTTAGGCCATAAACTCCAATGTTATGCCATACAACCCTTAGATGCAACCCTTTGGTACCTATAACACTTAAATCAAAGTGTTTCCATGTCCTAGGGTGTCTTAACTTGATTAATTAGTTGTTAATTGACTAATTAGATACATATATGTTTATTATATGTTAACTAGGACCATTGTGTGTGTTCAAGTCCTCACTTGACACCTAGCACCTTATCTGACACTTCCGTACAAACCACTCACTACAGGTGAGTTTATACCCCTTAATTAACCTTTGAAATGTTTTTGAATATTTTTAAATGCTTTTATGGGGGGATACAAGTTGAACCATGTTAGTTATTAGATCAATCACATGTGATTAATAACTAGCATACAAATGGATTTATCATACTTTAAACTGTTTTACTAAACAAACGACTTCAAACTGTTTATCAAACTATTTTACATGTCAAACTCTTTATGAAATTCACTTTTGTATACTAAACCTTTCTCTTACAGTTTTCAAACATATATATTGTTAAAACCGTGTCTACTACATATATAGTTATATAAATAAGGTTTGAAGGACTTATGAGAGATAATCCACTTTACTTCCTGTCCTTGTTTGGTTGTGGACTTAAAGTACCCGGTCGTTTGTCCGTGTGTTGTTGAATCCTTACTTATATATTATGTATATATGTACAAATATAAAGACTTTTATCTCAGTTCAGTACATTTAGTCATACAACAAGTCTACTGATAAACTATAATAGGTATAGTTTAGGGTTATACTACTTACTACTTCTAGTTCAATGAAGCATACAAGAGTCAGTTTATTCATGAGTCATTACTTATTACTATGAGAACATATACAACTATACTAGGATGAGAACATATACAACTATACTAGGGTGAGAACATATACAACTATACTATGATGAGAACATATACAACTATACTATGATGAGAAACAATACATTCATTACACAAGTACATACATTACATATACAAGTATACTATAACATAAATGTGATCCACTATATTAGAGCATGCCTTCATTGTCATGGCCCGAGTTGTAACAAGAATATCCTGGAGGGAGAACGTGAGTTTGCGTATAGATCTATATTGGATTGACTATCCTACACCTTACTGCTAGCTACAGTGGGACCGGCGGGTCTTCGGGTGCAAAACATCATACCTTTTGACGAGTTACATTCTTGTGTTTTCCAGTCGATAGTATGGTACAATTAATCACATAATACCTTGATATAAATCCGATTTAAGTTAGTTAGTACAGCAGTAGTTCCTATAATACAACACTACCGTACTACATTAATCTACCTATTACATTTATTTGGTGATCACTTCACCTAAACATTTATGTACAAACTATATTTTGATAATGATAGTTACACTTGGGAAAATTACACACTTTTACAAGAAACAAACGTACAAAATAGTTGTGCCTTGGTAGAAGGCTACTTTTAGTAGAAAATATAGGATTTTCTAGGAGTTACAAACTTTTACAAACACTTACAACATTCACATACTTTTACTACAAACGTTTACAAACTCGTACATCAAACAATGTTTCAAACATTTTGATACAAACATAGACACTAAATACTTATGAACTCACCAGCTTTAATGTTGATAAACTCTTTCAAAATAACTTGTATTCTCAGGTCATCAGTAGACAGGTACCGATGCTGGCTTTTGAGAAGATGTAGCGCATACAAGATTCCTCTTATATTTTGATTCATATTTTGGTGTCTTATATACTACAGAACACACTTGTATTAAAATTATATATTTAATTCAATGGATGATGTTGTTTACTTGTTTACTATTATACTGTGTTGTGATACTTTACATGACATCCTCCGCCCCAGAACGTTTCCGCCGTTCTCAGTTTTGGGGTGTGACATCTATTGTAGTTGATGGTGATCTATTCACCAGATAGCAAGCAGTGTTACCTGCTTCCTCTCATAATTGTTTAGATAATTTAGAAAATATTTGCATGCACCTTACACACTGCATGAGTGTTTGGTTCATCCATCCTGCCACTCCATTTTTTTGTGGTGTGTGTCATGAAGTGCGGTGCCTCACAATACTTTCTACCTTGTAGAAATTAACAAAATCAAGCATTACATCACTCCAACACATTGTCATTCCTCAAAGTCTTGACCTATTATCCAGTCCTTTTCTCAACCATGGTCCTTGAAATTCCTCAACACCTTATCTTTGGTCTTCAAATAATACAACCAAACCTTCCTTAAATTATCATCAATGAACGTCACAAAGTATGAGCATCCTCCTTGAGACTTCACTAATGCAGGACCCCATGATATGAGTGAGCATACTCCAGGATTTACTTGCTTGTGTGTTGATCGGTACCAAACTTTACTTTTTGATTATTTTCCTTGACGTAAGGTTCACAAAACTTTATCTTTCCAGTAGCCTCTCTACCAATCAGCCCCTATTTACTTAGAACTGGCATGCCCTTCTCACTCATGTGTCCCAACCTATAATGCTACAACTCCGTCTTGTCATAACCTTCATTCAAGGATCGGGAGATAGCCACTGTTCCCATAACCGTAGTCCCTTCTAGGATATAGATCCCTCCTCAATTCATTATCCCTCTCATTATAACCAGAGAACCTTTGGTCATTTGACCTATTAACCTTCACCAACGTACCTTATCCCATTCTTAGCCAATGTGCCAAGAGAAATTTAATTCTTCTAAAGTTATGGAACATACCAACAATCCAACTTCTTGACCATGCCATCATGCATCTTGATACGTACCATGTCACTACCTTTGATACTGCTCACTCAATCATCACCCATCTTGATTATGCCATTCCACTCTTTGAAGAAGTCAAACTAGTCACGATTATACGTCATGTGATAGGATGCTCCAGAATTCAAGACCCAAGCATCAACAGAACTTGATGTACTAACAGTCAATACATCACCATCGTCCCCTTCATCAAAACTTTTTTGAACCACAACAGCAGTGCTATTGCTTCTTGATTCATTCTTGAACTTCCCATTATTCAGTTGTGGACAATTTTTCTTAAAGTGTTCCTTCTCCTCATAGTTATAACATTTTGTGTTCGGTGAACCTTTAGACGTTGATTTTGAACGTGATCTCCCTCTGTTTCCCTGGTTTTTGTATTCTGTCCTTCCTCTCCTTGCGAACAAACCGAAACTAGACACCTCCTCTCCAACTAAAACTTTTTTTTTTCAGTTCCTTGGACATTAGATAGTCCTTCACATCATTCACAGCTATTGTTGTCCTACCATATAGCATGGTATCAATGAAATTCTCATATGAGTTCGGAAGAGAACATAAGAGAATAAGCACTTGATCTTTATCTTCAGTCTTCACATCAACCCTTTGTAGATCCAGGTGATGCGATTGAAGTTATCCAAATGATCTTTCACTTGGGTGCTTTCATACATTCTAAGAGTGTATAACCTTTGCTTCTGATACAACCTATTCGTCAGCGAGTTGCTATGGTACTTTTCATAAAGTTTATACTAGAGCCTAGAATCAGTTGTTTGATCCATAGCCACCCTTAGTACTTCATCCATTAAGATTAATAGGCTGACACTACGTGCCTTCGCCAGAATTTCCACCTTCTTTTTAGCCGACATGTCCTTTGGAAAATTTGCATCTCCTTATAGTTCCACTACACATCCTTGTTGAACCAGAAGAGCCCTCGTCTTCACCTTCTACAAAGTGAAGTCATTTTAACCACTGAACTTCTCCAAATCAAACTTGTGAGTATACATCTTATACAAACTGCAACTTTGATACCACTTGTTAGGAAGTAAAGCGGATAAAAAGAAAAACAACAAACGCACAAGACACAATATTTATGTGGTTCGGTCAAGATGGCCTATTTCTAAGGGCAGGAGGGGAGTATTATTTGTTTCAAAACTCTCAAACAAAGGTTACAAGTAAAAATTTCATAGAGATTCACCTAAAACTCTATAATTCAAGATACAAAATAACCTAGCATGCATCCTTATTTATACTTGAGGGATCAGACCTAAATCCCTAATGGGATAAGGATATTGTCCCATAGGCACATGAATGGTGATAACCAATCATATTCCGCCATACACCATCTTATGGGGCATTCTTCCATGTCATACAACTCATGAATATCAGCAACGCACATGATGGATCACCTAGACCATAGTAGAGCATCATGATGCAAAAGTGACACATCATGAACACAAATGGTCCAACATCCATCATGGCAGAGCAACATGATGTATATCTTTGAGCAACACTAACTTCTGAGCATCCTTGAATGATCTTGAGCATCATAGAAGGACTTCATAGCATACTTTGATCATCAGGGATACCATGGCTAATCAAGAAACTAGAATGGCCCATGTTGCATCATGATGGTGCAACATATGCAAGGATGGCGCAACAGGATTCAAGTGTGGCACAAGAACTTCTAGGTTGGAGCAACATCACCATCTTGGCACAACAAAGACATGCTTGGTGCAACAAGAAACTACTTGGCTCAACAAGGCTTCTTCATGGCGCAAAAGGGACTCTCCATGGCATAAGAGGGATGTGCTTGGTGCAAGAAGGAATGTCATTGGCACAAAAACATCCTTTTTGCCCCAACCCTTTATTAGATGGCATAACAAGTTCCCTTGTTGCTCCATATCACTCCCAAGTGCTCCAAACCCCTTCCAGATTCCAAACCACATTCTATATGATATGTTCCTTTGGAATTTGTTCGAACCTTTGTTAGACGATCCATTCCCTTCTCAGATGATTTGTTCATTTGTCACATGCTCCATGAACCCCAAGTTCTCCAATGAGTTCCTAGTGCTCCATTGACTTCAATTGCTCCATGAGTACGCTCCAAATGCTTAAGTCGCGTTTAACAGTATCCTTAGCCCTAATCTAGCATGCAATTCATATCTTAGGCATACTAATCATATCAAATATATTTGAGTATTTTGGGAATCACTTACTTGAGTTTGGCAGATTTCATGCATCGCACCCCTTTTTATTTAGTAGAAATATTTTTAGAATTTAAAATTTTCTTTTGAAAAGATTATCATTTCCTCAGTTTGAGTTCTGACACACCCGAGAGTATCTGAATCCCTCAAACCAAGACTCTAATACCAACTTGTAACATCCCAAAATAGTTGTAACACCGTAAATTTCAAGGCAAAATTTTCATTTTAATATTAAAACACTTGTTAAAAAAATCTCGTTCATAATTGAATTACAAAGCATAGTTTCATTTTCACTTGAATAGAAAACCAGGATCCTCCAAAATTTGACTCTTTCTCTGGTGTGTACAATCGAGCCGGTGCCATCCCGTGTTACTGAAAGAACCTGAAAACAACATAACACAAAACACTGTAAGCACGAAGCTTAGTGAGTTCCCCAATATACAACTTACGCATACACGCCTTTCCAGGCCCTGACCTTCCGTTCCACTACACAACGCCTTCCGGCCCATGAGATAATCGCCTTCCGGACCATAACTTATTGCCTTCCGGCCCATAGCACATTGCCTTCCGGCCCATAACGTATTGCCTTCCGGCCCATATAAACATACACAACACGCATAATAATTAACCTGCCACATATAGCTCATATACCACACAACATATCCGATCTTCCGGTCACATAACATATTGCCTTCCGGCCCATAACATATTACCTTCCGGCCCATAAACATACATAGCACATAATACACTTAACTTACCACATATAGTACATATATCATATTTCATATCCGACCTTCCGGTCACATAACATATTGCCTTCCGGCCCATGTAAACATGCATAGCACGCATAGCAATTATCTTACCATTTATAGCACGTATAACACATATCATATCCGACCTTCCGATCACACAGTCAAACCCTTCCGGGTACAGTATAGTGAGAAGACTCACCTTGCGGATACTGAAAGTTAGCAACTCCTGAAATCCCTCGTACTTGGTCCGCCGAGCTACAAGCTCCCTATAACATCATATATCTCTTATTAATACTTTTATCTTCCACGTTAACTGACCCTAAGAAATCACACATGGGTCAACTCTGGTCAACGGTCCACGGTCAACTCGACCGGACTCGGCTAGTACTCTGGTGACTCGGCGAGTCTAGTCGTCCTCCAATCCTCTAAGGTTTCCCTTCTACTCGTCGACTATCCTCCTTGACCCGTCGAGTTACTCCTGGAAGAATCGCGGGGCCACCCCGACTCCACTCGCCGAGCGGAGGAACAACTCGACGAGTCCCAGATATTCTTCAAGCTACTCGCCGAGTCTGCTCATCTGACTCGGCGAGTCCATGCCATGAAGCCTCTCAAACTGCTTCCTAAGGTCAGAACTGCTCCGACCCTTCATAGGTCTGGCCCTCCTAGACTGGTCCATCACGTAAGGTCTTCATTTAGGTGCTCATGCTACACCCCGAGACTTATAATTCACATGTTGACCTAAGGCATAAGGATTTCAATCCAAAACCTTCACCAATTCCTGAAATGCACAGACATGGGATATTCTGGACCTCCAAGGGTCCTAATACAGGGTTACAATCGTTTGGGGAACAAGGGTAACATTCAATCTATCCATAAAAGGGTTCCATAAACCCTAATCCTCTAAATACATCACCATAGCAGAGTATACACGAATTCTTACCTAGATAATGTGCTCTCTGTGTCCCCAATCCTCAGAATGTGACCCCCTTGCTGTTCCTTTAGCCAAGCCCTTCTCTTCTTTGCACAACAACTCCTTCAAAATCACCAATGGCCCTTAGCTTTGCTCCAGGTGCACACAATCGGTTTAGGGTTCCTCCCAGAAGACTAAAACGAACAATGACGGCCAATAAGTCCCCTTTATACGTCCCAAATCTAAACGGCTAGGGTTTTTGCTAAACAGCGCAGACTCGCCAAGTCCCTATCTGACTCGTCGAGTCCAGTCGCGAACCCGCGACCAGGTCTGCGATCCTACTCGGCGAGTCTGGCTCCAACTCGCCGAGTCCCCCCTTAAAGCACCCCATAAATATAATTTCAACAATACTTGAGATTCCGGGCTGTTACAATAGTGATAATTTTTTTCATTAAAAAAACAATAGTTTCATTTACTAAATATCTTCAAGACAATCACCAAGTACAATATCAAAATATCAAAAAGTGTGGAAATGTTGTGCAATCATGCCAGGCCCTTCCCTTTTGAGTAAGAAGTACCTGAAACCATAAAAATAAACTATAAGCACAAGGATTATTGAGTTTTCCCAAAATACCACATGCCAAACATACAACTGGACCTAGTCCTGGGGCGTATTCCAGCCTAATACACAAATATGGGCTTATCCCTAGGGGCTATCCTTAGGGTTTCTTCCAACCCATCATATTCAAACCAAATCATACATACATGTAAGAGTCACATGATAACTAGCATTCTATATAACAACATAGTGGGCCAACATTGGTACCTTCGACCTACAAGCATAGTGAGAAGACACCTATAATTGAAGAAAAATGAATCACACAATCGAGTTGCTATTATCATGACTCTTCACACTAATCAAAACCAAAAAACATCCCTAATTAAAAATCAGGGTTTAACCCATAATTAATGGTCCAAACCATATTTATTTTACCAAGGGAAAAAGACCTTTTTTCCCTTTCCAAGCATGACCCAAAATACAAGGCCCAAAGTCCTTAACAACCTAAGGTCCAAAGCCCATAACAACCCAAGGCCCAAAAATGGCCCAAGTGGATTTTCTGGTAATAAGCCCAATGTACTACTTATTACACCCAACATACAACCTTTACTTTGAAGGATTACAAGGCACCAACCCAATATACCCAACGTACTCATGGTTACGCCTAACGTACCCTTTAGATGTCAAATTTTTGTAATAAGGTCTTAATACCTTAAAACTTAACGTCCAAACTTCAAAACTAAACCTAATAAATGTCTAAAGTCATAAATTCACAAACTTTATGCCTTTTCATGGCTACAAGAAGACCAATATCAAAACCCTAAGTCATATAACCATCTAAAACTCCATAACTTTTGCATGGATGAATATCAAGGACCAAGCTTGGATTTTTATGACACGAAACACTCTAAAGTGCCTGAAAGGACAAATAAAAAGCTCTGGAGTATTCCATACTCACAAAGATCAAGGTTTTGGGACAAAATTAACATAAATCTAACCTCAAATAAGTTATATCAAAGAAATCATCAAGATTTAAACTTTATACCTCCTGAAGATGCACAAAGATGAGAAGAATATGGATCTAAAAACTTGAGAGCAACACCCCACAAATATAAAGATTTCCTTCACAACCAAGAACACCAAAATATCACCAAAAAGCTTCAAATCTTGCACAAAAGGATTAGGGTTTCGAGATGAGGGATAAGAGGGATGGAGGATAGAGGTAAGGAAGGGTTTGAGTCCATAAAGTTCTTTAAAGTGTGTCCAAACCCTATAAATTAGGGTTTTCCCTCTGCATGAGTACACCCAACATACATGAGGAATCCATATTCCATCATTAATGACGACCTTGCAATCTGATAAAGGATCAAGCTAAAAGTAAAAATACCCAGAACACTGGCGTTACATCCAACATCTCAGATTAGGTCCTTTCCGTGGTGTTGATGGATAAAGTTCCAACTTTATCCATTATGACACCTCAATAAATCAAGATCCCAAACCCTAATTCCTTAACGGTGACTAAATGCATAAAAATGTAATCTTGGTCATTAGATCCCTTCCATGCATGAACTATGATCTCTTAATGAGTTAAGAAGCTTGGTTTTTGTTATTGAGCTCTTAATAGCCATGCAAGATCATAAAGTTTGAAACTTTATGATTAAGGACATCATTTGAGGAATACATCTGGGTTTTGGACAAGAGAGCTTAAGGGTTTAAGCTCTTAATAGAAGGTTAGGGTGTCAACGCGTATGTTGGGTGTACCAAATAGTACGATGTACGCCTGTGTGTACATGGTCAAACCCTCGTTTTTTGTCAGTGTGTTGTACGCCATGCGTACAAGCTAAGTACGCCCAACATACTCAGCTAAGTTGACCTAATTGGATCAGTTGAATTTTGACTTTAACCAGGATTTTGACTAAGTTGACCTAGGGGTATTTTGGGTATTTTATGATTTAGTCTGAGTTTTAGTCACTGTTATTTGTAAAGGTGACTGATAGATTTGGTATTCCGAGCAGCGTGTTCTTACATCCTTTTCATCTATCTGTGAGGTGAGTCTCCTTACTGTATCCATGGGTCTAAGGCACTAATGCCAGCCTATTAGTCTGTTATGTAGTATGCTAGTTGTTATGTGATTGTTACATATATGTGTGTATGATCGGGATGAAATAAACCCTAATGCGGAGCCCATTATTGTATGATCGAGTTGAAATAAACCCCAAGGAGGGGCCCATTTTAGTATGGTTGAGTTGAAATACACCCCAGTTGGGGCCCACGATCATTTATTGGATTGAAATAAAGCCCAAGGAGGGGCCCCAGGGCTAGGCTTATATTTGTTTATTGGGTTGGAATATACCCCAGGGCTAGGCCCAATTTATTTGTTGGTATGTGGCAATTTGGTGGAACTCACTAATCATTTGCTTAGAATTTATGTTTATGGTTTTAGGTACTTTTGGTTCAAAATGGAAGGACCCGAAGTGACGGTACAACGCATCCCCTTATGATTTCCGCACTTTTTGGATATTTGTATTTTGATAAATTGACATTACATTTGGTGATGGTTTTTGAGTTAATTGATGAATGAAACTATTGGATCTGAAAATGAAAATTCTTACCACTGTTTTTGGGTTGTTACACATTCACCTTTTAATAAGACCAAGTTTCCTCATGAAGATAGTGTAACAGCCCGGAATTTCAGGTATTTTTATAATATTGTTTTTTGGGGTGTTTTAGGAGGGGACTCGACGAGTTGGAGCCAGACTCGCCGAGTAGGACCACAGACTGGGTCGCAGGTTCGCGACTGGACTCGACGAGTCCATTATGGACTCGGCGAGTCTGCGCTGTTCAGCGGAAACCCTAGCCGTTTGGTTTTGGAACGTATATAATGCACTTATAGGCCGTCATTGTCCGTCTTTAGTCGACTGAGAAGAACCCTAAACGGCTGTGGGCATCTAGAGCAAGATTGAAGGATATTAGGACCTTGAAGAAATTGTTGTGTAAGGAGGGGAAGAGTTTTGGCTAAAGGAACAGCAAGGGATTCGAGTTCTGAGGTTTGAGGACAGAGAGAGTGCGTTATTCAGGTAATATTTCGGTTCTTTTCTATTATGTTGATGTGTGCATGGATTTAGGGTTTATGGAACCCATTTGGTGATTAGATGGATTATTACCTTGTTACCCAAACAACTATAACCCTGTATTAGGACCTTTAGAGGTCCAGAAGGTCCCATGCTTGTGTATTTCGGGACAATACTTATCTCAGGAAGCAGTTTGATCGACTGCATGGCATGGACTCGCCGAGTCCAATGAACAGACTCGGCGAGTAGCTTGGAGATTGACTGGAACCCGTCGAGCTGTTCTTCAGACTCGGCGAGTGGAGTCGGGGTGGCCCCGCGATTCTTCCACGAGGATCTCGTCGAGCCAAGAGGGATACTCGACGAGTAGAAAGGGGACATCAGGGAAAGTTGGGGAGGACGTCTAGACTCGCCGAGTCCGGTCAAGTTGACCGTTGACCGTTGACCGTTGACCAGAGTTGACCTACATGTAATTTCTTAGGGTCAGTTGTCTTGAAAGATAAAAGTATTAACAAGGGATATATGATATTATAGGGAGTCTGTAGCTCGGCAGATCGAGTGCGAGTGATTTCAGGAGTCTCTAGCTTTCATTACCGTGAGGTGAGTCTTCTCACTATATTGTACCCGGAAGGGTTTGACTGTGTGACCGGAAGGTCGGATATGATTTGTGTTATACATGCTATAAATGGAAAGGTAATTTCTATGCGTGCTATGTGTGTTTATATGGGCCGGAAGGCAATATGTTATGTGACAGAAAGGTCAGGTATGATATATGATATATGTGCTATATGTGTTAGGATAAATGTATTATGTGCTGTGAATATGTTATGGGCCGAAAGGCAATATGTTATGGGCTGGAAGGCAATATGTTATGGGCCGGAAGGCGATTATGTTACGGGCCGGAAGGCGATGTGTTGTGGACCGGAAGGTCAGGGCCTGGAAAGGCGTATATGTGTAAGTCGTATACTGGGGAACTCACTAAGCATTTATGCTTACAAGTTGTTACGTATGTGTTTCAGGTACTAGCGAGGACCGTGGGAAGGCGCCGGCGTGATGCATACACACTGCTGTTATTTGAGATCTTGGGGGTTTTATAATTGTATTTTGATATGAAACTTGGAATAATTATAATTAGTTGAATGAAATCACTTTATTTTAAATGAAAATTTTATTTGAAAATTTGCGTTGTTACAATTGGTATTAGAGCCTTGGTTTGAGGGATTCGGGTGTACCTTCAGGTATAACTGAACTCAAACCGAGGATTTGAGGAAAATCTTTTAAAAAAAATAATAAAGGCATAAACTTTTATAAATGGTAAAGTGGTAAACAAGAAAGAAGCAGTGTGTACGATCAGCCAGCGCCCGAACGGTAAAGATCCCCAGAATACCTTACAATGTTATGTTATGCAATGAATTATGAATTGTTATGCATGCTAGAAGACTAGGTATTCATGATAGGACTAGAGTGGCCTGATTTGTGATGCCTTAGTCTAGGGAGTTTGCCGATATGAGATATTTGGTAGCGTACAGGTAGATAGTGCATATCAAAGTAGAGTACTCACTATTCGGGGTTTGGGGAGGAAGATTTGGGACGAATACTGATACGGTGTGGTCGGTAGTATTGGGCCCGTACTACTGAAGACACCGGGTCGGTGGGAGACCCGAGTAAGAATCCCTGGATATCGGAGACTGAGTAGGGTTGCATATCAAGTGCAATTGTACTTGATGGAGTCTCTGATAATTTTATGTTGTATTTCAGAGACATCATGGTTACCACACGCCACGGGGCGAGTTCGAGCGGTGTGAGCGACGAGGATATTCGTCAGATGATACAGGAGGAGGTAGCTGCAGCGATCCGGGCTGAGATCCCGGAGATGTTTGGGTCTATTAAGACCACTCTGATGGAGACGTTCGAAGAGCGGTACGCCGCACTGACTGAGACTGCAGCCGCTGCCGCTACCGCAGCCATGGCCGCTGCCAGGCCGCAAGGGGGCGATTCGTTGCTATTCCGGGAATTCAGCAACACGAAACCCCCTGAGTTCGATGGGACGCAGGATCCGATTGCTGCGATGAGGTGGATCGCCAACATTGAAGGGTGCTTCTACACTTGCTCATGCCCGGAGCACCTGAGGGTACGGTTCGCTTTGAACCAGCTCCGTCTGGGAGCGAAGGATTGGTGGAAGTTCGTGACGGCGAACTTCACTTTGGCGGAGATTACAGCGGTGACATGGGAGAGGTTTACTGACATGTTCAGGGACGAGTACGTTCCCCCAGTGGAGAGGGAACGATTGATTCAGGAGTTCTTGACTCTTAAGCAGGGTACTGATTCCGTTGCGGTGGTCACACGGAAGTTTCACGAGAGGGCGATGTTCTGCCCCGAGCTGGTGTCTACAGAGCAGTCACGGATGAGCCGGTATTTAGGCGTTTTGAGGAGGGATATCCGGGAGTTTGTGTCAAACTCCACCTATCGTACTTTCACTGAGCTTCAGGCGAATGCCAGGAAGTGCGAGATCGAGTTGGAGACCCAGGCCAGGGAGGAGGCCGAGTCTCGGCAGGTGGACCGGCGGCCGGCTCAGTCTCAGCCGGCAGCCAAGCGGATCAAGTCCGTTGATTCGAGGATGGGAGGTCCGAAGGGCCGCACTTGCGGAAAGTGCGGCAAGGGTCATGAGGGGGCGTGTCGAGCGGGTGGTTGTTACAAGTGTGGCAAGGAAGGACACATTGCCAGGGATTGCCCTAAGGGGTTTATGGTTTGCTTTCATTGCAACCAGACAGGCCATCGGAAGGCCGAGTGCCCGCAGCTTCGTCAGGGATCTACACCTACTACCAGGACTACTGAGACTCGACCGGCGAAGGTCGAGGCCCCGAGGGCTCGCGGGAGAGCCTTTCAGCTGACTGCGGAGGAGGTCCGCACTGCGCCCGATGTTGTGGCAGGTATGCTGTAATTCACGTATTTATTTAAAGTCGAGATGTTATGCTTATGTTAATATATGTGTAGGTACTTTTCTTGTGAACTCTATGCCTGCTCTAGTGTTATTTGATTCGGGTGCGAGTAGGTCCTTTGTATCTTTAGCTTTTAGTCAGCATATCAGCATTAGTCGTGAGCCGTTAAGTCGGCCTTTGAGCGTTTCTATAGCGGCCGAGAGGGTGGGTTGTGCCACGGAGGTTCTTCGGGGATGCGTACTAGAGATTTTCGGGGTTGAGTTTCCGATTGACCTAGTTCCTATTGCGATGGGTGATGTCTGTGTCATCGTGGGCATGGACTGGTTGAGCCGATTCAGCGCTGTCATCGACTGTGAGCGCCAGCTGGTGACTATACGAGACCCTAGTGGGGGAGTTCTTACGGTGTACGGCGAGGGTACCCGTTCAGGATCAGCTTTTTGTTCGGCCGCTAGGGCGAGGCAATGTCTACAGCAGGGATGTAAGGGTTTTGTGGTGTATGTGATGGATACGCGGGAGGCTTCCGAGAGATCGAGGTCAGTGGAGGAGGTTCCAGTGGTGCGCGAGTTTCCAGATGTCTTTCCCGAGGACTTGCCGGGAGTACCTCCTGCGAGGCAAGTAGAGTTTGGTATCGATCTGATTCCGGGGGCTGCGCCTATTGCGAAGGTGCCTTATCGTCTCGCACCTCCAGAGATGCAAGAGTTGTCCTCGCAAATCCAGGAGTTGCTGGGGAAGGGATTTATTCGGCCGAGCAGCTCGCCGTGGGGAGCACCGATTCTGTTCGTCAAGAAGAAGGATGGTTCACACCGGATGTGCATTGATTACCGGGAGTTGAACAAGGTGACGGTCAAGAACCGCTATCCGTTACCGAGGATCGATGATTTATTCGATCAGTTGCAAGGGGCATCTTGGTTTTCCAAGATCGATCTGAGATCAGGGTACCATCAGGTAAGAGTACGGGATGAGGACGTCCAGAAGACAGCATTTAGGACGCGGTATGGGCATTACGAGTTCGTGGTGATGCCTTTCGGGCTCACCAATGCCCCGGCAGTGTTCATGGACCTCATGAACAGGGTATGCAGGCCGATGCAGGATCGGTCTGTGATTGTATTTATCGACGACATCCTGGTGTATTCGCGATCTAGAGAGCAGCATGAGGGACATTTGAGGGAGGTCCTTGGGGTACTGAGGTCGGAGAAGCTATATGCAAAATTCTCCAAATGTGACTTCTGGTTGCGGGAGGTCCAATTTCTGGGACATGTTGTTAATCAGGCAGGGATATTGGTCGATCCGGCCAAGGTCGAGGCAGTGATGAGTTGGGAGGTACCGAAGTCACCTTCTGAGATCAGGAGTTTCCTTGGGTTGGCGGGGTACTATCGGAGGTTTATTAGGGACTTCTCCAAGATCGCAGTACCGCTCACCAGATTGACCCGGAAGGGTGTTGCATTCTCATGGGGACCCGAGCAACAGACTTCCTTCGAGACACTTCGCCAGAGACTGTGCGAAGCCCCGGTATTAGCTCTCCCGGAGGGGATGGAAGATTTTGTCGTATATTGCGACACATCGATTTCGGGACTGGGTGCAGTGTTGATGTAGAGAGGCCATGTGATAGCTTATGCATCGAGGCAGCTAAAGCCTCACGAGGCGAGATATCCCACGCATGACTTAGAGTTGGGGGCAGTAGTGTTCACTCTCAAGATTTAGCGTCACTACCTGTATGGGGTTCGATGTACGATGTATACGGACCATAAGAGTTTGAAGCATTTGATGGATCAACCCAACCTAAATATGCGTCAGAGGAGATGGTTGGATGTGGTCAAGGATTATGACTGTGAAATCCTATACCACCCGGGCAAGGCTAATGTGGTAGCCGATGCATTGAGCCGCAGGGTGGAGAGCACTTCATTGCGAGATGTATGTCTGAGACTGACGGTGATGACTCCGGTATTGGATGCTATTCATGGGGCACAAGCCGAGGTTGTGAGATCCGAGATGCAGAAGAAAGAGCGGGTCGTTGGGTTAATTTCAGAGTTCGTTAAGGATGGACGAGGACTTCTGACGTTTCAGGGTCGGATTTGGGTACCATTCGTGGGCGGTACGCGTGCTACTTTGATGGAGGAGGCTCACAGATCGAAATTCTCGATCCATCCCGGTGCTACAAAGATGTATTTGGACTTGAGGAAGGAATACCGGTGGCCTTGTATGAAGAGAGACGTCGCCTGGTTCGTTGAGAGGTGTTTGACCTGCCGTAGGGTTAAGGCCGAGCACCAGAGACCGCATGGTAAGTTGCAGCCTTTGGAGATTCCTGAGTGGAAGTGGGAACAGATTACTATGGATTTCATCACCAAATTGCCGAGAACTGCCAGAGGAGTCGATGCAATTTGGGTGATTGTGGATAGATTGACGAAGAGTGCACACTTCCTTACCATCAGCGAGAGTTCATCAGCGGAGAAGTTGGCGGAGTTATATGTGAGAGAGGTGGTATCTCGGCATGGAGTGCCGATCTCGATTGTTTCGGACCGCGATGTACGCTTCACTTCCAGGTTCTGGAAGAAATTCCATGAGGAACTGGGTACTAAACTGCATTTTAGTACCGCATACCATCCCCAGACAGACGGTCAGAGCGAGCGGACGATTCAGACACTGGAGGACATGCTTCGAGCGTGTGTGTTAGACTTCGGGGGTAGCTGAGATTCGCATTTACCTTTGGCAGAGTTTTCCTACAACAACAGCCATCATTCGAGCATTGGTATGCCAGCTTTTGAGTTGTTGTATGGTAGGAGGTGTCGAACCCCCATTTGCTGGGGAGAGGTGGGACAGAGAGTGATGGGCAGTACAGAGATCGTACTCCAGACGACAGAGCAGATTCAGCAGGTTAGACAGAGGTTATTGACCGCCCAGAGCCGACAGAAGAGTTATGCGGACAGACGCCGGTCCGAGCTTGAATTTCAGGTTGGCGACTTCGTTCTCTTGAAGGTTTCTCCTTGGAAAGGAGTGATCCGGTTCAGGAAGAGGGGCAAGTTGGGGCCCCGGTTCATAGGTCCATTTCGTGTGATTGCAAGGGTAGGCCGGGTAGCTTATCGGTTGGAGTTGCCAGCAGAGTTGGGACAGATCCACAATACCTTTCACGTATCGCAGTTGAGGAAGTGTATAGCCGATGAATCGGCAGTGGTTCCACTAAAGGATATTCAGGTGGATGCGAGCCTGAATTACGCCGAGAGTAGGACCACAGACTGGGTCGCGGGTTCGCGACTGGACTCGACGAGTCCATTATGGACTCGGCGAGTCTGCGCTGTTCAGCGGAAACCCTGGCCGTTTGGTTTTGGAACGTATATAATGCACTTATAGGCCGTCATTGTCCGTCTTTAGTCGACTGAGAAGAACCCTAAACGGCTGTGGGCATCTAGAGCAAGAATGAAGGATATTAGGACCTTGAAGAAATTGTTGTGCAAGGAGGGGAAGAGTTTTGGCTAAAGGAACAGCAAGGGATTCGAGTTCTGAGGTTTGAGGACACAGAGAGTGCGTTATTCAGGTAATATTTCGGATCTTTTCTGTTATGTTGATGTGTGCATGGATTTAGGGTTTATGGAACCCATTTGGTGATTAGATGGATTATTACCTTGTTACCCAAACGACTATAACCCTGTATTAGGACCTTTAGAGGTCCAGAAGGTCCCATGCTTGTGTATTTCGGGACAATACTTATCTCACGAAGCAGTTTGATCGACTGCATGGCATGGACTCGCCGAGTCCAATGAACAGACTCGGCGAGTAGCTTGGAGATTGACTGGAACTCGTCGAGCTGTTCTTCAGACTCGGCGAGTGGAGTCGGGGTGGCCCCGCGATTCTTCCACGAGGATCTCGTCGAGCCAAGAGGGATACTCGACGAGTAGAAAGGGGACATCAGGGAAAGTTGGGGAGGACGTCTAGACTCGCCGAGTCCGGTCAAGTTGACCGTTGACCGTTGACCGTTGACCAGAGTTGACCTACATGTAATTTCTTAGGGTCAGTTGTCTTGAAAGATAAAAGTATTAACAAGGGATATATGATATTATAGGGAGTCTGTAGCTCGGCGGATCGAGTGCGAGTGATTTCAGGAGTCGCTAGCTTTCATTACCGTGAGGTGAGTCTTCTCACTATACTGTACCCGGAAGGGTTTGACTGTGTGACCGGAAGGTCGGATATGATTTGTGTTATACGTGCTATAAATGGAAAGGTAATTGCTATGCGTGCTATGTGTGTTTATATGGGCCGGAAGGCAATATGTTATGTGACAGAAAGGTCAGGTATGATATATGATATATGTGCTATATGTGTTAGGATAAATGTATTATGTGCTGTGAATATGTTATGGGCCGGAAGGCAATATGTTATGGGCCGGAAGGCAATATGTTATGGGCCGGAAGGCGATTATGTTACGGGCCGGAAGGCGATGTGTTGTGGACCGGAAGGTCAGGGCCTGGAAAGGCGTATATGTGTAAGTCGTATACTGGGGAACTCACTAAGCATTTATGCTTACAAGTTGTTACGTATGTGTTTCAGGTACTAGCGAGGACCGTGGGAAGGCGCCGGCGTGATGCATACACACTGCTGTTATTTAAGATCTTGGGGGTTTTATAATTGTATTTTGATATGAAACTTGGAATAATTATAATTAGTTGAATGAAATCACTTTATTTTAAATGAAAATTTTATTTGAAAATTTGCGTTGTTACAGATAGAACAATGCATTAGTCCTTACATTGTTTTTATATTTCTTTTTCGTAGCTTCTAACCGTTTAACCATACTTTCCTCGTCATGATTTAAACATAACTTTGCAAAATTAAAAGTTGTCTTCATTTCTATAAGTATGTTAACCTGTTTGGCAAAAACATGTTGCAATATGCTACATATATCCTTCTAGTGTAAGCCTAATAGATGAATACATGATATATGTAATTAGTTATAATAAACCCAATTTATATATAAACATTTTTCATGATCACTAAACAAATGTATACAAGTATATATAGACGTTTACATGATTATTAAACAACACAAATTAATTTCTACACGTTTATTACTATCTTCAAAATGAAGAAGGGTATTTCTAATGTCATAGTAATAATGCCAATATCATCAAATGTAAATTTACAAGGATTTATACACATTTTCATGATTACTACATGTGAAATTAAATGTTAAGCCGTTGGTTACAAATAAGGGTTTTTTTTCATTCATCATAGAAATTAAAGGGTAGTAGCCTAGATTACCATATAAGCGACCACACCAAAAAAAAAATTATATTTCATAGTTACAAACAAAACCTGGTTTGCTAAAATAAACTCACAACAAATAAATGGCATCAAGCATTCGATTCCACTCGGACCTACTCTTTGAAATCATGCATGTTATTTGGAAGACATGCAGAAATACAAAAATGTTTTACTGATGTTTAAGAAGATAAACTCAAACTTTGAAGAGAAAGGTGTTATGTTAGAGAATCTTAATGTAACATACACTTTCTGAAATTGTGTATTGTTATTATTAAAAGTGAATAAAATTGAGTGTTGAGTTCTAACAGCTAGTTTTTACTATAAATGAAGTAAAACTATGTTTAGAATCACACATAAAATATTGGAAGTCTTATGAGATTCCAATTAATAGCCAAATAGTGAAATTTAGCGAAAATATAAAATTTGAAATAAGTAAAATTTTATTATTTGACGTTCTAAATCATCTCGTTAGAAACTTGTAGGCGAAAACCTAGTCGAAATCCGAGTTATAACGAAGAAGTTATGACCAACCGAAGATCCGCAACAAAACCGGCACGGCACCGAATGACGTAAAAAGTAAGTTTTTGATAAACTAATTTTTAGCCTTACTAATCTAAATGAAAGTCTTAGCATTCGTTAAACCGAGAAATTCGATAAAAAGAACGTAAAAATCTGACTTCGTATGAGTAAGTTATGATTTTTCGAAGTTTCAACTTAGCAGTAGATAGCTAAAAACTCAAATTTTAGATCGAGCGATATTTGACCGATACATCCTAAACGATAATCGAAGGTCTCGTCATTTGTAGTACAACGATAAAAAGTATGATGAAAACGGATGTCGGATGAAGAAGTTATGAATTTTTAACGGATTTTCCTGTCCCGGTCTGTTAAAAATAATAATATTAAAAATAAAGTCAAAATTAGCCAACGAAGTCTAAACGAAAGTTGTAAAGCATAATTTTAGCTACGCCTGCATATAAAGAACGTCAAAAACGGAGCTTGTATGTGAAAGTTACGGATTTTAGAAGTTCGGGGCTTAAGAGAATTTCGCATGAACAGTAACTGTCACAAAGCAGGTGCGTCACCGGAGTCGTGGCCTCACCTCGCAGCGCCACCTGCCCCTATGCGTGTCTGAGCCTCGCTTCGACACCACCGCACCTATCTCGCATGCGATCCACGTGCTCTGTTTCGCAGGAGCCACGTCTGACCCTCGCTACCCCTCGCTGCTGATGCCACCGAGCTGCTTCGCTGCTTGCTTCCTTCCCAGCCGACTCCGAACCTCGGCCTATAAATAGGAGGGTGTTGAAAATTTCCACTTTTAGCCCCTCTTTCCATATTTTCTTCATTTTGACTTTCCCCGAAGCCCCGGTATCATTTTTAGCACCCGAAACACATCCCGAGACCCCCAAGAAGCCCGAAAATTTTATCTTTTCGGTTTTGAAGCCCTACCTTCGCACAACCCGGTTTTCAACTAAGCTCCCGGTTTTCAACATAGAAAGTCATATTTAAAGCCGAAGTGCTGTCCAAATTCCTATTTTAACCCCCTGTTAACTTAAGGTGAGTTCAATATATAGGAACAATTGTATGTTATGTGTTATATGTGCTATGTGCTTCTCAGTGTTATTATTCTGAGTTATTCTCCCGTGTTATTTTATTCGCTATGTTTATAGAAAATATAATATCTTTGACCATGTGATCAGTGAAATGACATAGATTCACATTGGTACTGGTACGTAGCCTCTGGCCATGTAGAGCATGTCTCCGTAAGAGAATGACTTCTATTCTATGGCATTGGCAGAAAGCTAGATAGGAATGGTATGTAGCCTCCGACCATGTAGAGCATGACTCCGTAAGGGAATTAAACTCTATTCTATGGTATTAGCAAATGGTTAAACAGGGCGTGAAAACCTGAAATCTACCGAAATGGTTAAACAGGGCGTGAAAACCTGAAATCTACTGAAATGCTAAACACGGCGTGAAAACCTGAAATCTATCATATTGATAATCCGAAATTATATGTCTTCTGTGCCATTTGGGCCAAAGCTTTATTTATGCATATCAAGTATTGAAATTGTTATGTCTCATTGAAAAGTATATCTTTGAATAAAGTCTTTGATTTATATGAACGCTTGTCACATGATTTCACATATGTCTTGTTGTTCCTCTTTGCTTTTGCCACATTGAAGTATATATAAGGCATAAGATTATATTGTATCTATTTATCGAATTCACTAAGCGTTATCGCTTATTCCTCTCAATGTTTAACAATTGCAGGTGATGAGTATCCAATATAGTTTTATACTGCTGAAAGATTTAGAATAGTTAATACTATTTCTCTGTATTTTAATGTTCATGTATGTATATGAATAGTAGATTCCTGGGTAGATATGAAATATAATAAAACTTAGTCGGTTTGTATCCAATCTTTTGTAATCACTTTATCAATATAAAATATTGTTTTATAAATATGCATGTAGCATGTTTTGAGGAAGTAACTTAAGAAATCTTTTGAAATAGTATGAAAGTTTAGGTCTTTCATAAATATGAAAGTTGGGGTCTTTCAATCATGGTATCAGAGAAATGGTTTAAGTGAACTAAATATCGCGGATTGGTATTTAGACTTATACTGTTGGAAGCTCAATATATGAGCAGATTCATAATAAGTATATGGATACAAACCATAGGAAATATTTAAGTGGAGGATTGGGTAATGATAAACCCTAATATTCTAAGATATTAAGTTACTTCAGAATTTTAAGAAAATTAGTTTAAGTGAACTAGGAGTTTTGAGAATTTCTAAGCTTAAACAAGAATTGTTAAGTGAAGATGATACGATATGTATCCGGTATATTTTAGGTTGAATACCTAATGGAATCAAGCACTAGAATATTAAGAGGAGATGTGCCTTATATTTTAATATGTGCTAAACGATAAATGAATATAGCATGCCTTAAGGTGCTTATCTATAATTGCTATTATTTGAGAAAGCTTAAGGTTTGTTGTCGACCTTGGTTTAGAAAATTTTATGTTCAGAATTCTAAGAATTTTCGTAATAGAATTTTTCGAAGTGATAAAGAGACTTATGATAGTTGACATCGATAACTTTATAAATAAACGATCGCGAGATATCGTAAAATAATAAATATGAATTGTTATCATAATAAGTGTATTAATACCAATAGAGTGGTAATATACATTTAAAGTATGTTTGATATATAATAACATCTTTGGAAGAAAGATGTGCGTTTGAAACACGTTTGGGCAATATAAAGTTGTTGGTACAAATCCACGAAGTTGTTCTACCACTGTTTAGATTGAAGAAGTGATTGTTTAATAGAGTCAAAAGAATCGAAGATGGTGATCAGTACTTCAACAGTATCACAATGAATATTGTGCAAGATTTAGAAGAATTAAATGAAGATCAAAAGAAAGGCTAATGAAGTTTTCAGACTCAATAGGTCAAGACTTTGTGATATAAAGTTCTACTGTGTGTTAAGCCGACTTTAACATACAAGATTGGGATGGTGAATTGAGTCATTTAGTGGTAAATGGTTAAGCAACTTACTTGTTTAAGTAAGGTAGAATGCTTAATTGAAGAATAAATACACCCATAGTATCGTATGAGAAGAGATGTTGTAGTCAGGAATGACAGAGAACCAAGTTCAAGCTAGTAGAGCTTGTTGAGATGCAGCCTTTTTAGGATAGACTCCTATGAAATAGACTTAGACTTACTCAGATATAAAAATAACGATGTCAAGGAAGAATAATGAAATGAACAAAACTGCATGATGGATTGCATGAGTTAGAAGATGATGCAGGTAGTAGAAGAACGTTTATCTCCATGTTGCTAAAGTAAATTTTGGAATAGTGTGTCTTGTAGAGGAGACACTACTCAAGAAAGAATTAATATGAAGAAATGGAAGTAAAATTTCTATCGACCTATGGAAAAGTATATATTAAAGCGAGCATATGCATGAGAAGAATCCTAGAAGGCGAGTATAGGTAATCCAATATATGTTTGATAGAAACGTGAAAACCCTAGTTGAGTCTAGGAGAAACTGTTGTATGTATTTGTTTAAACACGTTCATGTGCGATAAGTTGCTTTGTGAAAACTTTTGAATGGTGACTTGGGAACTGCGAGACAATACTTGGGACGAGTATGAGTTGGTGTGAATAATAGTAGAGGCCTATACTACTGGAAGCACATGACTCACACTTGGATCAGGAAAAGTCACAAGGTTACCAAGAAGCTAGTAAATGATTTCGTTTTATTCATGTGTGTCGTTACCTTCGTTCCGGTAATGACTAAAAAGATAATTATCGTTCAAATCTTAATGTCATAAAGAATCGAGTCCGATTAGTATAAATCTGCGAAAGGAGTTGATTGGTTCAGAGAACCATGTCTTATATAGTGATAAAACTTCAGTAGGAATACTGAAGAAGTAAATGGTTGAGATAGTCAATAGAAATATAACGATCTTCATTAAAGAGTTGAGCAATCATTAGCCAGAGATGTGACTTGCTATGTGGTGTTGCTGGGCACAAGAAATGTATCCGCCCTACTCTTACTATTTAAATGGCGGGGAGTCAAGTTGTCTTTCAACAATCAAAGAATACTCCAACTAAAAAGGAGGAGGTGTCAAAAGCTAAAAGATGTGTATATCCGAAAGCATGAATTAGAGATACGTAATGCTATTCTTTCTATTCTTAAGCATTGAAAAGTATATCTTTGAATAAAGTCTTTGATTGATATGAACACTTGTCACATGATTTCACATATGTCTTTTTGTTCCTCTTTGCTTTTGCCACATTGAAGTATATATAAGGCATAAGATTATATTGTATCTATTTATTGAATTCACTAAGCGTTATCGCTTATTCCTCTCAATGTTTAACAATTACAGGTGATGAGTATCTAATATAGTTTTATACTGCTGAAAGATTTAGAATAGTTAATACTATTTCTCTGTATTTTAATGTTCATGTATGTATATGAATAGTAGATTCCTGGGTAGATATGAAATGTAATAAAACTTAGTCGGTTTGTATCCAATCTTTTGTAATCACTTTATCAATATAAAATATTGTTTTATAAATATGCATGTAGCATGTTTTGAGGAAGTAACTTAAGAAATCTTTTGAAATAGTATGAAAGTTTGGGTCTTTCATAAATACGCAAGTTAGGGTCTTTCACTTAAAGGCTTCTCCTACTCCATCAATAGGGTTATCGTAAAACTTTATTTCTCTAGATCTCAAGTTAAATATGTGGAGCTCATTTATACCTCCTTAAGATGCACAAAGATGAAAAGAATCTGGATCCAAAGGCTTGAGAGAAACATCATAACTCCAAAGGATTTCCTTCACCACCAAGAGCACCAAAATATCACCAAAAAGCTTCAAATCTTGCACACAAGGATTAGGGTTTCGAGATAAGGGGTAAAAGGGATGGAGGATAGAGGTATGGAAGGGTTTGAGGCCATAAAGCTCTTTAAATAGGGTCCAAATCCTATAAATTCGGGTTTCCCTCTGCATGAGTATGCCCAACATACGTGAGGAAACCCTCGTCCATCATTAAAGACCTAATCCCAATATACTTATCCTGTATGCCCAACATAGGGACCAACTTTGCAATCTTTTAAAGGATCAAGCTAAAAGTGAAAATACTCTGAACACTAGCGTTACATCGAAGAGCTCATATATGGTCCTTTCCATGGTGTTGATGGATAAAGTTTCCAACTTTATCCGTTAACACACCTCAATAAATCAAGATCCCAAACCCTAATTCCTTAACGGTGACTAAATGCATAAAATGTAATCTTGGTAATTAGTTTCCTTCCATGCATGACATATGATGTCTTAATGAGTTTAGGAAGCTTGGTTTTTGTTATTGAGCTCTTACTAGCCATGCAAGATCATAAAGTTTGAAACTTTAGGATTAAGGACATCATTTGAGGAATAGATCTGGTTTTTGCAAAAGAGAGCTTAAGGGTTTAAGCTCTTAATAGAAGGTTAGGGTGACAACATGTATGTTGGGTATACCAAATGGTACACTGCACGTACGTGGTCAAACCTTTGTTTTTTTTCAATGTGTTGTACGCCATGCGTACAAGCTAAGTACACCCAAGATACTCAGCTAAGTTGACCTAATTGGATCAGTTGAATTTTGACTTTAACCAGGATTTTGACTAAGTTGACCTAGGGGTATTTTGGGTATTTTATGATTTAGTCTGAGTTTTAGTCACTGTTATTTGTAAAGGTGACTGATAGATTTGGTATTCCGAGCAGCATGTTCTTACATCCTTTTCATCTGTCTGTGAGGTGAGTCTCCTTACTGTATCCATGGGTCTAAGGCACTAATGTCAGCCTATTAGTCTGTTATGTAGTATGCTAGTTGTTATGTGATTGTTACATATATGTGTGTATGATCGGGATGAAATAAACCCTAATGCGGAGCCCATTATTGTATGATCGAGTTGAAATAAACCCCAAGGAGGGGCCCATTTTAGTATGGTTGAGTTGAAATACACCCCAGTTGGGGCCCACGATCATTTATTGGATTGAAATAAAGCCCAAGGAGGGGCCTCAGGGCTAGGCTTATATTTGTTTATTGGGTTGGAATATACCCCAGGGCTAGGCCCAATTTATTTGTTGGTATGTGGCAATTTGGTGGAACTCACTAATCATTTGCTTAGAATTTATGTTTATGGTTTTAGGTACTTTTGGTTCAAAATGGAAGGCCCCGAAGTGATGGCACAACGTCATCCCCTTATGATTTCTGCACTTTTTGGATATTTGTATTTTGATAAATTGACATTACATTTGGTGATGGTTTTTGAGTTAATTGATGAATGAACTATTGGATCTTAAATTGAAAATTTTTACCACTGTTTTTGGTTGTTACACATTCACCTTTTGATAAGATCAAGTTTCCTCATGAAGATAGAACAATGCATTAGTCTTTACATTGTTTTTATGTTTCTTCTTCGTAGCTTCCAACCGTTTGACCATACTTTCCTCGTCATGATTTAAACATAACTTTTCAAAATTAATAGTTTTCTTCATTTCTATAAGTATGTTAACTTTTTTTTTTAGCAAAAATATGTTGCAATATGTTACATGTATTGTTTTAGTGTAAGCCTAATAGATGAATACGTGATATATGTAATTAGTTATAATAAACCTAATTTATATATACACTTTTTTCATGATCGCTAAACAAATGTATACATGTATATATAGATGTTTACATGATTATTAAACAACACAAATTAATTTCTACACGTTCATTACTATCTTCAAAATGAAGCAGGGGTATTTCCAATGTCATAGTAATAATACTAAATTCATCAAATGTAAATTACAAGGGTTTATACACATTTTCATGATTACTACCTAAGAAATTAAATGTTAGGCGATTGGTTTCAAATCAGGGTTTTTTTCATTCATCATAGGAATTAAAGGATAGTAGCCTAGATTATCATATAAGCGACCACACCAAAAAAACTTAATTATATTTGCTAGTTATAAACAAAACCTGGTTTTCTAAAATAAACCCACAACAAATAAATGGCGTCAAGCATTTGATTCCACTCAGACCTAATCCTTGAAATCATGCATGCTATTTGGAAGACATACAAAAATAGAAAAATGTTTTACTGATGTTTAAGGAGATAAACTAAAACTTTGAAGAGAAAAGTGTTATGTTGGAGAAGCTTAAAGGCTTCTCCTACTCCATCAATAGGGTTATCGCACAACTTTATCTCTATGGATCTTAAGTTAAAGATGTGGAGCTCCTTTTGTCTCTTAACAATCTATCGTAGGTCATAAAAAGTGATTGAATTATCATATGACACTTCTTGAGAGGGCTCAACAAGGGTGAAGCCTCAAGATTGCAGCCTTGTTCTTGTTAGGTTTAAGCTTGTGATTTTTTTGTTTTGTTTTGTTTTGTTTTTGTAAATGTTTAAGTTTGTTAGTTTTTGGTGTAAAAGCTTCAACCTTTTGTGAATGAATGGAATCTAATCGTTCTTTATTGTCTTTATTATGTGAACGTTAACGAAAGTGACATAAAGTTTTAGTGTAATACCTTATGTTAATTGGGGATGCTATCTTAATCGGTGCTTCAGGGTTTTGATGCAAGATGAGAGGGAAAATGGTCGCCATAGTGGACTAGAGATGGAGATAGTGGAGATGAGAGGTGGATGCTTAGGGTTTATATAGATGAGATGTAGATGTTTAGGGTTCGTATTTAGCTAATTGAGGAGATAGGAAAGTAACAAAAGACAAATATACCCTCATGTGATGGGTACATGGGGTGGGTTAATAACCAAAACAAAAGGTTGCTAAGTCCAAGGACCAATTACATAATGAAATATGTTGATAAGGATGTAAAATTGTAAATTTGAAACTTGAAGGACCAAAACCAAAGAAAATAACAAAACATGAAGACCATTTTTGTAATTTACTCTCTTAAAAATTAATTGTTAAAAACTAGATTTCATCCTACTCTTTGAGTTAATATTTATATAGAAATATTTTTAAGACAAAATTTCATGGTTTCCAAAATATTTTACTTTGAGGATTTTCATGGAAAACATCATGCCACAGGTCCTATGGTTTGCAAAATTACATGAAAGGTACTCTAAATTTTTAGCTATTAGAATTTAATGAAAAAGACTGTTTTGCCCTTGTACTAAATTTGTAATATACTACAAACCTCAAGAACCATTTATGTGATTTTGTAAATTTGAAATTTTGCATATATATAAACCATAAATATAAATTTGATATATATATATATATATATATATATATATATATATATATATATATATATGTGTGTGTGTGTGTGTGTGTGTGAAATTTTAGTTATTTATAGTTTTTCAAATATTTTTATTTATTTTGTTTCTGGTAAATAAAAAAAACTTCAATTTAAAATATTGTAACAACTTTTTTTTTCGTAGAGTTCGACTCTTATTAATTTTTTTATTTTTTTTATTTCATTCTATTATCAAATTGAAAGATATTATATTGAATTTAAACTATTAATATCTCATATAGAAATAGGATTTAATTTGCAAGTTATGTTTTAAAAATATTAACTAGTTTTCCTATTTTAATAATATAAATCGTAAATATTGACACATTAATTCTTAATAGACAAATCATTTGATTTTTTTAATTTTATTTTTTGTAACATATATCAAATAACCACTAAAGAAGAAAATATATATAAAAAACGTAGACCAAAGTTACAAATATAAATATAAAATTTTTATTCATTTGAATCAAAATAAAAAAAGTTACAAAAATCATAAATAACAAAAATTAATCTACTCAAATAAATAATAACATTAAAAAACATAATAAACTAAAATTATAAAATAAAATGTCAAAAAAATAAAATAAAAATTATCAAATTGTTGAAATGATATATATATATATATAATTTCAAATTTTACAAAATTACTCAAACGGTCTTCAGGTTTGTAATATATTACAAATTTGGTATAAAAGTAAAATAATTTTTTTCATTAAATCTAACCGCTAAAAAATTAGATTTAACTGCAAAATGACCTTTTATATAATTTTATAAACTACATGAACCAATAACGTAACATGAAATCCTTTAAGATATTTTACAAACCACAATGATCAATTATGAAGTTTTATCTATTTTAAAAGAATAGTTATAAGTTTTTAAAATTTATAAAAATTACTTAAAATACACAACTTAAAAGTAAATCAATTTCTAAAATCTTTCAAAAAAAAAACTAATTAAAATAGTTTTTAAACTATAATTTTTTTTAAAGTAAACATTTTCAAGAATTTTTAAAAACTAAAATCTAAAAACCTCTAAACACTATTGAGAAAACTAGTTGATAATGGCAACCATAATTATTGGTATGGATTCAAACAAAAACAAAGATCCAAAGAGTACAAGCAAACGCAGCATTGTTTCTCCATACAGAAAAGGAGCTCACTTTCTTCCTTCATTCTTCGGTCAACGAGTCCCCAAAACAAAACCAGCAACTTTTCTCCCTCCTTTCCCTTCTCTCTCACATACACATAGCAATCTGGTTGTGTTCTTTCCTAGCCTCTTGAGGTTTCCCCACACCCCCATTTATTGTTCTTCACCTTTGTTGTTGAGAATATGGTGCTTCCTTTAATGCTCCGCCATTAAAGCTCTCGCATCACACACAGACACAGATTTTGAAGAAATATCCTACACCCATTTCTACATCTATCATATACACAACAGAACGCGCCTCTTGTAAATTGCATTTAATTAATTCAAACAAAGGGTTTGTTTTTTGCACCCCAATTTTACACAGACTCGGCGCACAGTGGAGTTATGGGTATTATGATTTGCACGGACATCGCCATCACATCAATCGTCATATAGTTATGGGCGTATGATGAACGGCCCTTGTTTTCAGCGTTTCCAATTATAGCAGTGTCATTCTTTCTGTACAGGAAACAGTGTTACTTCGCACAGGGATTGAGATTTCAAGTTTTGAACGAGTTATTATGTCTGGTTCGACACTTGAAATGGATTAAGGGTCATTTCTGTTTCGGGTAATCATGGAAGCTATGCTCAAGGTATTATTCCATTTCTTTTTCATCCTGCTGTTGCTGGTTAACTCGGTGTTGACCCAGTCGACGGTGCGGCGACTGAGTTCCGGTGTAGAACGAACGGCGCTGTTCGATCTTCGAGCTTCCTTAGGAATAAAAGCCAGATTCTGGCCGAGGAAGTTAGACCCATGTACAAACTGGACAGGGGTGGAGTGCAGCAACGGCAGAGTCACCGGAATAAATTTGTCCGGTTTGCAACGAACTCGTGTTGGAAGTCTTTCCCCTTCTTTTTCTATCGATTCTTTGGTTCGATGTACTCAATTGGGTACCTTTAATTCTTCAGGATTTGCTCTTCCAGGGCAAATCCCTGATTGGTTAGGACAAAATCTTAGTGCACTCCAGGTGCTCGACCTTACGTCTAGCTCAGTCTTCGGTCCAATTCCTCCGTCAATTGGTTCTCTAAATCAACTCAATCGTCTTCTTCTTCCCAATAATTCCCTTACTGGGATTATCCCAGATTCTCTGAGGGAACTTTCTTCACTATCGATTCTAAATTTGTCGCTGAATATGTTAACAGGATCCATACCCTCTTCATTTTCAGCTCTCGCGAACCTCACAGCTCTTGATTTATCTTCAAATTTCTTATCTGGCCCGATCCCTATGAACTTCGGTTCATTTTCTAGTCTTCAATCCTTAAATCTTTCCAACAATAGTCTTGCTTCTTCTCTCCCTACACAGCTTGGAAATCTTTCTCAGTTAGTTGACCTTGATCTTGGATTCAATTCATTCTCTGGATCATTTCCAAATGAACTAGGTCATTTAACCAATTTGAGGAGATTATCTGTTAAAAACAATAATTTGGGTGGAAATCTTTCTTCCAACTTCACACCAAATATCATCCTTCTTGATGTATCAAGCAACAACTTCACTGGCAATCTCCCAGACCTCTCAACATTCCCAAACACTTCTGGTGTCACCTTAAACTTCTCAAACAACCAATTCTACGGAATCCTCAATTCCAGTGTCTCAACTCTGGATTCCATCGATCTATCCAACAACTATCTCCAGGGTTTAAATGTCAATCTTGAAAACACAACTTCGATATCAAGAAACTGCTTCATTCGAATCCCAAACCAAAGAAGCTTAGATGATTGTAGAACATTCTATCGTCTAAGAAATCTCCCTTTCAATGGTGATTCCAATTCCAATCCTACAACTCCATTGCAACCTCAACTCCCTAGAAAGAGCAACAACAACCGTTTGAAATACGTTATGGCTGGAGTTTTTGGTGGACTTGGTGTCTTTATAATCATAGTTATGATACTATTTTTAGTATTTAAACCATGTAATAAAAGATCAGTTAGCCAAAGAAGTGCAAATGTAGAACCTGTTCAAGAAGAAGGAATCGAAAAGGGTCAAACCATTTCAGTCAACTTAATGTTTGATTCATTTTCATACGAGCAAATTTTACAAGCCACAAGTGGTTTCAGTGATTCAAATCTCATGAAACATGGACACACTGGAGACATCTTTAAAGGGAAATTAGAAGATGGAGTTTCTATTGTTGTGAAAAGAGTCGATATGCGTGTGTCAAGAAAAGATTGTTACATGTCAGAATTGGAGTTGTTTGGAAAGGGTATTCACACAAGATTAGTGCCACTTTTGGGACATTGTTTGGAACATGAAACTGAGAAGCTTCTTGTTTATAAATTCATGCCAAATGGGGATCTTTCAAATTCATTGTATAGGTCTACAAGTTTGGAAGATTCTGGTTTACAATCTTTAGATTGGATCACAAGATTAAAAATTGCTATTGGAGCTGCTGAAGGGTTATCTTATCTACATCATGAATGCAATCCTCCCATTGTTCATAGGTATTATTCTAACAACTTCATTCTTTTTAACTTAATAATTTTACACACTGTGTACTTGATTTACATCTAACATGATGTTTATCAAGAATGGCAGTGTGGGCCAGCTTAGGGGTTGTTGGAAGAAAAACTTTTTTTACAGATACTTTATTGTTTTTATTTATTATTATTTATAGAGATATTCAAGCAAGCAGTATTCTACTTGATGATAAATACGATGTACGTCTTGGAAGCTTGAGTGAAGTTTGTGTTCAAGGAGTGGAAGACAATCAAAATGTTATCTCAAGGCTTTTGCGGATTTCATCGTAAGAATTATTAACAAAATAATATTTTATATTGTCTTATTTCACTTTCTTTTTATTGTTTCTCTTACAAACATATTTATATCTTTTTCTCCTTTGTATATGTCCAGGAACTCTGAACCAACTCCTTCTGGTACGTACAGACAGTAACAGTAACAGTAACAGTAACAGTCATATCTTTGAGTTGAAACTTTTGGATAGGACAAAAAAGTACTATTTTAATAAAATGACATCAGTCCCAGTGCAGTATATGTCAAACACAGTATAACCTATTTTGATATGAAGAAACATTATCAATTTGAAACTTATATTTGTGAATTTATTTATTTACCAAACAGGGTCATCATCACCACCAATTTGTGCATACGATGTGTATTGTTTTGGAAAGGTGTTATTGGAGCTTGTAACAGGCAAAATCGGAATAAATAATTCAGAATGGGTGGAGCAAACATTGTCTTTCATCAACAACTATGACAAAGAACTTGTATCCAAGATTATTGACCAATCTTTAGTGATAGATGAAGACTTAATGGAAGAAGTGTGGGCTGTAGCCATAGTAGCAAAATCTTGTCTAAATCCAAAGGCATCAAAAAGGCCTCAAATGGCTCACATTTTAAAAGCATTGGAAAACCCTTTTAGGGTTGTGAGGGAAGAAGACTTTAGTTCGGGGAGATTAAGGAATAATTCTTCTAGAAGGTCTTGGAGTGCTGCTTTGTTTGGTAGTTGGAGGCAAAGCTTTTCAGGGAGTGTTCATAGTCAAAGTCAAAAGAGCAGAGAGGGTGTTAGTGGTCAAAGGAGAGAGAATTCTCAAGGGAGTGGTGCGAATGATAAAAGATTGTCAAGTGAGATTTTCCCTGAGCCAGTAGACATCAATGATGTGGAAAGACAAGATGAAACTCGATAAATTATGGGCAATTTTTTTTATTATGGTTATGAGATTTTGTGGTTTGAAAAGCATGTATCTATTGTTGTTGTGCTTGTTATAGATCTAGATCCATTGAAGTTGAAATGTAAATTGCTAAAGTGTGAAGCTTTGTGACAAAATCAAATTGTGTTAGAAAGTTTGATTTGACACAAAATCCAAGGAAGATGTGTTTAAGGGCTAAGTGCTAGAAATAAGAGTACATATGAAGTAAATGAAAGGGCTAAATGCAAGAAATGATGATGTACTTTCATTTATCTGTGTATTTTGGCACCATACTTTCATTCTTTATGTTATAATGATACACCTTGAAATATCTACCTAGTTATAGCATTGTACATCCAATATTTTTCTTAGGAAATTGTATTTTGAAAAAGTAGTCGATTATGAGTGTTAAAGTTGTATTCTATTTGAATAATAGAATTTTCAAGGTATAATGATGTAATAGGAAGAAAAGAAAGTAGGATGTTGTCATCAACATATTGATGAAAGTATGTTGTTATTCTTGCATGTAATCCTAAATGGTACTCGGGAGCTAGAATCTCAAATTCCATAATCTGTTGTGTTTAGGTGTCAAAAAGCATATTTAAGGGATTTGATCATTCCTAGAGATTGAATTTCATTCGTTGTTTCATTAAAAGACAAGTGTCTTGTAGACCCATTAAAACACATGAACACTCTTTCTTTAACATAATCTACATTCCAATTTCTTTAATAGATAGCTAAAGAATGTGATTGAATTTCATTCGTATTAAAATTTCTTTGGCAAATTTCATTTCTTCCAAAAACAAAAGGTGAACCAAATGCTCAATAAATGTTCATGAGAAATAAAAAAATGATATCGGTGATATAGATGAAGATCAGGTGAAATTTTTACTCCACACAAGGAGCCCAAATGAAATCTTACAGATCAAAAATGGAAGAAAGATCAACAAAAGCAATCAAACCACATGTTAAATGCAAGAAATAACATTCTTTCTTTTATTTTATTTTTTCAGGTATTGTTTTTCATATCTTTGATTTGATTTAAATAAAAACCTCTCATACATAAATAAACTCATTTTGATTTGATGTTTTTGTCATTTTCTTGTTTTTGTCTTTTGTTTTTTACTTTATTATTATTATTATTATTATTATTATTATTATTATTATTATAATTATTATTATTATTATTATAGTTTTAATTAATTATATCTTTTTGATTATTTGTGTTTTAAAAGAAGTGCTTTTATATATATGTATTTTTGTTTTTCATTCGAACTATCTGTGTTATTTTTTCGTTACGATAATCCATTTGTTAATAACAATGACTTTAATACAGGATGGGCAAGGTGTTTCTAACTATAAGGTCATATGTTTAATCCCAAACATAAAAAAATAAAATAATAATAATAATTTTAACAATGACTTTAACTCTAAGGACCATTTATATATAAAAAAATAACTTTAGCGACCATATAAAAAATAACTTTAGGGATCATTTATATAAATTATCTTTTGTGTTGAAGAAATATCTTAATAATAATGATATGTCTCTTTATATATCAATATATCAACGTCATTAGTAATAGTGAATTGACCTTAGTAACAAATTTTGCTCTTACTAATAGCTATCGTCGTTTGATAATTAACATGGACTATCTGCGTTGTTTTTTCGTTTGGACTACACTATATTATTTTTTTCGTTCAGACTAACCATATATATTTTTTTTGTTCTACGATTATAAAGCATCAATATCCTATAGACCATTTCATTTATTATTGTTTTAGTCTTTTGTCTTTTATTTTAAATGTTAAAAGTTATTATCTTCATCTTAATATCATCACGCTTTCAAACACGATATTTGTTACTTTACTACAATAATAATAATAATAATAATAATAATAATAATAATAATAATAATAATAATAATGTGTATTTAATAAAAATAATAAAAAGTAACAATAATGGGTACAACATGAAAATTGCTACAAGAAATGAAGTAGGATGCTTGCTATATATATACTACAAATAATCGAAAATACAATAATACTATATCTTGCATTTAGCCCATCAAATTCAAACCACTAGAGATAGATTGAATCATAAACTAATGATACATGAATCATCATATGACAGGAAAATCACAAGTAAAGTATTTTATAAAGTTGTTAAATGTGCCAAAAACTTCAAACCCTTAAACCTATTTGACACATTCACACCAAATCCCAAATATTTTTCTCTCAAAACATCATCATCTACACATGACCATGTTACTCCTCTTGCCAAACTCCCAACCCACATAAACCTCTCTGAAAATGGATTCACCAAACTCCTATAAAACTCTTCTGCTTCTTCACACATAATTCCCTTTAAAAAACAACACACTTACATCAACACAAACCAACTAAAACAAGTATAACCATGGAGTAAAAAAAAGACTTACTTCTGCCATGGATGTGATCTTGAGTGAAACATCATTGCTAAGAATGATAACCTTTCTATCTTTACTTTCTTTGCATAAGTGAATAGCAGTTTCAAGAACTTTAATTTCTGTTTCAATTTCATCATCTTCCATGTGAATCCACCATTTTGTAGTCATCATACATTCGTCGATCCATTTCAATGCTAAACAAACCTTTTTTGTAGTTATGTTGAAGAAATCATGATCATGTTGCCTCTTTATTTCCTTTAGTTCCTTTAACACTGATTGAAGAAAAGTGTTAGTAGATTTATATGACAATAACAGGATAATCTTATATGTTATTTACCGATTTTGGGTATGAAAAGTTGAGTCCCTTTGAGGCCTTGTAGGAGTTTCAAATGCTTTAAAGACTCTTTGTGAAGAAGGGTATTAGTGTCAAGTATCATATTCCATCTTTTCTTTTCCCCTCCCTGAAAAGAGCCAATTACTAAGGGTGAATTATAAATAATGATATGATATGAAAGTAAAAGTAAACTTACATTAGATGAATCAATGCCCTTTTCATCATCATACTCTGACACATCAAAAATGTCTTTTTTACCCTCACTGACAGCTTCCTTCAACATTGCACAGATGTTTGATCCTTTACATTCATCTTCCTTCCATTTTCTCAAAGATTTCATTAAACAAACATTGGGATCTTTGTTCTCTTTATCTGGTGTAAAAAACTCCAATTCTTTTCCATTTAAACTATCAAAAAGAGTCCTTGAATCTTCTTTGGCTCTTGATATTTCTGGAGTAAAACTTGTTTCTTGATCCATGTCTGTTTCATCCAAAAGGGCCAAAAAATTCGATTCTTTCTTCAGAATTTCATGATTTACTGATTCAAATCTCACACCCATATCTACATCTTGTCTTGAAATCAATGATGTGCAAAGAACCATAGAATCTGATTCATCAGTGCATATATTAATCTCATTGCCTCTTGCTATTTCTTCTTCTTCTTCTTCTTCTTCTTCTTCTTCATGGGTTTCAATAGCATCAAAAAGAGCCACAGAAAGATCTTCTGGTTTGTTTATGCTATCAAAGATCTCTGTTTCAGATAAAGATTCAGAGACCACAATTGGGGATTGAACTGAAAGAATGGCAAATGTTTCATCACTTCCATTGTCTGTATCAAACTCATCAGCTTTTGAGTTGTTAAGCACAGAAAACTGTTCTTCATGGGATTTATTTTGTATTCCAGCTTTTGAGCTAAAGATTTCACCATTTTGGTTTCCTTTTTTAGATGGAGTCATGTGTTCTTCTACCTCAGTCTCATCACATGAAGAACTTAAGTAGTTTGGTGCTGAATATGTCGATGGGTTCAATTTCTCCAAGGAGGAATGAAGATTCGTGTTGGAAAATGAAAATTCCGAACTCTCCAAATCCTCATTAGAGGAATGTGTCTCGAGATCATACGAGCGACGTTCATCCTATATAAATCAAGAAAAAGAAAGAACGAACATAAAGAGGCAATTCATCGAACAGCTTGCAGGCAGACATTATTTACGCATCACAATCGTGAACTTTAGATAATTTTAATCGAAAACTGATAGATACCTGTGTTTCTTCTTGTTTTCTGAAGGTGGGAGGCACGAATGGATCATTAACATCAAAAGCTTGGCTCAGTGGGACCCAATGCAGCTCGTAAACCCTACTTGAACCACCCATCTTCACCGTGTCTCCCTCTTTCAGTTTCACAGAAACCCCTGGTTCAATTCTCTTCCCCGACACCCATGTTCCGTGAACTACGATTTTAACAATATCAAATAGATAGTAATGAATCATTTCCCCCAATCCCAATACAATATAGTCAAAGAAGATTAAACAATTTTACCTGATGATAGGTCAACTATTGAGAGCGTATGTGAAGACGGATTTGAGTGGATACGGAGATGATATCTGCTGATACTAGGGTGCTCCAGAGTAATGTTGCAATCTGGGTGTCGTCCAACAAGCAAAATTTCTTCATCGGAGTCGTGATTTATCGATGATGTTCCGGCTGCAGGTTGTTCGGTGGAGAAGGGAGGTGGTTTGCGTAAAAGAAAGATGTTCTTGAGGATGGAACCGTTCTTCAGTACAGTGAATGCCGGAGTTTTCTTCACCTGAATGTGGATCTCTTTGTCCTCATACATGGCTGGGTTCTTGAAATCAAAGAGACTGTGATAATGTTCTTCGTGGCTTCTTGAAATCAAAGAGAGTGTTGTATTTTTCAATGAAGGTATTACCGTTGACGATGGCTTTGAAACGGCACAAATACATTATGAGAAGGGTTCTTGAAGAATTTGAAATTCAAAATGGAGTAGGAATTGGTATCCTTCTTTGTCATCCTTTTTGAACATAGAAATGAGTTTGCCTTGTGTTTTTACCGATAAGAAAATTCTTTCACCATTTTTATGTAATAGACTTATAAATATTAAAAGGACAATGTTATAAAAAAACCTTAAGTTTGGCAGAAAATATCGGTTTTACCCTTCGGCAGATTTTTAGTTCGTTTATACCGCAAACTTGTCATTTTTTTGTCTGTTTTGCCCTTGTTACCTGCAATAGCAAGTTTCCAGGTTACTATTAATTATTTTTTGCGAAAAAACCCTTAAGTTTACAAATATTTTGCAAAAAAACCCTTAATGTTATAAACATATAAAATATAAATACATATTCAAAATTTTATAAAACTAAATAGTTTTCTACTGAAACATATTTTTATTTTTATGTATGGTAAATTTTATATTTGTTCGATACAAAGTTTTTATATTTAAATTTTAAAAAATACCTAGGTTTATCAAAATTTAAATATATTTATTAATTAATACTTAAATTTTTCAAAGCAATATTAAAAAACGTCTGTTAGCTAATAATAATATGACATTAGTTATATTCAATTAATTTCTTTAAAAGAAAAATTAAATTATTTTATTTTTTTAAAAGGTTTGTATTTCAGAAATAATAAACTATCATATTTTTTATAAAAATAAATATATTTATATAATAAATTAGACAAATATATTTATATTTTATATGTTTAAAATGTTTATATTTATTTATGATGTTTAAAATTTTTATTATATTTTTATAAAAAAATATGATAATATTATTATGTATTTAAACATAGAAAAATACGATACGTTAGTATTTCTGAAATACAAACTTTTTAAACATATAAAATATTTTTATTTACCTTTTAAAAAAATTAATTGAATGTATTTGATGTCATATTATTCATATTAACTATTTTAGCATAATTAATTATTAACTAACAAATGTTTTTTAATTTTGTTTTGAAAAGTTGAAGTATTTATTAAGAAATATATTCAAATTTTGATAAAACTAGGTAACTTTTTTAAAATTTAAATATAAAAAGTTTATATCAAACCAATATAAAAGTTACCATATGTAAAGCTAAAAATATGTTTCAGTAGAAAACTATTTAGTTTTATCAAATTTTGAATATATATTTATATTTTATATGTTTATAATATTAAGGGTTTTTTTGCAAAAGATTTGTAAACTTAAGGGTTTTTTCGCAAAAAATAATTCATAGTAACCTGGAAACTTGTTATTGCAGGTAACAAGGGCAAAACCGACAAAAAAATGACAAGTTTGCGGTATAAACGAACCAAAAATCTACCGAAGGGTAAAACCGACATTTTCTGCCAAACTTAAGGTTTTTTATGACATTATCCCACAATAAAATTTTATGTTGTATGGTTTGACATTTCTTTTTAATCATCTTTTTTATTTTTAACTTTTTTAAAAAGTTGAAAATTACTAAAAATTGTTTGTTAAATTAAAAAGATTTTTTAAAACCAACTTTTAGTCAAAAAGGAAAAGTTGGCCGGATAAAAGATAAGAATTCCTATCTTTTTGCTTTTAGTTTTTATTACTTAAAAGTCATAAAAGACAAGCCAAACACATTTTAAACATCATATTTTGGATAAAGTTCTTTTACAAAAAGGACTTTTATGTTCAAAAAACAATCCCAAACACACACTAAATATGCTCCTTGTACATAATTACTTATTTTAGGGAGATGAAATCAATTTTCCCATTAAAGGTTTTTTTTTTAAAAATTTAAGAACTTAGCAACAATCATTTTTAGGCGGTCGAACAGAGTAGATCGATAAGGCTCCTCAGCTCTGTTGCTGATGTGGCTTCGTAAACACCAGCAACCAACTGTGTATCTCTCTCATCGGCAAAGCCTGGCAAGGGAAAAGGTTGAGGTGGGCAAATGAAAATGCTAAGGTGGAGCTCAGTACACACGACACCACTCATTTCGACCTTAACTTTAACGATATTAATGTGGAAAAGGAAAAATGTGAGGAAATGGTATTCTACGACTTATTTATATGATCATGACATTTGTAATTGCGAAAACATTTGAATCGATGAGTGAACACTTACTTGTGATGCAATGTCTTTCAGTAATATCTGAAAACCTTAGTTGTGACCTTTTCATCTTGTTGTTAAAAGAGAAGATGTGAAATATGTTTGAATTTAAATAGGAAAACTTTGGAAACGAGATCGTGAATTCGTATATATTATTCAGGTAGTCATGTTATGTTAGTTTTGTAATATTTTATTATGTGGAATAATATTCTAACTGATGGAGATACGTACCCTAAGCCATATCAAAGCATGGTAATATTACTATAAATAGTAATGTCCTTTTGGGTTACACGCAAGAATAAAAATGAAGCAGATCTAAAAAGATATTTATTTAAGGGACTTATTTTGTTAATTAATTAATAGTTTAATTAATTAATACGACCTTGGTTCCATATTGTCACACCCCGAACCGGACGACAGAAATGTCTGAGGGCTCGCATGACTTAAATTGAAATATCATCATAATGAATATACATGAAACATAACATAAACATCATCATGCATTAATACATTACAACTGACCTTGTTCACATCAAGTACATTGTCTAAATATTACATATCCATAGCATAAATTGTTTGAGAGTTTTCAAAACATAACATATTAACACTCTTGGTATTGTTCTTCAGCTTATATGTTACCTGAGAATACAAGTTATTTTGAAAACGTCAACATATAGAATGTTGGTGAGTTCATAAGCAGGTTTGATATGAAAATGTTTTGTGTAGTTTATAAAACCCAGAAAATCCGATATTTTCTTAAACGACAATTGTTTATACAAAAAGTATGATGATCCATAGGTATATGCATGAATGATTTCAAAAGTGTATAAATGAGAAGTTTTGCATTATAGTTATTGAAAATACAAGTGAATAATGTTGATTTCCCCAGAAAACCCAATGTTTTCCGATAAAATAGTACGATCATTTTGTATTATTGTATTGTCACAACAAATGAATATGATTTCCCTTGATTACTTAGATGATATTGGATTTCTATGTGAGTCGTTATAACCATGCGTGATAATGACTAGTTCGTCTGTCTTGGCATTTTGGTGAACGCCATAATTGATCTTAAGATTTTGTCACCTTAGACTGGCCAAGTCTAACTGTAGCGAATAGCTTAGGTGTGGGGGAGTCAACCCCATATAGATCTGTACACAAACTTTTGCTCTCCATCCAGGAGACTTTGATTATAACTACAGACTACGACCGACACTTATTGGTGTCGTCCGTTATTACTCACTTAATCCAAATGAATTTGATTAACCTTGATTAACGACCTGAATTTTGTTTACTTGAATATAAGGTAAGGCTAACAGACACGAGAAGAGGACCACGAGTTCCTACTAATCACATATGTTATTTAAGGCTGTCGAGTATACAAAGGGCGTGTTGGCCTATTTCGCATATGATTTATTTGGACCTTAATAGCAATGCTAACGGGCCACTGAGGCCCAATAGCATGTAAAAGCCATTGAGGGTCCCTTTAAGCATCTAATTGGGTCACAGGAGGCCCAATAAACATGTATTATTTATGTTAGGCCCAAAAGTCATGTTAATGGGTCACGAAGGCCCAACAAGCATGATTAGAATCTTTCAAGCCCAACAATTTGAATGTTTACTTGTTTTGTATAGTATAAAAGTCAGGAATTGTTGAGTCGCAAAGTCACAAAGTTTGTCGATTGTTTTATAATGATATTTAGATGTATGAAATATATGTATATTCTTCATTCTAAATTCATAGGTTATAAAATTTTGTATTGTTGACCCAAATACTTTACTAGTAAAATATTTGACTCAAAAATATTGGTTTGACCTATTCAACACTTCTTTTAATAAAAATGACAATTTTTGTCCCTTTTTATGAAAAAATGACATTTTAGGTCCTTAAACAAATTTTTCTTGGCATTTTGGTCCAAAGACTCATTTAGATAAGGTTTTCAGCCCAAGATTTAGTTTTTGGACAGAATTAGCCCTTTAAATAAGAATTTTTTCACCTGAAGTCCAATCTTTCGCAAATTTTACAATTTTAGCCCAAAAGCCAAAAACTTTGCAATTTTAGTCCTATTTGATAAATAAGACATTTTTAATCCCTGAAACATGTTTATTTGCGTTTTTAACCCTTGTTTTGAGAACCTTACAATTTCAGCCCCTTAAAATATATTTTTCACTATTTTTGGGCCTAAAGGACGAAAAGCCTAAAGTTTAGCCCATTAGGCTAAAATTTACACTTTTAGTCCTTTAAAAGTCAAGATTTTTATAATAACTCATATTTTATCTGATTTAACCTTTTTGACCCTTATAAAACCGTAAATGACATCTATTTCTCATCTTTTGCTTATTTGTCAAAATTGGTTCATAATTTAGATTTGTGTTTTGTTTTGCTTGTTTTGAATTCGTATACTACTTTGATCTTGATAATAACATGTATAAGATGTCTTAGAACACATATATCCTTATCATGGTTAAGGATCTTGAATAGATCATGATTTTTCACACATATTTATCAAATAAGTTCAAGAAATCACACATATCATGCAAAAACACAGAGATCTACACATTTTACTTATATTATCCCCCATAAAACATGTGAAAACCAAAAATAGAGGGGTATGAACTCACCTTGGGTTTGATGTTCATGGTTTTGAAGAAGAAATGATGAAAACGATGAGATCTTTCGTCCTAACAAGCTTCTTTAGAAGTCTTTGGGCTTAGATTGCTTCTAAGGAGTATGATCATGAATTTGAATGAATTAAAAGATGATTTTTGATGAGATATAGAAGTTAAACTTTGGATTTAAGTAAAAACTTACCAAGGATTTGTGTTATGAGTGAAAGATCTTCTTGGCATTTAAGCAAGTCTCAAAATTTTGAAGGAAGAATGGAGATGTTCTTGAGAGAATTTGATAGTATTGGAATGGAGTTTGGTATGTGTATGTGTGTTACTACCTTCGGCTGTAAGTGATAAGAAGAGAAGGGAGAGAAGAGATAGGATTGAAGTGACAAATATGGATGTATGTTGGACCATGCATGTTTATTTGGTGTATAATAAGAAGGTCGCACATAAACGTCAACCCTTATTATTCTCTTTTCTTTTCTTTTTTATTTGGGCCGAGAGGGAGAGAGAAGAGAAAGGATTTGGTCCTTTAGTGCTTGAGTCCCATAATGTGAAGCCCAAATTGATGGTTTTCGGCCCATTGGGCCCTTAGGAGGTTTTACAGCCCAATTTGCATCAAAGAATGAGTTTTATGGCCCATTAGGGCTTATTGGATTTGTTATGGCCCAATAAGGCCCATTTAGGTAAACTAATTCATTTTGGATTCCTTATGGCCCAAAATGTTAAGTTTTATGAAAGTGGATCCAATTAGGGCCCATTTAAGGGTCCTAAGCCCAAAATAGTCAAATTGGAAGCTTATTGGTCCATTAGGCCCAATAAGGAAATCTTATTCCATAATGGACTTAAACTAGGATTTTTAGTGTTTCCAATCTTTTGTTGACCAATTGAAGTGTTCGTACAAGGTGTTAGATGAAATTTTGTTGTCATTGGATAAGCATCATACATGCTTTCAAGTTTTAGTTACAATGTTATCCTTGTTAAGTGTTTATAAAGCATCAGAATTCCTAGTTGTGACATCATCCCCCCGTTAGAGGGAATTCGTCCTGAAATTCTTTTTGAAGCTAGATTTGAGAATGCGAGAATAGGTGAGGGTACTTCTACTTCATCTGGTCTTCGCGTTCCCATGTGAATTTCGGTCCACGTTTCGCGTTCCACCGAACTTTCACAATCGGAATGCGACTTTGCTTAGTACGCTTCACTTCCCTATCCATGATTTCAACTGGTTCCTCGATGAACAGGAGATTCTCGTTGATTTTGATTTCTTCTAATGAGATGACGAGAGTTTCATCGGATAAGAACTTCTTCAAATTGTAAACGTGGAACACGTGGTGTTCACTGCTAAGCTTGGCAGGTAGCTGCAGTCTATAAGCCATTGGACCGATTCATACAAGAATCTCGAATGGTCCAATGTATCGTGTTTTTAGTTTTCCCCGTTTCCCAAAACGAATCACCTCTTTCCAGGGAGAGACCTTTAACAACACCTGATCCCCAACTTGAAATTCTAAGGGCTTTCGCTTTTTATCATCGTAGCTCTTCTGTCGGTCTCGTGATGCTTGAAATCGAGCTTTGATTTGAACTATCTTCTCTATCGTTTCACGTATGATTTCTGGTCCTGTTAATGCATTGCTTGGTGTCTGTCCTCTTGCTAGCTGAGTGTCACCTACCTCAGCCCAATATAATGGTGATCTACATTTACGCCCATATAATGCTTCAAAAGGAGCAACTTTGATACTTGAGTGATAACTGTTGTTATACAAAAATTCAATTAAAGGCAAGTGGGTATCCCATGATTTTCCAAAATCAATCACACAAGCTCGGAGCATATCTTCGAGCATTTGAATGGTTCGCTCACTTTGACCATCCATTTGTGGGTGGTAGGCAGTGCTCATGTCAAGTTGTGTTCCCATAGCTTTCTGAAGCGATTGCCAAAAGCGTGAAGTAAACCTACTATCTCGATCTGAGATGATAGATATTGGTACTCCATGGAGTCTCAAGATTTCCTTGATATAGATTCTTATAAATCATTACATCTTGTATGATTCCTTTATTTCTAAGAAATGAGCGGATTTTGTCAACCTGTCGACTATTACCCATATGGTATCCAATCCATATGTAGTCTTGGGTAATTTGGTCACAAAGTCCATAGTAATCCTTTCCCATTTCCACTCGGGTATTATCAGTTGTTGTAATAGTCTCGAGGGCTTCTGATATTCTACCTTTACTTTAGCACAAGTGAGGCACTTGCTAACGTAAGTGGCAATTTCTGCCTTCATGTTAGGCCACCAATACTGCTGTTTGATATCCAAGTACATTTTATCTAAACCTAGATGGATGGAGTATCGTGTCTTATGGGCTTCATTCATGACTACCTCTCTGAATCCCCCAAGTTTAGGGATCCAAATTCAGTTCATGAAATAATGTGCTCCGTCCTCCTTGACTTCGAAGTTCTTTTTCCATTCCACATAACGCTTCGCTTGTTTTGTTTTCTACCTTCATGGCATCAAACTGGGCTGCTTTGATTTGCAAGGACAGATGGGATTGAATGGTTATCGAGAGTTTTTTCACACAGATATTTGAGTATTCCTTCCGGCTTATGGCATCGGCTACCACGTTAGCCTTGCCTGGATGATACTTGATTTCACACTCATAATCGTTCAGCAGCTCAACCCATCTTCATTGCCTCATGTTTAACTCCTTTTGATTTAAAATGTGTTGGAGACTCTTGTGGTCAGTGAAAATGGTGCACTTTGTACCATAAAGGTAGTGCCTCCAAATCTTCAAGGCAAAAACCACAGCTCCTAATTCGAGATCATGAGTGGTATAATTCACCTCATGTGTCTTTAGTTGTCGAGATGCATAAGCTATCACCTTCCCACGCTACATGAGTACACAGCCTAACCCTTGATTTGAAGCGTCGTAGTAAACCACGAAGTCCTCCGTTCCCTCTGGTAATGATAATACTGGTGCACTACAGAGAGCTCCCTTCAGAGTTCGAAAGGCAACCTCCTGCTTTTCTGTCCATTCAAATGGCACACCCTTTTGTGTAAGCATGGTAAGTGGCTTGGCTGTTTTGGAGAAGTTCTAAATGAATCTCCTGTAATAGCCTGTGAGACCTAAAAACTGACGAATTTCAGTGGGTGTCATCGGGACTGCCCATCCTTCAATGGCTTTGACCTTAGAAGGGTCCACATGTATCCCTTCTTGACTGACAACATGACCTAAAAAGTTCATGCTACGGAGCCAGAACTCACACTTAGAGAGTTTCACGTATAACTTTTCGGTTCGTAGGGTTTCCAAGATTTTCCGGAGATGTTAGCTATGCTCCGCTTTTCTTCGAGATAGACTAGGACATCATCGATGAAAACATTGACAAATTGTCGATGAATGGTCAGTAGATTCGATTCATCAGGTCCATGAATGCGACAGGGGCATTCGTTAGACCGAAGGGTATTACAAAAAATTCATAATGTCCATAGCAAGTTCGGAAAGCAGTTTTGGGGATATCCTCTTCCCGGAATTTGAGTTGGTGGTATCCGGATCACAGATCTATCTTAGAGAAGTAACTCGCTCCTTGAAGCTGGTTGAATAGATCGTCGATTCGCGGGAGTGGATAGCGATTTCTGATAGTAAGCTTATTCAATTCTCCGTAGTCAATACACATCCTAAAGGATTCCTCCTTTTTCTTAACAAAGAGGATCGAAGCTTGTCACACCCCCAAACCAGAATGGCAGAAACATTCGGGGGTGGATGACTTCACGTAGTATCACAACGATTGAATATTGCAAAGAAAATAACACAACCATCATATATATAACAATGAAAACGTGTATTGTTGCGTTATACATGTTATCAAAAGAATATTACAATATGATGAATAAATGTTTAATGATAAAATCATCCTTTGTGTTCCTTCTTCCAAAAGCTGGTAGTTTACCTGTATCACTGATTCCCTGAGAAATACAAGTGGTTTTGAAAAGTGTCAACATTTAAGTTGGTGAGTTCATGAGTGTTCCGAGTTGAAAAGTATATTCCTTTTGGTAGTAATTTGGTAAACGAGATCTTTAGAAAATCCAATATTTTCTTGTAAAATGTAAAAGGTTCCAAAGTTGGAATGTGTTAGTAACTTTTATAAACAATTGATAACAATAATTTAGTATGAAAATATAATGTAGAAATACTGCGATGCACATATGAACCTTGTAAATCAATCTTGTTTTATACTTTTTATGTGAGTTTTATAACCATACTATTGACACTGACGGCCTGTAACAACATTCTTCAAGTGTTGCAGTGTTATGACATTTGTCACCCCAGACCTGCCGGTCTAACTATAGCTAGTAGTTTAGGTGCGGGATTGTCAATCCCGTATAGATCTATACACAAGTATCACGCTCTCCCTCCAAGAGATTATGGTATATAATACAGGACTTGAAATGCATACAAAAATGTACGTTGAAGTTTAAATGTCTCACATTTACCTAGTATAAATAGATTTACAATGAAATGACTTTACTTCTTTTTGAAAGTGTTTCGTTTTTCAAATTGTATAAAAATGTAGGATTGACTTGCTAACTATACCCATTATAGTTCTTCAGATAGTATGTTCCATTTCGTAGACATAACTTAGTGATATAAATTGCCCTTGTATACATAAGATGTTTGTATCGATATTCGAAGTTAGAAATTGCATTTATGTTTAGAAAACGATACTTTTAACGTGTAATGTACTTGTATTTCCCCCCCTAAAACATGTAAAAGAATTGAAAAGTAGGGGTATGAACTCACTCGTTAAGTTTGAAGAGAGGGGCTAGAGTTGAGCAGAGTTTCGATCTCGGATAGTTGCGTCGTCGGGGCTCGAGTGCGGAAACCGAGGTGAGAAAAGGGTCTCTGGAGCTGGGAGAATGTCTGAGAAATGGTGAAGGTGTGCCAAAACCCGAGCTTTATGCCCTCTATTTATAGGGCTGAAAACCCCCGTACGCGGCGCGTACTGCCGGAGTACGCAGGGCGTAGTCAGTACGCGGGGCGTACTTCGGTTACGCGGGGCGTAATAAGGCGTCATGGCTTACGACTCCTGGCTAGCTAGGCGTAGCTTGGGCGGGCCGATGGGACTCGACCCTGAGTCTAGTACGCGGGGTGTACTCCCAGATTACGCGGGGCGTAATCCCTGCTTCCAACTTCTAAATTCCGTAACTTTCGCGTACGAGCTCCGTTTTTCGCGTTCTTTATATCCACGCGTAGGTGAGATTATGCTCTACAACTTCCATTTAGACTCTGTCGGCTAGTTTTGACTTTATTTTTAATGATATAATTTTAATAGACCGGGCCTCCTATAGTTCGTTAAAATTTCATAGGTTCTTTATTCGACGTCGGTTTTCGTTTGTCTTTTTATTGTTTTATTACTACCGAGGAGATCTTCAACTTCCGTTTAGGTGGCGATAGCTAAATAATACTCGATCTTCAATCCGAGTTTTTAGCCCTTTACTACTGTTACGAAACTTTGAAAATTCGTAACTTCTTCATACGAGGTCCAAATTGGGCGATCTTTTTAAGCACGCTCATCTTTCAACGAGATCTACGACTTTTGTTTAGATACTTTAAGGCTAAAATGTATTTTATTGAGATTTCACTTTTTACATCAAATTATGTTTTAACGTCGTGTCGTAATTATACGAGTGGTTATAATTTCTTCAATATAACTCGGTTTTGAGTGTTCTTTATGTTTTTGGAAACCCGGGCATGATATCTAATATTCAATGCATCCCAACTTAGATACCTGAACACTTTATTTTCGAGGTTAATTTCGTTGTTTTTAGCTTTCGGGTGTTTACAATGCTTTTGGGAAAAATAGGGTTGTCACATCATCCCCCTGTTAAGGGAATTTCGTCCCGAAATTTAATCTAAGATCAATATTACAAATTAGGAAAAAGATGCGGGTACTTTTGTTTCATTTGATCCTCTCGTTCCCAGGTGTATTCAGGTCCTCGCTTGGCGTTCCAGCGGACCTTTACGATAGGTATGCGGCTTTGTTTAGTCCTTTTGACTTCCCAATCCATGATCTCTACTGGTTCCTCTACAAATTGGAGGTTTTTGTTTATTGCGATTTCGTCTAGAGGGACGACAAGGGTCTCGTCGGATAAGCATTTCTTCAGGTTCGATACATGAAAGGTAGGGTGTACATTGTGGAGTTCCTGAGGTAGTCTAAGTTTGTAAGCCACTGGACCGATCCTCGCAAGGATCTCGAATGGTCCGATGTATCTGGGGTTCAGTTTCCCACGTTTTCCGAAGCGTATCAATCCTTTCCAAGGCGAGACTTTTAGTAGGACACGGTCTCCAACTTGGAATTCCAAGGGTTTTCATCTCTTATCTGCATAACTCTTTTGTCTATCCCTTGATGCCTTTAGACGTTCTTGGATTTGAACAATCTTCTCCGTAGTTTCCCGTATGATTTCTGGCCCAGTAAGTGTGTTGTCAGTTGCTTGTCCTTTTGCTAGTTGGGTGTCTCCCACTTCGGCCCAGCATAAAGGTGACCTGCACTTGCGGCCATAGAGGGCTTCGAACGGGGCAGCTTTGATACTGGTGTGGTAGCTATTGTTGTACGAGAACTCGACCAAGGGTAGATGTGTGTCCCATGCTTTGCCGAAATCGATTACGCAGGCTCTCAGCATGTCTTCTAGGGTTTGTATGGTTCTCTCGCTCTGGCCGTCGGTTTGAGGGTGATAGGCGGTACTCATGTCTAGTCTTGTCCCCAAAGCTCTTTGGAGCGACTGCCAGAATCTCGAGGTAAATCTACTATCTCGGTCCGAGATAATGGATACGGGCACACCGTGCAGTCGTACAATTTCTCTAAGGTACGTCCTTGTTAACTTCTCCAATTTATCCGTCTCTTTGATCGGTAGGAAATGCGCTGATTTAGTTAACCTGTCGACAATTACCCAAATGTTGTCGAGTCCGTTTGTCGTTTTGGGTAACTTGGTTATGAAATCCATAGTTATCCGCTCCCACTTCCATTCGGGTATTTCTGGTTGTTGTAATAAACCTGAAGGCTTTTGGTATTCTATTTTGACCTTAGCGCACGTCAGACATTTACTCACGTAGGTAGCAATTTCGGCTTTCATGTTCAGCCACTAGTACAACTTCTTGAGGTCGAGATACATCTTGTCGGAGCCGGGGTGTATGGAGTATCGTGTTTTATGGGCTTCGTCCATGACGATTTCTCTGAATCCACCAAACTTTGGTGTCCATATTCGATCCATGAAATAATGAACTCCGTCGTTCTTGGTTTCAAGATTCTTATCCATCCCCCTTAGGGTTTCTCCTGCCACATTTTCAGCTTTCAAGGCTTCCATTTGGGCTTCCTTGATTTGCGTGGACAGGTGGGAATGGATCGTCATAGTTAGGGACTTCACTCGGCGACCTGAGTATTCCTTCCTACTGAGTGCATCCGCCACTACATTAGCCTTTCCGGGGTGATATCGAATTTCGCATTCGTAATCACTTAGTAGCTCTACCCACCGTCTTTGTCTCATGTTGAGTTCTTTCTGGTTGAGAATATGTTGAAGGCTTTTATGGTCAGTGAAGATCGTGCATTTTGTGCCGTAGAGGTAGTGTCTCCATATCTTTAGAGCGAAAACGACTGCTCCTAGCTCAAGATCGTGCGTTGTGTAGTTCACTTCATGCGTCTTTAGTTGTCTTGAGGCATAGGCGATGACCTTCCCTCGTTGCATCAGGACACAACCGAGTCCTTGGTTTGATGCATCACAATAGACCACGAAGTCCTCCGTCCCTTCTGGCAGGGTTAGGATGGGCGCACTACATAATGCTCGTTTTAGCGTTTGAAATGCGGCATCCTGTTTTTCTCCCCAGTTGAAGGTCACATTTTTCTGAGTTAGTGTGGTGAGTGGCTTGGCAATCTTGGAAAAATTCTGTATGAACCTTCGGTAATACCCGGCGAGTCCTAAAAAATTGTCGGATCTCTGTAGGGGTTCTTGGGATCGTCCAATTCTCTATTGCCTTGATCTTCGAGGGATCCACGTGTATTCCTTCCTTGCTTACTACGTGTCCTAGAAAATCCACCTCTCGAATCCAAAATTCGCACTTGGAAAATTTTGCATAAAGTTTCTCTGCCCTTAATGTTTCCAGAACTTGGCGGAGATGTTGGCTGTGTTCTTCCTGGTTTCTAGAATAGATGAGTATATCATCTATGAACACGATCACGAATTTGTCCAGGAAGGGGCGACATACTCGGTTCATCAAATCCATGAACACTGCTGGAGCGTTTGTCAATCCGAAGGGCATCACTACAAACTCGTAGTGACCATATCATGTTCGGAAAGCCGTTTTGGGGATGTCTCCTTCTAGTACTCGTAGCTGGTGATAACCGGATCTTAGGTCGATTTTCGAGAAGTAGCTCGCTCCTTGTAGTTGGTCAAAAAGATCATCTATACGTGGAAGGGGATATCGGTTCTTGATTGTCAGTTTGTTCAGTTCTCGATAGTCGATGCACATGCAAAAAGATCCGTCCTTCTTTTTCACGAATAGGACTGGTGCACCCCATGGTGAGAAACTTGGCCTAATGAATCCCTTGCTCAACAGCTCGTTCAATTGACTGGACAGTTCCTGCATCTCGGCTGGAGCTAAACGGTACGGTGACTTTGCTACTGGGGTGGCTCCGGGAATCAAGTCGATTCTGAATTCGACTTGACGTTCTGGTGGGATTCCTGGGAGATCTTCTGGGAAAATGTCTGGGAAGTTGCAGACTTCTGGAATATCTTTAATGTTCTTTGGTTCTTTCTTCTGGTCTACTACGTGGGCTAGAAAGGCATGGTATTCCTTGCGAAGATATTTTCGTGCTTTAATACAGGAGATGATTTGTAATTTTGCACTAGGTTTGTCTCCATATATGATGAGATTTTCACCGTTGGGAAGATTGAGATGAACGGCCTTTTCATGGCAAAGAATGTCGGCACGGTGAAGACTCAGCCAGTCCATACCGATGATTATATCAAAACTTCTTATCGAAATGGGCATAAGGTCGATTGGAAATAAATGTTCGTTTAAATTTAATGTGCACCCGACGTACATATCACTTGTGCTTTCTGTTTTTCCATTAGCCATTTCTACCGTGAATATTTTATTAAGTGGTTGGGGTCTCTGGTTAAGTAGATGTTTGAATTTATGGCTCACAAAACTTCTCTCCGCACCGCAATCAAATAGTATGCATGCATAAATGTTGTTGAGGAGAAACGTACCCGTAACTACTGTTGGATCAGTTATTGCTTCATTTTGACCTATCGCCAGCACTCTCCCAATACCACCAACATTCCTTGTCTTGGGGCAGTCCCTCTTGAAATGCCCGGTTTCTCCACATCCATAACATGCTTGACTTACCCCAGTACCAGGAACTTGAGTGAATGGCCGCGCTGGTGCCTTATAGAAACGGGCTGTGTGCCCTTTCCTGTCGCAGTTCTTACAGTACATTTCGCGGCAATTACCGTGGTGATGGTAGTTGCATTTGCTGCACTTTGGCAAGTTCCCTGCATACTGTTTTGTTGGCGTCGAAGTTGTAGGAGTTGTGCTGGGAGTAGTAGCAGCATGAACCGCCACCATTTGTCTCTTTGAAGGTTCTTGCGAGGTTAGTCCCTTCCTCTTGTTCCAATACTTCTTCTTGCTGTTGTTATTGTTGTCATTGTTCCCTCTGGTTGGTTCAGTTGCGATAGTCGTGACTCCTTGGCAGACGCCATGATCTACAAGCGATTGCGCCAGTTCTTTGGCACTGTCGAAGGTCATGGGCTTTGAAGCTAGCACACTTCCTCGCAGTTGGGGTGATAATCCCCAGATGTATCTCTCCACTTTTTGGCTTTCTAGGATTAACATCCCAGGACAAAGCGTTATCAAATCGCTGAACCTATTGGTGTAGCCTGCGATGTCCGATCCTTTCATCGAAAGGTTCCACAATTCTTGTTCTAGCTTCTAAATTTCGCCCCTTGGGCAGTATTCCCGTAGGAGCATTCGCTTCAAATTCTCCCAACCCATGGAGTTCGCCACCACCAGGGTTAGTGTCTTGACGTGGCCATTCCACCATGTCAAGGCGCGTTCAGAGAATGTACAGGCAGCAAATTTTACTTTGCTTTCTTCCGGGCATGCGCAAATTTCAAATACGGCTTCCGTCTTCTCTATCCATTGGGACAGAGCCAACACTCCTCCAGTTCCATAAAAGGGAATAGGTTTTCCATTAGTGAAGTCTTTGTAAGTACAGACTCCAGTACGGCCTTGGCTTGGGCCGTTGGTAAAGCTATTTATTCCACCTCCCGACCCATTGTTGCTCATTTGAGCCATCGCCGCGGTTACAGCGGCCGTTACAGCAGTTTGGAACATAGCTGCATCCATAGTTGGAGGAGGTGGTGGAGGTGGTGCTGGAGTTGAGTTTCTGCGTGTTGTTCTACGAGGAGGCATGTTCTGGTAGAGAAAATAAGAATGAATACTATAAGTTTCTAATGTCTTGACAATCGTGTAATTGAGGGTTAGTCGTATCTTGTAATTTGTTTTGACTTTAGTTTTTGGTTTCAAATTAGATATAACAATTTAATTAATTTCGAGAGGTATATAAAGAGGCACTGCATATATATATATATATATATATATATATATATATATATATATATATATATATATATATATATATATATATATCACACCTAAGGTGTGTTTCTTTAGGCTTCTAGGAAAATTTGACCTATTTAAGAGGTCTCCGTTTTACAGATACAAAAGGAAATAAGAGAAAAACTTTTATCCGCGGTCCTAGTCTATATCAAAATTTGTTGGAGCTTGAACAAACTCTACTTGTGGCGTTTGGAGCTGGATTCGGCATCTGACCGTTTGACTCCCATCAGTCGCCTCTCGAATTCCGCTTGTTGTTCTTTCATCTCTCGTATATCATCTAGAGCTGTTATCATTTGGTTCTGTAGTGTCCCCGTGTAGATTTGGAGATTCTCATGTAGTCCGTCCAAACGGCTGATGTCGGAGGCGTTACCTTGGGTAGCAGCATTGATCTCTCGAATTCTGGTTGCTTGTTGGTCTGCCTGGTAGTTCTGGTTAGCTATAGCGTTCACGACAACGGGAAGTGCTCGATCAGCTGAGCCTCCTCCACTGACGTTGTAAAAATCCCGACACATGCCAAATGGAGGACGCACGCCTTGCTGACGGCTCCAGTAGTAGAGGTGGCTTCCCCATATGGGAATGGGTCCCGGTTGATGTGGCCTGATCACTGGAGGATGTGGGATGGGAGGGTCAATTACTTCTGGTTCGGAATCTGTTCCGCTAGAAATTTCCACGATCTCCTCGTCGACTTCGTATTCCTCTCCGACTTCGATTTCGAATTCTTCTTCGACCTCTTCTTCGATTTCTTCTTCGATTTCCTCTGGGTCTTCCTCCGGGTCTTCTTCTATCCAGCCGCCGTTACCTTGATTTAGGTAGTAGGGGTCTCCCGGTAAAGGAAATCCGGCCATTTGTCTGTACTGGGATAGAGGTATGAGATTTTTATAAGAAAAGAATTTCTAATTAACGAATTCCTAAGCCTATTTATATCTTTACTGAGCGCAATGTTTTATCGTTTAATAATAGACTTATATTATTTCAATTTAGCGAATTTAGATTTTATAAGTTTTTGGCTTGTTGACTACTACGACCATTCCTCGACGTATATTGGTCAAATCCAGGATAAATATAGTTGATCAGGATATATTTATTCTTGATTTGATTACATACCCCAAGGCTCAATCGTGGTATTGCAACTTGTCATACTACTTTTTAGAAAAACTTGTCGTGACGCAAGACTGATACGTGCGGTAAAAATGTATATATTTAAAAGAAAATATATTTCTATGAAGATGTTGTTATCAGAGGGTTTTTGGTTCCCGTTGTATTTATAGTTTGTATATCTTATGTGGTTTGATATACTTAGTTCACTATAAACAATGCTCTGATACCAATCTGTCACACCCCCAAACCAGAATGGCGGAAACATTCGGGGGTGGATGACTTCACGTAGTATCACAACGATTGAATATTGCAAAGAAAGTAACACAACCATCATATATATAACAATGAAAACGTGTATTGTTGCGTTATACATGTTATCAAAAGAATATTACAATATGATGAATAAATGTTTAATGATAAAATCATCCTTTGTGTTCCTTCTTCCAAAAGCTGGTAGTTTACCTGTATCACTGATTCCCTGAGAAATACAAGTGGTTTTGAAAAGTGTCAACATTTAAGTTGGTGAGTTCATGAGTGTTCCGAGTTGAAAAGTATATTCCTTTTGGTAGTAATTTGGTAAACGAGATCTTTAGAAAATCCAATATTTTCTTGTAAAATGTAAAAGGTTCCAAAGTTGGAATGTGTTAGTAACTTTTATAAACAATTGATAACAATAATTTAGTATGAAAATATAATGTAGAAATACTGCGATGCACATATGAACCTTGTAAATCAATCTTGTTTTATACTTTTTATGTGAGTTTTATAACCATACTATTGACACTGACGGCCTGTAACAACATTCTTCAAGTGTTGCAATGTTATGACATTTGTCACCCCAGACCTGCCGTTCTAACTATAGCTAGTAGTTTAGGTGCGGGATTGTCAATCCCGTATAGATCTATACACAAGTATCACGCTCTCCCTCCAAGAGATTATGGTATATAATACAGGACTTGAAATGCATACAAAAATGTACGTTGAAGTTTAAATGTCTCACATTTACCTAGTATAAATAGATTTACAATGAAATGACTTTACTTCTTTTTGAAAGTGTTTCGTTTTTCAAATTGTATAAAAATGTAGGATTGACTTGCTAACTATACCCATTATAGTTCTTCAGATAGTATGTTCCATTTCGTAGACATAACTTAGTGATATAAATTGCCCTTGTATACATAAGATGTTTGTATCGATATTCGAAGTTAGAAATTGCATTTATGTTTAGAAAACGATACTTTTAATGTGTAATGTACTTGTATTTCCCCCCCTAAAACATGTAAAAGAATTGAAAAGTAGGGGTATGAACTCACTCGTTAAGTTTGAAGAGAGGGGCTAGAGTTGAGCAGAATTTCGATCTCGGATAGTTGCGTCGTCGGCTCTTCGGGAACTTCTGCAACGTAAATCTTTCGTCGGGGCTCGAGTGCGGAAACCGAGGTGAGAAAAGGGTCTCTGGAGCTGGGAGAATGTCTGAGAAATGGTGAAGGTGTGCCAAAACCCGAGCTTTATGCCCTCTATTTATAGGGCTGAAAACCCCCGTACGCGGCTCGTACTGCCGGAGTACGCATGGCGTAGTCAGTACGCGGGGCGTAAAAAGGCGTCATGGCTTACGACTCCTGGCTAGCTAGGCGTAGCTTGGGCGGGCCGATGGGACTCGACCCTGAGTCTAGTACGCGGGGCGTACTCCCAGATTACGCGGGGCGTAATCCCTGCTTCCAAGTTCTAAATTCCGTAACTTTCGCGTACGAGCTCCGTTTTTCGCGTTCTTTATATCCACGCGTAGGTGAGATTATGCTCTACAACTTCCATTTAGACTCCGTCGGCTAGTTTTGACTTTATTTTTAATGATATAATTTTAATAGACCAGGCCTCCTATAGTTCGTTAAAATTTCATAGGTTCTTTATTCGACGTCGGTTTTCGTTTGTCTTTTTATTGTTTTATTACTACCGAGGAGATCTTCAACTTCCGTTTAGGTGGCGATAGCTAAATAATACTCGATCTTCAATCCGAGTTTTTAGCCCTTTACTACTGTTACGAAACTTTGAAAATTCGTAACTTCTTCATACGAGGTCCAAATTGGGCGATCTTTTTAAGCACGCTCATCTTTCAACGAGATCTACGACTTTTGTTTAGATACTTTAAGGCTAAAATGTATTTTATTGAGATTTCACTTTTTACATCAAATTATGTTTTAACGTCGTGTCGTAATTATACGAGTGGTTATAATTTCTTCAATATAACTCGGTTTTGAGTGTTCTTTATGTTTTTGGAAACCCGGGCATGATATCTAATATTCGATGCATCCCAACTTAGATACCTGAACACTTTATTTTCGAGGTTAATTTCGTTGTTTTTAGCTTTCGAGTGTTTACAATGCTTTTGGGAAAAATAGGGTTGTCACAAAGCTCCCTAAGGTGAGAAGCTGGGTCGGATGAATCCTTTGTTCAAGAGTTCGCTGAGTTGGCTAGACAGTTCTTGCATCTCCACAGGAGCCAACCTATAGGGTGATTTGGCAATGGGTGTAGCTCCCAACACAAGGTCAATTGGAACTTGACTTTCCTTTCTGGGGGTATCCCTGGGAGATCTTCAGGAAAAACATTCGGGAAATCACAAGCCATTGGGATGTCTCGAATGTTGACCTCTTCCTTGGACTTATCCACTATGTGAGCCAGAAACGCCAAGTCCTTCTTTTGTAGATACTTATGTGCCTTAATACACGATATTAGATGAAGGTTCGTATTGGGCTTGTCTCCGTATATAATTAGGGTTTCGTGATTAGGGAGGTAAAGGTGAACCTCCTTCTCGTGACACATAATTTCAGCATGCTGGGGGCTCAACCAGTCCATGCCGATAATCACATCAAAACTCCTAATAGTTATAGGCATCAAGTTTATTTGAAAGACGTGATGATTTAAGGTCAGGGTACATCCTACGTAGATTTCCCCAGTTGATTCTGTTTTCTCATTAGCCATTTCCACTGTAAAGGTTTCATTAAGCTTCTGGGGTTGTTGTTTTAGCAAGTGTTTAAATTTATTACTCACAAAACTTCGCTCTGCTTCGATATCAAACAGGATGCATGCATATGTGTAATTTAGGAGGAACATACCAGTGACAACAACGGGATCCTGAACCGCTTCTCCTTGACCTTGTTGGATTAGTGTCAAAGTCCATAACTATAATTGGTATGTACTTGACCCGACTCGACATGGTCCATTTGGGTTGCATGACATCAGAACATTTGGATAGACCGTTTATGAGAAGAAGACATTTGTGACATATTAATATATTATAAGTTCTAATACATTAATATGATATCATGTTATTTAATTAATATTGATCAAGAATTAATTTTGACTTAATTTAGTGATCAAAAAGAGACTAATTAAATATATGGGGATTGACTGTGTAAATCATTCATTCTTATATATGTGGGCTTATGATCCATGATTCCTTATGTTGGGTTTAACCCATGTGGTAACCCATGGATACTCCATGGAGATCAAAACCCATGGAGCATAAGGAATGGGTAAAGTCATGGGTTACATGGTGTAACCCTAATGTGCACACTATATAAGGACCCCTTTAGCTCAAGAAATTGGCACTAGTGATACATATATGAGGGCTAGTCGATTTGAGCATGAAGTGTCTTCTTCTCATGGTTATTCCCAGTGTTGATGATGTTGTGTGAACCATTTGAGGTGTCATACATGGGGCACTAGGCTCTCAAGCTTCATGGAGTCAAGCTACATCAACAAGGTATGTATTTCTATCTAGTTTATTACCCAAGTATCAAAGATTGTATGCTAGTTAGGGTAATACCTTGGAATATTCATATTTGCATGTATAATAGAGAAAACATATATCCAAAGTATTTAGGGTTGCATGTACACTTAGGAGTGTTAGAATGCTCATAACCCAACAGTGGTATCAGAGCCATGGGTTGTTTTCTGTTATATTGATGCAAATGTTTTATTTTCAAAGTTGGAAAAAAGGGAAAAAACATGACGTTTGTCAAATTTTAAGATAATTACTTGTTTTTGTGAAAAACTAATTATTTGTAAAACTTGAATCATTTGCTATATGAGTTGAATTAGGTTAAATTTAGTAAAAGATAAAATGATATGATTGTTTTATTAGTTTTAAAAGTTTGATATAAAGAGTTTTTTTTTGAAACCTCCATAAGTTATGGATATGAAAAAGTTTTTAAAAAAATTGATTCAAAGTTTTTATGGAGTTACAAAATTTGGTGTTAATGTTTTAAAAGAACTCCATAACTTATTCTTAAGTTATGGAACATGAAAGGTTTCATCATAAAACAAGCATTTAACTCCATAAGTTATGGATTACCAAAAGTTTTATGTTTCCTTGATTTATAAGTTAGTTTAGATTAATGGAAAAAGTTGTGCTTTAGTTGTTTTCAATCCTAATTAATCTAGAGGTAGTTCATAAAATGTGTTTGTGTAACTTGTCCTCAAGTTACATAAAAGGTCACATTTATGAATCTTAAAACTCATAAAAGTGTCATAGGTTACATAAAAAATGAAGAGTTTTTATTCATTAAATAGTATTATGACTCCATAACTTGTCCTCAAGTTATGGATGTTTAAGAGTCACTTCTTTAAAAGTGTTACTAAAGAATAAGAGGTAACATAAAAAATGAAGAGTTTTAATTTTAATGAACCATTAAACTCATAAGTTATGAAATGAAAAGTTTTGAATAATTTCAAAAATTTGCCCTCAAGTTTTGGAATTTGTAAAGTTTTCCCATGAATACTTTAATTCCAAGTTAAGCCCTTAGAATTTTAAAAGTTAAAATTCAACCCTTATACTTTATAATATTAGAAATTAATATATATATATATATGTGTGTGTGTGTGTGTGTGTGTGTGTATAAGATCAAGTCGTCTTACCATTAGTAGGCCTCATTCATGAATTCGGTTGATAAGGTTACTACCTATAAAATGACAGTTAATGGGTGTCCACTCTCACCCACCGCTCCCTTGACTGGTGGAGGGTTGTTAGCCGAACAAGTAGGACAATGACTATAATTCTCTCTTCATTAAAAGTATTAATGATAAATATAAAGTAACTAAAATGTTTTTATAATTCCCAATCTTAATTACTTTAGGAAAATGTGAATAAGGTGCTAATCCATGAAATTACACTTTGCACTTTGTTTAAGTCGGTTAGTGGAGCGTGTGTGGTTAACCGACACACTAACTCGTATTTAACAATGTAGGCAAAGGGTAACTTAATGTTTATCATAGTATCAGTGGAGCACGTGTGGTTAACCAACACATCGATTGAGGGGTAAATATTAAGGGTACCAAGTATATTTGCATGGTTATTCACAACTTGTTTTGTGATCCTCGGCATCCCAGTCACAAAACCTGAAGGGCACATTTGAGATTGAAACATGCCATTGAACTGTTCAATGAATCTCAAAAGATCTGGGAGTTTCAAATCCAATTAAAAACCTAATAAATTAGTTCGTTTTTCATGGTGGAAATTGATGAATCGTCATTCACCTACCTTCAAATATTCTATAGCCTGGATTACAACATCCCTCTTCCAAGTTATAAAATATTGTGTTGGGTCCTAGCCTTAATATTTCATATTGGGTGTTATATTAAGGACTTTAAATCAAGTATCTTGAATATCTCCCAAAAGATTTGTAGTTCAGACATCTATGATCTTCCCAAATCTCTTGGAACTTCACTTCCTCCACCTCCTCCAATTATTTTCCCTAACCCACAAGTTCAAGATCACTTAGGCCCTATTGGCAAGCAAGGTTTATGTGTGATCGCATCTTGGAGATGAAGTCACATACTGGCAAGCTGGGAGAGTTGGGTGTCAAAGTCTTGAGAAAGTTGGATGTTCAATCACTTTCTATTTCACATAGTGAGTTCCTTTGGGACCACTATGGAACAAACTATGACATGAACCTTAATGATCTTATCTATTTGCTTGGTGCTTCTAAATCAACAATGATTGGGAGGACTAGTAAAGCAAATTTGATTAGAAGATCAACTTCCCAAACCTTCAATGGACATTGAAAATGGTTGCATTGGATACCCAATAAAAGCTTTCTCTTCCCAATGGAAAGGGATTGGCTATAGTCAACTCGGTTGACCAAATGATAAAGAGAAAGGCTAAGTATGATATTGTCCCATGTACCATTCCCAAAGGGTCCATATGGTTCTATTGCCAAAAGGAAAGGGCATTGGTTGCGAAACTGCCAAATTTACCTGAAAGATCATAAGGCTGGTAAAGTCAAAAAGTTTGACTCTACTTCGGGTAAAGTCCACTATCTAACTCTATTAAGTTTCTATTCTGAGATTCTTATTACATGATGTGACTAGGTCACATGTTGATGTTTTAATAATCAAATGAAAAGTGAAGGAAACTTAAAGAAAGAGTATGTTGAATCTGATCGCGAAGATGGATTTCTATCGCTTGATTGAAGATTAGATTCTTAAGCTACTCTAAGGAGTTATGATAGATTACTAGGAAACATGTAATAATATAGTTTTCATTTTAAGTTGCATTGTAAGGAAAAGTTTTTTCCGAATTTTATAAATAAATAAAATTTTGTTTTGTTTTATTTTATATCTCCTTACAATGATATTTATGAAAACTTGATGTTTGTATGTTTCTAGCAATATTGGAAATATGAATTTGATTCTTTCTTTTGTGGTAATGTCTAAATTTACCAAATAAGGAAAGATTCTTATCACCCAAGTTTCAATTGGACCGAAACTTGGAATCATGCAAGTTGTATAGTATAGTGAATGAATCGAGTACACATTCTTGTGCGATGATCAAGTCCACCTCAAAATATCGTTAAGACCATTCATCATGATTTACTAAATTTAGTAAATATGGTTATACTTAAAAGTTTATGTATAATTCTGAAACATTGGAAAAGTTTCGATGTATGGCAGAACGAATGAGAAGAATCAAATTAGGCAGAAAGATTAAAGTTTCTCAAATCTGAAAAGATAGGAGAGTACTTTAGTATCATGTTTGTGATCATCTTTATGATTTAGAAATCATATCACAATTAGTCCTCTAAGGACATATTAGTGCATTCTTATGACTAAGAAGAGGAATCTTGAATTGTTGTAATGGTTAAATCAAGAAGATGAGTCATACTTCATTCAAAAACAATTCTTAAAGTCATACTCCAAGATTAAAACTTGAGTGACACATCTTAAAGAAAGGGTTATTAACACTAGTCAAATGTAAGAGTAAAGTGTGTCTTACTGTTGTACATTTGAAATTGGTAAGTTGTGATGTTTTGTATAAAACAAAGATCAACTAAGGCCAATTGTGTGAAGTGCTTGTCTTGATAAAGAATCCGCCCTATCTCTTGAATATTTGGCAAGAAAGTATTATATGTCAAGAGGACAGTGGGAGTCTTAAAGGTCTTGAAAGTCTCAAGATCTAATCAAGAATAAAAAAAACTTTTAGTTTAACATTAGCACACGACGTGAGGTTTATAACCTATCGTGTTGACATATTTCTATTTCTGTGCCCTTTCCAGTTAAAGTTGGATTTGCATGTGAGTTCTTAGAGTTCTCAATTGGTTGCATAACAACTTGGAAGCAATGACATGCCCTTGAGTTTCCAGGTGGCAAGAAAATAAGATTGAGTTCAGTCCATATGAGTTTGGATTTGTCTTTATCCTTGTCTAGTGACTATGGTTTTGACAATTCACATGGATAGGAACACTTACACCATAAAAATCTAAGTGTCATAAGATTTCTCTTCGATTCATGAAAATGATGGTGAGGAAACTCTTTCACTAAGTAGATTTTGAGTAGATAGCAATTGTAAGCTGACAAAAAGGTCTAAACATTATGATTACGACATCCCTCTTCATAATTTCTTGGACACACATGTGAGCTATCTAAGGAAAGGTGTATAATTTTGATAATGTCTTATCAAAGCAATCTCGTATCAGAAATCTGAACTTTGGTAAGAAAGTCAATAAAGTATTGATTTCTAGAAGTCCAGTTGTTCTCTGGATACATGTCAAAGCTAGTGGGAGCATAAGTGTTATGCTAGTAAGATAATAATCATTATGCTAGTGGGAGTATGATTATTATGTTAAGTGTTGCAAGTTAGCAATATTAATTATAGAAAACAAAAGTTTCAATTCACTTTGAAAAGTTCTCTTCCTATAATTAAGGGAGAGGATTTTATACTTCATTCCAATTCTACAAGCTTAGATTGAGATTTTAATCAACTTTAGTCAAGGATATATGAATGTTATGTTGAAATGGTTCAACATAAGGAAATTCTATATATGTTGCGTTCTCAAAATTCGATAATGATTACGGTATACCTCTTCATAGTTCGAATTATGAGAACATGGAAAATATAAATTTTTTATAGCATGAATCATGTCCCATATGCTTCGGATATAGGATCGATTGCATGTGATATAATATTCATCCATTCTAAATTTTCCTAATGCTTAGGGCATTAAGAAGGGAAAGGGGATTAGAACTGGATATGACTAAAACGATTAAGCAATTGTCGAGAACAATTTGAGGTTTTCCAAAGGTTGCTTACTCATGGACAATTGGAAGTATAGAGTAAGGACCATATTGACATATTTTGAAAAAGAGGCAACTCTTGTTCAAAAGGTGATGGTTAAAATGGGAATATGGAATTGTTTCCATTGGTGGAAGATTAAAGAATTTAATGCAAAGAAGGATGTTCAAAGGAATGTACTTTGAATTTGAGACTTCATTTTCATGAAATTGCTTTCCATTGGAATACTTTGAAATGTCTGTTGCCATGTCTTTGTGACTTGTGTGTATATTCATTACAAGACGATCATTGCATATAAGTTTAGAATCTAACAAGATTACGGTAAATGACAAGAATTTGATGTTCTTACATTTATTGTAAAGGATTTGGGATTATGAAATGGAATGGATAAACTTTGACTCATATGACTTGTTCTAATACTTTTGAATCATACACAAAGGCACGTTTTATAACATCGAGTTACCGAGTGCGTTTTCATGCAATCAATGTATAACCAACTCATAGTAACAACTCATATCTCTAGGTTTGAAGAATATAAGATATTATCGTCTCATGATTTACTCGTGATAAAATCCATGAAGTGATTCAAATGAGCATGGGTTTAATCCATTACTCGAATCTTATTCCAGGAGCACTCATGAATGTTGCAGCAACCATTGCTATGTCTAATGCACCTTAGACAAATCGTACAAGCCAAATTCATGACAGTCTTGATTCATACCTACTTCCAATATATGACTAATTGTGGATGGTTTGAATAACTCAGTCATTCTGGAAGAATGTCCCAATTATTCTGGAAGTCAAAACATGCAAAGTGAAACACAAGAATAGTACTATTCTTATTTAGCCCCAACACTTTGAGTGTAAATAAAAAAACCTTTTATCTAAGCACAATATTGATTACTCATTATTCATGTTTCGATTAATCAACATAATACTTTAATTGAAATAATAGACATGCCATGCTCCAAGCATGCACACTATGTTCGTCCAAACAATAGCTATGCCATACTCCAAGTATGCACACTATGTTTACATGTGGTCCTTTCTTTGTGAAACATATCGATTGACAACATTTCAATAATGCTCATTTCACAATCCCAAATCCTTTACAATAAATGTAAGAACCCAATAGCATGTAAAAGCCATTGAGGGTCCCCTTAAGCATGTAATTGTGTCACAGGAGGCCCAATAAACATGTATTATTTATGTTAGGCCCAAAAGTTATGTTAATGGGTCACGAAGGCCCAACAAGCATGATTAGAATCTTTCAAGCCCCTCAAAACCCTAAAAAAAATCCCAAAGTGTCGTACCCACGATGTGGAAAGGTGTTTCCCACATCATTGCCGAAGAACATAATCGAGATTTCGATTCTGTTTGAAGATCTTAGTTCGAGGATTGCTTGGATTTGTTTCATCTCTGTGTCTTGGGTGTGATCACAAAAAAGGAACACATTTTGCTCATATTTTGCATAAATATAGTTGATCAGACTATATTTATCCCCAATATGACTACGTAACTGCCCGGGTTTAATCATAGTGTTCCATTTCCTCCAGAGACATTTAGTGTTATTGTTTAATGTATACCTAGGTATGCATTTATTCAGAGTGTTTTAGTCCCATTGTATTTATAGTTGCATATCAAGTATGATTAGATATGCTAGTTCACTATAAACAATGCTCTGATAGCAATCTGTCACACCCCCGAACCAGACGGTGGAAACGTTTGGGGGCTTGTGCGTGACTTCACCGTGTAATAACATCAGAATGTATATAACTGAAACCTGACAACACCAACATCATATATATCAAAATACAACCATCATTGTTTACATCAAGTATAATATCATAAGTTACATGCCAAAAAGAAAGTTCAATGTATGATAATAACAAAAGTACAATAAATTCCACATTCCCTGCTGACCTTTCCGCTTAACAATTCCTTGATAATACAAGTTATTTTGAAAATATCAACATATATAATGTTGGCGAGTTCGTAAGCATGTTTGAATGAAAGTTTTGCATGGTTAGTAAAACACCAGAAAATCCAATATTTTTTGAAAAATGGTTTGAATGTGATGTGACAAAATCAAGTATTAATGCATGTGTGTTTTCTGTTTTCTGGAATGTATATAAAAATGTAACCCGGTTAAAAACCTTGTATTTTCCATTGTAAATAGAATGTATTGTTTAGCAATGTATTTTCCCTAGAAAATCCTATATTTTCTGTTTATAAAAATGTTGTGGTCTCAATCCTAAGACTGAATATCAGTACATGTATATTTTCGTATCAACAATATTTTATAGGAGTTCCATAAAATTATGTTGGGGTGGATCTCTATGTGACTCGTTTTAACCATACTTGATTATGACGAGTTCGCCTGTCGTGGCGTTTTCAGGCGCTGACTTGATTAAGGTAAGGTTTGTCACCCTAGACTGGCCTAGTCTAGCTATAGTGAACAACTCATGTGTAGGGTGTTACCCCATATAGATTTATACACAAACTCCCGCTCTCCCTCCAGGAGACTCTGGTTATAACTATAAACTACGATCATACACTCTAAAGGTGTCAACCGACATGTCTCACTAGCATCCTTGACTGAGTTTACGCGAATATTTCATTATGTTATATAATGTATACTTGTGTGTTTTATGATTGAAGAACCCGATGACTATGTATATGAATGAAAGAGGCTCAACAGACATGTAGATGCCCACCATGGCCCAGTAAACATGTAGTGTATAGTTTGGGTCTAATAAGCATGTATGTGGACCACTAAGGCCCATTAAACATGTAATGCATAGTTTAGATCCAATTAGCATGTATAAGGGCCACTAAGGCCCATTAAACATGTTATGCACAGTTTAGGTCCGATAGGTATGTAAATTCACATCTTTAGTCCAATTGTATGTAAGTTGACATTATTGGCCCAAGTACCCATAAGTTAATCTATCTGACCCATTAATATAAAAATTTACATTTTTGGCCCCTTTTTAAATAAAAATTACATTTTCGGCCCAAATTTTGTATAAATAACATTTTAGGCCCAAATTTGAATAAAGTGTCATTTTCAGCCCATAAAATCGTAGATTTTTATTTCTGACTCAATTTTGTATAGAATGACATTTTGATCCATAAAAATCATAATTTTTACATTTTGGGCCCAATAACAGTAAAGGCCTATAATATGGCCCATTATGCCAAAATTTCACTTTTGGCCCCTTATGTGTCATAAATATCATAAGGACCCACTTTTTAAAATAAAATGACTCTTTTGACCCTTGCAAAAACTGTAAATGTCAAGATGGTCTCATTTTTTTTGTTTATTTGTCAAAAAATGATCCCTTTTAAGATTTAGTTTAGTTTCTTGTGGAACTTTACATGTTTAACCTATTTATCTTTATAGTAAGTTGTATGAAATGTTTTAGTTTACAAATATCACAACTTTTGGTTAGAATTTTTGAGATGTATAGTGGTTCATCACATAATCACAACTTAAATCAAATAAAACACACATAACATGCACAAATACATAGATCTAGCACATATCAACTTGTATCCTCCCCCAAAACATTGTAAAAACCGAAAAACAAGGGGTATGAACTCACTTTTCTTTGAAGTTTCGGTTTTTGAAGAAGAAGATGAGGAGATTTTGGCCCTAGCAAGCTCTTTGAGATGATTTTTGAATTCTAAGAAGTTTAAGAGTATGAATCATGAAATTATATGGATTAAGAAGAGATTTTTGATGAAATCTTGAAGTTAAACCATAGATTTAAGCAAGAACTTACCAAGGATGATGATCTTGATGAAAAACCTCTTGAAAATTCCCACAAATCTCAAAAGTTTAGAGGAGGAATGAAGAAGTTCTTGAGAGAGTTTGAAAGGAAAAATAGAGGTGGTGTGGTGGGGTTTCGGTCGAGGGGTAGAAGAAGAGGGGGAAAGAGAAGATTGAAGTGATGTTTGCATGGAAAACCACCATGCAAACATGAGGTATCACAAGTAGATAATTTTTCATTTTTTTTGTTTATATGCATAATGGGTTGAGAATTTGGGTTAGAGAGATGAGAATGAAATGGTTTAGGCCTAATATTGGCTTTGTTCAATTTTTATGAAGCCTAATAATATTTTTCGGCTCATTGGGCCCTTATTAAAGTTCTTGGCCCAATGAAGCCCAATTAAAAGGGTTTACGACTCATTAGGGCAAATGAAATTATTTATGGCCCAACAAGGCCTATTAGAGGTAAGATGCATCATTTTAGGCTCACATGACCCAAAATGCTAAAATCATATGAATGCAGGTCTAATTAGAGCCCAATTAGGGTTCCTAGGCCCAAATTAGTCAAGTTGAAAGTTTATTGGTCCATTAGGCCCAATAAGGGAATCCTGGCTCATATTAATCTTGAACCAGGATTTTTGGGGTTTTCAACTCATAATTGACTATATGAGATGTATTGTATTAGGTTTTGAACTTTACTTGGTGAACCTTGATTGAATTTGTTGTCATTGAATGAGCATCATGCATAATATCAAATTAGGGTTATAAATATCACAACAAATGATGTTTACATGAGCATATAACTTCCTAGCTAAATTGCTAGTTGTGACAAGCTAATTCTTATTTTATCTCAAATTTACAAATCTGTATCGAATTTGTCGCACATGAAGCGTATGGAATAAGTTTCGTCCATATCTTTCGCATACGAGCTCCGTTTCGACTGTCTTTTTATCGTTGAGCTCCTATTAATGAGATCTTCAATTCTAGTTTAGATTGTTATGGCTAAAAATTGACCGATCTAACATTCAATTTCCATGTTGTGCACTGCTATGCTAGATCTTAGAAAAATCATAACTTCCTCATACGCAATTAGATTTGTACGTTATTTTTATACACGTTCTCAGTTTAACGTATACTACGACTTTCGTTTAGATTACTAAGGCTAAAAAGTAATTTCTCAAAAATTTAGTTTTTACGATACGCGATGTCATGCTGGTTTAGTTGTAAAACTTCAACGAGTTATAATTTCTTCGTTATAAGTCGGATTTCAATGTTCTTTATTGATGGGTTTTAGCCATAAGAACATTCCTATGTGCACATACAAACCCTAATGCTTGGATCTAGGTTTCTCTAATTGAACATGCAATGTATCCAAGTCTTTGATTGATAGATCTAATGAAAACATTCATATAATAGCACATGAAATCAAAACTAAAAGATTACCTTGAATTGCTTGGTTGTATCTTCTTGTCCTTGGAGCTTAGAGTCACAAATTTCACTCCTCTAATGGCTTACAAACACCAACTTAGAAAGAGGATGATTAGAGAGAGAGATGGAAGGGCAAGAAATCGGCCAAGGTTACCTTTAAGGTGATGGTCACAATTTCCTTGACCCCATGGGTCTATTTATACTAGTGAGCGTCCTAGGGTTTCACTCTTAAACCCTAATTGGATAACTTAAGCCCTAAGCAATCCAATATCCTTATTGATAAGCCTTTGGATGATTTCTAGCCTCATCCAGACCCTAAAATCCGTCCATCCCTTATCCATAAAGGATTATAGCCCAAAGTACAACTATCATACAATTGACAGTTTATGCCCCTTTATTCAATTAATCTCTTTAAGTCACCAAATTAATTCCTAATTACTTTATGACTTATATTAATCAAATAACAATATTATTATTCCTGATATTATCCTCATAATATATTAATAATATTTCTTCTCTCATTAACAATCATCCTATCAAGTTGCTATGGTGAAGGCAACCTAAAATGACCATGCTCAATCGGGTCAAGTATTTACCAAATATAGTTGCAGCCTTAGACACTATTCCAACAGTCTCCCACTTGGATAAGTCTAGTAACTATATATACCGATTAGCAATCGTAGCTCTCAAAGACGGTGTCAAACTCTGATCTTATCAATTTTGTCCTTTAGATAAGGGACCGTACAGTCCTCTGTTTAGATATCATGCTATCAATTCTATGGAACCAATTATTCAGTATTTGGTTTCTCGATCTCAAATTTATTTGACATAGAACTTAATCGAACACATCAATTTAGTTATGACCAGGCCCAACACATAAGTCAAATCAAATCATCGAGCGGCCGAGATATCGCTTTTACCCTCTCAGGATAAAAGTAACAGATAAACTTCGACTCATATGCATTTACTTATTCATTAATCAATTATGCACAACAATGCGTTTTATAACATCAATTTACTGATGCGGTTTCGCATGATCAATGTACAACCAACTAACAAATAACAAACCATATATCTAGGTTTTATGACCATATGATATTATCGTCTTGCGATCAACCTTTTCGTCAAATTCCATAAGGTGATTCCAGCAAGCGTGGGTTTGTTCCAATGCTCAAAACTAGTTCATAAGCACTCATGAACGTTGCAACAAACTTTGCTATGTCTAATACCATTTAGACAATCTACACACCAATTCATGACAATCTTTATTCATATCTACTTCCAACATATGAACGATTGTGGATCGTTTGAATAATTCGATTATTCCAAATAAACTTAATTATTCAGGAAGTCAAAACATGCAAAGTGAAACAATAGTTAAACATTTAACATAAGATAGTAGCTTTACTTATAAATAATACTCATTTATTTATTCATCAAATGTTAAATGACATTTATCTATTATAAGTTTCAAAAACTATCTAATCTAATCTAATATCATCTCTCAGCCCAATACTCCTAGCATGCTGCAAATGCTTAACCCTACTCAGTCCCTTCGTAAGCGGATCTGTTAGGTTATCTTCTGATGATATCCTCCTCACCACGAGGTGTCTTCTTCTACTCAATGTCTAATGAAATGATATTTTCTATCGATATGATGGGATCTACCATGATCCCTAGGTTCCTTGGTCAAGGCAACCGCTCCTTCATTATCAAAGAAAATTTCTATAGGCTCCTTTATGGCAGGCACAACTCCAAGATCACCAATGAAGTTCTTTAACCATATTGCCTCCTTCGACGCTTCACTCGCTGCAATGTACTATGATTCGCATGTTGAATCAGCTATGGTTTCCTGCTTGGAACTCTTCCAAGTTACTACTCCTCCATTAAGAGTAAAGACCCAGCCCGACTGCGAACGGTAGTTGTCCCTGTCGGTTTGAAAACTGGCGTCATTATACCCTCGCACCTTTAAGTCATCACTCCCCCCGAGGACTAAAAATCATTCCTTAGTCCTCCGAAGGTACTTAAGGATATTATTGACCACATTCCAATGTGCTCTGCCAGGGGTCCCTTGATAACTACTAACCATGCTCAAAGCAAAGGCTACATCAGGGTGAGTACAAGTCATAGCATACATGATTGAGCCAACTGCGGAAGCGTATGGTACTCGACTCATTTCTGCTATCTCAGATTCGGTACTCGGACTTTGAGTCTTACTCATCTTGGCATTACTTTGTATCGGTAATTCTCCCTTTTTTGAATTTTCCATACCAAAACGTTTTAGTAAGTGTTCTGACTAAGTCCTATTATTCTCTTACTTCTTTCTCTCACTATCCTTACTCCCAAAATATATGAAGCCCCTCCGAGGTCCTTCAGAGCGAAGCACTTCCCGAGCCAGGACTTAACCTCCTGCAAAGTCGGGATGTTGTTTCCTATGAGTAGTATGTCATCGACATACAAAACGAGAAAGCTAACTATGCTCCCACTGGCTTTGACATATACACATGATTCATCTTCGCTTCGTACAAATCCAAAATCTTTGAGTTTCTAATCGAAGTAAAGATTCCATCTGCAAGACACTTGCTTAAGTCCATAAATGGACTTCTCAAGCTTACACACTCTATTTGGATGCTTCAGATCAACAAAACCCTCCGGCTGAGCGATGTAAACATCCTCAGCCAACTTCCCGTTAAGGAAAGCGGTCTTGACATCCATTTGCCAAATCTCATAATCATGAAATGCGGCAATAGCTAGCATCACTCTAATAGACTTTATCTTTGCAATTGGTGTCACACCCCGCTAAAGCGGAAACGCAAGGTATGACAGCGATAACGATTTCAATGCAAAAGATAAAGATACATCACCATAGCAGTATTTAAAGTTTACAACCCATAGCTTCAAAAGAAACAAAATACAAGTTTTTCAAAATAACATTGTTCAAAATATAACTTCATAATAGCTTCAACAAGATGCAGCATGCTCTATGATGATGAATCTTTACATCCACTTACTAATTCTTTCCTGAAAAAGCATGTAAAACGAGCGTCAACTATGCAAATAGTTGGTGAGTTCACAAGTTTATAAAATCGAGCGTACAACAAGGCTTTTCGTAAATACAAGTACATTGCTTTAATGATAAACAAGTTGATTGCTATTAATGAATACAAGTTTATTGCTATAACGAGAAACGAGTTTGTATGTGTATGAGCAAACAATGAGTCTCAACCAAACCTATGACTGAAGCCCTATCGAGATCTATGCTTATCGTTCCATAGATGAATATGGTATCATGCACTCCAGCGATTCGGGCGAGTGAGGAGTTGTCAATTCCTAATAGCGCTATCCATAACGACCATTGGCTCAAAGAGTTAATGGTTAGAGATAAGGGAAGGGCCTTAGTACGATAAGTTCTCATGTTCCGTGTTGCATAGACATACATAAAGAAACATAGCAATACAATAGCAATCATGTTTGATACAATTCAATTTAAATACAACATGCAAACAGTAGTTTTTCTGGACATGCTTTTCCAACCCAAAACATAAAAACCGAAAATAGGGGAGTGCGTGAATACTCACGATGTTTTGTGTAGACACAAGCGGTACTTCGGGATGCACCAACGTCTTACTACTGGGATCCTACGACATCAAACACACGCACTAGTGAGTTTCCATGTCGACATCTAATGCTAATATACTAAACTCTACATATAGGGAAATGCCAATTTATGTTTTAGTATTGGATTTTATATTAATTAGTTACACTTTTTCTGAAGTAATGAAATTCTATATATCGGGCGATTAATTACAACCTTGGAATATAAACTTTCCAAATTTTTAAGTCCTTATTACAACATAAATTCACGAAAATAGCATTCGAGGGATAAAAATTCTCAAACTTTTTATTTAACTGTTATTACACAATACTAAGCTGGGAAAATTATAAAAATGGATTTCCAAGCTGTTTAATTATATTTTATGATTTTTGAGCATTTATTTCAATAAAAGTTGAAATAAATAGAAAACAGTTTCCAAAATTACCCAAACTTTTTATTTAATTGTTATTATACATAAATAGGCTGGAAAAAAATATAAAAGATATTTTTCAGTGGGTATTTCTATTTTTCCTTGCTTTATTCCTTTAAATAGTCATTAATTAAAGAAATAATATTAAACAGTTAAAATAAATCACCATAAATTTTTGTAACATCATTTACAGTATAAATATCCTGGGAAAAATATCAAAAGTGGTTTTCATAATGTATAAACTGGTTTTGGGTATTTATGTATATTTAAGTGTATTTTAGTGCAATTAACTTTAGAAAATAAGAGAAAAATAGTTTACAGTAGAGAAAAATATTCAAAATTTTTATGTAACATCCTACTCTATAATATTATATCTGGTAATTTTCATGAATTTTGGATAATCAGAACTATTTCTCCCATTTTTAGACCATTATAATTACCAAAAATTGGGAAAAATAGTAAAACATGATGGAAAATCTTGAAATTATTTTCTGGAGTCACCCATCACAGGTAAGGTATGTGAAAATTGTTAGATAAAATTTTCACATCCTATAAAGTGGTTTTGTAATTTATCATGTCCTAAATAAAAGAAATTTAGAAATCATATGAAACAATAACAAAAATTTCTGAAATTTGGTGAAGGGTCATTATTCCCCATAAGGATCATCCATGAATTTATTTAGGATTTATTGACCTCTGGAAGTATTTTATATGATTTATGCCCTTGGTTTTAGCAATAATTCTAATAAATCAAAGAAATAACAAAAGCTCTTGAAATTTTCCAGATTATCTCATGCATGCAAGGGATTTCAAAAGGAAAAATGTAAAAAAATGTATTCAGAAGAGAAATGAGGGTAATGATTCCAAACAATTTAAGAAAAGTTGCATGCAATAATGCATGAAGTGTAGATGTGGCTGAAGTTCATGAATTTTTGTAGTCCATTCAGTGGGGTTTTAAGCCACGAAATTTTAACCATAATTCACTAGATATGTTAAGTTTCTAAGGTATTTTTCCTCAGATTTATGGTTGGGTTTAAGGCCATTGTTTAAGCAAGATAAAAATAGTGATCACAGAAAAAGAGCTGTATGCGCAACTTTTTTGTAAAATCTGCTAAAAACCGGATATTTAATATTTTACAGTGAGACCAGTTGGGTTTGAAAGTTAACTCGTGGAACTAACCAATACAAAAAGAATATCATGATTTGGTTAAGAAATGACTGAGTTATGACTGTTCAAAGTCGAACAAAGTAATCTGGCAGATTGCATGTTTGCTTGTGTGCATTATTAGGGTATTTCAACAAGAACATCATGCATGTCTTTGGTAAGGCCCGATTTCTAACACATGCATGGAATGAATGAGCATCCAAGATGTACTAGAAATGGTTTAAATGCTTTTGTTCATGCATGAACACAAAAGAAATGGAGAAGAACATGAAATATTAGGTTTTGATGTCACATGATCATATATGCATCTTTTCCACTCCTTGCATGGGTTTGATCCCGGATTTTCACCATCTCTAACACATGCATTGTGTTATGGTGAGAATCTACAAACCACAAGGGGAGAATAAAGATTTCTAGCTATGGAAAGGCATAGAATCCGAAAAGTAGAGAAGACTAAGAAGAAAAAGAGGTTTAACCATGAAACTATGGAAGAAGATGTTGTTGTTTACCTTGGTTTTGACCTTGAGAGAAGTAAGAACACTTCAAGGGCTTCACAATCTCGAAATTTTGCAGAGAAATGAGAGGATTTTCGTGAGTTTAGAGAGAGGGAAGAAGAGAGTGAAGTGTGTGAAGAGAGTGAAGTGAGAGAGTGAAGAGGGAAGAGGTGGAGTAAGGGTTTAAGCTTAATGATTGTGTTTTGGGGAAGAGAGAGGGCATGGGGAGAGGTGATGGCCGGTTTTTGCATGCATTTTGGCCTCCTCTCTCCTAAATTTTAAACTTTATAAACTTCCCTCCTATATTTTATATAAAAACATTCATTTTTATAAAATGTTTATTAAGCAATTTGATTTATTTAAAAATCTTGTTTTCAACAAATAATTTATGATTAATACTTGTAATTTATATTTCTAGTTCATTGGTATAATCCATAATTTGATTAATAAAATTTGATATTAGGAAGTTTATAGCCAAATTTTATAAAGTTTTTAAGCTTTATAATTTATAACTTTGGATTTTTGGCTCTTTAGGGTTTTTGGAATATTGTTTGATATTCAACAACATGTTGAAGTATAATTAGAATGTTTTAATTTATTTTTAGAGTTTTATACCCTATTTCAATTATAACAAAGCTTCAAGCTTTATTCTAATTATAGTATTGGCATTTCCTATTGTAGCTAAGCAACTTACTAGAATTGTAAGTATCAAGTATATTAGTCCTAGACCTTAGTTGGATCCTAGTTTATGCAAGATTTTTGACCTAATTTATACTACTAGGTCATGGCATGTTGTGCATGAATGGTTATTATAAAGATGCATGAGTCCAAGAATGACCTGAATTGGCAGTTGTCACAACTGGTGAGAAGGTCTCATCATAGTCAACTTCGGGAGTTTGAGTAAAGCCCTTCGCAACCAATCGTGCCTTATATGTGTGTACATTTCCATCCACGTCGGTCTTCTTCTTGAAGATCCATTTGCACCCAACAGTCTTACGTCCAGGCACATTATCAACCAAATTCCAAACTTGGTTGTCATAGATGGATTGGATCTCGCTATCCATTGCCTCTTTCCATTTTGCAGACTCCGGGCCTGCCATGGCTTCCTTAAAGCTATTAGGTTCATCTAGATTTATTAGTGCACCATCACTAATATACGTGTCCCCTTCAGTAGTAATATGAAAACCATAAAACTGGGGTTGAACTCTAACTCTTTCAGAATGTCTGAAAGGTAAGGACTGGTCAATAGGCTCAACCGGAGTTTCCTCCTCGGGTTGATTGCCAACGGTAGAGGTTCCTGTTGGAATAGTGTCTAAGGCTGCAACTATATTAGGCAAGTATTTGACCCGATTGTGGATGGTCCTTTTGGGTTGCCTTCACCATAGCAACTTGACAAGATGATTTATTATGAGAGAATAGATATTATTAATATATTATGAGAATAATATAAGGAATAATAATATTGTTATTTGATTAATATAAGTCTTAGATTAATTAGTATTAATTTGGTGATTTAAAGAGATTAATTCAATAAGAGGGTATAAATTGTCAGTTGTTTGATAGTTACACTTTGGGCTGTAAATCCTTAAGTGATGGGGGTTGGACGATTTTTAGGGCTAGGATAAGCCTAAAATTCGTCCAAGGCCTATCTAAGGAAAGGATTAGGATTTCTTAGAGTTTAAGTTATCCAATTAGGGTTTAAGGGTGAAACCCTAGGGGCCTTACAAGTATAAATAGACCCCTTAGGATAGGGAAATCGACACCTCTTCTACAGCAAGGAAACCCTGGCCGATTTCCTCCTATCTCCTCTCTCTCAAATCATTCTCTTTTCTAGTTGGTGTTTGTAAGCCATTAGAGGAGTGACAATTGTGACTCTAAAGCTCCAAGAACAAGAAGATCAAACTAGTTTTTCAAGGTAAGCTTCTAACTCTGGTTTTGTATTGTTCTTATACCTAATTAGCCATTAGAAGTCTTGGATTCAATGCATGTTTAATTATAGAAACCTAGATCCAAGCATTAGGGTTTGTATGTGCACATACGAATGTTCATATGGCCAAAACCCAATAGTTCCTTCATCAATCGATTCTTGAATCTCTTCAAGCTCGATTTGCCTCCCACTGTCTCCTTGGCTTATGAGTTCTCGCTCTCGGAAAACCCCTCTCCTCGCAACGAAGACAACATTGTCACTCGGTCTATAGAAGAGATATCCAAAGGATTTCTGCGGGTAGCCGTTGAAAATACATCGCTCACTACGAGGTTCGAGCTTGTCGTGAGTATCTCATCTTACGAAAGCCTCGCAACCCCAAACCTTGATATGTGCTAACGAGGGAGCTTTCCCTGTCCACATCTCATGAGGTGTTTTGGTAACCTTCTTCGTAGGGACTTGGTTAAGAATATGGGCGGCAGTTGTCACACCCCAAAACCAAGAATGGCGGAAACGTTCTAGGGCGGAGGACGTCATGTAAAGTATCACAACACAGTAAATGTAAATAAGCAAACAACATCATCCATTGCATTAAATATAAAATTTTAATACAAGCGTGTTCCGTACAGTTTTAGACACCAAAAATATAATGTAAATCAAAATAGTATGATGAGTCTTGAATGCGCTCCATCTTCTCAAAAGCTAGCATCGGTACCTGTCTACTGATGACCTGAGAATACAAGTTATTTTGAAAGAGTTTATCAGCATTAAGCTGGTGAATTCATAAGTATTTTAGTGTCGAGGTTTATTATCAAAACGTTTGAACCTGTCGCAAGTATGAGTTGTAAATTTATGTAAGTGTTTGTAAAAGTTTGAATCTCTCAGAAAAACCTATATTTTCTGTTAAAGTAGCCCTCTACCAAGGCTTAACTGTTTTGTATGCTCGTTTGATGTAAAAGTGTGTAATTTCCCAAGTGTAACTATCATTTAACAAAATATAGTTTGTACATTAAAGTTTAAGTGAGGTTAACACCAAAATGTAATGGGTAAATTATTGTAGTACGGTAGTTTTGTTTTATAGGAACTACTGCTGTACTAACTAACTTAAACCGGGTTTATATTAAGGTATCATGTGATAAATTGCACCATACTATCGACTGGTAACATCGACAACGTATAGTCGAAAAATAAGGTATGACGTTTGGCACCCGCAGACCTGTTGGTCCCACTGTAGCTAGCAGCGAGGTGTAGGATAGTCAATCCAGTATAGATCTATACGCAAACTCACGCTCTCCCTCCAAGAGACTCTGGCTACAACTTGGGTCATGACAATTAAGACATGCTCCCATACAGTGGATCACAATTGTTAACGTATTCGTGTATATGCAATATAATATTACTTGTTCTAGTATCATTGTATATGTTCTCTTAGTAATAAGTATTGACTCTTGAATGAACTGACTCGTTGATCTAGAAATTGTAGTAGTATGATCCTGTGTTACCCCGATGGTAACTTACTAATGATGTGCTGATAAGTATGAATATGGAAGTACTTTTATGTCTATACATGTATATATGATATATAACTAATATTGTAATGACCCTCGGATGGTCACCCGAAATTCCACCAGACCACATCCAAATCGAGGAAAAGGAAATAGGACAGGTGGCTTTCCTAAGCCCTTCATACATTATTTATACAGCTATACATATATGGGCATGCAAATTTATAAGTAGTAAAACAAGGTTTACAATAAAGCATTTGATAAGTAAAAGAGTTTGTAAAACATTTTGAAGTAAAACAGTTTGAACAGTGATAAAATCATTGGTTTCCTAGTTATTAATCACATGTGATTAATGCAATCACATATGATCGAAGCAATAACTATAAGTGTTTAACTTGTATCCCCCCCATAAAGTATTTAAAACAGTTAAAAGCATTTCAAAGGTTGAATAAAGGGGTATGAACTCACTTGGAAGCTTGAAGATAGCGAGATCGAAAACCGGGCAGAGTTTCGTCTTGGGAAACGGATTTTTCTTGGGATTCTCGGGAGTAAAATCGACTCTCGGGACTTGAGCAAAAAGACCAGAGCTTCGGGTTTGAACGGGCACGGAAATCGAGGCAAGATCGTGAGAGAAAGAGAGAAAATGAACAAATTTTTCGGAAAGGCTCGCATCCCTTTTATAGGGGTGCTGAACCGCCTCCGAACGCGGGGCGTACGGGCGTACGCAGCACGTACCCGTACGTCATCACTTACGTATTTCGGATGGGGCGGGTCGGATGGGACGGCGGGTCGGGTAGCTTCGCATAGGGCGACGTGGACGATCCGAGGCCGTGGCCTCGAGTACGCAGGGCGTACGAGGGTACGCGGCGCGTACCTCGGCCCTAGGCTGACTCCTCTTCGGATAATACCAAATTTTTAATAAAAATTATATATAAATTATTTATCAAACTTCAAAAATTCATATCTCCTTCATACGAACTCCGTTTTCGACGTTCTTTATATCCCCACGAAGGTGAGACTACGATCTACAACTTTCGTTTAGATTCCGTTGGCAAATTCCGAAATTATTTTTATTATTTATTTATTAAAATGACATGATTAAGGAATTTCTTTAAAATTTCATAACTTCTTTATCTGACGTCGGTTTTTGCCAGACTTTTTACCGTTGAAATACCATTGCCGAGACCTTCGATTCTCGTTTAGGTCATTCCGGCCAAATGTCGCTCGATCTCTGTTTCGAGTTTTTAGCTGTCTATTGCTAAGCTGAACTTGGAAAAATCATAACTTCAATATACGAAGTCGGATTCGGGCGTTCTTTTTACGTACGATCATGTTTTAATGATATTTAAACATAGAAGAATTTAAATAGAAACTTTTTGGACTTCAAAGTTAATTTTATTAACTCAAAAATGTTTACAATACTTGACCTATTAGGCCATTACAAAGAGTTGAAATATCGGGTTGTCACAGCAGTCTCTAAGGCATACCCCCAAAATAAGATAGATAGTGAAGCACGACTCATCATCGAACGAACCATGTCTAACAAGGTTCAATTACGCCTTTCTGCCACACCATTCAATTATGGTGTCCTAGGTGGCGTTAATTGCGAAACTATTCCACATTCTTTGAGATAGTCGTGGAATTCAAGACTTAGGTGCTCTCCTCCTCGATCGGATCGAAGCATCTTGATTTTCCTGCCCAATTGATTCTCCACTTCATTTTTAAATTCTTTGAACTTTTCAAATGTTTTTGACTTTTGCTTGATTAAGTAAATATACCCATATCTACTATAGTCATCGGTAAAAGTCACATAGAAGCGGTTCCCATCCTTTGTGGTTGATCTAAAGGGTCCACACACATCGGTATGTATGAGGTCCAATAAACCCTCACCCCTTTCACATGTGCTAGTGAAGGGTGACTTGGTTATCTTTCCAAGTAAACAAGATTCGCATGTGTCATCTTCCCTAAGTTCGAATGACTCCAACACTTCATCCTTTTGGAGTTGGGCTATGCGCTTCTTGTTGACATGTCCAAGACGATAATGCCACAAGGATGCTATATCCGTACTATTGGAAGTATCCATGCATAAAACATCATTTCCTAGGTTATCTACAATCATAACAGTTTCATAAATTCCATTACATGGCATTGCTTCAAAATATAAGACACCATTTAGATAAGCATAAATTGAACCATTCTCATTATTAAAAGAAAATCTAAATCCTTGTCTAAACAAACCATGAAACGAAATGATGTTTCTTGCCATTTCTGGCGAGTAGCAACAATTATCCAAGTCTAAACATAATCCATTACTAAGCACTAGAGAATACACTCCAATCTTGGTCACAGGTGACGGTCTTCTGTTCCCCATGATTACATTTATTCTTCCACGCTCCACATCCCTATTTCTTCTTAGTCTCTGCAATTCAGAACAAATGTGGTAACCACACCCGGTATCGAGGACCCAAGAAATAGCATGAGATGAATCATTAAATTTAATTGTGTAAATACCTGCGAAAGATGGCTTGATCTTTCCTTCCTTGATAGCTTGCAGGTATTCTGGGCAGATTCTCTTCCAATGCCCTATTTTGTGGCAATGGTGGCACTCTGCCTCCTTTAGGTTAGAGTTGGGCTTAGCGGGATCAACTTTGGTCCCACTAGAAGAGGAACCATCTCGGGATTTTCCCTTGTGGTGGCTCTTAGACGAAGCCTTCCTCTTTTTGCCCCTTCCTTGCCCAATAGCCAAAACAGGAGCAGCGGGTGGATTGGGAGTTGGTACAACAGACTTGTCCTTGAGGTTGCTCTCAGCAACCCTTAAGAGACCTTAGAGCTTACTTAGGGTGACCTCTTCCTAGTTCATGTGGTAGGTCATCCTAAATTGGTTGTAACACGGGGGCAAGGAATGAAGTACCATGCCGATAGCCAAATCTTCCCCAAAGTCGACATTTAACTTGCGAAGACGATAGACATACCTTTGCATCTTTTGAAAGTGTACATTAGAGATTCTCCATGTCCCATTTTAGCAGAGATCATGTTAGTGAAGATCTCGTACCGCTCCTGCCTCGCATTTTTTGATGGTATCTCTCCAATAAGTCTTGATGCATTTCATACGGATACATGTCCTCGTAGGACTTTTGGAATTCGGAGTTCATAGTGACTATCATGATGCAATAAACCTTTGTTGCATCACGCTCATGAGTTTCAAAAGCGGTGATTTCAGCCGGAGTAGCGATTTCTGGATTGATCTTTTGGAGCTTTTCATCAAGGACATACTCATTGTCCTCGTAATGAGCAATCGTGCGAATGTATCTTATCCATTCCCCAGAGTTCGTTCCATCGAAAGTTACCTTTTGGCAAAGGCTCATTAATGTGAATGAACTAGCAGCAACGTTGTTCGCGTTTGACATCTACAAATAGAAAGGACAAAGATTGATTAGAATTTTGAATCCCTAATTATCACCCAATAAGAAAATTACGCTAGTATCCAACACATTATTTATATATTAGAAAAGGGATGCCATAATCCAACATGCAAACAATTTGAAGGTAAGTGAATGACGATTCACTAATTCTCCATCATGAAAACATTACCTTTAAGTTTTAAACGCTTTGAGAATTCCAAGGTTTTTGATGAGATTCATTGAACTTTTCAATGGCATGTTTAAATCATGATATGCCCCTCTCGTTTGTGACTGAGATACTGAGGATCACAAAGTGGGTGTGAATAACCATGCAAATCTACACGGTGCCTTCATTGTAACTATCACCTATTCGATGTGCCGGTAAACCACACACGCTCCACCGAACTATGATAAACAATGAATCACCCTTTTCCAGCTTTGGTTAGAACCAATTAGTGTGCCGGTAAACCACACACGCTCCACTAACTACTTAGCAAGGGTGCAAAGTGTAATTTCATGGGATTGCATCAATTCACTTTTCCTAAAGTAACTAGGATTGGGAATTTTGGAAAAACATGTAGTTACTTTGTATTTAATATTATACTTTTAACGAGGAGATAGAGTTGCCCTATCCTACACGTTCGGCTAACGACCCTCCACCGATCAAGCAAGCGGTGGGTGTGAGTGTACACCCATTAAGCGCCATTTTATAGGCAGCAACCTTATACCTACCTTATAGACCGGCTTCGTGAATGAGGCCTACTAACGGTAAGACTAGCATTTTAATTATACATACATATATATATATATATATATATATATATATATATATATATATATATATATATATATATATATTAAACTTGTAATCATATAATGTATAGGGTTGAATTTTAAACTTGTAAAATTCTAGGGTTTGAAATTTAAATTGTCCAAATTAAACTTTTAATCACAAAACTAAATTTCAAAACTTGAGAATTAGTTTTAACTTTTCAAAACACAAGGGATCAAATAACAAATAATTTAAATTAACCATTTAATTTCACAATTATCCATATTTGATGTTTCTTGCAAAACAATTTACCAATTTAATTAAAATAATCATTCAATTATCACATAAGGAAATTATTATTCAATTAATTGGTGATTATCTTGAATTAGGTCAAGAATATACTCAAATATATATTAAAATTGGATTTATACTGACCCATTAAGATAAAGGCAAGTTTCCACAAGATAAACAACAAGAAATCCCGAAATTAGCTCTTCCTGACGCTCAAACTCGCGGAGTACCACAATGGACTCGCCAAGTTGAGGCCTACTCACTGATTCCACTATGGAACTCGCTGAGTTCATCATGCAGATGGACAAAAATCGAATTTTGCAATTAACAATCAAGCAACCAATGCATCAATTCAATAGAAACCAATCAGGCTCTGATACCACTGATGGGTTTTAGCCATAAGAACATTCCTATGTGCACATACAAACGCTAATGCTTGGATCTAGGTTTCTCTAATTGAACATGCAATGTATTATAGCCCAAAGTACAACTATCATACAATTGACAGTTTATACCCCTTTATTCAATTAATCTCTTTAAGTCACCAAATTAATTCCTAATTAATTTATGACTTATATTAATCAAATAACAATATTATTATTCCTTATATTATCCTCATAATATATTAATAATATTTCTTCTCTCATTATAAATCATCCTATCAAGTTGCTATGGTGAAGGCAACCCAAAAAGACCATGCTCAGTCGGGTCAAGTATTTACCAAATATAGTTGCAGCCTTAGACACTATTCCAACATTTATATATCTGAAATCCTTGTCACGACCACTTTAACTTTCTTCAAGGATGTTGGGTCAAATGTTCATTCTATTTTTGACACATATTTTTGTTATTATTTTATTATATTATTATAAATAAGTATAATGCACACAAAATCACATAATACTCAAATAATTCATCTTTATAACTTCAATATATGTTACAATTATTAACCCTAACTATTGCATCATTATGAAAATGCTTAGCAAGAAATGTGGGTGTTACACTCACCTCGTATGTTGAGATGCTACTTCAGAAGAGAACATGCAAGTGTTATTAATGGTGTAACATCCCAAAATCCGTACCAATATTTTTTCTTTAAATCATTACTAAAACCATTTTTATAAAAACATATGATAAAGCATGACATAATTCAGAGTATTAATTCCAAAACATAATTTCATTATCAGAGTAAAACATCCCAGGCTGACTAATCAATGGTATGTGCCATGCGATCATCTCGAGATCTTCCCTCCGCTACCGGAAGTACCTGAATACAAAACTGAAAAACTGTAAGCACGAAGCTTAGTGAGTTCCCCAACCTACCACATACCCTGCACAAACACATACAACATATACTCGGCCGCGCCTGCTATTTCGGGCCTCGCCTGGCCTCGAGCCCCGCTCGAATACATATTTGTTTCTCTTTGGCCCTGCCTGTCTCTAGGCCCCGCCCACTAACCACATAATACAATTAGCATATAACACATAACTGAACATACCCTACTTTAATCCTGTCCTTGGGCCTCGCCCCTATCCTATCACTAGTGAGTCATGGAACTCCATCAAAGCTCCTACTGTAAGTGCAATACGGTCCCACGCCTACACTTACTCCGTACCTATCTCAGGCCTCGCCCCTGTTTTGCTACTAATGAGATATGGAACACTGTCCATACTCTGCTATTGGTAAGATATGGGACCTCGCCCACACTTACCTTCCTACCAGGTATATACATGCATCACACAGACAACAAGTATACTCTATCATGTAAACCATTCCTTGGGCACCCGCCCAACATCAGACCTTGGTCCAGAATATCATACTAGCAAAAAGTGCCTAGGGCTAACCCCCGTGTCTTCTTACTCATAACTACATGGGCCAACATTGTGGCCGTAGACCCATTCACACAAAGGGAAACTCACATGCACTGCTGAACTTGCTGATAACCCTCTTGCTGCTGACCGTAAATTCTCTGAACCACTGCTCCACTAGCTCCCCAAGCTACCAATATCAATACATAGATCACTTAGTTCCAAACTAAACTCTAGAAGCCAAACTAAGTCAACTCTGGTCAAATTCAATCGTTCTAGCTGACTCTGCTCGCTGAGTCAGTCCTTTAACACGTCGAGTATATATACTCAGAACTCTCATAATGCGACCCAACTCGCCGAGTCACCCCAAGACTCATCGACTTCAATGATCTCTGAGTCCTATCCTATCCAACTCACTGGTCTAAGCCTTAACTAGAAGGGGTTAGTGTTTCGTGACCTGACTTGCTGATTCCAAGAACAGACTCGCCGAGTCCATGACAATCTTCAACAGACTCACTAAGTTGTTCTTCCAACTCATCGAGTCCGTGCCCATCTTCATCCAACTCGCGGAGTCCACCCATGTGACTCGCCGAGTCGCTTCAGTTCTTAATCCATATAGTGGCTTTTCGAGCCATGTAGGGGATCGAACTCATAGATCCACTCTTCCCAAGTCTATTCCTGACATAAAGTTGCAAACATTACGTGAAACCAAACTGCTGGGTAGTTAATTGCACTGAGATCTCGCTGGGATAGCGTTTTGCAGGGGTATGTAAAATTGCGGTTACAAATAGTGGTCATAAATAGCGGTTCTGAGATTCTCAGCGATATAGGGCGCAATTTCACCACGATTTCAAAACCGAGATCTCGTTTTTATCCCGCTATTCACATTATTGGACTTTTTTGCTAATTTTTTTTAATTTCTTTTTTCATGTGGACCAACCTAATATCTGTAATATTCTTAGCCCAATGTCATTTATTTTCCCAATATCATTTATTTTCGGTACTTCCCTCTATGCTATCGATGACTTCTATTGCTGTACATTTAACAATTTGATGTTTGGACTTTTTTAATTTGGTTATCTGGTTTTACATTTTATCTCTTTTTTCTTTTATATATGTATGTATATATATATATATATATATATATATATATATATATATATATATATATATATATATATAATATTTAAAAAACCGCTATCTCACCGATATCCCACCGCGAGAACCGCTATTTTAAATCACGCCAAGTGACCGTTATAAGATTTTAGACCGCGATAACTACATAGAACCAAAGAGATATGGGCTTAAAACACTCTAGGGCTAGGGTTTGTGATAATGGGGCTTCAGCAACAACTTATTGGCATAAACTTTATGGCTTTATGGATCCTTAATAGCCCAGATCTGAGGTAGCAACCTCAGATCTACTCTAAACTCGAAATAGACCTCCTCCATACTCAAAATGTCCAAATCTTAATAATAAGATAGATCTAAATGCAATAAGGTCATCTTATTACCTCAAGGGATCTGAAAAGTCACTCCAACTCTTTATCCAAGGCTTCCTCTTGCACCACTATGAACCTCCGTCTCTTCCAAGCTTCAAATCACTTCACCAAGGCTAGATCTTGCTTAAAATGGATATGGTGGCTAGGGTTCGGTATTCTGGGTGAGAAAGACTGTATATGAACCCTAGGGAAGAGAATGAGACTTTTAAATAGGGTACCAAGTCCCGAACTTAGAGTTTCCTAATCCAGACCGGACTCACCGAGTCTACTTTCCGGCTCGTCGAGTCAGCCACTTACTCTTCGACTCGGATCCTGCTCGGACTCGTCGAGTTACACCTTGCACTCGATGAGTTGACCCCTTTGACTTAGGGTTTTCCTTTCCTTTCTTGGTCTTTTTGATTATGGGTGTTACAGCTCTCCCCCACTTAAACTAAACTTTGTCCTCAATGTTTCTTTACGACCAACCGTCCTGTAACCTGCCTTCAACATTCTGCTTGGGAAAACCTAACACCCGTTGACTACCTCCGCTTCCTTCACGCCCGCTCATTCTGACTATCATTAATCCTTGTGAATAATATTCTCGGGTTTACCCTAACCCTGACCATCCTGGAAACACAACTTACTCAACTGACAATCCTTCTGGTACTCCCCGAGTACTTATGCTGGACACCCTGGGGTTTCACCCCCTTTTCCTTATGTGTTTCCTGGCCTCCCCAAATCAACGTCCCATAACCAACTACTTCCTCTATCACTGTGAAGTTCCTATCCTTCACCAAATCCATTACTCCCTCTACTTCCAGTATGGGTCATTACTGCCAGTATCCACTGGACACTTCTCATTACTATAACTTAGTACTGAGCACCCCTCCCAGCAAATGGTTCGGATGATCCTTCGAGTAAAAGATTCATCCCCGCAACAGTTAGACTCAGACGAGAGCTGCACAACAGGGTCAAACCCTTCCCTCTGAGATTATCCAACCTGCTGTGATGTGCATAGCACCCGACGATCAACTAACTGTATTCCACCATAGTCTGCTTACCATCACTGCCACTGACTGAAAATTTCTGCTGTCCCTTATCCGCCTTCCAGATGAATCGAGACCACCTTGGTCCCTACTGATCTACCACTATCTGGATTACCGGCTCTCATCAGTCGCTAGCCCCAACACAAACTTCTAGTCGCTCCCAGCGACTTCCGAGGAAACTTAGGCTACCTAATACTGCCCCCTCTACTCTGCCACTCTTGCGCTACAAGTCCTGGGATCCTCAATCCTCCTAACTCGACCTTAAGGTCCTTACCAGGTCCTACCTGTGCTACTAAAACTCACGGGCCTCGCCCACGGGTCTCACCCGACTACACTACTGAGCAACTCTGCTCTCAGGTCTCACCTATACTGCTACTCTCATATGGGTCTCGCCCACGGGTCTCACCCAACTACATCCTAGAGCGGCCTCTCCCAAGGTCTCACCTCTCTAGGGCTATGCAGGCAAGCTCCATACTATTCTCATCCACTAACCATTATTGATTCCTACCTGGATCACTAGGAGGTAAGGGCCTCGCCCCAACTCTGCTAACTAGGAGATACGGGCCTCCGCCCTCACTCCGCTAACTAAGATGCTAGGGAATGCTACGGCTTACCCGTAGTCTTACAAGACCTTCCATACTCAATGACTGCTAGTGAATGCTATGGCTACCCCGTAGTCTTACAACACTTTCCACCTCTGACTGCTGCTGGAGACAGTTGCGGCTCGCTCGCCGCTCTACCATGCCCTACATGCTATCTCTACTACTGACTACTAACACGAAAGCATCCCATGCTATTCATTCTTAAAATTCTCCTTCAAACTTTCTCGAGCCCTACAGGCAACCCTCCAACCCGAATTCCCAACCAGATACTAACCATCTCGAATACATGAACTAACTGTTGGGAAGTCTCCCAAACTCCCAACACTGAACTCCTCAACCCATCAATCGTTGTGCTACTTCTTTTCCTTCTCAGAGGTTGCGTACTCATTCTGGATCTGCGTGTTCTTACGCGTGTACTCTCGGAGGGTTCTCCCCCACTTTCATCCTGCTTATACCTCGCTACTCAATGCATGAGAGAAATTCCAAATCTTCTCTACTATACCGCATTCAATCTGCTGAAAATCTCAAGCTTGCCATAGCTAGGGATCTAACCGATCCATCACTCGATTGCACCTTCCTGAATCCAGCGATTCACTATTGAGTTCTGCACAAGCATGCTATAGTTACTGCATCCTAAGTAACCTGCTTCCATAGGGCACAACCCCCTAAACTACCAATTTATTATTCAAGGTATGCAGATTGCATATAACTAAATCACAAGCAAGCCACACAATTCTAAAATACTTATACCAATAATGATGCAGAACCTTAACAATATAATCATGAATGAAGGAAACAGAAAATGGAAGTCGCATACCTGTGACGTCCGGCGCTGCACGCGTCTCCATGGTAGTCATCTGAAAAGCCCTGCCTCCTACCGCAGACGCCTCTGCTCGGCCCTGACGGCCCTATGCAATCCTCGGAGTTGCAGGGGAAGGTGCTATCACCCATCCTACCAATAACAAACTAGGGAACTGGGCCTTCTTGTGGCCCTGCTGATTGCAGTGTAAACATATCAAGTCTGATCCCTGTGTGGTGGTAGCAGTACAATCCCTGCTAAGATGACCAGTCCGACCACACTTGAAGCAGCTTGAATCTCCACCACTACCACTCCTACACGCACCCTCGTGCATTCTTCCGCACCTCCCGCGGCTCTGGTAATCCCTCGATCTCGAATCTGACCCCTTGGGCCTTTTGCCCGAACCCGTGGCTACCTAAACCTCATCCGACTTCCTCTTCCAGATCTGCTCCAAATCAATCTCCCTCTCTTTAGCTCGAGAAATCATATCTTTCAGCGTCTTACAGCCAGACCTGCTCATGAACTCCCTGATGCCATCCCTCAACATCTCGTGATATCGGGCCTTCTTCATCTCCTTGTCTGCGACATACTGCGGAACAATGAAGGCCCTCTCCCTGCACTTGGCGGTGATCTCCACCACAGTCTCAATAGTTTGTGTCAAATCCTCAAACTCACATGCCAACTGCTGCACCTCAATAATCGGTGAAAACTCAACCCTAAACCTGGCCGAGAAATCGCTCCATGTCATCACGTCCAATGCAGCATCATCACCAATGGCATGACCTACCTCCTCTCACCAATCCTTCGCTCTATCCTTCAGAAGATAGGAGGTGAGTCTGACCTTGTCCCCCTCGGGACACCTGATCGTACGGAATGCATTAGCAACATCGACCAACCACCTTCTACTACCAATGGGGTCCCTAGCCCCATGATAATCTAGCGCTCCGCAAGCTCTAAACTCTCGAAATATCATAGTACACGCTCCCATCAAATCCATTATCTCGGTACGAAAGGCTCCCAAACTCTCATCCAAGATCTCCAGTATACCCTCCATGACCGTGCCAAAGATCACAGGAGTCTGATCTAGGATACAGCGCGTGACCTTAGCTGATATCAACTCCCTCATCCACTCCTCATTCTGCTCGGCCCCTGCACCCGAGCCTGATCCCTCTCCGCCGCCTGATCCGCCCACTGATATTTCTTGCAATGTCACCATGCTGAAAACATACTGCAGTAACTATCAGAATACTCTTAAATGCTGAGGGATCATACGCACACACTACAAGTTTCCCGGTCTCATCTCGGCCTTTCTCGAATCGAGTACGGATCCTCTGCTTTTAGTAGTACAGGCCCATACTACCTTCCATATCTATCCGTACTTTCCTCAAGAACTGCTTCGACTCCACCAGGTCCCTTGCTCTACTAATACAACTCCCAACACTATCTCATCCTAGGCTTACACTAGGGAAACCTATGACTCAACTCAAACTAGTCCTTAGCTGCTGAAGGCCTCCTTTTGATGCCAATTAGCCATCACCTGAATACCATCACATGTGACGAGGCTCAAATAATCCTTCGAGTAGAAGACTAGTCCCTACAATGGTTGAACTCAGACAAGAGCTGCGCAATAGGGCCAAATCAACACTCTGAGATTATTCAACCCTGATCACATGTGACGTGATGTATTCACGGCTAACTCCCATCACTCAGAATCCCACAATGCACAAAGCAAGCAACATTCGGACAAGGGAAAAATATAACGATAACATACTCAACAATCATAATCTCATATCAAGAATCTGCACTAGCATGCGACATAAGCTCATAAACTCAGGCATAACCTAAACAGGCTATCCTACTACTGTCTAATCAGCATTATCATGCAACTCAAAGCACATATAACAGGCACATAAGGCATCTTCCCTGGATCCTTAGTCCTAATCTAGCATGTTGTTCTACTAACTGATAAACATAACATAAACTTGTATGATGTATTTTGGGGTACTTACTTGAGCTCGGCTGATTGCATGCACCACACCCTTTTCTCTTATCAAAGTTCTTTTCTTTCTGAATTCTTTTTTCTTTTCTAAAACTGTTTTCTTTCTCAAAACTCTTTTTACAAAACTTGTCTTTTCATTTTGAAAACTTTTATACCAATCCCTTAGTTTGAGTTCAGACACACTCGAGAGTATGTCTGAATCCCTCAAACCAAGGCTCTAATACCAACTTGTAACGTCCCAAAAGTCCATACCAAATTTTTTTCTTTAAATCATTGCTAAAACCATTTTTATAAAAACATATCAAAAATCATAACATAATTCAGAGTATTAATTCCAAGACATAATTTCATTATCAGAGTAAAACATCCCAGGCTGACTAATCAATGGTGTGTGCCATGCGATCACCCCGAGCTCTTCCCTCTGCTACCAAAAGTACCTGAAAACAAAACTGAAAACCGTAAATGTCACACCCTGAAACCGTTGGCGGAAACATTCCGGGGCAGAGGACGTCATGTATAGCATCACAACTAATGAATAACAACAATCATAGCAACACAACCATTACAGTGAATATTTGAATAAAAAAAACATTTACATCTGTTTGAAACTCAGTTTGAAATACATCCAATAGTTTTGCATAATAAAACTTAAAAACTCTAAATGCTTCAGTTCCTCGAAAATCCAGCAAGTACCTATCTACTGATTTCCTGAGAATACAAGCAGTTTGAAAAATATCAGCATAAAGCTGGTAAGTTCATAAGCAGTAATTTGTAATGAAAAATTATTAATGAGCGAGATGAAATGATTATGTAGTTTCAAGAAAATCCGATATTTTCTTTAGTGAAAAACGTAGTGTGATCGATTTCATATACAACCATGAATGTTCGTTTCTGGAAATCGTATAGATATGTAAAATACTACTTCATGTGACTAGCTAAAACTAATCATGAAGTATACATATTTAAATATAAAACCGTAGTATAAAAGCAGGTTGGTAAACTCTCAGTGATTTATACATAATGTGAGTCATAACCGTGCTCGATATGACTAGAGACCTTTCCAACGTTCCTCAAGTGTTGACGTTAAATGATGTTTGTACATCTCAGGCGTGCCCGCCTAACTGTAGCTAGCAATCCAGATGTGGGATTGTCAGTCCCGAATAGATCTATTCACAAATTTCACGCTCTCCCTCCAGGAGACTCTGGTTATACAGTGGTAGGATTTATCCCTGTACACCTAAGGGTACAATAATGAAGTAACGCCTCACAGTATTGTACAATCTAGTTTACATGTAATGTAGTAGCGTTCTACCGTAGTAAAAATCTGAATGTATACCACGAATAATGATAAATTAAAGTTATGAAAATCATGATAAAGCAGTGATATAAACTATAACTGGTTTCTGTTCCAGCGCATATGTTTAGTAGAGAAGTTTCTATGCTTGATAAGTTTTTAGAGAAATCCCAAACTATATCGATTATAGTTTGCATGTATAACGTAATGAATAATGTATCCATAAAAACTATGAAAAATTTTAGTGGAAACGCCCCTTATGCTCAACATAGTACAGAAGGGAATGAAAACATGAAGTTTGCATAAGTTTTATGTATATTCTTGAAAATGTTTATGTTTAACTTGTAAGAAAACATTTATGTTTAGCTTATAAGAAAACATTTATATTTAGCTTGTATCCCCCCCCCCCTGAAAACCTTAAAAATACGGAAAAATATAGGGGAATGAACTCACTGTTATTGCGTGGAGTGGTTGACTGAAAAGGAGGTTCCCAAGTTTTTGCACGCGACACTTAACGAAATCCTATCATCAAATAAATACGTATATGTATCTAAATTAGTGATTTCGATAAATAAAGTGTTAGAAAACACTTGAATTTGGTTGAGGAATGTTACCAAGACTTGCTTGAATTGAAGGAATGAGTTTACTACCTTAGAACACGAGTTTATGGTTTCAGAACACGAGTTTACGGTTTTTGCAGATGGCCGAGTTTACGGCCGTGAACTCGAGAACTGAGTTTACGGTGTTTTAATCCTCGACCGTAAACTCGGAAAACAAGGTTTGGATGCTGACTTCGATGTGAGGAGTGATTCTAGACGTTCCAAAGTGACTCCAAACCTGGTTTCTCAATGATTTTCTGAATTTTGAAGGCGTTTTGAGTGTTTATGGTTTAGGTTCTTAGAGAGAGGAGGAGAGAGTGCGGCCAGAAAATGTCCCAATGAAGTCGGAGGCATCATATTTATATGGTGAAAGTGGGGTCCATTCGCCCTTGACCGTAAACAGGTTTACGGCTGTAAACAAGTTTACGGTCGTAATCCCATTTAGACCAAAAATGTTGATTTTTCAAGATATTCGGGTTTCCACACGATTTTTGGTTCCAACTTACAAATAATTTAATTAAATATAACTAGATTATTTTTATTAAACCAAAATGTTTGATGGAAAAGTTAACGAATTCGAAATTTTATTAATGCAAAACGCGTGACGGAAACGGAAAAAGTTTCGGGTTGTTACATCATCCCATCGTTAGAGGGAATTTCGTTCCGAAATTAGAACCTAGAATACAAATCATGGATTAAGAAAGAGATGCAGATACTTCTGTTTCATCTGGTCTTCGCGCTCCCAAGTGAATTCAGGTCCCCGCTTGGCATTCCAGCGAACCTTCACTATAGGGATGCGACTATATTTCGTTCGTTTGACTCCCCGATCCATGATCTCGACAGGTTCTTCCACGAAGTTGAGGTTCTCGTTGATTTCAATATCATCGAGAGGAATCGCAAGTGTATCATCGTACATACACTTCTTTAGGTTCGATACGTGGAAAACAGGATGAATGTTGTTGAGTTCTCGCGGTAGCAGAAGCTTGTATGCTACGATACCGATCCTAGCATGGATCTCGAATGGTCCAATGTACCTTGGGTTTAGCTTTCCACACTTTCCGAAGCGTATCATACCTTTCCAGGGTGAGACCTTCAGAAGGACGCGGTCACCAACCTGGAACTCCAAGGGTTTACGTTTCTTATCGGTGTAGCTCTTTTGTGTATCTCGTGAAGCTGTCAGTCGTTCTCGGATTTGTACGATCTTCTCAGTTGTCTCTTGGATGATTTCAGGGCCAGTGAGAGTACTGTCGAGGATTTGACCCCTGGATAGCTACGTGTCACCCACCTCAGTCCAACATAGAGGGGATCTGCACTTGCGGCCATAGAGGGCTTCAAACAGCGCAGCCTTGATGCTGGTATGGTAGTTGTTGTTGTAGGAAACTTCAACCAAAGGAATATGAGTTCCCCATGATGCGCCGAAGTCAATGACATAGGCTCTCAACATGTCTTCCAATGTCTGAATTGTCCTGTCACTCTGTCCATCAGTCTGCGGATGATAAGTCGTGCTCATATTCAATTTAGTTCCAAGAGCCTTCTATAAAGACTACCAGAACCTTGATGTAAACCTGCTATCTTGATCGGAGATAATGGATGCAGTTACACCATGAAGGCGAACTATCTCTTGAAGGTAGATCCATGTGAGTCTCTCCATCTTGAAGCTTTCTTTGATTGGCAGGAAGTGAGCGGACTTCGTCAACCAATCGACAATTACCCAGATAGCATCGTGCCCACTCGGAGTTCTGGGCAACTTGGTGATAAAATCCATGGTTACCCTTTCCCACTTCCACTCAGGTATTTCTGGTTGTTGAAGTAAACCCAAGGGTTTTTGATATTCAACCTTCACCTTGGCGCAGGTCAGGCACTTACCCATGAAGGTAGCAATCTCTACTTTCATATTTGGCCACCAATAGAGTTGTTTGAGATCCAGATACATCTTATCTGAACCCGGGTGAACGGAGTATTGAGTCTTGTGGGCCTCATTCATGACAACCTCTTTGTAACCACCAAACTTTGGGGTCCAGATTCGGTTCATGAAATAGTGTACTCCATCTCCTTTGATCTCCAAGTTCTTGTCCATTCCTCGCAAAGCTTCATCCATCACATTCTCGGGTTTTAAGGCTTCCTGCTGATCCTCCTTGATTTGCGCGGATAGATGGGAATAGATGGTCATTGTTAGTGCCTTCACCATATGCCCTGAATACTCCTTTCGATTGAGGGCGTCTGCTACCACATTGGCCTTGTCGGGATGGTAGCGAATTTCGCACTCGTAATCACTAAGTAGCTCAACCCATCGTAGTTGTCTCATGTTTAACTCCTTCTGATTAAAGATGCGCTGCAAGCTCTTATGGTCGGTGAAGATAGTGCACTTGGTTCCGTAAAGATTGTGTCTCCAGATATATAACGCAAAGACCACTGCTCCCAACTCCAAATCATGAGTTGTGTAGTTGACTTCATGTGTTTTCAATTGCCTTGACGAATAGGCAATAACCTTTCCTCTTTGCATGAGAACACATCCTAGGCCCTGATTGGATGCATCACAGAAGACCACAAAGTCTTCTATCCCTTCGGGCAGGGACAAGATAGGTGCGTTGCATAGGGAATGATTTAATGTTTGAAACGCAGTGTCTTGCTTGACTCCCCAACTAAAGGTTACCCCTTTTTGCATCAGGGTAGTTAAAGGCTTAGTGATTCTGGAGAAGTTTTGGATGAACCTGGGATAATAGCCAGCGAGACCCAAGAATTGCCGGATTTCTGTGGGTGTCTTCGGTGCAGACCAATTCTTAATCACTTTGATCGTGGATGGGTCAACATGTATCCCTTCCTTGCTAATCACGTGTCCAAGGAAATCCACCTTTCTAATCTAGAAGCTTTTCTGCCCTTAAAGTTTCCAACACCAGCCTTAAGTTTTGTTTATGGTCTTCCTCATTCCGCGAATAGACAAGTATGTCGTCGATGAACACAATCACGAACTTGTCTAAGAAAGGATGGCACACCCGATTCATCAGGTCCATGAATGTTGCCGGTGTGTTAGTTAGACCAAAGGGCATTACTACGAACTCGTAGTGTCCATAGTGAGTTCGGAATGCTGTTTTGGTGTCACACCCCCAAACCAGAACGACGGAAACGTTCGGGGGCGGAGGACGTCATATTCACTATCATAACAGTTCATAGAAAGGAAAGTACACACCACCATATATATTAAAGTTTCCAAGATGTTTACATAGTTGTATTCATTACATGTTCAAAAGATAAATACATAAACATCATTCAAAAGAAGTAATTAACGCCAGCGCGTTAATCCCAAAAGTTGATTCCTAAACCTGCTTAGCGGTTCCCTGAGAATACAAGTTATTTCAAAGAAAAAGTGTCAACAATTAAGTTGGTGAGTTCATAAGTAGTTTAGAAAAATTAGATGCCATTCCAAAATGGGTGTATGTTTTCCAGAAAACGCAGCATTTCAAATGTAAAGAGTTGTGATTTGTTGTGTTGAAAGTGAATGTATTAGATCCAGAAAATCCCATATTTTCCCTAATGGTTGAGATACGAGTTGTTGTGTTTTCCAAGAAAAACCCTTATTTTCTTATAAAAGTATGAAATGCATATGAATGTTCGTACTATAAGTTGTAAATAAATACACCAGGAAAATCCCTTATTTTCCTATTAGTTGTTTGGTTTGTATGCAGGAGAAACCCTTGTTTTCCTAACATAAATGGCAGTCTCTAAGACCAAAAATCGCAAGAAACCGACGTTCTCAAAAGTTGTGTCATAGTTTTATATAATAAAACTATACGAAGATCGCATTTGTTAGATGAAGAATAGTTTTAATAGCTACTCGTTCATAAAAGCATAATACCATAATAAGTGTATATCCGATGAGTTTTATAACCATACTAAACATAATATGCCTGTAACGACGTTCTTCAGGCGTCGCAGCGTTATGACAACTATCACCCCAAAAGACGGACTGTAGCTAACAGTCAGGGCGTGGGATCATGACTTCCCGTATAGATCTATACACATTTGACACGTTCTCCGAACGGGAGACTCTGGTTATAGACAGGACTTGCAGCATTACTTTCTAATAAAGAAAATTAACGTTTGAAGATATACACGTCTCATGGATTCTCAACTAAGCCCGTATTAAAGTGATAGTTTTCTATGCAAAGTTTATCCTTTTTCACAATGTTTGACAAAGCAAAATCATAAGTTTTTAGAATGTATAAAATGACTTAACAATGAAAGTTACTTTGAAATCATTATATACTTTGTATAATGTCTAATGCACACAAAGTATGACAAGAGTTTTCCATAATAGTAATGAGTTCCAAGTGATTTATTCGATAAAACAAGTGAAGTGAAACTTTATAAAATACACGATAATAACCGTATGTTTACTCGTATTCCCCCCTAAAAGAGTATAAAAGCATTTAAAATGTATTTAAAGTGTGTTTGAAAAGGGTATGAACTCACTTGATTGAAGTGGTTGATTTGAAGTAGTCGAGAGAAGAATCGAGCAGAACTTCGACAGGAAGAGTTGAAAACGCGGGAAATCTCGAGATTCTCGGGAATCTCGGGAATCTCGGGAACACAAAACCTTCCTTCAGGACTTGAAGGTGAAAACCGGGGCTTTAGGAAGGTCTCGGGGGCTTAAACGCAGAGTTTCGGCGCGAGAAAGAAAGGAACTGAGCAATGGAGCTCGAAACCCTTGAAATCTACTAATAGGGGTGTTTCTGGGGTGTGCCACATCGTGGCAAGTGATGGCCACGTCGTGGGGAGTCAAGATTATCCTCTTCCATTGATTGGACGCCCTCAGTCACTTGCCGGGTCACAGCAAGCTTGTGCCACGTCGTGGCAAGCCTGACAGCCTCGGATTTCGGACCTCGAATTTGTAAAATCCATAACTTTCGCGTACGAGCTCCGTTTTCGACGTTCTTTATATGCACGCATAGCTAAAAACATGATCTACAACTCTCGTTTAGACTTCATTGGCAAATTCTGACTTTATTTTTAATTATTTATTTTTAACGGGCCGGGACGCGATAATTCCGTTAGAAATCCATAACTTCTTCATCCGATGTCCGTTTTCGTCAGACTTTTCATCGTTAAGCTAATAATGTTGAGACCTTAGATTCTAATTTAGGTTGTTTTGGTCAAATGTATCTTGAGCTCTATTTCGAGTTTTTAGCTGTCTACTGTTATACCCGAATCTTGGAAAAATCATAACTTTCTCATACGAAGTCAGATTTGGACGTTCTTTTTATGTACGCTCACGGTTTGAGGTTATCTATAACTTTAATTTAGATAATTAAGGCTAAAAACTATTGTATTGAAACTTCGCGTTTTTCGTTTAATCGGTGTTGCCGGTTTTGCCGAGAATCTTCGGTTGGTCATAACTTCTTCGTTATAACTCGGATTTTAGGGTTCTTTATATGTACGAAAACCTTGATACGATTCCTACTACTTTATTTAACCAAAATAAGATTTTAGGAAAGTTATATTTTAACCTAAATTTGATTGGTTTTACATTATATTGTCTCGAAATATCGGGTTGTCACATTTGGGCACATCATTCTCATGAAATCGCAACTGGTGGTACCCTGATCTTAGATCGATCTTTGAAAAATAACTGGCTCCCTACAGTTGGTCTAAGAAATCGTCGATCCTGGGTAGGGGATAACGATTCTTGATTGTCAGATTATTCAACTCTCGGTAGTCAATGCACATCCGAAAGGATCCATCTTTCTTTTTCACGAATAAGATCCGAGCTCCCCAGGGTGAGGAACTCGGCCTTATGAATCCTTTGCTGATCAGCTCATTTAGCTGACTGGATAATTCTTGCATCTCCGCTGGTGCTAGACGATATGGAGATTTAGCTACAGGAGTAGCTCCGGGGATCAAGTCGATACGGAACTCGACCTGGCGTTCGGGAGGGATTCCTGGGAGATCTTCAGGGAAGGCGTCAGGAAAGTTGCAGACTTCGGGGATGCTATCGAGGTCTTTAACTTTTTGGGTTTTGTTGACAACATAAGCTAGGAATGCATGACATTCCTTCCGAAGATACTTCTGAGCTTGGATGCACGAAATGATACGGAAGTTCGAACTAAGCTTATCACCATAAATCATAAGGGTTTCGCCAGAAGGAAGATTGAGGCAGATAGATTTTTTGAAACAAAGAATATCAGCATGGTTGGAGCTCAACCAGTCCATGTCGATAATGACATCGAAACTCTTAATGGACACAGGCATAAGGTCGATGGGAAATAGATAATTATCTAGAGTAAGAGTACAGCTTATGAATATGTCGTTAGTGCTCTCCTTGTTTCTGTTAGCCATCTCAATGGTAAATGTTTTGTTTAGAGGTTGGGATTTACACTTGATTAGATGTTTGAATGAATGACTAACAAAACTCCTCTCCGCACCAGAGTCGAAGAGAATTCATGCATAAGAGTTGTCAAGGAGGAATGTACTCGTAACAACGGTAGGATCAGCAACTGCTTCATTCTGGCCCATAGCCAAAACTCTCCCTGTATTACCACCAATTGTTGCCTTGGGGAAGTTTCTCCTGTAGTGCCCAGCCTCTCCACATCCATGACAAGTTTGACCAGCGCTCGCTCCCGGAGCCTGGTTGGTTGGTTGAGTCGGCATCTTGCAGTATCGAGCTGTGTGCCCCTTCTTCCCACAGCTATTGGAATTTAACTCACGGCAGGGTCCGTGATGATGGAAGTTACACTTGTTGCATATGGGTAGTTTTCCAGCATAACCACCAGTAGGAGATTGGCTGGTTGGAACAGCAGTGGGAGCAGTAGCAACATGAACTGTTACTATTTGTTGCTTCTTGGAGGGCTGTTGTGAAGACTGACCCTTATGCTTGTTGCCAGGCTTCTTCTTCTTCCCACCGCCAACCTTTTGGGGTTCAAGGACAATTGTCACTTCATCCAGATCGATTCCATGATCGATCAGAGTCTGTGCCAGATCCTTGGCGCTTTCGAATGTAGTTGTCCTAGTAGCCAAGACATTTCCTTTGGTGGGTTGCGTTAGTCCCCAAATGTACCTCTTGATTTTCTTGCTTTCTGGGATGACCATTCCCGGACAGAGAAGAGTCAGATCACAAAATCTTGCGGTGTAGGCAGCAATGTCAGAACCCTTCATCTTCAAGTTCCAGAGTTTGTGCTCCAACTTTTGCACTTCGCCCCTCGGGCAGTACCCTGCTAGCATGAGCTCCTTAAGTCTTTCCCAACCCATAGCATTAGCCACTGGCAGGGTTAGGGTTTTGACTCGACCATTCCACCAGTTCAAGGCTCTGTTAGTCAATGTGCAGGCGGCGAACTTCACCTTTTTGGCTTCAGAACAGACGCAAATTTCGAAGATGGATTCAATCTTCTCGAACCATCGAGTCAGGGCGATGACACCTCCATTTCCATCGAAGGAATTGGGTTTTGCAGTCATGAAGTCTTTGTAGGAACACTCTTTCTGATGTCCCTGACTTCCATCTTGTCTCTGGGGGTCGGTTCCACCTCCAGCTCCACCAGCATTCACTTGTGCCATTGCTGCAGTCACGACGGCGGTAATCGCTGCCTGGAAAATGACTGGGTCGAATTGAGGAGGTGGTGATGGTGGGGGAGTGTCGTTGTTCCTTCTAATGGATCTTGGTCGGGGAGGCATCTTGTTCTAGAAACAATCAGGAAGAAGAGGATGGTAAGTCCTCAAGATATATATAAAAGAACAAATATATCTCATATTGATAATGAAAGTATTCTACTGAGCGATAATCATAGAAAAGTTACTAACGCAGCAAGTTATTGCTTAAGGAAGGAGAGGTAGCAATACTTAGAGTAAATCTGCGTACTAAGTTTGGCTCTAGCGAAAATACTCCTATAGTATTTTATGTGAGATGATTTCAGTAAGTTTTAGGCTTGTTGTAACACCACAGTCACCCCCACACACATGTTGGTCATGTCTCGGCTGAATATAGTTGATCAGGCTATATTCACCCTAGACATGATTACATAACTACCCAAGTTTAACCGCAACATTCCAGCATCCAAAATACTTTTGTTCAGTTCTACTAGCGACACGAATCCTATTATGTATGCATGCTCGTATAAGGTTCTGTATACTAGTTCGCTATAAACATGGGCTCTGATACCAATCTGTCACACCCTGAAACTGTTGGCAGAAACATTCCGGGGTGGAGGACGTCATGTATAGCATCACAACCAATGAATAACTGCAATCATAGCAACACAACCATTATAGTGAATATTTGAATAAAAAAACGTTTACATCTGTTTGAAACTCAGTTTGAAATACATCCAATAGTTTTGCATAATAAAACTTAAAAACTCTAAATACTTCGGTTCCTCAAAAATCCAGCAAGTACCTGTCTACTGATTTCCTAAGAATACAAGCAGTTTGAAAAATATCAGCATAAAGCTAGTGAGTTCATAAGCAGTAATTTGTAATGAAAACTTATTGATGAGCGAGCCGAAATGATTATGTAGTTTCAAGAAAATCTAATATTTTCTTTAGTGAAAAACGTAGTGTGATCGATTTCGTATACAACCATGAATGTTCGTTTCTGGAAATCATATAGATATGCAAAATACTACTTCATGTGACTAGCTAAAACTAATCATGAAGTATACGTATTTAATATAAAACCGTAGTATAAATGATTCGGTTTTGAAAACCCTGGCTCGGCCAGTATACATAGTGTGTTTAGTTCTATTTTGTATAAATAAAACTACTGAAGAAAACCAGGTTGGTAAACTATCGGTGATTTATACATAATGTGAGCCGTATAACCATGCTTGATATGACTAGAGACCTTTCCAACGTTCTTTAGGCATTGATGTTAAATGACATTTGTACATCTCAGGCGTGCCTGCCTAACTGTAGCTAGCAGTCCCGATGTGGGATTGTCAGTCCCGAATAGATCTATTCACAAATTTCACGCTCTCCCTCCAGGAGACTCTGGTTATACAGTGTTAGGATTTATCCCAGTACACCTAAGGGTACAGTAATGAAGTAGTGCCTCACAGTATCGTACAATCTAGTTTACATGTAATGCAGTAGCGTTCTACCGTAGTAAAAATCCGAATGTATACCGCGAATAATGATAAATTATAGTTATTAAAATCATGATAAAGCTGTGATATAAACTGTAACCGATTTCTATTCCAGTGCATATGTTTAAAAGAGAAGTTTCTATGCTTGATAAATTTTTAGAGAAATCCCCAACTATACTGTAACATCCGGATTCCTAGGTATATTATTTTATTCATTTATTTTTGGAGTTTGTGGAGGGACTCGGCGAGTTGGTGCTTAGACTTGCCGACTAGGGTCGCAAATTCTCATCCGGATTGATGACCGGACTCGGCGAGTTCATGGGTGAACTCGGCGAGTCTGCGCTGTTTAATGAAACCCTAACCTCTCGGGTTTGAGACCTATTTAAAGGCCCTTAGGGCCGTCATTTCCATCTATCAGTCCCTTGAGAGAAACCCTAGAGCACTTGAGCGTTTTGGGAGAGAGAGGAGGCCATTGTTGACCTTTGAAGTATTGTTTAGCAAGGAAAAGGAGGTTCTAGCCAAGAGGAAGCAAAGGAAGTGGACATTCTATGGATTTGGAGCTCAGAGCATCACATTTGAGATAATATTTTGGCTCCCCTTCTGTTGTTATGATGATCATATGGATTTAAGGTTTCTTGGACCCTTTATTAGCTTGATGTCCAATTAGTCCCTATTTGTGATGAGGCTTTAGATCTGGATCCATAGAGGTCCAGAGAGCCTTACTCATCAAGCTTTATGAAGATCAATGGGGGTTTTGACCATGGGTTATGATAAATGGGGCTAAAACATCATATAGCATCAAATAGATGTTGTTTGTGCATCAAGATATGGACTTTACGTGATTATCATGTTTGGGAAGGTCGGATCTATGGATTAATGGAACGGATCTGACCTCAGGAGGTCAGTTTGGTTTGTGCATGGGATGGACTCGCCGAGTCAAAGATGAGACTCAGGGTTAGGGTTTCCCCATAAATCACACAGTTGGTGACTCGCTGGGTTAGGGAATGACTTCATGAGTCAGAAGGGATCTAGAGGATGTGAGTACGCGATGGAACTCGCCGAGTGCCCAAAAGCACTCGATGAGTCGGGTCAAAGGATGACTGTTGACCAGTGTTGACCAGGGTTGACTAGTGTTGACTTGATAGTAGTAATCACACAAAGTCAAGAAAGTATTAATGAGAGTTGTACTTATGATATAGGAGTACGATAGGTCGGGAGATTGGGCACGAGTGATTATCCGACATCAGCGAGGTGAGTCGTCTCGCTATGCCTTACCCAATGGGGAAATTATGTGTGACCGAAAGATCTTATGTGTATGATGTATATGTGATGTAAGTTATATGTGATATGAGTATGATGTGGACCGGAAGGTCAAGATGATATGGACCGGAAGGTCAATAGAGCTGATGGGTTTTGTACATAAGAACATTCCTAAGTGTGCATACAAACCCTAATGCTCGGATCTAGGTTTCTCTATTAAACATGCTTTGAATCCAAGACTTCTAATGGCTAATTAGGTGTAAGAACAATACAAAATCAGAGTTAGAATCATACCTTGAGACACTTGTTTGATCCTCTTGTTCTTGGAGCTTTAGAGTCACAATTGTCACTCCTCTCATGGCTTATAAACACCAACTAGCAAAGAGGATGATTTGAGAGAGAGGAGAGAGGAGGAATTCAGCCAGGGGTTCTCTACTTTAGATCAAGTACCGAATTCCCTTTGCCATAGGGTCTATTTATACTTGTAGACTCCTTAAGGGTTACAACTGAAACCCTAGTTGGATAACTATTACTCAAAGCAATCCAAATCCTTCCCAAGATAATGCCTTGGACGATTTTGAGGCTTATCCTAGCCTAGAAATCGTCCAACCCCTATCCAATAAGGATTTACAGTCTAAAGTTTAACTATCAAACAATTGACAGTTTATACCTTCTTATTTAATTAACCTCCTTAAGTCACCAAATTAATACTAATTAATCTATGACTTATATTAATCAAATAACTATAGTATTATTCCTTATATTATTCTCATAATATAACAATAATATCTATTCACTCATAATATATCATCCTACCAAGTTGCTATGGTGAAGGCAACCCAAAAGGACCATGCACAATCGGGTCAAATACTTGCCTAATATAGTTGCAACCTTAGACACTATTCCAACAGTCTCCCACTTGGATAAGTCTAGTAACTATATGCGCAGGTACACTCCGATTTACAATCGTAGCTCTCAAGGACGCTGTCAAACTCTGATCTAATCAATCTTTTCCTTCAGATAATGGATCGTACAGTCCTCTGTTAAATATCATGCTAACAATTCTATGGAATAATTAGTCTAGCATTTGGTTTCTCGATTTTCGATTTATTTGACATAGAACTTAATCGAACACATCAATTCAGTTCTGACCGGGCCCGACACATAAGTCAAATCAAATCATCGAGCGGCCGAGATATCACTTTTTCCTTCAAGGATAAAAGTCACAGATAAACTTCGACTTATATGCATTTACTTATTCATTAACCAACTACACACAACAATGCGTTTTATAACATCGAGTTACCAATGCGTTTTCGCATTATCAACGTACAATCAATTAACCAATAACAAACCATATATCTAGGTTTTAAGACTATATGATATTATCGTCTTGCGATTACCTTTTACTATCTTATTCCATAAGATGATTCCAGCAAGCGCGGGTTTGTTCCAATGCTCAAACCTAGTTCATAAGCATTCATAAACGTTGCAGCAATCTTTTGCTATGTCTAACACCATTTAGACACTCTACACACCTATTCATGACAATCTTCATTCATATCTACTACACGACATATGAACGATTGTGGATTATTTAAACAATTCGATTATTCTTAATAAACTCATTTATTCTGGAAGTCAAAACATGCAAAGTGAAACAATAGTTAAACAATTAACATAAGATAGTAACATTACTTATAAATAAAACTCCTTTATCTAATCATCAAATGTTAATTACATTTATCTATTACACGTTTCTAATACTATTTAATCTATGCTAATATCATCCTTCAGCCCAATACTCCTAGCATGCTGCAAATGCTTAACCCTACTCAGTCCCTTCGTAAGCGGATCTGCTGGGTTATCTTTTGATGATATCCTCTTCACTACGAGTTGTCCTTCTTCTACACGATGTCTAATAAAATGATATTTTCTGTCGATATGTCGTGATCTACCATGATCTCTCGGTTCCTTGGTCAAGGCAACCACACCTTCATTATCACAGAAAATCTCCATGGGCTCCTTTATGGCAGGTACAACTCCAAGATCACCAATAAAGTTCTTCAGCCATATTGCCTCCTTCGACGCTTCGCTCGCTGCAATGTACTCTGATTCGCACGTTGAATCAGCTACGGTTTCCTGGTTGGAACTTTTCCAAGCTACTGCTCCTCAATTCAGGGTAAAGACCCAGCCCGACTGCGAACGGTAGTTGTCCCTGTCGGTCTGAAAGCTGGCGTCACTATACCCTCGCACCTTCAAGTCATCACTGCCTCCGAGGACTAAGAACCATTCCTTCATCCTCCGAAGGTACTTAAGGATATTCTTCACCGCAATCCAATGGGCTCTGCCAGGGTTCCATTGATATCTACTAACCATGCTCAAAGCAAAGGCTACATCAGGGCGAGTACAAGTCATAGCGTACATGATTGAGCCAACTGCGGAAGCGTATGGAACTCGGCTCATTTCAGCTATCTCAGCTTCGGTACTCGGACTTTAAGTCTTACTCAACTTGGCATTTCTTTGTATCTGTAATTCTCCCTTCTTCGAGTTTTCCATACTAAAATGTTTTAGTACCTTCTCTAAGTAAGTGTTCTGACTAAGTCCTATTAGTATCTTACTTCTTTCTCTTACTATCCTTATTCCCAAAATATAGGAAGCCTCTCCGAGGTCCTTCATAGCGAAGCACTTCCCGAGCTAGGAATTAACTTCCTGCAGGGTCGGGACGTTGTTTCCTATGAGTAATATGTCATCGGCATACAGAATGAGGAAGCTTACTACACACCCACTGGCTTTGACATATACACACGATTCATCTACGCTTCGTACAAATCCAAACTCTTTGACTTTCTCATCGAAGCAAAGATTCCATCTGCAAGATGCTTGCTTTAGTCCATAAATGGATTTCTCAAGCTTACACACTCTATTCGGATGCTTTGGATCCACAAACCCTTCTGGCTGAGCCATGTAAACATCCTCAGCCAACTTCCCGTTAAGGAAAGCGGTCTTGACATCCATTTTCCAAATCTCATAATCATGAAATGCGGCAATAGCTAGCATCACTCTAATAGATTTTATCTTCGCAACTGGTGAGAAGGTCTCTTCATAGTCATCTCCGGGAGTTTGAGTAAAGCCCTTCGCAACTAATCGCGCTTTATACGTGTGTACTTTTCCATCCATGTTGGTCTTCTTCTTGAAGATCCATTTGCACCCAACGGTCTTACGTCCAGGCACATTATCAACCAAATTCCAAACTTGGTTATCATACATGGATTGGATCTCGCTATCCATTGCCTCTTTCCATTTCGCAGACTCTGGGCCTGCCATGGCTTCCTTATAGCTATTAGGTTCATCAAGATTTATTAGTGTACTATCACTAATATATGTGTCCCCTTCGGTAGTAATATGAAAACCATACAACTGGGGTTGAAACCTAACTCTTTCAGAATGTATAAGAGGTAATGATACGTCAATCAGTTCAACCGGAGTTTCCTCCTCGGGTTGAGTGCCAGCGGTTGAGGTTCCTTCATCTATCGACTCTTGAATCTCTTCAAGATCGATTTGCCTCCCACTGTCTCCTTGGCTTATGAGTTCTCGCACTCAGAAAACTCCTCTCCTCACAACAAAGACAACATTGTCCTTCGGTCAATAGAAGAGATATCCAAAGGATTTGTGCGGGTAGCCGATGAAAATACATCGCTCACTACGAGGTTCGAGCTTGTCGTGAGTATCTCGTCTTACGAAAGCCTCGCAACCCCAAACCTTGATATGTGCTAACGAAGGAGCTTTCCCCGTCCACATCTCGTGAGGTGTTTTGGCAACCTTTTTAGTAGGGACTTGGTTAAGGATATGGGCGGCAGTCTCTAAGGCATACCCCCAAAAAGAAATAGATAGCGAAGCACGAGTCATCATAGAGAGAACCATGTCCAACAAGGTTCAATTACGCCTTTCTGCCACACCATTCAATTGTGGTGTCCTAGGTGGCGTCAATTGTGAAACTATTCCACACTCCTTGAGATAATCATGGAATTCAATACTTAGGTACTCTCCTCCTCGATCGGATCGAAGCATCTTCATCTTCCTGCCTAATTGATTCTCCACTTCATTCTTAAACTCTTTGAACTTTTCAAAAGTTTCTGACATTTGCTTGATTAAGTAGATATACCCATATCTACTATAGTCATCGGTAAAAGTCACGTAGAAGCGGTTACCATCCTTCGTGGTAGATCTAAACGGTCAACACACATCGGTATGTATGAGGTCCAATAGACCCTCACCCCTTTCGCACGTACCAGCGAAGGGTGACTTAGTCATCTTTCCAAGTAAACAAGACTCGCATGTGTCATCTTCCCTAAGGTCGAATGACACCAACACTCCATCCTTTTGGAGTTGGGCTATGCGTTTCTTGTTGACATGTCCAAGACGATAATGCCATAAGGATGCCTTATCCATACTATTGGAAGAATCCAAGTACAAAACATCATTCCCTAAGTTATCAACAATCATAACAGTTTTATAAATTTCATTACATGGTATAACTTCAAAGTAAAAGACACCATTTAGATAAGCTAAAATAGAACCATTCTCATTATTAAAAGAAAATCCAAAACCTTGTCTAAACAAACCATGAAAAGAAATGATGTTTCTAGCCATTTCTGGCGAATAGCAACAATTGTTCAAATGTAAAGATAAACTATTCCGAAGCACTAAAGAATACACTCCAATCTTGGTCACAGGCGACGATCTTCTGTTCCCCATGATTAGATTTATTCTTCCATGCTCCACGTCTCTACTTCTTCTTAGTCCCTGCACATTAGAACAAATGTGGTAACCACAACCGGTATCAAGAACCCAAGAAGTATTGTGAGATTAATCATTAGATTTAATTGTATATATACCTGTGAAAGATGGCTTGATCTTTACTTCCTTGATGGCTTGCAGGTACTCCGGGCAACTTCTCTTCCAATGTCCTATCTTGTGGCAGTGGTGGCACTCTGCCTCCTTCGGTTTAGAGTAGGGTTTAGCGGGATCAACTTTGGTCCCACTAGAAGAGGCACCATCTCGGGCTTTAACCTTTCGATAGTTCTTTGATGAAGCCTTCCACTTCTTTCCCTTTCCTTGTCCAATTGCCAAGACATGAGCAGCGGGCGTATTGGGAGTTGGTGCAACAGACTTGTCCTTGAAGTTGCTCTCAGCGACCCTCAAGAGACCTTGGAGTTTGCTTAGGGTGACCTCTTCTTTATTCATGTGATAGGTCATCCTAAATTGATTGTATCTTGGAGGAAAAGAGTGAAGCACCATGTCGATCACCAAGTCTTCCCCAAAGTCAACATTTAACTTGCGAAGACGGTCGACATACGTTTGCATCTTTTGCAAGTGCACGGTAAGAGACTCTCCATGACCCATCTTAGCGGATATCATGTTTGTGAAAATCTCATAACGCTCTTGTCTCGCGTTTTGATGGTATCTCTCCAATAAGTCTTGGTGCATTTCGTACGGATACATGTCCTCGTAGGACTTTTGGAATTCAGAGTTCATTGTCGCGATCATGATGCAATGCACTTTCGTTGCATCACGCTCGTGAGTTTTGAAAGCGGTGATTTGGGCGGGAGCAGCAATTTCGGGGTTGATTTTCTCGAGCTTCTCATCGAGGACATACTCCTTATCCTAATAGCGAGCAATCGTGCGAATGTATCTTATCCATTCGCTAAAGTTCGTTCCATCAAAGGTGACCTTTTGACAAAAGCTCATCAAAGTGAAAGAACTCGCAGCAGCATTGTTGGCGTTCGACATCTATAAATAGAAAGGAAAAAGATAGATTAGAAAGTGAATCCCTAATTATCACCCAATAAGAAAAATTAGGGCTAGGATCCAACAACAATATTTACACATTAGAAAAGGGATGCCGTAATCTAACATGCAAACAATTTGAAGGTAAGTGAATGAGGATCCACTAATTCTCCATCATGAAAAACATAACTTTAAGTCCTAAATGCATTGAGAATTCCTAGTTTCGGATGAGATTCATTGAAACTTTTCAATGGTATGTTTAAATCTCGATATTCCCCTCTTGTTTGTGACTGGGATACCAAGGATCACAAGGCGGGTGTGAATTACCATGCAAATTAACATGGTGCCTTCATTGTAACGATCACCTATTCAATGTGCCGATAAACCACACACGCTCCATCGAACTATGATAAACAATGAATCACCCTTTGGCACCTTCGCTTAGAACCAATTAGTGTGCCGGTAAACCACACACGCTCCACTAACTTCTTAGCAAGGTGCAAAGTGTAATTTCATGGGATTGCATCAATTCACTTTTCCTAAAGTAACTAAGATTGGGAAATTTTAAGAAAACATGTAGTTACTTTGTATTTCTTATTATACTTTTAATGAGAGGATGAGGTTTCCCTATCCTACCCGTTCGGCTAACGACCCTCCACCAATCAAGCGAGTGGTGGGTGTGAGTGTACACCCATTAAGCGCCATTTTATAGGCTGCAACCTTATACCCACCTTATAGACCGGCTTCGTGAATGAGGCCTACTAACGGTAAGACTAGCATTTAAGTTATACATATATAGATATTAATCTTGTAATATTATTGTCTAAATTAAACTTTTAATCACAAAACATACATTTCTAAACTTGAGGATAGGTTTTAAACATTTAAAACATAAATGATCAAATAACAAATAATTTAAATTAACAATTAATCACATAATTATCCATATTTGATTAATAATTATCATATAAGGAAATTAAATATTTTATTAATTCATAAATATCTTCAATTAGATCAAAAATATAGTCATATATATCACAAAATCGGATTAGGGTTGATCTAATATGATTAAGGTAAGTTTCCATTAGATAAATATGAAGAAATCCCGTTTTTGGCTAATCCTGACGCTCGGACTCGCCGAGTACCCACACTGGACTCACCGAGTCAGGCCAACTCGCCGAGTCCACTACGGGACTCGCCGAGTCCCTGACTCAGAAACACAAAAATCGAATTTTGCAGTTAAGATTCAAACATTCAAGCATCAATTTAATAGAAACCAATCAAGGCTCTGATACCACTGATGGGTTTTGTACATAAGAACATTCCTAAGTGCGCATACAAACCCTAATGCTCGGATCTAGGTTTCTCTATTGAGCATGCTTTGAATCCAAGACTTCTAATGCTAATTAGGTGTAAGAATAATACAAAATCAGAGTTAGAATCATACCTTGAGACACTTGTTTGATCTTCTTGTTCTTGGAGCTTTAGAGTCACAATTGTCACTCCTCTAATGGCTTACAAACACCAACTAGCAAAGAGGATGATTTGAGAGAGAGGAGAGAGGAGGGAATTCGGCCAGGGGTTCTCTACTTTATATCAAGTACCGAATTCCCTTTGCCATAGGGTCTATTTATACTTGTAGACTCCTTAAAGGTTACAACTCAAACCCTAGTTAGATAACTATTACTCAAAGCAATCCAAATCCTTCCCAAGATAATGCCTTGGATGATTTTGAGGCTTATCCTAGCCTAGAAATCATCCAACCCCTATCCAATAAGGATTTACAGTCTAAATTTTAACTATCAAACAATTGACAGTTTATACCCTCTTATTTAATTAATCTCCTTAAGTCACCAAATTAATACTAATTAATCTATCACTTATATTAATCAAATAACTATATTGATATTCCTTATATTATTCTCATAATATATCAATAATATCTAATCTCTCATAATAAATCATCCTACCAAGTTGCTATGGTGAAGGCAACCCAAAAGGACCATGCACAATTAGGTTAAATACTTGCCTAATATAGTTGCAGCCTTAGACACTATTCCAACAAGAGCCTGGGATGGAAATCCCCTATGACACTTGGATCGGAAGATCCTATGGACTGGAAAGGCGCTAAGCATTCGTGCTTATAGTGTTATGCGTTATGTGTTTCAGGTACTAGCGAGGATCGCGGGAAGGCGCCAGATTGATCAGTACACACTTGGAGATGTCATGTTTTTGAGATCTTGGGTTATGGATTATGTTGTGTATTGTGTGGAAACATTAGATATTTGACTTTTGGAGGATTAAATAATGAAATGTTTTATTAAAAATTAAATGAAAAAATGTTTTAAATTTTACGGTGTTACAAATTGGTATCAGAGCCTTGGTTTGAGGGATTCAGATTCACCTTCGGGTGTATTTGAACTCAAACTGAGGATTTGAGAGATTTTTCATAAGATAAACAATTTTTCTAAAAAACGAAAGAATTGAAAAGATACGCAAGTGAGCAGTGTGTATGATCAGCCAGCGCCCGAACGGTGATTTCCCAAAATACCCTTACATTTTATGTTATGAGATATATTGAAATGTGCTATGCATGCTAGAGTAGGCTAGGTATTCATATTAGGACTAGAGTGGCCTGATTTGTGATGCCTTAGTCTAGGAAGATTTCTGCTGCCATGAGATGCTTTAGAGTAAGTAGGTATCAATGAGGTGCTATGAGAGTCTACCGAAGGGTAGTTTATACGAGAGAAGAGATAGAGTACTTGTGATTTGGGATCCTTGGAGGAGGACTTGGGATGGATGCTAATGCGGTGTGGATGGTAGTATTGGGCCTGTACTACTAAAGACACCAGGTCAGTGCACAGTCCAAGTAAGAATCCTTACGGTACCAAGGAACAAGTAGGGTGGGTTTATCGAGTGTATACTCGAGCGAGTCACTGATATTTCTTTATGTTGTATTTCAGAGGTAGATCATGGTTGGAACATGCCACACACCAGAGATCAGCGAGACGAGTGATGAGGAGATCCGTAGGATCATCCATGAGGAGGTGGCTGCGGCGATCAGGGCTGAGATTACAGAGATGTTCGGATTTATTAAGACCACCTTGATTGAGACTTTTAATGAGAAGTATGTTGCTCTTTAAGATGATGTTGTTGCAGCAGCCACTGCGGTCATTGTTGCTGCCAGGCCGCAGGGGGGTGACTCGTTGTTGTACCGGGAGTTCAGCAACACGAAGCCACCAGAATTTGACGGGACTCAAGATCTGATAGCCGCGATGAGGTGTATTTCTAACATAGAGGGGTGCTTCTACACATGTTCATGTTTGGAGCATCTGAGAGTTCGGTTCGCGCTAAACCAGCTTCGCTTGGGGGCGAAGGACTGGTGGAAGTTCGTGACAGCGCACTATTCTTCAGCAGAGCTTGCTGCGGTGACATGGGAGAGGTTCACCGCTATGTTTCGTGATGAGTACGTTCCCCCGGTGGAAAGGGAGAATTTGGATCAGTAGTTCTTGACCCTCAAGCAGGGTACTGAGTCAGTTACTGTGATTACCCGGATGTTTCACGAGAGGGAGATGTTCTGTCCTGAGCACGTGTCGACCTAGCAGGCATGTATGAGCCGATATCTGAGCATTTTGAGGAGATACATTAGTGAGTTTGTGGCAAACTCATCATACCGGACATTTGTTAAGCTTCAGGCAAATGCCCGGAAGAGGGAGATTGAGTTGGAGATGCAGGCCAGGGAGGAGGCTGAGTCTCAGAGGACGGATCGACGGCCAACACGGTCTCAACCGGCAGCCAAGCGGGCAAAGCCCTCTGATTCTAGGTCTGGAGTGCGGAAACGGTCATGATGGAGTTTATTAGGTTGGTGCTTAGTACAAGTGTGGCAAGGAGGGGCATATCGCTAAGGATTTCCCCAAGGGATTCATGGTCTGCTTTCATTGCAACCAGACCAGGCAGCAGAAGGCGGAGTGTCCGCAGTTGCGAGGGACGACACAAGGAGCATCTCAGGGATCTTCCCCCTGCTACTGCGAGAGCTAGTAAGGGTCGAACGGTGAAGGCCGAGGTACCGAAGGCGCGAGGGAGGGCATTCCAGCTGACAACGGAGGAGGTCCATGCAGCACTTAACGTTGTGCCTGGTATGTATTCTATCATATATTTACTTTTATGTTGAGATATTGTGCTTATGATATGCGTAGGTACTTTTCTTGTGAATTCTGTACCTGCCTTGGTGTTATTTGACTCGGTTGCGAGTCGGTCTTTTGTATCTTTGGATTTTAGTCAGAACATCAATATTAGCCGAGAGGCGTTGAGTTGACCTCTGAGAGTTTCCATAGATGACGAGAGAGCGGTGTATGCCACCGAGGTGATCCGAGGGTGTGTACTCGAGATTTTCGGCATTGATTTTCCGATTAAGCTAGTTCCTATTGCGACGGGAGATGTTTGTGTCATCGTGGGCATGGTCTGGTTGAGCAAGTTTGGAGTGGTTATCAACTGCGAGAGACAGCTGGTGGCCATACGAGACCCTAGTGGGGGATTTCTTACAGTGTATGGCGAGGGTACGTGTTCTGGGTTGGCATTTTGTTCAGCCGCTAGAGTGAGGCAGAGTCTACAGCAGGGCTGTAAGGGATTTGTAGCATATGTGATGGATGCGAGAGTTGATTCAGAGAGACCGAGGTCAGTAGATGAGGTTCCGATAGTGCGTGAGTTCCCGGATGTATTTCAGGAAGAGTAACCGGGTGTGCCTCCCGAGAGGCGGGTTGAGTTCAACATTGATTTGGTTCTGGGGGATGCACCTATCGCCAAGGCTCCTTATAGCCTTGCGCCTCCAGAGATGCAGGAGTTAGCCTCGCAACTTTAGGAGCTGCTAGGGAAGGGGTTTATTCGGCCGAGCAGTTCGCCATGGGGAGCGCCTATCCTTTTTGTTAAGAAAAAAGATGGCTCACACCGGATGTGCATTGATTACAGGGAATTGAACAAGCTGACGGTCAAGAACCGTTACCCGTTGCCGAGGATCGATGATTTGTTCGATCAGTTGCAGGGAGCATCTTGGTTCTCCAAGATCGATTTGATGTCTGGATATTATCAGGTGAGGGTGCGAGATGAGGACATCCATAAGACAACATTCAGGACTCGTTACGAGCATTACAAGTTTATGGTGATGCCTTTCGGGCTCACCAATGCACCGGCGGTGTTCATGGATCTCATGAACAGAGTGTGTAGGCTGATGTTGGATCGCTCGGTGATCGTGTTCATTGACGACATATTGGTGTATTCGAGATCCATAGAATAGCATTAGGAACATTTGAGAGAGATCCTCGGAGTTTTGAGATCGGAGAGGCTTTACGCCAAATTCTCCAAGTGTGATTTCCGGTTACGAGAGGTCTAGTTCTTAGGGCATCTCGTTAACCAGAAAGGGATATTGGTTGATCCGGCCAAGATTAAGGCGGTGATGAGCTGGGAGGTACCGAAGTCTGCCTCCGAGATCAGGATTTTTCTAGGATTGGCCGGTTATTATCGGAGATTCATTCAGGATTTCTCCAAGATTGCAGTGCCACTCACTAGTTTGACCTGGAAGGGTGTTGCTTTCTCATGGGGTCCAGAGCAGCAGACCTCGTTTGAGACTCGTCACCAGAAGTTGTGTGAAGCCCCCGTGCTATCCCTCCCAGATGGAGTTGATGATTTGGTGGTTTATTGCGACGCATCTATATCTGGGCTAGGTGCAGTGCTCATGCATAGGGGGCATGTGATAGCATATGCATCGAGGTAGCTGAAGCCTCATGAGGTGAGGTATCCCACTCACGATCTAGAGTTGGGGGCAGTAGTGTTCGCCCTCAATATTTGGTGTCACTATTTGTATGGGGTTTGGTGTACCATATACACGGACCACAAGAGTTTGAAGTACTTGATGGATCAGCCCAACTTGAACATGCGGCAGAGGAGGTGGTTATTGTGATATCCTGTACCACCCGGGCAAGGCTAATTTGGTAGCTGACGCCCTGAGTCGTAGAGCAGAAAGTGCCCCAGTACGAGACATTTGTATGAGATTGACAATGATGACTCCGGTGTTGGACACCATTCGAGGGGCCCAAGCTGAGGCAGTGAGACCGGAGAATCGTAAGAGAGAGAGGGTTATCAGGCAGGTGTCGGAATTCATTACCGATAGCCGAGGGCTTATAAATTTTTAGGGTCGGATTTGGGTACCATTTGTGGGTGGGACACATACCATTTTGATGGAGGAGGTGCATAGATCGAGGTTCTCGATCCATCCCAGGGCCACTAAAATGTATTTGGACCTGAAGAGAGAGTGTTGGTGGCCATGTATGAAGAGGGACGTCGCGTTGTTCGTTGAGAGGTGCCTAACCTGCCGTAATGTTAAGGCCGAGCACTAGAGACCGCATGGTAAGTTGCAGCCATTAGAGGTTCCCGAGTGGAAGTAGGAACAGATTACTATGGATTTTGTCACCAAATTGCCGAGGACTGCAAGGGGCGTCGATGCAATTTGGGTGATTGTAGACAGGTTTACGAAGAGCGCTCACTTCCTTGCTATCAGTGATAGCTCTTCCACTGAGAGGTTGGCAGAGGTGTACGTGAGGGAGGTGGTATCGCAGCATGGAGTGCCGATCTCGATTGTCTCAGATCGAGATGTGCGTTTTACTTCCAGATTTTGGAAGAAATTTCATGAGGAATTGGGTACGAGGCTACATTTTAGTACCGCATACCACCCACAGACTGACGGGCAGAGTGAACGGACGATTCAGACACTCAAGGACATGCTTCGAGCATGTGTGTTGGATTTCGGCGGGAGTTGGGAGACGTATTTTCCCTTGGCATACTTTTCCTACAACAACAGCCATCATTCGAGCATTGGTATGCCACCCTTTGAGTTGTTGTATGGGAGGAGGTGTCGGACTCCTATCTACTTGGGAGAGGTAGGGTAACGTGTGATGGGTAGTACATAGATTGTGCTTCAAACGACAGAGCAGATACAACAGGTCAGGCAGAGGTTGTTGACCGCTCAGAGTCGCCAGAAGAGTTATGCGGACAAACGCGGTCCGAGCTCGAATTTCAGGTCGGCGACTTTGTGCTCCTAAAGGCCTCTCCTTGGAAAGGAGTGACCCGATTCAGGAAGAGAGGCAAGCTGGGACCCCGATATATTGATCCTTTCAGGGTGATCGCGAGGGTAGGTAGGGTAGTTTACTGGTTGGAACTACCTACAGAGTTGGGTCAGATTCATGACACCTTTCACGTATCTCAGCTAAGAAAGTGTATAGCCGACGAGTCGGTAGTGGTACCATTAGAGGATATTCAGGTGGATGCGAGCTAAACTATGTTGAGAGACTGGTGACTATTAGGGATTGGAAGATCAAAGTTCTGAGGAACAAGGAACTGCCTCTGGTGCAGGTCCAATGGCAGCATCGGAAAAGGTCAGAGTTAACTTGGGATCCAGAGCGTGAGATGCGTGAGCAGCATCCAGAGTTGTTTGCAGAGTAAGACTTCGAGGACGAAGTCTGATTCTAGTGGGGGAGAATTGGAATATCTGGATTCCCAGGTATATTATTTTATTCATTTATTTTTGGAGTTTGTGGAGGGACTCGGCGAGTTGGTGCTTAGACTTGCCGACTAGGGTCGCGAATTCTCATCCGGATTGATGACCAGACTCGGCGAGTTCATGGGTGAACTCGGCGAGTCTGCGCTGTTTAATGAAACCCTAACCTCTCGGGTTTGAGACCTATTTAAAGGCCCTTAGGGCCGTCATTTCCATCTATCAGTCCCTTGAGAGAAACCCTAGAGCACTTGAGCGTTTTGGGAGAGAGAGGAGGCCATTGTTGACCTTTGAAGTATTGTTTAGCAAGGAAAAGGAGGTTCTAGCCAAGAGGAAGCAAAGGAAGTGGACATTCTATGGATTTGGAGCTCAGAGCATCACATTTGAGATAATATTTTGGCTCCCCTTCTGTTGTTATGATGATCATATGGATTTAAGGTTTCTTGGACCCTTTATTAGCTTGATGTCCAATTAGTCCCTATTTGTGATGAGGCTTTAGATCTGGATCCATAGAGGTCCAGAGAGCCTTACTCATCAAGCTTTATGAAGATCAATGGGGGTTTTGACCATGGGTTATGATAAATGGGGCTAAAACATCATATAGGATCAAATAGATGTTGTTTGTGCATCAAGATATGGACTTTACGTGATTATCATGTTTGGGAAGGTCGAATCTATGGATTAATGGAACAGATTTGACCTCAGGAGGTCAGTTTGGTTTGTGCATGGGATGGACTCGCCGAGTTAAAGAACAGACTCGATGAGTAGGGTTAGGGTTTCCCCATAAATCACATAGTTGGTGACTGGCTGGGTTGGGGAATGTCTTCGTGAGTCAGAAGGGATCTAGAGGACGTGAGTACGTGATGGAACTCACCGAGTGCCCGAAAGAACTCGACGAGTCGGGTCAAAGGATGACCGTTGACCAGTGTTGACTAGGGTTGACTAGTGTTGACTTGATAATAGTAATCACACAAAGTCAGGAAAGTATTAATGAGACTTGTATTTATGATATAGGAGGACGATAGGTCGGGAGATTGGGCACGAGTGATTATCCGACATCAGCAAGGTGAGTCTTCTCACTATGCCTTACCCAGTGGGGTAATTATGTGTGACCGAAAGGTCTTATGTGTATGAAGCATATGTGACATAAGTTGTATGTGATATGTTATGTGATATGAGTATGATGTGGACCGGAAGGTCAAGATGATATGGACCGGAAGGTCAACAGAGCCTGGGATGGAAATCCCCTGAGACACTTGGATCGGAAGATCCTATGGACTGGAAAGGCGTATGTGCAGTATGTGGTATTTTGGGGAACATACTAAGCATACGTGCTTATAGTGTTATGCGTTATGTGTTTTAGGTACTAGCGAGGATCGCGGGAAGGCGCCAGCTTGATCAGTACACACTTGCAGATGTCATGTTTTTGAGATCTTGGGTTATGGATTTTGGTATGTATTTTGTGGAAACATTGGATATTTGACTTTTGGAAGATTAAATAATGAAATGTTTTATTAAAAATTAAACGAAAAATTATTTTAAATTTTTCGGTGTTACATATACCGATTATAGTTTGCATGTATAATGTAATGAATAACGTATCCGTAAAAACTATGAAAATTTTTAATGGAAATGCCCCTTATGCTCAACATAGTACAAAAGGGTATTAAAACATGAAGTTTGCATAAGTTTTATGTATATTCTTGAAAACGTTTGTGTTTAACTTGTAAGAAAACATTTATGTTTAGCTTATAAGAAAACATTTATATGTAGCTTGTATTCCCACCTGAAAACCTTTAAAATATGGAAAAATATAGGGGTATGAAGTCACTGTTGTTGCGTGGAGTGGTTGACTGAAAAGGAGGTTCCCCAGTTTTTGCACGCGACACTTAATGAAATCCTATTATCAAATAAATACGTATATGTATCTAAATTGGTGACTTCGATAAATAAAGTGTCGGAAAACACTTGAATTTGGTTGAGGAATGTTACCGAGACTTGCTTGAATCGAAAGAATGAGTTTACTGCCTTAGAACACCAGTTTACGGTTTCAGAACATGAGTTTACGGGTTTTGTAGATGGTCGAGTTTACGGTCGTGAACTCAAGAACTGAGTTTACGGTCTTTGAATCTCGGACCGTAAACTCGGAAAACGAGGTTTGGATGCTGACTTCGATGCGAGGAGTGATTCCAGACGTTCCAAAGTGACTCCAAACGTGGTTTCTCGATGATTTTCCAAAGTTTGAAGGCGTTTTGAGTGTTTACGGTTTAGGTTCTTAAAGAGAGGAGGAGCGAGTGCAGCCAGAAAACGTCCCAATGAAGTCGGAGGCATTATATTTATAAGGTGAAAGTGGGGTCCATTCGCCCTTGACCGTAAACAGGTTTACGGTCGTAAACGAGTTTACGGCCGTAAACACGTTTACGGTCATAATCCCATTTAGACCAAAAATGTTGATTTTTCGAGATATTCGGGTTTCTACGTGATTTTTGGTTCCGACTTGCAAATAATTTAATTAAATATAACTAGATTATTTTTATTAAACCAAAATCTTTGACGGAAAAGTTAACAAATTCGAAATTTTATTAATGCAAAACGCATGACGGAAACGGAAAAAGTTTCGGGTTGTTACAGTAAGCACGAAGCTTAGTGAGTTCCCCAACCTACCACATACCTTGCACAAATACATACAACATATACTGGGGCACGCCCGCAATTTCGGGCGTCGGCCGCTACTTCAGGCCTCGCCCGCTACAACGGCCTACCGCTCCAGGCCCCGCCTGGCTTCGAGCCCAGCTCGGATCCATATCTGTTTCTCTTAGGCCCCGTCTGTCTTTGGGCCCTTCTCACTAACCACATAATACAATTAGCATATAACACATAACTGAACATACCCTACTATAATCCTATCCTTAGGCCTTGCCTGTCTTGGGCCTCGCCCCTATCCTGTCACTAGTGAGTCATGGAACCCCGTCCAAGCTCCTACTGTAAGTGAGATATAGGCTCACGCCCACACTCACTCCATACCTATCTCGGGCCTCACGCCTTTTCTGCTACTAATGAGATATGGAACACCGTTCATACTCTACTATTGGTAAGATACGTGACCTCTCCCACACTCACCTTCCTACTAGGCACATACGTGCATCACACAGACAACAAGTATACTCTATCATGCAAACCATTCCTTGGGTACCCGCCTGACATCAGACCTTGGTCCTGAATATCATACTAGCAAACAATGCCTAGGGCTAACCCCCGGGTCTTCCTACTCATAACTACATCGGCCGGCATTGTGGCCGTAGACACATTCACACAAAAGGAAACTCACCTGCACTGCTGAACTTGCTGATAACCCTCTTGCTGCTGACCGTCAATTCGCTGAACTGCTGCTCCACTAGCTCCCCGACCTACCAATATCAATACATATATCACTTAGTTCCAAACTGAACTCTAGAAGCCAAACTAAGTCAACTCTTGTCAAAGTCAATCTTTCTGGCTGACTCTGCTCGTAGAGTCAGTCCTTTGACTCATCGAGTACATATACTCAGAACTCCCATAATGTGACCCAACTCGCCGAGTCACCCCATGACTCGTCGATTTCAATGATCTCTGAGTCCTATCCTATCCAACTCACTGGGTCACCATTCAACTCACTGATCTGAGCCTTAACCAGAAGGGTTAGTGTTTCGCAACCTGACTCGCTGATTCCAAGAACAGACTCGCCGAGTCCATGATAATCTTCAACAGACTTGCCGAGTTGTTCTTCCAACTCATCGAGTCCATGCCCATCTTCATCCAACTCGCCGAGTCCACCCATGTGACTCGCCGAGTCGCTTCAGTTCTTAATTCATATAGTGGCTTTTCGAGCCATGCAGGGGCTCCAACTCATAGATCCACTCTTCCCAAGTCTATTCCTCACGTAAAGTTGCAAACTTTATGTGAACCAAAGAGATATGGGCTTAAAACACTCTAGGGCTAGGGTTTGGGACAAAGGGGCTTCACCAACAACTTATTGGCATAAACTTTATGGATTTCTCGATCCTTAATAGCCTAGATCTGAGGTAGCAACTTCAGATCTACTCCAAACTCGAAATAGACCTCCTCCATACTCAAAATGACCAAATCTCAATCATAAGATAGATCTAAATGCAATAAGGTCAGCTTATTACCTCAAGGGATCTGAAAAGTCACACCAACTCTGTATCCAAGGCTTCCTCTTGCACCACTACGAACCTCCTTCTCTTCCAAGCTTCAAATCACTTCACCAAGGCTAGATCTTGCTCAAAATGGATATCGTGGCTAGGGTTCGGTGTTCTGGATGAGAGAGACTGTATATGAACCCTAAGGAAGAGAATGAGACGTTTAACTAGGGCACCAAGTCCCGAACTTAGGGTTTCCCAATCCAGACCGGACTCGCTGAGTCCACTTTCCGACTCGTCGAGTCGGTCACTTACTCTTCGACCCGGATCCCGCTCAGACTCGTCGAGTTCCACCCTAGACTCGACGAGTTGACCAATTTGACTTAGGGTTTTCCTTTCCTTTCTTGGTCTTTCTGATTATGGGTGTTACAAAAGGACAACAACAAATACCCTGCCTACGACACCGTCCTTGTTCCCATCCGCAACATTTCGAGTTTATACAAGTAACTCTAGTTATATTGTAGGTCTCAACCACCACACATGTTCATGTCAGAAATAGCGGAGTATGGGTATACCATGCTCTCATGCTATCGATGCATCACGTTGTCCAGACATCACAGACTTAGCCCAAATGGTTCAGATATGTTATCATACAGATGTGTGTCGCACGACGTACCATACACAAAATGTTCAATTTGTTCTCCATCCATCTAAATGAGAAATACCACACCCATTGATGGTTGTCGATCTGCCTATGTAATTATCCAAATTTCTATTTGCATTTTTGTGAGAATTTTGTACCAGTTATTTCTTTAACAAATTAAATATTAAAGATTTATAGATAGACCTAAAATAAACAAATTAAGCATTGTTGTAACATTTTATTTACTTTAACTGTAGTAGAAGGGAGAGGATGGAAGGGTTGATTTTTTTTAGAAACTATGGAAAAATAAAACATATATATATATATATATATATATATATATATATATATATATATATATATATCTTAAGAGAAATTAAATATCCTTATATTTTTTGTTTCTAAAACTCTTCCCACCCAATTAAATGGTGACATATGTCACATTTCATGCTTATTTAATGATAATTAAGTATACTAAAATAACACATGTCATAATTTAATTGGGTAGGAAGATTTGTAGGAACAAAATTAGGAGGATATTTAATTTCTCATCTCTTAATTGTTTAATATGATATCATTTTCTCTCATCTTAAGCCGAAAAGCCCTCACTCTCACCTCGTTCTCTCAGGTTACCTCGCAGCGTCGCACACTTGCAAGTCACAGCGTCTCAGGCAGAGGTAATCTGATCACGTTCGCTGAAGCCAGAAGGAACAAGGAAGGCAACTAAATCGACAAGTAATTGAAGGTAGATTTCATTTCTTAGTCTCATTTTTCAGTGTGAATTTCTTAGGCAGCAAAATCGACAAGCATCTTATTTTCTTAGTTCTAAGTTCTCAGTTCTCATTTACCTCTTGAACGGTTGTACACCTCTGTTTTTACTTCCATTTTGTGGTTCAATTTGGAATTTCGAATTGTTGATTAGGCTTATTTTCTTAGTTCTTATCTGTAGGACTGATTAGTGATTAGGCTGGTTAGTTTTTTCAATTTCGAATTGTTTGAGTTATTTATTTATTATTTTTTTCTTTCACATTTGTATCACTGTATGGCTGATTATAAGTTTTTTTAGGGCAAGTGAGACTGTAGCATTAACAAACCACTTAAGTGTTTTTTATGCCATATGTCACATAACTCTTAATTTGTGAACCAGTTTCATCACTTTCCTTTTTCGGCCAGAAATTGACTCCCACCACCAATTATCCACCTCCGACCACCGTCTTGAGCTTTTGAGCTTCTGCATGTTTCACTTTATCTAGTTATTTGGGCGTACCATGTCATCAAATTTAACGGGACTAACTGATTTTTTAACGAAAATGACGAAATTATACACAAATTAAGAGTTCAGTGCCCTATTGTGTAAAAAACTACTTCAGTGATGAAGTCGGGCCAAAAGCAATAGTTTGTTGTGCTACACTATCATTTGTCGCAAGCTCAAGTTTTTTTGGTTTTATTGTTATGTTTCCGTTAAATTATCTTTTTTTTCCTCTAATTTTAGGCCCTAAATGTTTATAATATCAGGTATCTTCTCAAATTTTTATGGCAGAATTTCATATATACCCCTCTTAAACTTCAAAATATCATATTTGCCTAACTTAATTTCTCAATATCATATTTTCCCTTCATAAACCTTCAAAATATCATATTTGTCCAAATCCTTTTTTATAATGTTTTTATTATTTTATAATCATTTTTATACTTTAGAATTATTATAATAATTATAAATTTTAACCATATTATCCTTCCATCTATGATAATAGAATGTGAGCTTCCAAATTGTTGGAATGTCGTCTTCTTGACAAACAAAAAGATTCATCTTCAACCCTCTCTATGGAATGTATATTTTGATTGTTAAGTTTTTGTTATTGTTGATTGTTATCATGTTGTAGATAGAGGATATTTAAATATTACAATTGATATTTTGATGTTTAAAAAGTATATATATGATATTTTGATATTTAAGAAGGGCATATATGATATTTTGATGTTTAAAAAGGACATATATGATATTTTGAAATTTTATGAAGGGTAAATATGATATTTAGAAATTTTATGAAGGGTAAATATGATATTTAGAAATTAAGTTGGGTAAATAATATTTTGATGTTTAAGAAGGGCATATATGAAATTCTCCAAATTTTTATTAGGATAGTATCATTCAAATGTAAGTTCATTTAAAAGGTTATGCTTTCCTAAAAAAACCACTATGGTTTTTGTTCTGAAAAAAAAACAAGAGATGGATTTGAATTTTTTGAATTTGAAGTTTTTAATCTAATGTATCGGTCATTATTTGCATGTGTTTGTTACGATATTAATATGATTATATAAAAAGTACATATTCAAATTTCATTTTATCCTCATTAGAACATCATATTTAAAAAAACCCAATGGGGGCATATGCGTAAATGAATCTCAGCTTGGCCTACACCCTACATATATTCACGTTTGAAACGATGATTAATACAGACGAGTACTCACCGGAGGAAACCCTAATTACCTTCGACCACCCAATACATCTCATCTGACAATCCATACCAATCGGAACCGGAATCGGAATAGACGATTCCGTCGTCCTCGGTTTCAAAGACCCTTAATCTAGGGCATTCGCATACAAATCGTGTGAGTCAAATATCATACAACAATGCGAGGCCGGTGTTCGGTTCGGTTGCTCCGTGAGCGCGTCCACCACATGCGCCTTGCCATGGTGGAAATATGTAATCGGCGGTGGTGTATCCAAAGAAGAATTAATCGAGAGAGAAAAGTGCGAAGAATGAGAAAGGGCGGAATGTTTTGAAATTTCGAGAATGAATTGTCGAATTTTTGCAGAAGATAAGGGTCCGTTTGGTTGTGGAAAATTTTCCAGTTTTCTAGGAAAATTTTCCGAGAAAAACGGAAATTTTGAAAACACGTTTGGTTCAGTTTTCCAAAGTTTTCTAAGAAAATGAAAATTTTTAGTTTTCCAAATTCTATGTAATTAGAAAAGTGATTTTTATAGTTTTCCAAAGTTTTCCAAATTTCTAAGATGGAAAATGAAAACTCCACCCGTTCCAACCAAAAGCGTTTGCATTGAAAATTGAAAATGAAAACTCAACCCTATTTTCTGAAAACATTTTCATAGAAAATAAAAACAGTTTTCCACAACCAAACGCACCCTAAGTGTTTGCGGGCGTTTAGAGATGCTCGAGTCATGGTGAAAGTTGGTAGTGGTGATGAAAAAGTGAAGAAATGTGTGTCGGAGTTGATAAGTAGGGTTTGTATTGGGGAAAATCAAAAGAGGATTAGAGGTGTTGAATTGTGGACATTGAAAGGTTCTTGGACTAAAATCAAATCTAGAATTAGATTTACGATTATTAGAGGAAGTGATTTGATTGAGAAGCAGTTTATACAATCGTAATTTTTTTTTATACTAGTTGTTAATTAGTTAGAATCATCAGTTGTAATGTCTTGAAAGTTTTCTTGATAAATATGCTAACATGTTCCAATACACAACTGGTGTTTACGATAGTTTATGTTAGGATTTGCTTAAACATGTGTTAGTGGTCGTTAGGTTTTTTTTTGTCGTTCCTATTTTGAATGTTATGGTGCTAATTAGACAAGCTTGGTCCATAACTGAATACTTATAGTTTGCAACTAAAAAAAAAAAAACTTACATATACAAAATTAACTTGTAAAAGCTCACTTAGGAACATGAATGAACCTTGTAATTACTCTTGTTTGTAATGTTTCATTGATCTTGATAAAGAATCCATGTAAAACTCATAAAAATAGAAAAAGTATGATATGCTTTCTTGTTGAAGCCCAGTTACTGGGTCCCACTTGTGGATGAATTTCTTGTTTGATATAGTAGCAAGTAGCTTCATAGAAATAGTATCAGACATTAAAGACAAAATAGCAAAAATGGTCCATGTGGTATGCATTTTTTTGGGGTTTCAGTCCAAACCTCGACTTTTTTGGATTCATAGTCCTTTTGGCTTAGTTTGTACACAAAATTGGTCCCCCCGACTTAATTGCCATTAAGTTTTTCCTATTAACCTCCTCATGTGCATCTCACATGAGGATATATTTGTCTTTTCACTTCTAAGGACCATTTTTTCACCTTTAAAAAGTAATACCTTTTTTATTTATTTTAATAATGACAAAAATAAAAGATCTCTCTCTCTCTCTCTCTCTCTCCACAACCTTCCCTACAATTGGGAATCGATCTCACCAGGTGCTGCTCCAGCTTCATTTCTTCACCACTTCAGCTTGCTCAAACCACATCACCTGCGAACACTCATAGAAGTTCAATCAATCAAAAACCCAATATGAAGAAATTACACTCAGCCTTCAGATTCTATGAAAATTCCTTACATCTGAAGCTTTGAATACTTTAAATTCGGTAAAGGGTTTTTCATATGAACAACTTTATGCTCGTCACTTGGATGTTTACCAGAACCTTTTTCATCGTGTCTCGACTGATCTTTCGAAAACTGATTCAAATGATGTGACAGAAAACATGGTGGCAACATCAGAGAGGGTGAAATCTTTCAATACATATGAAGATCCTTCATTTATTGAGTAGTTATTCCAATACGCTCGTTATTTGCTTATTCCATGTTCAAGACCTAGAACTCATCCTGCAAACCATCAAGGTATATGGAATGATAAAGTCACACCACCATGGGAGTAAGCCTGCAAACCTTCAGAAGCAATTTTTGGGGCTTTTTAGCCTTAGAAATTTCATGTGATTTTGAGTTTAGAGGGAAGAGCAAGGAATGGTTTTCTTACTCTGTTTTATGTTCTTGAAGAAATGCTTGAGAGAAGGTGATGAGGCCTAATTTCTGATCTGTTCTAAAGAATCCTAATTTCTTTGATGGTGGTGTTGAGGAAATAGATTTGGGGTTGCGAGAACTTGGCTGTAATAGAACTCAAAAACGACATACAAGCTACTTCGAATATGGGAGAATTCAAGAAAAAAATTGATCTCTTTTTGACCCATAAGAGATCAACAACTTGGGGAAATCTTTTAGCTTCGAATCTACATAGTGTTTTGAGGAAGAGTGTTCTGGGGAAGAAGCCATTAAAGATTCATGAAGGAATGAAAGAAGAAAGGGCTTTTACGGTGGAGAGAGAGAGAGAGAGAGAGAGAGAGAGAGAGAGATCTTTCATTTTTTCATTATTAAAATAAATAAAAAGATATTACTTTTTTTAAAAAAAAAAATAGGTGCAAAAATGGTCCTTTAGAAGTGAAAAGATAAATATACCCTCATGTGAGATGCACATGAGGAGGTTAACAGCAAAAACTTAACGACAGTTAAGTCGGGGGACCAATTCTGCGTACAAACGAGACCAAAAGGACCATGAATCCAAAAAAGTCGAGGTTTGGACTGAAATCCCAAAAAAATGCATACCACAGGGACCATTATTGCAATTTTGTCGACATTAAAAGATAGTTTGTGCCATTCAAAAAAAAATTAAAAGATAGTTGGTGACAGTGGGGATTTTAGGTTTAATGTGGTTAGAATTTGCATTTTTTGGATGGAGTTTGATCATAGAATGTGTTTGTTAGAAAACGAATCGGGGAAATTTGCATTTTGGTGGATTATTAGTTTTAATTTATAATTTCTTTATATAATAAATATTATTTTATTGAATTATTAGTTTACTTTTAATGTATGACAAAATTGCAAAAATGATCCCTATGATATGTATTTTTTGAGGTTTTAGTTCAAACCACGACTTTTTTTGGTTTTGGTGGTCCTTTTAAACTAGTTTCATTGCGTTTTTAGTCCCTCTAAATAGTGAAATGATTATAATATGCTTAGGGTATTTATTTTTTATTTTTCTTTCAATTTTTTAAATTTAATAGTTATTTTAATTATTAAAAAAAGACCCCCCCCACTCTCTCTCTCTCTCTCTCATCAAAAACACACTCCTCTTCACTTGTTCTTCCTCCCATCGATCCGGATCCACTTTTCTGAATCCCTACATTATGACAATCCATAATTTCAATTCTTGTAAAAGTCAATCTTAGTCGATGAAAGTCAAACACATCGAATAAAGGTCAAACTTATTTCTTTAATTATCTTAATATAGTTAGATTAACGAGTTATAAGTGTATAAATCTTGTATCTGTAGTATTGTGTGTTTTGGAAGGAAATCATTTGGAACAGAAAACCCCCTTTGCAACTGAAAACGTCTCGCAACCAAGAACCTCGTTCTCGGCTGTGAACTCACTTCCAACCATAAACCTTCAGTATATATATATATATATATATATATATATATATGTGTGTGTGTGTGTGTGTGTGTGTATGTGTGTGTGTGTGTGTTCGACTAAAATAATCCTCACTTCTACCTTTCTAACCGAAAACTCAAGGTTTTTCTCTCAAGATCTTCAACCGAAACCCCTATTTTTCTCTTAACTATCATCCGAAAATCATTTGATTCACCTTCAGATCTTGTTAAGAACATCTAGTGTTCTTCTTTCGATTAATCACCCTTCATTTTTAGGTTTACACCCGTAAACCCTTGAATCTCCTTGAATTCGTCAAGAAGACTCAGCCGAAAACACTTGAATCTTCAAGTGGTCGTGAACCATTTGCGGCCGCAAACCCCGAAACCCAGTTGTGAACTTTAACAGTCACTTGTTTTCGTTTCTAACACGTCCCTTGTAAGTAAATATTACATCCGTGGGTATTTCCTTAACATACTTCCTTATATAGTCACTAATTATACACATATATACTACATATATTGTGTTTAGGACTCGATTTGGTTACGAGACTTCACTAGTGGAAACAATCATCCTATATCGAACCTTCAATCGAATCACTCACTTAAGGTGAGTTCATACCCCTATAATTTACCTTTTAAGTGCTTTTAGGAGGAGGATACAAGTAGAACATAATTTATTTATGTAAACTCTTTTATGTGAAAAACAAACAAAAAGGATTTCTTATGCTTAAATATTGTTAAAATCATTTTAAAAACTCTTTTAAACTAATTTTAGAATTCTGTTTATATCAAAATCATATTCATTTATATATTTATGTATAAGTATGCTTTAACGGACTTAGGGCTACTATTAATTATCGTAACTCATGTTCCTTTTTTGGTTGTGGACTTAGGGTAGAATCACTAGTCCAACTGTCGGCTAAATCATAGTTATACTTGCTAAATATATACATGAATATTACCCCCCCCCCTTTCAAAGAACTACTTAACTCATTTGTATATGTTGAGCATTTGACTTTTTTCTCCAAATCACCTCCAATTCAAACAAACGTACTAGTAAACTATAATAGGTATAATTTAGAGGATCAATACATACCATTTTCTAGAACAGAGAAACATACTTGAGTCAATACATATTATTACTATTCTTCAAAAAGTATTCTATTCGTGTGCAAGAAGAAAAAGGAACCTACTTACTATAACAAGAACACGACAACTAAAATGTGATGATACTATTTCAGGGCATAGCAATATTCTTGCTATGTCACCTCTTATAACTAGAGTCTCCTAAAGGGAGAACGTGACTTTGTGTATAGATCTATACGGGAATAACAATCCTGCACCTTGGCTGTTAGCTATAGTTGGGACCGGCAAGTCTACAGGTGAGAAACGTCATAACTTTTTCGACGCTTGTTTAACACTATTCTATCTAGCATGGTTATAACTTTAATCACATTTTAACCTTATTTAATCTATTTGGTTTTCAAGGTAGTTAATGCATCAGTAGTGTATTTTATAGAAATCTACTAAACCTTCAATTTCCATTACAGTCATACAGTGATATTCTCACATGAGAAAAACATACTATTTTTCTAATAAAGATGGTTTATAAATATGGAAAACATACATTTTATACTATTTAAAGTATAAGCATATATATTACACTATTTTTCAAGAAAACAGAACATACAAACAGTTTGGTCTTTGGTTGAAGACTACTTTTCATTTGAGCAAAAAATATAGGATTCTCTGGAAGTATACAAACATTTTCACTAGAAAAATACAAAAATTTTCATGAAACAAATGTAAACAATTGACACTAAAATACTTATGAACTCACCAACTTAAATGTTGATACTCTCTTTCAAAATAACTTGTATTCTCAGGGAACCAGTAAGGCAAGTACACGAGTTCAAATTTTTGAGAAGACAGAGCATGTTCAGACTCTTCTTTTATTTTTGTTATTCATTTTCGGTGTAATACTTCTCTACAAAGAACACACGTGTATTAACTATTATATTAATGCAATGGATGTTTTTGCTTGTTTTACTATTGTGCATTGTTATGATATTGTACATGACGTCCTCCACCCCCGAATGTTTCCGCCATCTCGGTTTGGGGTGTGACAGATTGGTATCAGAGCGTTGTTTATAGTGAACTAAGTATATCAACCCATAAAAGATATACAACTATAAGTACAGTGGAATTAAAACACTCTTGCTAAGAAATTATATTTTTTAAATATAAAATATTTTAGTAAAGTATACATACATGCATTTATACCATAACAGTGTCATACTAGACCATAACAAAAGTAGTGTGATTGTTCAACAACACAAGTAGACTTGGGGATATATAATCAGGTCTAGGATTGATATAGCATGATCAACTATATCTATCTGAGAAGTGATTAGAATATGCCCATGAATGGTTGTGATGTTGCAACAAGTCTAAAAACTTACCAACTCTCCTAAAAAGAAACACTAGAACTTAACATAAGCTTAAAATACTATAGGAGTATTTTGTGGTACTATAATTACTTATGTGAAAACTAAAAACGACCCTTACTAGTAGGTCTATAGTTGTTGAGTGGATACACTTAGGTTATATGTAACCAAGATGTTATAGACTTAGAATATGTGATCTTCGCTTTACTTCTTGTTCCTTGTTTCGTTGTGGTCTTAGATTTGGATCACATATTCGAAGGCCTATTCTATCTTTAGTTATATATAACCGGTATGAATTTTACGTGGACATTTAACAGTATAATCTACTCCTACTGTTAAATTTAAGATCGGTCGAGAATTAGCCGACAGAGTCTAAATGAAAGTTGTAGATCTTGTTTTTAACTACATATGGATATAAATAACGTCAAAATCGGAGCTCGTATGCGATAGTAATGGATTTTAGAAGATAATTAGTTTTTGGGGTAATCTGTGAGTGACACATGGCGCAATCTAGGCCACACCTTCTTCCCCACGGCTTGGAACAAGATGGAGACACATGGCAACGAACACACTGTGCTCGTGTAAGGAACACGACACGTTCGCGAACGCACTGCGTTCGCACTGAACTCAACCTATAAATAGAGCTATAAATAGAGGCGTAAATCACTCCCAAAACTCACACCTTCACTCTTCTTTCTCTCTCAATACGCCAAACCTCTCCTCCCCAATCCCTAGAAACTTCCAAGTGCTAGAGGCGAGTCTCGGAGTGCCAGAAGGCTCTGAGAAGAAGAGCTTTTCGGCTTGAAAACGCTGCTCCAGCGAAGTCCGGTTTTGCGAAAAAAACCCGCTGTAAGTGAGCTACGCCTACCCTATCGTTAGTATATCTTATGTTTTAATATAGTGATGTTATTAGGACATTATAATAAGTATTTGGGCTATTATTATGAGTTATATAAGTGTCGTTATAATATCTTTTAACCACTCATGGTACGGGGAATCTGGTTTAAAAGGCCGCATAGGGTTGTTGGATTCAGAAGTCTTATATGCCAAAATGGTCCTGCCCTCCGATGTTTTATGTCTGGCCCCTGTCTGTATATAGTGGTTGAGAAATATTGTTTTGTGCTTATAAAATAGTAATAATAGCAAGACTATTAATTAGTCTCAGTGATATTAGACTAAACTCTACTGGTAATGATACTAGGTTTTGTCAAAGGAAAATTGTGTTAAGAGTAACCAAGTGTTGTCCAAGTGCCGAGTCACCACCTTTTGCAAGTGAGTGCATGGTCCCTTTCATCTTACACATAGATATGAAGTATTTTATATAAATTACATGCTATGTGTGCATATTACCTGAATACTTGTTGTTTATGTTGGATGAACGATTTTATACATGTTTTAAATGATTTAAACTGTATATGTATTTTATATCTACAAAATATGTTAGGTAAAACATGGGTAGATTAGAGATGAGATAAATGATGAGCGATGAAAGATGGGATGAACAATATGCAATGATATATGAGTGGTAAATTATGGTGAAAAGCGATGAGCCAAGTGATGACCTAAGCGATGAGCCAAGTAATGACCTAAGCGATGGCCCCATCATCTAGCGAAGTATGGATGACAACCACAGACTATTCTAGACAGTCTAGTGGAACACTAGCAGACTCGTAACTTGTAGGTGTTGTGAATGATGTGTTCACTTGTGTACTCTAAAAACCCATTAACATGTATTCCAAGTGGACTCTCAAAAACGATAATGTCAATAAATGAAATAACCTTAGTAGTTGTGCCCAAAGGACAATACCAGTAGTTGCGCCTCATAGAGAATGTCACAATTCTGGCAGTTGTGCCTAAGTGATAGAACTGGCAGCTGTGCTTGACAGTTGTGTCATTTACAATGATGGAACTCGTACCTATTCATTAGGATAATCCTTAAGAATAAATGAATGAGAAATAGTTGATTCTTAGGGTAGACCCTTAAGAGTAAAGAAGATAATGGGGATGAGTAATTGGGTTAACTGTTTGATGATTAAACATAATAATTATATTATTGTGGGTTGAAAACCCTATGTACTCACTAGGTTTCCCAACCTGACCCACTCAGTTTATTTATATCACAGGTGTTGATATGAAGTCACATTACATTAAGAGATTAAGGATATATAAATCACTAGTGATAATAAATGTAAGTTATGTTTATGCTTATGTTTATGTATTGATGATGAGATCCCAAATGTTTTAAAATGAATACAAATACTTTTCTTCGAAAATGATTTGATAACGTACTTATCATATTTTACTAGGAAAACATTCTGCAACATTTTTATTAAAAGAGGTACTCTAATTTTTATAAAGCATAAACAAAATCGGTCTTTTCTGGCCGTGAAAATGGGGATGTCATAGTTGGTATCAGAGCATTAGTTTAAGAGAACTAGGACTATGGATTTATTTCTAGACTTAAGCTTAGAATGCTAAGTGATGATCATGAAGAGTGTGTATAATGAATTTAGGTAATACACCTGAATAGACACAAGCACTAGCTTATTTAGGAAAATGCCTAACATACTTTTATGTGCTAAATGTTTTATGATGTGCATTATATGATCGGATCTATGGTCTATTTCCGATCGGATCTGGAAACATTATGTGTTCAGACTTCTAAACATTTAATTACGGTCTTAGAACAGGCATGTAACTTTTCGGAGTAATAGGGAGATTTACACGTCGATCGTAAATAAAATCTTTCCCATGTTAATTCTCATCGTTTCGCACCAAACGTTTGATTTGGTGTATAGAACGAAATGGCAAGAACCCAAAGTGGAAACACGAATGGAAATAGAAATCAACCGCCAACGATTGAGCAAACACCTATTATAGTAGCCACTCTCGAGCCAATCACGATGGCTGGAGTACAAACCATGATTCGGGCTATGTTGGCTGAGCAAAGAGAAGAGATGAGGTAGATGTTGCACGAAAATAGGGATGAACCTACAGTGCCCATTGTGCAACCTGAGTTAATCGCTAAACAATCGGAGGAAGGAAACTATAGTCACACTGTGAGTCAAGTTGAAACCCAAGGGGCAAGGAGGAATGGCTCGAAGAAAAGAAATGACAAGGATGGGCGGATGTATAAGAATTTCTTGGGTGAAAAACCATCAAGTCTCTCTGTAAGCCCAAAACCAGTGGAAATTATGGACGGGATCTCCGAGATGGAGATGGTATTTGAGAGCTATGATTGCAATGATAAGCAAACGACAGTCTTTGTAGTCAAACAACTAAAGACCGTAGTGTTAAGTTGGTGGAAGTTGCTAGCAGATACAATGTTATGAAGAGAAGCCATATAAATGTCTTGGGAAGCATTCACAGAGCAGTTAAAAATATAGTACTGCTCAGAGATAGATTCGATAGACCTAAACAATGAGTTTCAGAACCTGAAGAAAGGGAAGATGAGTGTTGATGAGTATGACACCGCATTCACTGAGAGGATGAAGCTATTTCCTTACTTGGTGCCTACTGAACTCTCGAAGATAGATAGGTTCGCTAATGGACTGCCTATAGACTTTGGCCGAACGGTCAAAATAGAAACTACTTTAAAAACAGCCATTAGAGCAGCTAAGAATATAGAGACCCGGATAAGAGAAAGGGATCTAGAAAAATATAAGGCAGGAGAAAAGAGGAAGTTTGAAGGATCTTCAAGGCCCAACAAGGAGAGTAAATCCTTGAAGTTTGGAGGAGGAAGAACAGGCGAAGCAAAATGGTGTGATAAGTGCGAGAAGAAACACTTAGGAAAATGTGGCGAAGAGGTGATATGTTTCAAGTGTGGAAAGTTTGGCCATTATGCCAACGAGTGCACATTCAACACGAAGGTATGTTTCGGATGTAACAAAGAAGGGCATATTTCTAGAGACTGCCCAAAGAAAAACAAAGCAACAAGGACAAATGCACCGCCAAAGCCAAGGGAATTTCACATGATTGTAGACGAATCAGATAACAATGCGAGGAATCAAGGATGAGGACTTCATACCCGGAGATCGAGTTATGCAGTAGCCATAATATTGTATGATGTAGCCTGTTAGAGGCGTGGTCTAGGGTGAACTTGAACACCTATGTAACTTTTGGATTAGTGTCTAAGCCTATAACTATATTTGGTAATTACTTGACCCGGTTGTGCATGGTCCTTTTGGGTTGCCTTCACCATAGCAACTTGACAAGGTGATTTATATAGAGACAAGAAATATTATTATTAATATGTTATAAGAATAATATATTAAAGGAATAAAAATATTTTTTGATTAATATAAGTCATAAATTAATTGGGAATTAATTTGGTGACTTAAAGAGATTAATTAAATAAAGGGGCATAAACTATCAAATGTGTGATAGTTGTGTTTTAGGCTATGAATCCTTATGGATATGGGAAGGAACGATTTTAAGGATATGGATATCCTAGAAATCATCCAAGGCCCTATCTAGAAGGTTATTTGGCTTGATTTGAGGCTAAGTTATCCAATTAGGGTTTAAGGTAAAACCCTAGGAGCTTATAGTATAAATAGACCCTTAGGGAAGGAGAAATCAGCCACTCTATGCTTTGAGGAAACCCTAAAGCCGATTTCTCACCACTCTCCCTCTCTCATATCATCTTCTTGCTAGTAGGTGTTTGTAAGCCATTAGAGGAGTGACAATATTGACTCTAAGCTTCAAGGAAAAGAATTTTTCAAGCAACTAACTCAAGGTATTATTCTAGATCTGATTTCATATGTTATAAATTGTTTTTTTACACTAGATCTATGATTCAAAGTCTTGGATACAAAGCATATTCAATTAGAGAAACCTAGATCCAAGCAATAGGGTCTGCATGTGCACATAGGAAAGTTCTTATGGCTCAAAACCATCAGTGGTATCAGAGCCTTGATTGGTTTCAATTGAATATGATGCTTAACTGTTTTGCTTGTTGAAAATCGTTTTTCTTGGCCTCTATCCGACCCAACTCGGCGAGTCAGTGTCTGGACTCTGCGAGTTGGCCCTACTCGGTGAGTCCAAAGCTGACTCGGCGAGTCCAAGAGTCAGGTAGAGGATATTTCGGGATTTTATTGTTGTTTTGTCTTGGATTTGATACCTAAATTGTTTTGCTATGTTAAAATCCAAATTTTGACTTAATTTTATCATTATCCTTGACATAACAATAGATAATTTCAAATCTTTTGAATATTGGTTATTTATATGATAAATAATGGATATTTAAAATTATTTGGTAATTATCTAATGACTAAAATTGGATTAGGTCAAATATAGATAATTATGAAATTAGTTATTTGAATTATTTGTTATTTGATTCCTCTAGTTTTGAAAAGTTCAATTTTGTCTCGAAGTTTTGAGATTTAAATTTTGTGATTAAAAGTTTAATTTAGAAGAATTTGAATTTCAACCCTAGAGTTTTATAAGTTTAAAATTCAAACCTATACTATTATATTATTAAAGCTTAATGAATATATATTAGTATAATTAAAATGCTAGTCTTACCGTTATTAGGTCTCATTCACGAAGCCGGTCTATAAGGTGGGTATAAGGTTGCTGCCTATAAAATGGCGCTTAATGGGTGTACACTCACACCCACCGCTTGCTTGACTGGTGGAGGGTCGTTAGCCGAACGGGTAGGATAGGGAAACTCTCTCTTCTCATTAAAAGTATAATGTTAAAATATAAAGTAACTACATGTTTTTTTTTCAAATTCCCAATCCTAGTTACTTTAGGCAAAAGTGAATTGATGCAATCCCATGAAATTACACTTTGCACCCTTGCTAAGAAGTTAGTGGAGCGTGTGTGGTTTACCGGCACACTAATTGGTTCTAAGCAAAGGTGGAAAAGGGTGATTCATTGTTTATCATAGTTCGATGGAGCGTGTGTGGTTTACCGGCACATCGAATAGGTGATTGTAACAATGAAGGTACCGTGTAGATTAGCATGGTTATTCACACCCACCTTATGATCCTCGGTATCCCAGTCACAAACGAGAGGGGCATATCGAGATTTAAACACGCCATTGAAAAGTTCAATGAATCTCCAAGAAAATCTAGGAATTCTCAATACATTTAAAACTTAAGGTTATGTTTTTCATGGCGAAGAATTAGTGAATCGTCATTCACTTACCTCCAAATTGTTTGCATGTTTTATCATGGCATCCCTTTTCTAATATGTAAATAATGTTGTTGGGTCCTATCACTAATTTTTCATTTTGGGTGTTTAATTAGGGATTCAATACTAATCAAACTTTGTCCTTTCTATTTGTAGATATCGAACGCAAACAACGCTGCTGCCAACTCATTCACATTAATGAGTCTTTGTCAAAAAGTCACTTTCGATGGATCGAACTTTAGCAAATGGATAAGATACATTCGCACGATTGCGCGTTACAAGGACAAGGAGTATGTTCTCGATGAGAAGCTCGAGAAGATCAATCCAGAAACTGCTACTCCCGAAGAAATGGCTGTCTTTGAGACACATAAACGTGATGCAACGAAAGTCCATTGCAACATGATAGCCACAATGAACTCCGAATTCCAAAAGTCCTATGAGGACATGTATCCTTATGAGATGCATCTAGACTTGATGGAGAGATATCAACAAAGCATGATGCAAGAGCGCTATGAGATCATAACGAATATGATCATTGCTAAAATGGGAAGTGGAGAGTCTCTAACCGTGCACTTACAAAAGATGCAAAGGTATGTTGATCGACTTCACAAGTTGAATGTCAACTTTGGGGAAGATTTGGCTATCCACATTGTTCTTCACTCCTTGACCTCATGCTACAACCAATTTAGGATGACCTACCACATGAAAAAGGAAGAGGTCACCCTAAGCAAACTCCAAGGCCTCCTAAGTACTGCTGAGAGCAACCTCAAGGACAAGTTTGTTGCACCAACTCCCAATCCACCCGCTGCTCCTGTTTTGGCTATTGGGCAGGGAAGGGGCAAAAAGAGGAAGGCTCCATCAAAGAACCACCGCAAGGGAAAGTCCCAAGATGGTTCCTCTTCTAGTGGGACCAGGGTTGATCCTGCTAAGCCTAACTCTAACCCAAAGGAGGCAGAGTGCCATCATTGACACAAAATAGCGCATTGGAAGAGAAGCTGCCCGGAATATCTGCAAGCCATCAAGGATGGGAAGATCAATCCATCTTTTGCAGGTATATACACAATTAAATCTAATGACTCATCTCATGCTATTTCTTGGGTTCTTGATACAGGGTGTGGTTACCATATTTGTTCTAATTTGTAGGGACTAGGAAGAAATAGGGATGTGGAGCTTGGAAGAATAAATCTAATCATGGGGAACGGAAGATCGTCGCCTGCCACCAAGATTGGAGTGTATTCTTTAGTGCTTAGTAATGATTGAATTTAGATTTAAATAATTGTTGCTACTCATCAGATATGGCAAGAAACATCATTTCTTTTCATGGTTTATTTAGACAAGGATTTAGATATTCGTTTAATAATGAGAATGGTTCGATTTATGCTTATCTAAATGGTGTTTTATATTTTAAAGCAATGCCTTATAATGGAATTTATGAAACTGTTATGGTTGTAGATAACATAGGAAATGATGTGTTGTGTATGGATTCTTCCAATAGTATGGATAAAGAATCTTTGTGGCATTGTCATCTTGGACATGTCAATAAGAAGCGCATAGCCCAACTCCAAAAGGATGGAGTGTTGGAGTCATTCGACCTTAGGGAAGATGACACATGCGAATCTTATTTACTTGGAAAGATGACCAAGTCACCCTTCACTGGTACTTGGGAGAGGGGTGAGGGTTTATTGGATCTCATACATACCGATGTATGTGGGCCCTTTAGATCCACTACAAAGGATGTGAACCGCTTCTACGTGAATTTCACTGATGATTATAGTAGATATGGGTATATTTACTTAATCAAGCATAAGTCAGAAACGTTTGAAAATTTCAAAGAATTCAAGCATTAAGTGGAGAATCAATTGGGCAGGAAAATCAAGATGCTTCGATCCGATCGAGGAGGAGAGTAACTAAGTCTTGAATTTCACAACTATCTCAAGGAATGCGGAATAGTTTCGCAATTGATGCGATCTAGGACACCATAATTGAATGGTGTGGCAGGAAGGCGTAATTGAACCTTGTTAGACATGGTCCGTTCTACGATGAGTCGTGCTTCACTACCTATCTCATTCTGGGGGTATACCTTAGAAACTGCCGCTCATATCCTTAACTGAGTCCCTACAAAGAAGGTTGCCAAAACACCTCACGAGATATGGACAACGAAAGCTCCCTCGTTGGCACATATCAAGGTTTGGGTTTGTGAAGTTTTCGTAAGATGAGATACTCACGACAAGCTCCAACCTCGTAGTGAGCGATGTATTTTCATCGGTTACCTGCAGAAACCCTTTAGATATCTCTTCTATAGACCGAATGACAATGTCTTCTTCATTCCGAGGAGAGGGGTTTTCAGAGAGAGAGAACTCATAAGCCAAGGAGACAGTGTGAGGCAAATCAATCTTGATGAGATTCATGAGTTGAGTAATGAAGGAACCTCGACCACTGGTGTTCAACCCGAGGAGGAAACTCCTGTTGAACCGATTAACCAATCGTTACCTCTTATACATTCCGAAAGAGTTAGAGTTCAACCCCAGTTGTATGGTTTTCATATTACTACCGAAGGGGAGACGTAAATTAGTGACAGTACACTAGTAAATCTAGATGAACCTAACAGCTATAAGGAAGCCATGGCAGGCCCAGAGTCTGCTAAATGGAAAGAGGCGATGGACAGCGAGATTTAGTCCATGTATGACAACCATGTTTGGAATTTGGTTGACAATGTGCCCGGACGTAAGACGGTTGGGTGCAAATCGATCTTTAAGAAGAAGACCAATGTGGATGGGAATGTACACACGTATAAGGCACGACTGGTGGCGAAGGGCTTTACTCAAACTCCCGAAGTTGACTATGATGAGACCATCTCACCAGTTGCCAAGATAAAATCTATTAGGGTGATGCTAGCCATTACTGCATTTCATGATTATGAGATATGGAATATGGATGTCAAGACCGCTTTCCTTAATGGGAACCTGGCTGAGGATGTTTACATGGCTCATCCATAAGGTTTTGTCGAGAAGAAGCATCCCAATAGAGAGTGCAAGCTTGAGAAGTCCATTTATGGACTTAAGCAAGCATCTCGCAGATGGAATCTTTGCTTTGATGAGAAAGTCAAAGAGTTTGGATTTTTACGAAGCGAAGATGAATCGTGTGTATATGTCAAATCCAGTGGGAGTATAGTTAGCTTTCTCGTTTTGTATGTCGATGACATACTGCTCATAGGAAACGACATCCCGACTCTGCAGGAGGTTAAGTCCTGGCTCGGGAAGTGTTTTGCTATGAAGGACCTCAGAGAGGCTTCCTATATTTTAGGAATAAGGATAGTGATAGAACGAGGTAAGAGACTAATAGGACTTAGTCAAAATACTTACTTACATAAAGTACTAAAATGTTTTAATATGGAAAACTCGAAGAAGGGAGAACTACTGATACAAAGTAATGCCAAGTTGAGTAAGACTCAAAGTCCGAGTACTAAGGCCGAGATAGTCGAGATGAGCCGAGTACCTTACGCTTCCGCAGTTGGCTCAATCATGTACGTTATGACTTGTACTCGCCCTGATGTGGCCTTTGCTTTGAGCATTGTCAGTAGATATCAAGGGAACCCTGGCAGAGCTCATTGGATTGCGGTTAAGAAAATATTAAGTACCTTAGGAGAACCAAGGAATGGTTTCTAGTCCTCGGAGGGAGTGATGACTTAAAGGTGCAAGGGTATACTGACGCCAGTTTCCAGACTTACACGGATAACTACCGTTAGTAGTCGGGCTGGGTCTTTACCCTAAATGGAGTTGCAGTGACTTGGAAAAGTTCCAAGCAGGAAACTGTAGCTAATTGAACGTGCGAATCAGAGTATATTGAAGCAAGCGAAGCGTTAAAGGAGGCTATATGGTTGAAGAACTTCATTGGTGACCTTGGAGTTGTGCCTGCCATAAAGGAGCCAATGGAAATTTTCTGTGATAATGAAGGAGCAGTTGCCTTGACCAAGGAACCAAGGGATCATGGTAGATCTCGGCATATCTGTAACATCTTGGAATTCAGAAGTAAAGAGTTCAAGGGCTAAAAGTGTAGATAAGAAGTTCGACTCGGCGAGTCTATGGATAGACTCGGCGAGTCGAGTCGCGTTTCAGGTCGCGTGATAAGTGACCAACTCGGCGAGTCACATGGGTGGACTCGACAAGTTGGTGCTGTGTGGAGAAAACCCTAATCCCGGGGGTTGAGCCCTATATAAAAAACAAAATATCCTCTCCCCAGCCTCTTTACTCTCCCTTGAAGCCCAGAAACCCTAACATTCGTTTGTGAGAGAATTAGAGAGCTTTTGGACCTTGAAGGAGTGTTTGTTGAAGAGATCCTTGAAGATTAAGAGGCTTGGAGCAAGGGGCTTTTCAAGGTTTTGGCTTATTCTTCTGTTGGAGTCTTCTCTTGAGGTAATGATTCGTTGCTTGAGCTGTTATCCATCTAGATCTATCATTTGTGGGATTTTTGGGAGTATATCTAGTGCTATCTTGAGTTTGGAGGTTGGATCTGAGGTTGCTACCTCAGATCTAGTGTAGTGATGATCCAAAGGAGCATAAAGTCCCTGTTCAAGAGTTGTTGATGGAGCCTTTTTGTCCCAAACACTAGCCCTATATTATATTATGCTTAGATTTCCTTGGATTCACGTAAAGTTTGCCACTTTACATGATGGATGGTTTGTAGAAGAGTAGATCTATGTATTTAAGACCCTGCATGGCTTGGAAAGCCTCTGTATGGGTTAAGAGCTAGTGGTACTCGGCGAGTCACATGGGTGTACTCGGCGAGTTGCTTGAAGATAGGAAGCAACTCGACGAGTTGGAAGAACAACTCGGCGAGTTGGTTGAAGATAGCCTTGGACTCGGCGAGTCTGTTCTTGGACTCGGCGAGTCTGGTCGTGAGGTCCTAACTTTTCCTAGTTGAGCTGTGAATCGGTGAGTCAAAGGATGACTCGGTGAATTGAGCAGGAAGTGACTCAGAGTTCGTGGGACTCGGCGACTCTTCGGGCAACTCGGCGAGTTGGGTCGCGATATGGGATTTTTCAGAGTTGAGGGACTCGACGAGTCAGCGGGCTGACTCGACGAGTAGGGTCAGTCAGGAAGTTTGACTTTGACTGAGGACTTTGACTTTGACCAAGAGTTGACCAGCTGACTTCCAGGGGTAATTTGGTAATTATAGGTATTTATTGAGCTCGGTCTTTTAGTATTATCAGTGGTGGAGTTCGTGTCGGAGGTTGGAACAACGTGATCTTATCTCTTCAGTCAGCAATTGTGAGGTGAGTTATCCTCACTATATCAACGGGGTCTAAGGCACCAAGGCCGACCCTTTATCGGATTGTAATCCGGGTATCGTTGTTATGTTGTTGCTTTGCTATGTTTGCATCCTGGTAGTTAGGATGGTATATGTTAGAGACCTGGTTAAGGTCGGCATCCTGGTATATAGGATGATGCAATGCTAGTGACCGGTTAGGTCGGTATCCTGTTTAGAGTATGTTATGTTATGTGATCTGATAGATCCGTTTGATTGGATGTGAATTGTTATATGATTGTATGTTTATGTGCATATGGTTGTTTGACTGGGGTTGGGTTGAGGCGGGTCCTGCTTTGTGCTATAGGCCAACATACACAGGGCGGACCGGTTATCCCGAAGGCCCAGCGAGCGGTCCGGATAGGTTGTAGGCCCCACGAGGGTGGACCAGACGTGCCGAGGCTCAGAGAGTGGACCAGGCCGACTGAAGGCCCGATGCGGGTGGACCAGTCATACTGTAGACTCAAAGAGTGGACCAGGTGGGTTGAAGGCCCGATACGGGCGGACCAACCACACTGCAGACTCGAGGGAAATGGCTAGACTCAGAGGGTGGACCAGGTGAACTGAAGGCCCGATGCGGCGGACCAGTCACACAGTAGACCCGAAGTGCATGGCTATTCTGTTCGGTTATGATATGTTATGCGTGGTATATGTGGTTGGTATTTTGGGGGTATCTCACTAAGCTTTCAGGCTTACAGTTGTGGTTTAATGTTTTTCAGGTACTTCAGGAGACGATGGCAAGGAAAAGGCGTGATCGTACCGCTCCTCATGTTTATGTTTTACGATATGGTTTTGGGAAGACTCTAATAATAATTGTATTGAAAACCTTTTTGTTATAATTTAATGAAACTGGGTTGTTTTTGAAAAGTTTAAATTGGTTTGAATTTTTTTAGAGTGTTACAATATCGACAGAAAATATTACTTCATTAGACATCGAGTAGAAGAAGGACACCTTGTGGTTAAGAGGATATCATCAGAAGATAACCCAACAGATCCGCTTACGAAGGGGCTGAGTAGGGTTAAGCACTTGCAGCACGCTAGGAGCATTGGGCTGAAGGATGATATTAGTTTACATTAGAGAGTTTTAGAAACATATAATAGATAAATGTAATTGACATTTGATGATTAAATAAAGAAGTATTATTTATAAGTAAAGTTACTGTCTTATGTTAATTGTTTAACTATTGTTTTAATTTGCATGTTTTGACTTCCAAAATAATTGAGTTTGTTAAGAATAATCGAATTATTCAAATAGTCCACAATCGTTCATGTGTTGGAAGTAGACATGAATGAAGATTGGCATGAATTGGTGTGTAGATTGTCCAAATGGTATTAGACATAGCAAAGGTTTGCTACAACGTTCATGACTTCTTATGAACAAGTTTTGAGCATTGGAATAAACACGCGCTTGCTGGAATCACTTTATGGAATATGACAAAAGTGATCACAAGATGATAATATCGTATGGTTTTAAAACCTAGATATATGGTTTATTATTTGCTAATTGGTTGTGCATTGATAATGCGAAACCGCATCAGTAAATTGATGTTATAAAACGCATTGTTGTGTATAATTGATTGGTGGATAAGTAAATGCATATAAGTTAAAGTTTATCTGTTACTTCTATCCTAAGAGAGTAAAAGCGATATCACGACTGCTCGATGATTTGATTTGACTTATGTGTCGGGCCTAGTCAGGACTGAATTGATGTGTTCAATTAAGTTCTATATCAAATAAATCTGAGATCGAGAAACCAACTGTTGGACAATTAGTTCCATGAGAGTGTCCGCACAATATCTAAACAGAGAACTGTACGATCCCTTATCTAAAGGACAGGTTACTCATGAGATCAAAGTTGACAGCGTCTTTGAGAGCTACGATTGCTAATCAGATTGTGTTTACATTTATAGTTACTAAACTTATCCAAGTGGGAGACTGTTGGATTAGTGTCTAAGACTGTAACTATATTTGGTAATTACTTGACCCAGTTGTGCATGGTCCTTTTGGGTTGCCTTCACCATAGCAACTTGACAAGGTGATTTATATAGAGAGAAGAAATATTATTATTAATATGTTATAAGAATAATATATTAAAGGAATAATAATATTGTTTGATTAATATAAGTCATAAATTAATAAGGAATTAATTTGGTGACTTAAAAAGATTAATTAAATAAACGGGCATAAACTGTCAAATGTGTGATAGTTGTGTTTTAGGCTATGAATCTTTATGGATATGGTAAGGGACGATTTTAAGGATATGGATATCCTAGAAATCGTCCAAGGCCCTATCTAGAATGTTATTTGGCTTGCTTTGAGGCTAAGTTATCCAATTAGGGTTTAAGGTAAAACCCTAGGAGCTCATAGTATAAATAGACCCTTAGGGAAGGAGAAATCAGCCACTCTATGCTTTAAGGAAACCCTAGAGCCGATTTCTCACCACTCTCCCTCTCTCATATCATCTTCTTGCTAGTAGGTGTTTGTAAGCCATTAGAGGAGTGAGAAAATTGACTCTAAGCTTCAAGGAAAATGAGTTTTCAAGCAAGTAACTCAAGGTATTATTCTAGATCTGATTTCATATGTTATAAATTGTTTGTTTACACTAGATCAACAATTCAAAGTCTTGGATACAAAGCATGTTCAATTAGAGAAACCTAGATCCAAGCAATAGGGTCTACATGTGTACATAGGAAAGTTCTTCTGGCTCAAACCCATCAGTAACTATTTCAAGAAATAATATAAAACCTCTGTTTTGTTATCTGATGTGTTGAATGATTGTGTGATTTTCTTGGATGGTGACTTGGATAAACTGCGAGACAATACTTGGGACGAGTATGATTAGGTGTGAATGGTAGTAGAGACCTATACTACCGGAAGCACAGGACTCGTACTTGGATCAGGGAAAGTCACAAGGTTACCAAAAAGCTAGTAATTGACACCATTTTATTCAAGTATGTCATTACCATGTTTTCAGTAATGAGTAAGAAGATTGTTGTTATTTTGACCTTAATGGCCATACCAAATTGAGTCCGACTACGACGAGTATGTTACGTGGTTCCGAGAACCAAGTTCGATGTAGCACCTGGCTTAAGCCGAAAGAATTAATCAAAGAGATCAATAGAGGTATTGCGAAGGTTGGTTGTAGCTAGAAATGCTACCTTTTAAGATGAGATTAGAATATGAAGTAAATTATAGTCTGTGTTGGAAGACTCTAAGAGACCTGAGTCTAAGCATTGCAACATACGATGATAGGTCACTAGAATATGACACATCCTTCCATTGTAGTAATAAAAGAACTTATCTTAAGTTCATATCCAGTGAGGATCAAGATTGTAACTTGAAGGTTATAATTTGGAGTCTAATGTGAGATAGGGAGCGAGTGAAAGATCGAGCACTGCCTGCAGTCAAGCAGTCTAGGAGTTAGATATGATGGGTTTTATACAAACAATCCTATGTGTGCATGCAACCCTAATTTGCATCTATGTTTTGCTATTAGATACACAACATTATGAACACAAGAATAAAACCCTAAAGAACAATGTTATTTTCGAAATTAATATACAAGGTTAGATTACATACCTCTTGTTGTTATATTGCAATAACAACTTAAATCTTCAAACCCTAAGTCTTGAAAGCAAGCACCACAAGTGTAGTGCCTCTAATGGCTCACAAACACCACAAGAAATTGGATAGGCTATAAAGAGAGAAGGGAGGAGGTAGAAATCATCCTTGGGACTTCTTAGAAGCATGTACACGAATTCCCAAGGCCTAGGGGTCTTTATATAGGGTTTCGATTTGGGTTTCAGTCCTTATCCTTATCCAGTTACTTGCCCACCAATCAACCACAAGATAAGCCCTAAAAACCCTTATCTCTTGGACCTTGGATGATTTTAAGGATATCCTTATCCTTAAATTCGTCCATCCTTAAACAAGGATAACCATTTCCCTATTTTGCAACTATCACATAATTACAATTCAGCCCCTCTAGTTTAATTAACTACACTTGATCACAAAATTAATTCCTAATTAATTATTGACCATTATTAATTAAACAAATATGATTTCTCCTTTAATATATTATTCTTATAACATATTAATAAATCATAATAACCTCTTTCTCTATTTATTTCTCCAATCAAGTTGCTTTGGTGAAAGCAACCTAAAAGGACAATGCACAACCGGGTCAAGTACTTGCCTAATGTAGTTGTAGCCTTAGACACTATTCCAAAAGTCTCCCACTTGGATAAGTCTAGTAACTATATGCACAAGCACAATCCGGTTTGCAATCGTAGCTCTCAAAGACACTGTTAAACTCTGATCTAATCAATCTTGTCCTTTAGATAAGGGATCGTACAGTCCTCTGTTAGATATCATGCTGACAATTCTATGGAATAATTAGTCTAGCATTTGGTTTCTCGATCTCCGATTTATTTGACACAGAACTTAATCGAACACATCAATTCAGTTCTGACCGGGCCCAATACATAAGTCAAATTAAATCATCGAGCGGCCGAGATATCGCTTTTACCCTCTTAGGATAAAAGTTACAGATTAACTTCGACTTATATGCATTTACTTATTCATTAATCAACTATACACAACAATGTGTTTTATAACACCGAGTTACTGATGCGTTTTCACATTATCAATGTACAATCAATTAACAAATAACAAACCATATATCTAGGTTTTAAGACTATATGATATTATCGTCTTGCGATCACCTTTTATATCACATTCCATAAGGTGATTCCAGCAAGCGCGGGTTTGTTCCAATGCTCAAAACAAGTTCATAAGCACTCATGAACGTTGCAGCAATCTTTTGCTATGTCTAATATGTAACGCCTGTGTTTCCGGGCTTGCCATTTTTAGCAATGTAATGGTCTAGGTTAACCTTTGTAACCCGTTTTCAAATAATAAGATTGTATTATTTGAGTATTATGTGTTTTATGCTTAATTGCTTAATTATGTGGTTTGATTAATTAAGAATAAAAAATAAGTGTCAAAATTTAAGTGTAAAATAAACTTGATATCTTTAGATAATGTTGTAGTAGTTGAAACAAGGTTTCCGAAGATATAAAGAATGCCGAAATCCGAGTTATAACGAAGAAGTTATGACCTGTCGAAGTTTCGCGACAGAACCGGCAAAGCTGATTAACGTAAAAAGTGAGATTTACGTTAGAGCGATATTTAGCCTTAGTGATCTAAACGAGAATCGAAGATCTCGTTGTTAGTATCAACGAGATAAAAAGTTAGGCGAGAACGGACGTCAAACGAAGAAGTTATGAATTTATAACGAAATTTTATGTCCCGACCTATTAAAAATAAATAATAAAAATAAATTCAAAATTAGCCGACAGAGTCTAAACGAAAGTTGTAGAGCGTAGTCTCACCTTTCCGTGGATATAAAGAACGTCGAAAACGGAGTTCGTATGAAGAAGATATGAATTTCCGAAGTTTATTAATTAATTTGTATTTATTTTTAATTGAAAATTCGGAAGCATTATCCGAAGACGAGTCACAGATCTGATCCGAGGTACGCGCCGCGTACTCGAGTACGCCCCGCGTACAGCCAGAGTGTTGACACTTCGGATGACCCATGCAGTGACGCATTTCGGAGCCTGTACGCCCCGCGTACAGGCGTACGCCCCGCGTACGAGAGGCTTCCAGCCTCCTATAAATAGGATGCGAGGGGTCCGGGTTTATTTGCTAATTTCCTCTCGTTTTTGTGCTGAAGCTCTGCGTTTTTATCCCCGAAGCCATCCCGAAGCCCCGGTAATATTCCCGAGTCCCGAAGCGAGTCCCGAGATCCCGAAGATCCCGAGAAGTGCGGTTTCCGAGCCGAAGCTCTGCCCGCGAGAAATTCGATTTTCGTAGAGATCTTCCAGATCTGCGGAGGATTACTACTTTTGCAAGCCGTAGTGCTGTCCGATCATCTTCTGATCAAGTGAGTGTATACTACCTTTCATAAACGCAATAATAATACAAGTATGGTTTGAGTGTATTAAGTTTATCGTCGTTTATACGTGCGAAGGCGTTGTTACTTTCTCCTAACGTATAACTATAAAGTATTTTATACGAGATACGTGTTATGTGTATATTTTGTTGTTATATGTGTGAATGTATATTCACCTTCTTCTATCTTACTGATATGATTATTTCTATATGAAATATGTGTTATGTGTGTGTGCCTCATCTGTTATATGGAAAATGTATTGATCAAGCATGCTATACAGGTTTTGAAAATATGTATAAAAATGTATGTTTTTATCTACTATTATATTGGGTAGAACATGGGTAGATAGTTGGTGTGTAATAAACAGATGAAAGGCCTCGTTGTTGTTTTGATCCAGCCATCTAGCGGAATTTAGATGACGACCACGGACTTTTCTAGACAGTCCAGTGGAACGCTAGCAGACTCATAACCTGTAGGTGTTAATGAACTTGGGTGTTCATTCGCTGTATTCCATCCCCCTCATGGTTGCCTTATTTGACTTATATTGCTGAGGAAACCCCGCAGCATGTGTTGTCACCCCGATGAAAATATTCTTAGATTAGGTCCCTTGTGTTAGTTATTTTAGGGACGTAAAGTGAGAATAAACGGAATGGGTAACTGGGTTATTGTTGGTTGATAATAATTAATTTAATTATTTATTGTGGATTGAAAACCCTATATGCTCACCAGGCTCCCAAGCCTGACCCACTCAGTTTTATTTATATTTAAGGAAGTGGCGCAAGGGCGTAAGATGGATGAACCATCAAGTTGTTTTGTTTACAAGTCTGTATATGTAAATATTTGTTGAATGACTTGTAATATTATCGTTTATGCTTGTTGGTCTATATCGGAACATGACACCCCGAGTTTTGATTATATAATGTAAATACATTTCTTTTATGAAATGCTTTGGTAAACATTGTTTTATCATGTTTTGTTTTTGGGAACAAATTCCGCAACTCTTTCAAATCAAAAGGGTTTACTCTGAATTTATTTTAAAAGCATAAATGAAAATCGGTCTTTTCTGGTCGAGATTTTGGGGATGTCACAGTTGGTATCAGACCATTAGTTTAAGCGAACTAGGAATTTGTAGGATTTCTAGACTTAAACTTAGAATGCTAAGTGGAATTTTGAGATGTGTGTCTGTTATGTTTTAGACACGAGCACTAGTTTATTTTAGGAAAGTTGCCTAAAATGCTTTATGTGCTAAATGTTATATGTTGCCATATATGATATTATTTGTTCGGATCTATGGTCTGTTGCCGACCAGATCTAGAAACTTTATGTGTGTAGGATACTAAGCGTACGTCTACGATATTAGATCTAGCATGTAAACGTTTCGGAGTGATAATGATGATTTGAATATCTATCGTCAATAAGGATCTAATTTCACCTTATTCGGTGTGTAGATCAAAAATGGTGAGAACAAGAAGTGGAGTTGGAAATGCTGATGAAAACAGGAATCAACCACCAGTGATTGAACAAAGACCTGTTGTAGCAGCAGCACCTGAGCCGATAACAATGGCCGGTGTACAATTGATGATTCAGATGATGTTGGATCATCAAATGGATGAAACTAGACGGTTGCTTCAACAGAATCGTGAAGAACTGTCAATTCGTGTGGAAGAGCCTGACTTAAATGAAGGGCACTCGGAAGGTGGAAACTTCAGTGGATCAGTTGGTCAAGCCAACCCACCGATAGTTAGGCAAGATAACCGCAATGGAACGAATGATGGAATGGGAAGCAAGTACAAGGACTTTTTGACTTGCAAACCATCGACCTTCAATGGAAAGGAGGATCCGATTGGGGTTATGGATTGGATCTCCGAAATGGAGCTAGCCTTCATGACTTGTGGCTGCAGAGGTAAGTTGCAAACTATCTATGCCGTGCGTCAATTCCGAGGTGGAGCCGTTCGTTGGTGGAACACTCTAGGGAAAACTTTGAGCCCAAATGAGCCACTGCAATTATCATGGGCAGAATTCTTGGTGCAGTTCAAGCGCAAGTTCCGTTCGGCTCAAAATCTATTGGAGCTAGAGAACAAGTTTCTGACTCTAATGAAAGGCAGCATGTCAGTTGATGAATACACCAATAACTTCACCGATAAAATGGAGTTTGCCTTGCGTATCGTTCCAGACGAGCTGACGAAGGTGGACCGGTATGCGAAGGGACTTCCATGGGAGTATGAGGTGCCAGTACGTCAGGCACATACTTTAGAGGCAGCTATCTGGGTTGCCAAGTCTGTTGAGAATATGATAAAGGGGAGAACCACCAACAAGGTTGAGGTTGGTGAGAAGAGGAAGTTTGAGGGAACATCTGGTTCCGGTAAGAAAAACAAATTTTCGAAATCTGATTCGAAAAGGTTTGGTGGGGGAAAAGGAGGCGAAGCAAAGTGGTGTGAAAAGTGTAAGAAAAAGCACTTTGGGAAATGTAGCGAGGATGTAACTTGCTACAAGTGTGGAAAGGTTGGACATTTTGCCAATGAATGTCCGAACAACAAAAGGATGTGTTTTGGTTGTAATGAAGAGGGGCACATTTTGAAAGACTGTCCGAAGAAGAAGGAGGCAGCTAAGCCCAACATTCCACCAAAGCCGAAGGCGAGAGCATTCCAGATGACACTGGAAGCTGCTAAGGATGAAGCTGATGTCGCTTCAGGTACCTTTCTCATTAACAATTTGCCTGCCCATATTTTATTTGATTCTGGAGCCAACTACTCCTTTATATCGCATGAATTTGGTAGAAAACTAGCTTTGCCTGTTGATAGACTAGATAATGCTTTATTAGTCGAAGTTGCTAGTGGCAAGTTTGTACCTATTAGCCATCGTATGAAAAACATCTTAATCGACCTTAATGGGAATAAGTTCCATGAGGAATTATTGCCTATCAAACTTAATGGTTTCGACATCGTGTTGGGAATGGATTGGCTCAGCGCCAATGATGCCGAAATTTTATGCAAGAAGAAGATTGTTAAAGTAAACCCGCCTGGGAAGGAATCGTTTATGGTGTATGGGGACAAACGCCGACTGAATTCTGGAATCATTTCCCTAATGAAAGCCAGAAAGTGTTTGACCAAGGGATGTACATCATATTTAGCATTCGTGATTGATGCTAAGAAGGAGAAGAAGGTGATGCAGAGTATTCCTGTGGTGTGTGATTATCCGGAAGTATTTCCCGAAGATCTTCCTGGATTACCACCTGATAGATAAGTAGAGTTCAGAATAGACTTGCTACCAAGAACCACGCCAATAGCAAAAGCACCTTATCGATTAGCACCAACGGAGATGAAGGAGCTGATGATGCAACTTCAAGAGTTGTTGGATAAAGGTTTCATTAGACCTAGTTCATCGCCCTGGGGAGCTCCGGTGCTATTCGTGAAGAAGAAAGATGGAAGTATGAGAATGTGCATTGATTACAGAGAGCTGAACAAGGCAACAATAAAGAATATATATCCGTTGCCAAGGATTGATGACCTATTTAATCATTGCAAGGTTCGAGCTATTTCTCGAAGATCGATCTTAGGTCAGGATATCATCAGCTGAAAGTAAGAGAGCGGGATATAGAGAAGACTGCGTTCAGAACTAGATATGGACACTACGAGTTCTTGGTTATGTCGTTTGGACTAACCAATGCTCCGGCAGCATTCATGGATATAATGAATAGGGTTTGTAATCCGTTCCTTGATAAATCCGTGATAGTGTTCATAGACGACATTCTGGTTTACTCAAAAAGCCAGGAGGAGCATGGCAGACACTTGCAAGAAGTGTTAGAAGTTTTGAAGAAGGAGAAGTTGTATGCTAAGTTCTCCAAATGTGATTTTTGGATTCGTGAAGTCCAATTCTTGGGTCACGTGGTCAACCAAGAAGGGATAATGGTTGATCCAGCAAAGATTGAAGCTGTAATGAAGTGGGAACAACCGAAAAGTCCCACGGAGATCCGAAGCTTTTTAGGATTACCCGGATATTACCGAAGGTTTATCCAGGGCTTTTCTTCGATTGCTACTCCATTGACAGCTTTGACCCACAAAGGAGCTACTTATGCTTGGAGTGAGAAGCATAAAGAAGCATTCGAGAAGCTAAAGAAGAAACTATGCGAGGCACCAATACTTTCTCTACCCGATGGAGTTGAAGACTTTGCTGTTTATAGCGATGCGTCTGGGGTTGGATTGGGTTGTGTTTTAACCCAAAGAGAAAAGGTGATAGCATATGCGTCTCGACAACTGAAAGAGCATGAAAAGAATTACCCGACTCATGATTTGGAGTTGGCAGCGGTAGTTTTCGCTCTGAAAATATGGAGGCATTACCTCTATGGCACGAAGTGCAAACTTTTCACTGATCATAAGAGTCTCCAATATCTCTTCAATCAGAAGGAATTGAATATGAGGCAACGATGCTGGCTGGAATTACTAAAGGACTATGACTGTGAGATACTTTACCATCCTGGTAAAGCTAATGTTGTTGCTGATGCTCTCAGTCGGAAAGTCAATCTTGAAAGGAAAAGGCCAAGAGCGTTGAGAATTGAAGTTGTCTCGACCATTGTGGAAAGTATAAAGAAAGCTCAAGAGGAAGCTTCTGAGAAAAATGACCGAAAGGAGGAACGTTTGGGCAAAATGTTGGTGTTCGGTGTAAATGGTCATGGACTGAAGGTATTCCAAGATCGTATTTGGGTACCTAAGTCAGGAGGAATTAGAGATCTTCTAATGGAAGAAGCTCACAAGACCATGTATTCGATTCATCCCGGTAGCACTAAAATGTATAGGGACCTGAAACCCTACTACTGGTGGCCGACGATGAAGCTTGATGTTGCAAAGTATGTGGCCGAGTGTGTAACTTGTGCGAGAGTCAAGACACAACATCAGAAACCGTATTGGAGTTTAGAACCTCTACCTGTGCCTATGGGTAAGTGGGAAGACATTGCTATGGATTTTGTCACTAAACTACCCAGAACAAAGAATGGTCACGACATGATTTGGGTGGTCGTTGATCGATTCACTAAGAGTGCGCATTTCATAGCAGCCATGGAGAAATGGTCTATGGAAAAGCTTGCGAATTCTTATGTGAAGGAAATTGTGAGACTTCACAGTGTTCCGCTAACAATTGTGTCGGATCGTGATAGTCGTTTCACCTCAAGGTTTTGGAAATGTCTACAAGAGGAAATGGGTACCAAGTTATGTTTAAGTACAGCTTACCATCCGCAGACTGATGGTCAGAGTGAAAGAACGATACAAACACTTGAAGATATGTTGAGAGCATGTACTTTCGAATTCCTAGGTAATTGGGATGAACATTTACCTTTGGTATAATTTTCCTATAACAATAGTTTTCACTCGAGCATTAAGATGGCACCTTACCAAGCTTTGTATGGACAAAAGTGTCGTACGCCGTCTTGTTGGCTTGAGGCTGGGGAAAAGCAGTTTATGGGACCGGAGATGGTTCATCAAACTGCTGAAAAGTTGAAAATAATTAGGGAAAGAATGTTAGCAGCTCAGGATCGTCAAAAGAGCTATGCTGACAAGAAGCGACGACCGATGACTTTTGAGGTTGGAGATTGGAAGGGACTTATAAGGTTTGGTAAAAGAGGAAAGTTGAGTCCACGGTTTATTGGACCGTTTAAAGTTCTTCAGAGGATTGGGAACCAAGCTTACAAGCTCGAATTACCCGAAGAACTGAATGGAATTCACAACACTTTTCATGTGTGTTATTTGAGGAAGTTCACGGGAGAAGTTCCCGATATAATTCCAATTTCCGAATTAAGAATCGATGAGAACAAAAGGTTGATTGAAGAACCAGAGGCAATTGTTGACCGAAAGACTAAGAAGTTGCGACGCAAGATGGTCGAGTTAGTGCTTGTCCGATGGAAACACACGAATGGGCCGAATCTCACCTGGGAGACGGAGAGTGACATGTTGAGTTGCTATCCGCATTTGTTTGTTGATGTGTGATTCCGGGGACGGAATCATTCTAAGGTGGAGAGAATTGTAACACCTGTGTTTCCGGGCTTGCCATTTTTAGCAATGTAATGGTCTAGGTTAACCTTTGTAACCCGTTTTGAAATAATAAGATTGTATTATTTGAGTATTATGTGTTTTGTGCTTAATTGCTTAATTATGTGGTTTGATTAATTAAGAATAAAAAATAAGCGTCAAAATTTAAGTGTAAAATAAACTTGATATCTTTAGATAATGTTGTAGTAGTTGAAACAAGGTTTCTGAACATATAAAGAATGCCGAAATCCGAGTTATAACGAAGAAGTTATGACCTGTCGAAGTTTCGCGACAGAACCGGCAACGCTGATTAACGTAAAAAGTGAGATTTACGTTAGAGCGATATTTAGCCTTAGTGATCTAAACGAGAATCGAAGATCTCGTTATTAGTATCAAAGAGATAAAAAGTTAGGCGAGAACGGACGTCAAACGAAGAAGTTATGAATTTATAACAAAATTTTCTGTCCCGGCCTACTAAAAATAAATAATAGAAATAAAGTCAAAATTAGCCGACGGAGTCTAAACGAAAGTTGTAGAGCGTAGTCTCACCTTTCTGCGGATATAAAGAACGTCGAAAACGGAGTTCGTATGAAGAAGATATGAATTTCCGAAGTTTATTAATTAATTTGTATTTATTTTTAATTGAAAATTCGGAAGCATTATCCGAAGACGAGTCACAGATCTGATCCGAGGTACGCCCCGCATATAGCCAGAGTGTCGACACTTCGGATGACGCATGCAGTGACGCATTTCGGAACCTGTACGCCCCGCGTATAGGCGTACGCCCCGCGTACGAGAGGCTTCCAGCCTCCTATAAATAGGATGCGAGGGGTCCGGGTTTATTTGCTAATTTCCTCACATTTTTGTGCCGAAGCTCTGCGTTTTTACCCCCGAAGCCCCGGTAGTATTCCCGAGTCCCGAAGCGAGTCCCGAGATCCCGAAGATCCCGAGAAGTGCGGTTTCCGAGCTGAAGCTCTGCCCGCGAGAAGTTCGGTTTTCGTAGAGATCTTCCAGATCTGCGGAGGATTACTACTTTTGCAAGCCGTAGTGTTGTCCGATCATCTTCTGATCAAGTGAGTGTATACTACCTTTCATAAATGCAATAATAATACAAGTATGGTTTGAGTGTATTAAGTTTATCGTCATTTATACGTGCGAAGGCGTTGTTACTTTCTCCTAACGTATAACTATAAAGTATTTTATACGAGATACGTGTTATGTGTATATTTTGTTGTTATATGTGTGAATGTATATTCACCTTCTTCTATCTTACAGATATGATTATTTCTATATGAAATACGTGTTATGTGTGTGTGCCTCATCTGTTATATGGAAAATGTATTGATCAAGCATGCTATACAGGTTTTGAAAATATGTATAAAAATGTATGTTTTTATCTACTATTATGTTGGGTAGAAAATGGGTAGATAGTTGGTGTGTAATAAACAGATGAAAGGCCTCGTTGTTGTTTTGATCCAGCCATCTAGCGGAATTTAGATGACGACCACGGACTTTTCTAGACAGTCCAGTGGAACGCTAGCAGGCTCATAACCTGTAGGTGTTAATGAACTTGGGTGTTCATTCGCTGTATTCCATCCCCCTCATGGTTGCCTTATTTGACTTATATTGCTGAGGAAACCCCGCAGCATGTGTTGTCACCCCGATGAAAATATTCTTAGATTAGGTCCCTTGTGTTAGTTATTTTAGGGACGTAAAGTGAGAATAACGGGAATGGGTAACTGGGTTATTGTTGGTTGATAATAATTAATTTAATTATTTATTGTGGGTTGAAAACCCTATATGCTCACCAGGCTCCCAAGCCTGACCCACTCAGTTTTATTTGTATTACAGGAAGTGGCGCAAGGGCGTAAGATGGATGAACCATCAAGTTGTTTTGTTTACAAGTCTGTATATGTAAATATTTGTTGAATGACTTGTAATATTATCGTTTATGCTTGTTGGTCTGTATCGGAACATGACACCCCGAGTTTTGATTATATAATGAAAATACATTTCTTTTATGAAATGCTTTGGTAAACATTGTTTTATCATGTTTTGTTTTTGGGAACAAATTCCGCAACTCTTTCAAATCAAAAGGGTTTACTCTGAATTTATTTTAAAAGCATAAATGAAAATCGGTCTTTTCTGGCCGAGATTTTGGGGATGTCACATAATACCATTTAGACAATCTACACACAAATTCATGACAATCTTAATTCATATCTACTTCCGAGATATGAACGATTGTGGACAGTTTGAATAATTCGATTATTCTTAATAAACACAATTATTTTGGAAGTCAAAACAGGAAAAGTGAAACAATAATTAAACAATTAACATAAGACAGTAACATTACTCATAAATAAAACTCCTTTATTTAATCATCAAATGTTAATTACATTTATCTATTAAACGTTTCTACTACTATCTAATCTATGCTAATATCATCCTTCAGCCCAATACTCCTAGCATGCTGCAAGTGCTTAACCCTACTCAGTCCCTTCGTAAGCGGATCTGTTGGGTTATCTTCTTATGATATCCTCTTCACTACGAGTTATCCTTCTTCTACACGATGTCTGATGAAGTGATATTTTCTGTCGATATGTCGAGATCTACCATGATCCCTCGGTTCCTTGGTCAAGGCAACCACTCCTTCATTATCACAGAAAATCTCTATGGGCTCCTTTATAGCAGGTACAACTCCAAGGTCACCGATGAAGTTCTTCAACCATATTGCCTCCTTCGACGCTTCGCTCGCTACAATGTACTATGATTCGTACGTTGAATCAGCTACGGTTTCCTGCTTGGAACTCTTCCAAGTTACTGCTCCTCCATTCAGGGTAAAGACCCAGCCCGACTGCGAATGGTAGTTGTCCCTATTGGTTTGAAAGCTGGCATCACTATACCCTCGCACCTTCAAGTCATCACTCCCTCCGAGGACTAAAAAACATTCCTTCGTCCTCCGAAGGTACTTAAGGATATTCTTCACTGCAATCCAATGGGCTCTGCCAGGGTTCCCTTGATATCTACTAACCATGCTCAAAGCAAAGGCTACATCAGGGCGAGTACAAGTCATAGCGTACATGATTGAGCCAACTGCGGAAGCGTATGGAACTCGGCTCATTTTAGCTATCTCAGCTTCGATACTCGGACTTTGATTCTTACTCAACTTGGCATTACTTTGTATCGGTAATTCTCCCTTCTTTGAGTTTTCCATACTAAAACGTTTTAGTACCTTCTCTAAGTAAGTGTTCTGACTAAGTCTTATTAGTCTCTTACTTCTTTCTCTTACTATCCTTATTCCTAAAATATAGGAAGCCTCTCCGAGGTCCTTCACAGCGAAGCACTTCCCGAGCCAGGACTTAACTTCCTGCAGAGTCGGGACGTTGTTTCCTATGAGTAATATGTCATCGACATATAGAACGAGGAAGCTTACTATACTCCCACTGGCTTTGACATATACACACGATTCATCTTCACTTCGTACAAATCCAAACTCTTTGACTTTCTCATCGAAGCAAAGATTCCATCTGCAAGATGCTTGCTTTAGTCCATAAATGGATTTCTCAAGCTTACACACTCTATTCGGATGCTTTGGATCCACAAACCCTTCTGGCTGATCCATGTAAACATCCTCAGCCAACTTCCCGTTAAGGAAAGCGGTCTTGACATCCATTTTCCAAATCTCATAATCATGAAATGCGGCAATAGCTAGCATCACTCTAATAGATTTTATCTTCGCAACTGGTGAGAAGGTCTCTTCATAGTCATCTCCGGGAGTTTGAGTAAAGCCCTTCGCAACTAATCGCGCTTTATACGTGTGTACTTTTCCATCCATGTTGGTCTTCTTCTTGAAGATCCATTTGCACCCAACGGTCTTACGTCCGGGCACATTATCAACAAAATTCCAAACATGGTTATCATACATGGATTGGATCTTGCTGTCCATTGCCTCTTTCCATTTCACAGACTCCGGGCCTGCCATGACTTCCTTATAGCTATTAGGTTCATCAAGGTTCATTAGTGTACTATCACTAATATACGTGTCCCCTTCAGTAGTAATATGAAAAACATATAATTGGGGTTGAATTCTAACTCTTTCGGAACGTCTAAGAGGTAATGATATGTCAATCGGTTCAACCGGAGTTTCCTCCTCGGGTTGAGTGCCAGCTGTAGAGGTTCCTTCATCTATCAACTCTTGAATCTCTTCAAGCTCGATTTGCCTCCCACTGTCTCCTTGGCCTATGAGTTCTCGCTCTCGGAAAACTCCTATCCTCGCAACAAAGACAACATTGTCCTTCGGTCTATAGAAGAGATATCCAAAGGATTTCTGTGGGTAGCTGATGAAAATACATCGCTCACTACGAGGTTCAAGCTTGTCGTGAGTATCTCGTCTTACGAAAGCCTCGCAACCCCAAACCTTGATATGTGCTAACAAGGGATCTTTCCCTGTCCACATCTCGTGAGGTGTTTTGGCAACCTTCTTAGTAGGGACTCGGTTAAGGATATGGGCGGCAGTCTCTAAGGTATACCCCCAAAAAGAGATAGATAGTGAAGCACGACTCATCATAGAGTGAACCATGTCCAACAAGGTTCGATTACGCCTTTCTGCCACACCATTCAGCTGCGGTGTCCTAGGTGGCATCAATTGTGAAACTATTCCACACTCCTTGAGATAATCGTGGAATTCAAGACTTAGGTGCTCTCATCCTCGATCGGATCGAAGCATCTTGATTTTCCTGCCCAATTGATTCTCCGCTTCATTCTTGAACTCTTTGAACTTTTCAAATGTTTTTGACTTTTGCTTGATTAAATAGATATACCCATATCTACTATAGTCATCGGTAAAAGTCACGTAGAAGCGGTTTCCATCCTTCGTGGTTGATCTAAACGGTCCACACACATCGGTATGTATGAGGTCCAATAGACCCTCACCCCTTTCGCAAGTACCAGCGAAGGGTGACTTGGTCATCTTTCCAAGTAAGCAAGACTCGTATGTATCATCTTCCCTAAGGTCGAATGACTACAACACTCCATCCTTTTGGAGTTGGGCTATGTGTTTCTTGTTGACATGTCCAAGACGATAATGCCACAAGGATGCCATATCCATACTATTAGAAGAATCCATGCACAAAACATCATTTCCTCAGTTATCTATAATCATAATAGTTTCATAAATTCCATTACATGGTATTGCCTCAAAATAAAAGACACCATTTAGATAAGCCAAAATAGAACCATTCTCATTATTAAAAGAAAATCTAAAACCTTGTCTAAACAAACCATGAAATGAAATGATGTTTCTAGCCATTTCTGGTGAATAGCAACAATTGTTCAAATCTAAACATAAACCATTCCTAAGCACTAAAGAATACACTCCAATCTTGGTCACAGGTGACGATCTTCTATTCCCCATGATTAGATTTATCCTTCCATGCTCCACATCCTAATTTCTTCTTAGTCCCTGTACATTAGAACAAATGTGGTAACCACAACCGGTATCAAGAACCCAAGAAATAGCATGAGATGAATCGTTAGATTTAATTGTGTATATACCTGCGAAAGACGGCTTGATCTTTCCTTCCTTGATGGCTTGCAGGTACTCTGGGCAGCTTCTCTTCCAATGTCATTCTTTATGGCAGTAGTGGAACTCTTCCTCCTTTGGGTTAGGGAAGGGCTTAGCGGGATCAACCTTGGTCCCACTAGAAGAGGCACCATCTCGTGGCTTAACCTTGCGATGGTTCTTAGACGAAGCCTTCCTCTTCTTTCCCTTTCCTTGTCCAATAGCCAAAACAGGAGCATCGTGTGGATTGGGAGTTAGTGCAACGGACTTGTCCTTTAGGTTGCTTTCAGCAACCCTAAGGAGACCTTGGAGCTTGCTTAGGGTGACCTCTTCCTTGTTCATGTGGTAGGTCATCCTAAATTGATTATAACATGGAGGCAAAGAGTGAAGCACCATGTCGATCGCCAAGTCTTCCCCAAACTCAACATTCAACTTGCGAAGACGGTTGACATACCTTTGCATCTTTTTCAGGTGCACGGTAAGAGACTCTCCATGACCCATCTTAGCGGAAATCATGTTAGTGAAAATCTCATAACGCTCTTGTCTCGCATTTTGGTGGTATCTCTCCAACAAGTCTTGGTGCATCTCGTACGGGTACATATCCTCATAGGACTTTTGGAATTCGGAGTTCATAGTGGCTATCATGATGCAATGTACCTTCGTTGCATCATGCTCGTGAGTTTCAAAAGCGGTCATTTTAGCCGGAGTAGCAATTTCAGGGCTGATTTTCTCGAGCTTCTCATCGAGGACATACTCCTTATCCTCATAGCGAGCAATCATGCGAATGTATCTTATCCATTCTCTAAAGTTCGTCCCATCGAAAGTCACCTTTTGAAAAAGGCTCATCAATGTGAATGAACTAGCAGCAGCATTGTTCGCGTTCGACATCTACAATTAAAAAGGACAAAGATAGATTAGAATTTGGATCCCTAATTATCACCCAATAAGAAAAATTAGGGCTAGGATCCAACTACAATATTTACACATTAGAAAAGGGATGTCGTAATCTAATATGCAAACAATTTGAAGGTAAGTGAATGGCGATTCACTAATTCTCCACCATGAAAAACATAACTCTAAGTTCTAAATGTATTGAGAATTCCTAGGTTCGGATGAGATTCATTGAAACTTTTCAATGGCATGTTTAAATCTCGATATGCCCCTCTCGTTTGTGACTGGGATACCGAGGATCACAAAGTGGGTGTGAATTACCATGCAAATTCACATGGTGCCTTCATTGTAACGATCACCTATTCGATGTGCCGGTAAACCACACACGCTCCATCGAACTATGATAAACAACGAATCACCCTTTGTCACCTTCGCTTAGAACCAATTAGTGTGTCGGTAAACCACACACGCTCCACTAACTTCTTAGCAAGGTGCAAAGTGTAATTTCATGGGATTGCATCAATTCACTTTTCCTAAAGTAACTAGGATTGGGAAATTTTTAAAAAACATGTAGTTACTTTGTATTTCATTTTATACTTTTAATGAGAGGATGAGGTTGCCCTATCCTACCCATTCAGCTAACGACCCTCCACCGATCAAGCATGCGGTGGGTGTGAGTGTATGTCACACCCCAAAACCGGAACGGCGGAAACATTCTAGGGTGGATGACGTCATGTCAAGTATCACAACGCATGCATTATAGTAATCAAAGGACAACAAGCATTGCATTAATAGTAATAGTTTTACATGGTTTACATTACAATATATCAGAGTAATACAAATAAATATAATAAATACAACATGGTACTAAGCTATCTTCATCACCAGCTCCGGGGATGTACCTGTCTAATGGTGACCTGAGAATACAAGTTATTTGAAAAGCGAGTATCAGCATTTTTACAAATGCTGGTGAGTTCATAAGTATTTAGTGTCATTTTAATCAAATAACTTTAATAAAAGTGATAGTTTTAGGGTATCCATTTCATTAGTGTCTTTTCCATAAAATCCTATATTTTCTTTAATAAAAGCAGTCTTCTACCAAGACTGGACGAAGTTATGTGGTAAAAAATAGTTTTCCCTTAATCGCTATCATTATCAAAATACAGAATTTGATTATTAAAGAAAGCAAAAGAAATCAGGGAAATAACATATGCCTTAGCAGTGAGGACTGCTGACTAAGGCAAAAGGAATCATAGACTCCAGGAGAGTATCGAATGAACGAAACGCCTGGCTCAGTCTAACAAAAGGAGATACAGACCCAGACGGTACCAAATGAAAGATACCGCTAGTAAGGTCTAAAAACAGAGAATACAGACCGCAGACAGTATCAAATGAAAGACACAACTTGCAAGGTCTATAAACAGAGAATACAGACCGCAGACAGTATCAAATGAAAGATACAGCTTGCAAAGTCTAAAAACAGTGTGACTCTGAGAATGGGTTTCCAACATATAGTGTAAGTTGCTGGTGAAATACCGTTACCTTAAGGCCATGAATTATAAGGCAACCTGGGATACTCGTAACCATACTAACCGACACTAGAGTACCTGACGCCCTACAAGCGTCTATAAAATATGACATTTGTCACCCCTTGGCTTGGTGGGCCGTGGACTGTAGCTAGCAGTCAGGGTGCAGGGGTGTCAATCCCGTATAGATCTATACACACAATGTCTGCTCTCCCTACAGGAGACTCTGGTTACCAACTAGATGACGGAGAAGGCCGCGTCCCGAAGATGCATCCCAAAGATTGGGTAGTGGGTTTCATATATAAGTGTTGAACTAGAGGTAAAGACTCATCACTGAACTGACTAGAGTAAACCTATATGTGTATGCTCGTATACATAACATACAACTAATGAATCAAACGACCTTCGAACGGCCATCCGATCCCACCAGACCACATCTCAACGAAGAAAAGGAAATAGGGCGGACAAGCCTTCCTAAGTCCTTCAACCATTATTTACATGCATCTATACAAGCATAGGCATACATACATCTAACTAACCGAAGTGCTTAACGAAGTAGGAGTGTTTAATGAGTGAGTAAGAGCGTCTAACAAGTGAAGGAGCGTCTAACAAGTATGAGCGTCTAACAAGTATGAGTGTATAACGAGTAAGTAGGAGCGTCTAACAAGTATGAGCGTCTAACAAGTATAAGTGTATAACGAGTGAGTAGGAGCGTCTAATAAGTATAAGTGTATAATGAGTGAGTAGGAGCGTCTAACAAGTATAAGTGTATAACGAGTGAGTAGGAGCATCTAACAAGTGAAGGAGCGTCTAACAAGTATAAGTGTTTAACTATGCAGAAGTATAACGAAATAGTAGTATCTAACAAATAAGAGTAATAAAACATGGAAGAAACCTTAATGAAAACTTTAGAAAACCTTTATACTTTAAGAAATCACAACTTGGTATTCTTTGTAAAATAAGTTTGAAAACACTTATAAATTCTTTGGAAACCTTTCATAATCCAGTTTAAAATGAAACTTTGATAAATCAGTATAAGTAAGAGTTTTGAACAAGTGAAAACATTTTAGAAAACCATTTATAGTACCCTACTTGGTAAAACAGTTTATAGTGTGGTAAATCCTTGTGCATGCGGGTTATCAATCACATATGATTGATATGATAATTGGCATGTTTAACTTGTATTCCCCCCCCCCCCCCATTAAAACATGTAAAAACATTTAAAAGGTTCATTCAGGGGTATGAACTCACCTGGTGTAAGTGGATCCGACGAAGATGCCGGTTCGGTGCTCGGTGTCAAGTAAGGACTTGAACACACTTTGTGACCTATTTAACATATGATAACATATGTTCACATACAATTAGTATATTATATACTAATTAAACAAATATACGCACCCTAAAGAGCGGAAAACACTTTGGTTAAGTGTTTGGGGTGTCCCGGGTAACATCTAAGGGCTTGAATGGCTTAGGAATGGAGTTTACACTTCAAGAGTAAACTCTATATATAGAGTTCACGGCCCTAGGACAACTCCCCATGAGTTTACGGCCTTAAACTCATGGTGAGAGTGTTCTAGGATGCTTAAAGGTCTCATATCAATGGTGGAATTTTGCTAAGCCCAAATGTAAAGTGTATAGATGGATTTGAGGCACCTTTATGGACCAAATGGTAGTTTACGGTCGTAAGCTCCCAAGGAAATCTTTCTTGGGTGTTTTAATGGATTAAGTGATTGAGAATAACTCCTATGTATTTTTCCAAGTCAAATGGGGAGTTTAGGGCACCATTTGGGCACTTAATGGGAGTTTACGGCCCATGAACCACCTCTATGGGAGTTCACGGCCGTGAACTCCTATCCCTTTGGTTTTATTGAAGTTTAAGGCCCTTATAACAATGGTATTGCATTCAAGCTATTTTTTCCAAGACCATAGGGGGTGTTTAGGGCATTTCTAACACATGGAATGGAGTTTACTCCCCATCAAGGGGAGTTTATGGCCCAAGCAAGTTCTTGGGTAGTAAACTCAAGTTTACTCTCCAAAAACTCGTTCCAAGGTGTTCTAAGTCCGAATATGTAAGCCTAAAAGTCATATCTAAGCCTTAGGGGCAATTTGGAGGGGTTTTGGGGCTTAAAAACCCCATTAAATGGTGTTTACGGTCCAAGAGTGTTCTTGGGCTGTAAACACATCAATTTTGTCCCTATTTTATGTTTTAAACTCAAATTTGCAGACTAGATAAGCTATTTAACAAGTTAGAATAGGTGGCTTACTCGTTTGGGGCTCGAAACGGACGATTTTTGGCTTGAAACTAAGTTGTAGAGAGAGAGTATAGAGAGAGAGTGAAAAAGGATGAAATGAAGTTTACTCTTCCTTAAATAGGGGTTGGAGTTGGGGCTCAGTGGAAATCTACCCGATACTGTCGTTAAATAGGGCTTTTTGGTCGCACCCGATTAAACGGTCAAATTTTGACTTGGTTGTAACTAAACATTTTTAAGGGCATTTTGTGGGTGTTTCTAATTTGTTTCAACCCTTACCAAGTCATTATAATAGTCCCCATATAATTAACCTCTTCCAAAAGGTTAACGGACAGTTAAATAAAACGAAGCTTTTTAACGGAAAAAGATTAAAACTGACGGAATAGATTTCGGGTTGTCACAGTGTACACCCATTAAGCGCCATTTTATAGGCAGCAACCTTATACCCACCTTATGGACCGGCTTCGTGAATGAGGCCCACTAACGGTAAGACTAGCATATTAATTATATATATATACATATATATATATATATATATATATATATATATATATATATTAAACTTGTAATAATATAATAGTATAGGGTGTATTTTAAACATTTCAAAAATACTAGGTTTTTAATTTCCAATATAAAATTTTCGAAATTTAATACTATTTAAATTAAAATTTTAAATATTAAAACTCTTGATTTAATAGTTATCACAAATTAAACTATCAATTTAAATTATTAAATCATAAGGGATTATCTAAATCATGATGATAATTACCATTTAAACAATTAACTTATCCTAATCCTTTTTATCCCTCTAAATTTCGAAAATAATGGGATGGGATAATTCAAAATCTTTAATTACCATATTTAACCACTAAAAGATAATTACAAGATATGGGATTATACAAATCCCTAAAATTTAGGATCTTATCTTGGGGAAAGAGGCAAATCTCGAAATCTAAGGGTTTGCAAACTCTAGATTTCGAAATCTTGGATTAAAAGGAAAGGATCAAAAACCCTTTCAAGATTTTTGCAAATTAGGGTTAGGAAACCCTAATCTCGAAATCTATGGACTCCTAGGGTTTATTGGCTATAAAACCTAATTTGTCAAGTTCATACAATTGAATAATACTAATTGAAAACAAGTTAACCAAAGGCTCTGATACCACTGATGGGTTTTATACAAACAATCCTATGTGTGCATGCAACCCTAATTTGGATCTATGTTTTGCTATTAGATACACAACATTATGAACACAAGAATAAAACCCTAAAGAACAATGCTATTTTTGAAATTAATATACAAGGTTATATTACATACCTCTTGTTGTTATATTGCAATAACAACTTAAATCTTCAAACCCTAAGTCTTGAAAGCAAGCACCACAAGTGTAGTGCCTCTAATGGCTCACAAACACCACAAGCAATTGGAGAGGCTATAGAGAGAGAAGGGAGGAGGTAGAAATCGTCTTTGGGACTTCTTAGAAGCATGTACACGAATTCCCAAGGCCTAGGGGTCTTTATATAGGGTTTAGATTAGGGTTTCAGTCCTTATCCTTATCCAGATACTTGCCCACCAAGCAACCACAAGACAAGCCTTGAAAACCCTTATCTCTTGGACCTTGGATGATTTTAAGGATATCCTTATCCTTGAATTTGTCCATCCTTAAACAAGGATAACCATTGCCCTATTTTGCAACTATCACATAATTACAATTCAGCCCCTCTAGGTTAATTAATTACACTTGATCACAAAATTAATTCCTAATTAATTATTGACCATTATTAATTAAACAAATATGATTTCTCCTTTAATATATTATTCTTATAACATATTAATAAATCATAATAACCTCTTTCTCTATTTATTTCTCCAGTCAAGTTGCTTTGGTGAAGGCAACCCAAAAGGACCATGCACAACCGGGTCAAGTACTTACCTAATATAGTTGCAGCCTTAGACACTATTCCAACAAGATACTCATTCGAATAAACAAGGAAGTTATGATTATTACATAGGATGAAGAGATAACATATGGAGTCATTATACTGCCCTGTTTCATTGACGATTCCGGGACGTAATCATCCCAAGGGGGAGATAATTGTAACGCCCGCAGATATGGGCTAGACTTAACCAAGTTTTAGTATATGTTACAAGGGTTTTGTACATATAAAGAACGCCGAAATCCAAGTTATAATGAAGAAGTTATGGTCCATCGAAGTTTTACGGCAAAACCGGCACGGCACCGGGAGACGTAAAAAGTGAATTTACGATAAAAGACTTTTTAGCCTTAGTGATCTAAACAAAATTTGTAGTATACGTTAAACTAAGAACATACAAAAAAAAGCCCAAATCTTTCGTATGAGGAAGCTATGAATTTTCTAAGATTTGGCATAGCAATGCACGGCCCGAAACTCAAATTTTAGTTCGAGCGGTTTTTGGCTTATGTGACCTAAATGAGAGTTGAATATCTCATTAATAGGAACTCAACGATAAAGAGACAGACGAAAACGGAGTACGTATGTAGAAGTAATGAATTTTACGCGCACATTTAATAGTATAATCTCCTCCTACAGTTAAATTTAAGATCGGTCGAGAACTAGATGACGGAGTCTAAATGAGAGTTATAGATCTTGTTTTTACTGATGTGTGGATATAAAGAACATAAAAAACGTAGCTCTTATGCGAAAGTTATGGATTTTAGAAGATAATTAGTTTTTAGGGTAATCTACGAGTGACACGTGGCGCAATTTGAGCCACACATTCTTCCCCACGGCTTGGAACAAGATGGTGACACGTGGCAACGAACACACTGCATTCATGTAAGGAACACACTGCGTTCGCGAACACGCTGCGTTCGTTTTGGGAACACACTGCACTTGCACCGAACTCAACCTATAAATAGAGGCGTAAATCACTCCCAAAACTCATACCTTCACTCTTCTTTCTCTCTCAATACCCCAAACCTCCCCTTCCCAATCCCTAGCAACTTCCAAGTGCTAGAGGCGAGTCCCGGAGTGCCAGAAGGCTCCAAGAAGAAGAGCTTTTCGGCTTGGAAACGCTGCTCCAACGAATTCCGGTTTTGCGAAAAACCTGTTGTAAGCTAGCTACGCCTACCCTATCGTTAGTATATCTTATGTTTTAATATAGTAATGTTATTAGGAAATTATAATAAGTATCTGGGATATTATTATGATTTATATAAGTATCGTTATAATATCTTTTAAGCAAAATGGACTTCGTACCTATTCCTTAGGATAATCCTTAGGAATGAATGAATGAGAAATAGTTGATTCTTAGGGTAGACCCTTAAGAGTAAATAAGATAATGAGGATGGGTAATTGGGTTAACTGTTTGATGATTAAACATAATAATTATATTATTGTGGGTTGAAAACTCTATGTACTCACCAGGTTTCCCAACCTGACCCACTCAGTTTATTTATATCACAGGTGTTGATATGAAATCACATTACATTAAGAGATTAAGGAGATACAAATCACTAGTGATAATGAATGTAAGTTCTGTTTATCCTTATGTTTATGTATTGACAATGACATCCCAAATGTTTTAAAATGAATACAAATACTTTTCTTCAGAAATGCTTTGATAACGTACTTATCATATTTTACTGGGAAAAAATTCCGCAACATTTTTATTAAAATATGTACTCTGATTTTTATAAAGCATAAACAAAATCGGTCTTTTCTGGCCGTGAAAATGCAGATATCACACTACGTAAGTATAGAAGTAACTGGTAAGGATCATCCTATAAATATCTTTTGTAGTAGATGTATTTCATGTTTATTACACCCCTCTTCTCGCTTAGATAACATGGATGAATTTCATCTGTCAGGAGATCCATACTTTCCCGACCAAGGGAATGGTGGATGGAATGAGGCCGAAGAAGAAGAAGATAACCTGGTTGTCCCAGAAGAAGAAGAAGAAGAAGAAGACTTTGAGGAGAATTCTAAGGAAGAGAACAAAGAGGAAATTCAAAAAGTCTTTGAATCAGAACCCGAGGTCTATAATCTACCACAAGTTGCCCAAAATCTTAACCCTCGAGAGGATTTTCAAGGCCCGATGCCTCTGTGGGCAGCAAACTTGGGAAGGTGGCACCACAAGTAGGGACAACCATTTCTTTATAATCGAGACCGAATCTTCTACAACTTGTGCGAGGGAGGCTCAGCTGATAGAATCCTTCCTATCTTGGTTCGTCGTGTTGCTCGCAATTTTGAGCAAGGAATAGCAACCATCAACCAAGTCATGGAAATTAGGGCTAACTCAGGAGTCAACACTGTTCACCTCTGCCATCTGACCGATGACCAAGAGTTAAAAAGGAATCACACTGACGCACTACAAATGGAACTGAATGCCAATGAATCCGAAATTAGAGAAGTTCGACAGAACCAAGTTGCATTGGAAAGGCATGTGTGGGAAACAGAACAGCAGTTAGCTTAATCCAGGGCAGGATCTAGTTCTAACTATAACAACACTCCTTGCGAGTAGAGCATACTCTACTCCCTCTATTGATATAGATTAAGTCTGCTTATAAGACTCTAGTGTTATTTTCCTGCTTATGTTTAGACCTTGAACTTTCAAGTTTCGTTAGTTCTTTGTGTTGTAAAAGTTTTCTCTATATTTGATTGGTTGTAGACCTTTTACAAGGTCAAATTTTCCTGAACTCTATACATCTATAATACCAATGATATTGACAGGCATCTAATCCTCTTGGGAAATCTTTATCCAAATTCTTTCATCTTTCTAGTGGTACACCTCTATTGCAAACAATTACATATTGAACTATGGTGAATTAGTTCACGAAACACTCATGTTTTACTCACTATTGAATTCTTATCATTATCTTCTATATAACTTACAGTTGAAGGATGCCTCCTCGTAAATCCAATAGGCACAATCCGCCAATAACTCCAACTCAGTCACCACCTCCACCTCAATTCGATCCTTTGGCTTTTCAAGCTATAGTGACTGCGGCTGTAACGACCGCCTTAACTCATATCAACACTAGCGGTACTAATGGCGGTGGAGCGGGTGTTAACTCTACCCAAGGTGATAGTCATGGACACCCTAAGGAGTGTTCATACAAAGACTTCACCAACTGCAAACCCAGAGCCTTTAATGTGACTGGGGGAATCATTGCTCTATCGCAATGGTTTGAGAAAACTGAGTCGATCTTCGAGATCTTCTCCTTCCCCGAAGAAAGCAAAGTAAATTTTTTTGCATGCACCTTCTCTGACAGAGCCCTCACATGGTGGAATGGCCATGTTAAGTCACTTACTCTAGTAGTGGCTAACACGATGGGCTGGGAGACACTGAAGGATCTTATGTCAGGGGAGTACTGCTCGAGGGGGGAAGTTCAGAAACTTGAATAGGATCTTTGGATCCTTACTAAGAAAGGTTCTTACATAGTAGCCTACACGACTAAATTCAGTGATCTAGCGACTCTATGTACAGGGATGGTCCCCATGAACAGCAAGAAGATCAAAAGGTACATTTGGGGACTAGTACCTCCATATCAAGGAAATGTATTATCTTCGAACCCCTCTACATTCGACAGCGCCAAGCGATTGACACAGAGACTCATTGACCATGGAGTCCATCCACAAGCAACAACCCCTACTGTCCTAGAATCAACCAAAACAAACGACAACAAAAGGAAGTATTGGAATAGAAAAAAGAACCAGTTTGCACAAAACTCCACCAAGAAACAACAGATTGTGGTTGTTCATGCTGCAACAACCACTGTTGTCCCTGCACTAGCAAAACAGTACGTTGGGGGTCTATCGAAATGCAACAAGTGCAACTTCGATCATGTTGGACATTTCCGAGAGATGCAGTGTGTTAATTGCAATACGAAGGGGCACACTTCCCGTTCTATAAGGCACCAGCAAGACCAAACTCCCAGGCCCCTGGTACTAGAGTAGGTCAGGCCTGCTACGGGTGCGGTGAAGTGGGGCACTACAAACGGAACTGTCCTAAGATGGGGAACACTAGTGGAGTAGGGAGAATACTCGCCATTAGTCATGAAGAACTCGTAGCAGACCCTACGGTGGTCAAAGATACATTTCTCCTCAATAACTCATATGCATGCATACTATTTAATATTGGAGCGGAGAAGAGTTTCGTGAATAAAAAATTTTCACATTTACTTAAACAACAACCACAAGCACTAAAAGAAACATTCACCGTAGAAATGGCTAACGGGAAGACTGAGAGTACTAACGATATATACATAGGATGCACCCTCTCTTTAGATAACTATTCATATAAAATCAACCTCATGCATGTTTCAATTAAAAGTTTCGACATCATTATTGGCATGGATTGGCTGAGTCTTCATTGTGCTGACATCCTGTGTTTTGAGAAAGCCATTCATCTTAATTTTCCGAATAGCAAGACCCTATTTATCTATGGCGACAAACCAGACACGAACCTTCGAATCATCTCAAGTATTCAAGCCCATAAATACTTACGAAAGGAATATCAGGCATTCCTTGCTTACGTGGTTGATGTGAACCAAAAGGTGAATGACATAAAGAACATCCTAGAAGTTTGTGACTTTCCCGACATCTTTCCAGAAGATCTTCCAGGATTACCTCCACAACGTCAAGTCGAGTTCAGAATCGACTTAAATCTAGGAGCGACCCCTATAGCCAAATCATCTTACCGACTAGCACTAGCTGAGATGCAAGAATTATCCAGTCAACTAAACAAAATTCTCATTAAAGGATTTATTAGACCAATCTTCTCACCCTGGGGAGCGCCGGTCTTTTTCATGAAGAAGAAAGATGGATCTTTTCGTATGTGCATCAATTATCGCGAGCTAAACAAACTGAATGTGAAGAACTGATACCTTCTACCGCGGATAGACGAATTGTTCGACCAACTTTAGGGAGAAAGCTACTTTTCAAAGATTGACTTAACAACTGAGTATCAACAACTACGAGCTTTAGAGGAAGATGTTCCCAAAACAGCCTTTCGAACCCGTTATGGTCACTACGAGCTCATAGTGATGCCTTTCGGATTAACTAGTGTGCCCACAGTGTTCATGGACTTGATGAACCGGGTGTGCTGCCCTTACTTATATCAGTTTTTTATTGTATTCATCGATTACATACTTATCTACCCGTATAGTAAGGAGGAGCATAGTCAACACTTACGACAGATCTTGGAAACACTACGAGCAGAGAAGCTTTATGCAAAGTACTCTAAATGCAAATTTTGGATTCGAAGAGTTGAATTCTTGGGTCATGTGGTTAGCAAAGAGGGAATTCACATGGACCCTTCCAAAATTAAGGCCATCGAAAACTGGTCAGCACCAAGGACACTTACAGAAATCCGTCAATTCTTAAGCCTTGTTGGATACTATCGCCGATTTATTTAGAACTTCTCAAGGATCGTGAAACCACTTACCACTTTGACCCAGAAAGGTGTGACCTTTGACTGGGAAGAGAAGCAAGAAAAGGCATTCCAAACGCTGAAGCAAGCCTTATACGATTCACCGATATTATCCCTCCCAGAAGGGATATTATCTGACGCCTGAAGAACGTCGCAGATGTCACTAGGTCATATCAAGCATGGTTATACCAAACTCACAACATTATAACTAACCTTTGTTTATGGGATTTCATTCTTCATTAGTTTTATTTTAATTAATATAACTACTATACAGTACACCGGAGGATTCCAGGGGATACAATAAATGAGTTTATTTTAAGTAATAAAACTACTATACATATTGGTGCTAACCGATGTTTTCATATAGAACATTCTATATATACTGGTGTTATCCAAGGTTTTCATACAAGGTTTTTTCATACAAAACAATGTTATACAACTCAGCTGGTGGTAACTAGGCATACAAACTAACATTTTCTTACACTAATATAGAACATAGTAATAAACATACATTTTGGTCTTAGGGTTTAAGACTACTTTCATTACTAAAGAAAATATTGTATTTTTTGAGAAACATGCAAACATTTTCACAGATTCAATGATAGATTTTCATTACAAAAACATTCTTATGAACTCACAACTTAAATGTTGATACACTTTTAAAATCACTTGTATTCTCAGGAAATCAGTAGACAAGTACTCCCACGCGCTTTTGAGAAGATGGAGCACATAGAGTCACATCTTTTACTCTTTTGCTATATTTTGTTGTATACAAACTATGTGTCAAACTGTAACATCCTGGAATCGCAAGAGTAGAGTTGAAGGGCTAAAAGTGTAAGTTTTAGAGGGTGACTCGGCGAGTCCATAGATAGACTCGGCGAGTCAGGTCGCGGCTATGGTCGCGTGTCTAGTGACCTACTCTGCGAGTCCAAAGATGGACTCGGCGAGTAGGTGCTGTATGGAGAAAACCCTAATTTTCGGGGTTGAGCCCTATATAAAGAGCATTATACCCCTCCACAGCCTCCCTTATCCCCCCCTTGAGTTCCAGAAACCCTAAATTCGTGGAGAGTTCATTTGTGGAGCAAATTAGAGCTTGGAGAGGTGTTGTTTGAAGAGATCTTCAAGGAGAAGTGGCTTGGATCAAAGGGCTTTTCTTGGATTCGAGTTTGGTTGCTATTGAGGCACCTTTTGGAGGTAACACTTTCGTTCTTGGGTTGTATCTTCCTAGTTTCATCATTTTGGGGTTTGTAGGGAGTATATCTTGGAATGTTTTGGAGTTTGGAGGTTAGATCTGAGGTTGCTACCTCAGATCTGGAATATTGAAGGCCTAGAGTGCATTAAAGTTCCTGTGTTTGAGTGCTTAGTGAAGCCACCATGTCCCAAACCTTGGTTCTAAGGTGAATAAGGCTTAGATCCCCTTAGATTCACGTAAAGTTTGCCACTTTACGTGATGGATGGATTATAGGAGGTTGGATCTATGTTTTGGATCAATTGCATGGCCTGAGATGCTTCTGTATGGATTCAGACCGGTGGTACTCGACGAGTCACATGGGTGGACTCGACGAGTTGCTTGAAGATGGCCTGGAACTCGACGAGTTGGAAGAACAACTCGGCGAGTAGGTTGAAGATAGCCTTGGACTCGGCGAGTCTTGTCGAGGAAGTCCCAATATTTCTGTTTGAGTCGAGGAATCGGTGAGTCAAGGGATGACTCGGTGAGTTGGGTGCGAGTGGACTCAGAGTCGTTGGACTCGACGAGTCTTGGGGTGACTCGGCGAGTTGGGTCGCTGATTGAAGGAAGTTCTGAGCGTATGGACTCGGCGAGTCATCGGGTTGACTCAGCGAGTAGGGTCAGTCAGGGGTTGACTTTGACTTGTCCAAGGGTGACCAGTTGTCTTCCAGGGGTATTTTGGTAATTAAGGGTATTTATTGAGTTGTATGTTTTGATGTTCAGTGGAGGAGTTCGTGTCAGAGTTCGGAGCAGCGGGATCTTATCTTTTCAGCCGACAGTTTCGAGGTGAGTTATCCTCACTATATCAACAGGGTCTAAGGCACCAAGGTCGGCCCTTTAGTGTATTGAGATTCGGTTATGGTTATTATGTTATTGTTTGATGTGTCTGCATCCTGGTAGCTAGGATGGTACATGCTAGGATGGTACATGCTAGGAGGCCTTGCTAAGGTCAGTTTCCCGATATACAGAGTGATGCTATGCTAGTGACCGGTTAGGTCGGTAACCCGGTTAGGGTAATGATATGCTATGTGATCTGCTTGCTCGGCTTGTTGACTATGACTGTTATTTGAATGTATGTTTTGTGCACATGGTTGTTGGACTGGAGATGGGTTGAGGCGGGTCCTGCTTTGTGCTATAGGCCAAGATACCCACGGCGGACCGGTTGTTCCGAAGGCCCAGCGAGCGGTCCGGATAGGCTGTAGGCCCCACGAGGGCGGACCAAACGTGCCGAGGCTCGGAGAGTGGACCAGGCCGACTGAAGGCTCGATGCGGGAGGACCAGTCATACTGTAGACTCAGAGAGTGGACCATGTGGGTTGAAGGCCCGATGCGGGCGGACCAACCCCATTGTAGACTTGAAGGACATGACTAGACCTGGAGGATGGATCCGATGGACTGTAGGCCCGATACGGCGGACCAGTCACACAGTAGACCTGATATGCATGGTTGTTCTATGTTCTGTTATGTTATGTATGTTTTGTATGTTTTGGACCGGAAGGTCGCAGCCTGGAAGGGCGTATGCATGGTTGGTATCTTGGGGGTATCTCACTAAGCTTTCGGGCTTACAGTTGTGGTTTAATGTTTTTCAGGTTCTTCAGGAGACCGTGGCAAGGCGAAGGCGCGATCGTATCGCTCCTCATGATTTTGTAGCAATGTGATTCTGGGAATACTCTAATAATTTGTATTGAAAACCTTTTTGTAAACATTTTAATGGAATCGGGTTGTTTTGAAAAATTTAAATTCAGTTGTATTTTTCGGATGTTACAAGTTGGTATCAGAGCCTTGGTTTGAGTGAATTGGAGGAACACTTGTGTGACTCCAGTCTCAAATCGAGGAGGGTTTTCAAAAGAGAATTTAAAATGGTTTTCAAAATAAGTGAAGGAAGACGCGGAGGTACGATCAGCCGGAGCCAGCAAGTAGCCCCAAAATACCATACATGACAATTGTTTTCTTGAACTTTGATATAATAGCATGCTAGAGTTAGGCTAGGGATCTTCAGGATTTCTTGATGAGTTGCCTGATTTATGATGCCTGCTAGCCTAGGGTTCCTTGTGAGAGATTTCTAGTGTTCCTCTAATTGTGAGGATAGAGCGTTGTTATGTATGTCACTAGGGTGTTGTGGGAGTACTTCATACAAATATGGGTTGGTGTGGAAGGTAGTATGGGCCCGTACTACTGAAAGCACGGACTCATACGCATATCAGGGAAACCATGACCTCTACGGTTGGGATGAGAGCTGGTTCCCGGGATAGTGGAATATGTCTGAGATTTGGTGTTTTATTTTCAGTATGGAGATTTCAGGGCACGCTGGGAGTGGATCCGGGTCAGGATCAGGAGCAGGAGCGGGAGTTCCGGGTGGGTCTGTACAACCCGAGGTTGTCAGCCAGATGAGTACGCACGAGTTGGATGCGAGGATTCGTGAGATCCTGCATGATGAGGTTGCTGCATTGTTTCGGGCTGAGCTGCCAGAGTTGTTTGGGTCGATCAAGACCGCCATGGTGGAGTATTTCGATGAGCGCTATGCGGCTCTCACGGAGACGGCTGCCGCGGCGGCTACCGCAACAGTAGCAGCGGTAGGGGGAGGAGCCAGTAGAGGTTTCTAGTATCGGGACTTCGATAATACGAAGCCTCCCACTTTTGATGGAGTTCAGGATCTGATCGTTGCTATGAGGTGGTTATCAGATGTGGAGGGATGTTTCTTCACGTGTTCATGCCCTGCTGATCAGAGGGTGAGGTGTGCTCTGAACCTGTTGAGGCTCGGAGCAAAGGATTGGTGGAGATTGACCACGGGGTCGTACTCGGATGCGCAGAGGGCTGCGATTTCATGGGATCGGTTCAGAGAGATGTTCAGCACTCGTTATGTTCTGCAGGTCGAGAGGGAGAGGTTGGATCAGGAGTTCTTGGAGCTGAAACAGGATTCGGAGTCGGTGATGGAAATCACCAGGATGTTTACTGAGAGGGCGATGTTTTGCCCTGAGTTCGCTTCGGAGCAGGCTCAGATGTCCCGATATCTGAGTATGCTAAAGAGGGACATCAGACAGTTTGTGTCTACGCAGAGGTGCGAGACTTTGCTGGAGTTGCAGGAGGCCGCCAGGCGGCGTGAGTTAGAGATTGAGTTACAGATGCATGAGCTGAGGCAAGCTCCGGTTCAGTCGCAGCCGGCGATGAAATGGTCTAAGACCATTGATTCCAGGATGGGAGATCAGGGTAGCCACGTATGTGGAAAGTGTGGAAGGGGTCACGCCGGGATTTGTCGGTCCGGTGGAGCATGCTGCAAGTGCGGAAAGGAGGGACACTATGAGAGGGATTGTCGGAAGTCAGTGCCGGTTCGGGATTTGAGGATATGCTATCATTGTCATCAGGTTGGACATGTGAAGGTCAACTGTCCACGGCTTGCTGCAGGACCGGTGCAGGCCCCAGCACCGGCTACGTTGAGGATCACAGGTGGAGATCAGGGTGGAGCAGAGCCCCCAAGGGCTTAGGGTCGTGTTTTATAGCTTGCTGCTACAGGTATGTTCTTTCTGCTATTTTGATTAATTATGATTGTTGTAGAGTATTGCTATCTGTTGGTTTCATTGGTTGGTTATGGAATTGTGTTTCGGGTTTTCGTGTGGTATCCGTTGTTCCTTGAGGGTTTGGCGAGTTGTGATCGAGATTTCGTTTTAGTATCTTTTGTTTCCTGAAGGATCATTATGGTTATGGATTTGTACTTCAAGCTATCATTGATTATCCTTGTGAGGATTGGTGGTGGATGCGACGTTGGTTTGAAGGCCGGGTAGATTCTACAGTTTGAGGAATGGATATTTGAAGATTGGGTTCCTTTCGAGAGGGTTGTTCAGTGTGGGAACATGATTTTTATGAAAGTTGTTGGCGCTGGTGAGAAACATTTTGCGTGTAAGTGTTGATTTTCTGCAAGGTTACTCTGGGAGATCGGTAATGGCGACCGGTGATTTATTGTCAGTATCTTAAGTGGGGGAGAATTGGAGATTCTCCGGATGATCCTTGGGTCTGAGAGGTTGTCTAGCTGCTTGGGGAAATTCAGCGATATTTCTATCAGTCAGGAGCAGGCTCGTATGGGTGAGTAACAGGTGTGCGGGGCGGAATACAAACCTAAAGCAGTTGATTATGGAAGGCATGGGAGCATGTCGGGATCGAGGATGTATGATGGAGATAGAGTTCGGAACCCCTAGAGGGCTAGAACGGTATGCACGGGAGGATTTCCCGAAGGGATAGTTCGGAATGATGAATGTTATTTGAGCGGTCCGGATAGACTGAAGGCCGGTAGGCGTACCAGTCAGGCCGAAGGCTCGAAGGATGGTCCAGTCAGATTGGCTGAAGGTCCTGAGAGTCCAGATTGGCTGAAGGCCTGGGGAGGCGGTCCATTCATGCTGAAGACTCTGCGAGTATTGTTGGATCGGTTCGAGGTTATGGGTTGTGTATGTTGCAGTGGGATTACATTGGGAGGTCTGGCCCCGGGTAGCAATTTTGAGCAATGAAGGTGGTGCATGGGCTTGAAAGTCCCTGCGATGAGAATCAGAGTAGTGGTGATGCATGGATGTCGGGAATGCTTTAAAGAGGCAGTGTAGCGTGGGATGAGCACCATAGTGCCTGTCATGGTGACTGGGCGGATGAGTGGTTTCCTTGGTAAGGAAAGAGGGAGGAATGAAATTCCGAAAAGGGAGTGCAAATTCACAGAAGTGAAAGCGGTAGTGTAGAGTTACGATCGGAGTGGTCCGTCGATGGTCTTTGAGTAGTGTGTTGCGGCGGTAGAATAAAAGCTCATTCGACTTGATATGTTGCTTAGGGCGCGGAGGGAATACCGCAGGCGTAGAGCCAGGGAGAGGGGTTCGGAAGGGATACAGAGAAAGATTCTTGGACTCTCAGTGTGATTCTGATCAGGGTTTTGGGTATGTATCAGCGGTTCATCCTGGAAGGATGTTTGGAGGATATCATCAGTGTATCAGGTTATCCAAACCTGAGGGTGCTAGAACGAGATCAGCATGTGTGTGTGACTGCGAGAGGAGAACTCGGGGGAGTTGCTCCAGAATGGAAGAATGGGTCTTTCGGTTGCCATGGGATGGGTAGAGTGGAATTCGGATGGGGGATCCGATGGTTCGTGGATTTATAGCCATGTGAGTCAAGTGAAAGATGAGAATTGGAGCAGTAAGGCATCATGGGTAATTCTCGGTTGTTGAGTGTGGATTATCGGAGGGTACAGCTGGTGCCCGGTTTGAGTAGGTGGAGGGGACACCGTATGGAAGGAGAAAGTGAGCTTCTGGTTTCTATGGTTGTACCTTGAGGGACTTGGTTCGGTCAAGGTCAAGTGGCGCGTCGGGGGAAGTAATTTGAAGATGAGATGCCATAGGCTTCGAGGATGAAGCCTAATTTAAGTGGGGGAGAATTGTAACATCCCGGAATCGCAAGAGTAGAGTTGAAGGGCTAAAAGTGTAAGTTTTAGAGGGTGACTCGGCGAGTCCATGGATAGACTCGGCGAGTCAGGTCGCGGCTATGGTCGCGTGTCTAGTGACCTACTCTGCGAGTCCAAAGATGGACTCGGCGAGTAGGTGCTGTATGGAGAAAACCCTAATTTTCGGGGTTGAGCCCTATATAAAGAGCATTATGATGGGTTTTGAGCATTCTAACACTTCCTAAGTGTACATGCAACCCTAATAACCTTGGATCTATGTTTGTCTAATTTGTCATGCAAAGTTGATTTCCAAGGTTATATTCCTATCTAGCATACATGGGGAACAATTTAAACATAAAGTATAGATAGAATAACTTACCTTGTTGTTGCTTGTGTTCCTTGAAACCTTGTGAGCCTAGCACCCCAAGTGGTGATGCCTCAAATGCTTCACACAACACCAAATGCTCTTGGAAGAACTTATGAGAGTATACTCACTTCTTCAAATCGGCCAAGCCCTCTATTTCTTTGTTGCAACCGATTTTGGTGGAGATTATGCTTCTTATATAGTGTTGACACATCTAGGGTTAAACCCTAATGTGTCATGACTCTTCATTTCCATGACCCATGGGTTTGTAACTCCTATGGAGCATCCATGGAGCATCCTATGGGTGGAACCCAACTTGATGATCCATGGAGCCTTTTAGCCCACTATACAAGATATGGATGATTTACTTAATCAACCCATATATTTAATTAGTTATCTTTTGATCACTTAATTAATTCTAAATTAATTCTTGATCAAACTAATCAAATAATATTATTAATATATTAGAACTTATAATATATTAATAATCTCCAAGCGTTATTTCTCTCATTTAGTTTATCCAATTGCATGGTGCCATGCAACCCAAATGGACCATGCCGGGTCGGGTCAAGTACATACCAGAAATAGTTATGGACTTAGACACCTTATCCAACAGTCTCCCACTTGGATAAGTCTAGTAACTATTACTGCAAGTATGACTTCAGGAACCGATCGGCAATCGTAGCTCTTTACAAGGTTTCTCGAAACTTGAGAAGATGATGGTACGCCATTTAAGATAAGTGATCATATAATCCTCTGTTCTAGATATCAGTCGGACAAATACATGGAACAATGTCTTACTTATTGTCCAACAGTTGTTTCCCGATTTCCGATTTGTTTGACAAAGAACTTTATTGAACACATCAATTTAGTTCTGACCGGGCCCGGTACATAGGTCAAAACAAAATCATCGAGGGGCCCAGATATCAGCTTCTAATCCAAGAAGGAACAGATAAACTTCGACTCATATGTTTGTTCTACTACTCATTGAATTACACATAAGAGCACGATTTTATAACATCGAGTTACCAATGCGTTTTTCGTACAATCAATGCATAACCAACTCGTAAGTAACAAATCATATCTCTAGGTTTAAAGACTTATATGATATTACCGTCTCACGATCACTCGAGATAGAATTCCATGAAGTGATTCCAGTGAGCGTGGGTTGAGTCCAATGCTCAGAACTTATGAGCACTCATGATTGTTGTAGCCTTGTCCCAGACCTCTACAACCAAACATGACAGTCTTGATTCATACCTACTTCCGACATATGACCGACTGTGGAGGTTTGAATAATATGTTATACCAAACAAAATTATTCTGGAAGTCAAAACATGCAAAAGAAATATAATAAACGATCGACAAGAGACAGCAACACTTTACTCATAAATAAAACACTTTTATTCATCATCAAATGTCAATTACACTTTACAAATTTCGAGATTATCTAACTACTAAATCTAATATCATCCTTCAGCCCTATGCTCCGAGCATGCTGGAGATGCTTAACCCGAGTCAGTCCCTTCGTGAGGGGATCTGCCGGATTCTCATCTGATGATACCCTCTTTGCCACGAGGAGTCCTTCTTCGATCCGATGTCTGATGAAATGGTATTTTCTGTCGATGTGTCTGGATCTCCCGTGATCCCTTGGTTCCTTGGCTAAGGCAACAGCACTTTCACTATCACAGAAAATTTCCATCGGCTCTTTAATAGCTGGTACAACTCCAAGGTCTCCAATGAAGTTCCTCAGCCATAACGCCTCCTTTGCCGCTTCGCTAGCTGCAATATACTCTGATTCACAAGTAGAATCTGCCACTGTCTCTTGCTTGGAACTCTTCCAAGAAATTGCTCCTCCATTTAGGGTAAAGACCCAGCCCGACTGAGAGCGGAAGTTATCCCTATCAGTCTGGAAGCTAGCATCACTATACCCTACAACTCTCAAGTCATCACTTCCTCCGAGGGTAAGGACCCAGTCCTTAGTCCTTCGTAGGTACTTGAGAATATTCTTTACCGCAATCCAGTGTGCCTTGCCAGGGTTCCCCTGAAACCTGCTAACCATGCTCAAGGCAAAGGCTATATCAGGTCGAGTACATGTCATAGCATACATGATCGAACCTACAGCCGAAGCATAAGGTATTCGACTCATTTCTGCTATCTCAGCCTCAGTGCTAGGGCTTTGTGTCTTACTCAGCTTGGCGCTACTCTGGATGGGTAACTCTGCTTTCTTGGAGTCTTGCATTCTGAATCTCTTCAGAACCTTCTCCAAGTAGGTACTTTGACTAAGTCCAATTAGTCTTTTACTCCGATCTCTCAAGATTCTTATCCCCAAAATATAGGCAGCTTCACCAAGGTCCTTCATAGCGAAACACTTTCCAAGCCAGGACTTTACTTCCTGCAAGGTTGGAATGTCGTTTCCTATGAGTAGTATGTCATCCACATACAATACCAAAAAGCTAACTATACTCCCACTAGCCTTGACATATACACAAGATTCATCTTCACTCCTAGAAAAGCCAAATTCCTTGACCTTTTCATCAAAGCAAAGATTCCATCTGCGAGGTGCTTGCTTTAATCCATAAATGGATTTCTCAAGATTACACACTCTATTAGGGTACTCGTTACTGACAAAACCCTCTGGCTGACTCATGTAAACATCTTCAGCCAACTTCCCATTAAGGAAAGCGGTTTTGACATCCATTTGCCAAATTTCATAGTCATGAAATGCGGCTATGGCTAACAGAACCCGAATAGACTTAATCTTGGCTACCGGAGAAAAGGTCTCATCATAGTCCACTCCAGGAATTTGAGAGAAGCCCTTTGCAACCAGTCTAGCCTTATAAGTGTGTACTTTACCATCCATGTCGGTCTTCTTCTTGAAGACCCATTTGCACCCTACAGTCTTTCGACCTGGTACATTCTCAACCAAGTTCCAAACTTGATTGTCATACATGGATTGTATCTCGCTATCCATAGCCTCTTTCCATTTGGCAGACTCGGGGCCCGCCATGGCTTCCTCGTAGCTGTTAGGGTCATCTTGACTTACTAGTGTCTCGTCACTAATAAGTGTCTCACCTTCTGCAGTAATATGGAATCCATAGTAATGCTTAGGTGCACTCCTAACTCTCGTGGAACGCCTCAGAGGTACAGATTCGTCAATTGGCTCAACAGGAGTTTCCTCCTCAAGTTGATGGCTAGAGTTTGAAGTTCCTTCACCACTTGACTCTTGAATTTCTTCAAGATCAACTTGCCTCTCACTGTCTCCTTGGCTTATAAACTCTCTCTCTCGAAAGACTCCTCTTCTTGCTACAAAGACCACATTGTCACTAGGTTTGTAGAAGAGGTAACCAAAGGATTGCTGTGGGTAGCCGATGAAAATACACCTCTCGCTTCGGGGTTCGAGCTTATCATGAGTCTCGCGTCTCACGAAAGCCTCGCAGCCCCAAATCTTGATGTGGTCTAGTTTAGGTACTTTACCAGTCCACATCTCGTGAGGAGTTTTGGAAACTTTCTTTGTAGGGACTAGATTAAGGATATGGGCGGTAGTCTCTAAGGCATACCCCCAGAATGAGATTGGTAGCGAAGCTCGACTCATCATGGAACGAACCATGTCCAACAAGGTTCGATTACGCCTCTCAGCCACACCATTCAACTGCGGTGTCCTGGGAGGTGTCAATTGTGAGATAATCCCACATTCCTTTAGATAGTCGAGGAACTCTGAACTAAGATACTCACCACCTCGATCGGATCGAAGCATCTTAATGTTCCTGCCCAATTGATTCTCGACTTCCTGTTTAAATTCCTTAAACTTCTCGAAAGTCTCTAACTTATGCTTGATTAAGTAGACATATCCATATCTACTGTAATCATCGGTAAAAGTCAAATAATAATGATTAGCATCCCTTGTGGCATGTTTGAATGGTCCACACACATCCGTGTGTATAAGGTCCAACAAACCTTCACCCCTTTCACATGAGCCTGTGAAGGGTGATTTTGTCATTTTTCCAAGTAAGCATGATTCGCAACTATCATTTGACTTTAGATCAAACGACTCCAAGACTCCATCCTTTTGGAGTTGGCCTATGCGTTTCTTGCTTATATGTCCAAGACGACAATGCCATAATGATGCTTTATCCAAGTTATTATTATTAGTAGAATCAATACACAAAACATTATTTCCTAAGTTATCTACAATAGATACAGCTTCATACACACCATCACAAGGTAATGCTTTAAAATAAAGTACATTATTAAAGAAAGCATTAATCGAACCAACTTCATTATCAAACGAAAAGGTGAAACCTTGTTTGTACAATGCATGAAAGGAAATAATATTTCTTGCCATTTCTGGCGAATAACAACATTTATTCAAATCTAAATTTAACCCACTACTTAGCGATAAAGTATAAACTCCAATCTTGGTGACAGGTGTAACTTTCCTATTCCCCATGATTAAGTTTATTCTTCCTTGCTCCACATTCTCACTTCTTCCTAGTCCCTGCAAGTCACAACAAATATGAATACCGCAACCTGTATCAAGGACCCAAGATTTCGAATGGGGTGAGTTATTAGAAATGATAGTGTAAATACCTGCATGGTTGGGTTTGACTTTCCCATCCTTCACATCTTGCTGGTATTTTGGGCAGTTTCGCTTCCAATGAGCTTTTTCATGGCAATAGAAGCATTCAGCCTCTTTTGGGTCAGAAGAAGGAGTAATGAAACCTTTCTTGGTTCCACTTGAAGAAGAGCCATCAAGGGTCCGAGCCTTGGTACCCTTTGAAGATCTCTTTCTCTTCCTCCCTCGACTCTGCCCGATTGCCAAGACCGGAGTTGTTTCTGGAGTAGGAGTGATAGCAACCGACTTCCCCTTAAGACCTGTTTCTGCGGTCTTGAGAAGTCCCTGAAGTTTGCTGAGGGTGACCTCTTCCTTGTTCATGTGATAGGTCATGCGGAATTGATCATAGCACGATGGTAAGGAGTGCAAAATGATATCTATTGCAAGCTCCTCAGGGAAGTTCACATTGAGCTTCAGCAACCGATCCACATACCTTTGCATTTTCTGCATGTGGCTCGTGACGGACTCTCCGTCCTTCATCATGGTTGTTATCATGGAGCAGATGACTTCGTACCTCTCTTGTCGTGCACTTTGATGGTATCTTTCCATCAAATCTTGGTGCATTTCATAAGGGTAGAAGTCTTTATAAGACTTTTGGAGTTCAGCTGTCATGGTGGCTAACATGATGCAAGCCACCTTGGTTGCATCTCTTTCATGAGTATGAAAGTCAGCGATCTCCTGGGGAGTTGCAGTGGACTCGTCAATTTCCTTAAGCTCCTTGTCAAGGACATATTCTTTGTCCTCGTAGTGGGTAATCATCCTGATGTTTCTGATCCACTTATTGAAGTTGGATCCATCAAAGGTGACTTTCCCACACAGACTCATAAGAGTAAAGGAGCCATTAGGATTCGAGCCAGAAGCATTAGTTGAAGACATCTGAAAAGAAGAACAGGTTTAGTTTAGATTTAAGAGAGTCCTTAATAAAACACCCAAATGTAATATTAAGGCTAGGATCCAATCACAATATAATATAACTTAGAAGAGGTATGCCGTAATCTAAGCTATACCATATTTGAAAGGTAGGTGAATGACGATTCACCAATTTCCACCACGAAAACCGAAATATTAAATATTTAGTTTTTATAGGTTTTAGAAATTCCTAGATTCTTTGAGATCCAATGAACTTTTCAAAGGCATGTTTCGATCTCGGGAGTGCCCTCCAGGTTTTGTGACTGGGATGCCGAGGATCACAAAACGAGGTGTGAAGTAACCATGCAAATCACTTGGTACCCTTAAAGTTTATCACTCAATCGATGTGCCGGTAAACCACACACGCTCCACCGATACTATAATAAACTTTAAGTCACCCTTTACCTACCTTGTTAAGTCCAAGTTAGTGTGTCGGTTAACCACACATGCTCCACCAACGACTCAGACAAAGTGTAAAGTGTAATTTCATGGATTAGCACCTTATTCACATTTTTCCTAAAGTAACTAAGATTGGGAATTTAATAAACATTTAGTTACTTTATATATTCATCATACTTTGAATGAGAATTTATAAGTCCTTGTCTTACCCGTTCGGCTAACGACCCTCCACCAGTCAAGCAAGCGGTGGGTGAGAATATTCACCCATTAAGTCACCATTTTATAGGCAACAACCTTATACCCACCTTATAGACCGGCTTCGTGAATGAGGCGTACTAGCGGTAAGACGACTTTATTCTTATACATATATATATAATTATTAAATCATCATAATATAAGTATAAGGGTTGAATTTTAACTTTTAAAATTCTAGGGGTTGGAACTAAAGTTTTAACTTAACTTTACTTGTTCCAAAACTTGAGGGCAAGTTTTGTCACTTTCAAAACTTTTCATTTCTTGTAACTTATGAGTTTAATAGAGTCATTAAATGAAGACTCTTTATTTTTATAACTCTTGTGTTTTTCTTAATGGTTTTAACTCAAGTGTGACTCTTGGTTTTCCATAACTTAAGGATAAGTTATGGACTCCATTAAAACACATTATGATCAAGAATTAAACTACCAAATAGGTTACAAATAATTCCTATGATCATCTAAAACATCATAAGAACAAGAACATGAATATGAACATAATCAAGAATTACATAAAACTTTGTAATTTTGATAACTAGTTGTTGTAAATGAATTAGCAAAACATTACACCACCAAAAACAAGTTTACAATTACTAAAACAGTTTAGGGTAATGTTTCTAATTCATTTTCCAGCAACTGAATCGAAATTCTGCACTCATTCGACCCTACTCGCCGAGTGCATGAACATGACTCGCCGAGTTGGTTGAAGATACACATGGACTCGACGAGTCCCCCCAATAGACTCGACGAGTCCGATCGCAGACAGCAAATTTTCGATCCTGTTTTCAACTTTTAAGCACAAATAAGAACAAATAAGCCTAGGCTCTGATACCACTGATGGGTTTTGAGCATTCTAACACTTCCTAAGTGTACATGCAACCCTAATAACCTTGGATCTATGTTTGTCTAATTTGTCATGCAAAGTTGATTTCCAAGGTTATATTCCTATCTAGCATACATGGGGAACAATTTAAACATAAAGTATAGATAGAATAACTTACCTTGTTGTTGCTTGTGTTCCTTGAAACCTTGTGAGCCTAGCACCCCAAGTGGTGATGCCTCAAATGCTTCACACAACACCAAATGCTCTTGGAAGAACTTATGAGAGTATACTCACTTCTTCAAATCGGCCAAGCCCTCTATTTCTTTGTTGCAACCGATTTTGGTGGAGATTATGCTTCTTATATAGTGTTGACACATCTAGGGTTAAACCCTAATGTGTCATGACTCTTCATTTCCATGACCCATGGGTTTGTAACTCCCATGGAGCATCCATGGAGCATCCTATGGGTGGAACCCAACTTGATGATCCATGGAGCCTTTTAGCCCACTATACAAGATATGGATGATTTACTTAATCAACCCATATATTTAATTAGTTATCTTTTGATCACTTAATTAATTCTAAATTAATTCTTGATCAAACTAATCAAATAATATTATTAATATATTAGAACTTATAATATATTAATAATCTCCAAGCGTTATTTCTCTCATTTAGTTTATCCAATTGCATGGTGCCATGCAACCCAAATGGACCATGCCGGGTCGGGTCAAGTACATACCAGAAATAGTTATGGACTTAGACACCTTATCCAACACATTATACCCCTTCACAGCCTCCCTTATCCCCCCCTTGAGTTCCAGAAACCCTAAATTCGTGGAGAGTTCATTTGTGGAGCAAATTAGAGCTTGGAGAGGTGTTGTTTGAAGAGATCTTGAAGGAGAAGTGGCTTGGATCAAAGGGCTTTTCTTGGATTCGAGTTTGGTTGCTATTGAGGCACCTTTTGGAGGTAACACTTTCGTTCTTGGGTTGTATCTTCCTAGTTTCATCATTTTGGGGTTTGTGGGGAGTATATCTTGGAATGTTTTGGAGTTTGGAGGTTATATCTGAGGTTGCTACCTCAGATCTGGAATATTGAAGGCCTAGAGTGCATTAAAGTTCCTGTGTTTGAGTGCTTAGTGAAGCCACCATGTCCCAAACCTTGGTTCTAAGGTGAATAAGGCTTAGATCCCCTTAGATTCACGTAAAGTTTTCCACTTTACGTGATGGATGGATTATAGGAGGTTGGATATATGTTTTGGATCAATTGCATGGCCTGAGACGCTTCTGTATGGATTCAGACCAGTGGTACTCGACGAGTCACATGGGTGGACTCGACGAGTTGCTTGAAGATGGCCTGGAACTCGACGAGTTGGAAGAACAACTCGGCGAGTAGGTTGAAGATAGCCTTGGACTCGACGAGTCCATTTGGACTCGGCGAGTCTTGTCGAGGAAGTCCCAATATTTCTGTTTGAGTCGAGGAATCGGTGAGTCAAGGGATGACTCGGTGAGTTGGGTGCGAGTGGACTCAGAGTCGTTGGACTCGACGAGTCTTGGGGTGACTCGGCGAGTTGGGTCGCTGATTGAAGGAAGTTCTGAGCGTATGGACTCGGCGAGTCATCGGGTTGACTCGGCGAGTACGGTCAGTCAGGGGTTGACTTTGACTTGTCCAAGGGTGACCAGTTGTCTTCCAGGGGTATTTTGGTAATTAAGGGTATTTATTGAGTTGTATGTTTTGATGTTCAGTGGAGGAGTTCGTGTCAGAGTTCGGAGCAGCGGGATCTTATCTTTTCAGCCGACAGTTTCGAGGTGAGTTATCCTCACTATATCAACAGGGTCTAAGGCACCAAGGCTGGCCCTTTAGTGTATTGAGATTCGGTTATGGTTATTTTGTTATTGTTTGATGTGTCTGCATCTTGGTAGCTAGGATGGTACATGCTAGGATGGTACATGCTAGGAGGCCTTGCTAAGGTCAGTTTCCCGATATACAGAGTGATGCTATGCTAGTGACCGGTTAGGTCGCTAACCCGGTTAGGGTAATGATATGCTATGTGATCTGCTTGCTCAGCTTGTTGACTATGACTGTTATTTGAATGTATGTTTTGTGCACATGGTTGTTGGACTGGAGATGGGTTGAGGCGGGTCCTGCTTTGTGCTGTAGGCCAAGATACCCACGGCGGACCGGTTGTTCCGAAGGCCCAGCGAGCGGTCCGGATAGGCTGTAGGCCCCACGAGGGCGGACCAGACGTGCCGAGGCTCGGAGAGTGGACCAGGCCGACTGAAGGCCCGATGCGGGCGGACCAATCATACTGTAGACTCAGAGAGTGGACCAGGTGGGTTGAAGGCCCGATGCGGGCGGACCAACCCCACAGTAGACTTGAAGGACATGACTAGACCTGGAGGATGGATCCGATGGACTGTAGGCCCGATACGGCGGACCAGTCACACAGTAGACCCGATATGCATGGCTGTTCTATGTTTTGTTATGTTATGTATGTTTTGTATGTTTTGGACCGGAAGGTCGCAGCCTGGAAGGGCGTATGCGTGGTTGGTATCTTGGGGGTATCTCACTAAGCTTTCGGGCTTACAGTTGTGGTTTAATGTTTTTCAGGTTCTTCAGGAGACCGTGGCAAGGCGAAGGCGCGATCGTACCGCTCCTCATGAATTTGTAGCAATGTGATTCTGGGAATACTCTAATAATTTGTATTGAAAACCTTTTTGTAAACATTTTAATGGAAATCGGGTTGTTTTGAAAAATTTAAATTTGGTTATATTTTTCGGATGTTACACAAACACATGTAAATACCATATATTTTCAATGTAATGGTTGTGTTTACTTTGATTACTATGATGCAATTGTCGTGATACTGTACATGACATCCTCCACCCCCGAACGTTTCCGCCGTTTTAGTTTGGGGGTGTGACAGAGAATGTAAAAAATAGTAAGATCTTCCAAAAGCCTTTCCTCATCTCCATAATAAGGATTTCTATTTATAAGATGATTAAACCATTGATTGAACCATATTACTTTTTCCTTTATATCCATCCATTTATTGAGAATATCAAATTGTATCCTGTGTTGTCCTTCCCTTATCTCATTATTGAACAAAGCTATTATACGGGTCCATTTATCACCTACAACACAATTCAGGGGAGCCAGTGCTATTGCACCCTCCTGAATGCTTAACCAACATCGTGTTAGGACCAACACCTTACTTATCATCCATGGTGGTGGAGCATTGGAAGCAGCTACTACATTAGAGAAAATTGGTAGATGTAACACCTGTGTTTCTAGGCTAGGCATTAATGTTAATGTAATAGTCTAGGTTAACCTTTATAACCCGTTTAGAAATAATAAAAATATATTATTTGAGTATTATGTGTTTTATGCTTAATTGTGTGACTTAAATGAATTAAGGATAAAAATAAGCGATAAAATAAAATATTACATAAACCCAATACCTATAAAGGAATTTTTAGTGGCCGTGACGAGGTTTCTGGATATATAAAAAATGCTGAAATTCGAGTTATAACGAAGAAGTTATGACCTGTTGAAGTTTCGCGACAGAACCGGTACGCCACTGTGTGACGTAAATAGTGAATTTACGATAGAGCGATATTTTTAGCCTTAGTGATCTAAACGAAAGTCGTAGAGTTCGTTAAATCGAGAGCGTGCATAAAAAGAATGACTAAATTTGAGTTCGTATGAGGAAGTTATGATTTTTCTAATTTTCAGCTTAGTAGTGTGCAGCTCGAAGTTCGGATTTGAGATCGAGTGATTTCTAGCCGAAATAATCTAAACAAGAATCGAAGATCTCGTCGATAGGAGTGCAACGGAAGAAACACAGATGAAAACGGACGTCAGATGAAGAAGTTATGAATTTCTAAACAAAGTTTTCCTGTCCCGGCCTACTAAAAATAATATAATGAAAATAAAGTCAAAATTAGCCGATAGAGTCTAAACGAGAGTGTAGAGCATAATCTCACCTACGCGTGGATATAAAGAACGTCGAAAACGGAGATTATATGCGAGAGTTATGATTTTCTGAAGTTTGAGGCATGCATCCCAAGGGGGAACACCCCGTGTTCATTACTTGGCTCCGGATTGGCCATGTTGATGCTGAGTCAAATGGATAAGAGATAAGACGAAACCCCGCTCCTACATGCCGCGTTTAAAGGGAACGCCCTGAGTTCGGTCTGGCCAGCCCCCTATAAATAAATCACAAGGGCAGCTGAGTTTGGTTGCCAAATTTATTCTCTCTCACCCATATTACCTCGTTTTACGTGAAAGTTATACCCCTTAAGCCCCAGTATCATCCTGCGACCCAAAGTGAGTCTCGAAGCCCCAAAGATCCCGAGAAAAAGATTTTCCGAGCCGAAGTTCTGCCCACAAGAAGCCCAGTTTCTGAGAGATATCCTAGTTTCATCGAAGAATTACTACTTAAAGAGTCGTAGTGCTATCCGATAATCATCTTATCAAGTGAGTGTGTAGTTACTTTCTTCTAACACAAAAATACGAAGTATTCTCTATAAAATATGTGTTACATGTTTATATGTTATGGTTTATTTGAAATAAGTATTTATTGAATGTTTTATACATGTTTTATGTTGTGTGTGTGTGTGTGTGTGTGTGTGTATATATATATATATATTGTCTACAAAGATGTTGGGTAGAACATGGGTAGATAATGGACGTGTGATGAAATAAAATGATGAGAGGCCTCGATGTTGTTGTTGATCTAGTCATCTAGCGGAGTATGGATGACGACCACAGACGCTTTCTAGACAGTCCAGTGGAACGCTGGCAGGTTCATAACTTGTAGGTGTTGTGAAGGATGTGTTCACCGATGTACTTTATCCCCCGCATGGTTGCCTTTAGGACATTTATTGTTAAGGAAACCCCTTTGCAATAGTGTCCATCCCGATGAAAAATCCTAGATTAGGTCCATTGTAATAGTTGTTTTAGGGACGTAAAGTGAGGATAATGAGAACGAGTAATCGGGTTATTGTTGGTTGATGAAATTAAAATAATTATTTATTGTGGGTTGAAAAACCTATATGCTCACCAGGCTCCCAAGCCTGACCCACTCAGTTTCTTTGTATTACAGGCAGTGGCGTGGGAGCATAAGTTGGACAACTTGTGAAGATATTTTTGTTTATAAACCAGTAGTTGTAAATAATTATTGTAAGGTATATGTTGTACTGTTTATGCTTTTGGTCTGTATCGGAACATGACACCCCAATTTTTGTTATATAATGAAAATATATTTCTTGAAGAAATGCTTTGATAAACTTTATTTTATTATATTGTGTTTTGGGAACAAATTCCACAACTCTTTTAAATACAAGGATTACTCTGAAATTATTTTAACAGCATAAATTAAACCGGTCTTTTCTGGCCATGATTTTGGGGATGTCACGGTAGATATGATACAATTTATGATAGATTAAACATCGTGTTGCGACCAACTCCTATATCTTGAACATCTATTAATATAAGAAAACGGAGTTTATAAGGACTTGACCAATCTAGTGGTATCTCTGTGCGGTACAATGACTTCTCATGTCAAACAGTCATCTATGTGTAGTCATTTATGACTTTGACTACGAAAAGGTCGTGGTTGAACTGTGATTTGCACTTTACTACAGTGACTACTCATGTCAAACAATCATCTATGAATTACGAATTTGACTACGAAAAGGCTGTCTTTGAGCTATGATTTGCATATTACTAAGGTGTATAAATATCACATATACAATCCTTTTGTTATTAAAATTAATATATCTATTCTCCATTATATTATGAGTTCATCTTCAAAATTCCAAATTTCCTCGTGCGCCGAAGTAGATTGTTACTATTGTGATCCATTTGACACTTTTGTTGCACCTTCTTCAGAAGGGCCATATATGTCCGATGAAACCTTTCAAGAATTGCAATGGGCTGAAGAACAACAAAAAGAGGATAAAGAGTCATCTCGGGTTCTCACTGAACATCGTGAAGTTATTGCATCAGAATGCAAAGCTGCTCAAGAATGGATAAATATGAATATAAAGAAAATCAAAGAGAATGAAGAATGGATAAAAAGACTAACAAGACTATCAAAATGACTGAAAAATGGTTTGCTGACAAGGATGCTGAGATGATCAACCTTAGGGTGCAAAGGATTGTTTAGAAGATAAAACGAGAATTAGGGGTGACTATATAACAATGGAGAAAGAGACGTATCTATTGCAGTTCCTCATGGTTAATTATTGGTAAAAAATCCTTGTAACTTTATTATAATATGTCTTGGGTTTGTATATGTATTTTTATCCACTTTAATAATAATATGTTTATTTAGCGTTATTTTCACATGTATTTTAAAAAATCAAGTATAATATCTTCTTTTAGTCTTGTGATGTTAAAACTAAATTATAATATAAAAGCATAACAACCAGTTCTTAAAATATTAATTAATAAAAGCATTACAATACACAATAAATAAAACACTCTACTGTTTATGGTAGTTTTAAATCATAATTGGCTTTATAGCTTTGTGAACCACTCACAGAAACCCCGATATTATTATCTGTCTCCTGCCTAGTAGGATTTCTTGTGCGGCTTGATCCACTAGCAGACAACCTTCCTGAACAATTGTTTCTTGTGTGACTTGCTTGTCTGCTTGTAGAACACTCTTTTCTTATTGACCCTCACCTTAGGATGGAATACTTTTTGTGTTTCTTGGCCTAACTGGTTGACATTTTTCCATTATAGGTGGCTTAACAATCATCAAACCACCGGGGATCTCCCCTACGTACGGCTTTGGCAAAGGGTTTAGTACTTCCTCATATGTATTCCTCTATGTTTTAGTATTTAAGCTTTTAAAGCATACATCGAGCAATCATCCTAATTGTTGACTGTTAGCATTCTTATGATATGACCACAAGGTATGTCGTCAAGTTGCCACTGCCTACATGTACATGTCATTATCCGGAAATCAACTATGATGTTTTGTCTCCCATTTTTGATCTCGTATTTCTGACTTGAGATCATGTGAACATCCTAATTAGTAAAAGTATTTTTAACCTTTTTTACAATTTCATCGGCCCAAAAGGTGAGTGTTGTTGCTTCCGCTAAAAAAATGATAAACATACAGTTAAGATCAATATCATTTTACACAAACATTAATATTATGACTTAATACCTGCAAAGTTATGCATTTGAAACCACCACTGTTGCATTGTTGCACATAAAAAAATCTATCAATATCAATATCGACACCTTACGCGCATGTCTAGATAATGCATTTATAGACTTCGCATTGTTGGACGACAAAAGATTGTATCGGTTTCAATGTGCCTTAGACCAAGTTTCAGGATTTATACTACGTAAGTATTCCCATATTGCATCTTTAGTCCTTCTCATTTTGTCCATGACATCATTAAAAGTATCAACTATATAGGCTCTACACCACCCACTTTCTTCAAAGCTTCTGCATTTCTTCACAACCCCTGAACCTCTCCGGCACCACACAATTATTCACCACCACCTACACTTGTTTCCATATACAAATCAAACTTGTATTTCGTATATGAAAAATCATGTCCATAACAAACCCAACAAATTAAACCTAGATTCATAACCAATATTGAAATACAAATTAAACCTAGATATGTAGCCAAATTTGTGCTTAAACCTATAAAAAAGTTCATCGGAAAATACAAGTTAAGTAGTTCACCATTTCCACATAGTTGTTCGTTTGATCAGACATATTCTTGATCAGAAAGAGAAAGAGAGTAACCTAAGGAAACTTTTTTTTGGGGGAGGGAGAGAGAGAGAGAGGTCCCTTCTTATTAAATAAGTATTTAGATTAAAAAAAAAAACAGAAAAATAAATACTCAATGGTATTAAAGTAATTTCAGTTTACGGATGGACAATTTCTACATACAAACTAGACCAAAATCACCATAAAGCCAAAAAAAGTCGAGGTTTGGATTTAACTTCGGGAAAAAATACATACCACAAGAACCATTTTTGCAAATTTGTCATTAAATTATTAAAACCAATGGAGTATCTTATCATTTGCACATGTATTCTTTTGGTTATAATTCTTACAAGTTTTTGTACCGATCATGTTCTTCGAAATGTTACTTCGACAATTGGTGGATAATTAAATGAATCCTAATTAAATTAGTTTAATTATAATATTTAATTTTAAAAGGATAGTTTAGTAAAATCACATGGTATTTTGAATTTGAAATAATTTTTAAAATTTGAATTTGTTTAATCCTAATTAAAATATGAATTTTTATATAGATTTAAAATTTGAATTTGTCATTGACATAGATGGAATTTAAGAGTAGTTACGATTAAATTAGATTAGATTTGTTGTTTAAAAAATATGTAAGAATATAAAAATAAAATTTAAATTTTATAAAGATATGAAATAAATTTCTCTATATTTTAAACTATTTGCAACATAAAGCTTGAGATAGACGTTCCAATGACTAAATCAACACATTTGAAAAACTTTAAAACATAATTTAACACGATTTGAATTCAAAGAACTAAAGAGCTACAAAACCAAAACTTTAACAACAAAGTTTTATACGGATATTGGTAATCTGAATACCGAGCAAAAATCCAAATTTGGGTTCAGTTTTTCTCTTAATCGTAGTGGTGAATATGATGTGAATTTAATGAGGAAATTATTGGAGTCTAAACTGAATCCTTTTTAAAGGATGATTTGGTGGTCAAAGATAATCCCTATGAATGTGTGATGTTTTATATGGAGGTCTGTGTTAGGTAGAATCTCAATGGCTGAAACCTTGGTTGTAAGGGGATAAATACCTCCAGTACCGTATGCTTTTTCTATAATACAGAAACTGAAACGGCTGACTATTTACTCATTACTTGTGGCTATTCTAGAGTGGTGCAACATTAGATATTCAAATGGTGTTGATTGGAAGATATTACGTTCTCAAATGTTAGAGAATTCATTGACTTCGTAGGGAAAACTGTCTTAAGAAAAAAGAGATCTTAACCACAATGTTCTATTGTCTTGTTTGGAACATTTGGATATCGAGGAATGACAAAATATTCAAACATATTGGTGTAAATCCTACAAGAATCGCGGATAATATAATTTCGCTCTCGTACATATGGTGCAGGCATCGATGTGACATTAGTTGTGATAATTGGGTTGAATGGAGCATTTCGCATTTCACTCATCTTTCATCTTAATTTTCATGTTTGCTCATTTGGTCTTGTTTTCTTTTCTTATTTGTACTTGGTCTCATTGTAGCTTCTCTATAAGAGTGTTCCTCTTAATAATATCTACTTTTTCTATTAAAAAAAAAAAAAAACAACAACAACAAAAAAGTTTTATCAATAATTCAAATGTAGAATGTGTGAGACAAAATTGCAAGAATGGTCTCTGTAGTATGTCAAAACTAGCATGTTTGGTCCAAAATGGGTTTGGCTGGCAAGGATGATCCAAAAGTTTGATTTTCTTGCGAGTTTGGTCCGTTTCATAATTGGAAGTGTGTAAAATGACCTATTTGCCCTCTCTATTTTGTTTTCCCTTTTCTTTTTATTAATTTTAATATTTTCTGATTAATAATTAAACAAAAAAGAAAAGAAATACAACTCTACCCCATCCAACTCCCTTTTTATGCTTCCAACTATTCTTGACTGCATCATACTTTGTTTCAAGAAGATGCAAAAAAAGGAACACATAAATACTGGTCTTGGAGCTCTCGGTGATTGAGTTTCTTCTTTTTCTTGTTTGGTTCCTCTTGGAGATTTATCATCTGGAGAAGGGGATCGAACCATCGACTAGGGTTCATCCGAATGTGATGATGGTTGTTGTCGTTGAAGCTGTTGTTGCCACAGGGATGTTGTGGCGAAGGAAAAGCGGTCCTCGACCTGCGAAAAGATGTGGTTGACTAAGGGCGACAAATCGAGAAAACAAGAGAGGTTGCGATCGTTGTCGATGATGTTTCGTTAGAGGTGCTTTATGGGGGAAGTGACATCTCAGAGGTGTTTTGTTGGGGTCGGCGGTTGGTAGCCATAGACGGCTGGTGGTGGTTGAGTTACGACTGTCGGTGGGGTTTTTCCAGTGGTAATAGTGGTGGAAGAGTAGCTGTCGGAGACCATCAAGAAGATGTGGGTGACCGGTGATGTTTTGGATCATGTCACCGGAAGCAGGGGCTTGGATGCGTAGGTTGGAGGAGGTGGTTGGTTGCGATGTTATGGCTCCGACGGTGGGAATGAAAATTGTTATCGGAATTTTGTTCCAATAGATTTGTAGGTTTCAAAAGAAAAGAGAGAGAAGGGGAAACGGGGAGACCATTTTACATACTTGTATCTATTGGAATCGATTTTAGGCCATGAAATTGTTGTCTGATTCTGTATAATAGTGGGTCTCGATTTACTCGATTTATTTGAAGATAGATTTGAAGGTGGGTCTCAGTTTATCTCTATTCTTTGTTACCATATTAGCCAAACAAGGAGACCCCCAAAATACAAGGTTCTTTCATCTGGTTTTGAATGTTTTATGTACTTAAAAATTGTTGAACATTCATAGATAGATAGGTGTAATTGAGTTTTGAATTAGATTTTGGTTATGAGTGCTAAATATTTGATGATTTCGATCGAATAAACTTTTCTTTTGCAAGAATTTGAAACAACAAACAAAAACAATTTTTGATTTTTGATTTTTTTTATAGTGGTGGCATCCGGTAGTGGTGGTAGTGGTGGTGGTGGTGGCGGCGAAGGGTGTTGATGGTAGTTGTAGGTGGTGGTTAAAGAAGGAAGTGGTGGACAGTTCCAATAGGGGGAGAGAGAGAGAGAGAGAGAGAGAGTGTGTGTGTGTGTGTGTGTAAGAGATATATCTTTCTTCTTTTTTGATTTATGTAATAAAAAAATTGAAAAATAGGAAATACCAAGGGTAAATCTGTCATTTTAAAAAGTTTCAAAAATTTTGGACCAAACTTGTAAGAAAATCAAACTTTTGGACCATTCTTACGAGCCAAACCCATTTTGAACTAAACATGCTAGTTTTGACATACCACATGGACCATTCTTGCAATTTTGTTAATGTGTGATAAGTGAACTTTGAATTAGGGCTGTCAAATATGTACCATGGAGAACCAACCAACATGCTACCAACCGAACCAAGATAGTTGGTTACCAATATGTTCGGTAGCCAATATGTTTGGTTGGCAGTATCATACCAATTTAGTAAATTTGGTATGGTAACGGTATTAAATTTTAAATACCACGGTATTACCGTACCAACCAATTCATATATATATATATATATATATATATATATATATATATATATATATATATATAAACAAAATCATATTTTCCTTTACAATTTAAAAAGCTTGATATTAGTCATTACACTTACTCAATAGTTATTACCACATTAAACTAAAAAACTAAAAAGTTAATAAAATTCTTTAGTAACTAATATATTTACTTTACTAATTTATATTACTAGACAAGAAAGTTGTCTCATGTTGTCATTGCGGATTTTTAACTATTACAATTGAAAAATAAATAGAATTTGGTAATATCCTGTTACCAATCTGTACCAACCAAACTTGTTGGTAGCCAAACAAGTTGGTACCAATTTTACTTGATACGGTACCGATAGCAAAAAAGTTATACCAAATAAAGTTGGTACGGTACAATGTTTGACGAAAAATAAATTGATACCGTACCATGTTCATCTCTACTTTGAATAGCTCATATGTCACCACGGCCAATAAAATATCCATCAATTTCCAAAAATAAATAATTCGATATTCTATAACACCACCCGCAAACATGTCACCACTGCCAATATCCACCCTTATCCCCTCCACCACCATTCCCACCGCCGTATTTCCGCCAAAGTCCCCGCAATCGTCACCACTTTCCGACCCCAAACAACCACGTCATTCTCATTCTCAAACTCAATCCTCGTCTTCTCTCAGCCTCGTTCCGACCACCCGCAGAAAGGCTGCCGCCGGCGTCATTCTAACATCCATAGTTTCACTCATCCATTTCCTCCATCAACCTCCTGTCGCCACCGCATTCTCCTTGGGCATTTGTACGTGAACTACGATTCATGCTCGCTTCTCGATTACTCCATCGTTTTTTCGGATCAATTTGTCTACTCATTGATATGATATGTTAAATTATCTCAGCAGGACCAAAGGATTGGCTGAGAGAACAAAAGAAGAAGGCATCCAAGTATCTATTAGCTCCGATTGATGCCTCTCGCAACAGTCTCCAGGCTGCATACCTCATAATCAGTACTGTTCTGAAATTGGTTAATTTCTTCGGTATCGATTAGATCGAAGTTGAATTTGTTCTGAAATTGATTAATGTGAATTGTGATTCGCCAGCAGCTAGTGGAACTTCACCGGAAAAAGACTTGGAAGAAGTTCGACGGCTGCTTATATCGGCTTCTAGAGACTGTATTCCTCAGGAAAGGAATTCCATTGTTACTTTTCAATCAAATACTGGCGTTGAGGTTTTTCTCTATATCCCTAATTCCTTCCCTTCTAACAAGATACTTAGAACTATTCATCTCTCATTATTACTTTCAGTTTATAAAGGGATACAGCTTTTGATTGATCCGCCATTTTTAATAGAATACGACCTTCGTTTTCTTTTCTGCTTGCAAATTGCTTATTATAAAGGCAATTAAATCATCATATTTCAACTTGCAGGTTTGCACATTCAAATTGGTCCTAAAAAATGCAGCTTCATTGCTTGAAGACACTGATCCAACAAAGGTGGAGGCTGAGGTTAAGCTCACTGATCTTGAAAGGTACTTCAGAATGATTATTTCTTTTCTTGAAAGTGTTCAAATGTTCATATTTCATTTTTCAATTAGTTTCTTTTTTGAGAAAGTTTGTTACTTTCTTCAATTTCAGGTCTCTTAGTTCTCTTAATACTGTTGCAAATGGTACTTCCCCTCGGCTTGTATCTGACAGGTATTTCTTCAAACATGTAATAGTGAACAAATGAACAATTCTCGAGTTTTGAGAAAATACTTTGTTTTTTTACTAAAATCTAACAAAAAGTTAAAGAAACATAGCAAATGGAAAGTATAAACGATACAAGGGCTTAAAAACAAACATTTGATTGAAAAACTGTGATATTAAACACTTCAAAAATAACCTTTTTGAAAAAGAAAAAAAAAACTCCAGGATTTCAAGAACAAGTCCAAAATAGGGCATTATTGAAAAAGTAGTTATTTTTCAAAAAGGGTTTTATTTTTTTTGGTTATTTCTTTAAATTGGATAAAAATATAGTTAGTTTAGTTAATACCTAACTAGTGAAGTACATTGTTATTTTCTTATACATTACTTTTATTCTCTTTTTCTACAGACAAAAAGTGGCAGATGCATTAATGGACACCATATCTTCCCTTAACAAATTCGAACAGGGTGTCAAAGATTGTCTTGAAATTTGACTTATTCAATTACTTTCTTGAATTTTCCTCATGTTTTCAAGAAACTCTTAATACCAACGTTCACGTTACACTTGTTTCTTTCTTGTGAAAACATTATATTATTTTTATTGAATCACATCAACATGAACACCAACTTAACAAACCTAACATAAATATAAAAACTTTGTATAAATATAAATATAATAAAAAAAGATTCACCAAAGAGTTGCTATTTAGTAGATTTTGTGAACTAACCAATAAGAACGCAATCTAATTTATGAATTTCCTTCTAATCTAGCTTTACCTTCGGAACATAAATTCTTTATATAACACACAAACCAACAACACATTATGATTATGTGGGATTTTACATAATATAAATTCTTTATATGGGTTATATGTGTAATTGGGAGAGTAGATATCAATTAGAAAAGAGTGCCAAGTGCCAACAATGTTTTGATTTTTCAAGTTTGCAACACTAGAGTGTAACAATTTATGATATAAACTTAGCATTTAATGTATGATTTGATGGTATAAAAATGCCTCAACTCAACATTGATATTATATTATTTGTTTGTTTATTCATTATTGTGGATAACATTATATCTTTTTCATTACTCCTTTAAAGAATCAGATGAACATCAACATCAACACCAACAAACCTAATATAAATATAAAAACTTTGTATAAATATAAATATAAATATAATAAAAAAAGATTCACGAAGAAATAGTTTTTGGTGACCCAGAAGCTTGCACCAAATACAACCGACAGCAAGGCGTTCCATCATCGGGGTGGTTCTGAAATGACCTCGGTACCCCTCGCAACTTATTAAACAAATTAAGCGGATCATGCAACAACCCGTAATCAGCATCCGGATCCCCAATTTGGGAAAGATTCACCTCAGAAAACCCTAAAGTCGGTAGCAAATGATCAGGCCAATCACTGTAGAAATGAAAGCTGTTAGAACTCGAAAGCGTTGTCGATTGTTTATTCATGAAATCGGCTAACAAAACGGTTTTTGTGAGGCTGCAATTGTCTGCTATTGTTTTCAATACTCCCATGGCTTGTGAATGCGGGAGATAATAGATGATTCCTTCAAGAATCCAGACTGTGTTTTTCTCGGGGATGAAGCCTGATGATTGAAGCTTTTTGAACCAGTCTTCTTCTCTCATATCTGCTGCTATTCTTGTGAGGGATTTTGATTGTGGGTTTATGGAGTTGTTTATTGCGGTTTGAAGTAACGTCTCTTTCATTTCTAGGACTTCTGGGAAGTCTATTTCGTAAACATCGCTTTCTTTTAAGCAGCTCAATCGATATGCCCTTGTGTCCATTCCTGTATGTAAGCAGACAAAATAACATGAATATTGTCCAAATTTATATATTTTTTAAATATACTTTAGTGTTAAAAGACTTAAATCTATAAAGTATGTTGCCAAGTTGTTGTTATACCAGTAAAATAGTTAGTGGTTAAATTGATAAAACAGGAAAAATAAATTGTGTTTTTAGTATTTACAATAAACAATGGCCTTTTAGATCATCAACTCATAGGGGTGTTTGGGACAAGGAAAAGTTAGTAAGTCATAAGATAAAAAATGTTTGGCGATAAAAAAATGTTTGAATTAGTTTTTGTAATGGGAAAAATTAGTAATTCAATAAGTTCAAAAAATATTTGGTTAGCTATTATATGTAAAATGATCCAAAAATGATTTATTGATTTATGATTTTTTTTTTAAAAAAAAATCAGTTATTTGTAACTTCTTTAAACATGTGTTTTCAACCTTATCAAGAATTCAAATTGAAAAGTCTTTTTCTCCGGTTTAACATCTTTTTAATTTATTGGCTTTTTGAAAACCCTAATAAATTAATAAGTTGTTTCAAAAACCAATCTCAAATACCCTTTTAATACCATTTTCTACATCAAGTTGATAATAATTGTATAAAATGAATATTACTTATTAATATAATTAACTTTTCGATTTATTTAACTATGTTTTTTTTATACATATCTAGATAACGAATTTGTTGGAAGTATTTATATGTGACCATTATCATCTGCTATAGCACGTTATAATGGTCATATTTAAATACTTTCAATCAGTTCGTTATCTAGACGTGTATAAAAAAATAGAACGAAAAGTAAGAGTAAATTACACGAATGGTCCCTGTGGTTTGGGGGGATTTGTAGGTTTGGTCCCTAACTAATATTTTTAACTCGGATGGTCTGTATTGCTTATTTTTGTTGCATGCTAGGTCTCTGTCTTACCTATAAAGACTATTGTATCCTTATTAATTTATTTTTTTAATTAATTTTCTTATTTATGTATTTATTTTTTTATATATTAAAAAAATTTAATAGACCTTATATATCTATATCTCATAACCATAAACTTGAAACAATATTTGAAAATTTTAATCTGGGGGATTTGTAGGTTTGGTCCCTAACTTATTTTTTTTAACTCGGATGGTTCCTATTGTTTATTTTTATGTGTGCTTGGTCTCTATCTTACCTATAAAAACTATTGTGTCCTTATTAATTTATTTTTTTTAATTAATTTTCTTATTTATGTATTTATTTTTTTATATATTTAAAAAATTAATAGACCTTATATATCTATATCTCCTCACCATAAACCTGAAGCAATATTTGAAATTTTTAATATGGGTATCACCGGTCACTATCTCATCTCTTATCATCCTCAACTTTTATTTCATTTTCATCTTTAATGACATTAATGTCTTCACAATCCCTTCTTTTTTTGGCCCGTCAACTTCGGCGAGCCAATACCACAACCCACTAAAGATGAAGAGACAATTAATTATGGTGTTACTTCGCTAGAGTTGAAGGACTGAAAAAAAAGATGCTGAAGACATCGATATCACTGAAGATTAGAAGGAAATAGAAGTTGAGGAGGATGAAAGATCCATATTAAAATTTTCAAATATGGTTTTAGGTTTAGGGTAAGAAGGTATAAATATGTGTGGTCTATTATTTTTTTTAAAATATATAAAAAATAAATACATAAATAAGAAAATTAATTAAATAAATAAATTAATATGGACACAATAGTCTTTTTAAGTAAAACAGGGACCAAACACGAAAAAAAAAAATAATAAGGATTATCCGAGTTAAAAAAATAAGTTAGGGAACAAACGCACAAATCCCCCCAAAACACAGGGACATTCATGTAATTTATTCTTACTTTTCATTGTTCATATTTGGGTAACTATTTTTTTTATACACATCTAGGTAACGAACTTGTTGAAAGTGTTCACATATGACCATTATGACCTGCTACATCTAGGTAACGAACTTGTTGAAAGTGTTTACATATGACCATTGTGACCTGCTGTAGCAGGTCATAATGGTCATATGTGAATACTTCCAATAAGTTTCTTACCTAGATGTGTACAAAAACATATAATTATCCAGATATGAACAAATCGAAAAGTTAATTATCTTAATAAGCAATATTTTTTTTTTATTCTGTATACATTTAGTCATTGAAACTTTTTGTTCACATTTGACCTCTTAACATTTTTTACACACATTCGGTCCTTATAACCAGCTAGTCTAGGTTAAGCCGAAAAAATGATTTAATAAGGTAATATATTTTTCCAGTTTATACACATTTAGTCTTTAATGTTTTTGTACACATTTAATCCTTATAAACAGTTTCTTTGGGTTGTGCTCATGACATCCTACATAGGATAATCATTAAAAAAGTGTTTTTATATGTGGCTCGTTCCTCACTTATATCAGTAATCTATTTCACGAATCGATTAAATAATGTTGGTGCTTTAGTTTTCTCCAAGTAAAAGATGTCTTCGGCTTTGGTTTCATCTATTTCCATAGCAGACAACAATATTCTTTTTAACTGCTTCCTCCCAACTCGAATTTGCACTACTAAAACAAAAGAATTAAGGAAGACGCTAAAAAAATTTGTACTTCCAATACAAAAGAACACACTAGCAAAAGATTCATCTATCTCCATAACATACAACAAGATTCTATGTAATTGCTTCCTCCCAACTTGAATTTGCATTTTCAAGACAAGGAATCTCGTTGTATGATATGAAGATGGATGAAACTAAAGCTGAAGACATCTTCTAATTGAAGAAAACTAAGACACCAACATTATTTGACTGATTCATGAATTAGGTTACTGATATAAGGGGCGAACAACATTTAAAAACACTTTATTAATAATTGTCTCACGTTGGATGTCGAGAGCAAAACTTGAAGAAACTGGTCATAAGGACTAAATGTGTACAAACTGAAAATTATATGACCCTATTAAGTTATTTTTTTCGGTTTAACTTGTAGTAACTGGTTATAAGGACCGAATATAAGAAAAAAAAACAAATTAAATAGTCAAATATGAAAAAAAAATATAGAAATTCCATGATAAGATATGTAAAAAATAAAAAAATACATTATCTGATTAAGTCATTATCACTAGTATATATATATATATATATATATATATATATATATATATATATATATATATATATATATATATATATATATATATTGTAGATGTTATTTAAAACTTATATAGTTTTAAAACATAACCCACATATTTATTAGTTTATGCTTACAATAAACTAAAAGAGAAATTAAATATCTTCCTACTTCTTGTGTATATTATCTTCCTATCTATTTTAGATGGTGACAAGTATCATTTAATTTAATTTAATTTAAATTTGATTGGATTGTTAAATTTATACACTTGTCATCATCTTAAATAGATAAGAAAAAAATAAAAATAAAAGGTATAAGAATATTTAATTTCTCTAACTAAAATTAATGAAGTTCCAAGTTATTGGACCCATTTATCTTAATATATCTCATATTAATAAATAGTATAAAACTATAATTAGGTATTATTTTATTGGATCCATATCAAATTTGATGTAATATAATATTAAGTTGGAACAACTTTAATACTCTATTTGCTATTTTTTTAAATCGGCATATATAAAAAATATTAACTATAAAATATATTAATATAATCAAAAATAAAATAAATTTATTATGAAGATTATTAATATATTTTATATTTAATTATTATAATATTTCTTATAATTAATATAATTAAATGTCATAATTTAAGAGTACATGTTATAGTTTTAACATTTAATTAAGGAAGTAAATACTTTAGAACATCTCCAACCTATTTTCATTTTTCTCTAAAAAATGGAATAAAAAATAAGATAAATAGTGTTTCATCTTCAACCCTATTTCATTTCTTATCCTATTTTTACCTTTAAAAGATATATCGTTATTATATTCCAATCTTTCAACTTATATAAATTATCATACACATCCCTTATACTAATTTGGTTTTAACAAATATATAATATATATATATATATTTTTTCATTATAATAATATTAAATAATAAGATTATATTTAAAATACTTAATTATAAATTGTTGTAAAATACATCATCGTGTTTTAAAATTTCAATATGTATTTAAAGTTTTATATGAATTTGATAAATAAAGAACAAACTTTATATTTATAATTAATTAATATAGTTTATTATATAACACAATATTCTAATTATTAAATATTACATTTACTTATTATTAGTAGATAAAAATAAACTAAAGATGTATAAGCATATAAAAAAAATAACTAAAACCGATAACTCAAAATTTATCTTTATTTGGAGGAAATAATAATATAACACCATATTTTGTTGTTATATTATTCATTTTTTTCAAAATGGACGAATAAATGAAATAGGATTAGAGAGAAATAAAGGAAGAAACGAAAGAAATAATGTAAAAGATGAGTGAGTTAGAGATGCTTTTAATGGTTAAATTAAGAGACTAATTAAAATAGCTTATGCTTTTCTAGATTTTGCCCAAAATCTTAACACTTATTAGCATAAGAAACAACATTAAATATCAATTTAGCATTCTATAACTAGTGATCACCATATACAATATTTAGCACAATAAACCATACCAAAATTTCTTAGTGGTTTAATCTCAAAAAAATAGAGTTAACATAACATAACAAGTTAGCATTTTGTTTGACGTCCCCTCCAACACATATTCATACTATTGCAAATATCCATGTCAATATCATTATGCCATTTCTAGCATATTAAATTAGAAACGAAAGTACAACTTGTTATGCGATCAGTACAAGCTAACCCAAAAATTCAAAAAAAAAAAAAAAAAAAAAAAGAAGCGATCACGAACCTGCACCAAGAAGAACGACCTGAGCTCCGCCGCCAAACGACTCAACAGCCGCCTCGAGCTTGGATTCAAACCATAAAGTCCGAACAGCAAGAATCACCCCAGAAACTTCTCTCGCATTACTCATCCGGTCATTCTTAATCTTCTCATAAAGATTGGTCAAATACGTTTCTCCGGCGAACAACTCCGCCAGCTGATCATTCACAACATGCTTCCAAAGCGCCCTTCCGGCCGCCGTCTGACAAGCCGATCGTTTAACCGAGTCCCAATCACTCTCAATCGTTGCATGAAGCTCCCGGAGAGCTTCACTGTACAACAACTCCGGCCGCGGCCAGTTTTGGTGGTCGGGAAGTCTGCCATTTTGTTCGTACGCCATGTTTATGGCAGTTGGGTTTTGAAAGAGTAAATAGAGGGAGATAGAGAAGAAGAAGGGTAATGTTGGAAATATATATATATATAATTTATAGCTAAGGGATAAGGGAAAAAGAGATAGCCACACAATACACTTGAAATTTGAAATGAAACCAAATGGTTAAATCGTATCCATGTTGTTTGCATAGGGTCGTGAAGTAGTCCACGAAGGCCACCCATTTTTGCTATACCTTTTGGTATTCTTCAACTCTCTGAAAAAAGTAAGCTTCAAATCAATGGAGCCCATAAGAGTGAGATTATTTAGAGGTTACAAGTGTTGATGCGTCAAGTACAAGTGGTGTAGAAAGATCTTGAGAGACGTCATGTTTTGAGTAAATGGAAGTGATGTGTTGGGGTGTGGTTTGGTCGTTTGTTTTGTTTTGGGAATAGGAATAGGAATGGTTGGTGGTGGTGATAATGGTGTAAAGACACGCTGTCTTGATGTTGTTGGAGTAGAATGTGGTTTTCAGGTTGTTAGGAATTAGGATGCTATGGACTACTTCAACAATTAGTAGTGGATAGGAATTGTAAATAAACAATAGCCTAGCAACTATTTAGCTATCGATATACATTTTAGTCGTTGGATATTTTAATGTACTAAAATATCAAGTCGAAGAGACAATCCAACAACATAACATATCATACAATGGAAGTGAACGTTTTATAGGGAAAAATTAAAAATGTGTAGTAATTGTATAAATCAACTACAAAACATATTTAACTTTTGATAACCATATATATAACATATTTCAATCATCATCTTCTTCCTATAACAATACCTGTCCGGGGTCGGGTTAATGATGGTTGCTATTTTTTTGTTTATTTGGTATTGGTTTGGGAGTTCATGTATATGTTTTAAAGTAAGTTGATATTTATTATATGTAACATTATAAATAATTAAGTAACAATTTCACATGTAAAATCAAATATTACTTTTTGATGGGACATTAGACATCTCTCAAATATCTATCCCATAAACTATTAGGTTTTTTTTAGGTTTCTCGGTGTGGTATGCGGTTTGGAGCCGCGGTTGCGCCACGTGGGACAGGAACATCACCCCCAGGGTGCGGTTTGGGGCAGTCGAGACCGCACTGCGGCCTTTGAAGACCGTGCTTGCTGATTGGTTATTCCTTTTTCTTTTGATCGTTCAAAGATTCGTGTAATTTAATTTTTTTTTTTAAACCTTTTACTCCATCTATATATACATATGTTATCACTTTTACATTTACACAACCTTTAAACACATATAAATACAATCATTTCATCCAATTTTTTTTTGAAAAAATGTCTTCTTCCAAAAGACCTAGCAAAGAAAAAACACCAGTCAGAAAGACCAACACCCCAATACCTTCATTTGATCAAACGATTTTCTCACTTCCGTATTACCACTATGGCGGTATATTTCCTTCTTTTCCACAACGACCAGGGCAACCACATCCACAAACACCACCACTACCACAACCCGACCCGTATTTTAATCCATTTGATTTTTTGTCCCAACCCGAGTTTGTTCAATAAACACAAACACAACCTGAACCGGAATTCGTTACAGAAACTCAGCCCACTCGAGCAGCGACTAAAAGAAAAGAGAAGGCGGAGGCTAGATGTTGGGAACCTTTGGAAGCGTTAGTGTTGGCACAATCTTGGATCAATATTTCAGAAGATGCGGCGGTTGGAAAAGACCAAAAGCATGACCGCTTTTGGATTCGCGTTTTACACAGGTTCCATAAAGGAATGAACCGTGGAGAATACCGTTCAAAACATCAAGTGTACTCCAAATGGGGGAAGATGAACAAGGAAGTCATGTTGTTTAATGACTTGTGGAACAGCATGAAACATCAATGGAAAAGTGGAGAAAGCGATGAAGTCATTTTGAAGAAAGTGTTGAAAGTGTATCAAAAAGAAAATCTGAAGGCTTTCAAATTTCTTGAAGTTTGTAATTTTTTGAAAGATAACAGGAAATGGCTGAGTAGCAAAACATCTGACCAACATATCGACAGTGTGTCAAAACGCAGCAGAACATCTGAGTCCGACCACACTACATCAGATGCTCGTGTTCAGTTTGATCTGAACGAAGATGAACCTGTTCCAGTTTCACCACCTTCCCGACCATTGGGAAGAGACAAATCAAAAAACAAAGGCAAAGGCAAAGCGTCAGATTCAGATGATTTGAAAGAAATGGGAACCAACATGAAGGATATAAAAGAGAGAATGGACAAGATTTTGAAAATTGCTTCTGAAAGAGAGTTTCAGAAACAAAGGGAGAGCGACATGCGAATACTAGCAATGGACACGTCGAATATGACCGTGGCCGAGCTTGAAGTGGTTTTGGCGATGAAGGAGGAAGTGAAAAACCGTTACATGAATCGTGACTAATTTCTAGTTTTTTTTTCAAGTTTTTAATGGTTTCTTGTGTGTTTTTTTTTAAGTTGTTGGTTTTTTGTTTCTACTTTGTTTTTCTAAATTTTTAGGGTTTTTTTTTTTAAATTAAGTAATGTATGGTATTTGTATTTTTAATTAATGAAATATTATGTCTTTAAAATTATGTTTTTTTATTAAAAAAATAAGTTTTATTAAATTAAAATAGTTAACAAAAAAAAACAAACAAAAAAAAGAAAAATAAATAAAACTAAAACTGTGGCACCACACCCTTGGTGTGGCAAGAAACCACACTTAAGTGGTAAAAAGTGACGTGGTGCTTACGTGGCGAGGGAGGGAGTGCGGTTTCGGTGGCACCACTCCCTCTAACCTTAGGGTGGACATAATTGAAAGGTTTTGATGACGGGTATACAACAATACCACAAGTATCTTGTGTTCTATGTCTTTAAGATGAGAAGGTATCGCCAAATGGGGGAATTCACGAGTTAAATAAACCGTTGGAGATGCTCTCTCTCTCTCTCTCTCTGTCTCTCTCTCTCTCTCTCTCCATACACATATACTACTCTCTCTCTCTCTCCATACACACAAACACACACACTACTTCTCTCTCTCTCCATACACACACACACACTACTTCTCTCTCTCTCCACACACACCCACACTTTCCCCCCGCCCTCTCTCTCTCTCTCCACATACACACACACACACACTATTTCCTCCATCTCTCTCTTTATCTCTCTCTAATTTGACTAATAGTAAAATTTCAAAAAAAACATTTTTACACACTATAAATACAACTCTCTATCATTTCAAATACCACACATATTTTACAATTTCGTTCCATTTTCTTCAATTCCATTCCAGTTCTTTCAGATTGCATTCTCACTTTACCCAATCCCATTTTAAATGGATTTTTTATAACAAATCCAAAAAAGTCATATATAATCCTATAGGGTCACACCTGATAGCAAGTTACTATTAATTGATATTTATTAGAGTAATTTTGATTATTAATAAATATCAACACTCGTATTTAATTGGGAAAATATTATTTTATGAAAATAATATATTACCAACATATTATGAATTATTGTTTATAGAAAATAATAATAAAAATAGAATATGAAACTAGTTATATTTATATGGTATAAATATATATCTTGTGTATAACATGTTGAACACTTAGATTAAATCACTAGTTACATGCTTGAGTGAAACTTACTCCATGTCTTGACTTTCTTCCACCAAAACCATAAGGTGTATGGAAGAAAGAGATTGCTTGTTTGTCTTTCATTTATGCTTACACACTTGTCTTCAATACCATGCTTTGACTTTGTAGAATGTATGGTCCCTTCTCATGCTTGTCTAAGTATATAAGCTAGTGTATGGAGTTGTTTTGTTAGTTTTTGGAACTAATATCACATCTCTAAGGGCTGCTAAACCGTACCTTTTGGCCTACTTTCTCTCCCTCTTCTTGCATTTGGTGCTTAGATTATGAGCATATATGTCACTTCTCTTTAAGGTTTATATGGTATAAATCTTAAAGCTTAATAACAACATATATACAAGTGAACACTAGCATATTTGGTGGTTGATTCTTGCTTAGTGGATGCTTCTAGAGAAGCTCTTCTTTAATTGATTTTCCATTTTAATCAACTTCCTATTGCAAAGAGGAACTTGTAACATTATGTATATTAAATAAATAAATAGATAAAATTGATGAACGAATAGTCGACCTAAATCCATATTATTTAGTGCGATGTAGGTTTTGGGGAGCCGAGTGATATAATTTAGATTATTCGGGGGTTAAAAGTGTAAGTTCTGGATTTAATTTGAAAAGGATTTTAGAAGTCATGGTGTGTTTGGTAATTAATGGAATTAAATTGAAAGGATTTGAAGGCTTAAGGGGGCTGATTGGTAATTTTGGGACCTATTATGAAAGGACTTTTGGAGATAGGGGTTAAAGGGTAAATTTTGGATTCATTTTGAAAAGATTAATAGAGGGAGGGGCCATTGTTGATATTATGGGGACAAGTTTCATGGGGCTTGGGGTATAAAGACCTGTCACCCCGGTAAACCCTAACCCTAGCCATGTGTTCCAGCTGCCACCACCATATAACCCCCCTTTGTCTCCAGCGCTGCCACCATCATCCCTTTGCCATTCAGCGAACCGCAGAGCAGCTACTCCACCGGACTCCTACCACTCTTCTCCTTCTCCTTCTTCAGTCGCTGCCATGTGAGGCCTCATCTACCACCCGCTATTTCACCGTTGGAGTGCCATCACCATTGGCAGTGTGCCATTGTTCCCGCCGCTTTTGAGGCCGAGGATGAAGACGGATGTTGGGACGTCGGGAATGAAGAAGAACGAGCCACCAGTTGCTGTTAATGTTGGTTGTAGCACTGCTGCTCCGCCACTCCCCATTTCTGTTGACGAAAAGTTACCGCCGTTTGTTGAACGCCACCATGTGGGTGGCTATTTTCGGATCTCGAGCAAAGCATACGTGGGGTCGTTACCCTATTCTGCCGCCACTAGCCACCGTGAAAGGTGGTTGTGTGCGTGCTGTGGTGTTGTGTTCGTGTGTTGTGATGGTATAAGGCTGCAGGAGCATTTTTTGGTCGAAGATCTGAAGAAAACCCCACCGCCACCGCCGTGAGGTGGTGGTTGCCATCCCAAAACTGTTGTTGTTGCCACCGTAAGCCACCAGGTGGGTGGCTGGAGTACATCTCGCAAATCTGTAGCGTGTGTTTGTTTATTTATTTGTGTGTTTTGTCTAGCCGGGAAACCAAGAAGCCACCGACCACCACTAGGGTGGCTTTGTGTGTGAGTTTGTATTTGTGTGTGTGTTATTTGGGTTTTTTCTTTGTAATATTGTAACCAATGCTAAAATAATAAAAGAAACTCGTAACCACCACCGTGAGTCGCTGTTGACCACCACTAACCGAGGTGGTAGTAGATAGTTCCTAACTAGGGAAAACCCTAATTATCCTAATGAAACCCTAATGGGCCTAAGGACTTGGATTTTGGGCCTAACTGGATTGTAATAGGTTGGAAACCCTAATTACGGTTTAGAAAACCCTAATTTTGGAATTATTAGTTTGGACTTATCGGGACCTGCATTTTGGACCATTGGAGTGAAGTTATAACTCAAGCCTGATTTCATTGTATGTTTGGACTTACTGGATTAAGTCCTTATCGGGTTAAGTAGGAACACTTAATCATAATCGTCATTTTATGTGAAAAACCCTAATTGGATTTGGGTTCTTATTAGGCCACTTATTAGACTAAGCTGCTCTGGGCCTTTGTGGGCTAATAATGGACACAATTATGGACTAAGGAGATTATTGGGCTTTAGGATAAGACCCATTAGAAAGGCTTGGGCCTAATTTGGAAAATTAGGTCATAGGTTGGGCCTTGGTTGACTATTAGGGTTTTGGGCCTTCAGGGTGTGAGTTTGGGTCTTGGTTTTGAACCAAGCTAGGTTAAGGGTAAAAGGGTCCATTTACCAAAAGTGTAGATTATGGTTGCGTATTAGAACCCAATCATTAATTGGGTGTCGTTTTGATGATTGACAGTTCGGGAACTTGTCAACCAGCAACTAGAGTTTTATCCACGTGACTTCAACAATGCCAGGTGAGTCTTCCCACCATACCAATGGGTCTAAGACACCAAGGTCGGCCCATTAATGTTATATGGATTGCTAGTTGGTTATGTGATATGTCGTTAGGACATTTGTATGGAAGTCCCAGGGGGGTTCTTGTGGTAGTATATTAAGACCATGAGGGGGTTTCTATGTCATTCAATATAAGTCCTTCCAGGGTTTCCATGGCTTCCTAGTATGTTTACTTGTTTAGATCGTATGATATTTCCATGATTAGTATAGACCGTGTGGAGGTTCTCGTGGCAATTAGCCAAGACCACGTGGGGGTTCCAGTGGCGGATAGTAAAGACCACGCGGGGATTTCCCGTGACATTTGTTGTAAGACCTTGGAAGGTTTCCAAGGCTTCCTTATATGTTTATATGCATGATTTGTGTAGTTGATATGATTTATGTGATTATGTGTATAAGACCTTGGAAGGTTTTCATGGCTTCCTTATATGATTGTTATGGCCTATTTGATTGATATGGTTTATGCGGTTATGTGGGGTATGCTCTAGGAAACTCACTAACCTTCGTGCTTAAAGTTTTATTTATTGTTTAAGGTATTATTGTTTTGGAAAGGAATGGCTTAATTTGATCGTAGTACACACACCCGTGTTTCCGCAATATATGATTTTGGGACAAACTCTAATAAATGTTTTACTTAATGATGATTTGAAATGTTTAAAAGAAATGGTATCAATGTTTTAGCTATATTAAAAATGAAATTTTTACCCCTGATTTTTGGGTTGTTACAAGTTGGTATCAGAACCTTGCTTTGAGGGATTCGGACATACTTTCGGGGGTGTCTGAACTCAAACTGAGAATTTGTAAAGCTTTCAAAATGAAACATTGTTAGAACAAAGTTCTATTAGGATCGTATGATTCTAAGCAAGATATAAAATAAGAACGTAACAAGAACACAAGTATTGCGCTGAATGTGTCGAATGATTAATGCAAATAACACCTCAGAAGAGCTCGATAAAGAACTTCAATCTGTAGAGGCGTTTAGGGTTACAAAAATCAACGTAATGAAAACTTATTAATATACGCATACATGCATGCATATATATACTATAACCCTAGCAATCAATCTAGATAACTATGTAACTAATCTAGATAGACACGGATGGACAGGCCCAATCCGGATTACAAAATAGTTTGCCCAAGACGCAACACAAATATATTTTACAATCTTCCCCTTTGCATCCTTGGAGCAGAAACTTCATATTGTCTTAACAACAGAAGGTTTCTTCACGGTTTTAAACACCTTCGGTATAATGGCCAGAATATTATGTCGAAACGTAATATACCACCGAAGCATGTCTGTGAAGTTCTTCTTGTCAGCCACTGAGTCCTGCTTGCATTGATGAATTATATTTATGATATGCTCCAAGCAATCTGTTGAAAACAGATGCTTATCGACCAAAGCGAACAAAAAATTGTGTCTATCACCTTTAGTGAACATAACTGTCAGATTTGTTGAATCAATTTGCCCCAATTTCATTTTGTTCACATCACTAGGCTTAGACGTCGGCTTCACAGTAGGCTTTCTGTTCATAACCTTAGCTATCTCCTGATCCATGGTTGCTAGCTCATTAATATAGGAGGCCAACATTCTCATAATGTGTTCAAGAATCGGCTCATACTCCCTGGGATTAGAGAGCATAATTTTGTATAGTAGAATCCAATCGTGTGGATTAAGGTTGGGAAGATCTACCAGAGAGATAAAAGACTCCGTGTTTGTTGAACCACGGTTGATCTTGAAATTGACATTGATAAATCTCCCTGTAGATAAAGGTTTCAGTACCTTGACTTTAGTAATTTTCTGTGCGCTCCAAGTCAAGTACTGCGGTTGACCATTCTTTAAATAAAAATCTATCATCTCTCTATCAACCTTAGAATGTGGATATGGGACCTCAACAGTTGCCTCAAAGCAATGGAAAGTGAATGCTTTTCTGGTTATGGGCATGTCAAACTGCGAGTCTCTAGAGTTTTCACAGTCAAACGAAGCAATTGGTTCCAACCAATAGACAGATGGAAACTCAATCGCCTGATTGATAAGTGTATCTTTGTCCCATTCTAGAAAAAGAGCCTTCTTGCACTGCAAGGCCTCTTCGACTTCCTTATTCTTCTTCTCTCTTTCTTCAGCCTCTCTGGCTACTTTTATGGTTTCATCCAACTCTCTGTCTCTTTTCTTCCTCTTGAGAGCATCTGCGATAGTCTCTTCTTCTGTATGACTATTAGTTGGAATGTGAATCTCTTTCTGTTTCAGCTTTTGCTCAGAAACCGAAGCTAAATTAACCTTCGGTTCTGTTTTGACCTGTTGTGCAGCACCCTCTCCCCCTTGTTTTGGAGGTATGAACCCCTCCGAAACACCCTTCATTTCACTAAGGATGGAAATGGCAGGTACGAGTTTGGATTGAAGATGTTTTCGAATTGTCAAGGTGAGGATAGGATCATGAGCTTCCAACAAGTTGGTCAGCATATCCTTAACATCTCCTGCACAACTTTTGTACACCGCCCTTTGAGTTTTTAACAGAGAGATTTCCTTCTCTACCTGGGCGAGCTGCACCTTATGAATGTCAATAGTGGCCTGCTGTTTGACTAGATCCTCCTTCAGGGCACTCTCAGTTGCTAGATTTGCAGTTAAAGCATCAAACGGAGAGTCCAGAGTGCAAAAAAGAGGTGGTGTCTGTTTGAAGCTTAGTACGAACAACTTGAAAATTTTCAGTTTCTTCACGAAGAGACTTGGAGAAGGAATCCACCGAGCTTGATATTTTGCTGCATTGGTGTCAGCATGAGATTTTAAAGAGTCAAGGAAAATCTGAGTCATATGAACAACTGGAGAAACTTCCTTGGTGGCCTTCTGACAAGTAGAAGCAGAGTCATCCACAGCCGCTGTAGATTTATCAATGGCATCCGTGTACTGTTGAAGAGCTGTCTCCAAAAAAGCTTTAATAACCACTCCTCCATAAGCTTTGCTATCAGCAAGCAGTTTATCTAGTTTTTCATGAATTTCTTGGATCTGCTGACTTGTGACAGAAGCATCAGTTGTATCATCAGATGGAATTCGATAAGGTCTATAGTAGGTAGAATCAAAATCCTGATCATCTCCCCCAAGAGTGGCTGCAGAATCGGAGGATTGGGTTGGTGAAGGTGGTAAGTTGATGATAGGAACAGAAGCAGTTGGTGATGAAGGTGGCATAGCAGTTGTTGGAATGATAACTGGTGGAGTATCAGCAGGAGCAGAGAGGTCAACTTTCTGTTGTGGTGATGGAGGAGGAATTGCAGGCGTTGTTTGTTGTGGAGATTCTGGTAGAGTTGGGGAGCGTGGAGGAGTGAGCTCTCGGGGCGATTCATGATGTACTTCCTCTTCCTTGGGTTTTTCAGCATCAGGTTCTGTTCTTGGAGAAGTGCATTGTCTTGGCCTACGAGCCATCTTCTTTATCTTCTTCTTTTGCGGTTTAGAAGAATCCCCTTCATCGGATTTTCGCTTAGAGGACTTGGCCTTTGGTTCCTCCGGTTCCTCTTTCTTTGTAGGTTTCTTGCCTCGATTGATTGGTTTCTCCAATGCATCTAGGGAAGCTTGCTGTTCTGGAGTTAGATCCCTCGGTCCAAGAGGAGGTAGTTTTCTATAATCGACCAGGACAGTGCTCTATTCTGAAACAGATCTATACATTGTTTCAGGAATCATTCCATAGTGAAGAAACTTACTTGGATCTGAAATAATAATTTTCTTCGTATGGAAGGTTGCGATTGTAGCAAGAAGAGCATCCTTCATGATTGGAATCTCCAATGAATCGATAGCCTTCTTGGTAATCAGAGTCCAAAAATGGCCACAAGAGATTTCTGAATAGCGTGTCGAAGTATTTAGACTCTGCACCACTTGAGACCAGATGATGGAGCCGGAGTCGAGATTAATTCCATTTTAGAGCCCATAAAGTAGAGTCAGAAACCCCTTGCTGGTGGTATCGGAACCACCACTTCTTTCGGCCAAACCCTTAATTAACAGGGTTAATAAACCATTCCATTGGGATGGTAAACATGATTTCTTCACCTTTGTTATCGTTGTAAGCACATCCGTGTACCCCATTTCGTACATCATGGAGAACAGTTGGGACGTCGTGATGAAATCTGGTGAGATAATGGAGGAATCAACTGCAAGGCCCAGGAATGAACAAAACTTCACTTTCGAAATTGAAGATTTCTTGTTGTGGATGGTGAAGTAGATGCGATCCTTGTTCTTGTCATATGTTGCCGAAGAATAAACTTGTGATAAGAGCGACATTGGAACGACTTCAACCTGGGTTAGGGCTAAAACCATGGGGGAATATTTCAAGCATTCCACAACCTGTAACATGTATGGATCATATAAGAACGGAGTAAGTTCAATGATCATATTTTGGTTAGGTTTTATGGTGATCAAAGAAGATGATGTGGTCTGATCATGTGCAGATGAAGAAGTCGCCATTGATGAATGAAGAAGAAGATGAACAATGTTTACTAGTTGTTTACGTTGAGAGAATTGAGAGTGGTAAATGACAAATAACCCATTCGACCCTTTATATACCGTTGCCTGGAGAGAGAAAATCATGATGATGAGGTTGCTAAAACGTCCCCTGAAAAAGTGCGACGTGTGACAGTATGGTTACTCCCACGACTACGTCAGCGCGCATGGGTTTAGGAACAAATCAAATTCACACGCCTAAATCTTATCTTTAATTGGCGTTTGAAATTCCATATAACTCCTTGTTTGGTCACGATAGATAACCAAAACTCATACCAAACAGTACCTTGAATGTTGGAAAATAAAATTTTCGTGCATAACTGTGACAAAGAGAAATAAATAAATCAAATGTGTATAGGATGTGAGTGATGTCTGTGAAACATGAAGCAGAGGATTTCGGGCAAGAATCACTTCCTTCAAAGTCAAAATAGACTTGAAGTGCTTGTGTGGTTTCCCGAAAATACGATCAACTGTTTGTTAATAAACAATGAAAGGCTTCTTTTAATAATAGGTTCAAGGTAGCTTGTATTCAACCGAACTTCGAGTTTTAACATAAAACCGAGCGTTTGGAAGAAGTACCTGTGAGACCGATGTGGTCTATTGAACAGGTAGGTTGGATATTTTATTTTAGTGACTATATTGGAATCGGAAATCTCAAAAAAAAAAAAAAAAAAAAAAAAAACTGGATCTTTTTGGGAAGAAATGTCTTGGTTGTAGACAATTTCATAAAGATCTCTCAAAAATAAAAAGAGATTTCCTTTGGTAACCAGTAAAATCTTGAATGTATAATTCACCATCAATTCATTTTTGGTGTTGGATTTTGGGTTTCACTCAGCACATGGTATATGTATCTAAGATCATAAACACAGATGTTGTGTAACCATAAACCTCATTGGTAAAGACCGAGAGTCTCAAGTGTTACGTTGGTGAACTGAAAGTGGATGGAGAATGTAAAGAGGTGGGTTAAGAACCGAATGTACCTTCTGCTAGATAATTCTGACAGAGCAGAGAAACTCTTAACTCATATGAGAAGAGTAAGGTAGCTCTAGAACGAGTAGCATAAAGTAGCCTGATTTGGAAGGAACGATAGGTATAGATCGAATCATTAAGGCCTACTCAAGATCATATAGGCTTAAGACAACATGCAGCAGCATGCTTCTAGGGACCCTTAACTAGTTCATGTTGAAATTAAATCATACCTGCCTTAGATCCACAGTCGGTTGTCCTTGTTACCCATTTAGCCTAAGAAAAATAAAGAGAAACACCAAACAAACGATCGACATAGATAAAGTAATACTAAAACAAAAAATATAAAATGTTTTTGGATTTTTGAAATTTTCTGAAAAAGAGTAAAAACAGAAAAATAAAATATTTTTGGATTTTTGAACTTTTCTGAAAAAGAGTAATAACAGAAAAAATAAAATATATAAAGTTCAAAGCAAACAAAATATATGCACAAAATATACAACCGAAACCTTATCTGAGAGAAGAGAAATAGATTGACCATTCGGTTCATTTTTGTTCCAGAAAATTACGGAGAAGACATAGACAGAGCGGTCTGTCCATTTGTAACAACCCGAAGTTTTCTAACGTCGAAAACTTGTTCTACCCGTGAAATTTCGCCATTAGTCAATTCGTTTCGTTCTCGTTTTGGGTTAACTAATTAAATTTATATGTTATTATAATTGAATGAGTGTCCAAACGTCTTGGAACTCATGAAATTAACCCAAAAGTGCTTACTTCAAAAAGTTAGAAACATTCCCGTCGGGTGACGGTAACTTAATCGGGTGCGACCAAAAGCCCCCTTTAATGCCGGTATCGGGTAGAATTCCACCGCATCCAAGTTTTAGGACCTATATAAACGTGTTTTAACATCCATTTGAAGCTTTTTCCTTCTCTCTCTACTCTCTCTCTCTAACCTCTCTCCTAAAATCCAAGATTTAGGGTCCAAAACTCAATTTTAAGGTCTCAAATCCTTAAGGTAACTTCCTAACCTCATTGTATAGCTTATTTGACTTCCAAATTCGAGATTAAATCATGAAATGGGACATGACATATGAGTTTACGGCCCAGGAAGGTGCCTAGGCCGTAAACACCAAAAATGAAGGGTTTTGAGCCCTTAAACCCCTCCTTGACAATTTTGGGACCTAGATATGGCTAAATGACTTCAAGATATGGACTCTAAACATTTAAAACATGGATTTTGTGAGGTTTGAAGGAGTTTATGGCCAAGGCATGTGCTTGGGCCGTAAACTCATATAAATGGGGTTTTCATGCCCTTAAACCCTTCCAAATCACAAACAAGGCTTAGATATGAATTATAGAATATTGGTTTTAGCATCTGGACACCTTAAACATAATTTTTGGGGGATTTGTGTGAGTTTATGGCCAAGGCATATGCTTGGACCGTAAACTCCTTATAAATGGGTATAAATTCAATTCTAAGGTGTTAGAAAGCCATCCAACACCACCAAAAGCCTTGGAATAAATCAAAGGACCAACCAAAAATAGTTTTAGGGCTTTAAAAACATCAAAACCCCACATTTGAGAGTTTACGGCCATAGAACATGTCTCATGGCCGTAAACTCATAAAAGGGTGTCATTTGGTGCCCCAAACTCATTTCTAGGCTTGTGGGAATTTTTAGAATCACATGTGATTAATTTTAAGACCTTAAAAACACTTAATCAAAGGGATTTGAGAGTTTACGGCCAAAGATCCCATGCCTAGGCCGTAAACTCCCTTAATTGTTACAAATGGTGTTTTTAATTCAATCCAAGCCTTATGTAAAATTAATCCAAGCATTTCCAAGTGTCCATATCCATTTGTGACCCAAATTTGCACCATAAACCACCCCACCATGAGTTTACAGCCGTAAACTCATGGGGAATGGGTGTTTTGGACCAAAAAATCTTGTATAAGTTTATTCATGGGGAGTAAACTCAAGTCCCAAGTCCCTCTCTTCAATTCCCGTCCTTAAACGCCACCCGGGTCCCTCCAAACACTCGTAATGGGGTGTTTCCGCGATTGCAAGTAATGGTCCTTACCAAATAATCAATCTAGGTCCTAATTAGATACAAATGTGTATCTTTACATTATACTTAGGAACCTCGTGTGTTTGCAAGCCCCGGACCAACACTTAGCATCCGAAATCGCCACACTTCTCGTCCGGTGAGTTCATACCCCTACACTTTTTCAACTGTTTTCACTGTTTTCAGGGGGGAATACAAGCAAAAGTACAAGGAAATCTTGTACTCAAACTTACTGTTTTCAGTTTAATCGTTTTCATTCTGTATGTTCTAATATCAGTAACTATGTTTATCAAATAGTTCGAATTACGAATTTAGCTTTCAAACTAATCAAAGATTTCTTGATAAAATGTTCTAATCTAAACTATGTTTCATAGACTACGAATAACTTCTACAAATTTTCAATTATAACTAATTACGAATACGAAAACGAATACGAAGCTATAATTAGGAATAGAACAAATACGAAACTTTAATCAGGATCAGAACGAATAACGAAACTACAACTAGAAAAAGAACGAATAACACATCTATAACTAGGAACAGAATGGATAACGAAACTATAATTAAGAACATAACGAATACGAATACGACTGTGAATACGAATACGACTGCGAATACGAATACGAATGCGAATACGAATACGACTGCGAATAGAATTAGGAGTAGGATTAGGGATATGAATGCGACTACGAATACGACTGCGAATACGAATACGAATAGTAATAGGAGTAGGAATAAGGAAATGAATACAATAACGAATACAAATACGAACACGAATAAGTACAATTGTAACTAATTAAGAATAAGAACACGAATATGAAGATGTGAATCTAAGTATATTCCGAGATATTATCATTAGGATATCAGCATACCTAGTTAATACAATAGATACGAATGGAAATAAATCAGTATATCGAAATCAAATAACTAACAATTACTTTTAGGAAAGTACGGGACTTTCCTTGGGAAAAACATAACATTACTTAATAACATTACATCTTTTACATTCTTTAACATCGTTCACATTAGAAACCAACATGCAGGAAAGCATGGGGCTTTCCTGGGTAACACTTATATAACTAGAAAGAGTAACAAACTGAATAACATTACATCTTTCACAATTAGTAATATACAATTAGGAAAGTATGGGACTTTCCTGAAATCATAGTTAAACTACCAGAACCGTGTAACCTAACAATCAACCAACTTTCTCTTTTAAGAAAATATGGGATTTTCTTGGATAACAACTTTTCGGTAAACTAAAGGAAACTCGTACATTTTCGCAAAGCAAACATCTTATGAACTCACCAGCTTTATGCTGATTTTCAAACTGCTTGTATTCTCAGCTCAACATTAGACAGGTACCTAGCGAATCTTTTGGAGAAGACGGAGCGTACAGAAGACTCGTCTCTACTTTTGTTCATATATACTATGTATTATGAATGTACAACTTTACTTTTGAACAAATGTAAACTTTGATATGTAATGTAATGGTTGTTTACTTTGCTTACTATGTACATTGGATTTGATACTCAACTTGGAATCAAACCCGGGAACGTTTCCGCCTTTGGTTTTCGGGGTGTGACACCATTTCTGTTCCATAAAATTCGAGAGCCGAAATAGACCGAGCGGTCTTTCCATTTCGGTTGTCTAATTTTTTAATGAGAGATTTGAAGATTCGGTACTGACTCTCCTTCCATCGTGCCCAAGCCTTGTAAGATTTTGTTAAAGGTTGCTTCGGGTAAGGCTTTAGTAAAGATGTCAGCCAGTTGATCAGCAGATCGAACAAAGTGAACTTCCACGTTTCCGTCTTTTACATGATCCTTGATGAAACCTAAGTGCAATGTGCTTAGTTTTTGAGTGTTGCACTGGATTATGACAAATCCTTATCGCACTTTTAGAGTCGTAGTAGAGAGGAATCTTTTTCATACTTAATCCATAGTCCCTTAATTGACTTTGAATCCAAACCACTTGTGAGGTAGAATATGCAGCAACGATGTATTCAGCTTCAGCTATGGACAATGAGACACAGGTTTGTTTCTTGGATTGCCAACTCACAAGTTTTCCATCAAGAAATTGGCATCCACCTGTAGTACTTTTTCTGTCCAGTCCACATCCTCCTAAATCAACATCAGAAAAGGCTTGAATGAAGAATCCTGATTTAGCAGGGTACCAGAGACCGAGAGATGAAGTTTTCTTCAGATATCGAAAAATATTCTTCAGATATCAAAAAATATTCTTCACAGCGAGCATATGAGGTTCTATTGGATTGGCTTGAAACCTAGCACAATAACAAACAGAAAACATAATATCTGGTCTACTAGCTGTCAGATACATAAGAGACCCTATCATTTGTCGATAAAGTGTTATGTCCACAGCAGGTTTCTCCAGAGATGGAGTTAGTTTAGTGCCGAATGGCATAGGAACCTTCACTTTTGAATCACCCTTCATTCCAAATTTCGTTAGCAAGTTCTTGGTGTATGCCTCCTGGTTTATAAAAATACCTTCTGGTCCCTGTATAATATTTAAACCAAGGAAAAAGTTAATTGGACCCATTGTGCTCATTTTAAATTTAGTCTCCATCAACTTCCTGAATTTAGCTGTTAAGCTAGGATTCGTGGAGCCGAAGATGATATCATCAACATAAATCTGAACAATCATCAAATGTTCGCCTTCCTTCTTACGAAAGAAGGTTGGGTCAACCAAACCTTGTTTAAATTTTGACATTCTTAAGAAGCGAGTTAGTGTTTCATACCAGGCTCTCGGTGCTTGTTTTAGCCCATAGACAGTTTTAACCAACACATAGCAGTGATCGGGGTGTCTTTCATTCACAAAACCAAGCGGTTGTTCAACATAGACGGTTTCTTCTAATTCTCCATTCAAGAAAGCACATTTGACATCCATTTGGAAGACTTCGAAGTTCTTGTGAGCGTCATATGCAAGAAAGATTCTAACATATTCCAACCTTGCTACTGGAGCAAAGGTTTCTTCATAATCTATCCCTTCTTCTTGACAATAACCTTTTACTACCAACCGAGCCTTGTTACGAATGACATTCCCCTCCAGCTTATTTCTAAACACCCATTTTAGGCCGACAACAGAGGCATCTTTCGGTGTGGGAATCAACCTCCAAACTCTGTTGCGTTCGAACTCATTGAGCTCATCCTGCATTGCTTGAACCCAATCAGAATGATCAAGTGCAGCATTTACAGTTTTCGGCTCTATCTTGGAGATAAACGAATTAAACATACAAAATTCCATTTTAGAGAATAGTGCAGTTTGTTTCGCCTTCAGTTGAGACCGAGTAAGAACATTTTCGGAAGTTTCACCAATAATTTGCTCTTTGGGATGGTCCTTTGTCCATTTTACTAATGGAGGATAGCTTGGATCATATTCTAGATGTAATTCAGCTTCTACTTCTACTTCAACATCTGACGGATCACCTTCGCCTTCGTCAGTAGAACTATCACTTACTTTTCCTTCTCCCCCTCGACTGGCGAAGTGAAGTCTCTGTCATCATCAGAGTTTGTATTGCTTGTTGAAGTGGGTGTCTCCCCCTTGATTGGATTTTCACTTGTGAGTTTTGGAGCAGTTGTATCTTTATCATCGATACTTTTAGATGTTGGGGATGAACTTGGATTCTCCCCCTCAACAGAAACTTCAGTTGTCTTTGGAGTAGTTGAGCTCTCCCCCTGGAACGTTGAGGCTTTACTTGGAGAGCCCTTGGATGACTTAGGACTTGGTGGTTCGCTTTCCATCCTTTTAGTGGCTTCGTCTATGACCTTCTTGAGATTATCTACTTTGTTGTCTGCTGCTGTTGCCTCCGAATGAATTGATTTTTCTGGTTCACCGAACAGCCGAATGTATTCCTCAAATAGGTTGGATATTGGAACCGAGACCTGTCCAGATTCTGGAAATATGTCTCCTGAAGCATTGTCATTCCTTTGAACCTTCTTCATATAATTGTCATCAAAAGTAACATAATAAGTTTCTTCAATTTTTATGGAACTCTTATTCAGCACCCTATATGCTTTTGATGATAGTGAGTAACCCAGAAATATGCCTTCATCAGCTTTAACATCAAACTTACTTCGGTTCTCTTTAGAGTTAAAAATAAAGCATCATGAACCAAAAATATGGAAAAATTTGACGTTCGGTTTCCTATTATTTAAGATCTCATAAGGAGTTATGGAGAATCTTTTGTTGCGTAGAGACCGATTCTGAGTATAACAAGCAGCAGCGATGGCATCAGCCCAGAAGTATAAGGGTAGAGAAGCGTAACTGAGCATGGTTCTGGATGCTTCACATAGAGAACGGTTTCGTCTTTCAACAATCCCATTCTGCTATGGTGTATAGGGGGCTGAAAAATTGCGAGTTATCCCCTTATCAGCCAGAAAGTCTTCAAAGTCCTTGTTCTTGAATTCTAGTCCATTATCACTTATGATGTTTCTAACTATCTTCCTTAACTGCACTTCCACTTGCTTAATGAACACCTTCAGCTTGGGAGTTGCATCTGATTTCTGTTTAAGAGAGAAAACCCAAGTAAAGCGGGAAAAGTCATCTACAATAACAAGAATGTACTTACTTCCACCGATGCTCTCTATAGCAGAAGGTCCACATAAATCAATGTGTAACAGTTCAAGTGCTTCCACTATCTTAGTATTGATGCGTGTTGGGTGGCTTTTTCGGCTTTGCTTACCCATTTCACATGCTGCGCATAGATGCTCCTTATCGAACTTAAGAAGAGGAAGGCCTCGAACATGATCTCCAATCACCAATTTGTTGATATCTTTGAAATTTAGGTATGATAGTCATCGATGCCATAACCAGCTTTCATCAATGTTTGCCTTTGACAGAAGACAGATAGCTGGTGTCTCTCGTATTGGATTAATATTTAAAGGGTACATCTCTCCTTTCCACGCAGATTTCAGCAGAACCTTCTTTGATTGTTTTTTAATTATCTCCGATCCCTCATCATCGAATGATACCTTTAAACCTGTGCCCACTCCTAATTGCGATACACTGATGAGATTGTGCTGCAATCTTTCCACATAAGCCACCTTTCTGATTGAGAAATATCCATTAGTTATCATGCCATATCCTTTGATTGTCCCATAGGAATTGTTTCCAAACTTCACAGACCCACCATCTTTCAGAGATCGAAACTCCATTAGCTCCTCCTTCCTTCCTGTCATGTGATGCGAGCAGCCACTGTTTATATACCATTCTTCGTCAAACTGCTCGTCACTGATTACCTATAAATTCAAGCAGATTTAGGAACCCAAAGTTTCTTGGGTCCTTGTAAGTTTTTCACAGAGAAAGGAATTACAACAGAAGCATCAACCAAATAAGTTTGTTTAATTAGAGTTGTTTGATCTTTTCTTTTAATTGTATACACCTTGATTTTTGATTTATCTTCTTTAAATTTTAGTGTATCATTTGGTGTTGCTTTTGATGGTTTAGTGTTTTTCGTTTGATTCCTAGGTTTAGTATAGGGTATCTTATTTTCCTTCTCATAATCTGATACCAGCTTTCCTTTTCCTTTGATGTCCTTCAAAGAATTTGTTTTATCTTGGGACTTGGAGGTTCCATAACTAGGATTAGAATCGAATCTGGTTTTAGGACTGAATCTGGATCGAGGACCAAAAGTGGGTCGAGGACCGAAAGTGGGCCGAGGACCGAAAGTGGGTTTAGGACCGAGACTAGACTTTCGATTATGAGATTTAGAATAATAGGAATTTGGACTAAAGTTTTCCTTCATCTTTTCCTTTCCCTTGTCCATGGATTCTTTCCTGGGAATCTCATAGTTGGGATTTTGAGAATTCCAATGCCTTTTACGTTCATTCAGATTCGTGGCATATCTTCGATTTCTCAGGCGTTTCTGTTCAGCCAGCTCCTTCTGAGATTTGTGAATATTGAAGCTTGTCTTTGCTTTCTGTTTTTGGTGGGTTGCAGGTGACTTAGTTTGAACTTTTGGTGCTTCCTCTCTCTTGAGCAAAACTTTCGGTTCTTCCCTCTTGATAGGAACATCAGGTTCAACCATTGGTTCTTTAGAAACATCTTTGGTTCCACTTGTGCTTGGAATATCGAAACTGGAGGGCTTGTTCAGAGGTTCTGGTATGTATCGACCCTTGACTCTCCATGTGGGTTTCTCCGATAGTCCCACAGTTTCGTCTGCGTTATCAATAGGGGTAGACCAGAAATAGTCTTCGCAACCTACAACATTATCTTTGTCAACCATTGTTCTTAATTCTGCCATCTGCTTTTGAGTGACTCCAGTCGTAGCATAGACCTGATTTGGCACGGTCTGGACCTTTTGATAAACCAAAGCTTTTTCCTTGAGTTTTGGTTTCTGTTCTTTTGACAGACGAGCAAACTCAACCAAATTTTCTGATATTAGAGGTTTTTCACTCTCGGTTTCATTTTTCATAAACTTAGAACAATCAACCTCATCTTCTACTGAGATTTCACTCATTTCGCTTTCCGCATCAAATTCAGACGAATTATCTAAGTTTATTTTATTATCCTTAACAATTTTAGCATTTGACAAGTCGAATGTATGTATAGTTTCAGTTTTAATCTTTAGCCTATCATTTTCATCTAAGATATCTTTTAACATACTTTTATGTTCCTTAGAATCAAGGAAAGTTTCTATCTTATCCAAATCTAGCCTATACGACATTGACGTTTCTTCAGAGGACACTTCTGATTCACATTCTGCTATAACTTCATCTTCTTTAAATTCAAGAAAGGGCAAAATCATCTTATGAATTTTCTTACCAATTTCACAATTTAAATGTAATTGAGCAATATTAGTATAAAGACGCTTAGCAATTAAACAAAACACATTTATTTGTTTTAATAACTTTAAATTGTCTCTTTGCAAATAAATACTTTCATCCCTAGCCCTAACTAACTCTGCTTCCTTCAGCTCAATCCAGATTCTCCTCTCCGCACTTTTTGAAGACACCCTGCCGAGTTGGTCAGTTAGGTTAGAATTTGCTAAGCGGGTTTGCATGAGGCTACTACTTAGGTTAGAGAATTTAGAGTTTAATTCATTTAATTCTTCTTGATAATCAGTTTTTGAAATTTTAAGAGACTCAAGAATAGAATGTACCTTTATGATCAATCGATCGCAGTCGTTGATCTTATCACTCACTGGCTTGGCCGCAAAACACTTATTTTCAGTCAGGTTCGGTTCCGAATCTGCACACTCGGTTGATGGACCAGGAGTGACGACAAAAATTTTTCCACCCGAACCTTCATTCTTTGCCACATTCGCCTTTCCATGAGTGGGTCTTCTAACCTCTTCGTCTTCAGATTCGGTTGACCATACTTCTACGCCACCGAACTCATCTTCCTCAGCGTTCTCCTGTACGATTAAGGCATTCATTGAGCTGTTGGACGCCTTTTTCTTTTTGACTTCTTCTAATTTGCGCATATAATACGCTTCGTCATCTTCACTCTCTCTTTTTTCAGCCATCTTTCTCAACATGCAATCCTTGGAAAAATGGTTTTTGCCGTGACAATAGTTGCAGTCGTATCCAGAGTCTCCTGCAAGTGTCTTCTCCTTTTTCTCTTCATCCTTTTGAGAGGAGACTTTTGGTTCATCCTTCATCTTCTCAGAACTGTAGCTCCCCTGCCAGTTTCGGTTCTTGTTGGTGGGAAATTTTCTCTTTGCGAATTGCTTTGGATTTGTGAACATCAAGGCATATTCCTCACTTGTGAGCTCGCACTCTGACATGTCTGACTCTTCTTCTTCTTTTTCAGCAGTACTTTTTCCTTTAGAAAAAAGAGCCAACGATCCCATACCAGAGACCACTTTCGCTTCCTTAGTTACAACACTTTCATGGGACTTCAGTATCCCTACTAGTTTTGCCAGCGAGTACGATTTGAACTGTTCATACGCCTTCATAGTGGAAACCACCGCCATCCATTCTGGTCTCAGCACATTCATGAATATTACTTTCTGCTCGATCAGCTTCCTTTCTATCCCATGCTTGATCATCTTACTTAAGAGATGATTGAACCGATCAAAGGTCTGTACAAGCTTCTCTTCAGGTTTCTGTTCGAAAACTCCAAATTCTGATAGTAACAGAGTTTGAATGGAGTGTTCCAGATCTTCATCAGTTGAGTAATGTTCCTTCAGCCTATCCCAGATCTCTTTGGCAGTTGTGCATGAACCTACAAGCCGAAAGGTGTTAGATTTTAGGGTGAATCTTATCATCCGCATGGCTTTTACGTTACACAAGATCTTGTCCTTCTCATCCTGTGGCATCTTTTGAACATCTGTCACCAACTAGTTGAAATCTTTTTGCGTCTTAACGATTGTGTTTGTATCCGAATGTACAAACGGTCCTAGAGTGATAGCTTCCCAGATGAGATAGCCATTGTCTTCCGATCCAACCACGTAATCTTCAAAGTGATGAGACCATACTTCGTAGTCTTGAGTATAGAGTATGGGTACTCTTGTTGTTGATCCGATGATGTTTGAGATGTTAATTGGGTTTGTATGTGAATCTTCTTGAGACATGGTGAGCTGCTCAGAATCAAACCTGTAAACTTGAGATTAGGGTTTTATCAAAAATAGAGTTATCGACGATATGAAGACGACGGCTTCTATTTATACGATAAAAGCGGAAACCCTAAAGAATTACGTATACAGAAGGAATGTGTATTGATCACACAGTCTCCTGCTCTGATACCAATTGTTAGAACAAAGTTCTATTAGGATCGTATGATTCTAAGCAAGATATAAAATAAGAACGTAACAAGAACACAAGTATTACGCTGAATGTGTCAAATGATTAATGCAAATAACACCTCAGAAGAGCTCGATAAGGAACTTCAATCTGTAGAGGGGTTTAGGGTTACAAAAATCAACGTAATGAAAACTTATTAATATACGCATACATACATGCATATATATACTATAACCCTAGAAATCAATCTAGATAACTACATAACTAATCTAGATAGAAACGGATGGACAGGCCCAATCCGGATTACAAAATACTTAGCCCAAGACGCAACACAAATATATTCTACAAACATGTTTTCAAGGGAAAAGTTTTTTAAGACAAAAAAGGGTGTGGTGCATGCAATCAGCCGAGCTCAAGTAAGTTTCCCCAGAATACCCATATATGTTGTGTATTATGACTTGGCTTATGAATATGAGAATCGTATGCTAGTTAGGGATAGGAGAGATGCCTTTACATGTTGTATGAGCAAGTAGAATAGCATGCTAAGTGTTGAGTAGTCAACAATAGGTTGGCCTGATATGTGATGCTTGTAGCCTTGGAAATATTGTATGCCATGCTAGAATGAGAATGATTATTGGTAACTGCTAAGTGTATGCTTTTAAAATTGTATACATTTAGGATCTTATAGCGTTAGAATAATTGATTTGACCTTATTTATTGTTCCTCGTCTAGTTGTGGTCCTACGGTAGGGTTTATTATTCGATAGTCTATTAGATCCTATTATGTGTATAATTTGCATGCATAAGGCAACCGACAGCGAGGATGGATGGATGTGGACAACATGGGTTGTGGTATGTGGGTTGAAGGTTCTATGATAGTTCTTTGGATTTGAGTGCTACTGCACGAATGCTGCTTGCTTTGTGCCTTGTGGAACTCTCGAGTGATGGGAGTTAGCTACTAAGTGGATATGATGATATACAAGAAATGGATGGATGGAATCATGGGGAGTTCTTCAACAGCTGATGGCAGAGTGAGGTTGGGAACCAAGGAAAGCCTAGGATATGCTCCAGTAAGTTAGTGGGGGCAGTTTGGTGAGGTTGGGAACCTAGGGGATCCTAGGAGTTACATTGGTGGGTGTTGTGTTGCTGTTTAGCGGATATTTGGTGCACCATTGGATTAGGTAACTTAGAGGATTCGAGAGGATTGTCGAGGAAAGTATGAATAGGTGTGGAAGGTAGTATGGGCCCATACTACTAAAAGCACAAGATCCATACTCGAATCGGTGAGAGTCTTGGAGAATCTAAGAAGCCTATGGGAAGTAGAATTTGTGGTTATGTTTGGATCGTGGGGATAACTACTTTTCCAGACGAGGATGAGTACACTCGAGGAAGGACCAGGGTTTGGTCCCGGCTTCGGTGGTGAGCCAGTTAGTGAGGGTCTACCAGGAATTTGAGTTTACATTGGGTTAGGGGATGGAAAGTGTTTTTCGCACTAGTCCCTATCCCTTAGGAGTTGAGGCTCGGTTCGCCATGGATCTCTTGTATTAGACGGCACAGATTGATTTTGCATTTTATTATGCTTTCCAAATTGGAGACTATGACTTGAGAGTAGTTGTAACTTGGGTAGGGAAGAGGTTGCTCCAACTATGGCAGATTAGTCATTGACGATTGAGTGGTGGGTGTGTAAGGGTGCAAGACCCTGAACGATATGATTTATGGAGCCAAGAACGAGGGATCAACTTGGAGCACATTGGGAAGAAGGGACCATATCATGTGCATATATTGGAGGGTCCCAGAAAGAGACCTAAGATTTTGGGTCAGCTTTTGAGAGGCCAGCAAGGTTGGATTCAGTACAATCTTTACGGGAAACTGAACGAGAGAGTTTTTCGTTTCAAGGGTTTTAGTAAGTGTATCTTTGGGTTTGTTTCCCTGCTTGTGATTGGATTATACATTCAAACATATTCATATGAAATTTGCATACCATAAGTTATGGGGTGGTTAGTGAAAGGCTGTTTCCCTCTTTGCTGGTTTGGAGTATTCAATGTTATCTAGGTCTATGGTCGAGATTGGTTTAGAGACGTGATGAAGAAGGTCTACATTCAGGATTGGTAACTCAGCCATAGTGCTCAAGTTGGCTTTTGGAGGCGCCAGGGGAAGTGGTCTACTACAAAGGATTTGTTATGGGCATCGGTTATTTGGACATCAAGGTATATGTGTGGCATCATTTCAAGGTGTCGGAGGTCACTAGTTTCGCTAGGATTTGGGGAGTGTTCGTCTGATATTTAGGAGTTTGGGCCAGTAATAGGTCACTCGCACGGTTAAGAAACAGGTTGTCAACAGTTGGTTATTTAAGAGTAACAGGATTGGGAATCCTTCAAATCTCATGTACTGCGAAGACTTAGTCGAATCTAAATGGAGGAGAATCATGCATGTATTCAGAATAGGGACAAGTATGAGAACGGGATGAGTTTCTCATCTTCATTGAGGAAAATGGCCGACCAAGTGGCTATTTGGTTTGAGGGTTGTATGAGTTTGGAGTTCGGTAAAACTCCCCAGCATGTGAGTCGCATCTTCTTGGGGCTTGATAGCAGAATTTGGAGAAGCGGGTTGGGGCTCAAGTCATGAATTGAGTTCAGTTCGGGTGCCCGATCGAGTGCGTGCTCGACTCTGTATGCGATTCGAATCGATATATTAGGGGTAAGGAATTGGGTTGCGGTTGTGTTAGGGAAAAAGTGTTGTAAGACTGCGGGGGAGTTGTAGCATTCTCTAATGGTCAGTGGGGGTGAAAGTGTTGTAAGACTACGGGGGAGTCGTAGCATTCATTAATGGTCAATTAGGATTAAAGTGTTCTAAGACTACGGGGGAGCCATAGCATTCACTAATGGTTAGTGGAGGTGATAGTGTTGTAAGACTACGGGGAGCCATAGCATTCACTAATGGTCAGTTAGGATGAAAGTGTTGTAAGACTATAGGGGAGCCGTAGCATTCACTAATGGTCAGTTAGTATGAAAGTGTTGTAAGACTACGAGGCAGCCATAGCATCCACTCATGGTCAGTAGGGTGAAAGTGTTGTAAAACTACGGGGGAGCCCTAACATTCACTAATGGTCAGTTAGGGTGAAAGTGTTGTAAGACTACGGAGGAGCCATATCATTCACTAGTATTCAGATAGTGTGGAAAGTGTTGTAAGACTATAGGGGATTCATAGCATTCACAAGCGGCCAGATAGTGTGGGAGATGCAGAAAGATTGCATGACAACCATGGCATTCACAGATTCATTCGGATGACTTAGGACAGTGTGGGCCAGATCGCAAGGTTGTGAATAAGTCACAACATGATTGGAATCAGGGAACAGTAGGTTGAAGGAGACTGGGTATGATGTATGACTAAATTTATCCTAGTAGCATTCACCTTTTTGCGTCAGATACAATGGCAACAGGTTGTCAGTATATCATGATCGTATGGATCAGAAGCATTAGATGCGCCATGAGTGGCGGTATAGATAGTGTGACAACCTGAAATTTATTCTGTTGCTGTAACCCATTTCCGTTAATAAAACTCGTTTTTATTAAACTTTTCCGTTAACATTTTGGATTAGGTTAATTAAATTAAGACTTTTATTATGACTTCATAAGTGTCGAAATGAATTAGAAACACGTGTAACACCCTCGAATTCATTTGAAAATTTTCTAGTTTACGACCAAGTTGGGTTACGACTATTTAATCGAGTGCGACCATAAACTCCGTATAACGTTGGGATCGGGAAGATTACCATCGGGCCGCAAACTCAAACCCTCTATAAGGGTGAGTGGTAACCATTTGAAGCTTTTTCCACCCTCATAGCTTTCTCTCGCTACTCTCTCTCTCTCTCTCTCTCTCTACAACTCGGGTTTTGATAGAAAAACACCTCATTCAAGCTCCAAAATTGTAACAAAAACACCTCATGTGTTTACAGTTGAGGAACACCCACCAAAACCGTAAATACCCATAAGTGGGTTTTGAAGCCCCAAAACCCTTCCAAATCACATCTAATGCTTAGCTATGACTTAGGGACTTGCACGAATGAGCTTAGAACACCAAAAACATTTCATAAAGGGGGTAAACATGAGTTTACGGCCCATGAGCATTTATGGACCGTAAACACCTTTTCATGGTGTTAGATTTCCCTTAAACACCTCCAAAATCTTGCTTAAATGCCTAGGACCTTGTACCCCTTCATGTGATGCACCAAATCATGCAAAATCAACCCACACATGAGTTTACGGCTGTAAACCCATGTGTTTATGGCAATAAACTCACCAAGGGTCCCTCATGAACCGTAAACCCCATTTCCAAGGTCATTTCAAGTCCCGATCACTTCCTAAGCCTTTGATTCAACCCTAGAACCTTCCCTTGTGCAATATAAGACCTTTGGGCAACCAAAAACACCCCACCCATGAATTTACGGTGGTAAACTCATGGGGAATATGGTCTTTGGGCCATAATCTCCCCTAAGGGTTTACTCTTGAAGAGTAAACTCCCTAACTAGGCCATACACTCCTTAGATGCAACCCGTATCATTCCTAACACTTGAGATAAAGTGTTTTCGTGCATTAGAGTGTATTATCTTACTTAATTAGTGGTTCATGTCTAATTAGATACAATTATGTATCACTTCATGTTACATAGGATCCTCGTTCGTGTTCAAGCCCTAAATTGACACTTAGCATCCTACCCGACACATTCTCGTCTGGTGAGTTCATACCCCTACACCTTTTTCCGTGTTTTTCATGTTTTCACGGGGAATACAAGAAAAAGTACAAGGAAATCTTGTACTCAAACTTATTATTTCGTATGAAATGTTACACGTTCAGTATGCTTTTAACACAGAAAACCGTATTACCGACTGTTTAACTTATATAGTTAGTTTTCAAACTAATTGTGAAACTCATTATAAAATGTTATATTTTATATTTCAAAAGGATTTCATGCCATTCATAAAATAGGATTTTCCATATTGTTACTTGTAAATTCGTTATTCTTAAGATTGGAGACACGTCCTCGGTAACACTCCACGAAGATACGCGAGTGGAGAACCACCCCTGTAACCAGAATCTCCTGGATGGAGAACGTGACTTGAGAGTATAGATCTATACGGGGCTGACTACCCCGCACCTTGCTACTAGCTACAGTGGGACTGGCAGGTCTACGGGTGACAAAAGTCATTAAATGATATTGGCCTTATTACGAGCCATATCTAGTTTATCGTATGGTTATAGAACTTGCAAACTTAGATAATGGAGATTTAGTTTTAGTGATAATGAATCTAGTGAACTAATACCCTTAGGAATTAGTTTACTACCTACTTATTAGTTTTATATACGTGTTAAAACTAACATACTTTTCAAGAATAACCAAGCTTTCAGGGAAACTTCACTTAACAACACAAGTATGGTAGATACTTGTACACTTCATTTCGGATCGATAACCAACCACCAACTTTTAAGGAAAATAAGGGTTTTTCCTGGGATAACTTTACTTTTCATGAACAGGCTGTTTAACAAATGAATAACCAAACTACTTTTATAAGAAAATATGGGATTTTCTTGGGAAATAACTTTTCGTAAAACCAAAAGAAACTTATTCTTTTACCAGAAACAAACCGCTTATGAACTCACCAGCTTTATGCTGATATTTTAAAACTGCTTGTATTCTTAGGTTCTCGTTAAACAGGTACCTCGTGTTCTTTTGGAGAAGAGCATATAGAAGTCTTGTCTTTACTTTTGTTCGTATCGATGTATATATATAACATGTATTACTTTGCTTTCAAACAAATGTAAATATTACTATGTAATGTAATGGTTGTGTTTACTATGCTTGCTATGTACATTGGTTGTGATACTACGCATGACGTCCTCCGCCCCGGAACATTTCCGCCGTCGGTTTCGGGGTGTGATAGATAAGTAACAGAGCCCTTGTTTATAGTGAACTAAGTATACCGAACCTTACATGGTATATAACTTAAACATTAAGGGGCCGAAGCGCTCTAAACTAAAATAATACTTTAAAAATATAAGTATTTTTACTCCAAGTATACAAGAATACCTAAACGCCAGAAATCGTAACCACGAGTAGAACAAAACATAAGTAATTCGGTGTTGTACACTGCGGTTAAACCTGGGAAGTTATGTAGTCGTGTCTAGGGTCAATATAGCCTGATAAACTATATTCGTTCGAGACACAGCCGACATGTGCTTGGGAGTGACTGTGGTGTGCAGCAGGCCTAAAACTTACCAAATATCCAAACAATGAGTCATCGTCGCAACGAAACATAAAATACTATGGGAGTATTTTCTAGAGTCAACTTTGTTATAGAAATCTTCATTCAAAGAGTTGCTACTTATTTCCTTTAGCGATAATTTCCATTGCTTTGGTAGTCTTCCTATATATTATCGCATAGTAGAACACTCTATCTACCATATCTCTTGATTCAATCCAAAGGACTTACCATCCTCTCTTTCCTGATCATTCTAGATCAATCTGCCTCCAACGAAAGGACCCAGCTCAAGGAACAACAATCCTCCACCACCACATCCTCCTTAGTTCGACCCTGTCATATTTCAGGCAGTTGTTACTGCCGCAGTGGCGGCTGCAATGTCACACTTGAACCCCGACGGGTTTGGCCGCCCAGGAAGTGGCACACATCCCCAAAATCAGGAATGTGATCAAGGAAACCGAAAGGAGTTTATTAAGGGTAAAAAGAAATTCTAGAACAAGCGTAAGGGACAAAGTTCGCAAGTGCCCTCCAAGAAGCACAAAACTATGGCAGTCCACGCTGCTACTACTCCTGTCGCCGCTCCTACAGCTCAAGCACCTACCAGTGGATATATTGGTACCCTCCCGTGGTGCAACAGGTGTAGTTACCACCATTGTATCCCTGACCCATGTCATGAAATGCTTTGCAAAAACTGTGGCAAGATAGGTCACCTTGTGGGAAACTGTAGAGCACCAGCCCAACCAACCAAACAAGCATCCAGAACAGGTGTCAGTCAAGTCTGTTATAGTTGTGGTGAGGTCGGGCATTACAAGAGAAATTGCCCCAAGCCAGAAACAACTGGAAACACCAGGAGAATGCTAACTATGGGTCAAGAGGAGGCAGTCGCCAATTCCAGCATTGTCTCAGGTAGGTTCCTTCTTGACAACTCTTATGCATGCATCGTTTTCGATTTTGGTGCTGAACGAAGTTTTGTTATCCATTTATTCAAAGATCTTCATAAACATAGTCCTCAACCATTAACCGAAACATTTACCGTCGAGATGGCTAACGGTGACAAAGAGAACGCTAACGATATATTCATAGGTTGTACCCTTACCCTAAATGATCATTCCTTTCCCATCGACCTAATGCTAGTTTCCATAAAGAGCTTTGATGTTATCATGGGCATGGATTGGTTGAGTCCTAATCAATCTGATATCCTTTGTTATGAAAAATCCATCCGTCTCAATCTTCCCTCTAGCCAGACTCTCGTGATCTACGGTGATAAACTCAGTTCAAATCTTCGCATCATTTCATGCATCAAAGCTCGAAAACTTCTGTGAAAGGAGTGTCACGCATTCCTAGGTCATGAAATCAACGAGAAACAGGAAGTTAAAGACCTCGAGAGAATCCCCGAAGTCTGTAACTTTCCTTTTGTCTTTTCCGAAGAGCTCCCGGGAATTCCCACCGAACGCCAAGTCGAGTTTCACATCGACCTAACTCCCAGAGCAAATCCTGTAGCCAAGTCTCCATATCGCTTAGCTCCAGTAGAAATTCAGGAGTTATCCAGCCAGCTTAATGAGCCACTCAGCAAAGGGTTCATCAGACCGAGCTCCTCACCCTGGGAAGCCCTGGTGTTATTTGTAAAGAAGAAAGATGGATCCTTTCGGATGTGTATACACTACCATGAGTTGAATAAGTTGACAGTAAAAAATCATTATCCTCTTCCTCGAATAGATGACCTTTTCAATCAACTTCAGGGAGCCAGTTATTTCTCGAAAATAGACCTTAGATCAGGGTATCATCAGTTATGGGTTCACGATAATGATGTTTTCAAGACAACATTCAGGACTCGATATGGTCACTATGAGTTTGTAGTGATGCCCTTTGGTCATACAACGCACCGGCAGTGTTCATGGACCTGATGAACCGGGTGTGTCGCCCCTTTCTGGAAAATTTCGTTATAGTGTTCATTGACGACATACTTGTCTATTCCAGAAGCGAAGAAGATCACAAACAACACTTGAGGTTAGTGTTGGAAACTCTTAGATCGGAAAAGTTGTACGCAAAATTCTCCAAGTGCGAATTCTGGATTCAGAAGGTAACTTTCCTTGGTCACGTGGTAAGCAAGGAGGGTATATACGTAGACCCGTCCAAAATAAAGGCGATAGAGAATTGGTTGGCACCGAAGACACCCACAGAAATCCATCAATTCTTGGGTCTCGCCGACTATGATTGTAGATTCATTCAGAATTTTTCCAGAATCGCCAAACCCCTAACCACTTTGACACAGAAAGGTGTACCCTTTTGTTGGAGACATTATCTCTACGGAACCAAGTACACGATCTTCACTGACCATAAAATTCTACAACACATTTTCGATCAGAAGGACTTTAACATGAGACAAAGGCGATGGGTAGAGCTGCTCAGTGACTACGAGTGAGAAATCCGCTACCATCCCGGCAAGACCAATGTGGTGGCAGATGCACTTAGCCGAAAGGAAAGATCAGGCAACAAGGTGAAGACATTGACAATGACCATCCATTCCCACTTATCCGCACAAATCCAAGAAGCTCAGTTGAAAGCCTTACAACCAGAGAACGTATCAAACGAAGCATTAAGGGAATGGATAAGAATCTTGAGATCACAGGTGACGGATTCTATTGTTTCATGAATAGAATCTGGACCCCAAAGTTCGGAGGTTTCAAAGATATTGTCATGAACGAAGCTCACAAGACTAGATACTCTGTGCACCCGGGTTCGGATAAGATGTACCTGGATCTCAAGAAACTATACTGGTGGCCAAACATGAAAGCCGAAATCGCTACCTTCGTGGGTAAGTGTCTGACTTGCACCAAGGTAAAGGTCGAATATCAGAAACCCGTGGGTCTGCTCCAGCAGCCCGAGATACCTGAGTGGAAATGCAAGATGATTACTATGGATTTCATCACCAAGTTACCCAAATCTCCGAGTGGGTACGATACCATTTGGGTAATTGTCGACCGATTGACAAAATCCGCTCATTTCCTACCGATTAAAGAATCGTACAAGATGGAAAGACTCGCACAAATCTATATTCAAGAGATAGTCCGACTGCATGGTGTACCTGTGTCCATTATCTCCGACCGAGATAGCAGGTTTACCTCAAGATTTTGGCAGTCCCTTCAGAAACCTCTTGGAACTAAGCTGGACATGAGCACAACTTATCATCCTCAGACCGATGGACAGAGTGAGAGAACTATCCAGACCTTGGAAGACATGTTGAGAGCATGTATCATCAATTTCGGAAAGTCGTGGGACACTCATTTACCCTTGATCGAGTTCTCGTATAACAACAACTACCACACCAGTATCAAGGCTACCCCGTTCGAAGCCCTCTACGGTCGCAAGTGCAGATCCCCTTTGTGTTGGGCCGAGGTAGGGGACACGCAGCTAGCCAAGAGTCAATTCCCTGACAGTACTCTCACTGTTCCTGAAATCATCCGTGAAACCACTGAAAAGATCATCCAGATCTGAGAATGACTAAAAGCTTCACGAGACAGACAAAAGAGCTACGCCGATAAACGATGAAAACCTTTGGAATTCCAGGTTGGAGATCGTGTCCTGTTGAAGGTCTCGCCCTGGAGAGTCATGATACACTTTGGAAAGCGCAGAAAACTGAACCAAAGGTACATAGAACCTTTCGAGATCCTCGCTAGGATCGGTCCCGTAGCCTACAAACTCCGACTACCTCAAGAACTTAGCAACATCCATCCTGTATTCCACGTCTCTAATCTCAAAAAGTGCCTATCCGACAAAACCCTTGTGATCCCTCTTAATGAGATCGAGATCAACGAAAACCTGAACTTTGTGGAAGAACCAATCAAAATCATGGATCGACAGATCAAACGTACGAAACAAAGCCGCATCCCTATAGTGAAGGTTCGCTGGAATGCCAAGCGGGGATCCGAATTCACTTGGGAGCGCGAAGACTCGATGAAGCAGAAATATCCACATCTCTTTCCAAATCCATGATTTGTATCTTAATTCTAAATTTCGGGACGAAATTCGCTCTAACGGGGGGAGGATGTGACAACCTGAAATTTATTCCGTCGCTGTAAATCATTTCCGTTAATAAAACTCGTTTTTATTAAATTTTTCCGTTAACATTTTGGATTAGGTTAATTAAATTAAGACTTATATTATGACTTCATAGGTGTCGAAATGAATTAGAAACACGTGTAACACCCTCGATTTCATTTGAAAAGTTTCTAGTTTACGACCAAGTCGGGTTACGACCATTTAATCGGGTACGACCATAAACTCCATATAATGTCGGGATCGGGTAGATTCCCACCGGGCCCGACTAAGGAAAACCCTAATTGTCCTAATAAAACCCTAATGGGCCTATAGATTTGGATTTTGGGCCTAATTGGATTTTAATGGGTTGGAAACCCTAATTAGGGTTTAGAAAACCTTAAATTTGGAATTATTGGTTTGGACTTATCGGGACCCACATTTTGGACCATTGGAGTGAAGTTATGACTCAAGCCTGATTTCATTGTATGTTTGGACTTAATGGATTAAGTTCATAATGGGTTATGTAGGAACACTTAACCCTAATCGATATTTTACGTGAAAAAACCCTAATTAGATTTGGGTTCTTATTGGGCCATTTATTAGACTAAGCTGATGTGGGTCTTTGTGGGCTAATGGGGAACACAATTATGGACTAAGGAGATTATTAGGCTTTAGTATAAGACCAATTAGAGGGCATTGGGCCTAATTTGGAAAACTGGGACATAAGTGGGCCATAGGTTGGGCCTTAGTTGAATATTGGCCTTTTGGGCCTTCAGGGTGTGAGTGTGGGCCTTGGTTTTGAACCAAGCTAGGTTAGGGGTAAAATGGTCCATTTACCCCAAGTGTAGATTATGGTTGTGTATTGGAACCCAATTATTAATTGGGTGTTGTTTTGATGATTGACAGTTCGGGAACTTGTCAACCAGTAGCTAGAGTTTTATCCGCAGGACGTCAGCAGTGCCAGATGAGTCTTCCCACCATAGCAATGGGCCTAAGGCACCAAGGCTGACCAATTAATGTTATATGGATTGATATTTGGTTATGTGTTATATCGTTAGGACATTTGTTTGGAAGTCCCTGGGAGGTTCCTGTGGTAGTATATTAAGATCATGAGGGGGTTCCTATGGCATTCAATATAAGTCCTTGGAGGGTTTCCATGGATTCCTAGTATGTTTACTTGTAACACCCTAAACCTGGTACATCTTGAAACCCTCAGGAATTTACGTTTTAGCATAATTGGTCCCTTGATTACGTTGGGCGTACCTATGAGTACGCTTAGCGTACTCTGCATGAATGATCGCGGAGGAGCCTAACGTACGCTGGGCATAAGTGAGGGTACGTCGGGTGTACACATCAGAGGGTCAGAACCCTATATCCTGGACTTGTCCCCTATTTAGACGTCTCTTAGCCTCTTGGACCAAACCCTATCTGTAACAACCATAAATTTTACGCCAAATTTAAACTTTTTCAATCATAAATAAAAACCACATAACATTGTTTACAAAATGTTTTCAAATCATTTCCCATCAGAGTGTCCCAAAAATCATAACATAAGGATGAGTAGCGATACGGTCACGCCTTCGCCTTTCCACGATCTCCTGAAGTACCTAAAACAATAAACTGAAAACTGTAAGCCCGAGGGCTTAGTGAGCTACCCACAAAATACCAATACCACACTGACAATACCACAATAGTAATAATCAATTCAATCAACATGCATACTCGGCCATCGGCCTGACTGGACCGCCCTACCGGGCCTACAGTCTGTCTGAATCTATCCCGAGCCTTTAGCATGACTGGTTCGCCATGTGGGCCTACAGTCTCCCCGGACCGCTCATAGGGTATACTGGCCTTCAACACAAAGCAAGACCGCCTCAACCCAACCACAAGCAAATAAACATGTGCGCATCCTATCATATACTAGCATATACAAACGTCAAACATATTTATCTCACTGATCATCAATCATAGAAATCTCATGTAACTAGAGTACCGACCTAGCAGGTCACTAACATACTAATCCCTATGGATCATAAGAGCATAACATACTGTCTACCCCGATTCCGATCTAACAGATCATAAACACATGTAGCATACCATAACAATAACAACTAAAGGGCTGGCCTTGGTGCCGTAGACCCTACCGATATAGTGAGGATAACTCACCTTGCAGATGTCGACTCGAAAGGCAAACTCCAACGCTCGGTTCACTTGACATAGGCCCCACCACCTATCGTCATAGCACAACATACTCATAAGTCCTTAACCTTATAAGGTGCTCCATAACCCACTAGTCAACCCCTGGTCAAAGTCAAAGTCCTCAGTCAAGGTCAACAGTCCATGTTGACCTTAACTCGTCGAGTACCCTTGGATACTCACCGAGTTCTCTGAAGTACATTCCAACTCGCCGAGTCATCGGACTGACTCGTCGAGTTCCTTCGATCAAACTTTAAGGCCACCCGTCGACTTCCCTCCTTGCAACTCGACGGATACACACTCATACATATCCAAGAGAAAACTCATCCGACTCGCTGAGTTGTTCTTCAACTCGTCGAGTCTTATGGCGATATTCATCGGACTTTCCGAGTTGTTCATCCAACTCGTCGAGTTCACGACCATCTTCATGTGACTTGCCGAGTCAACTTTGCGACTCTTCGAGTCCATTCAGTGCTCTTTGCATACATACTTGTTTTGAGCCATGCAGCGGCTCCAAATCCCAGATCCAAGCTTCTAGGGCATGCTTATCACGTAAAGTTGCAAACTTTACGTGCATGCATGGCCTTAAAGGCTCCAATTGTCTATTCTAAGGTCTTAATGGAACTTCATGCTCAAGAGGGACCTTAATCACAACCAAGACTGTGACTTTATACTTTTAGAATCCAAGGAGGGTCTAGATCTGAAGTTACAACTTCAGATCTTGCCCATAGCTCATCATACCAACTTGAAAATCCATAAAAGCCTTATAAACTCAACAAAAGGGAAAAGGGGAGTAGAAATGGCACTTTGATACCTCCAAAGGATGCTAGCTAAGGTAAATCCGGCCTCCCACTCCTTCCTTGCTTCAATTTCCTTTGCACTCTTAGCTTTCTTCCTCCAAGATCCTTTTTTCCAAGCTTCAATACCATACCAAGGCACACACACACACGAATTAGGGTTTTACGGGGCTCTCAATGACTGTAAAGAGGCCAAAGGAGGCTAAGGCTCCTTTAAATAGAGATGCAAACCCCAGGATTTAGGGTTTCCACTGCCAGCTCCTACTCGCAGAGTCCCAATATGGACTCGTCGAGTAGGTCACTTAAAACGCGATCCCACCCTGCTGCTACTCGACGAGTAGGTTAACCAACTTCTCGAGTAGAGACGAACCCAAAAAAAATCTTATTTAAGCAATACCTGAGAATCAGGGCGTTACACTATCAGTTTCTTTAGCCCCATTTCGTCTTCCTACATCCGAGTTAGTGTGTGAGTGAAAGTTGGAGCCTAAGAAGAAGGTTTTGATGGCCATTTTGGAGGTCTTTCAAGAAGGAGAGTTGTTAAGCAAGCTTGGATCAGTTTAGTGCTTCAAGAATTTGCATTGGGGTCATCTTGCAAGGTTTCTAGAGGTAAAAAGCTTGCACCTTTGCATTTAAATCTTTAGATCTAGCTAGGGTTTTTTATTTTTGTCCCTTTTTTGGATTTTGGACCTCTTTTGGCGAGTTAAGCAACTCTATGAGAGGAGAATGGCAGATCTGAGGTCCCTTGGTCATTTTGAAGCATAAAAATGGAGCCTTGGTGGAAGTATTGGTCTCATACATAAGTTAAAGACCTTGGAAAGGTCTTAATAAAGCTTTTGGGTGTGTGTGAGGCATGCAAAGGCATAAAGTTGGCAACTTTATGCCTTAGGACGTATTAAACAACTTAGATTTGGCTTTTGGACGTAAAGGAATCGGGTATTAAACACATAATGGAGAAAGTGCTTGATCTGGAAGAACGTTGGGCGTACTGAATATACTTTGCACGTAGTCCTTAAGACCCTAGTACGATATGCTTACCAAAATAGTACGTCGAGCGTACGTGCTATAGATTGGGTCGGATCTGTTTTGGGCCTTTGAGCTTTTGGGCTTCATTTTGGTTATTGGATTGGTTGCATTCTGTGAATTATGAGCTATTTCATCTGTTATGGGCAATGGATACTTTGGTTAGGCATTATTGAGCCAAGAGGCCCATTAATAATTTTGGACTTGGATTTTGGGCCCAATAACAAGGGAAGGATAATTGGGCTTCATGGATGGGTTTGGAGTTTGGGTTTTCCTTTGTATAATCTAAGGTCCTAACATTGATTAATATTATTATTCAACATGAGAGATTCGGAATTTTAGGAGAGCAGCTGGTGTATTCAGCAGACAGAGGTGAGTCTTTTTCACCATACCCATGGGTCTAAGGCACCAAGGCTGGCCTGATATGTATTTATGGTATAAGTGTTAGCCATCATGTGATTTTTATATGATATGTGATTATGTGTTTTGCATGAAGACCTGGGGGGAGCTCGTGGCATTAGATGTAACACCATGTGGGGTAGCCCATGGTCGTCCTAGGTAAAGACCATGTGGAGTAGCACATGGTATTGGATGTAAGACCATGTGGGGTAGCCTATGACAATCCTAGGTAAAGACCATCTGGAGTAGCCCATGGCATTGGATGTAAGACCATGTGGGGTAGCCCATGACAATCCCAGGTAAAGACCATGTGGGGTAGCCCATGTCATTCTTGCAGGTTTTATGTATTCATGGCTTATGTGATTTATGTGTAGCTTTAATTAGCTATCATGATATATGTATGTGTAGTGTGTGGTATGCTTTGGGGAACTCATTGAGCATTTCACTTATAGGTTGTTGATTTGTTTCAGGTACATTTGAGCCCAAGGGCAAGGGCAAGGCATGATAGCGCGGCACGCACTCTATCTCTCTCTCTCTCTCTCTCTTTCACTGTTAGCGTTTGGGGACACTCTGATGATTTGAATAAGTTGTAATGAATCGTTGATTTGAAAACAATATGTTGGGATTTCATGGTTTATGCAATTGTGTTTTATTAATTAAAAGTGAAAATTTTCTTTAGAATTTGGGTTGTTACATTACTTGTTTAGCTCGTGTGATATTTCCATGATTAGTATAGACCGTGTGGAGGTTCCCGTGACAATTATCCAAGACCACATGGGGGTTTCCCGTGGCACTTAGTGTAATACCTTGGAAGGTTTCCAAGTCTTCCTTATATGTTTATATGCATGGTTTGTGTAGTTGATATGATTTATGTGACTATGTGTATAAGACCATGGAGGGTTTCCATGGCTCCCTTTATGATTGTTATGGCCTATAGGATTGATAAGGTTTATGCGGTTATGTGGATTATGTGGGATATGCTCTGGGAAACTCACTACGCTTTGTGCTTACAGTTTTGCTTATGGTTTCAGGTATCTTTGTTTTGGAATGGAAGGGCTCAACTTGATCGCAGTGCACACACCCGTGTTTCCGCAATATATGAGTTTGGTACAAACTCTGATAAATGTTTTACTTAATGATGATTTGAAATGTTTGAAAGAAATGGTATCAATGTTTTAGCTATATTAAAAATGAAAACTTTACCCTTGATTTTTGGGTCGTTACAGAGCTAAAGTCTTCAAAGGTTGTAAACTATTTCCTTTCTATGGTTGTTTTAATCATCCTAAGCTTTGCAAAATGATCATTGTTGGGTAAAATGGTTGTAGTTAATTCAAATCTAAAATTGCTTCTATTGCTAATCATGTCATTTTTGACACTATATGTAGACTTTTTTTTTTTTTTTAATAAAACCCAACAACTGATATTTGAGTTATTTTTGCAAGCTTGGTTAGATTATTTGATAAGATGTTATAATCTTTGTTTTTGAAAAACATTGATGTTTTTTGTAAGAAATCTATAAATATTTTCTGTGACAACTTTATAATTGTTATTTTTTTAGTGACAAAATTTTACATGTATTTTTTGTCACCAAAAGTTGTCTTAGAAAAAAAAAATGTTGTTTTATATAATTTTCAATGTGTGTGTGTGTATATATATATATATATATATATATATATATATATATATATATATATATATATATAACTAGCTATGAACCTCTTGTGAATATGTTTGTGTTGAAGATGAAAAGTTTATAAATTTAATTTTATTAAAGTTTTTCAAACTTTATAAATTTATTTTTATAAACTTACTATAAGGTGTTGAAGCAAGTGGGAGCATGAAAACATTTACAAGATTTTTGGTCCCTTAATTCCCATTTAGGAATAGACTTGATATTTTTGTAATATGACTCATAAAAATGTTACTAGATGATTGGTTTACGCAAATACGTTTTGCATGCTTGTGTTGTATAAATTTATGTTGATATTGTGTTATTGTTGTTAAATTAGATTTCACATGTATAAAATATTTTGAGCATACATAACATTATAAAGAGTTTGGTTTTAATGAAATCTAATTTTTAACATAATATGCTAAATATAGTTTTAAAAATAAAACAAGCTTTATCGATTAAAACTAGCTAAGGGTAGCAAATAGTAAATTTTGGGATTAAAATTTTATAAGTTTAAAATTTATAAACTTATCAAACTTCAAATCTTATTTTATAAAAGAATGTTTTATTAAAAGCTTTATAAATTATCTTAAGCATTCAAACGGTGAAACTAAATACTAGTTATTAAATTTAAAATTTGATCGCGTAAAATATATAAAATTTGAATTTTATAAAAGAACACTATTAAAATGTGATTTTAAATAAAAATGTTAAATTTGATTTTAAATAAAAAGTATACTATGGTTTATTGGATCCATGCAATAATCATGATATAGTATGTGCTTTAAACTAGATTTACAAAAAGATCAAATACCCTTCTAAACATCAAATATATGTGATCCTATTTAAATAGCACTCACACGTCTCTTATATACGCTAGTGGGATGACGGTCACCTAACCACTTTGTGTTATCTTTTGATGATCAGGGTGTATTCGTGATTTCTATAACTTAGTTATAGGCCGATTACACAAATTATTCAAACTAGATGATTTGATTGAAAATCTGTTGTCATAAAGGTCACCTAAACAATAGAGATACGAGACATATATGGGATCAAACATTTCTATTAAAAAATGTTATTAGCGATCCCATAAAACTAGGAAGTTTATACTAGTATATAATTGATAATCGATCTCTACCTAGTTGGATTAAGATGAATGAGATAAAGGTCAACTAACCATTTTATTTGTTTTGCAACTTAGATGCTATATTTTGATAATTAATATTTTTAGAAACTAAAAGACTATTAATTATTGAAGATTAAAATATTGAAAATGCTAAACGAATTTTGTTAAAATTTTGTAGTTGAAAACCAAAATCCAATATCATTACCATATATCATCTTTTCAATTTCTAGGGTAATAACATTCATAAAGGCCCTATTTCTGAACAACTTGTTTTGAGTAGAAAACCTGAACATGATACCCGGTGCCAACATTGTGATGCCGAAGAAGTTTCTAACATCATAACTAGAAACACTTATTCCTGACTTCCAGGAAGTCGTGGATAATTTAGATGTATATCAAATGTTCTAACATGTTAATCAGATATTTGAACAATACAATTATATTTGTTTTGAGAGTAAATTACACGAATCATCCCTCATACAAGGGTCAAAATTCACGTTCAGTTCATATTTTTAAAAATTACCTCAGATCGTCCCTAAATAATCATTTTTTTTCACTCTAGCTGTCCTTACTGACATAAAATGACTATTTTGCCATCAATAATTCTTTTTCAATTTTATTTTATTTTATTCTTCAATTTTTTAAATTAAAAAAATAAGAAAAAAAGAAAAAAAAAAGTATTTATCACACCCCAAAACCAGAATGGTGGAAACGTTCGGGGTGGAGAACGTCATGTATAGTATCACAACACAGAATAATAGTAAACAAGCAAATAACATCATCCATTGCATTAATAATATACTTTAATACAAGTGTATTCTATATAGTTTATAAGACACCAAAAATGTAAATCAAAATATAAGATGAGTCTTGAATGTGCTCCATCTTCTCAAAAGTTGGCATCGGTACCTGTCTACTGATGACTTAAGAATACAAGTTATTTTGAAAGAGTTTATCAGCTTCAAAGCTGGTGAGTTCATAAGCATTTTAGTGTCATTGTTTGAATCAAAATGTTTGTAACGGTGTTTGAAGTATGAGTTTGTAAATGTTTGTAACTCCTATAAAATCTTATATTTTCTACTAAAAGTAGCCTTCTACCAATGCCCGACTGTTTTGTATGTTTGTTTCTTGTAAAAGTGTGTAATTTTCCCAAGTGTAACTATCATTTAACAAAATATAGTTTATACATTATCGTTTATTTGAAATGATCACAAAGTGAATGCAAAAGGGAAAATAATGTAGTACTGTAGTGTTGTATTATAGTAACTACTGCTGTAGTAACTACCTTAAACCGGATTGATATCAAGGTATTATGTGATTTGATTGTACCATACTATCGACTATAAACATGACGATAAAAGACGTCGGAAGTAATGACATTTGGCACCTGAAGACCTGCAGGTGCCACTGTAGCTAGCAGCAAAGGTGTAGGATAGTCAATCCAGTATAGATCTATACGCAAATTCACGCTCTCCCTCCACGAGACTCTGGCTACAAATCGGGCCATGGCAGTGACGACATGCCCCGAAACAGTGGTTCACATTTATGTTATAGTATACTTGTATATGTATTGTATGTACTAGAAGTATTGAATGTATTGTTTCTCGTTATAGTATTCTTTATCTGTTTCTTTTTATAGTATGTTTGTATAATATCTCATAATAGTATTGTTATATAGGTTCTCATAATAGTAAGTTCTCTTAGTTTTAACCACTTAGGTTGTGGTGACTTGGTAAGGCATGTGGAAGATATGGTGGATAACCTATTGACCCATGTTCAAATCCTAGCACCACTCAGCCATTATAGCCATGGAGGTTCGCCTGCAGTGACTCCAGGGCATGAGGCAAAGCTTTATGTTTGCAGCGGGGGATTAGTTGGTGCGCGAAAGCTGGCCTGGAAACCCTCGTTAGGGAAGTTCCCCTTCCAAAAAAAAGTTCTCTTAGTTTCTCATCATAGTATAGTTGTATAGTTTCTCATAATAGTAAGTGTTGAATCATGAATGAACTGACTCTTTGTATGCTTCATTGAACTAGAAGAGATGAGTAGTATATCCCTAAACTATACCTATTATAGTTTACTAGTAGAATTGTTTGTATGACTGAATGTATTGAACTGAGATAAAAGCCTTTATATCTATACATATATACATAATATATAACTAAGGATTCAATGACACTCGGACAAAAAACAAGGTACTCTAAGTCCACAACCAAACAAGGAACATGAAATAAAGTGAGTTGTCAGTCCTAAATCCTTCAATCCTTACTTATATAACTATATATGTATTAGACATGGTTTTGTCAATGTATAAGTTTGAAAACTATAAAAGAAAGGTTTGATGTATAAAAGCGAATTTAGTAAAGACTTTAACATGTAAAAGAGTTTGATAAGCAGTTTGAAGTAGTTTGTTTGATAAAACAGTTAAAAGTATAGTAATTCCATTATTTGATAGTTATTAATCACATGTGATTGATATAATAAGTATGATATTCAACTTGTATTCCCCCCCCCCTAAAAGCATTTAAAATCATTTAAAAGGTTGATTAAGGGGTATGAACTCAACTGTAGTGAGTAGATTGGATGAATGTACTGGATAAGGTGCTAGGTGTCAAGTGAAGATTTGAACACACACACTGATCTTATTTAACATATAAAGACACATACATGTATCTAACTAGTGATTATAACACTAATTAAGCAAGTATAAGCACCCTAGAACATGGACAACACTTTGATTCAAGTGTTATAAGTACTAAAGGGTTGCATATAAGGGTTGTAGAGGTATGCATTGGAGTTTACGGTCCAAGAGTAAACTCTCCATGAGTTTACGGCCTAGGGTTTGCGGCCTTTATGGGTTTACGGCCGTAAAACCATGGTGACTTGTACCAATTTGATGTTTAAGGTCCTTAGTTCAAGGGAGAGGTGTTTTAGACCAAGTTCTAAGCCTTAGGAAGGAGTTTAGGGAAAGTTTGCACCCTTTATTAGAGTTTACGGCCAAGGGATATTGCCTTAGCCATAAACTCCCTTGGTTGTTTGAATCTTGGTATTTTCAAGCCCCTAATTCGATATCCTAACTAATAAACATGTAAAGGATGTAAAGACTAACAATTTGAAGGCTAAAGATGGGAGTTTTCGGCCCAAAACACTTTTGTGTTCTTGGTGTCCTTGAGGATCTTGAAGATCTAGAACAAAAGATGGAGTTTATGGGTGGATTCAAAGATAAATCAACACGTCGGTGAGAATATGCTCTACAATTCTCGTTTAGATTTTGTCGGCTAATTTTGACTTTATTTTTAATTATTTATTTTTAATAGGCCGGGACACGAAAAGTCCGTTAAAAATCCACAACTTCTTCATCCGATGTCCGCTTTCGTCAGACTTTTTACCGTTCTGCTACTATTTACGAGATCTTCGATTCTCGTTTAGATTGTTTCGGCCAAAAATCTCTCGATTTCTATTTCAAGTTTTTAGCTATCTACTGCTATCCCGAAGCTTACAAAAATCATAACTTCCTCATACGAATTCGGATTTTGACGTTCTTTTTATACACGTTCACGGTTTAGTATAATCTACGACTTTCGTTTAGATACCTAAGGCTAAAAAGTATTTTATTGCAATTTCACTTTTTGCGTTTCTCAGTGTTTTACTGGTTTCGACACTAATTTTCGATTGGTCATAACTTCTTCGTTATAACTCGGATTTTAGTGTTACTTATATTTCTGAAAACCTTGACATGATAACTATCATTTTAGGCAACCCAATAGAGACTTTTGAACATATTATTTTTGATGCTAATTTCATTATATCAAAAGATATTACATTACATTGACTCGAAATATCGGGTTGTCACACATACCAATAGTGAAGGTTCCCTGGAACGTCAAGCGGGGACCCGAATTCACTTAGGTGTGAGAAGATCAGATGAAAAAAAAGTACTCGCATCTTTTCCCTAGTCCATGATGTATTAACTATAGAAAGAATTCCAGGACGAAATTTCCTTTAACAGGGGGATAATGTAACAACCCGTTATTTTCAGACCAAATCCTTTTTAAATAAAATTTCGAGTTTTATTAATTTCGTTAACTTCATAAGGGTTAGAATGTTATTGAAATTATATAAATGATGTTTATTTTATATATACAAGCATTTTTTTTAAAGGAATAAAATGCATTCAAAAATCAAAACTTTTCCTTTGGAACCGAGAATCTTGCACCAACCCCCCCCCCCCCCCCCTCCCCCCTCCCCACTGAAAACAGATTTCGGCCAAGAACCCTCTCGGTATATATATTTTCACCTAAAAATTTGAGTCATTTCTCATTTTTCCAACCGAAAATACATTCATTTTTCTCTTAAGTATCATCCAAGAACCTTCAAATCTTCAAGAAAAATCTTTCAAATCTTCATAATTTTCACCAAGAACACGAAAAACACCAAGAACAATCTTCAAATCTTCAAGCTGACCGAAAACTGCTTGGATCGAGAACTCACTCAGATCTAGAACACTTTTAGACCGTGAACTTGGTTCTTGGTTGAGGTGTTAAGACCGAAATCAAGGGATTTTGGTGAAGGCTAGACCGAAATCACCTATCAACACTCCAAAACAATTCTCAGTAATTGTTGTAAACAATCCTTACATAAATTAAGTGTTGTTTAACACTTTAATTAATTATTTCGCTAATTTAAATACGATTACATGTTTAAATAATAATAGGATACCGTTATTCCCACATACGCTAGCCCGATGATCGTCTCTGCAGTTTCTATTCCTGAACACGAACATGCACTAAAGGTGAGTTCATACCCCTACGTTTTCACTATTTTTCAATGTTTTTAGGGGTAGGGGGAATACAAATAAAACACAAGGACTCTTGTGTCAATATTCAAACGATTTCCAACCTTTTGCAATTGATTCAAACCATTTTATTGCTGCATTTTATAAAAATATATTTATATATATTTTAATCCTTTTGTAACATGTCGAGCAAAAGGGTATTTTCACGAATTTCATACTACCACTTTATACACATTGTTAAATTGCAAAGGTTTTCAGTTAATTACAGAACATACATTTAAACTATAATTGGTATAGTTTGTGGATCACTACATTATTTTGCTAAGTTGAATAAACGAAACGAGGACATACGTTTAAACTATAATAGGTATAATTTGGGAAACATTACAATATTTTACAAGATCAAGAATATTAAACAGAAACAAGTATATAAACTATAAAAAGTTTAGTTTATGGAATACTAAGTTATCACACTATTTCAAGGATACACTACTAAATAATTATTTAAGTATAATTATTGTTCCATTACAAAGTACAACACTACAAGGAGATACATACAGTTTCAAGAACAAGAGATCATTATAACACTACACGTAAACTAGTTAATACAGGGTTGTGAGTCACTACTTCATTGTACCTATCAGGGTATTGATTCAAGTCCTATAAATTATAACTAGAGTCTCCTGGAGGGAGAGCGTGAGTTTGTGTATAGATCTATACGGGACTAACAATGCCGCACCTAAACTGTTAGCTACATTTAGGCTAGCAGGCTTGGGGTGACAAATGTCATAACATTGTGACGCCTGAAGAACGTTATAGAGGCCACTAGTCAGATTAGCATGGTTATAAAAAAACTCACAACAGTATCAACTTAAACATTGTTTACGGGATTTACACTACTTCAACGATTTTGTTTAAAATAATGAAACTACAATACACTACTATACATTACAACTGGTGGTATCTAGGCATTCATACAAAGGTTTTCATACAAACACTATTACTATACATTACAACTGGTGGTATCCAGACATTTATACAATGGTTTTCATACAAACACTACTACGATACACTACTTTCCTAGTATAGAGTACATTAGTACGACGTATAGTTTTGGAAAAACATACATGATATGATTTTATTCATTTATAAGACTACATATACTATTACATAGTACAGTAACAAACATACATTTTGGCTTAAGGCCCAAGACTACATTTCATTTACTAAACAAAAATATTGGATTTTCTGGAGGAACAAACTAACGCTTTTCGAGGAATAATAACAAGTTTTCCATCATAAAAATATACTTATGAACTCATCAACTTAAATGTTGATACACTTTCAAAATCACTTGTATTTCCACTTCCTTCTCCCTTTTCAATTAGTTTTCTTCTTTCCCCATTGAAGTTAATGTATTTTATCGTGGATTTTAATGACAATGACAATGATAAGCTAAACTATTGACACCCCTAGCCCAAACTTGATGAATGACATAGAAGTTATTGCTGCTTCTAAACTATTGACACCCCTAGCCCAAACTTGATGAATGACAATGATAAGCTAAACTATTGGGCTAGGGGTGTCAAGTTTTCCCATTGAAGTTAATGTATTTAATGACAATGACAATGATAAGCTAAACTATTATTTTGATTTGCTTTTCAAAAAAGTAAAGTAAACAAGAAAAAAGCATATGTATGAAGGAGCAGAACCCATCAATGGTTTGTGTTTACTCGAGTTTTTGAAATATTTTTATCCATGATTATTAAAGGTGGTGAGATTGGTTGAAATTTTGAATCTTATATTATGATTAAATTTGATGAATGACATAGATAAAAGCATATGTGGAGTTTTGATAGGTTCTGCTATGAATATCATGAAGGTAATTTTTGCTATTATCCCTTACATATGAAATAGAAATGAAAAGATTGTTTTGTTATATATTTACTATTTAGGTATTCAATGATGGCATATTGAAGCTTTGAGGGTGTTATATAGGAAGATGGATCATTTTTGTGTATCTTTTGCCACCACTAATATGGGATCTACAATGTTGGCCATGGATTTGGTAAAAGAAACAAATTTTATTTACCATCTTAATTAATTTAATAGTTATATGTGACTTATTACATGGATATTTCAGGTATGGATTGGCCCAAACTAGGGGTGGCAAATCGGGCCATCGTATTGTGTTTTTGTCTGACACGACATAACAAAGTTTTTTGTAACACGAACACGACACGATAAAAAGTCATGTTTTTTTTCAACTAACACGAAAACGAACGGATTAAAAAACAACAAACATGACACGATACGATAAATATAGCATAATATAACAATTAATTTATTTAGTTAATACATACTCATATGTAACACGACAAACACGAAAAACACGACTGACAAATGTTAAATCGTGTCAATTTCATGTCGAATTTTTGACACGAACACGACACGACATGAATTCGAACTTCAGTTTCATTCTAATTTCGTTTCGTTACGTGGATTTTATCGTGTTGTGTCATCAATTGACACCCCTAGCCCAAACTACTCTATCTTTAAAGCTTGTGCCATAAGCAACTTTCGTATCTTGAATGTTGCAAATCACATCATTAGTGGTGAAGCTGTGAGGGATTTTTTTTTTTTTTTTTTTTAAAGATGATCTCTTTGAGAAAGATTTTAATATAATCATGTGCTCTACTCAGTTTTGGTGTTACTTGTGTTCATTTGAAAAGAAACAGTTGTCTCAAGCAAAAGTCAAAAAGTCAAATGGTCATAGTTGTCATGTCATATGACATGGGAAGTGATGGAAAATTAAGCATGGTTGGATTGTGTGTCCCATCTTGCAATACCATTACTGCTTTTAACATTTTTTTTTTTTTGATAGATTTCACTCTTCCTAAGATTCACATATATGTATTTGGATAGATTTGCTAAGGTTGACGGTTTTACCCTTGATGTGGGCAATGTACTCATTTTTTTTTTGTTGGTGTTGCTCCCATCTTTGATTTGCAGATTTGCACGTTTCGTAGTTTTTAATGTATGTGTGGGATTTCTTTTCAAGGTGCTATGAGGTTTATTGTTTTTTAAAATGCTTTGGATTTGTGCCGGATTTTACAAGAATAACCTTAAGTAATATCCCTAATAAGTCCATTTAAGTTAAAAAAAATAAACAACATTAAACATAGTTTACAACTTTTAAGCTACAACCTTTTATTTTGAAATTGAAAAAAGAAAACTTTTTAAAATTACTTGCCTTTTGCTGACCCTCTTTTTTCTATCATTTTTTTTTTTTTAAAACTCTCTTTACCCATGATTGATCTTTTAGCACGTGAACAAAAGATGATGCTTATTATTTACTTTTACCTTCAGCAATATAATAAAGAGCCAAATTTAACCCCAACATCTATTAAAACATCTATTAAGTGGCATCAAAAGATGGGAAAATAGAATGATAGATTTTTTTAGTATTTAGAAGATGGGAAAATCTTCACTAGAAATGTCAAAAGTTTTAATTATTTTTTTATTGTTCTTTTTGTAGATATGGACTCATGCCATTGTGTAAGCACTTTAAGTTATATGTATTTAATGGTATCTTCTTATTAATTTTGTAGTATTTCAAATCTTTTTTATTTGGAGTTTTTAATTTGGAATGTTGGCTTTTGGTATATGAACAAGTTATGATTTTGGAAAAACGCAAAGGAATTATATGTTTAAAACCAAGTCAAAATGTGGATTTTTTTTTTATGAAAAACTAATATTATTTAATTATATTGGTATATGTTCTCAACAATAGATCTATATAAGTAGATAACAGTATATGCTTAATAAGTTAGAAAAATATTATTTTATCTTATTCTCATTTGTACAAAATTTTTAATAAGTTAGAGAAATATTATTTTATCTTATTCTCATTTGTACAAATTTTTTTGATGACGTACATCATTAGTAAATTGTAGAATTTTATGTTACCTACATTTTTTTTGGGATAACTTAAACTAGATTAAATACTAAAGAATAAATGAAAAGTTATAAGGGTTAAAATTTTGATAAATATTTCTTTTAAATTAACTAATCATTCATGGCTATATGTCTTGCGATTTCAGATGAAATACAAAGTTAAATATTGTTTTCAAGTCAATAATTGTAAATTCATTAAATATATTTATTTGTTCTTATATATTTAAAATTGAAAAATATACCCTGTAGTAATATGTTCAAAATACAAAGCAATTTACATTGACGTAATTTGACTGAATAAATAAAACAATAATCAATTTAATAATATTTGAAAATATTTATCTAATGTAATTTGATTAAAACAATATTATTACACAACAAAATAGGGCTTTTGAATAAAAGATGGATACTTTATCATTGATATTTGGATTATTTGCAGTAAAAGTGGGATTTTTTACAACAAATTTGGGATTATTTGACATCCAAAATGGGGTTTTCTCATAAGACATACTCATTTAAATACTAAATTAGTAAATTGCAGGTTTTTTTTACATCAAAACTGGGTTTTTGAAAATCTAACTAATTATAACATTCTAATTCAGTTTTGCTTTAACTAACCTACAGTGTGAAGTGTATGCTTAAAAATATCAGAAAATGAATTTTCATGAAGCCATTTTTTTCAACTTTATCAAATACAATACAAAAGAATTTAACCCTCTACATTACAACACAATACTATATTCCCCCTATTAATATCATATAAAACAAAAATATTTGGTTTTGTTTTGTCACGTAGTAATGCACAACTTTTACTGCATTAAGTACAAATCACCAGATTCTATATTTTACTCGGTTTTACCTTTTCTCATTTTGCTGTGGGATGGGGATCCAGAAGGTTCTCTTGTGATGCATTCATATTGATCCGTATTCTACATTTGGGTTCACTCATTAATGATTTTAAATAATATATATATATTTTTTTAAACTCTAAAAACAAAACATTATCTAATTCTAACCTGTTGTGGATGTTTACATATTCATCCGTTTCATCCAATATCTCCTCCTGATTTAAATGTATATATATATTAATATTAGTATATTTAGTAGAATGAAATTATTTACAGAAATACCTGAAGAAGCTCTTCAATGACATCTTCCATTGTAATCACTCCAACCACAATTTGATTTGATGGATATTTTGGAATCGGATTCGAATCCAAATCCAGTATACAAAAAGAGCAACCTCTATGCCTCTTCTTGAAAGCAGGAGTTGAAGGTGGACTTCTCTTTACCATATTCTCATCTCCATCACTTTCCACGTCATCTAAACTTGCTTTGTTGGCACTTTCTGAAATGGGACCCACAGTAAAAAATTAGTTGATCATGAAAAGATTCAAGATTGTAAATTGGATAAATAGTGTTAAATAAATATCTCACTCACTCTCTGTTTCCTTGGATTTTTTGAGGTCTTTGTATACAACAGCAATATGACTGTGCCCTTTTTGGAATTCGTTTAATATATCATAAAGAGGCATGTTGTCTGTAACCCTGAAATATATATATATATATATATATATATATATATATATATATATATATATATATATATATATATATATATATATATATATATATATATATATATATATATATATTTTAATATAAGATTATGGTTTGTATGAAAGAATAAATGAAGTTTAGGATTTTATGTATTTTGTGTTTCATACCTTGGGACTTTTCTTAATAACATTTTTCTGATGGGAACGGCGTCGTCTGGATCAACTGCTAAAAGATTCTTAACCTGGATGGATAAAATGTTAATATTATAGTAATTAATTATTTATTTATGATTTTAGGAAATATTACCAGGATAATTCCAATAATGTTTGTTCTGTCTCCGGAATAAACAGGAACTCTACTGTGACCCATTGTCATAATTGCATTTAATGTATCCCTGTAAAAAAAAAAAAAAAAAGAGTTGATTTACATAGAAACATTATAGGCTTAATTTTTATAAAAGACCTTATATTTTGTGTTTTTTCTGGATTAAGCCTCGACTTTATTTTTTTTTCATGAAAAGGACCTTGCGTTTTTTCCGATCTAGTCATTTTTCTTGAAAAAAGTTGTAAAATGTGAGTTTTTTCAGGAAAAAGATATGTTTTTTTTTTGGATTAAACCTCAAATTTATTTTTTGCCTGAAAAAGACCTGTTTTTTCATTTTTTTTTTCCGAAAAAGCCCCCAACTTTTTTCTGAAAAACAACCCTCACACTTCTAAATGCTTCCAAATAAACCCTCAACTTTTTTAGTTTTTCTAAAAAAAACCGTTACATTTTACCCTTTTTTTTGGCAAAAAATGACTAAAAGGGCCAGATCGGGAAAAATGAAAAAAATACAGGTCTTTTTTAGGCAAAAAATAAATTTGAGGTTTAATCCGGAAAAAACACAAAATATAAGATCTTTTTTGAGATTAACCAGAGGAAAACTAAGAAAGTTGAGAATTTATTTGGAAACATATAGAAGGTTGAGGGTTTTTTCGGAAAAAATGAAAAAAAATATAAGGTCTTTTTTATGAAAAAGATAAAAATGAGGTTTAATCCAGAAAAAACACAAAATATATAAGGTTTTTTATGAGATTAATCCAATATGTGTTTATAATGGTGTTATATATATATAATAATATAGATAATAAATATATGGAAATAAAGTAATAAAATAAACCTACAAAGTAAGAGTTCCATCAAGATCAAGGGAAAATGCTTTGGATATAGGAGTCATGGCATCTTTTGCAGTTTTTTCAGTCAACTCAAGTGCTCCAGCAATTATGGTAGTTTCATCATGTGTCAAATCTCCTCCTTTTCCAGCCTATTTTAGCATTATGATTTAATGTTTTATTAGAGGGTTATAAGGGTATTTTGGGTATTTAAAAAACTAATTACTACCTCATTGCCATGAAAATCCACAAAAGTTTTCAACTCTGCCCTACGAAGAAGGGCAGCATGCCCTTTTCCCAACATCCAATCTAAAGCCTATAAAAACACAAATACAAAAATATATCACATTATTTCACATAATTACTCAATAATATAATAAATAAATAAATAAATAACTTCAAATTACCTTGCTAATAGGATAAGCAATAGGAAAGAACAACCATAAGAGGACACGAACAAAAGGTGCAAGTGTTGCTCCAACAGTTAAGCCATAACGTGTACAAACTGCTTGTGGCATTATCTGTTCAAAAGAAAATTTTACCAAATTATAATATTCTAGTTTCAATCTTTTTCTTATTAAGACATTATATGTTGAAAATTGCTATGTATTTTGATGATATTGCTATAGTTGGGTTGACTTTTCAAAGTAAAATGTTGTATTGACAAATACGAACCTCTCCAAACATCAGGATTAATGTCACTGATATCAGAACTGCAGCCCATGGAGGAACAAGTTTATCCAGAAAAATTGGAAGAGACTACAGAAGATACAAACAGAGAAAGATGATGATTACTTGATGTAAGAGAGAAAATGTTATGAAGAAATTGTGGAAGTTGAACAAACCTCCATTGCTAAAGCATTGCCAATTAAGAGTGTACAAAGCAGTAGATGTTGATTCTTCACCACTGGGAATATTTTAGCTGACATCAAGAGAATTCCATATATTAGAATAACAAAAAACAACAAGATATGATGTGTGAATCATGTTATTTCTTTTCATGGATTTCAAAATGTAGAGGTTTTGATGATGTTGTTCGTGATCATCATTCGTCATCGTATTGCAGATCATAGAATCGTTTTTCCCCCAAATTTCCTTTCGGTATCGATAAAACTTTCCAAGGTACTTTTCAGAAAGCGATTAGAGAAATAGTATGTGATGATAGCTTTTAATGAATGATCTGATTTCCAGCTCAGAACAACGAAACAACACTTGATTATCAAGGTTTGAAGAAATTATTTGATCATTTCGGGAGTGTATAAACATACATTCAATTACGAGTCCAGGTTGCTCTTTTGGAATCGATTGTTCATCAAAAATCACCAAAACAACAGAAATTTTCAATTTCAATTCCTCGGAGGAGAACAGTAACAATCCGAGTCGATCTAATTAAACCTCACACACATAATTCAACAGAAAAACAAAATTCATGTCCTCTGTGAGTTTGTCTGGTAAGAATGAAGCAGTAGAACTTACAAGCATGTATGCGATCTTTAGGGCGACCGGACTGGATGAGAACTTCAAGGTCGACGAGTCCAAGCGACATGAGTCCTAGCGTTAGACCTGCCATCATCCCTGCAAACGCTACCAGACCGACGATTACCATCAAATACAGAAAGAATTCCGTCTCACAGCACGTCACTTCCGACATTTCCTTTCGATATCAATTAACTAAACAGAATTCCACTTGGTTTCTTCTTAATCAAGTGATTGATTTGTGAAAAAGCAGTGAATTTGACGAAAAAAATGGAAACTTAATACTGGTGCAGAGGCAACTTCAACAAGAATATTTAGAGGATCTCGTGGATTTCAATGAAAATGGTCTATGATTGCTCCACCCAAGGAGTAAAATAAAAATGTTGTAAAGCCCCCCAAAACAACCCACTCAACAAAAACCGATATAACTCTACAAGATAAACGTGAAGCTATGGAAAATAAATTATAAATTATAATATATATTCAAAGAAACTAAAAAATAAGATAAAATTGCAAAAATGGTCCCTATGGTTGTCAAAATTCTGTGTTTTTTGTCCAAAACGAAATGTTGGTGCACCATTGGTTCAAAATTGGATATTTTTAGTGATTTTGGTCCCTATCCACTTAAAAGGACAATTATACCCTTTATATTTGTTTTTATTATTTGTATATAAGTCTTAATGATTTTAAGTAATTAAAAATTAGAGAATGACTCTCTCTCTCTCGCTCTCTCTCTCTCTCTCTATCTCTCTCTCTCTTCTGTCTTTGACTTGTGAAAGTCAAATGAACTAATGAGGAGACATGCTAAAGGTTTTTCCTTCCCTGATCAAATTGAAGCCATATACAAGTGAATGAAAGAAAATTAATCAGTTCTTCTTTTTCTCCTCGTAACCATTCACCACCTCCATCTTTCTTGAAATGATGTTAAATAAAGGGCATAACCCTCTAAAGCCTCACGAATCTACAACCCAAATTCATCAGTTTTGAAACACCACCATTTCACCACCCTTTTACTCCACCATAGGACCACCTTGCACCACCCTTTATTGACCAAAATGACAACCAAATACTACCCAACCTTTACGTTTTCTATTTACCTTTCTTCCTTCACTACCGAGAACAAGCACCACCAAGGAGTGGTGGTGGTGTTGTTGTTGTAACCGTCGAACACCACTAAAAACCACTACCGGTGGCTTTAACCATCGTGAACTACACCAATAACCCACCACAAACTCCACCTTATATCCCCTACTGTTAGATTAATCAAACACCACCTAAGCACCCTCAAACACCACCAGTCGCCATCCACGGTTACTCCAACCACCTCCTCCCACCAAGGTTGCCGGAAAAACGAGAAAGAAGGAAACCCGACAACTTACTGCCATTATCCTCCATAACTGCTATTTTTGAATTACTTTCCCTTTTATCTTCAACTCATCACTTCCGTCGAGCATAAGTAGGAACGAAGTAGCAAGAGACCGCCCGGAGCAGCCTCCTTCCGCACGTCGCTACTAGCTGCCACTCTAAATTTCTAAATCAAAATCCAAATCCGGATAAATCAGATCTAGTTGAGAGGATACAAAGTCGGTTTCAAGGATCTGTGATTGACATTCCCCTCCTAATTCGAGTGGTCGATGATGGCAGCTTTAGGGTTCTTTAGTTGACGCCTTCACTTGATTTTGTGATTCCGGTTGTTTGAGCTTAAATTTGTTAATGGTGTCACGATCTTATAGTGGGTTCTTTAGGGTTCTGCACAATGTCCCCTTGAGAGAGGAGAGAGAGAGAGGATAATAATTTCTTTTTCTTTTTCTTTTAGTTAAAATAATAATAAGTTAAATAAAATAATTTAAAATGAAATATTTAAGGGTATATTTGTCATTTTAAATAAGGTATGCACCAAAACCACATCAAAATACCAACCATAGGGACCAAAAACACAAAACATATCTGAAATTGGACCACTGATGCATCGTCAAACTTTTTTGGACCTAGACCACATAATTTTACCAATCATAGGGACCATTTTTGCAATTTTGTCAAAAATGAACATGTATCTTTGGGTGAATATAAAATTTGGTCATAGAGTCTAGCCTGTTTTTAACTTTTATGGTTTGGTCATCTAAGGATATTTTTTTTAATCATGATCTTTATTTAAAGTTTTTTTGTAACGGTTTTGATATGTATACTACAAGTAAAATGAGTATATTGTTTTTTATATAAACTTTATAAATGTTTGTTATTTATTTTAGATTTTATATCATCATTATATTAATTAGGGTCACACCACAGCCACCACCCCCATACCTCTATGTCATTGTCATTTCATTGTTATAAGGTTTTGTTTTAAAAAAGAAAACCCTTGACAACAACATGTTTGAAATGATGGTATAAAATAGTAAATAATATCTTTCAAAATACTATTTTTTATTGTGGGAGTCACGAAATATGAACTTCTCACCATTTAAGTTCAATTAAGTAAAATATATGGGGTTTATTACAATAAAGTAAAAAAGATTAGGTCCGAGGTCGCGCTCGGGGGACTTATGTTTCCAGGACGGCCAAGGAGAGTGTCTCCCGTTCTCCTATCTATTGATTGATTCATTGATTGGTCGTTTCTAACATTTGTCACCGACAGGAGCATGAAAAGGTTCCATATGGTGACCTTTTATATATGTAATGCCTCACTCAGACGGAGGTTTGCCTTCACATTTCCTTTGCCCTTGCACTTTATTTATCTAGTATAGCTCTAGGTTCTACACATTCGAGCAGGATCTGTAGGGGTCACTGGGTTACTAGGTTGACCTTATCTTATGAGGTTGATACTAGTGGGATAGTTCCTATGCCTATCTGGGAGATGGGCATTATCGCTCTCGGGAAAGAGTGGGTTTTGGTTCGGGGAGTGGGGCAGCAGTGGAGGATTCCAGAGGATGATATCGTGGAGTCGATCCAACAGGTGGAGTCGGAGGACATCCCTAAGCCGACCTTCATGAGACGTCAGAGGCGTAAGTACATGAAGCCTGACCAGCCAGAGTTGACTCTACGTGACGTGATACAGTGTCTGGTTGCTGCACAGGAATAACGTCGTTGGATTATGTAGTCAATCATTGGGGTGATGCGGCATCTGGGGATGGACAATTCACCTTTTCCTAGGTCGGGTCCTGTTGTTTAATCCCCATCTCATCCATGGGGCGTCAGTCATGATGGTGTAGGCACTTTAGGCACACATCCCGGAGATACTGACGATGATAGCGATGAGGGCACGGAGGACAAGGAGGCTAAGTATGAGAGCATCGATGAGTAGGTTGAGGTTTTTGGGATTTATACATTGTATTTTGATACTTACATGTATATCGATACATTGTATGTATGTTGTTGTATTTGTATATATGGTTTTTGTTTTATCGCTTATTTATCCCAGTTCAATCGCTTATTTAGGAGTGACTCAAACTCTACATACTGAACCATCATGGATATCCATCTTTCTGGATTGCGTTTTAGATTTGTATATGTTATTTGATGTTGGCGATTGTTATTTTTTTGTACTTCATGGATATCCGTCTTATTATCTTTTTAGGATATGTTATTAATCCTAATTAACTATCTTTGTAGGATAACTAACAACCCAAATGTATTTTATCTACCATTCTAAAGCATCCCTAATGGTAGTCGGATCTCTAAGGTTTTCGTAACGTATTACCATGATCCTTCATAATCGACATTGTTTGACTAATAATTTGCCCAGCCATGACGCTTCATTAGACGTCGAATAGTGAATAATAAGAAAGTTATCATGTTGGGATTGTAGCTAGCAATCACAGGTGGGCGTGTCAATCCCTGTATAGATCTATACATATCTTTCTAGCTCTCGCAAGATTAACAATTATAGGTACAGGGGAATGCCGAATTTAATTAAGGCCTATGGAAGAATATTATCAACTCACTAACACATTAACCTTAGGTCTTTGTCTGTGATCTTTTATCCTTCCTGGGGATTTCTTATAACTATCACAATATAAATCTTTTATGTTATATTTATTAATTATAACTTTTGATTTCATAATTATTTTGTGTATATATATATACACATACTGTAATTATGGTTCTTTGAAAACAGGATATTTGGATAGAGTAACAATTAAGTACAATGCATATCCCTACATTTAATCAGCATAACTTCTAGGTAGTACGTTATCATATGGATTTGCCCATTATAACATCTAGATATTATCTCTTCCTAAACTATCGGACATCGTAACTCTTAGACATTATATCATAACTTATAACTATGCATGATATTTATAGCTACATTATCCTAACACTTTAAGCTTTATAAAATGGTTTAATATTTATGTACATAAAAATATTTTGATAAAAACCATTTGATAAGCGTGTAACCCCCCCTGGTAAAGCATTTAAAATAAAGAAATAGGGCTTGTAAACTCACTCTAGTAGTGTATTCTGAAGCATCCATGCCATTGCACCCAAAGCTTTGCGCCATTGGGAGGTCTTCCGAATCCACTTGAGAGGTATAAAGAGGGTTTAGGGAGAGTGTTTGGGATGAGAAAATCATAAAGTGAGCACCTCTATTTTTAGTGGTTGTGCATGTGGCGCACTTCATGCGCAATATGCACTCGCTTCATAGCTCCATCCAGATCTTGCTATGTTTCACGCTTCTAATGGTCCACGTCTCCCTAATCTTCGATGAATTTGGGTGTTATGTGTGTGCAACGGGCATGGCGTGCACTTGGTATGCACCCTTAAATATTTTTAAAAAATTCATATATTCCTTATATGAATCTTGTATCTTACCATCTTTACATATTTGTGTAGCTCTCTACTAGTAATAGAACTTTCCTTAAGGTCACGTTGCCAAATTTTGACTTTCATTTTTAACCTTTATTTTATATTTTTCTAAAACTCGTATCTCTTTCATACAAACTCTGTTTTTGACATTTTTCCTTTCAAAGTATTTATCTCTCATATTGCTACGAATTTCCTTTTAGTGACGTTAGCCGAAATTCAACCAATTTCTCTATGCTATTTTGACGTTAATAGTATTATTAATACGGTTGGTTTTTATCTTTTATAAAATCATAACTCCTCCAATCGGAGTTAGATTTTTTCAACAATTATATCCTTAGAATCACTTTATTGTGTACTTTCCAAATACACAAACCGTCATAAAAATGATATAACTTTTTGGTCGCTCATTTTTTATCCTATTATTATCATTTAACTGATCGTATTTTCCTTCAATATGAGAAGTTCTATCCTTAGCATCGGTTGATGTTAATCTCTAGTGACAATTGGTGATGGGAAATTCCTAATTATTACATATACCAATAACATATCATTTTTCTCCTTGGGTATTTCAATATGTTCTTTACTATTGTTCAATGACTTTTCGCCAGGGTTGTCTTGAAAGCGACTCAGCATGCTCAGAGCATATAAGACTTTAGGTCGAGTACATGTCATGACATACATAATTGATCCAATAGCAGAAGCATATAGGACTCAAATCATATTGTCTTGTTCATCACTAGATATGGATTGAGTATTACTCAATTTAATGTCAAGTTGCGTGGGTAAAAAACATTTCTTGGAGTCTTGTATCTTGAACCTCTTCAATGTTTTATCCAAACATGTACTCTGGCTAAATCCTATTAGACATTTTGATCTATCTCTATAGATTGTTATTCTAAGTATATATACATCCTCTCCTATATCCTTCATAGCAAAACAACTCCCAAGCTATGTATTCACACCTTGCAATGTTGGGACTTCATTTCCTATAAGCAATATGTCATCTGATGGATTTTATACAAACAATCGTATGTGTGCATGCAACCCTAGATTTGGATCTATGTTTTCACTATTAGATACACAACATTATGAACACATGAATAAAACCCTAATGTAGCTTGCTATTTTCAAAATTCATATATAAGTTTAGATCACATACCTCTTGTTGTTATATTGCAATAACAACTTAAATCTTCAAACCCTTAGTCTTGAAAGCAAGCACCACAAGTGTAGTGCCTCTAATGGCTCACAAACACCACAAGCAATTGGAGAGGTTATAGAGAGAGAATGGAGGAGGTAGAAATCAACCTTGGGAGCTCTTAGAATCAAGTGGACGTTTTCTCAAGGCCTAGGGGTCTTTATATAGTGTTGAGATTAGGGTGTTAGTCCTTATCCTTATCTAGTTGCTTGCCTATCAAGTAACCATAAGATAAGCCTTAATAACCCTTATCTATTATCCCTTTGGACGATTTCAAGGATATCCAAACCCTTGAATTCGTCCAACCCTAACAAAGGATAACCACTGCCTTATTTTGCAACTATCACATAATTACAATTCAGCCCCTCTAGTTTAATTAATTACACTTGATCACAAAATTAATTCCTAATTAATTATTGACCAATATTAATTAAACAAATATGATTTCTCCTTTAATATATTATTCTTATAACATATTAATAAATCATAATAACCTCTTTCTCTATTTATTTCTCCAGTCAAGTTGCTTTGGTGAAGACAACCCAAAATGACCATGCACAACCGGGTCAAGTACTTACCAAATATGGTTACGGGCTTAGACACTAATCCAACAGTCTCCCACTTGGATAAGTCTAGTAACCACAAATGTAACGTACAAATCGATTAGCAATTTTAGCTCTCAAAGACGCTGTCGAACTCTGATCTCATCAGTAACCTGTCCTTTAGATAACGGATCGTACAGTCCTCTGTTTAGATATTGTGCGGACAATCTCATGGAACTAATTGTCCAGCAGTTGGTTTCTCAATCTCATATTCATTTGACATAGAACTTAATTGAACACATCAATTCAGTCCTGACCGGGCCCGACACATATGTCAAATCAAATCATCGAGCGGCCGTGATATCGCTTTTACCCTTTTAGGATAGAAGTAGCAGATAAACTTCGACTTATATGCATTTACTATTTATTAATCAACTATACACAATAATGCGTTTTATGACATCAATTTACTGATGCGGTTTCGCATTATCAACGTACAACCAATTAGTAAAAAATAAACCATATATCTTGGTTTTAAGACCATATGATCGTCTTGCGATCACTTTTGTCACATTCCATAAAATGATTCCAGCAAGCGCGGGTTTATTCCAATACTCAAAACTTGTTCATAAGCACTCATGAACGTTGCAGCAAACCTTTGCTATGTTTAATACCTTTTAGACACTCTACATACCAATTCATGACAATCTTCATTCATACCTACTCCCAACATATGAACGACTGTGGACCATTCGAATAATTTGATTATTCTTAATAACTCAATTATTCAGGAAGTCAAAACATGCAAATTGAAACAATAGTTAAACAATTAACATAGGATAGTAACTTTACTTATAAGTAATACTCATTTATTTAATCATCAAATGTCAATTACATTTATCTATTATATGTTTCTAAAACTATCTAATCTAAACTAATATCATCCTTCAGCCCAATGCTCCTAACATGCTGCAAGTGCTTAACCCTACTCAGTACCTTCGTAAGTGGATCAGATGGGTTATCTTCTGATGATATCCTCTTAACCACGAGGTGTCCTTCTTCTACTTGATGTCTAATAAAGTGATACTTTCTATCGAGATGCCGAGATCTACCATGATCCCTTGGTTCCTTGGTCAAGGCAACCACTCCTTCATTATCATAGAAAATTTCCATAGGCTCCTTTATGGCAGGTACAACTCCAAGGTCACCAATGAAGTTCTTCAACCATATTGCCTCCTTCGATGCTTTGCTCGCTGCAATGTACTTTGATTCGCACATTGAATCATCTATAGTTTCCTGCTTGGAACTTTTCCATGTCACTGCTCCTCCATTTAGGGTAAAGACCCAGCCCGACTGCTAACGGTAGTTGTCTCTGTCGGTTTGGAAGCTGGCATCACTATACCCTCGCACCTTCAAGTCATCACTCCCTCCGAGGACTAAGAACCATTCCTTGGTCCTCCAAAGGTACTTAAGTATATTCTTGACCGCAATCCAATGAGCTTTGCCTGGGTTCCCTTGATATCTACTGACCATGCTCAAGGCAAAGGCCACATCAGGGCGAGTACAAGTCATAACATACATGATCGATCCAACTGCGAAAGTGTAAGGTACTCGGCTCATCTCTGCTCTCTCGGCTTCGGTACTCGGACTTTGAGTCTTACTCAACTTGGCATTACTCTGTATCGGTAGTTCTCCCTTTTTCGAGTTTTCCATACTAAAACGTTTTAGTACCTTATCCAAGTAAGTATTTTGACTAAGTCCTATTAGTCTCTTACTTAGTTCTCTCACTATCCTTATTCCCAAAATATAGGAAGCCTCTCCGAGGTCCTTCATAGCGAAGCACTTCCCGAGCCAGGACTTAACCTCCTGTAGAGTCGGGATGTCGTTTCCTATTAGCAGTATGTCATCGACATACAAAACGAGGAAGCTAACTATACTCCCACTGGCTTTGACATATACATATGATTCATCTTCGCTTCGTACAAATCCAAAATCTTTGACTTTCTCATCGAAGCAAAGATTCCATCTGCGAGATGCTTGCTTAAGTCCATAAATGGACTTCTCAAGCTTGCACACTCTATTGGGATGCTTCGTATTGACAAAACCCTCTGGCTGAGCCATGTAAACATCCTCAGCCAACTTCCCATTAAGGAAAGCGGTCTTGACATCCATCTGCCATATCTCATAATCATGAAATGCAACAATGGCTAGCATCACGCTAATAGATTTTATCTTAGCAATTGGTGAGACGGTCTCATCATAGTCAACTCTTGGAGTTTGAGTAAAGCCCTTCGCCACCAGTCGTGCTTTGTACGTGTGCACATTCCCATCCACGTCGGTCTTCTTCTTGAAGATCCATTTGCACCCAACCATCTTATGTCCAGGCACATTGTCAACCAAATTCCAAACTTGGTTTTCATACATGGACTGAATCTCGCTGTCCATCGCCTCTTTCCATTTTACAGACTCTGGGCCTACCATGGCTTCCTTATAGCTATTAGGTTCATCTAGATTTATTAGTGTACCATCACTAATATACGTGTCCCCTTCGGTAGTAATATGAAAACCATAAAAGTGGGGTTGATGTAACACCGTAGATTTCAAAACAAATTTTCATTTAAATATAATGGTTTAATTCTTAAAAACACTTTTCTTAAAATCTCATTCATAATCAAATTACAAAACATAACTCCATTTTCACTTGTATAATAAACCAGGATCCTCAAAACATGACTCTTTCTCTGGTGTGTACAATCAAGCCGGTGTCGTCCCGTGATCCTGAGAGAAACCTGAAACACATAACACAAAACACTGTAAGCACGAAGCTTAGTGAGTTCCCCAAAATACCACATATAACACATATTAGCCACTCGAGGCTATAACTCTGTGGGTCCGTGCACCCAAAACTCCGTGAACCCTCAGGTTCTAACTCTGCAAGCATGCACATCATAAATCACATAGAAGAATGCAGTGCAACAAACAATATATATAAAACAGTGTATCACATAACTCTATTTACCTACTCAAGGTAAAGTATAGTGAGAAGACTCACCTCGCGTATCTCGGTAACTCGTAAATCCTTGAATTCACTAGTGCTCGATCTCCCGAGCTATAGTACTCCTATAACACAATACATCTCTAATTAACACTTTCCCAACTAAGGTTGACTAACCCTATCAAGTCAACACCGGTCAACTCTGGTCAATGGTCAACGGTCAACCCAACTCGCCGAGTCTGGTGTGGACTCGCCGAGTCTCTACGGGGACCCGATTCCTCTGAGTCCCTTCCGAATCACGGAGTCACTCACTCAACTCGGTTACTCAACCCCTGGTTCGAAATCCCTGAACAACCCGCACCAACTCGTCGAGTCTACCAATGGACTCGGCGAGTGCATTCCATGCACAACCCCACACGACCTTCTGAGGTTAGATCTATTCCACTAACTCATAGATCCAGTCCTTCCAAGCTTATTTATCACGTAAAGTTCATGCCTTGGCGCTCATATCACACCTAATGACTCATAAATGGTGTTTTGACCTCAAGCACAAAGATCCCAAACCAAAACCTCCATGGATTCATAAAAAGCTTGGACAAAGGGACACTCTGGACCTCCAAGGGTCCAGATCCAGAACCTAACTCGCTTAATGGACCAAAGGAGCACTAGATCCAGAACCTACCAGAGGCATCTCCTTGTTCCTCAGAACCTTGATCTTCCGATCCACAATCGCAACTGGTCTCTCTGCATAGTTCAGGCTCGCATCCACCTGAATATCGTCTAATGCACTACTGCCGACACATCGGCTATACACTTTCGCAGCTGCGACACATGGAATGTGTCATGGATCTGATCTAACTCTGCAGGTAGCTCCAACCGGTAGGCTACCCTGCCTACCCTCGCGATCACCCAGAAAGTACCGATATATCGGGGCCCCAACTTGCCCCTCTTCCTGAATCGGATCACTCCTTTCCAAGGAGAGACCTTCACACCCAAAATTCAAGCTCGGACCGATGCTTGTCCGCATAACTCTTCTAGTGACCCTGAGCGGTCAACAACCTCTGCTTGACCTGCTGTATCTGCTCTGACGTCTGAAGCACGATCTCTGTACTTCCCATCACACGTTTCCCTACCTCTCCCCAGCATATGGGGTCTGATACCTCCTTCCCTACAATAGCTCAAAGGGTGGCATACTGATGCACTAATGATGGCTGTTGTTGTAGGAAAACTCTGCCAATGGCAAATACGGCCACAATTCCTCCCTGAAATTTAATACACATGCTCGAGGCATATTCTCGAGCATCTGAATCGTTCGCTCACAGACATCACCATGGCGAACTCTAGCTCATTTCTCATATTCATCTTCGATACCGAGCACCAGGTCAGCTTTTGGCCCCACAGCTGAACCCCCAAGGGTCACACATAACATGATCCAAACTAACTCCCTCCCCGTGACCACTATCATGGCCCAGTGACATGCAAGTCACGAAATTCCCTTTTCCTCATAAAAATACAATCCAATCGAAGATCGACTAAGCTCTAACCTCTGGCGTCTGCTGCACATATTCTCCCGCGTGCCTTGCTAACCCTCCCGACAAAGACGGAGACCCCAGTCTCGCTCCGGTTTAACCACTAGGCTCCATAAACTCAACACTAGGGCTACTCAATCCTAAAGCTCTTCTTCATCATGCACTTATCATAGAACACTCCATCATCATATTCTCTTGCCGTCTAGTGGGTACTATAGCTTCCCGCAACATTACGACAGCCTCTGACTAGTGATAATATGTCTCCCCGTAGTATCACAACGCCAACTAACTAGTGAGTACTACGGCTCCCCGTAGTACCACGAGTTCCTCCCTCTGACTTGTGAGTACTACGGCTCCCCGTAGCATCACAACACCCTCTAAATGGCGAATATTATGGCTCCCCGGAGCATCACGACTCTCTCTCTGACTTGTGAGTATTACGGCTCCCCGTAGCATCACAACACCTTCTTACTGGTGAATACTACGACTCCCCATAGCTTCACCCTATACTCTCATTCTCATTACAACGCCACACTATGTTCATTAACTCATGCACTGAAGACTATCATAGATAGTTACACACACACTTGCCCTGATATGCATTACAGACTCTGGCGGCAACCGCTATAACACAGAACCTACCTCTGCGGAGATCCACTTCCTTAAATAATCCCTCTTGATGACAATACACGAAGGGCTCCCACTGGAACCGTAGATACATGATACATCACTAGTCATCTTAAACCCAAGACTTCTAAATAACTCCGAAATCGTGATGCTATACGCAGAAATCACAGAACACCATAACAGAGCATCACAATGTCCTGCATTTACAACTGATTCCCTTACTCCCAGCACCATACACATACATCAATATATTTCCTCTGAATCCCAAATAATTTCCTATTTCACTCAATGCGCAACTTTAGTGCATCCAAACACTCAATTGGAATACAAGGAAGGCGCTAACTCTTCAGAACACACTGATGATCCTCCGAAACCCTTTCCACTACTGCTCAAATCCAAGCAAGAATACACATCCCAGCCCGGGAGTTGGCTACTCGACAATCTTCTACCCATATTTCAACCCAGAAGTTCTCAACTGCCGATACCATCATTACGAGTCTTCCACTTGAAACCACTCTGACCACCACCAGATTCCTGACCATTGACCATCCGCCGTGGAGACACCCATCCTTCTCTCAAACATATACCACATGTATTATCTCGCCCTGCACCTTTCCTTGATCACCAATGACCCTAATCTCATGAATTCAAGCCGTAGGTTTCTGTATCCAACCCTAACCGCTCTTGCACAAATCTCTGGTTCTCTCAATAAACCACCCAGTTCTCCCCCACTTAGGGTTCGAACTATCACTCTCTGACACATCAACAATCTCACAAACTATTTTTACCAGCAATAACGCACCTGCCCCTGGAAAGTGCTACGCAACGCCCGATAATCCCCTTTAAGGAAATCAATCGATCTCATATACTCTGAACCTCAGATGAAATCCTCAGGAACTTCTCTTCACGACTGCCTCTAGTCGTTCCAAGTCTCGTACCAATCCAATACCAAACAACTCAACTGTCCAATAACATCACTGACTCATAGACTGGACCGCAAAATCATCATACTCCCCCACCTTGACTCATCAATCGATGTTCCATCACATGGATATTCCCAAGAACAGGGATCCACTCCCATATTCAATACCCAACATAGATAGAAAAACCACTGCACTGATAAATTCGACTGGACTCCCCACTGATACCTCTAAAATACGCCCTACTATACTCAAATAGGCGTAACGTGGTCCTCGACTATCTCAGTCCCAACTGACTATCTGCTCATGGTAAATTACTGCTTCGTGGCATACATTCTACCTGATACTCTGATGGAAAATCATCCACAATGACAACCTATAGGGTTTACCCCCAAACCCAAAACTTAAACATCATGCCTCTCATGTTTCACACACGAACATAAATAGCACCACCCATGTCATAGAATGTGACATCTCCTATATCGATTGATTTCTCAACTCAGACCAAAATTCTCCCCTCTCTCTGACTCCTTACCAAAAATACTCTGAAAGGCTCTCGACCTCCCTCTCAAGGGACGCCGCTTCGAACTCAATCATGGCCCACTAGCCTAAAACCCATAGCGTCCAATCTCTACCTCATCAATCATGACCGGATAACCGAAGAACCACGAGCATCATTCACTACGAACCATGGTACTCATCCCATGACATCTCTTCTCAATATGCTCCGGTGTATGGTACACGAACCATAGCATCACTCCTCCATCTGCTCCGATGTATGTGTTGGGTTTTGGTATAATACAACATCCTATGGTGCACATACAACCCTAAATACCTTGGATCTATGTTTTCACTAATTATACATGCAAATGGTTTCCAAGGCATTAAACCTATAACTAGCATGCATTTGACATAAACCATATAATATACTAGTTAGGGAAACATACCTTTTATGTGGCTTGAAGTCTTGATGTATTTGGCCTTAAGAGCTTAGCACCAATAGTATGAAATGCCTCAAATGGAATCACAACACACCTAGGACAAAGGTGGCTCTTGAGAGAGAATTCCATGCACCAAAACACCTCCATATTTCTCTAAGAAAAGAAGTGGTCATTTTGGCTATGGAGTAACCTATTTATATGTAGGATTCCATGGGTCATGGGTATAACCCATAATCCATACCCATGGGTTTTATGATCCATGGTTCATGTGGCCCAACTCTTTATGTATCCATACATAAACTTGGTCCAACATGGATCATAAGCCCAACACATATAAATATAACTAATTTTCATAATTAGTCCCCATAGATTTAATTAGTCTCTTTTGATCACTAAATTAATTCCAAATTAATTCTTAATTGATACTAATTAAAACATATGATTTCATATTAATATATTATAACTTATAATATATTAATAAACCATAAATAACCTTCTCTGAAAAGTCCATCCTAACAAATTGTCCTGATGATATGCAACCCAAATGGACCATGCTACTCTCGGGTCAAGTACATACCAATAATAGTTATGGGCTTAGACATCTAATCCAACAGTCTCCCACTTGGATAAGTCTAAAACTATTATTGCAAGTACGACTTCATAACCCGACTAGCAATCGTAGCTCTTAAAGCCGCTGTCAAACTCTGAACAAATCAATGACGCGTCCATTAGATAAGGGATCATATATTTCTCCATTCTAAATATCATATGGACTGAGACATGGATTATAATCATTCTCTCTGTCCATTTGTTGTTTCCCGATTTCCGATTTGTGACAACTGACTAATTGAACAAATCAAATCAGTCCTGGCCCGGCCGAGCACTTCCATTTGTCATCATCAAATCATCGAGGGGCCCACAGATATCGCTTTTATCCTGAAGATAAAAGGAATGGATAAACTTCGACTCATATGCCTTGTTCTACTACTTGTTGAATCATACACAAAGGCACGTTTTATATCACCGAGTTACCAAATGCGTTTTCGTGCAATCAATGTACAACCAACTCATAGTAACAACTCATATCTCTAGGTTTGAAGAATATAAGATATTATTGTCTCATGATCACTCGTGATAAAATCCATGAAGTGATTCCAATGAGCGCGGGTTGAATCCAATACTCATAACTTATGAGCACTCATGAGTGTTGTAGCCCTTTGTGCAACATCTTAGACCTCTACAAGCCACCCCATGACAGTCTTGATTCATATCTACTTCCAACATATGACTGACTGTGGATGGTTTGAATAACTTAGTCATTCCGGAAGAATAACCTAGTTTATTCTGGAAGTCAAAACAAGCAAAATGAAACACAAGAATAATTGAATCCAATATGGTATCAAAACCTATGAACATAAATAAAATACCTTTTATTTATCACCATATGATTACACATTATTCATTGTATACTATTTCAGCTATCAACTATATTCTTGAATTTAAAACAATAGTTGTCCCATGCTCCAAGCATGTACACTATGTTTTCTAAACACTAGTCATGTCATACACCAAGTATGCATACTATGTTTGTCTATCATCTTTACTTTGTGAACTAGATCAATTGAACATAACTTCAATGATTCTCTTTTCACACTCCCAAATCCTTACTGCAAATACAAGAATTCCAAATTCATGTCATTTACTGAAATCTATTAGATTCTAAACTTATATGCATTGATCCTCTCGTAATGATTATGCACAAAGTCAGACAGACTTGACAACAACCATTACAGAGAATTCCAAAAGAGATCAGCTCCTTAGAAACATCCTTCTTGCATTAAGTTTCCTAATCTTAAACAGATTGAAAATTCTAACTTTGAAACACTTCCAGATTCCATTTTGACTATCACTTTTGAACAAGAGTTGCCTCCTTACAGATTATGTCCATATAGTCCTTCCAGAATTATCACTATACTTCCAACTGTCCTTGAGTAACCAATCTTTGGTAAACCTTAGATTGTCCTCGATAATTGTTTAATCCTTTTAGTCATATCCAGTTCTAAACCTTTTCCCTTCTTAATGCCCCAGGCATTTGGAAAATTTTAGAAAGGATGAATATAGCACATGTAATCGATCCTATATCCAAAGCATATGGGACATGATTCATGATGTCTCACATAAAGACTAAACCAGTCTTTTGCTATAACATTTCCATTTCTATTTGCCATGTTCAGATTATGAAAAGGGATGCCATAATCATAATCGAATTTAAGAACGCAAATAATGGACCCATATACAGAATTTCCTTATGTTGACCCATTCCAACATGAAATTCATATATATTTCCTTGACTAAATGATTAAAACCTCACGATCTAAGCTTATAGATTTGAGATGAAGTATAATTTCCTCTCCCTTAATTATAGCAAAACAACTTTTCCCAATTGAAACCTTTTGTTTTCTATAATTAACATTGCTAACTTGCAATACTTATCATAATTATCATGCTCCCACTAACATGATGATTATTAGCATAACACTTATGCTCCCACTAGCTTTGACATGCACCCAGAAATCAACTGAACTTCTAGAATTAAATACTTTATTGAATTTCTTACCAAAGTTCAGATTTCTGATACTAGATTGCCTTGATAAGACTTTATCAATATCATACACCTCTCTTAGATAGCTCACATGTGTGTCTAAACAATTATGAAGAGGGATGCCGTAATCATAATGTTTAGACCTTTTGTCATTCCCACAATTGCTATCTACTCAAAATCTACTTAGTGAAAGAGTTTCCTTACCATCATTTTCATGAATCGAAGAGAAACCTTATGACACTTAGATTTAATGGTGTATGTGTTCTTATCCATGTGAATTGTCAAAACCATAGTCACAAGATAAGGATAATGACAAATCCAAACTCATATGGACTAAACTCAATCTTAACTTCTTGCCACCTGACAGCTCAAGGGCCTGCCATTGCTTCCAAGTTGTTGTACAACACATTGAGAACTCTAAGAACTCATATGCAAAGCCAACTTTAACTGGAATGGGCATAGAATATGTCAACACGATAGGTTATAAACCTCAAGTCGTGTGCTAGTGAAGAACTTCAGGTTCTATTGTTGATTAGTTCTTGAGACTTTCAAGACCTTTAAGACTCCCACTGTCCTCTTGACCTATAAGACTCCCTTGTCAAATATCCAAGAGATAGTGTGGATTCTAACCAAGACAAACACTTCACACAATTGGCCTAAGTTGGTCTTTGTTTTATCCAAAACATCACAACTTACCAATTTCAAATGTACAAGAGTAGAAAACTTTTACTCTTACATTTGACAAGTGTTTTAAACCTTCTTTGAGACATGTCACTCAAGTTACAATCTTGGAGTATGACTCTAAGAATTGTTTTTGGAAAGTATGAATCATCTTCTTGATTTACCCACTTCAACAATTCATAGTTCCTCTTCTTAGCTATACGAAAGCACTTAGAGGATGAATTGTGATAAGGTCTCTAAATCATTAAGATGATCATAAAAACTGATACAAAAGTACTCTCCCTTCTTTTCAGATTTGAGAAACTTCTATCCTTCTGCCGAATTTGATTCTTCTTATTCGCTCTGCCTTACATTGGAACCTTTTTCCAATGTCTCAGAATTACACTTAAGCTTGTAAGTATAACCATATTTACTGAACTTTAGTAAATTATGACGAATAATCTTATTGATCTTTTGTGGTGGACTTGACCAATGAATAAGAATGTGTACTCGACCCCTTAGTCCTTTACTTGACTCACACATCCATGTGAACAAGTAATTAGTCTTAATTTTCCAATACTTGAAAGTTCTCATTCATCATGCTATACAACTTGCATGATTCCAAATTCCGGTCCAATTGAGACTTGGGTGATGAGAATCTTTCCTTATTTGGTAAATTTAGACATTACCACAAATGAAGGAATCAATTTCATATTTCCACTCTTGCTATTAATGGAATCATATAAGCAACAATTTTTCCTCAAATGCCATTGTAAGGATATTTTAAAATAAATAAAATCAAAAATTTTCTTTTATTTTAAAACTATGCGGAAAAACTTATCCTTACAATCCATATGAAAACTTGTTGTTATCTATTCCTAAGCAATATCTCATAACTCCTACGAAGTAGCTCAAGAATCCGATCTTCAAAGTACGCGATAGAAATCCATCTATGCGATCAGATTCAGCGTATTCTTTCTTTAAGTTTCTTCACTTTTCTTTGATTCTTAAAACATGACCATGTGACCCAGTCACATCATGTATCAGGAATCTCATAATAGAAACTTAATAGAGTTAGATAGTGGAGTTTACTTGAAGTGGAGTCAAACTTGTTGACTTTAACCTCCTTAGGTAAATTTGGCAGCTTCGCAACCAATGCCCCTTCCTTTGGAAATATAAACATATGGACCCTTTGATAATGGTACACGGGACTATCACAGACTTAGCTTTTCTCTTTACCATTTGGTCAACCGAGTTGACTATGGTCGATCCCTTTCCATTGGGAAGAGAATGCTTTTTTTGGATTTCCTGCGTCCCTATTGTCAATGTCAATCAAGTTTTAAGGAAGTTGATCTTAACAAATAGATAAGATCATTAAGGGTCATGTCATAGTCTGTTTCATAGGTGTCCCAAAGGAAATCACTATGTGACTTAGAAAGTGATTGAACCACCAACTTTCTCAAGACTTTGACACCCAACTCTCCCGGCTTGTCAATATGTGACTACGTCTCCAAGATGTGACCACACCTAGACCTTGCCTTGCCAATAGGGCTTGAGTGATCTTAAACTTTTCAAGAACTTGTGGGTTAGGGAGAATAATTGGAGGAGATGAAAGAAGTATGATTTCCAAGGGACATCATCTTCATTAGGAAAGCTTGTTTCAAGAGATTTGGGAAGATCATAAATGTCTAAACTAGACATCTTTTGGGAGATATTCAAGATAGTTGATTTAAAGTCCTTAATATGACACCCAATATGAAATATTAAGGCTAGGACCCAAAAAACTATTTTATAACTTAGAAGAGGGATGCCGTAATCCAAGCTATAAAATATTTGAAGGTAGGTGAATGACGATTCACCAATTTCCACCATGAAAAACGAAATAATAATTAGGTTTTAATTGGTTTTGAAACTCCTAGATCTTTGAGATTCATTGAACTGTTCAATGGCATGTTTCAATCTCGAGTGTGCCCTTCAGGTTTTGTGACTGGGATGCCGAGGATCACAAAACAAGGTGTGAAGTAACCATGCAAATTACTTGGCACCCTTAAGTGTTTACCCCTCAATCGATGTGCCGGTTAACCACACACGCTCCATCGATACTATGATAAACATTAAGTTACCCTTTGCCTACCTTGTTAAATACGAGTTAGTGTGCCGGTTAACCACACACGCTCCACTAACCGACTTAAACAAAGTGCAAAGTGTAATTTCATGGATTAGCACCTTATTCACATTTTCCTAAGTAACTAAGATTGGGTATTTATAAAAGGTTTAGTTACTTAGTATTTATCATTAATACTTTTAATGAAGGGAGAATTATAGTCCTTGTCCTACCCGTTTGGCTAACGACCCTCCACCAGTCAAGGAAGCGGTGGGTGAGAGTGGACACCCATTAAACTACCATTTTATAGGCTGTAACCTTATACCCCCCTTATAGACCGGCTTCGTGAATGAGGCCTACTAACGGTAAGACTGACTTTACTCTTATACATATATATAAATATTATTAACTTATAATATTATAAAGTATAAGGGTTGAATTTTAACTTTTAAAATTCTAAGGTCTAGTTTGGAATTAAAGTATACATGGGGGGTAACTTTACAAATTCCAAAACTTGAGGACAAGTTTTGAAACCTTTCAAAACTCTTGGATTTTCATAACTTATGAGTTTAATTAAGGTTTAATGAAAAAAAATCAAGTTCCATAACTTGAGAACAAGTTATGGAAGACATTAAATCATTTAATGATGACATTAAAAATAGAGACTCTTCTATTTTCATAACCTATGAGTCTTAATGACACTTTAAAAAGAAAAACTCTTCACTTTCCATAACTTGAGGACAAGTTATCGAGTTCATAAAAATCATTAAGATCAAATATTCCAATTAACACAATAATCAAATAATTTTTCTATGATCTAGATTAAACTCATAAGTAAAGATAATTCATATCAACAATTTTCAAGAAATTAGATAATCATATAAACTAATACAAATCTTGAAACTTTGATAATTATCCTTTGAAGACTCTTGGACTTCATAACCTAAAGAGTTAATAAATGAGACATTTCACATCCATAACTTATGGAAGTTTCAAAACTCTTAAGATCATAACTTAAAAAAAAAACTTTTGAGTTCCAAAATTTTATGATAAAATTTGTAACTCCTTAAAACCACTTAGATCAAACTTTTAAAACAAATAAAATAATCATATCATTCTATCTTTTAATAAATTGTTCTAATTCAACTCTTGTAGTAAAGTGACTCAAATTTTACAAATTATTAGTTTTTCATAAAATCAAGTAATTATCATAAAATTTGACAAACTTCATGTTTTCTTTTCTTTTTTTTTTTCATCAACTTGAAAAAAAAAATACATTTGCATCAAATATAGTAGAAAACAACCCATAGCTCTGATACCACTGTTGGGTTTTGGTATAATACAACATCCTATGGTGCACATACAAACCTAAATACCTTGGATCTATGTTTTCACTAATTATACATGCAAATGTTTTCCAAGGCATTAAACCTATAACTAGCATGCATTTGACATAAACCATATAATATACTAGTTAGGGAAACATACCTTTTATGTGGCTTGAAGTCTTGATGTATTTGGCCTTAAGAGCTTAGCACCAATAGTATGAAATGCCTCAAATGGAATCACAACACACCTAGGACAAAGGTGGCTCTTGAGAGAGAATTCCATGCACCAAAACACCTCCATATTTCTCTAAGAAAAGAAGTGGTCATTTTGGCTATGGAGTAACCTATTTATATGTAGGATTCCATGGGTCATGGGTATAACCCATAATTCATACCCGTAGGTTTTATGATCCATGGTTCATGTGGCCCAACTCTTTATGTATCCATACATAAACTTGGTCCAACATGGATAATAAGCCCAACACATATAAATATAACTAATTTTCATAATTAGTAGCCATAGATTTAATTAGTCTCTTTTGATCACTAAATTAATTTCAAATTAATTCTTAATTGATACTAATTAAAACATATGATTTCATATTAATATATTATAACTTATAATATATTAATAAACCATAAATAACCTTCTCTGAAAAGTCCATCCTAACAAATTGTCCTGATGATATGCAACCCAAATGGACCATGCTACTCTCGGGTCAAGTACATACCAATAATAGTTATGGGCTTAGACATCTAATCCAACAGTATGGTACCTGAACCATAACATCACTCCTCCATCTGCTCCAATGTATGGTACTCGAACCATAACTTCACTCCTCAATCCGCTCCGATGTATAGTACTCAAACTATAACATCACTCCTCAATCCGCTCCGATGTATGGTACTCGAACCATAACATCACTCCTCAATCCGCTCCGATGTATGGTACTCGAACCATAACATCACTCCTGCATCTGCTCCAATGTATGGTACTCGAACCATAACATCACTCCTCCATCTGCTCCGATGTATGGTACTCGAACCATAACATCACTCCTCCATCTGCTCTGATGTATGGTACTCGAACCATAACATCACTCCTCAATCTGCTCTGATGTATCGTACTCGAACCATAACATCACTCCTAAATCTGCTCCAATGTATGGTACTCGACCATAGCATCACTCCTCCATCTGCTCTGATGTATGGTACTCAAACCATAACATCACTCCTCCATCCGCTCTGATGTATGGTACTCGAACCATAACTTCACTCCTCGATCTGCTCCGATGTATGGTACTCGAACTATAACATCACTCCTCAATCCGCTTCGATGTATGGTACTCTAACCATAACATCACTCCTCAATCTGCTCCGATGTATGGTACTCGAACCATAACATCACTCCTTCATCTGCTCCGATGTATGGTACTCGAACCATAACATCACTCCTCCATCTGCTCCGATGTATGGTACTCGAACCATAACATCACTCCTCCATCTGCTCCGATGTATGGTACTCGAACCATAACATCACTCCTCAATATGCTCCGATGTATGGTACTCGAACCATAACATCACTTCTTAATCTGCTCCGATGTATGGTACTCGAACCATAACATCACTCCTCAATCTGCTCCTTAGAACCTTCAGAATACTCCCTGTATCAAGTATGGGTCCTCTTCTTTCAGTAGTACGGGCCCATACTACCTGCCACATCTACCCATACTTTCCACACGGACTATCCCGGAGCTCCTAAGTAGCTGCTCAACCTTCTCGTTCACCAATTCCGTCACGCGTGCTCGCTCCCTAGCAAAATTCTCTACTCTGCCAGCGCACTCATCTGGCTAAGGTTACTCCCTAGGCTCTTCCTAGATTCCCACACTTCTCTACCATCAGCTGCTAAAGAGCTCCTAATGATGCCAACCATCTACCTCCTGAATATCGTCATATTCGCTTGGCAGCTGACTCCCATCATCGAGAGTCCCACGAAGCACGAAGCAAGCAACATTCGAGCATCGAAGAATACATAGAACTCACTCTGGGTGATAACTCCGCTGGCTCTGCTCATCCTCGAAAGTACCACCGAACTCTGCAACTCTTCCCCTCGCGGGTTCTAATTATTCTTTCGCTAAGTACCACGGTACTCATCTAGGTATCTCCCCTAGATTACTCCTCTACTCAAATCGCCTAAAGGATTCCAACTAAATATTCTCACTCATCACATACTCAAAAGCACATCGCATATAAAAGCAATTCCTAGGCTAAGGCATCACAAATCAGGCCACTCTAGTCCTAAGATATGAAATACCTAGCCTGTCTCTAGCATGCAATAATATCTCATAAAGTGCATCATAAATATCTCATAACACAAAAGTAATGGTATTTTGGGAAATCACCGTTCGGGCTCTGGCTGATTGTACACACTGCTCTTTCTCGCTTTCTCTTTGAACTCTTATTCACTTTAGAAAATTATTTCTTAGAAAACTTTTCTTACTTCCTCAGTTTGAGTCCAGATTTACCCGAAGGTGCATCCGAATCCCTCAAACCAAGGCTCTGATACCAACTTGTAACACCGTAAATTTCAAAACAATTTTTCATTTAAATATAATGGTTTAATTCTTAAAAACACTTTTCTTAAAATTTCATTCATAATCAAATTACAAAACATAACTCCATTTTCACTTGTATAATAAACCAGGAGCCTCAAAACATGACTCTTTCGGTTGTTTAGGGATTTCGAACCAGGGTTTGAGTAACCGAGTTGGGTGAGTGACTCGGTGAGTCGGAAGGGACTTAGACGAATCGGGTCCTCGTAGAGACTCAGCGAGTCCACGCTAGACTCGGCGAGTTGGGTTGACCGTTGACCGTTGACCATTGACCAGAGTTGACCGGTGTTGACTTGATAGGGTTAGTCAACCTTAGTTGGGAAAGTGTTAATTAGAGATGTATTGTGTTATAGGAGTACTATAGCTCGGGAGATCGAGCACTAGTGAATTCAAGGATTTACGAGTTACCGAGATACGCGAGGTGAGTCTTCTCACTATACTTTACCTTGAGTAGGTAAATAGAGTTATGTGATACACTGTTTTATATATATTGTTTGTTGCACTGCATTCTTCTATGTGATTTATGATGTGCATGCTTGCAGAGTTAGAACCTGAGGGTTCACGGAGTTTTGGGTGCACGGACCCACAGAGTTATAGCCTCGAGTGGCTAATATGTGTTATATGTGGTATTTTGGGGAACTCACTAAGCTTCATGCTTATAGTGTTTTGTGTTATGTGTTTCAGGTTTCTCTCAGGATCACGGGACGACACCGACTTGATTGTACACACCAGAGAAAGAGTCATGTTTTGAGGATCTTGGTTTATTAAACAAGTGAAAATGGAGTTATGTTTTGTAATTTGATTATGAATGAGATTTTAAGAAAAGTGTTTTTAAGAATTAAACCATTATATTTAAATGAATTTTTTTTTGAAATTTAATGTGTTACAGTTGAACTCTAACTCTTTCGGAACGTCTAAGAGGTAAGGACTCGTCAATTGGTTCAACCGGAGTTTCCTCCTCGGGTTGAGCGCCAACGGTAGAGGTTCGTTCATCGCTCGATTCTTGAATCTCTTCAAGATCGATTTGCCTCCCACTGTCTCCTTGGCTTATGAGTTCTTGCTCTCGGAGAACCCCTCTCCTCGCAACGAAGACAACATTGTCGCTCGGTCTATAGAAGAGATATCCAAAGGATCTTTGCGGGTAGCCGATGAAAATACATCACTCACTATGAGGCTCGAGCTTGTCGTGAGTCTCTCGTCTTACGGAAACCACACAGTCCCAAACCTTGATATATGCCAACGAGGGAGCTTTCCCTGTCCACATCTCGTGAGGTGTTTTGGCAACCTTCTTTGTAGGGAGTCGGTTAAGGATATAGGTGGTAGTCTCTAAGGCATACCCCCATAATGAAATAGGTAATGAAGCACGACTCATCATAGAAACTGACCATGTCTAACAGGGTTCGATTACACCTTTCTGCCACATCATTCATTTGCGGTGTCCTAGGTGGCATCAATTGCGAAACTATTCTGCATTCCTTGAGATAGTCGTGGAATTCAAGACTTACGTACTCTCCTCCTAGATCGGATCGAAGCATCTTGATTTTCCTGCCCAATTGATTCTCCACTTCATTCTTGAACTCTTTGAATTTTTCAAACGTTTCTGACTTGTGCTTGATTAAGTAAATATACCCATATCTACTATAATCATCAGTGCAAGTCACGTAGAAGCGGTTCCCATCCTTTGTGGTGGATCTAAAGGGCCCACATGCATCAGTATGTATGAGATCCAATAAACCCTCACCCTCTCACAAGTGTCAGTGAAGGGTGACTTGGTCATCTTTCCAAGTAAACAAGATTCGCACGTGTCATCTTCCCTAAGGTCGAATGACTCTAACACTCCATCCTTTTGGAGTTGGGCTATGCGCTTCTTGTTGACATGTCCAAGATGATAATGCCATAAAGATGCCTTATCCATACTATTGGAAGAATCCATATACAACACATCATTTCCTAGGTTATCTACAACCATAACAGTTTCATAAATTCCATTACAAGGCATTGCTTCAAAATATAAAACACCATTTAGATAAGCATAAATCAAACCATTCTCATTATTAAACGAATATCTAAATCCTTGTCTACACAAACCATGAAACGAAATGATTTTTCTTGTCATATCTGGCGAGTAGAAACAATTATTTAAATCTAAATTCAATCCATTACTAAGCACTAAAGAATACACTCCAATCTTGGTAACAGGCGATGTTCTTCTGTTCCCCATTATTAGATATATTCTTCCAAGCTCCACATCCCTATTTCTTCCTAGTCCCTGCAAATCAGAACAAATGTGGTAACCACATCCTGTATCAAGAACCCTTGAAATAGCATGAGATGAATCATTAGATTTAATTGTGTATATACCTGCATAAGATGGATTGATCTTTCCATCCTTGATGGCTTGCAGATATTCCAGGCAGCTTCTCTTCCAATGCCAAATTTTGTGGTAATGATAGCACTCTGCCTCCTTTAGGTTAGGGTTGGGCTTAGCAGGATCAACCTTTGTCCAACTAGAAGAGGAACCATCTTGGGACTTTTCCTTGCGGTGGCTCTTTGACGGAGCCTTCATCTTCTTGCCCCTTCCCTGCCCTATAGCAAAAACAAGAGCATCGGATGGATTAGGAGTTAGTGCAACAGACTTGTCCTTTAGGTTGCTCTCAGCAGTCCTTAGGAGCCCGTGGAGTTTGCTTAGGGTGACCTCTTCCTTGTTCATGTGGTAGGTCATCCTAAATTGGTTGTAGCATGAGGGCAAGGAGTGAAGAACAATGTCGATAGCCAAATCTTCCTTAAAGTTGACATTCAACTTGCAAAGACGATCAACATACCTTTGCATCTTTTGCAAGTTCATGGTTAGAGACTCTCCACTTCCCATTTTAGCAGTGATCATATTCGTAATGATCTCATAGTTCTCTTGCCTCGCGCTTTAGTGATATCTCTCCATCAAGTCTATATGCATCTCATAGGGATACATGTCCTCATAGGACTTTTGGAATTCGGAGTTCATTGTAGCTATCATGATGCAATGAACTTTCGTTGCATCACGCTCATGGGTCTCAATGACAGCCATTTCTTCGGGAGTAGAAGTTTCTAGATTGATCTTCTCGAGCTTCTCATCGAGAACATACTCTTTGTCCTCGTAACGCGCGATAGTGCGAATGTATCTTATCCACTCGCTAAAGTTCGATCCATCGAAAGTCACTTTTTGACAAAGGCTCATTAGCGTGAGTGAGCTAGCAGCAACGTTGTTTGCGTTAGACATCTACGAATAGAAAGGACAAAGTTTGATTAGAATTGAATCCCTAATAAAACACCCAAAATGAAAAATTAGGGCTAGGATCCAACAACATTATATACATATTAGAAAAGGGATGCCGTAATCCAACACGCAAATAATTTGGAGGTAAGTGAATGACGATTCACTGATTATTCACCATGAAAAACATAAGCTTAAGTTTTAAATGTATTGAGAATTCCTAGATTTTTCTTGGAGATTCATTGAACTTTTCAATGGCATGTTTAAATCTCAATATGCTCCTATTGTTTGTGACTGGGATGCTGAGGATCACAAAGTGGGTATGAATAACCATGCAAATCTACATGGTGCCTTCATTGTTACAATCACCTATTCGATGTGCTAGTAAACCACACACGCTCCATCGAAATATGACAAACATTGAATCACCATTTACCACCTTTGCTTAGAACCAATTAGTGTGCCGGTAAACCACACACGCTCCAATAACTTCTTAGCAAGGGTGCAAAGCGTAATTTCATGGGATTGCATCAATTTCACTTTTGCCTAAAGTAACTAGGATTGGGAATTTGAAAAAAAAAATGTTTAGTTACTTTATATAGATTCATTATAATTATTAATGAGGAGAGGATTGCCCTATCCTACCCGTTCGACTAACGACCCTCCACCAGTCAAGCAAGCAGTGGGTGTGAGTGTACACCCATTAAGCGCCATTTTATAGGCAACAACCTTATACCTTATAGACCGACTTCGTGAATGAGGCCTACTAACGGTAAGACTAGCATTTTAATTATACATACATATATATATATATATATATATATATATATATATATATATATATATATATATATATATTAAGCTTGTAATAATATAATAGTATAGGGTGTATTTTAAACATTTCAAAATATTAGGGTTTTAATCTTCAATTTAAAATTTTCGAAATTTAATACCATTTAAATTAAAATTTTAAATATTAAAACTCTTGATTTAATAATTATCACAAATTAAACTATTAATTTAAATTATTAAATCATAAGGGATTATTAAATCTTAAAGGATAATTACCATCCTAATCCCTTTTATCCCTCTAAATTCCGAAAATAATGGGAAGGGATAATTCAAAATCTTTAATTACCATATTTAACTATCAAAAGATAATTACAAGATATGGGGTTATCCAAATCCCTAAAGATTAGGATCTTATCTTGGGGAAGGAGGCTATTCTCGAAATCTAAGGGTTGGCACACCCTAGATTTCGAAATCTTGGATTAATGGAAAGGATTAAAAAAACCTTTTCACAATTTTTGCAAATTAGGGTTAGGAAACCCTAATCTCGAAACTTCATGCCTCCTAGGGTTTATTGATTATAAACCCTAATTTGTCAAGTTCATACCATTGAATAATACTAATTGAAAACAAGTTAACAAAAGGCTCTGATACCACTGATGGGTTTTATACAAACAATCCTATGTGTGCATGCAACCCTAGATTTGGATCTATGTTTTCACTATTAGATACACAACATTATGAACACATGAATAAAACCCTAATGTAGCTTGCTATTTTTGAAATTCATATAGAAGCTTAGATCACATACCTCTTGTTGTTATATTGCAATAACAACTTAAATCTTCAAACCCTTAGTCTTGAAAGCAAGCACCACAAGTGTAGTGTCTCTAATGGCTCACAAACACCACAAGCAATTGGAGAGGTTATAGAGAGAGAAGGGAGGAGGTAGAAATCGGCCTTGGGAGCTCTTAGAAGCAAGTGGACGATTTCTCAAGGCCTAGGGGTCTTTATATAGTGTTGGGATTAGGGTTTTAGTCCTTATCCTTATCTAGTTGCTTGCCTATCAAGTAACCATAAGATAAGCCTTAATAACCCTTATCTATTATCCCTTTGGATGATTTCAAGGATATCCAAACCCTTGAATTCGTCCAACCCTAACAAAGGATAACCACTACCTTATTTTGCAACGATCACATAATTACAATTCAGCCCCTCTAGTTTAATTAATTACACTTGATCACAAAATTAATTCCTAATTAATTACTGACCAATATTAATTAAACAAATATGATTTTTCCTTTAATATATTATTCTTATAACATATTAATAAATCATAATAACCTTTTTCTCTATTTATTTCTCCAGTCAAGTTGCTTTGGTCAAGGCAATGGAAAAGGACCATGCACAACCGGGTCAAGTACTTACCAAATATGGTTACGGGCTTAGACGCTAACCCAACATCATCAACATACACTGCTAGGAAATTACAACATTCCCACTAGCTTTGATATATACACAAGACTCATCTTCACTTCTAGAAAATCCAAACTCTTAGAACTTTTCGTGAATGCAAAGTTTCCAGAGACGATATGCTTGCTTTACTCTCTAAATGTCTCGTTCAAGCTTACACACTATGTTCGGATATTTTGGATATGTGAAACACTTAGTTGTGCCATATACACATCCTCTGTAAGTTTCTTATTAAGGAAGGCAATTTTCATATCCATTTGTCATACCTTAGAATCACGACAACCATCTATGGAAAGAAATATCCTAATATACTTGATCTTGGCTACTGATGAAAAGGTTTCCTCATAGTCAATTCCTTGATTTTGAGTGTAACCTTTCATAACCAACCTAGCCTTGAACGTGTGCACATTCCCATTCATGTTTGTTTTCTTCTTAAAGATCCATTTTCACCTAACGATTTTAATGTCAGATATGTGTGAGTTCATGTCACACCCCCGGACCAGACGACGAAAACGTCCGGAGGCGGGTGACTTCATTGTGCAGTATCATAACAATTGAATATAAATGAAACAAAGCAATCCAAACATCATACATTGAGATGACAAACTTACATTGTTTACATATTATATTTGTTCTTCGGATTACACGAAAGATACATAAGTAAAAAAGAATCCAAACTACAGTTAAATGGTCTTGCATCAACGTCCCTTGTTACCTGCTTACTAGATCCCTGAGAATACAAGTCATTTTGAAAAGCATCAACTAAAAAGTTGGTGAGTTCATAAGCATTTTTGTATAAAATCGTTTACACTTATTTTAAATCGTTCTCATTGTAATTTCAGAAAATCCGATATTTTCTATGAAATCGTTTGATGTCTTGCCTTGAAAATCATGGATATATGTGTGCATGACATTACTTTTGTTCATCCTTATAAGGAGTGATTTTGAAAAGTAGTGTGATTTGTAAAAGCGAGCTGTGTCCGAGAATAGTTCTTTTGAATAGTAACAATCAACCATTTCAAGAAAAATCCCTTATTTTCAAAAAGGAGATATGGTTGAAATTCCTGTTCCTCTTATCGAGTAAAATTGAGTGAGTGTTCTAGTCTATCGTTATCGAAAATCATAGAAAATCGTTTTCTCCAGAAAATCCTATTTTTTCTGCTATAAAATAATCGTAAGTTCTAGTTTATCGTTATCGAAATCGTAGAAAAATCGATTTCTCCAGAAAATCCTATTTTTTCTGCTATAAAATATTCGTAAGCTCGAATTTATCGTTATCGAAATCATAGAAAAATTGTTTTCTCCAGAAAAACTTATATTTTCTGCTATAAAATATACGTATGTTCTAGTTTATCGTTATCGAAATCGTAGAAAATCGTTTTCCATAGAGTCCTACGCTTTCTACTTTGTGAAATAGCAGTATTTCGACTCCATACTTGTTAGGAGAAAGAATCATGGCAATTGTGGATATTCTACACGGTGAAAAGAAAGGACAGTCAACGCAACAAATGCGGACCATCACCTATCACATATAGGACAGTCAACACAACGTGCCAAAATTTATTTATGAGTTTGTTTTCCTTACATAAATTTCTAGTTAATATAACATATTCTAGTGAGTCGTTATAACCATACTAATCATGGTGAAGTGCTTGTTTTGGCGTTTCGCAGGCGCCCTCGATTTGGAAAAGAAATTTGTCACCCTAGACCGGCATGTCTAGCTGTAGCGAACAACGAAGGTGCGGGGTGTCAACCCCGTATAGATCTATACACAAATTCTCGCTCTCCCTCCAGGAGACTCTGGCTATAACTCCTTACAGGACTTATACGTACATTAATATTTTCATATTTAGGTACTATTGAGATTTATCTGACTAGAATATTAACAACCTTTTGAGTATTCCTTAGAGTTCCATTATTTGTTAGATAAATAATGAAATTTGTACTCTTTGAATAGAATTATTGTTCTCGTTCCATATCATTGATTGTGCTCGTTAACTGGGTGCTCGTGTTCGTTCCTATTTGTTTATTGAAATATGAGTCATTTTAGTCAAAAAAAAGTGTCAAGTTATAATTATATAAATTTATAACTGCCGGTTATGAAACACATTTTCTGTTTTATGACGTATATAACATTACTTATGTTGTTGGAGATTTTATGACAACAGCTTATGACATGCAGTTATTTCTGTAATAAACGCTCTACTTGTATATTTTCTTGTCGCAAACTTTTATATCGAATATTTATAAAATACCCCATGATAGTTTGCAATTAGTTCACAAAGTTTCCATTTTCGAAAATTACTAGAAGTGGTGTCCACTTATCAAGATCCCTATTATAACTTTTAGCTCTAGACATGAAAGCATAGATAAAGGGGTTAAGTTGGACACACCCAATAGTTGGGAGGCTCTTTTGTACAAAGTATCCTCTGTTCTTTGTGAAACTTAGAAATCCTTCGTTCATGAGTATATTACTAAATATTAATTTAATAATATTTCACACACACATACAAACATACGTGTATATATATATATATATATATATATATATATATATATATATATATATATATATATATAATCATTTAATAGTTTAGGCAAGATTTGACTTGTACTCTCCCCCATAAACATTAAAAGATTGAAAAATGTGGGGTATGAAGCTCACCATGAGTTAGTTGAGGAGTTGTCTGGAGTTATGGAGTGAAGATCTCAAGCTTAAACTCTTGTTGAGATGAGGAACCTCCCTGGGAGGGATGCTTTCCTTACAACTCTAGGGAGAAATTGAGAATTTTGTTTTCAGCAAGATCTTATTCTTTCTCTTGAAATGAATCTTTGAGAGAAAATGAGAGGAGTGGGAGAAAATGTGAAGTCTAAATTCCTTACTGACGTTGCTTTGAGGATGTAAAAGGGAGGGAATCTTTTGTGCATGGGGATCTGATGGTCCATGCACGGATATTTAGTGGGTAAAGCATGAGATACTGTGATTTGTATGGGGAAAGAGGATGTCATCAAATCACAAAGTCAACTTGTCCTTTTCTTGATTTAGGATAAGGTTTTCCTAAATTCCAACCATTTATTTTTATGCAGAATATGCTTAAAATAATAAATTTTAGCATAAAATAGGGGTCTAAGGGGTTTAGGATAGGAAAAATACGAGTTTGGTGTAATTTTCGGCGTCAAAATGCCTTAAAATGGTGAAAAAGTCCGAAAATGACCAAATTCCGGAGCTAAAAGGTGAAATCCGGAGCCATTATGCGATTTCCGAAGCTATATCACAACTTCCGGAGTGGAGCTTTAGGTATGAGAGGGTCCGAAGTAGTTGGCAAGAAGGTTCCGGAGGTGCTGGACAGGTTCCGAAGAAAACAGTACTTTTCGGAGGGTTGTTCTCGGATTCCGAAGTAAGGAGGCGATCAGTGGTCCGGACCGAGGCATTCCAAGGTGCGAAGGTGTCCGATGCAAGGTCATTCTAGAGCAAGCCTTAGCCTTCCGGAGTCAGAAGCAAGTTCCGAAGATGCTTCCTCTTGGCCTTTAGAAGGCATTCCGGAATAAGAGGTTCCAGACCAAGAGGGTTCCATCCAAGAGGTTGAGGACCATGAGGGTTCCGGACCAAGAGGGTCCTTTTGGGGTTTCCTCTTCCGATTTTGAGTTGTTTTTGACTGAGGAAGGTACATAGGGAGATTTGAGAGAGATTTGAGATACGTAGAGAGATTTGGGAGAGATTTCACATACTTGGAGAGATTTGGGAGAGATTTCACATACTTGGAGAGATTTGGGAGAGATTTACTATACTTGGAGAGATTTCGTATACTTAGAGAGATTTGGGAGAGATTCACTATTCTTGGAGATATTTGGGATAGATTCACTATACTTGGAGAGATTTCATATACTTAGAGAGATTTTGGAGAGATTCACTATACTTGGTGAGATTTGCATTCCAGCACTATATGGCTCCATAGGAACTCATATTGAACACTTAGGTGTGTTAGCACAAGTCTCATAATATTCCTTGCTTACTTGAGGGTGAAATTCCCTAGCCAAAAAGGTTGGTTGTGACAGTTGAAGAGTGTGATATCCAAAATATCTAGGACAAGGTTTGAATACTCAAACCTTGAGATAAACATGACAATGGAGGCTGATAATATTTCAAATCAAGTCTAGATGAACCAGTCAAGCCTTGAAGATAAGAAATAAACAAAGTATTCAAGATAATAAATCTAGTAATAAAAGTAAGAACATGAACAAGAACAAAGAGAATGAGAGAAAAATATTAACTGAATGATTCTTGATTTGATACTTTGAAAGTTGGAAAAGTGGTGAAAAGGTTAAGGAATTACATGCGGTGATGGTCCTATTTATACAAATATAGGACCAATCACACAAGGAGACATTTTTACTAAAAGGTAACTGCAGATCAACCACCTGACACATCGGTGTGGTTGACCTTTGTCTCCTACATGTACTACTATAGAAAAGACAAAATAAAACATGACAAAACAATACTAAAATCTAATCACTCAATCTTCATTCTTCGAAATACAAAACACTTCGGATTGCCATCAACTTGGATACTCAGCAAGCTCAGAAACATACACGGTTCAGATAGCCTAAGGGATCATTTCTTTGTACTATCAATCTCCCCTTAAGTGACCTTAGTTATCCATTCCATCTTCAATCTAATTTGTTAAAGGCATGCAAGTAAGCTTTCTACATCCAACTTCAAACTTCGATCCACCAAGAGAGATGTTAAATGAGCTACTTATCAACATCTTCTGAGGCTTGTGAATTTTTTGATATTGTGATGAATTTCTGTAGCACATGGGCATGCAAGTAAGCTTTGTACATCCAACTCTGTCGGCTAATTTTGACTTTATTTTTATTATATTATTTTTAACAGGCCGGGCCTGGAAAAGTCCGTTTAAATTCCATAACTCCTTCATCTGGTGTCCATTTTCGTCAAAATTTTTACTGTTGTACTCCTATTGTCGGGGTCTTCAAATTTCGTTTAGGTTGTGCCAGCTAAAGACCGCTCGATCTCTATTACGAGTTTTCAGCTTTCTACTGCTAGGTCAGAAACTTCGAAAAATCATAACTTCCTCATACGAAGTCAGATTTGGGCGTTCTTTTTATGTATGTTAACGGTTTAATGATATCTATGAATTTCGTTTAGATACCTACGGCTAAAAAGTATTTTATCTAAATTTCGTATTTTACGCTTAACAGTGTTTTACTAGTTTTGCCGCGGATCTTCGATTGGTCATAACTTCTTCGTTATAACTCGAATTTTAGTGTTCTTTATATTTTTGGAAACCTCGTAACGATATATACCACTTGGTATATCCCAATTATTGTTTTATAAAAGTTAAATTTTTGACCCTAATCTCGCTGGTGTTACACAAACCCAGTACGAGCCTTCGCATCATCTCTTGCATTAAATCCCAAAAGTACTTACGCAAGGAGTACCACATGTTCTTAGCCCACGTTGTGGATGAAAAACAAGAAGTAAAAGACCTCGATAGCGTTCCTGAAGTCTGTAATTTTCCTAACATCTTTCCCGAGGATCTCTTAGGAGTTCCTCCTGAACGCCAAGTCGAGTTCCGAATCGACTTAATTTCTGGAGCTACCCCCGTAGCTAAATCCTCGTATCTTCTAGCACCAGCAGAGATGTAGGAATTATCTAGCCAACTAAATGAACTACTCAGTAAGGGATTCATCAGACCGAGCTTCTCACCCTGGGGAGCACCGGTCCTGTTCGTGAAGAAAAAGGATGGATCTTTCCGAATGTGCATAGATTACCGCGAACTAAACAAGCTCACCATTAAGAATCGTTACCCTCTACCACGCATAGATGATCTGTTTGACCAACTTCAAGATGCGAGCTACTTTTGGAAGATCGACCTGAGATCAGGGTACCACCAATTACGAGTTCAGGAGGGTAATGTTCCCAAGACAGCATTTCGAACTCGTTATGGTCACTACGAGTTTGTTGTGATGCCCTTCGGTCTGAAAAATACACCCTCTGTGTTCATGGCTTTAATGAATTGGGTGTATCATCCTTTCCTAGACAAATTTGTTATTGTATTCATAGATGATATACTTATTCATTCACGAAGAAAGGAAGAAGATAGTCAGTACTTGAGACAAGTTCTAGAAACATTAAGGGCGGAGAAGCCATACGCGAGATTTTTAAAGTGCGAGTTTTGGATTAGGATGGTAACTTTCCTTGGTCACGTGGTTAGCATGGAAGGCATACATGTGGACCCTTCCAAAATAAAGGCAATACAGAATTGGTCAGCACCAACGCCCACAAAGATCCGTCAATTCTTGGGTCTTGCTGGCTACTATTGCAGGTTCATCAAAAACTTCTCCAAAATTGCTAAACCGCTTACTACCCTGACTCAGAAGGGTGTAACTTTTAGTTGGGGAGAAAAACAAGACAGTGTGTTCCAAACACCGAAGAGAGCCCTGTGCAGCATACCTATCTTGTCCCTTCCAGAAGGAACAAAGGATTTCGTTGTATATTGCGATGCATCCAATCAAGGGCTAGGTTGTGTGCTTATGCAGCAAAGAAAGGTTATTGCCTATGTCTCGAGATAGCTAAAGGAACATGAGGTCAACTAGACCACTCATGATCTTGATTTGGGAGCAATAGTATTTGCTCTAAAGATCTAGAGGCACTACCTCTATGGTACAAAGTGCACCATTTTCACTGACCACAAAATCCTACAACACATACTCGACCAAAAGGAGCTTAACATGAGACAACGATGATGGGTAGAACTACTAAATGACTACGAATGTGTAATTCATTATCATCCCGGCAAGGACAATGTAGTCGCAGATGCCCTCGGTTGAAAGGAGTACACGGGTCGTATAGTGAAAGTACTAACCATGACCATCCATTCTCATCTGTCCACACAAATCAAAGAGGCTCAGCTAGAAGCCTTAAAACCGGAAAATGTGGCGGGTGAAGCCCTAATAGGATAGGAGAATAACTTGTAGATCAAGGCAGATGGAGTTTGTTATTTCATGAACCGGATCTTGACCCCAAAGTTCGGTGGTTATAGGGACGTAGTCATGAGTGAAGCACACAAGACTCGATACTCTGTTCACCCAGGTTCAGACAAGATGTATCTCGACCTCAAGATACTCTACTGGTGGCTGAACATAAAAGTTGAGATTGCTACTAACATAGACAAGTGCCTAACTAGTGCCAAAGTAAAGGTAGAATACCAAAAGCCCTAAGGATTACTACAAAAACCAAAAATACCTGAGTGGAAGTAGGAGCGGATTACAATGGATTTCATTACCAAGTTACCAAGATAACTGGTGGTCATGAAACCATTTGGGTAATCATTGACAGATTAACCAAGTCCGCACACTTGCTACCAATCAAAGAAAAAGACAAGATGAAGAAATTGACCATATTTTACATCAGAGAGATAGTACGATTGTATTGTGTACCCATATATATTATCTCTGATAGAGACAGTAGATTCACCTCAAGATTCTGGCAGTCACTTTAGAAGCTCTGGGAACTAGGTTGGATATGAGTATGGCTTAGCACCCACAAACTGACATGCAGAGTGAGAGAACCATTCAAACACTAGAAGAAATCATGAGAGCTAGCGTGTCACACCCCCAAACCATCAGAAAACAATGGTGGAAACGTACGAGGGCAGGTGACGTCATGCGTAGTATCACAACAATTGTATCATAGCAAGCAAAGTAAACACAACCATTACATTACAATATGATTATTTACATCTGTTTGAAAACTTAGTTTGTACATAACAATATATAACAAAAGTAAAAGACGTAACTCCAAAATGCTCCGTCTTCTTCAAAAGTTGGCAAGATTACCTATCTATTGTTGCCCTGAGAATACAAGCGGTTTTGAAAACATATCAGCATAAATCTGGTGAGTTTATTAGCATGATTTTTTAGTGAAAACCATTGTTATCAAGTTCTGAAATATGTATGCATGCTTTCCAAGAAAATCCAATATTTTCAAACATGTTTGTTTGTTATTGTATGAAAAGTATGTTCCGTTTGAAAACCCTGGCTACCACCAATATGTAGTGTATGTTCTATTTGAAACCCTGGCTACCACCAGTATGTATAGTAGTTTCTTTAAAATAAAACCAAGTGTTGGATCCATGGAGTGCCCTCCAGCGTAGAAGTAAGTAGTCTTCTAAATTAAAATAAAACTATTGAAGAATGATAATACCGTAAACAAAGGTTACTTTATACTATTATGAGTTTGTATAACCATGCTAATATGACCGATGAACCTCCTTGAGGTTTCTTCAGGCATCGTACGATTACAAAATTTGTCACCCTAGGCATGCCTACCTAACTGTAGCTAACAATTCAGGTGTGGGATTTTCAGTCCCGAATAGATCTATTCACAAATTTCACACTCTCCCTCCAGGAGACTCTGGTTATACTATAGGTGAGGATTTACTGGTACTCGAAGGGCATGATGAAGAGAAGGTCTCACAATCGTGTATTAACTAGTTTACGTGTTGTTCTGTTGTTCTCGTATTCGAAATTGTTGTATACGTTCTAGAGTATAAATAATTATACGAAAAATAATTATTTGATAAGATACTCTTGCTTTCTGTATGTAGTAATGGATAAACTAAACCTGTATTAGTTAATATGTTTGACTATGTACGTAGTTTGAATCTATAAAATCGGACTTGAATATCCCAAACTATACCTATTAAAGTTTGACTGGTAAGTTGTGTTCGTGTATGATTCTGTAAACTATGCAATCATGTTTAGGAAACGTCCCTTATGCTCCGCATATTACAAAAGGAATAAGTATCTAAATGTTTAACGTGAAACTTGTTGTAATTGCATCAATTTTTAACTTGTGAAAACATTTATGTTTGGCTTGTATTCCCCCCTGAAAACGTTATAAAAACTTATAAAAGCGTAGGGGTATGAACTCACAGTTTGACGTGGGATTGGAGTGTAAATCAATAGGAGTTGTTGGGTGTCAAATAATGCCTCGGACACAAACGGATCCTATTTAATATATATATATATATATATATATATATATATGTATTAGATGAGGACATAACACCATTTGTTATGGAAGAAGACCACCTTAGGGACTAGGAAACACTTGAAACTAAGTGTTAGAATCACACGTGATTGATGATGGGGAGTTTGTGGCAGTAATCAGTAGTGTACGATCATGGGTTTGTGGCCCAACAGGGTTTACGACCCTTGAGTTTACGGTCCAAGTGTTTGCGGTCCATGGGTTTACGGCCCATGGGTTACGGCTTATGGATTTACGGCCCATGAGTTTACGGCTATAAAAACTTGGTGAAAGGTGTGATTTTCGATGTTTCAAGGTCCTTTCTAGTCTCTTAGAAGTGTTCTAAGCCTTATGCACAGCTCAAGGAAGAGTTTTAGGCCAATAATTGACCACAAAATGTAGTTTACAACCATTGAAGGGTGTACGGCCGTACACACAGGTTTACGGTTGTAAACCCATTTTGTGTCCATGATTTGGGTCGAGTTTTAGGTGAAAAATCAATGGTTTCTAGTAGATATCAAGCATAGATGCTAGTTACTTACTGTAAGAGGATTGGAATGAGGTTTTTAGCCACCAAGAACTAGTGTGTGTTCTTGGTGAGAGAGAAAATCTAGAAAAAGATGAAATTCATGAGATGAAACATGGATTCATCACTAGAAAAGAGGTTGAAACACAATCAAAGTGAAGAATCACTTACATTTTTAGGGTCCTTGAGCAAACTAGAAAATTATACAGAGAGAGAGTAAAGAGATAAAGTCTTTGGAGTGTTTAAAGTGTGAAATGAAGGCCACTCATCCCCTATATAGGGGTGAGTTTTCGGCTAAGGGGTGGGGTGGGGGTTATACGACCGTAAACTTGAGTTTGCAGCCGTACACTCCTCTCGAAGGGGTGTTTAGCTCGGATGCTATGATTTGACTTGGAAAAACTTGTTCTTAGACCCAAACCTCGATTGTACCGAGTTTAGAATATTTAATTAGACTTGAGATAATGCTGACAAGAGCAGAATAAATTCCGAATTGATTTATTTTTGACGGTTTGGACGGAATAAATTTTGGGTTGTCACACAGTGCGATCGACTTTGGTAAAGCATGAGATACCCATTTGCCACTTGTCGAATTTTCATATAACAAAAGCTACCACTCTAGCATCAAGGTTGCCTCGTTCGAATCCCTCTATGGCAGTAAGTGCAGATCCCCTATGTTGTAACATCCGGAATCCCAGGTATATTATTCTAATATTTTTTTTTGGGAATTTGTGAAGGAACTCGGCGAGTTGATGCTTAGACTCGCCTAGTAGGGTCGTAGTTTATCATCCGGGTTCGCGTTGGACTCGGCGAGTCCACGCTGTTTAATGAAACCCTAACCCTCCGGGGTTGGAGCCTATTTAAGGGAACTCTTAGCCTTCCATTGCAGCTACTAGTCCGTTGAGATCACCCTAAGTGAGCTAGATCGTTTGGGAGGAAGGAGAAGCCATATTTGATATTTATATCTTTGGTTTAGCAAGAAGAAGGTGATCTAGAGCAAGAGGAGACTAAAGGAGGTGTGATTCTAGTGGTTTGAGAGTCTAGAGACTTCAACTTGAGGTATTTATTCGGACCTTCTTCAGTTTTGGTATTGATACATAGAGTTTGGGTTTTCTAACCTCCATTGAGGATGTTTATGTGGAGAAATTGGTCCCTTATCAAGTTTATGTTTTGGATGTGGAATCAAAGAGGTCTAGAGACCTTAACCCTTGGAGCTTTATAAGTTATCTTGGGATTTATGAGCTTAGGTTGCCATTTTTTGGGCTAAATCACCAACTGATACTATCTAGATGATATATGAGTGTCAAGGTCTGGACTTTACATGATTATTATGCTTGGGAACAACAGATCTATGGATTAGAGGAACAGATCTGACCTCAGAGGTCTATGGAGTTTGTGCATGGCATGTACTCGCCGAGTTGTTCTTGAGACTCAACGAGTTGGGTCGGGGTAGCCCCGCGATTCTTACCTGGGGACTCGTCAAGTAAAGGAAGGGACTCGACGTGTTAAATGGGACTAAAGAGTTAAGTGGACACATGTGGACTCACCGAGTTGCCCAAGTGCACTCGCCGAGTCGGGTCAAAGTTTAACCGTTGACTTTGGTTGACTTTTAGGGTTTGGTCAACAATGAGGGCCTTTGAGCCAAGGGAGGGGTAAAATGGTCTTTTACCCTTCTGAGGGTGCTTAGAGAGAGTAGAGTCTAGTTCTGAGAGTTATATTTATGAGAGTATTACTTTATGTGTTTAGGCGGAGGCTAGATCGTATTCCTATCGAGTCAGTGATTTACCGGGACATCTGAGGTGAGTATTCTCACTATACTTTACCTAGAGTGGTAATTAGAGTTATGTGCCAGAGTTATCGTATGCTATTATGTGACATGTTATACTACATTGTTTTTATGTGGTTTATATCATGTGTATATCAGAGTATATCAGAGTTAAAACCGAAAGGTTCATAGAGTTAGGACTAGAGGGTCCACAGAGTAGGGCCCACAGGCCCACAAAGTTATAGCCTCGAGTGGCTAGTATGTGTTATGTATGGTATTTTGGGGAACTCGCTAAGCTTTACGCTTACAGTGTTATGTGTTATGTTTTTCAGGTACCAGTGATGATCGCGGAAAGGCGCCGGCATGACTCGTACACACGCATGGATTTCTATATATTTGATCTTGGGAAATATTTTTTGTGAACTAAAGTATTGATACAATGGGATTTTGTTGTTAAATGTGTTTGGTAAAACGTGTTTAAAAATGTGAAAAATTGTTTTAAATTTTACGGTGTTAGAATTTGGTATCAGATCCTTGGTTTGAGGGATTCGGATGCATCTTCGGGTGTATCTGAACTCAAACTGAGGAATTGAGGAAAAATTTGATAATAAAGCAATTTTTTTTAAGAAAAGGAGTAAAAACAGTTTTGAAACAGACAGAGCAGAACCGTGTGTACGATCAGCCAGCTCCTGAACGGTGATTTCCCAAAATACCCTTACAATAAGTTGTAAAAGAAATGTTATGCTATGCTATATGAACTATATTATGCATGCTAGAGTAAGACTAGGTATTATTATTAGGACTAGAGTGTCCTGATATATGATGCCTTAGTCTAGGGATTTTGCTATTAGGAATGCTTGAGAGTGTTGAGATAGCAACAATGAGCTTATGAGAGATTTGCTAGTGAGTAACACATAATTAGAGAAAATAGCGTACTTGGGATTTGGGGCTCTGGGAGGAGGACTTGGTGTGAATGCTGAGTCGGTGTGGTCGGTAGTATTGGGCCCATACCATCGAAGGCACCGGGTCAGTACGCAACCCAAGTAAGAATCCTTAGGGCACCAGAGATCAATTTAGGGTTGGGATATCGAGTGTGTGTACATCCGAGCAAATTACTGATATCTTATGTTGTATTTCAGAGAGGCATCATGGTAGGGACACGTCCAAGACCAGGGACCAGTGGAGGGGGTGTGAGCGACGAGGAACTCCACCAGATGATTCATAATGAGGTGGTTGCTACCATCCGTGATGAGATTCCAGAGATGTGCGGGTCTATTAAGACCACCCTGATAGAGACATTCGATGATAGATACGCTGCTCTTTATGAGGCTGCTGTTGTTGCGGACACTACAGCTGTAGCTACGGCTAGACTGCAGGGTGGTGATGCGTTGCTGTTCCGAGAGTTCAGCAACACGAAACCACCGGAGTTTGATGGGACCCAGGATCCAATTGCAGCGATGAGGTGGATATCATACATGGAGGGATGTTTCTTTACTTGCTCATCTTCTGAGCATTTGAGGGTCCAGTTCGTGCTGAACCAGCTTCACTTGGTAGCGAAGGACTGGTGGAAGTTTGTGACGGCGCATTATTCGCCTGTTGAGCTTTCTGCAGTGACTTGGGAGAGGTTCACTGCTATGTTCCGAGATGAGTATGTTCCCCAGGCGGAAAGGGAACGTTTGGCCCAGGAGTTTTTGACCCTCAAGCAGGGTACTGATTCTGTTACTGCAATTCCGAGGAAGTTCCATGAGCGGGTGATGTTTTGCCTAGAGCACGTTTCCTCCGAGCAGGCACGTATGAGCCGCTACCTGATCATTTTGAGGAGGGATATACGGGAGTTCGTGGCGAACTCGACGTATCGGATATTTGGTGAGCTTCAGGCAAATTCCCGGAAGAGGGAAATAGAGTTGGAGACTAAGGCTAGGGAGGAGCCTGAGTCTAAGGCGAGGGATCGGCCACCGACACAGTCCCAGCCGGCAGCCAAGCGGGCCAAGCCCGATGATTCGCGATTTGGGAGTCAGAAGGGCCGCACTTGTGGCAAGTGCGGCCAGAGCCACAAGGGGGTGTGCAGATCAGGGTCTTGCGACAAATGTGGCAAGGAGGGGCATATGGCTAGGGATTGCCCCAAGGGGTTCGCAGTGTGCTTTCACTGCAACCAGACCGGACACCACAAGGTAGAGTGTCCACAATTACGAGGGACTACCCAGGGAGCACCTTAGGGATCTACCCCTATTGCTATTAGAGCTACTGAGAGCCGGACAGTGAAGGCCGAGGTACCGAAGGTGCGAGGGAGAGCCTTCCAGTTGACCGTAGAGGAGGTCCACGCAGCGCTCGATGTCGTGGCTGGTATGTATTCTTTCGTATATTTACTTTTATGTTGATATATTGTACTTATCTTATGATATACGTAGGTACTTTTCTTGTGAATTTTGTACCTGCCTTGGTGTTATTTGACTCGGGTGCGAGTCGGTCTTTTGTATCTTTGGCTTTTAGTCAGCACATCAGTATTAGTCGAGAGGTGATGAGTCGACCTCTGAGAGTTTCCATAGCTGATGAGAGAGTGGTGTACGCCACCGAGGTGATTCGAGGATGTGTACTCGAGATTTTCGGCGTCAAGTTCCCGATTGATCTAGTTCCCATTGCGATGGGATATGTATGTGTCATCGTGGGCATGGACTGGTTGAGTTAGTTTGGAGCGGTTATCGACTACAAGAGAAAGCTGGTGACCATACGAGATCCTAGCGGGGGAATTCTTACCGTGTACGGCGAGCGTACGCGTTCTGGGTTGGCATTTTGTTCAGTCGCTAGAGCGAGACAGAGTCTACAACAGGGCTGTTAGGGGTTTCTAGCATATGTGATGGATACGAGGGTTGATTCAGAGAGACCAAGGTTAGTTGATGAGGTTCCGATAGTGTGTGAGTTCCCGGATGTATTTCCGGAAGAGTTACCGGGTGTGCCTCCCGAGAGGCAGGTTGAGTTCAACATTAATTTGGTACCGGGAGTTGCACCTATCGCCAAGGCACCTTATCACCTTACGCCCTTAGAGATGCATGAGTTATCCTCGCAGCTTCAGGAGCTACTGGGGAAGGGATTTATCTGGCCGAGTAGTTCGCCATGGGGAGAGCCTATCCTTCTTGTTAAGAAGAAGGATGGCTCACATCGAATGTGCATTGATTATAGGGAATTGAACAAGCTGACGGTCAAGAACCATTACCCGTTGCCGAGGATCGATGATTTGTTCGATCAGTTGCAGGGAGCATCTTGGTTCTTCAAGATCGATTTGAGGTCGGGTTATCATCAGGTGAGGGTGCGAGATGAGGACATCCAGAAGACAGCGTTCAAGACTCGTTACGAGCATTACGAGTTCGTGGTGATGCCTTTTGGGCTCACCAATGCACCGACAGTGTTCATGGACCTCATGAACAGAGTATGTAGGCCGATGTTGGATCGCTCGGTGATTGTGTTCATTGATGACATATTGGTGTATTCGAGATCCAAGGAACAACATGAGGAACATCTGAGAGAGATCCTTGGAGCTTTGAGATCGGAGAGGCTTTACGCTAAATTATCCAAGTGTGATTTTTGGTTACGAGAGGTCCAGTTCGTAGGGCACCTTGTTAACCAGAAATGGATATTGGTCGATCCGGCCAAGATTGAGGCGGTGATGAGTTGGGAGGTGCCGAGGTCACTTACCGAGATTAGGAGTTTCCTAGGATTGGCAGGCTATTATCAGAGATTTATCAGGGATTTCTTCAAGATCGTCGTGCCACTCACCAAGTTGACTCGGAAGGGCATTGCTTTCTCATAGGGCCCAGAGCAACAGGCCTCCTTTGAGACACTTCGTTAGAAGTTATGCAAAGCCCCGGTGTTAGCCCTTCCGAAGGGAATGGAGGACTTCGTGGTATATTGTGATGCGTTGATAACAGGGTTGGGAGCGGTGCTTAAGTAGAGGGGGCACGTGATAGCATATGCATCAAGGCAGCTGAAGCCTCATGATGCAAGCTATCCCACCCACGATTTAGAGTTGGGTGCAGTGGTGTTCGCCCTCAAGATCTGGCGTCACTATATGTATGGGCTCCAGTGTACTATATACATGGATCATAAGAGCTTGAAGTACTTGATGGATCAGCCCAGCCTGAACATGTGGCAGAGGAGATGGTTGGATGTGGTAAAAGATTATGATTGTGAGATCCTGTACCACCTGGGTAAGGGTAACGTGGTAGCCGATGCCCTAACTCGTAGGACGGAGAGCGTCCTAATGTGAGACATTTGTATGATATTGACAGTGATGACTCCAGTTTGGACACCATTCGAGGGGCTCACGCCGAGGCTGTGAGACCAGAAAACCAAAAGAGGGAGCGAGTTATCGGGTAGGTATCGGAGTTCGTTACCGATAGCCGGGGACTTATGACATTTCAGGTTTGGATTTGGGTACCGTTTGTGGGTGGGATGCATACCATTTTGATGGAAGAGGCACATCGATCGAAGTTCTGGATCCATCCCAAGGCCACTAAGATGTATCTGGACCTAAAGACGGATTATTGGTGGCCCTGTATGAAAAGGGATGTTGCATGGTTCGTTGAGAGATGCCTAACCTGTCGCCAGGTTAAGGCCGAGCAGCAGAGACCGCATGGTAAGTTGCAGCCGTTAGAGGTTCCCGAGTAGAATTGGGAACTGATTGCTATGGACTTTATCACAAAATTGCCAAGGACTGCGAGGGGTGTTGATGCAATTTGGGTGATTATAGACCAGTTGACGAAGAGCGCTCACTTCCTTGCCATTAGAGAGAGCTCTTCTGCGGAGAAACTGGCAGAGTTGTATGTGACAGAGGTGGTCTCACGACATGGATTTCCGATCTCGATTGTCTCGGATCGAGATGTGCGTTTCACTTCCAGGTTCTGGAAGAAATTTCATGAGGAGTTGGGTACGCGGCTGCATTTTAGTACCGCATACCACCCACAGACTGACGGGCAGAGTTAGCGGACAATTCAGACGCTCGAGGATATGTTCCAAGCATGTGTATTGGATTTTGGCGGAAGTTGGGAGACATATTTTCCCTTGGCAGAGTTTTCCTACAACAACAACCATCATTCGAGCATTGGTATGCCACCCTTTGAGTTGTTGTATGGGAGGAGGTGTCGGACCCCCATTTGTTGGGGAGAGGTGGGGCAAGGTGTAATTGGTAGTACAGAGATCATCCTTTAGAGGACTGAGCAGATACAGTAGGTTAGGCAGAGGTTGTTGACTGCTAAGAGTCGTCAGAAGAGTTATGCGGACAGGCGTCGGTCCGAGCTCGAGTTTCAGGTTGGTGACTTCGTACTCTTGAAGGTCTCTCCTTGGAAAGGAGTGATCCGATTTAGGAAGAGGGGTAAGCTGGGGTCTCGATATATTGGACCTTTCAGGGTAATCGCGAGGGTAGGCAGGGTAGCCTACCGTTTGGAGCTACCTGCGGAGTTGGGTCAGATTCACGATACTTTTCATGTGTCGCAGTTGAGAAAGTGTATAGCCGATGAGTCGACAGTGGTACCATTAGAGGGTATTCAGGTGGATGTAGGCCTGAACTATGTTGAGAGACCGGTGGCAATTAGGGATCAGAAGTTAAAGGTTCTGAGGAACAAGGAAGTGCCTCTGGTATAGGTGCAGTGGCAACATAGGAAACGGTCAGAGCTGACTTGGGAGTCGGAGCGCGAGATGCGTGAGCAGCATCCAGAGTTGTTTGCAGAATGAGACTTCGAGGGCGAAGTCTGATTCTAGTGGGGGAGAATTGTAACATCCGGAATCCTAGGTATATTATTCTAGTATTTTATTTTTGGAATTTTTGAAGGAACTCGGCGATTTGATGCTTAGACTCGCCGAGTAGGGTTGCGGTTTATCATCCGGGTTCGCGTTGGACTCGGCGAGTCCATGAGTGGACTCGGTGAGTCCACGCTATTTAATGAAACCCTAATCCTCCGGGGTTGGAGCCTATTTAAGGGCACTCTTACCCTTCCATTGCGGCTACCAGTCCCTTGAGATCACCCTAAGTGAGCTAGATCGTTTGGGAGGAAGGAGAAGCCATATTTGATCTTTCTATCTTTGGTTTAGAAAGAAGAAGGTGATCTAGAGCAAGAGGAGACTGAAGGAGGTGTGATTCTAGTGGTTTCAGAGTCCAGAGACTTCAACTTGAGGTATTTATTCGGACCTTCTTCAGTTTTGGTATTGATACTTAGAGTTAGGGTTTTCTACCCTCCTTTGAGGATGTTTATGTGGAGCAATTGGTCCCTTATCGAGTTTATGCTTTGGATCTGGACTCAAAGAGGTCCAGAGACCTTAAGCCTTGGAGCTTTATGAGTTATCTTGGGAGTTATGAGCTTAGGATGCCATTTTTAGGGCTAAATCACCAAATGATACCATCTAGATGATATATGAGTGTCAAGGTCTGGACTTTACGTGATTATTATGCTTGGGAAGGACAGATCTATGGATTAGAGGAACAGATCTGACCTCATGAAGTCTATGGAGTTTGTGCATGGCATGTACTCGCCGAGTTGTTCTTGAGACTCGGCGAGTTGAGTCGGGGTAGCCCCGCGATTCTCACATGGGGACTCGTCGAGTAAAGGAAGGGACTCGACGTGTTAAATGAGACTAAAGAGTTAAGTGGACATAGGTGGACTCGCCGAGTTGTCCAAATGCACTCGCTGAGTCGGGTCAAAGTTTAACCGTTGACTTTGATTGACTTTTAGGGTTTGGTCAACAATGAGGGCCTTTGAGCCAAGGGAGGGGTAAAATGGTCTTTTACCCTTCTGAGGGTGCTTAGAGAGAGTAGAGTCTAGTTCTGAGATTTATATTTATGAGAGTATTACTTTATGTGTTTAGGCGGAGGCTAGATCGTATTCCTACCGAGTCAGTGATTTACCGGGACATCTGAGGTTAGTCTTCTCACTATACTTTACCTAGAGTGGTAATTAGAGTTATGTGCCAGAGTTATCGTATGCTATTATGTGATGTGTTATACTGCATTGTTTTTATGTGGTTTATATCATGTGTATATCAGAGTATATCAGAGTTAGAACCGAAAAGTTCATAGAGTTAGGACCAGAGGGCCCACAGAGTAGGGTCCACAGGCCCACAGAGTTATAGCGTCGAGTGGCTAGTATGTGTTATGTATGGTATTTTGGGGAACTCACTAAGCTTTACGCTTACAGTGTTATGTGTTATGTGTTTCAGGTACCAGTGATGATCGCGGGAAGGCACCAGCATGACTCGTACACACGCATGGATTTCGATATATTTGATGTTGGGAAATATTTTTTGTGAACTAAAGTATTGATACAATTGGATTTTGTTGTTAAATGTGTTTGGTAAAATGTGTTTAAAAATGTGAAAAATTGTTTTAAATTTTACGGTGTTACATATGTGCTGGGCTAAAGTTGGTGACATGCAACTAGCTAAAGGGAAAATCCCTGATAGCACTCTCACTGGTCCGTAGATCATTCAAGAAGCCACAAAAAGATCGTCCAAATCTGATAATGACTGAAAGTCTCTAGAGACCGACAAAAGAGCTACACAGACAAGAGATGAAAACCCTTGGAATTCCAAGTTGGTGAGCGCGTTCTGTTGAAGGTCTCACCTTGGAAGGGCATGATACGTTTCGGAAAGCATGGAACACTAAATCCAAGGTACATTGGGCCCTAAGAGATTTTTAGTAGGATTGGCCCAGTAGCATACAAACTCCATCTACCACAAGAACTTAACAACGTACACCCTGTCTTCCACGTGTCGAATCTAAAGAAATGTCTATCCGACGAGACTCTTGTGATTCCACTTGATGAAATAGAGGTAAATGAGAGTCTTAACTTTGTGGAAGAACCAGTAGAAGTCATGGATAGGGAAGTCAAGCGAATGAAACAAAGTTTCATACCAATAGTGAAGGTTTGCTGGAATGCCCAGCGAGGACCTGAATTCACTTGGGAGCGAGAAGATCAGATGCAATAAAAGTACCCGCATCTTTTCCCTAGTCCATGATGTATTCACTATAAAAAGAATTTTGGGACGAAATTCCCTCTAATGGGGGGATAATGTAACAACCTGTTATTTTTGAAGTCAATAAAAGTCAAACCCTTCAGATAAAATTTTAGTTTTGTTGATTTGGTTAAGAACATAAGGGTTAAATATGATTTAAATTATATAAATGATGTTTTTATATAAGTATCTGGAATAAAATATACTTAAAAATCAACATTTTTCCCTTTGGAACCAAGAGCCCTCGGATCGAAAACCTTCTTCGACCGAAAACCCTCAGACCATAAACCCCACCGAGAACCACTATGACAAAATTCCCTTTCCGGCCGAAAACCCAACCTATATAAATGGTTTCACTTGAAAAATAAGTCATTTTCTCACTTATTCAATCGAAAACACTCCTATTTTGCTCCCAAGTGTCATACAAGAACCTTCATATCTTCAAAAATAATCCTTCAAATCTTCATAAAGAACACCAAGAACAATCTTCAAATCCTCAAGCTGACCGAAAACACCTTGGACCGAGAAATTGGTTCTCGGTTAAGGATTTAAGATCTGAAATAGAGGATTTCGGTGAAGGCTAGACCGAAAACCCTCATCAACACATCAAACATTTCTCGGTAATTTTTGTAAGAAATTCCTTACATAAATTAAGTGTTGTCTAACACTTTAATTAATTATCTCACTAATTTAAATACGATTATGTGTTTAAATATTATTGGGATAACATTATTTCCACGTACATTAGCCTGAGGATCATCTCTACAGTTTCAACATCCAACTCGAACACACACTAGAGGTGAGTTCATACCCCTACATTTTCACTATTTTTCAATGTTTTTAGGGGGAATACAAGTAAAACACCAGGAATCTTATGTTAATATTCAAACGATTTCAAACCGTTTCAAATCATTTTAAACCAACTGCAATTAATTCAAACCGATTTATAGATACATTTTACAAAAATATATATTTATATATATTTAACCCTTTTCTAACATGTCGAGCAAAAGGGTATATTTCACGAATCTCTTACTGCCATTTTATACACTCAGTTAAATTGCAAAGGTTTTCAGTACATTACAGAACATACATTTAAACATAATTGGTATAGTTTGTGAACCACTCCGATATTTTACTAAGTTCAATACACAAAACATGAACATACATTTAAACTATAATAGGTATAGTTTGAGAAATACTACACTATTTTACAAGTACAAGATCACTATTCAGAAAAAAGAATATAAACTATAATAAGTATAGTTTATGGAACACTACTCTATTTCATCGATTCAAGGATGCACTACTAAATATTATTTAAGTATAACTATTTTACATTACAAAGTACACTACTATGAGGTGATACATACAACTTCAAGTACAAGAGAACACTATAACACTACACGTAAACTAGTTAATATAGGGTTATGAGGCACTACTTCAATTGTACCCATCGGGGTACAAGTCCAAGTCCTATAAATTATAACTAGAGTCTCCTTGAGGGAGAGCGTGACTTTGTGTATAGATCTATATGGGATTGACAACCTATCACCTAAACTATTAGCTACAGTTAGGCGGGCAGGCCTGGGGTGACAAACATCATAACATTCCAATGCCTAAAGAACGTCATAAAGGCCACTAGTCAGAATAGCATGGTTATATGAAACTCACAATAATATTAACTAAAACATTTGTTTATGGGATTAAGACTACTTCAATGGTTTTATTTTAATTAGTGAAACTACAGTACACTACTATACATTATAGCTAGTGGTATCCATGCATTCATACAAAGGTTTTCATAGACTACACTACTATATATTACAACTGGTGGTATCTAGGCATTCATACAAAGGTTTTCATACAATACACTACTATAAATAACAGTTGGTGGTATCCAGGAATTCATACAAAGGTTTTCATACAGTACACTACTATACATAACAGTTGGTGGTATCTAACCATTCATACAAAGGTTTTCATACAATACACTACTATACATAACAACTGGTGGTATCCAGGCATTCATACAAAGGTTTTCATAACAAACACTACTATGACAACTATTTTCCTAGTATAGAGTACACTAGTACTACATACAGTTTAGGGAAAACATACATGATATGGTTTTATTCATTAATAAGACTACATATACTATTACAGAGTACAGTAACAAACATACATTTTGGTCTTAAGGCCTAAGACTACTTTTTATTACTAAAGAAAATATTTTATTTTCTGAAGGAACATGTTAACACATTTCAAGGAACAATAACAAGTTTTCCATCGCAAAAACATACTTATGAACTCACCAACTTAAATGTTGATACACTTTCAAAATCACTTGTATTCTCAGGGTATCGGTAAACAGGTACACAACAGGTTTTTGAGAAGACGGAGCATCTACGGTGTCTCATCTAGAGTTTTTGTTATACATTTTGATGTTATACAAACAATGTTACAAATACAATGTAAAAAATTTATTATCAATGCAATGATTGTCGTTTACTTTGCTTACTATTATAAAATTGTTGTGATACTGTACATAACGTCCTCTGTCCCAGAACACTGGCATGTTACGATAATCGAATTAAAGAACTTATCTTAAGTTAAGTCTGTTTAAGAAGGAGCAAGAGTCTCCAATAAGGTTTGAGTTTGTAACTTGAAGGCTACAAGATTGATCACCGTCAGCAGTCAAAAAGTCTAAGATTAGATTCTCATTTGAAAGGAGATAAGAGTTAAGAATTTTACCTAGGATTAAAAGATAACATATGGAGTCATTATACAAGCCCTGTATTGTTGATGATTCCGGGACGTAATCATCCTAAGGGGGAGATAATTGTAACTCCCGCAGATTCGGGCGAGTCAATTTAGAGGCAATAAGCATAAAAAAACTACCTTTTTGATAGAAGATTATTTAGAATAAATAATCTTAACTAGGTTATAGTATATGTCATACGGGTTTTGTACATATTAAAGAACGCTAAAATCCGATTTATAACGAATAAGTTATGAGCCATCTAAGTTTTGCGGCAAAACCAACACGACGCTGTGTATCGTAAAAAGTGAGTTTACGATAAAATACTTTTTAGCCTTAGCGATCTAAACAAAAGTCGTAGTAGATGTTAAAATGAAATCGTGCATATAGAGAATGTTCAAATATGAATTCATATGAGGAGGTTGTGATTTTTCTAAGATTTAGCATAACAATGCACCGTCTGGAAATCAAAATTTAGATAGATCGAATTTTAACTAACACAACCTAAATGAGAATCGAAAATGTCGTTAATAGGAGCTCAGCGATATAAAGACATACAAAAACGGACGTCGAATGACAAAGTTATGAATATTAACAAACTTTATATGTATAAGCCTGTTAAAATATAACTTAAAAAATAAAGTCAAAATTTTCCAAAAGATTCTAAGCGAAAGTTGTAGATCCCGTCGATACCTATGCGTGGATATAAAGAATATCGAAAACAAAGCACGTAAGCGTATTTTTATACCTATAAATATATTGGATAAATATGAGTAGATGAAAAATGAGATAAATGATGAGAGATGAAAAATGATATAGATGATGAGAGATGAAAGATGATGAGAAGCCTTGACTATAACGATAATCCACTCATCTAGAAGAGTATAGATGACAACCACAGACTATTCTAGACAGTCTGGTGGAACGCTAGCAGGCTCGCAACCTGTAGGTGTTGTGAACGATGTGTTCACCATATGTACTCTTAAAACCCTGATGGCTATCGACTTAGTGCGTTACAAATGAATGTTGACAACTATGAATTTAGTATCCTATAGATGGATATTGACAGCTATGGACTTAGTGCCTAAAATATAACATCGGCAACTATGGACTTAGTGCATGTTGGATAAACCCTGATAACGATGGACTTCGTGTCTATTCCTTAGGAAAATCCTTAGGAATGAATGAATGAAGAATAAATTATTATTAGGGTAGATCCTTAAGAATAAAGAAGTTAACGGGGAAGGGAAATTAGGTTAAATATTTGATGATTAAACATAATAGTTATATTATTGTGGGTTGAAAACCCTATGTACTTACCAGGTTTCCCAACCTGACTCACTCAGTTTATTTATATCACATGTGTCGATACAAAGCTACATTACACTAAGAGATTAACGATATGTAAATCATTAGTGTAAATGAATATAAGTTATGTTTATGTTTATGTTTCTCTATTGCCGATGACATCCCAATGTTTTAATATAAAAAATATACATTTCTTCTTAAATGATTTGATAATATTATTATTATGTTTTTTGGGAACAAATTCCGCAATATTATTCTTTAAAGTGGATACTTTGATTTTTAAATAAGCATAAATAAATTTTTTAAAATAATCGTGAATTTGGAGTTGTCATATATATATATATATATATATATATATATATATATATATATATATATATATATATATATATATATATATATATATATATATATATATATATATATATGTATAATTTAGAAGTTACATGTCATAACAATTTCGAAAATATAAGTTTCATAGAACCCGAGTTCATATGAAGGAGATATGAATTTTATAAGATATAAAAATCAATCGCTTAACTAAAATGATTAACGTCAAAAGCTAAAAAGAAGATGATTGACTTTTTTGGTAAAGTCACCAAAAGAAAAATCGCAGTACTCTTTAATATATGAGTTTGGGTAAAAGGAATATCAAAATCAGAGTCTGTATGAGAGAGATATGATTTTTGCAAAATCATTTAATCATTAAAAAAAGGCTAAAAATAAAATTTGGAACTAGCCAATACAACCCAAAGGAAAGTTTTAGTACACGTTGAGAGCTACGCATAGATATAAAGAACATCGAAAACGAAGTTGGCATGAAGAAGTTACAGATTTTTGAAATTTACGAAAAGCGTCAGATGCAAGCAAGGAAGTTGCGCAGCGAGCACAACTTATAGAAAGGTGATGTGGCACCATAAGAAATCAAAACATGGAAGTAGCAGAATGGAGTAACTTCGCAAGCACACGACGTATAACTCCAAGTGCACATGGCAGACTTCGGAAATTTTGTCTATAAAAGGCACATCAGCTCCGATTCGTTCGTGAGTCATTTCCCTCTCGTTTTCTCTTGTTTCTCACTCAAAAACTCTTATAAAATCCTTAGAAAAATTTTTCTTTATTATTATTATTATTATTATTATTATTATTATTATTATTATTATTATTATTATTATTACTGTTGCTGTTGTTGTTGCTATTATTATTACTATTACTATTATACTTTCGAGTTCGGTCGATCTCGAGGTGATCTTCTAGTCCCGAGTCCCTCTACATCAGCGGTATCACGCTTCAAGGGTGAGTTTGCTACCCCATTTTGCTATTTTAAAGGTTTTATGGGGGGGGGGGGGTACCTACTTTTCAAACTGCTTTATAAAAATATATTTCTATCTATAAATACCAATCGTTATATAAATCATGAAACCTTAGGATAATGTAGCTATAGACACTATACCTAGTTGTAAGCTATGATATTATGTCTAAGAGCTATGATGTCTAATAGTGGAGGAAGAGATATTACCTACATTTTATAGTGGCCAAATTTCCTAGGATAATGTAGTACATAGAAGTAATGTTGATCAAATATAGGAATATGCATTGTACTTAATCATTACTCTACTCAAATATCTAGTTGTATGGTAAACAATATATATATATATATATATATATATATATATACACATACACACACACACTAGATAAATATGAGATCTAAAAGGTATAATTATCAAATATAAAAGTAAAAAGGTTTATATTATGATAGTTATAGGAAATCACTAAGAAAGAAAGTTAAAAGATAAAATGCCTAAGTTTAATGCGTTAGTGAGTTGTTATTATTCATCATTGGCCTGATTAAATTTGGCTATCCTGAACCTGTAATCGTTAATCTTGCGAGATCCAGAAAGACATGTATATATATATATATATATATATATATATATATATATATATATATATATATATATATATATATATATATGGGGTTTGACACCTCCACCTGTGATTTCTAGTTGTAATACCGACATGATAACTTTCTTATTACTCACTATTCACGTACGATGAAGCGTCATGCATAGAATCACTAGTCAAACAACATCGATTATGGGGGCTCATGGTAACATATAATAGCCATGTTTGAGATCCGACTACCAAGAGGGACGCCTTAGAGTAGTAGATAAAATATGTTAGGATTAATAAAATATCTTATAAATATAGTAAGTTAGGATTGGTAAAATATCCTAAAAGATAATAAGATAGGATTTGTAAAGTATCCTAGAAAGATAGTAAGTTAGGATTGGTAGGATATCCTAAAAGATAATAATATAGCATTGGTAAAATATCCTATAAAGATAGTAAGTTAGGACAGGTAGATTCTCCTAAAATATAATAAGTTAGGATTGGTAATGTATCTTATAAAGATAGTAAGCTACGGTTGGTAAAATATCTTACGAAAGGTTTTTCTAAAAGAAAAAGGATTCTTGATTTAATACGACCAAATAAAGTAGAAAACTACAAAAATCTTTGAACTTACTAACATTATGTCGATGTTTTCAAAACCACATGTATTCCTAGGAAACTGTGAGATGGAAGACAATACCTCCAGGAGCAGTGGTTGAGCGATGAAGTTACTGAAGACTTATTATCATTATAGTTAGGCCTAGTTGTTAAGACACCTTTTATAATCCAAAACTCTAGTATTTCATAATCATATTCTATTGTAATATTTTATCCATAAAGGAAGTGATATTTATATTTTATATTATTTTGTATTGTTCAATGACTGTGATCCAACATTCCTATGTTGCACAACACGACGTTTCTGCTGTCGGTCAAGGATGTGACAATGACGTAGAGAAGTAAGGTCGAATCCTCATGGACACATCCTAATGGTTAATGTATTTTTGCGTAAGGAACATACTAGTCATTAAAACAAAAAAAATGGGTTTTTTATTTAAAACTAAACTAGAAATTGCAGCGAAATTAACTAAATGAAATCAATAATAAAAACGAATTCAGCTCTACTGCTACTATCCTAATCATGCAATCAGCTCAGATCTGGTTATTCAAAATGCGTTCTATCTAAGTTAGTACTGAGAAAAACTAAGAAGCTATAGTATAATCTCTTTTACCTAGTTAAATTAACCAAAACGATCTCTTTAGTTTACCCTAACTTTTTACTGTCTAATTAAACAAGCTCTTAATTAAGATCAAAAAAGTTGCATCAAGATCTATGTAAAATTCTAAGAATTATCCAAGTTAAATCCCAATACGGAACCAATCTCATACTTGTTACCTATTATCAATCAACTAGAACAATTACAGATTCTATTAACAGATTAACTAGAATGATTAAACCATAGCTAGGTGATCTGACTAACAAAAATTAAAAATCAAACATTCATTAAGCTCAAAACTAAAACAACTAGATAGAAGCATATAATGAAAATTAAATATGATAACTGATCATGTGAAAATTACTATTCAATTGCAGAACTGAAAACTATGGTTTTAGTCAGACATGGTTAAAATCCAATTAAAGCTAATAAAAAGAACATTAAACTACTAGATCTTACTAAACTAAATGTAGGACAATATCCGTAGTCTTCAGATCTTTAGAAATTGCTGAAATCGGAGAGAAATCATCTCAGAAATCGTATTTTTCGTCGTCTGGAGCTTAAGGAATCGAATAACCTTCAATCTAATCATAGAAGTTGTATTTATATGCAAGTCAGAAGCTTCTAGAGAAAGAAAGACAAAACCACGATCGCATATATGCAAGGCGAAATTCTCCAGAAACCATGTTTAATGAAGTACGATGCTTTTTTGGAACGTTTTTGGACTTCGAGGGCAAAATGAGATCACATATATGGGGAAACATGAACGAATTTTTGTGCTTTTTTTCCCCTGATCACTTTTCAAACCTACAAAACTTCAACATGTTTATGTGATAGCATTTGTGGAGAAATGCGATTGGATTTTTTCTTTTTCACAAAAACAAAAGTCGTCCGAAATTTTTACTAGTTTTTGAAACATTTTGAATATTGTCAAGCTACCAGTAACATCCTTTAGGCTTTAGAATATTGTAAGGATTGAAATATATATAGTGAGAATTCGAAATAGGTCTAAGTCTGTTAGGGTGCAAAATCATATTGATTTTGAAATGTATGTATCCTCAAGGCACATGTCGAATTTGAACTCTAACATCTAGTCCTTGTACTTTTTGTGCATCTGTAACACCCTATAAATAGGGTAAGTATTAGTGTAGAGAGAATCTTTTCGATTGTTCATTATTGTAAACTCTCTCAAACACTTGTACTCTTTACAAACATAAATGAGACAGTCAGATCTTATTTACTCGACGTGTTCTTTCTGTTTTCTATTATTGATTCCGCATTTAGTACTCGATTCTAACTCACATTAATTGATATGATAGCAGGATTCATTCAATCAGTTTCAGTTTTCTCGTGTTTGTCAATATTTTTGAATCGCTTTTTCCATTTGAATTTTTTTTGCGATATTGAATCAGAAAACTTGTTTCAATTGGTTGTTTTGTTTCGATTGTGCACTCTGTTTGTTAGATCCAGTGTTTACTGGCCAATTTCTATTTGATTCTCATTTCAGTTCTCTTTTCTGATTCAAAAATCAAGGTTGTCCATACAACAATGGTGAACTTTAACATGAACACGATGTCTAGTTTTTCACACTTGCTTGGATCATCTACGCAGATTCCAATGCTCATTCCTGAATACAATGAGCAGTGGGCGATCGAATGGAGGATTATCTCAATAGAATAGATGAAGATCTTTGGAGATAAATCACAAGTGGAAACTATCATTCTGGAATGCTTGAACAAGTTGGAACTATTGGTTCTTTTGCTAATGTTGTTGTGAGAAAGGAGAAACAACAAGCTAATGATAAGAAAATGCCTTCATAAACTATATGGTGCTCTTCTACCAATAGTTTACAACTACGTTCGAAGTTACAAAACAGCTAAGGAGATTTGTGACACACTAAAAGAAAAATATCAAGGCAATGAAAACACAAAGAAAAACTCAGTGAAGCAATGTTTTTTGGAAATGGTTGGGTTCAATCAGAAAGATGATGAAACCATTAAGTTATAATATGATTTCTTGAACGAATTGATATTCAAGTGTACTTGTTATGGTGTTACTCGTTCGAATCTAGAATACAATCTGACTTTTCTAATGGGATTGCAAAAAGAATGGAGGAACATTAGCCTGATGATCAAAATTAAACAGAGATTTGATGGTTATTTGTTGGTTGATTTGTATATTGTTCTTAAGGCCCATGAAAGTGAGATAAAAAAAATTACTGAAGAAGGAAAGTTGAGCTTAGGACGACCTTCAGCTCGGATGTCGAAAGTGATTTCCAAGGACTTTGAATTCGAGTCTGTTGATCAAGATGGCCTTGAAGAAGAAGGATTTATGGCTAATTCTAAAGATGAAGTTGTAGCCTTCTATTCGAATAACAAAGTGAAAAGGTTCTTTAAAAATCTGTTCAATCTAAACTATCAGAACAACAGTGAGTTCAAGGGGAATAAATCAACTGGAAAAAGTGTACAGGTCGAGTCGAACGAGTAGAAGAAGGAAGTGAAGAATGTTGTTGAGAAAAAGAAAATAAATCTCAAAGGGGATTCGAGCTATGATTGCAATTATTGCAATGGTTTGAATCACTTGGAAAAAGACTGTATGATGCGAAAGAAAGAGGAGAATAAAGAGAGAGTGAAAGATTAAGCATACTATGCTAGAAAGATTGATGAGTCGAAGGATCGAACCAATGGACTCTCCTTGATGGCTAGAGGAGAAGATGAGAATGATGGGACGTATCATATCTGGTCTTCGGATTCTGATGATGAGGAGATGAGGAATCCCACCCATGTAGCGATGTATGCTCAGTTAGAAGAGGATGGTTCAGATGATGAGAAGATCTCTGGAAGATGCTTTGACTAAAATGTTGCTAGAAAATCTCCAATGACGTTGAAGGTACGTAATCTTCTTGAATCCATTAATAATTCTTCTAATACATATCTTGTAGTTTTACCAGATTTGGATGATTCTCTTTCTTATCTTAATGATATGTTGATTTCCGTGAGTAGAGAAACTGAACAATCGAAATCATTACTATATGATGGATGAAATAAAATGGAAGTTTAGAATAGTATGATAGAGAGTTTAGAGCTTCAATTGAGAAACATTACAGTAGATAGAGATTCTGTTAGGACTGATAATATGTTATTAGTTAAATAAAGGAACATTTACTGTAATTATGCAAAAATTATGTATGCTAAACTAATTGAATTGCATCATTCTTCTGATATTTGCAAAGAATAACATCGAAAATTGCTTCCTTTCTTAGATTATGAGAGAGAAAAAGTAGATGCTACTTCGTATGATTGTGAAAAGAAAACTTATGAGTTTGATAAAGTACCTAATACTTCGTATGCATATGGAATAGTCAAGATTGATGAATGCTTAAATGTTGATAACGTTATGCATATTATTAATGAAACACTCGCTAAAAATGAACAAGTAAAAATTTTGAGCATGACTGAGAAGTCGACATTTGATTCGTAACAAAATTTCATTAACATCGAAGATGATTATGATAATATCAGCGAACTTGAGGCTGAGGAAAGTGTCGATTGCTCTCAGTTATATGTTATTAATGTCAATTCGATGGAAAAAGGAAAAGAAATATGTCATGATTCAATGGCGAAGGTTAACAATGATCAATCTTCTACGTCCAAAGTTTGTAATCCTCTTGATCGAGTTGTAGTGGAAGACTATGTGAGCGATGAGGATGACCTTTCAAATGAAATACCTATTCTTTTCTCATATTAATCTACTGAATCAGAGAGAGTAAGTCTTGATGTCGAACCAAATGATGATGATGTGATGGTTTCTTTTGCTGATCTGTAGTTCGACACAGAAGAGATAATGTTCCTGAAGATAAGATCATGTAAGGTAAATAGTTCGAAATTCTTAGCACCAAAATCAATAATCTTTTACAAATTCAAGTTGATATTGGGGGAAATTTTTTTGTTATTGGAGTCGAGATGGAGTATTTGCTGAGATCGCAGGAGAATCGTCTTCGCACCTTGGTTGAAAGCCTTGAAGCGAAACAGGTCGAATAGTTGAATGTTCACTCTAAGAGCTTTGAGAATGAACTTCAAAAGCTTCGGTATGTGGCCAAGGAGCTTCATGAACTCTTTATCAAACAAGTGACGAAGATGAAAGAATCAGCAGATCTTCAGGTGGCTGAACTTAAGTCAGAATTGGCCAAAGAAGTAGAGAAGATGGAGAAAAATTATGTTAGGTTGCATAGTAAAGTTGATGTTGTTGTTGATGCTATTACGAAGTTGGTTGAGTTTAATACTGATTATTTGACCAAACTTGAAGCAAAATCGGAGAAGGATTCCAAGGTGTTTGCCAAGTTAGAGGAATTCTTATCAAGCATTAAAGAGTCAATTTCGAAAGTTGATGTTTCGACTCAGTCAACTGTGTCTCAGGAGACTACTTCTTTATTGATTTCGAAGATTGAGACGAATATCAAAACTGATTTAGCACCCATCCTTGAGTTGGTCCTTCTCTTTCCAATGAATGCTCCTCGTGTTGTGCAAGTATTGGAAGGGGGAGATAAAGGTTGTGGTGGTATTGGGTCTTTGAAAGATTCAGAAAAAGGAGCAGTTGTTGGAAGAGTAATGTCGACTCAGCTACCGACTTCACACCCTATTTCATTGTCTACAACTTCAAAAACAACCACAACAAGACCTATCACAAAAAGGATCGTTCTAAATGAAAGTGTTGGAGGTATAAGTTCGAGGTTTGTGCCACCAACTTCGAAAGCTAATCAAGGGAATAAAGGAAAAGGTATTGTGGTGACTCTTTCTGAAGAGGAAAAGAAAAAACAACAGGCTTTGGAGATTGAGAAGCAAAGGTAGCTAAATAGAATTATGAGGAGAAGGCAAAATGACCCTCCTGGCTTGAATAAGGGTGATCCTAGCAAGCAATGGTGTTATGAAACTGTTCACGTTACCATGTACAACCACGTTAAATTTAACAGAAAGCATAAACGATACGTTATCACGCCAGAACTTTGGCCAAGACCCGGTCTTGGCCTAAGTAATCCAGCACCAGGGTGGCAGTTCGCTTCCCTTCACAAGAAAAGAATATTCCTTGTGATCTTCTCATTCACTCACGACTAATCAGGACAGGACAAAAATCTTAGGTGATGCCCAGAACTGATGTCACCAAGCAATTAGTTAGTGTGTGCATAATTCTCCCAGTTAGAGGAGGCCACATCTCACATTGGGCAGGGTCCCCACGTTCCGTTAGTAACAGGTATAAAAGGATCTCTTCGGTCTCAAGGAAGAGATCCATCTTCTTCCTCACTGAGTTTAACCTAAAACTCTCTCTCTCTCTCTCTCTCTCAGAAAACTAACTTGATCGTCGGAACGATGTCCCAGGAGAACACCCGGTCGTCCTTTAACGATTCTTCTGTGTTGTGTTCTCAGGAAAACTTTGAGATACGATCCATCATCCAGCATCCCATCCCTTGAAGAGCATGTCACAACATTTGGCACCAACCAGACATATCCTTAGAGTGATACAACAAATGAACGAAGCTGGTTCTCTACAAAAGGGCGATCTAAACCCAACAACATCTATGACTGCAGTGGATGACCTGTTTCAAACACTGGTGACGGTAACCAACGACCATCACTGCGAGTATAGACCAGAAGCCCCAACCCAAGTGCTAATGGCATAGATCCTGCCAATTACGGAGCCAGTACTCCAGAGCAATTTCTACCAACTGTCATTGGATGGCTCACTGCCTCAGATGGTGATATCGCATCCCGATCTGTTGCAAGAGCCTTTGTATGATGGAACGGAGGTACTCACTATCTCTAAGTATCGTAAGAGAAACACAACTCACCAAGCGGGGTACGAGATAGAGGTCCTCTCGAGAAATATACTTAATATTTGTTTTTCGAGCAGCGATCCCAGACCATTGAACTGGGATACATAAGACCCACTCCTCGTATCTGGATTCATTCATAACATGAAAATCCATCGAATATACATTGACAATGGTAGTTGCTCTAATATAATCTATGAGCATTGTTTCTAGCAACTACCAGATGCGTGCAAGGAGGGGCTATAGCCCCCAACTGGTGGGCCATTGGTAGGATTCACTAGACATAGTTTCTGGCCATTGGGCACTATTCGGCTGCTCTTAACGTTGGTCAATCACGACAAAAGGGATCGAATCACACAAAAATCAAATTCTCGGTGATCCGGTATCCAATAGAACACAATATTCTGCTTGGACGATCAGCAATCTCCTTACTACACCTTGTACCATCGACGATCCATGGCATAGTTAAATTTAGCACGCACCAGGGATCAACGGCGATCCTCGCTACAAACATTAGGGCACATCATTGTTACCAGATCATAGCCGATCATGAGTTGGTACGAGCACCAAAGAAGTCTAAGGAGGGATGTTTCCCCGAGCAACACCAAATAAAAATGGAATATCCAGAACAGCTCGTGCGAATTGGTGCTCATCAATCAGATGAGACCAGGGCACGAATGGTAGCACTCCTGAAGCAATATTCCACCGTTTTCTCCTTGAAACCAACAGATCTGATAGGCATTGATCAACAGGTTATAGAACATAGCCTTAATATCATGCCTGGGAGCAATCCTGTTAAACAAAAGAAGAGGGGCTAGGAAAAAGAACGAAACAAAGTTATAAACGTAGAAGTGGCCAATCTAGTGAATGTTGGCATACTTAGGGAAGTAATCTTCCCGACATGGATAGCAAATCCTATCATGGTAAAGAAAGACAATGGGTCATGGCGAATGTGCATTGATTACTCAGATCTTAATAACGCTTGTCCAAAGTATTGTTATCGTCTCCCATAGATTAATCAGAAAGTCCAAATGAAACAAGAGAATGAGGTGAAAACTGCCTTCCACACTGAGAAGGGCACTTTTTACTACTAGAAAATGTCATTTGGGCTAAAAAAATGCGGGTGCTAGATATCAAAGGCTCAAGGACAAGATATTTTCTGATCAAATTGGTAGGAATATCGAATTCTATGTCAATGACATGGTAGTTAAGAGACGCAATGAAGAAACATTGCTCCACGATGTGGAAGAAACCTTCAAAACGCTAGATAAAGCACATATGAAGTTAAACCCAACTAATTGTACTTTTGGGGTAGAGGAAGGGCAATTCCTTGGGTATAAATCCCACTAAAATCCAGGAGTTCCTCAAGTTGAAAATTCCCCATAACCTTAAGGGTGTATAGGAGATCAATAGTAGGTTGACAGTATTGGGAAGATTCATTTCCAAATATGCAGAAAAGACACTTCCTCTGCACCAAACACTCAAAGGGTGCCTAGACAAAAATGGACAAAAAAAGCAGATGCGACATTGCAACAACTAAAAGATGCCTTGTACCAACTACTAGCTCTCGCCTACCCGCTACCAAGGGAGACACTACAGATGTATTTAGCAGCTTCCAAAGAAGCTATCTCCTCTATGTTAGCGGTAGAGTGGAAAGGCAGGAAAGTCCCCATCCATTTTGTTAGTAGGGCCCTAAAAAGACCAGAGGTCAATTACCCGACCTTAGAGAAACTGGTCCTCACCCTAGTATACGCAGTTAGATAGCTATGGAGGTATTTTCAAGCCCACAAGCTGGATGTTCTGACTAGTTACCCGATAAAGCAAGTGCTTCTAAGGCCAGAAAACTTCAGGCGCCTGGCCAAGTGGGCCACATAATTAGGCTAACATACATCCATTACCACCCCCGGACTAGCATTAAGGCCCAGATGCTCGCAGACTTCCTGGTTGAAAACCCAGATACTATTAAGGGAGTAACGATAATCTTTGTCGATCCATTAGAGCCTGAAGCTGGAAAAGAACTTTAGAAGTTATACACCGATGGTGCAGAAAGTAAGGAAGGCTCGGGCGCATGCCTGATCCTCCAAAGACCCAATAGTGAAGAGATCACTTATGTACTGCGATTCAACTTCCAAGTATCTAACAACGAGGCAGAGTATGAACCACTCTTGGTGGGTCTGAGGCTGGCCAAGGAGGTTAGTGCAAAGCAATTAGTAGCTCTCAATGATTCATTACTTATCACAAACCAGATAAATGGAACATACGAGGCTAAAGACCCAAGGATGCAGAAATAGCTAGATGCAGTTTGTAGCCTAACCAGCACATTCAAAAGTTTTTCAATAAAACAAATCTCCCAGGGAAAGAATGCAAGGGAGAATGCTCTCAGTAAGCTAGCCTCTACTTCTTATGATCACTTAACAAAGAAAGTGCTAGTTGAAGTACTCCCGGAGAGAAGTATTGATAACCAAAGGGTTAATACAGTATCGACTACTCCAAAATGGACCAAACCTTACGTTGATTACTTGCGCCATGGCGTGCTCCGGATGACCCAGAGGAGGCGATAAAAGTCAAGATCAAGGCATAACATTTTGCAATCAGAGACAACCAATTGTATCGAAGAGGGTATTTAAGCCCGTGGCTAAAGTACATCTCTACAACAGAGGGTCAGAAGTTCCTGGAAGAAAGTCATTTCAGAGACGTGGTGACACATGAAGGCACTCGAGCGCTCACAGGCAAAATACATCGCCTAGGAGTATATTGTGCAGACATGTACAACAACGCCGCAGTCCTAACCAAGAAATGCAAAGAATGCCAAGAATTCACTCCTCTCCAAAATCAACCGGCCATGCCATTAACTAGCATCACCATCCCATGGACCTTCAATCAATGGGGGATTGACATAGTGGGACCATTCCCACTAGTATCATGAGGTGTAAAATTTTTGTTAGTGGCCGTGGATTATTTCACTAAATGAATAGAGGGAGAACCGTTGGCCATTGTCATTAGCAAACAAATGATAAAGCTCATCGCCAAGAATATATTGGCTCGTTTTGGCACCCCTGGAATCCTCAAAAGCGATAATGGCACGGAATTTGAAGGAAGTCCCTTCAAGGACTGGTGCGAAGACAAGCGAATCCACCGTCAGTTCACGTCAATGGTGCACCCTCAGGCCAACAGACAAACTAAGATATCAAAAAAAATAGTAGTCAATGGTTTGAAGAAAAGGTTACTCAGATCAAAGTCCACCTGGGTGGATGAGCATCCGACATTATTATGGTAATATCGTACCACAATAAAGTCAAGCATGGGAGAAACGCAATTTAGTCTAACCTATGGGGCAGAAGCAGTCCTCCTATTGGAAATAGTGACCGTCTCCCTGTGAATAGAGACATTCGAGGAAGTGGCCAATGAAGAAGGGTGATGGCAGGACCTGGACATGCTCGATGAAAAACCTAAGGCGGAAAATATGCGCCAAACACTATAAAAATCACGAACTGAGAACTATTACAACCGCCAAGTCTGAGTCAATAACTTCAAGGTTGGAGAATGGGTGCTAAGAAAGAATGTGTCCAGCCATTCTGAACCATTAGGGAAACTCAGTGTCACTTGGGAAGGACGATACAAAATTATGGAAGCCCACACGAATGGTGCTTATGTCCTAGAAGCTCAGGACGGGTGTGTCATTCCAAGAACTTGGAATGCGTAGAGCCTACGTCATTTTTATTTTAAAAATGACTGTTAAAAATAGATTTAATGCATCAAAGGCATTTTGCATTAGTTTTGACATGTAAATGTAACTAGTAAAAATTACTTTACCACCTTCAGTCTTATAACACTTCAACAATAAAACTAGAAAAAAGAGAGAAATCAAATCAGATGCTCCTTATTTTCAAGCTTGAAAAATAAAAAAAGAGGTTGTGTACGTTTACCGTGTGACAACAAGGATTGGTCATCCAACGTCACACGAGCAAAATTGATACAAGGAGGTAGCCAGGGGGTTTGTATAAAAAAGGATCACAACTTTCTCCCAAAACATGTTCACATTATAGCAAATACCAAACATGCAAAAGAACATGTTTCATAAGTGTATAAGAGTCATAACCTTCCACTAATGAGAAAAGCACAACCAGGTGAGCCTCAAGATGAAGATCTTGGCTACACCTAGGGTCTTTAAGCAGCAAATTAGAACAAATTTCTCAAAGACCAGCATTAGTAAAGCACAAGGTGGCCAAATTTCTAGAGTGATTCGTATTCTCTCAAAGGCTTCCAAGTTGTTTTGGGTGATTTGTGATTCCACTTGAGGCATTCACATTATTCGTGCTAGGCTCTTAAAGCTCCAAGCAATCAACCACAAGAAAAGGTAAGTCATTCTACTAGTTTTTATATTACAACTATCCCATGATATGCTAGTTAGGATGAGAACCTTGGAAAACCAAATTTGCATGTATTATAAAGAAACCATAGATCCAGGGTTTCTAGGGTTGAATGTACACCAAAGGAGTGTTAGAATGCTCAAAAACCATCAGTGGTATCAAAGCCTAGGATTATTTTCATTATACTTGATGCAAATTGCTGAAAATAGTCAAAATTATGCTCACTGTTTAGTGAACTCACCGAGTCCATGGGGGTGCTCGACGAGTCCAAGGGAAATTTCATCCTACTCGTCGAGTAGGTTCATACACTCGACGAGTAGGAGGCCCAGAGTGCATAATTTCAAGTTTTTATGCTGCAATTGGACTAGAATCATTACCCTAAACTATTTTGGACTTGTAAAATCTATTGTTTATGTGGTAATGATTATGCTAATCCATTTTCAAATGTTATTATCAAAGTTTCAAACTTTATATATGTTTATATGATTATTGAAAATTGTTGATATGAATGTTCATGCTTATGAGTTTTGGTAGATCATATGAATTATTTGCAAATTGTTTGTTAGTGTAATTCTTGATCGAAATGCCAATTAATGGACTCCATAACTTGTCCTCAAGTTATGGAATTCCAAAAGTCTTTTCTTCAAAACCATTAAAACTCATAAGTTATAGAAATGAAAAGTTTTGAATAGTTTCAAAACTTTCCCTCAAGTTTTGGAATTTGTAAAGTCTCACACACATTAATACTTTAATTCCAAACCCTAGATTTTCAAAAGTTCAAATTCAACCCTTATACATTACAATATTATAAGTTAATAATATATATATGTATAAGATCAAGTCAGTCTTACCGTTAGTAGGCCTCATTTACGAAGCCGGTCCATAAGGGGTTATAAGGTTGTTGCCTATAAAATGGCAGTATAATGGGTGTCCACTCTCACCAACCGCTTCCTTGACTAGTGGAGGGTCATTAGCCAAACATGTAGGATAGGACTATAATTCTCATCAAGTATAATGATAATGATAAAGAAACTAAATCTTTTATAAATTCCCAATCTTAGTTACTTTAGGAAAATGTGAATTTGGTGCTAACCCATGAAATTACACTTTGTACCTTACCAAGTTGTTAGTGGTGTGTGTGTGGTTAACTGGAAAACTAGCATGGACTAGTAAGAGTGGAAAAGGGTAACTTAATGTTTATCATATATTGGTGGAGTGTGTGTGGTTAACTGGCACATCAATTAGGTGATAAATTTAAGGGTACCAAGTTAATTTTCATGGTTATTCACATCTTGTTTCTGATCCTCGGCATCTCAGTCACAAACTTGAGGGGGCACAATCGAGATTTAAACATGCATTGAAAAGTTCAATGAATCTCAAAAAAAATATAGGAGTTTCAATCCAATTAAAGCCTAATAATTTATTTCGTTTTTCACGGTGGAAGTTGGTGAATCGTCATTTGCCTACTTTCAAATATTTTATAGCTTGGATTACGACATCCCTATTCTAAGTTACAAAATGTTGTGTTAGATCCTAGCATTAATATTACATTTAGGTGTCTTATTAAGGACTCTTTATCTAATCTAAACTTGTCTTTCTTCTTTTCAGATGTCTTCCAACAATGCTTCTGGCTCAAACCCTACCAGCTCCTTTTCTCTCATGAATCTTTGTGGGAGAGTTATCTTTGATGGTTCGAACTTTAATGATTCGATCAGGAACATCAGGATGGTCACACCTTACGAGGACAAGAAATATATCCTCGACAAAGAGCTGAAGGAAATCGATGAGTCTGCTGTTACTCCATAGGAGATCACTGACTTTAGGACTCATGAGAGATATGCCACCAAGGTGTCATGTATCATGTTGGCCACAATGATAGTTGAACTCCAAAAGTCCTATGAGGACTTTTACCCTTTTGAGATACACATGGACCTGATGGATAGATACCATCAGAGTGCTCATTAAGAGAGATATGAAATCATCTCATCTATGATAACAACCCGAATGAAGGATGGTGAATCCTGTTGGATTAATGTCTAAGTCCATAACTAGTAAGACTTGACCCGACCCAACATGGTCCATTTGGGTTGCATGGCATCGGGACAATTGGATTCACAAGATGAGGAAAAAGGATACTAGTGATTTATATTAATATATTATAAGTTCTAATATATTAATATATAATCATATTATTTAATTAGTATTGTTCAAGAATTAATTTGTAATTAATTAAGTGATCAAAAGGAACTAATTAAATATGGACTCTAAGATATATGTGTGTGATGGGCCAATTTCATTTAGGTTGGGCTATGCTTTCATGGATAGTCCATGGAGTGTTTAACCCACAGATCATAAGAAATGAAAGGTCATGGGTATTAAGGTTTAACCCTAATCTCCACACTATATAAGGATGTCCTTGGTTGGTGAAATTGGCACTAATGTGAGTAGACAAAAAGGGCAAGGCCCATTTCACTAGAGAGAACCAAAGTATCCTTATTCTCAAGGCTATTCCAAGTGTTCATGGTGTTGTGTGAACCATTTGAAGTGTCACACTTGGGGCACTAGGCACTTAAGCTTCATGAAGTTAAGTTACATCAAAAAGGTATGTATTCTATCTATTTATTACCCAAGTATCAAAGATTGTATGCTAGATAGGGTAATACCTTGGAATAATCATATTTACATGTATAATAGAGAAAACATAGATCCAATGTATTTAGGGTTGCATGTACACTTAGGAGTGTTGGAATTCTAAAAAACCCAACAAATCCATCACGGGCCACATGCAGAAAATGCAAAGGATTGTGGATCGTTTGTTGAAGTTGAATGTGAACTTCCCTAAGGAGTTGGCTATTGACATGATACTGCACTCCTTACCTACTTGTTATGATCAGTTCCGAATGATCTATCATACGAATAAGGAGGAGGTCACACTCATCAAGCTTCAAGGACTTTTGAAGACCGCCGAAAGTGGTCTCAAAGGTAAATCAGTTTTTACCACTCCTACTCCTAACACCGCCCCTGTTCTGGCAATCGGGCAAGGTAAAGGGAATAAGAGTAAGACCCCTTCAAAGGGTAACAAGGGAAAGTCTCTTGATGGCTCCTCTTTGAGTGGAACTAAAGGTGGTTCTACCACCCCCTCTTCCAACCCAAAAGAAGTTGAATGATTCTATTGTCTTGATAAGGGGCACTGGAAACGAAACTGCCCCAAGTTCCTACAAGATGTTTAGGATGGGAAGGTGAGACTTACCCATTCAGGTATTTACACTATATTGTTTAATAACTCACCACATACTTATTCTTGGGTCCTTGATACAGGTTTTGGTATTCACATACGTTCTGATTTGCAGGGCCTAAGAAGAAGTGAGGATGTGGAGCATGGGTAGATAAACTTGATCATTGGGGATAGGAAAGCTTCACCTGTTACCAAGATTGGAGTTTATTCTTTATTGTTGAGTAGTGGGTTAATATTATATTTGAATAAATGTTGTTACTCGTCTGAAATGGCGAGAAATGTTATTTCTTTTCACGGTTTGTACAAACAAGGATTTAATTTCTCATTTGATAATGAATATAATGGTATTAATGCTTTTTATAATAATGTTGTTTATTTTAAAGCATTACCTTTTGACGGTGTATATGAAACTGTGTTGGTTGTAGACAACTTAGGAAATAATGTGTTGCATAGTGGTTCTTCTACTAGTTTGGACAACACATCCTTGTGGAATTGTCGTCTTGGACATGTTAACAAGAAGCGCATCAGCCAATTCCAAAAGGCTGAAGTCTCGGAATCATTTGACTTAAAGTCGGATGATAGTTGCGAGTTTTGTTTGCTTGGAAAAATAACAAAGTCACCCTTCATTGGTACTTGTGCTAGGGGTAAAGGTTTGTTGGACCTCATACACACAGAAGTGTGTGGACCCTTCAGAACCACCACAAGGGATGATAATCGCTTCTATGTGACTTTTACTAATGATTACAGTAGATATGATTATGTCTACTTAATCAAGCATAAGTTAAAAATCTTTGAGAAATTCAAAGAGTTTAAACAAGAAGTGGAGAATCAGTTGGATAGGAACATTAAGATGCTTCGATCTGATCGAGGTGAAGAGAATCTTAGTACAAAGTTCCTTGACTATCTTAAGGAATGTGGAATCATTTCACAATTGACACCTCCCAGAACACCACAACTTAATGGTATGGCTGAGAGGCACAATCGAACCTTGTTGGACATGGTTCGTTCCATGATGAGTCAAGCGTCATTACTAATCTCATTTTGGGGGTATGCCTTAGAGACTGCCGCACATATCTTTAATCTAGTCCTAACTATAAAGGTTTCCAAAACACCTCACAAGATGTGGACTGGGAAAACACCTACTTTAGACCACATCAAGATTTGGGGTTGCGAGGTTTTTGTGAGGCGCGAGACTTATGATAAGCTCGAACCTCGAAGTGAGAGGTGTATTTTCATTGACTACCCACATAAATCCTTTGGTTCCCTCTTCTATAGACCTACTGAAAATGTGGTCTTTGTGGCAAGGAGAAGAGTCTTTCAGGAGGGAGAATTTATAAGCCAAGGAAACAATAGGAGGCAAATTGACCTCGAAGAGATTCAGGAGTCAAGTGGTAAAGGAACATCAGACACTAGCAATCAACCTGAGGAGGAAACTCCTGTTGATTCAATTGACGAGTCTGTACCTCTGAGGCGTTCCACTAGAGTTAAAAATCTGCCCGAGCATTATTATGGTTTCCATATTACTGCGGAAGGTGATACATTTATCAGTGATAGTACACTGGTAAATTTGGATGAACCTAATAGCTATAGGGAAGCCATGCCAGTCCCTGAGTCTACTAAATGGAAAGAGGCTATAGACAACGAGATTTAGTCCATATATGACAATCAAGTTTGGAACTTGGTTGATAATGTACCGAGTCGTAAGATAGTCGGGTGCAAATGGATCTTCAAGAAGAAGATCAACATGGATGGGAAAGTGCACACTTATAAGGCGCAATTAGTTGCGAAGGGCTTTACTTAAACTCAGGGAGTTGACTATGATGAAACCTTCTCACCAGTAGCGAAGATTAAGTGTATTATATGCTATCCATTGCTGCATTTCATGATTATGAAATATGACAAATGGATGTCAAAACTGCTTTCCTTAATGGAAAGTTAGCTGAAGATGTTTACATGAGTCATCCAGAGGGTTTTGTCAATGCAAAGTACCCTGATAGAGTGTGCAAGCTTGATAAATCCATTTATGGAATGAAACAAGCATCTCGCAGTTGGAATCTTTGTTTTGATTAGAAAGTCAAAGTGTTTGGTTTATTGAGAAGCGAGGATGAGTCTTGTGTATATGTCAGAGCTAGTGGGAGTATAGTGAGCTTTTTAGTATTGTATGAGGATGTTATATTACTCATAGGAAATGACATCCCAACTTTGCAGGAGATTATGTCCTGGCTTGGGAAGTGTTTCACTATGATGGACCTTAGAGAAGCTGCCTATATCCTAGGAACAAGGATATTGAGAGATAGGAGTAAAATACTAATTGGACTTAGTTAGAGCACCTACTTGGACAAGGTGTTGAAGAGGTTCAACATGTAGAATTCTAAGAAAGGTGATTTATTGATCCAAAAGCAATGCCAAACTAAGTAAGGCTCGGAGTCCGAGTACAGAGGTTGAGATAGCTGAGATGAGTTGATTACCATATGCTTCTGCTATTGGCTCGATCATGTATGATATGACTTGTACCCTCCCTGACGTGGCCTTTGCTTTGAGCATGGTTAGAAGATATCAGGGAAACCCTGGCAAGGCTCATTGGATTTCGGTAAAGAACATTCTCAAGTACCTGCGAAGGACTAAGGATTGGATCCTTACTCTTGGTAGGAGCGATGACTTGAGAGTAGTAGGGTATAGTGACGCCAGTTTTCAAACCGACAGAGATCATTTCCGCTCTCAATCAGGCTAGGTCTTTACCCTGAATGAAGGAGCGATTACTTGGAAAAGTTCCAAGCAGGAGACAATAGCTGATTCGACATGTGAATCAGACTACATATGTAACATCCCGAAATACCAAGAGTAGAGTTGATGGGCAAAAAGGGGGAATTAGAAAAGAGGAACTCGGTGAGTCCATGCGTGGAATCGGCGAGTAGGGTCGCGAATTGGTCGCGTGTTAATTGGCCAACTCGGCGAGTTAGCGGCTGGACTCAGCGAGTTGGTGATGGGTGAAGAAAACCCTAACCTTCGGGGTTCTCCCCCTATTTAAAGGATGTTATGTATCCTTTTCAGCCTCTATACCCCCTGAGAGTTCCAGAGAACACCCCCAAACGTAATAACTCCATTATTGAGAGGATTGAAGCTTGGAAGAAAGGGTTTGTGAAGAGAAGTGGGTGGAATTCGAGGATAGCTTCAAGAGGGCTTGGAGATCTGGAGTCTACATCAGTTTAGGCTCATCTTTGGGGTAAGGATCCTCTGTCTTGAGCTCTTTTCCCCCTTGTTGTCTTCTTTGGGGGTTGTTTTGGGGTTTTTGGGTGTATTTCATGAGTTATTCGGGATTGGAAGATGGATCTGAGGATGCTACCTCAGATCTGGAGTGGTGATGGTCCAAATGTGCATAAAGTCCCTGTGTTGAGTGTTGAGTGAAGCTATCTTGTCCCAAACCTTAGCCCTAATGTGTATTATGCCTAGATCTTCATGGATTCACGTAAAGTTTGCCACTTTACGTGATGGATGGGTTGTAGGAGCCTAGATCTATGTTTTGGATCAATTGCATGGCCTGGAATGCTTCTGTATGGATTCAGACCGGTGGTACTCGGCGAGTCACAAGGGTGGACTCGATGAGTTGCTTGAAGGTGAGCTGGAACTCGGCGAGTTGGATGAACAACTCGGCGAGTAGGTTGAAGATAGCCTTAGACTCGGCGAGTCTGTTCTTGGACTCGGCGAGTCTTGTCGAAGAGTCCCATTATTTTCTATTTGAGTAGAGAATCGGTGAGTCAAGGGATGACTCGGTGAGTTGGGTGCGAGTAGACTCAGAGTGGTTGGACTCGGCGAGTCTCGGGGTGACTCGGCGAGTCAGGTTGCAGATTGAGGGAAGTTCTGAACTTGGGGGACTCGGCGAGTCATCGGGTTGACTCGGCGAGTAGAGTCAGTCAGGGGTTGACTTTGACCTCATCCAAGGGTTGACCAGTTGTCTTCCAGGGGTATTTTGGTAAATAAGGGTATATATTGAAATGAGTGTTTTGGTGTTCAGTGGAGGAGTTAGTGTCGGAGTTCGGAGCAGCAGGATCTTATCCTTACAGCCGGCAGTTTCGAGGTGAGTTATCCTCACTATATCAACAGGGTCTAAGGCACCAAGGCCGGCCCTTTATTGGATTGAGATTCGGATATGGTTATTATGTTATTGTTGATATGTCTGCATCCAGGTTGCTAGGATGGTATATGTTGGAGACCTAGTTAAGGTCAGTTTCCCGATATGTAGAGTGATGTTATGCTAGTGACCGGTTAGGTCGGTAACCTGGTTAGGGTAATGATATGCTATGTGATCTGCTTGCTCGGTTTGTTGGCTATGACTGTTATATGATTGTATGTTATGTGCACATGGTTGTTTGGACTGGAGATGGGTTGAGGTGGGTCCTGCTTTGTGTTGTAGGCCAAGATACCCAGGGTGGACCGGTTATTCCGAAGGCCCAGCGAGCGGTCCGGATAGGCTGTAGGCCCCACGAGGGCGGACCAGACGTGCCGAGGCTCGGAGAGTGGACCAGGCCGACTGAAAGCCCGATGCAGGCGGACCAGTCACACTGTAGAATCAAAGAGTGGACCAGGTGGGTTGAAGGCCTGGTGCGGGCGGACCAACCACACTGTAGACTCAAAGGACATGACTAGACTCGGAGGGTGGATCTGGCGAACTGAAGGCCCGATACGGCGGACCAGTCACATAGTAGACCCGATATGCATGGTTGTTCTATGTTCTGTTATGTTATGTATGCTTTTTATGCTATGGGCCGGAAGGCAATATGTTTTGGACCGGAAGGGCGTATATGTGGTTGGTATTTTTGGGGTATCTCACTAAGCATTCGGGCTTACTGTTGTGGTTTAATGTTTTTCAGGTTCTTCAGGAGACTGTGGCAAGGCGAAGGTGTGATCGTACCGCTCCTCATGATTTTGTAGCAATGTGATTCTGGGAATACTCTAATTGATTTTGTATTGAAAACCTTTTTGTAATAATTTAATGGAATCGGGTTGTTTTTTAAAAAAAATTAATTGGTTATATTTTTCGGTCGTTACAAGTTGGTATCAGAGCCTTGGTTTGAGCGAATTGGGGGAACACTTGTGTAACTCCAGTCTCAAATCGAGGAGGGTTTTCAAAAGAGAATTTAAAATGGTTTTCAAAATAAGTAAAGGAGGACGCGGAGGTACGATCAGCCGGAGCCAGTAAGTAACCCCAAATTACCATTCATGACATTTGTTTATTCGAGCTTTCATAGAACAACATGCTAGTGATAGGCTAGGGATCTTCAGGATTTCATGATAATGTTGCTTGATATGTGACGCCTGTTAGCCTAGGGTTCCTCTATTGAGGGTTCCAATGTTCCTCTAGGAGTGAGGATCGAGCGCTTGCTATGTATATTTGTCACTAGGGTGTTGTGGAAGTACTTCATACAAATATGGGTAGGTGTGGAAGGTAGTATGGGCCCGTACTACTGAAAGCACAGGACCCATACACGTATCAGGGAAACCATGACCTCTAGGGTTGGGTTGAGAGTTGGTTCCCAGGATAGTGGGAAGTGTCTGAGATTTCTGGTGGTTTATTTTCAGTATGGAGACTTCAGGGCATGCTAGGAGTTGATCTGGGTCAGGATCAGGAGCAGGAGAGGGAGTTCCGGGTGGGTCCGTACAGCCCGAGGTTGTCAGTCAGATGAGTACACACGAGTTGGATGTGAGGATTCGTGAGATCCTGCATGATGAGGTTGTTGCATTGTTTCGAGCTGAGCTGCCGGAGTTGTTTGGGTCGATTAAGACCGCCATGGTGGAGTATTTTGATGAGCGCTATGCAGCTCTCACGGAGATGGCTGCCACCACGGCTACAACGGCTGTAGCAGCAGCAGTGGGAGGAGCTAGTAGAGGTTTTCAGTATCGGGACTTCGATAATACGAAGCCTCCCACCTTTGATGGAATTCAGGATCCGATCGTTGCTATGAGATGGTTATCAGACGTGGAGGGATGTTTCTTCACGTGTTCATGCCCTACTGATCAGAGGGTGAGGTGCGCTCTGAACCTGTTAAGGCTCAGGGCAAAGGATTGGTGGAGGTTGGACACGGGGTCATATTCGGATGCGCAGAGGGCTGCGATTTCATGGGATCAGTTCAGAGAGATGTTCAGTACTCGTTATGTTCCACAGGTCGAGAGGGAGAGGTTGGCTCAGGAGTTCCTCGAGCTGAAGCAGTATTCGGAGTCGGTGACAGAAATCACCAGGATGTTTACTGAGAGGGCGATGTTTTGCCCTGAGTTCGCTTCGGAGCAGGCTCAGATGTCCCGATATCTGAGTATGCTAAAGAGAGACATCAAACAGTTTGTGTCTGCGCAGAGGTGAGGGACCTTGCTGGAGTTGCAGGAGGCCGCCAGGCGGCGTGAGTTAGAGATTGAGTTGCAGATGCGTGAGCTGAGGAAAGCTTTCGTTCAGTCGCAGCCGGCGACGAAACGGTCTAAGACCGTTGATTCCAGGATGGGAGATCAGGGTAGCCACGTATGTGGAAAGTGTGTAAGGGGTCACACCGGAGTTTGTCGGTTCGGTGGAATATGCCGCAAGTGCGGAAAGGAGGGACACTATACGAGGGATTATCGGCAGTCAGTGCCGGTTTGGGATTTGAGGATATGTTATCATTGTCATCAGGTTGGACACTTGAGGGTCAACTGTCCACAGCTTGCTGCAGGACCGGTGCAGGCTCCAGCATCGGCCACATTGAGGATCACAGGTGGAGGTTAAGGAGGAGCGGAGCCCCCAAGGGCTTAGGGTCGTGCTTTTCAGCTTGTTGTTACGGGTATGTTTCTTCCCTGTTGTCTTGATTATTTATGATTATTGTGGAGTATCGTTCATCTGCTAGTCTCGTTGGATGGTTATGGAATTGCGTTTCGGGTTTTCATGTGGTATCCGTTGTTCCTTGAGGGTTTGGCGAGTTGTGTTCGGGATTTCGTTTTGGTATCCTTTGTTCCCTGAAGGATCGATATGGTTATGGTTTAGTGCTTCGTGCTATCGTGGATTATCTTTGTGAGGATTAGTGGTGGATGCGGTGTTGGTTTGAATGTCAGGTAGCCTCTGCAGTCTGAGGAATGGATATTTGAAGATTGGGTTCCTTTGGAGCGGGTTGTTCAGTGTGGAAACATGATTTTTATGAAAGTTGTTAGCGCTGGTGAGAAACATTTTGCGTGTAAGTGTTAGTTTTCTGCAAGGTTGTTTTGGGAGATCAGTGATGGCGACCGGTGGTTAATTGTCAGTGTCTTAAGTGGGGAAGAATTGGAAATTCTCCGGATGGTCGTTAGGCTTGATAGGTTGCTTAGCTGCTTGGGGAGTTCAGCGGTATTTCTATCAGCCGAGAGCAGGCTCGTATGGGTGAGTAACAGGCATGCGGGGCGGAATACAGACCTAGGGCATTTGATTGTGGAAGGCCTAGGAGCAGGCCGGGATCGAGTATGTATGATGGAGATAGAGCTCGGAACCCCTAGAGGGCTAGAACGGTATGCATGGGAGGATTTCCCGAAGAGATAGCTCGGAATGATGAATGTTAGTTGAGCGGTCCGGATAGACTGAAGGCCGGTAGGCGTACCAGTCAGGCCGAAGGCTCGGAGGACGGTCCAGCCATATTGGCTGAAGGTTCTGAGAGTGGTCTACATTGGCTGAAGGCCTGGTGAGGCGGTCCAATCATGCTGAAGACTCTGCGAGTATTGTTGGATCGGTTCGAGGATATGTATTGCGTATGTTGCAGTGTGATTACATTGGAAGGTCTGGCCCCGGGTAGCGATCTTGAGCAGTGAAGGTAGTGCATGGGCTTAAGAGTCCCTGCGATGAGAGTCAGAGTAGTGGTGATGAATAGATATTGGGTGCGCTTTAAAGAGATGGTGTAGCGCGGGGTGAGCACCGTGGTACTTATCATGCTGACAAGGCGGTCGAGTGGTTTCCTTGGTAAGGAAAGAGGGAGGAATGAAATTCCGAAAGGAAGTGCAAATTCACGGAAGTAAAAGCGGCAGTGTAAAGTTATGATCGGAGTGGTCCGACGGTGGTCATTGAGCAGCATGTGCGGCGGTGGTTTGGGATGACATCATGAGGGGATGCCTTCCGGGGTTGCAGAAGGGATTTCCGGGGCTGTAAAGTCAAGAGGCTCGTAAGGGATACAGATATTGAGTTTTGGGTTCCCAGTTTGATTTCGGGAAAGGATTTGTGTATCAGTGGTTCATCCTGAGGGATGTTTTGAGGATCGTCAGAGTGATGGGTTTCCTAACCCGAGGGTGCTAAATCTATTTCAGCGTGTGCATGCGATTGCAAGAAGAGAACTCATGGGAGTTGCTATGAAGAGTGTGTCTTTCTGTCAGCCTGGAATGGATAGAGTTGGATGTGGATCGGGAATCGGGTGGTGCATGATTAACTTCTACCTCATATGGGTCGAGTAATGGTTGTGATTTGGAGCAGTAATGGATTATGGGTAATTCTCGATTGTTGAGTGCGGCTATCGGAGGGTACAGCCGATTCCCGGTTTGAGTAGGTGGTTAGGACACCGTAAGAAAGGAGAAAGTGAGCTTCTGGTTTATATGGTTGTGCCTTAAGGAACCTGGTCAGGTTAAGGCTAGGAGGTGCGTTGTGGGTGTGTTTATGGAGTTGAGTTGCCGTAGGCTTCGAGGACGAAGCCTAATTTAAGTGGGGGAGAATTGTAACATCCCGAAATACCAAGAGTAGAGTTGATGGGCAAAAAGGGGAAATTGGAAAAGAGGAACTCGGCGAGTCCATGGGTGGACTCGGCGAGTAGGGTCGCAAATTGGTCGCGTGTTAATTGGCCAACTCGGCGAATCAGCGGCTGGACTCGGCGAGTTGGTGTTGGGTGAAGAAAACCCTAACCTTCGGGGTTTGCCCCTTATTTAAAGGATGTTATGCATCCTTTTCAGCCTCTATACCCCCTGAGAGTTCCAGAGAACACCCCCAAACGTAATAACTCCATTATTGAGAGGATTGAAGCTTGGCAGAAAGGGTTTGTGAAGAGAAGTGGGTGGAATTCGAGGATAGCTTCATGAGGGCTTGGAGATCTGGAGTCTACATCAGTTTAGGCTCATCTTTGGGGTAAGGATCCTCTGTCTTGAGCTCTTTTCCCCCTTGTTGTGTTCTTTGGGGGTTGTTTTGGGGTTTTTGGGTGTATTTCATGAGTTATTCGGGATTGGAAGATGGATCTGAGGATGCTACCTCAGATCTGGAGTGGTGATGGTCCAAATGTGCATAAAGTCCCTGTGTTGAGTGTTGAGTGAAGCTATCTTGTCCCAAACCTTAGCCCTAATGTGTATTATGCCTAGATCTTCATGGATTCATGTAAAGTTTGCCACTTTACGTGATGGGTGGGTTGTAGGAGGCTAGATCTATGTTTTGGATCAATTGCATGGCCTGGAATGCTTCTGTATGGATTCAGACCGGTGGTACTCGGCGAGTCACAAGGGTGGACTCGACGAGTTGCTTGAAGGTGAGCTGGAACTCGGCGAGTTGGATGAACAACTCGGCGAGTAGGTTAAAGATAGCCTTAGACTCGGCGAGTCTGTTCTTGGACTCGGCGAGTCTTGTCGAAGAGTCCCAATATTTTCTAGTTGAGTCGAGAATCGGTGAGTCAAGGGATGACTCGGTGAGTTGGGTGCGAGTAGACTCAGAGTGGTTGGACTCGGCGAGTCTCGGGGTGACTCAGCGAGTCAGGTCGCGGATTGAGGGAAGTTCTGAACTTGGGGGACTCGGCGAGTCATCGGGTTGACTCGGCGAGTAGAGTCAGTCAGGGGTTGACTTTGACCTCGTCCAAGGGTTGACCAGTTGTCTTCCAGGGGTATTTTGGTAAATAAGGGTATATATTGAAATGAGTGTTTTGGTGTTCAGTGGAGGAGTTAGTGTCGGAGTTCGGAGCAGCAGGATCTTATCCTTACAGCCGGCAGTTTCGAGGTGAGTTATCCTCACTATATCAACAGGGTCTAAGGCACCAAGGCCGGCCCTTTATTGGATTGAGATTCGGATATGGTTATTATGTTATTGTTGATATGTCTGCATCTAGGTTGCTAGGATGGTATATGTTGGAGACCTAGTTAAGGTCAGTTTCCCGATATGTAGAGTGATGTTATGCTAGTGACCGGTTAGGTCGGTAACCTGGTTAGGGTAATGATATGCTATGTGATCTGCTTGCTCGGTTTGTTGTCTATGACTGTTATATGATTGTATGTTATGTGCACATGGTTGTTTAGACTGGAGATGGGTTGAGGCGGGTCCTGCTTTGTGTTGTAGGCCAAGATACCCAGGGCGGACCGGTTATTCCGAAGGCCCAGCGAGCGGTCCGGATAGGCTGTAGGCCCCACGAGGGCGGACCAGACGTGCCGAGGCTCGGAGAGTGGACCAGGCCGACTGAAGGCCCGATGCGGGCAGACTAGTCACACTGTAGACTCAGAGAGTGAACCAGGTGGGTTAAAGGCCTGGTGCGGGCGGACCAACCACACTGTAGACTCAAAGGACATGACTAGACTCGGAGGGTGGATCCAGCGGACTGAAGGCCCGATACGGCGGACCAGTCACACAGTAGACCCGATATGCATGGTTGTTCTATGTTCTGTTATGTTATGTATGCTTTTTATGCTATGGGCCGGAAGGCAATATGTTTTGGACCGGAAGGTCGTAGCCTGGAAGGGCGTATATGTGGTTGGTATTTTGGGGGTATCTCACTAAGCTTTTGGGCTTACAGTTGTGGCTTAATGTTTTTCAGGTTCTTCAGGAGACTGTGGCAAGGCGAAGGTGTGATCGTACCGCTCCTCATGATTTTGTAGCAATGTGATTCTGGGAATACTCTAATTGATTTTGTATTGAAAACCTTTTTGTAATAATTTAATGGAATCGGGTTGTTTTTTTAAAAAAAAATTAATTGGTTATATTTTTCGGTCGTTACAACATAGCAGCAAGTGAAGTGGTGAAAGAGGCAATATGGCTAAAGAACTTCATCGGAGACCTTGGTGTTATACCAGCTATAAATGATCCTATGGATATTTTCTATGAAAACAATAGTGTGGTTGCCTTAGCCAAGGAACCAAGAGATCGTGGCAGATCCAGACACATTGACAGAAAATATCACTTCATAAGACACAAGATACAAGAAGGACTCCTCATGGCAAAGAGGGTGTCGTCAGAAGAGAACCCAGCATACCCCCTCACGAAGATACTGGCTAGGATTAGGCATTTACAGCATGCGAGGCGCATCGGGATGAAGGACGATATTAATTTTACTAATTAGATAGCTATTTCTGAAACTTGTAAAATGTAATTGACATTTGATGATTAAATAAAAGTTATTGTTTGCTTATGAGTAAGGTATTAGTATCTTGTTTCAAGAGTTTACTATTGTTTCAACTATGCATGTTTTGACTTCCAGAATAATTACATTATTCAAACTCTCCACAGTCAATCATACTTTGGAAGTAGGTATGAATCAAGACTGTCATGAATTGGGCTTGTAGATTTCAAAGGTGTTAGACATAGCTAAAGTTGTTACAACATTCATGAGTGCTCATAAGTATTAAGTATTGGATTAAACCCACACTCACCTGTATCACTTCATGGAATTTATCTCGAGTGATTGTGAGACAGTAATATCATATAAGTCTTCAAACCTAGAGCTATGAATTGTTGACTATGAGTTGGTTGTACATTGATTTCACGAAAACGCATCAGTAACTTGATGTTATAAAACGTGCCTTTGTGTATGATTCAATAAGTAGTTAGTACAAGCATATGAGTATAATGTGACTACTGTTGTACTAACAACCTTAAACCAATTGTTATTTAAAGTATAACGTCATATGATTGCACCATACTATCGAATAAAAACACGATGAAAGACATCGGAAGAAATGACATTTGGCACCTGTAGACTTGCAAGTCCCACTGTAGCGAGCAGCAAGGTGTAGGATAGTCAATCCAGTATAGATCTATACATAAATTTACGCTCTCCCTCCAGGAGACTCTGGATACAAATCAAGCCATGGCAGCGATGCCATGCCCCAAAACAGTGGTTAACATTTAAGGTATAGTATTCTTGTATATGTAATTGTACAAACTAGTGTAATGTATGCTCTCTCTCTCTCTAGTATGTAGTATGTTCTCTTCGTTTCTCATATAGTATGTTCTCTTGCATAATGTATAGTATGTTCTCCTAGTTTCTCATTATAATATGTTCGTTGTGTTTTCTTATATAGAAAGTTTGTTTTGTTTCTCATATAGTAAGTATTGACTCATGTATGAACTGACTCTTTGTATGTTTCATTGTACTAGAAGTAATGAGTAGTATCGTTCTAAACTATACCTATTAGTTTACTAGTAGAGTTGTTTGTATAACTTAGTGTATTGAACTGAGATAACAACTTTTATGTCTTATACATATATACATAATATATAACTAAGGATCAAATGACACTCGGACAAACAACAGTGTACTATAAGTCCACAACCAAACAAGGAACAGGAAATAAAGTGAGTTATCAGTCCTAAGTCCTTCAAACCTTACTTATATAACCATATATTCATCAGACATGGTTTTTGACAACATATAAGTTTGAAACCTGTAAAATAAAAGGTTTGGCATATAAGAATAAGTCTGATAAAGAGTTTAACATGTATAAGAGTTTGATAAACATTTTGAAGTATTTTATATGGTAAAACAGTGAAAAGTATAGTATATCCATTTGTTTGATAGTTATTAATCACATGTGATTAATATAATAACTATAATGATTCAACTTGTATTCCCCCCCCCCCCTAAAAGCATTTGAAATCATTTAAAAGGTTGATTAAGTGGTATGAACTCACCTGTAGCGAGTGGTTTGGATGAAAGTGCTGGATAGGATGTTAAGTGTCAAGTGAAGACTTGAGCACACACACAGATCCTATTTAACATATAATGACACATATATGTATCCAATTAGTGATTTAACAACTAATTATGCAAGTAACGACACCCTAGGACATGGAAAACACTTTGATTCAAGTGCTAGAAGTACAAAGGGTTGCATTTAAGGGTTATAGGGCCTCACTTTGGAGTTTACGGCCCAAGGGTAAACCCCCATGATTTTACGGCCCATGTGTTTACGGCCCAATGAGTTTATGACCTTAAAGTCATGGTAACTTGTACCATTTCGTGATTTAAGGTCCTATGGTCTTTCTTGAAGTGTTTTAGACTTAGTTCCAAGGCTTAGGAAGGAGTTGTGCCAACATTGCACCACAAATTAGGGTTTACGGCCCAAGGAGATTGCCTTGGCCGTAAACACCTTATGTTCTTGAGTTTCTTGATGTTTTCAAGGGCTTCATTCTAAGGCATCGGATTCTAGGGACCATAATTAGCCTTAGGAAGGGTAAAGGCTATAAGAACACCCTTTATAAGGGTTTACGGTCTATGAAGATTCATAGAACCGTAAAAAATTTTGTTCATGCAAAGAGATATGATCCTAAGTCCAAAATGAAGGATTGTAACTAGATAGATGTAATAGGAGGATGGTACTTACGGTTTTGAAGGCAAGGAAGGTGTTTTCGGTCCAAAACACAACCGTGTTCTTGAGAATCTTTGATGATCTAGATAAAAGATGAAATCCTTTGATGAATCAAGAGTGAACATGGATTTAGGAAGGATCTAACACACAAAGAAGAAATCACTTACTTGTTCTTGAAGATTTGGAAGCAAAAGCTCAAGATCCTTGGGAGAGAAATCGAGTTCTATGCTTGGAACTGATAAAAAGTGATTGAAAATCGCCAAGATTTGTATATATAGCATGGAGTTTACGGCCGTAAACTCATGCTCCTTGGTCGTAAACTCCTTATTTAAGGGTTTATGGCTAGTTTGATTGGTTACAACCTTGATTGGCACTTCCTTTCACCCAATCCTATGGTGTACTAAGTTCAGAATTCCTCAACCAGACTCTAAATAGTGCTAAAAGTTAGCAGAAACCTGTCTCACTTTGATTGAAGTGAATGGTTGTACAAGATAGAAATTTCGGGTTATCACATCATCCCCTCGTTAGAGAGAATTTCACCCCAAAATTAGATTTTAAGCAATTAAGTTACAATTAACTATGCGAAAAGATGAGGATATTTCAATTTCATTTGATCCAAATGGTCCCAAGTGAATTTAGGTCCTCGCTTGGCGTTCCAGCAAACCTTCACTATCGGGATACGACTTTGCTTCATTTGCTTGACCTCCCGGACCATGATCTCTACAGGTTCTTCCACGAAGTTGAGGCTCTCGTTGATCTCTATCTCGTCGAGTGGAATCAAAAGAGTGTCGTCGGAGAGACACTTTTTTCAAATTCGAGATGTGGAAAGTAGAATGTATGTTACTAATTTTGCGGGGTTGGTTGAGTTTGTAAGCTACAGGGCCGATTCTAGCAAGAATCTCGAAAGGCCCTATGTATCTTGGATTTAGCTTTCCATGCTTTCCAAAGCGTATTAAACCCTTCAAGGGTGAGACTTTCAAAAGGACTCGGTCTCCCACCTGGTATTCCAAAGGTTTCCTTTGTTTGTCTGCGTGGCTTTTCTGTTGGTCTCTAGAGGCTTTTAATCATTCGCGAATCTAAACGATCTTCTCTGTCGTTTCCTGAATGATCTTTGGACCCGTGAGAGTGCTATAAGTAAATCCTCCTTTAGCTAACTACATGTCACCCACCTCGTCCCAGCAGAGAAGGGATCTGCACTTTCGGCCATAGAGGGCTTTAAATGGAGCAGCCTTTATGCTCATGTGATAACTGTTGTTGTAGGAAAACTCGACAAGGGATAAATGAGTATCATATGCCTTCCCAAAGTCGATCACACAGGCTCGCAACATATCCTCCAGGGTTTGGATAGTTCTCTCACTTTGCCAGTCGGTCTGTGGATGGTAGGTTGTACTCATGTCCATCCTCGTTCCAAGGGAGCCTTATAGCGACTCCCAGAACCCAGAAGTGAATCCACTATCTCTATCCGAGATAATCGATATAGGGACACAATGCAGTCGTACAATTTCCAAAATGCATGTTCTTGTGAGCTTAGCCATCTTGTTGGTTTCTTTGATGGGCAGGAAGTGTGCGGACTTGGTCAATCTATCAATGATGACCTAAATGGTATCAAGTCCACCCGATGTCTTGGGCAACTTGGTTATGAAGTCCATTGTGATCCGCTCCCACTTCTATTCCGGTATCTCCAGTTGTTGAAGTAGACCTGATGGTTTCTGCTATTCGACCATGACCTTTGCGCAAGTAAGACATTTACTTACGAAGGTAGCAATCTCTGCTTTCATGTTAGGCCACTAGTATAACTTTTTAAGATCCAGATACGTCTTATCTGACCTGGGTGGACGGAGTATCGAGTGTTGTGTGCTTCCGTCATGACCAAGTCTTTGAAGCCACCGTGTTTTGGTGTCCAGATCAGGTCCATGAGATATAAAGCTCCACCACCCTTGACTTCCAAGCTCTTATCCATTCCTCGCAGGGATTCACCCGCCACATTTTCATGTTTCAGGGCTTCGAGTTGAGCCTCTTTGATTTGTGTGGACAGGTGCGAATGGATAGTCATGGTCAATGATTTGACTCATCGACCAAAATATTCTTTCCGACTTAGGGCGTCTGCTACTGCGTTGGCTTTACCCGGATTATAACGAATTTCGCATTCGTAGTCATTAAGTAGCTCGACCCACCGTCGTTATCTCATGTTGAGCTCCTTTTGGTCGAATATGTGTTAGAAGCTTTTGTGGTCTGTAAAGATAGTGCTTTTCGTACCATACAGGTAGTGTCTCCAGATCTTTAGAGCAAACACAATTGCTCCTAATTCGAGATCGTGTGTCGTGTAGTTGACCTCGTGTGTCTTCGGCTATCTCGACGCATAGGCGATGACCTTACCTCGTTGCATCAGAACACAGCCGAGCCACTGGTTAGATGCATTGCAATATACTACGAAGTCTTCTATCCCTTCGGGGAGGGATAGTATCGATGCGGTGCATAAGGCTCATTTCTGCGATTGAAATGGTTTTTCTTGCTACTCTTCCCAGTCAAAGGCCACGCCTTTCTGTATCAATGTTGTAAGAGGTTTCGCAATTCGTTAGAAGTTCTGTATGAATTTGCAATAGTAGCTAGCGAGGCCTAGAAATTGATGAATTTCTACAGACGTCTTAGTTGCTGACCAGTTCTCAATAGCTTTAATTTTGGAAGGGTCCACGTGAATTCCTTCTTCGCTAACCACGTGTCCTAAGAATTTGACTCTTCGAATCCAAAATTCGCGTTTAGAGAACTTTATGTAGAGCTTCTCTGTTTGTAGAGTTCCTAGTACTTGTCATAGATGATCACTATGTTCCTCCTTACATTGAGAGTAGATAAGTATGTCATCGATGAAGACGATGACGAAGTTATCCAAGTAAGGACGACATACTCTATTCATTAAGTCCATGAATACTATGGGTGCATGGGTCAATCCGAATGGCATCACTGCAAACTCGTAGTATCCATAACGGGTTTCGAAGGCTGTCTTGGGAACGTCCTTCTCTAGCACTCATCATTGGTGATACCCAGATCTCAGATCAATCTTCGAAAAGTAATTCGCCCCTTGCAGTTGGTCGAATAAATCGTCTATGTGAGGCAGAGGGTAATGATTTTTGACCGTAAGTTTGTTTAGTTCTCTGTAGTCAATTCACATACGAAACGATCCGTCTTTCTTCTTGACGAACAAGACCGGTGCTCCCCATGGTGAGAAACTTGGTCTAATAAAGCCCTTACTGAGTAGTTCGTTAAGTTGACCAGATAGTTCCTGCATCTTTGCTGGTGCTAGACAATAAGGCGATTTGGCTATGGGGGTAGCCCATAGCACTAAGTCGATTATGAACTTGACTTGCTATTGTAGAGGTAATCCTGGTAGTTCCTCTGGAATGTTGTCAGGAAAGTCGCGTACTATTGGGATGTTCTTCAGGTCTTTCTTCTCTTGGCTTGTATCGACAACCTGGGCAAGGAATGCACGATATTTCGTACGCAAGTACTTCTAGGCTTGAATACTTGAGATGATACGAAGGCTCGTGCCGGGTTTATTATCGTAGATAATAAGAGTTTCGCTAGACGGAAGATTAATACGAACAACTTTTCGTAACACATGATGTCGGCATGATGAAGACTTAACCAAATCATGTCGATAATGATGTTGAAACTTTTAATTGGGACTGGCATGAGGTCGATTGGGAATGAATGTCTATCTAGAGTCAAAGTACATCTTATGTATATACTGCTAGTGCTCTTAGTTTTTCCATTAGCCAATTCTACAGTGAACGGTTCTTTAAGTGCTCGTGGTTTTTGTTGAAGTAAATGAGCAAATTTTCGGTCCGCGAAACTCCTCTCTGCTCCACTATCAAATAGTATGCATGTAAGAGTTTTCAAAGGAGAAATGTACCAAAGACCACTGTAGGATCAGCAACTGCTTCCTTGTGGCCTATGGCCAAAACTCTCCCCACTGCACCGGTATTCCCTGCCTTAGGGCAGTTCCTTATGTATTGGCCCACCTCGCCACAACTGTAGCAAGACTGGCCCACACCAACGTCGGGGACTTGGTTGATTGGCCTTGCTGGAGCCTTTTAGAACTGGGCAGTGTGCCCCTTCATGCTATAGTTAGAACACTACATTTCCTGGCAGGGTCCATTGTGGTGGAAGTTGCATTTGTTGCACTTCGGTAAGTTTCCAACGTACTGCTTTATCGGAGCAGCAGCGGCAGGTGCTGTCACAGCATCAACAGCCACGACCTGCTGCTTTTAGGCAGCTTTCAACTTCTTATCTTCATCCCAAAACTTCCACTTGTTATCAGCGGATTTGGAGGGTTCCGAGATGTATAGGGATGTTGTTGTTGACGGGGGACAGACCCCATGGTCAATGAGCTATTGTGCCAATCGCTTGGCACTATCGAATGTAGTGGGTTTTGAAGCCAAGACCTTTCCCTGGAATAGAGGCACCATCCCCCAGATGTACCTCTCTATTTTCTTTCCCTCCGTGTGAACCATGTTGGAACATAGGGCCACCAGCTCGCTGAATCTGGCGGTATAGGAAACTATGTTAGAGCCCTTCATGATTAGGCTCCATAGTTCTTGTTCTAGTTTTTAGATTTTGCCCGTCCGCCAGTATTCTTCAATAATGAGCTCTCTCAGAGCTTCCCAGCCCATAGAATTTGCCACTATTAGAGTTAGTGACTTAACATGGCTATTCCACCACATCAGGGCTTTTTCCTCTAAGGTGCAAGCAGCAAATTTGACCTTGCACCCTTTTGGGCGGGAGCAGATCTTGAAGACTGACTTGGTCTTCTCGAACCATTGCAAGAGGGAAATGACTTCGCCAGTCCCTAAAAAGGACTTTGTCTTGCAATTGGTGAAGTCCTTGTAGGAGCACTCTCTCGAGAGCACGGGGACCTCACCTTGAGTAGAATGAACAGGTGTTCCACCTCCGTTGGTACCGGTAAAGTGATATTGATCCATGGCTATTGCTACAGTCGCAGCTACTACAACATTTAGAGCTACCGTATCGATTTGTGAAGGAGGTGGTGGTGGTGTTTAATTTACATGATGATTGCGTCTCGTTGATCGGCGTGGAGGCATCTTTTAACTAAAAGTCTACAAAGATGAACATGATAGTAACAATCAATTGTAAGTATAGTGAGAGTGATCCATGGGCTAAATTTCCATAGTCCAACTGTTGAATGAGTGTATGTTTTGAAATAGAGACACAATAATAGGGTAGGGAATCACAAGAGTAAAGACTTTTCATCAGATTAGATAACTGCCAATAATAATGGTATTACTGATGTAACAAGTTCTGGAAAATGACCTAACAGTAGGTCTTACATCAAACCATAAGGGAAAATGTTGACAGTTTAGAAGTCTAGTTAAAGTACTTGAAAGATAGGAATATTTTACAAATAAGTGCTTCATAAAGCACAAATAAGAAAGGCTATTCCTTAGACCAAAAGAAAAGATGAATCAGACATCTTCTACCGGCGATGGGCATTCCTCGGGTGAACCCTCAGATCTGCCATTTGACGCACCACTTCTTGAAGATGTCGCTCATGAGCCCTCTGACGCACATGAAGTTCTATGACTTCAGCTCAGGATGCAACTAGTTCTTGCTGTAGAGTCTCATTGGTTCTCCTATTCCTTTCCATAGCCTCTTCGAGTTGGCGAATGCGGACCGTGTTAATGTCAGGGTTGGCGTCAATTTCTATGACCTGGTTGATGGCTTCCCGACCTTGTTCGATATTCCGAGCAATCCTACGGACCATGATGGGCAGGATTTGGTCAGCTGAGCCTCCCTCTCTTAAATTGTAAAAGCTTCAGTCTCCATTGAAGGGTAATGGTTAACCCTGTTCATCACTCCAACGGATCAATTTTATCGCCCACAAGGGTGTGGGGCCTTGAAATGTTGGTCGGAGGTTAAGGTTTTGTACTTGAACCCCTTGAGGTAGGTTATTGACTTCAGGCTCAGAGTCAGAACTATCCGAAAAGCCTTCTGCGAGGTGATCATCCAAAGGGATTGGATGATCATCTTCCGGCTCTGCTTCAGGCCATTCAGCATTGCCATGATTTGGGAAGTATAGGTCGCCAGGATGATGGAATCCAACCATGATATCTATGCGAGAAAAGGGGTATAAGAATCTTATAAAAATAGAAGTGCTACTTAAGATAATTATAAGATGATCCTTACTAGTTACTTCAATATTTGCATAGTGCATACCAATTATATGAAATCAAAACAGGATAGACCTTCAAATAAGTAACCCTAACTCCAAATCCACAACTAAACAAGGAACAGGAAGTAAAGCAAAGATCATAGATTCTAAGTCTATGACACGTTAATCTCATATAACCTTAGCGTATCCACTTAGCAACTATTGACCTACTAGTAAAGACCTTTTTAGTTCTCAAATAAGTAATTATAGTAACACAAAATACTCCTATAGTATTTTAGGTTCATGTTTTGTTCTAATGTTATCATTGTAGTAGTGTTGGTAAGTCTTTAGACTTTTTGCAACCTCATAACCATTCTTAGGCACATGCTAGTCACTCCTCGGAAAAATATAGTTGATCAAGCTATATCACTCCCAGATTTGACTATATGTCTCTAAGCCTAATTGTGTTGCTCAACAATCGTAATACATTTGTTCTGTCCTGGTGACACTGATTTTAGTATGAATGAAGGTATATATACTTGATTAAATATTTTATTATTTAAAAGTATAAACTCTTGGTCAGAGTATTTTAATCTCGTTGTGTTTATAGTTTGTATATCTTTTATGGGTTGATATACTCAATTCACTATAAACAACACTCTGATACCAATCTATCACACCCCAAAACCGGAACGGCGGAAACGTTCAGGGGTGGAAGACGTCATGTACAGTATGACAGCTAAGCATAGTAGTAAACAAACAACAACATCATCCATTGCATTAATAATATAATTTAATACAAGTGTGTTCTATGAAGTTTATAAGACACCAAAAATGTAAATCAAAATAAGAGATGAGTCTTGAACGAGCTCCATCTTCTCAAAACCTGGCATCAGTACCTGTCTACTGATGACCTGAGAATATAAGTTATTTTGAAAGAGTCTTTCAACTTTAAAGTTGGTGATTTCATAAGCATTTTAGTGTCATTGTTTGTATGAAAATGTTTGTAAGGGTTAGATGTATAAGTTTGTAAATGTTTGTAGTAAATGTTTATATCTCCTAGAAAATCCTAATATTTCTACTAAACGTAGCCTTCTACTAAGGCATCAAATGTTATGTATGTTTGTTTCTTGTAAGAGTGTATTTTTCCAAGTGTGACTATCATTAACCGAAAATATAGTTTTTACATTACTGTTTATGTGAGAAGATCACAATGTGAATGCAATGGGAAAATAATAAAGTAATGTAGTGTTGTATTATAGTAACTACCGTTGTACTAACTACATTAAACCAATTATTATTTAAAGTATAACGTGATAAGATTGCACCATACTATCGACTAAAAACACGACGATGAAAGACGTTGGAAGAAAATGACATTTGGCACCCGTAGGCTTGCAAGTCCCACTGTAGCAAGCAACAAGGTGTAGGATACTCAATCCAATATAGATCTATAAACAAATTCAAGCTCTCCCTCCAAGAGACTCAGGATACAAATCGATCCATGGCAGTGATGCCATGCCCAAAAACAGTGGTTCACATTTATGTTATAGTATTCTTGTATATGTAATTGTATGTACTCATGTAATGTATGTTATCTCTATCTAGTATGTAGTATGTTCTCTTTGTTTCTCATATAGTATGTTCTCTTGTATAATGTATAGTATGTTCTCCTAGTTTCTCATTATAGTATGCTCATTCTGTTTTTTCATATAGAAAGTTTGTTCTGTTTCGCATATAGTAAGTATTGACTCATGTATGAACTGACTCTTTGTATATTTCATTGTACTAGAAGTAATGAGTAGTATCGTTCTAAACTATACCTATTAGTTACTAGTAGAGTTGTTTGTATAACCTAGTGTATTGAACTGAGATAACAACTTTTATGTCTTATACATATATACATAGTATATAACTAAGGATCAAACGACACTCGGACAAATAACAGTGTACTATAAGTCCACAACCAAACAAGGAACAGGAAATAAAGTGAGTTATCAGTCCTAAGTCCTTCAAACCTTACTTATATAACCATATATTCATCAGACATGGTTTTTGACAATATATAAGTTTGAAAGCTGTAAAAGAAAAGGTTTGGCATGTAAGAATAAGTCTGATAAAGAGTTTAACATGTAAAAGAGTTTGATAAACATTTTGAAGTAGTTTATATGGTAAAACAGTGAAAAGTATAGTAAATCCATTTGTTTGATAGTTATTAATCACATGTGATTAATATAATAACTATAACGATTCAACTTGTATTCCCCCCCCCCCCCCCCCCAATAAAAGCATTTGAAATCATTTAATAGGTTGATTAAGTGGTATGAACTCAACTGTAGTGAGTGGTTTGGATGAAAGTGCTGGATAGGATGTTAAGTGTCAAGTGAAGACCTGAGCACACACACACATCCTATTTAACATATAATGACACATATATGTATCCATTTAGTGATTTAACAACTAATTAAGTAAGTAAAGACACCCTAGGACATGGAAAACACTTTGATTCAAGTGCTAGAAGTACAAAGGGTTGCATTTAAGGGTTATAGGGCCTCACTTTGGAGTTTACGGCCCAAGGGTAAACCCCCATGATTTTACGGCCCATGTGTTTACGGCCCAATGAGTTTACGACCTTAAAGTCATGGTAACTTGTACCATTTCGTGATTTAAGGTCTTATGGTCTTCCTTGAATTGTTCTAGACTTAGTTCCAAGGCTTAGGAAGGAGTTGTGGCAACATTGCACCACAAATCAGGGTTTACGGCCCAAGGAGATTGCCTTGGCCGTAAACACCTTATGTTCTTGAGTTTCTTGATGTTTTCAAGGGCTTCATTCTAAGGCATCGGATTCTAGGGACCATAATTAGCCTTAGGAAGGGTAAAGGCTATAAGAACACCCTTTATAAGGGTTTACGGTCTATGAAGATTCATAGAACCGTAAAAAAATTTGTTCATGCAAAGAGATATGATCCTAAGTCCAAAATGAAGGATTGTAACTAGATAGATGTAATAGGAGGATGGTACTTACGGTTTTGAAGGCAAGGAAGGTGTTTTCGGTCCAAAACACAACCGTGTTCTTGAGAATCTTTGATGATCTAGATAAAAGATGAAATCCTTTGATGAATCAAGAGTGAACATGGATTTAGGAAGGATCTAACACACAAAGAAGAAATCACTTACTTGTTCTTGAAGATTTGGAAGCAAAAGCTCAAGATCCTTGGGAGAGAAATCGAGTTCTATGCTTGGAACTGATAAAAAGTGATTGAAAATCGCCAAGATTTGTATATATAGCATGGAGTTTACGGCCTCCATGAGTTTACGGCCGTAAACTCATGGTCCTTGGTCGTAAACTCCTCATTTGAGGGTTTATGGATAGTTTGATTGGTTACAACCTCGATTGGCACTTCCTTTCACCCACTCCTATGGTGTACTAAGTTCACAAATGCTCAACCAGACTCTAAATAGTGCTAAAAGTTAGGAGAAACCTGTCTGACTTTGATTGAAGTGAATGGTTGTACAAGATAGAAATTTCGGGTTGTCACAATTTGTATGGATAGTCTTTTGAGAATAGTATATTTATGATTTATTAATATATTATAAGTTATAATATATGAAATCATATAATCTAATTAGTATTGATCAAGAACAAATTTGGAATTAATTTGGTGATTAAAAGGAAACTAATTAAATATGGACTCTTATATATATATATATATATATATATATATATATATATATATATATATATATATATATATATATATATATATATATATATATATAGAATAGGCCAATGTTCATTTAGGATGGGCTAAGCTTGCATGGAAGTCCATGGATGGTCCATGGAGCTTTTAACCCGTGGATCCTACGGAAATGAAAGGTCATGGGTGTTAGGGTTTACATGGATGAAACCCTAATCAACCATACTATAGAAGAGGTCTTTGGCACTTGAAATGGCACTAGTGTGTGAGAACAAGGGTGGGCCGATTTCTAGAGTGCTTCATATTCTCTCAAAGTCTTCCAAGTTGTTTTGGGTGATTTGTGATTCCACTAGAGGCATTCACATTATTGGTGCTAGGCTCTTAAATCTCCAAGTAATCAACCACAAGAAAAGGTAAGTCATTCTACTAGTTTTTATATTACAAATACCCCATGATATGCTAGTTAGAATGAGAACCTTGGAAAAACCAAATTTGCATGTATTATAGAGAACACATGGATCCAAGGTTTCTAAGGTTGCATGTACACCATAGGAGTGTTAGAATGATCAAAACCCATCAGAGTTCACCAATAAAAGAACTCAGACCAGGTGTATAAGAAAACCTTACATAAATACTATGTGATGGACAACATAAACCATACACGAAGCAACCAAACAAAAGAATATGTGCGGTAACAAGAAACATTCATACCAACAAATTAAAAGTGAACATTGTCAAATTGCCAAACTCCAGGACTTTAAGGCTACCACTAAGGGAAACAGAGACAAAAGATAGAGAAATACTGAGAAAATATTGTTCACAAGAGTTACATCAAAAGAAACCAAGCAAACAACGCTACTTATGGGTAGGGTTTTACCATCACCGGGTGAAGAGCTTGGGCCAGGGCCCGACACATCGCTCTAAGTGTATTGACAAAGATCACCGAGCCCGACCATGTCCAGACTTCCCATGCGAAGATAGCCAGCAAAATCCGTTTCAGTGAAAGTCGCCATGGCATCTTCCATCTCTTGGGTCTTGGTGGCCATGTCCACCTCAACCTCGGGATCAAACTCCCTGGCAATCACTAGCTCTTTTGTAGCTCCTTTTCCCTGCTCTAACCCTACCAAAACTCAAGTTGCCTGCACATGAACCAAACCTTGAACAAATTGAGGGCTCTCGATCACCCTGTCCACCACCCGACTAAGCCCATCGCTAAAGATCCACAAAATTTCCTTCTCCAGCACTCCTTTTGCAGCGTTCTCCTCGACCAGATCGACCTCCAATTCTGTTGTTCGCTCACTTAGGCCCGTATTCTCCAAACTCAGGGCTCCCACATAATAATTCAAGCGTCTCACCTCTTCCTCTAGTTTTGCCACTTGTTCTTTCAAGCTTGCCTTCTCGAGCAAAACCACCTCCTACATGGCCTCCCTGATGCGCTTCTCGACTTCCATATTTGCCACCTAGGCTTTCAGCTCTTCATATTCGATGACCATCCTGTCAGAGTGAGACTGGATGGTCTCCATATCAGAGATACGTTCAGCAGCTGCAACCAGGTAAGATGACACTTAGACGACGTCATCGCGAAGACCTTCGACCATGTGTTCATTCGCCAGGATAGCTAAATCCTTAGTTGTAGTAGGCAGAAACTTGTGATGACACCACTCAAGAGCAGTTTCGTGCTCAGAGATAAGGTCTTGGGGAGTTAGCCTCCAATATGGCTTGTAGGCACCTGGATGAGACCCTACAGAAATGGGGATAGTTCCTGTTTTACCAGAAGCAGGTGACGTGAGACCTTGGGAAGGCGAAAAACTAGTCTTCACTTTCGCTCCTCCAGCAGTAGGATCAGGGCTGGTCTTGTCGGTGCTTTCTTCATCTGTATGATTGGGTGGTTCAGTTGCCCTGTTGTGCGCCCCTTCCAGCAGTTTCGTAGGACTTTCATCAGGACACGGTTGGAACTCTTGCTACCCCTTAGCAAGAAGCTCAGATTAAGTTTCTTACAAAGAGGGGGCTCGATGCTAAACGTCCCAGTTCGACAACTGGAAGAGGCCTCCAAGAAAGCAAAACACCTCTTGACACGACAAAGACTCCTTGGGGACCCAGAAAGGGCAGGATCCTTCTGAGAAGCGCCAGTGACAACAATGTCCTGCATATCTGAATCCTCAACGGCGCTAGTAGCACTCTCCAAACCAAAAGTAGCCTTGATCCCTCGACCAGAAACAGGGGGCGGAAGAGTCTCTACATGGTTGACGCCGCGACACTCAAGATTATCGTCAAATAAACCTTGAAGGGCTTTCTCCAAGGAAATAACCTCCTCCACACCTGGAAACAAAACAAAGACAATGGTAGTAAACCAAAATGTTGATTTAAACGTGCTTTGCCGAATAAAAAGGGGGGAAAGGGTGTAAGAGAAAACAGAAGGAGAAACACGATACCCTTTTTCTCGATGAAAAACTCAGGCATCTTTCCACGAGCCCTCTAAGTGGTGCTCATCCTGCTGGCGGCCAAGAAGCAGTCAAGCCAATCATCACCATTAATGCTAATATATCCAGTTCTTTGTCAACACCAAAGAGTGTTGGAGTGTGGTCGACGTATGCCTTGGTCCTTGGGTAGCTGAGCACCACAAGGTCGTTGTTCATCCATAGAAACTTCTCCTATCAGTTCTTCTTGGAATTTTTATCATGGATAGAGGTAGAGACTCCCCGCCGATGAGAAAGCGCCCGAGTCCCCGACTGAGTGGAAGCATTGAAGAAGTACTTGAATGGCAGAACAGTTGGCAGGCGGCCTAGGGCACAACAGAGAAGTTAAAAACCCACTATCTTGTTTATAGAAATCGGGGTCAACTCCCTCACAAAAAACCCATACTCATGGATAATCAGATTGAAGAAGTCTGTAGTAGGCAAACGCAAACTCGCTTCGAATAAGACGATCAAAATGCTGACCTCGCCTTCGGGAGGAGTGTAAAGCGACACATCTGGAAGAGGAATTTGAACCCCATGTTCGGGAACAAATCCAAATCGAAATTGAAAAGAATACCATTCTTTGGTAATAAGCATCCTTCCCAAATAATGAGCGGTAGCCATGGAAGAATATGAAGAAAAGGTCGAAAAGGTTTCTTTGGGGCAAGAAGGCAAAGAGAGAAAAGTAGAAAGTAAACAGGAAACGCCGGGAGGAACAGAGGTTTAAATGCCACTAAAGGGGAAACGAACTGTTTTCACGATGAAACTGCCAAAGAACAATGATTTCGCTCTGTCAACTGCATAAGCTATCAGTAGTAACCTGCCACGTGTCTATGAGTAGACCAAAACGAATCTGATATGTCATTAATGCAGAAGCCTAGTGGTCTAAGGGACTTGTTAACATTACCATGTACGGCCATGTTAAATTTAACGGAAAGCATAAACGAGACGTTATCACGCCAAAACCTTGGCCAAGACCGGGTCTTAGCCTAAGTAATCCAGCACCGGGGTGACAGTTCCCTTCACAAGGAAACATTTTTTCCTTTGGCTAAGTTTTCCTATAACAACAGCCATCATTCGAGCATTGGAATGCCACCCTTTGATTTGTTGTATGGGAGGTCGAGTTCCAAGTTGGTGACTTCGTACTCCTGAAGGTATCTCTTTGGAAAGGAGTGATTTGATTCAGGAAGAGAGGCAAGTTGGGGCCTCGGTATATTGGTCCTTTCAGGGTGACCGCCAGGGTGGGCAGGGTAGCGTACCACTTGGAGCTACCTGCGGAGCTGAGTCAGATTCACGATACCTTCCACGTGTCTTAGTTGAGAAAGTGCATCGCCGATGAGTCGGCAGTGGTTCCATTAGAGGACATTCAGGTGGATGCAAGCCTGAATTATGTTGAGAGGCCGATCGTGATTCGGGATAGAAGGATCAAGACTTTAAGAAAAAGGGAGGTGCCACTGGTTCAGGTCCAGTGGCAACATCGGAAGGGTTCCGAGATGACCTGGGAGCCAGAGTTGGAGATGCGCGAGAAGCATCCAGAGTTATTTGTAGAAAGAGACTTCGAGGGCAAAGTCTGATTCTAGTAGGGAGAATTGTAACATCCGGATTCCCAGGTATATTCTTTTATTCATTTATTTTGGAGTTTGTGGAGGAACTCGACGAGTTGGTGCTTAGACTCACTGAGTAGGGTCGCAGATTTCCATCCGGGTTCACGACGGGACTCGGTGAGTCCATGAGTGGACTCGGCGAGTGCACACTGTTTAATGAAACCCTAATTTCCCGGGTTTGGGACCTATTTAAATTCCCTTAGGGCAGTCATTTTTGGCTACCAAACCCTAGAGAGAAACCCTAAAAGAGCTAGAGCATTTGTGAGAGGAAAGGAGCCATTTCTTGATCTTTGTGGTTGATTCTAGCAAGAAGGAGGTGTCCCAGCTTAGAGGAGACCAAGGAGGTTGTGCATCTGTGGATTTCGAGCAAAATACTTCATCTTTGAGGTATTATATCGCCCCTTTATCTGTTTTGTTGAAGGAATCCATAGATGTAGAGTTTTTATGATCTTTATTGGAAGGAATTGTGAGAATATGGCCCATATTCGCATTGAGAGTTCAGATCTGGACCCATAGTGGTCTAAAGAGCTTATCTCAGCTTGCTTTATGTTGAGCTATGGAGGTGTTGAGCTTATGATGTAATTTTTGCAGCCAAATCACCAAGTGCAGCCTCCTAGACGTCCCATTAGTGTCAAGATTTGAGCTTTATGTGTTTATCAGGCTTGGGAAGGTCAGATCTATTGATCAAAGGAACAGATCTGACCTCAGGAGGTCAATTGAGTTTGTGCATGGCATGAACTCGTCGAGTCCAAGGGCAGACTCGGTGAGTAGGGTTAGGGTTTCCCGTAAATCACTCAGTGAGTAGACTTCCCAAGTTGGGGGAATAACTCAGTGAGTCAAAGGGGGGTTGGAGGACTGTATATCAAGGCGGAACTCGCTGAGTTGATCTTGAGACTCGGCGAGTTAAGTTGGGGTGGCCCCACGATTCATGCCAGGTGTGACTCGTCGAGAAAGGGGAGGGACTCAATGTGCCAAGCGAGACTATAGAGTTAGTGGACACGTGTAGACTCACCGAGTCGCCAAAGTGCACTTGACGAGTCTGGTCAAAGTTTGACCATTGACTTTTGTTGACTTTTAGGGTTTGGTCAACAATGTGGCCTTTGAGCCAAAAGAGTGGTAAAATGGTCTTTTGCCCTTCTGAGGGTGACAAGAGAGAGTTGAGTCTAGTCTCGAGAGTTATATTTATGAGAGTATTTACTTTGCGTGATTAGGCGGAGGCTAGATTGTATTTCTACCGAGTCAGAGATTTACCTAGACATCTGAGGTGAGTCTTCTCACTATACTTTACCTTGAGTGGTAATTAGAGTTATATGATAGAGTTATTGTATGCTATTTATATGATGTGTTGCATTGCATTATTACTATGTGAATTATGCCATGTGTATATCAGAGTTAGAACCGGAAGGTTCACAGAGCTAGGACCAGAGGGTCCACAGAGTTAGGGCCTAAGGGCCCACAAAGTTATAGCCTCGAGTAGCTAGTATGTGTTATGTGTGGTATTTTGGGGAACTCACTAAGCTTTATGCTTGCAGTGTTATGTGTTATGTGTTTCAGGTACCAGTGATGATCGCGAGAAGGCGCCGGCATGATTCGTACACACGCATGGAATTTTATGTATTTTGATCTTGGGAAATATTTTTGTGAAACAAAGATATGATACAATGAGATTTTGTTAATAAGTATGTTTGGAAAATGTTTTTTTTTAAATCAAAAATAGTTTTAATTTTTACGGTGTTACAAGTTGGTATCAAAGTCTTGGTTTGAGGGATTCGGTTGCATCTTCGGGCGTGTCTGAACTCAAACCGAGGATTTGAAAAAAGTTTTATTAACAAAACAATTTTTAAAGAGTAAAGAGGAGTTTTAAGAAAAACAGAGTGGAGTCGTGTGTACGATCTGCCAACGCCCGAACGGTGATTTCCTAAGATACCCTTGTAATAAGTGTTACGAGATATATTATGTTATGTTATATGATGAGCTATATTATGCATGCTAGAGTAGACTAGGTATTCTTATTAGGACTAAAGTGGCCTGATATATGATGCCTTAGTCTAGGAGTTTTGTTGCTAGCGATGCTTGAGAGTGTTTAGATAGCAGCGAGGAGCTTATGAGAGATCAGTTAGTGAGTTGCATATGATTTAAGAGGGTAGAGTGCTTGGCATTTGGGACTCTAGGAGGAGGACTTGGTATGAATGCTGAGGCGGTGTGGTCGGTAGTATTGGGTCCGTACTACCGAACGCACCGGGTCAGTGTGCAACACAAGTAAGAATCCTTAGGGTACCAGAGACCAAGTAGGATTAGGGTATTGAGTGTGTGTACACCTGAGCAAGTATCTAATATCTTGTGTTGTATTGCAAAGAGGCATTGTGGTGGGGACACGCCACAGACCAGGGACTAGTGGAGGGGGTGTCAGTGATAAGGAGCTCTGCCAGATGATTCATGATGAGGTGGCTGATGCCATCCGCACTGAGATTCCAGAGATGTTCAGGTATATCAAGATCACCCAGATAGAGACATTTGACGAGAGATACGCTGCTCTTTCTAATGTTGTTGTTGTTGCGACCACTGCAGCCGTAGCTGCGGCTACGCCGCAGGGTGGTGATGAATTGCTGTTCCGGGAGTTCAGCAACACAAAACCACTAAAGTTTGATGGGACCCAGTACCCGATTGCAGCAATGAGGTGGATTTCAGACATCGAGGGGTGTTTCTTCACCTGCTCATCTCTAGAGCATTTGAGAGTCCGGTTTGCGTTGAACCAGCTTCGCTTGGGGGCGAAGGATTGGTGGAAGTTTGTGACGGCACATTATTCGCCTACTGAGCTTACTGCAGTGACTTGGGAGAGGTTCACTGCTATGTTCCGAGATGAGTACATTCCCCAGGTGGAGAGGGAGCGTTTAGCCCAGGAGTTTCTGACCCTCAAGCAGGGTACTGAGTCTATCACAGTCATTACGAGGATGTTCCATGAGCGGGCGATGTTCTGCCTAGAGCACGCGTCCTCCGAGCAGGAACGTATGAGCCGATATTTGAGCATTTTGAGGAGGGATATATGGGAGTTCGTGGCGAACTTGACATATCGGACATTTGTTGAGCTTCAGGAAAATGCCTGGAAGAGGGAGATAGAGCTGGAGACCCAGGCTAAGGAGGAGGCTAAGTCTCAGGGGAGGGATCGGCGACCGGTGCAATCTCAGCCGGCAGCCAAACGGGCTAAGCCCGCTTATTCGAGATCTGGGAGTCAGAAGGGCTGCTCTTGTGATAAGTGCGGAAAGAGCCACAATGGGGTGTGCAGAGCGGGGTCTTGCTACAAATGTGGAAAGGAGTGGCATATGGCCAAGGATAGCCCCAAGGGGTTTGCAATATGCTTTCACTGCAACCAGACTGGACACCGCAAGACAGAGTGTCCACAGTTACGAGAGACAGCCCAAGGAGCACCTCAGGGATTTGCCCCTGCTACTATCAGAACTACTGAGAGTCGGCCAGTGAAGGCCGAGGTACCGAAGTCACGAGGGAGAGCCTTTCAGTTGACTACAGAGGAGGTCCGCGCGGCACCCGACGTCGTGGCTAGTATGTATCCTTTCTTGTATTTATTTTGATGTTTGTGATATTGTGTTTAGTTTATGTTATGCGTAGGTACTTTTCTTGTGAGTTTTGTACCTGCCTTGGTGTTATTTGACTCGGGTGCAAGTCGGTCATTTGTATCTTTGGCTTTTAGTCAGCACATCAGTATTAGCAGTGAGGCGTTGAGTTGACCTTTGAGAGTTTCCATAGCTGACGAGAGGATGGTGTATGCCGCCGAAGTGATCTGAGGATGTGTACTCAAGATTTTTGGCGTTGATTTTCCGATTGATTTATTTCCTATTGTGATGGGAGATGTCTATGTCATCATGGGCATGGACTGGTTGAGCAAAGTTGGAGTGGTCATTGACTGCGAGAGACAGCTGGTGACTATATGAGACCCCGGTGGGGGAGTTCTTACGGTGTACGGTGAGGGTACACGATCTGGGTCAGCATTTTGTTCGGCCGCTAGAGCGAGACAGAGTCTACAACAGGGTTTTAGTGGGTTTGTGGCGTATGTGATGGATACGAGGGTTGATTCAGGGAGGCTGAGGACAGTTGATGAGGTTCCGATAGTGCAGGAGTTCCCGTATGTTTTCCCGGAGGAGTTGCTCAACCTGCCTCCTAAGAGGCAGGTAGAGTTTCATATCGATTTGGTTCCTGGGGCAGCACCTATCGCCAAGGCGCGCTATTGCCTTGCACCTCCAGAGATGCAGGAGTTATCCTCGTAGCTTCAGCAGCTGCTGGGGAAGGCTTTGATTCGGCCGAGCAGTTCGCCGTGGGGAGCGCTTATCCTCTTTGTCAAGAAAAAGGATGGTCCACACCAGATGTGCATTGATTACCGGGAGTTGAACAAGTTGACGGTCAAGAACCGTTACCCGTTGCCGAGGATCGACAATTTGTTTGATCAATTGCAGGGAGCATCTTGGTTCTCCAAGATTGACTTGAGGTCTAGATATCATCATATGAGAGTGCGAGATGAGGATATCCAGAAGACAACATTCAGGACTCGTTACGGGCTTTACGAGTTCGTGGTGATTCCTTTCGGGCTCACCAATGCACCGGCGGCGTTCATGGATCTCATGAACAAGAGTATGCATGCCGATGTTGGACCGCTCGGTGATCGTGTTCATCGATGATATTTTGGTGTATTCGAAATCCAGAGAGCAGCATGAGGAGCACTTTAGGGAGATCCTTGGTGTTCTGAGATCGGAGAGGCTTTACGCCAAATTCTCCAAGTGTGATTTTTGGTTACAAGAGGTCCAGTTCCTTGGGCACCTCGTTAACCAGAATGGGATATTGGTTGATCCGGCCAAGATCGAGGTAGTGATGAGTTAGGAGGTGCCGAGATCCCCCACCGAGATCAAGAGTTTCCTAGGGTTGGCTGGATATTATAGGAGATTCATCAAGGATTTCTCCAAGATCGTCGTGCCACTCACCAAGTTGACCCGGAAGGGTGTTCTTTTTCATGGGGCCCAGAGCAGCAGGCCTCCTTTCAAACACTTAGCCAGAGACTATGCAAAGCCCCGGTGTTATCCCTTCCAGAGGGGATGGAGGATTTCGTAGAGTATTTTGACACATAGATATCAGGGTTGGGAGCGGTGCTTATGCAGAGGGGTCCCGTGATAGCATACACATCGAGGTAGCTGAAGCTACATGAGATTAGGTATCCCACCCACGATTTGGAGTTGGGGGCAGTGGTGTTCGCCCTCAAGATGTGGCGTCACTATCTGTATGGGGTTCGGTGTACCATATACACGGACCACAAGAGCCTAAAGTATTTGATGGATCAGCCCAACCTGAATATGCGCCATAGGAGATGGTTGGATGTGGTGAAGGATTACGATTGTGAGATCCTGTACCACCTGGGAAAGGCTAATGTTGTAGCCGATGCCCTGAGTCGTATGGAGGAGAACGCCCCGATACATAATGTTTGTATGAGGCTGACAGTGATGACCTCGGTATTTGACGCCATTCGAGGGGCCCAGGATGAGGCCGTGAGACCAAAAAACCGTAAGAGGGAGTGCGTCATCGGGAAGGTATTGGAGTTCGTCACCGATAGTCAAGGGCTTATGACCTTTCAGGGATGGATTTGGGTGTCGTTTGTGGGCGGAACGCGCACCATCCTGATGGAGGAGGTGCATAGATCGAAGTTTCGATCCATCCCGGGGCCACTAAGATGTATTTGGACTAGAAGAAAGAGTATTGGTGGCCATGTACGAAGAGGCTTGTTGAGAGGTGTTTGACCTGTCGCAGGGTTGAGGCCGAGCACCAGAGACCGCATGGTAAGTTGCAGCCGTTGGAGGTTCCCGAGTGGAAGTGGGAATAGATTACCATGGATTTTATCACCAAATTGCTAAGAAATGCTAGGGGCATCGATGAAATTTGGGTGATTGTGGACAGGTTGACGAAGAGCGCTCATTTCCTTGCTATCAGTGAGAGCTCTTCCGCTGAGAGGTTGGCAGAGTTGTACGTGAAGGAGGTGGTATCACGGCATGGGGTGCCGATCCTGATTGTCTCAGATCAAGATGTGTGTTTCACTTCCAGGTTCTACAAGAAGTTTCATCAGGAGTTGGGTACGAGACTGCATTTTAGCACCGCATACCACCCATAGACCGACAGGGAGAGCGAGCGGACGATTCAGACACTTGAGGACATGCTTCGGGCATGTGTACTAGACTTCGGAGGGAGTTGGGACACATTTTTGCCTTTGGCTGAGTTTTCCTATAACAACAGCCATCATTCGAGCATTGGAATGCCACCCTTTGAGCTGTTGCATGGGAGGAGGTGTCAGACTCCTATTTGTTGGGGTGAGGTCGGTCAGCGTGTGATGGGTAGTACAGAGATAGTACTTCAGACGAATGAGCAGATTCTGCAGGTCCGGTAGAGGTTACTGAAGGCTCAGAGTCGTCAGAAGAGCTACGCAGACAGGCATTGCTCGGAGATCGAGTTCCAAGTTGGTGACTTCATACTCCTGAAGGTATCCCCTTGGAAAAGAGTGATCCGATTCAGAAAGAGCGACAAGTTGGGGCCTCGGTATATTGGTCCTTTTAGGGTGACCGCTAGGGTGGGCAGGGTAGCGTACCGCTTGGAGCTACCTGCGGAGCTGAGTCAGATTCACGATACCTTCCACGTGTCTCAGTTGAGAAAGTGCATCGCCGATGAGTTGGCAGTGGTTCCATTAGAGGACATTCAGGTGGATGCAAGCCTGAATTATGTTGAGAGGCCGATCGCGATTCGGGATAGAAGGATCAAGACATTTATTCATTTATTTTGGAGTTTGTGGAAATCCACCTGAATTGCGATTTATGACTATTTGCTGGTGCTTAGACTCGCTGAGTAGGGACGCGGATTTCCATCCGGGTTCATGACGGGACTCGGCGAGTCCATGAGTGGACTCAGCGAGTCCACGTTGTTTAATGAGATTCTAATTTCCCAGGTTTCGGACCTATTTAAATGCCCTTAGGGCTGTCATTTGCGACTACCAAACCCCAGAGAGAAACCCTAAAAGAGCTAGAGCGTTTGTGAGAGGAAAGGAGCCATTTCATGATCTTTTTGGTTGATTCTTGCAAGAAGGAGGTGTCGCAGCTTAGAGGAGATCAAGGAGGTTGTGCATCTGTGGATTTCGAGCAAAAGACTTCATCTTTAAGGTATTATATTGCCCCTTTATCTATTTTGTTGAAGGAATCCATAGATGTAGAGTTTTTATGATCTTTATTGGAAGGAATTGTGAGAATATGGCCTCTATTCGCATTGAGAGTTCAGATTTGGACCTATAGTGGTCTAAAGAGCTTATCTCAGCTTGCTTTATGTTGAGGTATGGAGGTGTTGAGCTTAGGATGTTATTTTTGGGGCCAAATCACCATGTGAAGCCTCCTAGACGTCCCATGAGTGTCAAGATTTCGAGCTTTACGTGTTTATCAGGCTTGGGAAGCTCAGATCTATGGATCAAAGGAACAGATCTGACCTTAGGAGGTCAATTGAATTTGTGCATGGCATGAAGTCGCCGAGTCCAAGGGCAGACTCGGCGAGTGGGGTTAGGGTTTCCCGTAAATCACTCAGTGATTAGACTTGCCGAGTTGGGGGAATAACTCGGTGAGTCAGAGGGGGGTTGGAGGACTGTAGATCAAGGCGGAACTCGCCGAGTTAATCTTGAGACTCGGCGAGTTGAGTTGGGGTGGCCCCGCGATTCATGCCTGGTGTGACTCATCTAGCAAGGGGACGGACTCGACGTGCCAAGTGAGACTAGAGAGTCAGTGGACACATGTAGACTCACCGAGTCGCCAAAGTACACTCGACAAGTCTGGTCAAAGTTTGACTGTTGACTTTTATTGACTTTTAGGGTTTGGTCAACAATGTGGCCTTTGAGCCAAAAGAGGGGTAAAATGGTCTTTTACCCTTCTGAGGGTGCCAAGAGAGTGTTGAGTCTAGTCTCGAGAGTTATATTTATGAGAGTATTTACTTTGCGTGATTAGGTGGAGGCTAGATCATATTTCTACCGAGTCAGAGATTTACTGAGACATCTGAGGTGAGTCTTCTCACTATTCTTTACCTTGAGTGGTAATTAGAGTTATGAGACAGAGTTATTGTATGCTAGTTAAGTGATGTGTTACACTGCATTATTACTATGTGAATTATGCCATGTGTATATCAGAGTATATCAGAGTTAGAATCGGAAGGTTCATAGAGCTAGGACCTGAGGGTCCACGGAGTTAGGGCCCAAGGGCCCACAGAGTTATAGCCTCGAGTGGCTAGTATGTGTTATGTGTGGTATTTTGGGGAACTCACTAAGCTTTATGCTTACAGTGTTATGTGGTATGTGTTTTAGGTGCCAGTGATGATCGCGGGAAGGCGCCGACATGATTCGTACACACGCATGGAATTTTATGTATTTTGATCTTGGGAAATGTTTTTGTGAAACAAAGATATGATACAATGAGATTTTGTTAATAAGTGTGTTTGGAAAATGTGTTTTTTTTTTTGAAAAATCAAAAATAGTTTTAATTTTTACGGTGTTACATGAATCATATGTTGTTTACTTCTTCTTAGTTCATAATCGCAGAAAACTTCAAATATAAAGATGAGTTCAAAAGGCTCAAGATGCGATTTCATGCTGTATTAGGGAAAGAATAAGTGTGGTTATCAGTAAAGATTGTGAAGGTGATGTCCATCACTTAAGAAAACCTATTTGAAGGTCTTTTACAAAACTTTTGATATGTGGTCTTGAGAGCAAACAACATGGTTTGTGAATTTTCAATTGCTACCTTCCCTCTCATAAATTTTAATAACTTGTTGATTGTGACAAGAATTTTGAGCAATTTTGACATTTAGAAGCTGCCTGAGTCAACCAAAGATGATTTCATTATCGGTTTTGTTCACATTAAGGTTTTCATAGATAACTACTATAATTGCCTAGTAATAACTGATATTGAGCTTGCTATGGCTATTAACAAGCTTCGAAGGTTCCTCAATCATTGTTGAAGGGGAAGGATAATATTGAGAAGTTTGAATATGGAGAAATAATTTATCAACCATTTGGTGTGGTGCTTCGAGGGAAGAACAAGAATGGGAAGCTAACTATGTTCTTGTTTCAAGTATGTGATGTGGAGAGATATACAAATTCTTAATATACAAGTCTTATTATTCGAATAAAAAATTGCAAAAGGAATGAAGCTGATGACAAAGCTGAGATTCGAAAGACGGTTATGTGGTATATGGAGGTTCACAATGTACTTCTACAATCTTTGAAACTCATGGCATGATTTCATCTTTTCTCACTAAGGGAAGATTGTAGGGTTCGAAATGTATATAGTGAGAAGTCAAAATAGGTCTAAGCCTGTTAGGGTGCGAAATCAGATTGATTTCGAAATGTATGTATTTGCAAGGCACATATCGAATTCAAACTCTCACGTTTAGTCCTTGAACTTTTTATACGTATGTAATACCCTTTAAATAGGGTAAGTAATAGTATAGAGAGAATCTCTTCGACTGTTCGTTATTATAAAATCTCTCAAACACTTGTACTCTTTACATACATAAATGCACCAATCGGATCTTATTTACTCGATGTGTTCTTTCTGTTTTTTGTGATTGATTTCATATTCAGTACTTGATTCTAACTCACATCAAATATATCAATCAATCTTTGTAGGATTAATTCGATCAAATTTTTCTTAACTAAAAAAAACTTCCAAGCATTCCTTAAATCCTTCATAAGTTCCAAGCTCCAATTAACTCTAACGTTCCATTAAACACATCCAAAGCTGCTCCCTTATTGCTCCATTTGAATTATCTAAAAATGACATAAAAACAATAGCAGTACGGGAATTCTGACGAAAGACATGAGCTTAACACTTTTTAAACTAATGAAATGCAAATATGCAAAGTATGATGTTAAATGCTAATAAAAGCTACCCTAAAAGATGCATAAAATGAAATCTATCAAATATCCCCAAGCTTGAACCTTACTTTCCCTCAAGTAATAAAAAGATTAAACATTGTAACTGAAATCGAAAATTGTAGATGACATAAAAAGAATTTAGAATAAAATAATAGAAACTAAAAACTTGAATTAAAAACACTTCACTCTTTTTTCACATGATTAAACTTAACACCGAGTAAAACACCAATGGAATCACTACCTAGACGATCATCACAATACCTTCCATCTTTCACAAACCCCCAAAGTCAAGAAGAAGCTTGATGGTGTAAACCAATAAACCAATTATAAAACTTATTTAAACTTCATACCTTAATTAGTCTTACAAGTGAAAATAGCATAGAATTTCATATCCTCAAGACTAGATAATTAAGAACCCGACTCGATGCATCCTTAAGAACCAGTCACATCAAATCAGTTTTCGTTGAAGCAGTGGGCCACACCCTTAGGGGCCCAGCTCCTATGCTTTCACTTTTCTGAGAATGAAAAATATCATATCACAAAGTTCTTCATTCACACCAAATTTAACTTTGAGATGGTTTCTGAATTGATTGAGCTTGAGTTTTTGTATATTTATCTTCAACTTGAGTTCTTCAATCATTTTTTTTTTATTTCTTGAGATTTTTTCTATTAAGTGCCTGAACTCCAACTTGGGTATCAGATATGACAGTTTTACCCTTCTTTTATTTTTAATTATGTGTATCTGATATAAGGGATGTCTGCTATCTCGATTGTAACGCGTATCAATAAATAAGGTCATGTTCTGTGGGTTCAAACTTGTCGATCAAGGTTCTTTTTAATATTTTCAAAGCAAATAATTCTGAAATTGTTATTACTGCCTGTGCAGTGTTTTGGTATGCCATTTTTTTATAGCAGTGTCTTAGATCATAGTGTTTTGCTATCTCTAATTATCAGAACTATTACTGAACATACCATTATCGATCTGATCGCTCCGGACTTTCATTTTCCCTTTATATAGAGCTATTGAATGCAAGAATGTCATCATATCATGTAACTTTTTCTGATTAATATTTTTTAGAAATTTTTTTGTAAGTATGCAAAAAATAAAAATCTTTTTGTTTTTTTTTAATGCAGAAAAGTAAAAACATAAGCATAAAATATTTTTGGACTTTTTCAAATTTTTGTATATGCAAATGCAATGCAAAAAATAAAATTTTTAATTTTTAAATTTTTAACAAAAAAATATACAAAATTTTATACTAACCTCCTCCCCAAGCTTAAAATGACGCATTGTCCTCGATGTTCTGAGAGGAATATACAACTCAATAAACAATATAAAAGCAAAAGGTTGCAGCTAGGAAAGTATGTACCAAATAAGTTTGTAGAAAATCTAATTTTGACGGAGACGTTGGCGTAAAATCTAAATTTCAACAACTGTAGAAGATCCTTTGATTTCGCCAAGCTTGCTTGGAACTGCGACCATCTATTTATTGAATGCAAAAAAAAAAAAAAACAAAAAAAAACAAAACAAAACAAAACAAAAACAAAAACAAAAACTATGTGGGTTGCATCCCGAAAAGCCGTCTTTTTTTAAAAGTCATTGACTGGAGTGTGCCCAACCAGATTTTCAACTGGTGTGGTTAGGACTTCTCTGTACCTCAATTATTTTCTTCCTTACTGCAGATCCCTTAAGATGTGGCATAATGGGTGGATCTGTTGGGTGTACAACAAACTGGAAAGACTTCAGATTTTTATCAGCATACTCGTTTTTCAGATTTCTGATTCTTTTTCTTTTTCTGGTCTTCTTTTTAGAAGTCTCCTTCTTCTCTTCAGGTTTTCTTCTTTTCAGATTCTTCTCATCATTCACCATCTCCTTTTCTTCCCCAAGCTTGTCCTTTTCTATTAGCTTTGTATCAGCTCCTTCAGTAGAAATCATATCCACTTTCACCTCCCCAAGCTTATGTCATTTTTTCAGCTTCTTTGATGCATTATCAGATAATTTTCTGTCTATAAATATTTCTTGCAAAAAAACATTAGAAAACTCATAGTAGTCATCAGATAAAGGATTATTGGTACCCAAATAATTAATAGAAAATTTATCAGAAGTAAAATCAACATCATTTATATTAAATTTCACCACATCGCCATCAAATTTCATCGAAAGTGTACCATTAAAAACATCAATTTTAATTTTTGCAATTTTCATAAAAGGTCTTCCTAAAATAATTGAGTTTTTATTAAAAACATCAACATCGCCCATGTCCAAAATATAAAAATCGGCAGTAAAAATGAGTTCATTCACCTGGACAAGGCCATCTTCCAATACGCCTTTTTGGTGTATTGTTGAATGATCAGACAATTGAATGATTGTCCTGGTTTTGGAAAAGATGTAAATTTTAATTTTTCAAAAATAGAACATGGGAGGACATTGACTAAAGAACCTAAGTCTAACATGGCTTTTGGAAAAGTAAGGTTTCCCAACTTACAAGGAATCAAGAAAATCCGCGGATCCTTGCACTTTGGGGGTAAACCTTTTTTCAAAATGGTATAAATATTTTTGTCAGTTTTTATGGTTTCGTTAATTTTTAGTTTATTCTTACAAGCACATAAATCTTTTAAAATGGCAAATCGAGGAACTTTTTTAATTATCTAAAAGAGGAACCTCCACCTTATGAAAGGTGTCCAAGATTTCCTTATCTTCTCGTTCGCGTTTTGTGCTCTTCAATCACGATGGGAATGTGGGCATCAGCTTGTACTCTTTTAGTTTTAACTTGGGTTGCTTAAGATATGCTCTTTCTTCCACATTTTCAACTTCTTTTTCCTCCATAACTTGTTCAGATTCTTTTTCAGCCTCTTTTTCTGGTTCAGATCTGCTTGGGCTTCATAAATCTTCACACTTCTCAAGGATATCTCACTAACATTATGTTTCGGGTTGTTTTCAGTTTGACCCAATAACTTCCCTTAAGATTCCAGTCAACCAACAAAAGTTGCAAGCTGAGACATTTGTTGCTCCATATTTTTAATGTTTTCTCTGGTTTTGTTCTGAAATACATAAGTGTTGGTGGCAAGGCTCTTTACTATATCTTCCAAGGCCATGCTGGAGCTTCCATATTGTTGATGTAAATTTTGATTATGAAAACTTTACTTATTAAGAAAATTATGTTGATACTGAAAATTTTACTACTGTTGAAATCCAAGCAGATGCTGAAATTGCTATTTTTGCTAAAAAAAAATTACTGTTCCAGCCTAGATTATTTTGCTGATAAATTTTTTTTTGTTGATATTCTCCATCAGCTTTTATTGTAGCAGTGTCTACTTGTAGTAATGGACACATATCAGTAGGATGGTCTGTCTTCAAGCAGATTTTGTACTGTTTTTTCACAACTGCTTTTTCTTTTGTCAGCAACCGAACTACTTTCATTAGTTCAGATATTTGGGCTTTTAGATGATGAGAGCTTACTTCTTTGACACCTCGTGGCTGATCAATATATCACTCGTCTTCATTTTCGGAATGATTTGACTTAATAGCCAACTTCTCAATCAGCTCCGGGATTTCTGTTGGTGTCATATCATCTAAAGATCCGCCACTTGAAGCATTTATCAACCGTCACTCCATGGGTGTCAGACCTTTGTAGAAGTAGTTGTATAACTAACAGTCACTTTTCCCATGTTGTGGGTACCAAACCAACAGCTTTTTGAAGTGCTCCCAGTACGTATGTAGAGCTTCTCGTCTTCCTTGTTTGATACAAAGGATCTCGTGACAAAGTCTTGAAACTTGCGTTTCTGGAAATATTTTTCTAAAAATAATTTTGCGAGTTCTGTCCACATAGTGATCGATTCGAATGGAAGCTCATAAAACCATTCTCTCGCTGAGTCTTGAAATGAAAATGGGAATTCCCTTAACTCTCTAATCTTTATTTATGGCATGTAGCTTCATTCCTGAAAAAAGCACATGAAATTCCTTGAGGAATTTATGTGGGTATTCGTTTTATAAGCCTCTAAATGTGGGAAGAAGGTGTATCATCCCAGATTTCAGCTCGAAGTTCTGGGCTTCTGGAAATGTGATGCAAAGAGGTTGCTGATTAACCTCTTATGTGGTCCATTTTATGATATTTTTCTCTGTTTAGTCTCCACTCATGGCTGATTTTGCTAATTCAGTTTTGGAAATGTCTGTTGTTTCAGATTTTTCAGAGGATGGTGGGGGGGGGTATGGTTTTACTAGGCTTTAGGAAGATCATGATGGGGGTACCTTTAGAAAGAATGCAAAAGTCAGGTTTGGTTCATTCCACAAGGGACTACCTTGTGGCATACTGATTACCGGAGGTAAGGAAGATGATGAACCAAAGAAACCAGTTGATTGTTTTTGTTTTGTTGCTTCTTTCTTCAATTTTCTTGTAGTTTTTTCAATTTATAGATCAAAAACTATAGGTGTAACTATACGAAAAAGTTCTTGCAATACAAACTATTAGAAGCACCGTGTCCCCGACCACAACGCCACTTTGTTAAACTGTTGTCGCGCTCAATTTAAGCAAATAATATTTACACTGCTTGGTTGCACTAAAGGATAGCACAGGGAAGCAGGGTCGAATCCTTATGGATACATCCTAAATAGTCAATGCCTCTTTGCGTAAGGTACATAGTAATCATTAAAACAATATATATATATATATATATATATATATATATATATATATATATATATATATATATATATATATATGAAGGTGTCTTTCTGATTTAAAGCTAAACTAAAAATTGTTGTGAGATTAACTAAATGAAGTTAGTAATAAAATCAAATTCAGCTCTGCTGCGACTTTCCGAATCATGTAATCAGCTCAAATCTGGTTATTGAAAATGCGTTCTATCTAAGTTGGTAGTGAGAAAAACTAACAAGCTCTAGTATAATCTCTCTTACCTAGATAAATGAACCAAAACAAGCTCTTCATTTAACCCTAACTTTTTATTGTCAAATTAAACAAGCTCTTAATTAAGATTAAAAAAAAAGTTGCATCAATATCTATGTAAATTTCTCAGTAATACCCAATACTTCTCACAAGCTCGGAAGCGTAAATATATGAAATTTTTATTTATATCATAGTTAAATCCCAATATAGAATCAATCTGATACTTGTTACTTATTACCAATCAACAAGAATAATTATGGATTCTATTAAATGGTTAACTAGAATGATCAAACCCTAGCTAGGTGATCAGACTAACAAGAATTAAAAATCAAACATTCATTTACTCAAAAATGAAACAACTATATAGAAGCATATAACAAAAACCAAATTTGATAATTGATCACATGAAAAGTATTACTCTATTGTAGAACTAAAAACTAGGGTTTTAGCCACACATGGCTAAAATCTGATTAAAACTAATAAAAAGAAACATTAAACTACTGGATCTTACTAAACTAAACGTAGGACAAGATCTATAGTCTTCAGATCTTCAGAAATTGCTAAAATCAGAGAGAAATCACCTCAGAAATCATATCTTTCGTCGTCTGGAGCTTAAGGAATCGATTAAACTTCAGTCTGATCATAAAGGTTGTATTTATATGTAAGTCGGAAACTTCTGGAGCAAGAAAGACACAACCATGATTATATTTTTGGCCAGATCTCCAAAAAGAATTTGTGATGTGCAGCTTGTAGCAGCGATGTATTCCACTTCAGTTATTGACAGAGCGATGCAATTATGTTTTTTGGATGACCAGCTTACTAACCTCCCACATGGGAATTGATCACCATTGGATGTGCTCTTATGATCAAGTTGTTGGCCACCATAGTTAGAATTCGAATAAGCTTGAAACAAAAAGCCTTCATTTATAGGATATCAAATTATGAGGCACTTTGATCCTTTAAGATTCCGAAAAAAAATTCACAACCAAGAGGTGAAACATTTTCGGATTAGCCTGGAATCTAGCACATAGGCATGTCGAGACCATGATTTCAAGGCGAATTGCAATGAGGTACAGCAGCGATCCGATCATTCCCCTATACTTCTTTTGATCAATGGCTTCACCAGATGGGCCCGAAAAGATATTGTGATCGAATCCCATTGGAATCTTTGCGAATGCATAGGCGTCCATTGAATATTTCTTCAGAAGTTTGAAAATGTATTTCTCTTAGTGAATAAATATTCCTCGATTTGTTTGTTTGACTTGTAATACGAGGAAGAAACTTAACTCACGGTTCATGCTTATTTGAAATCAGGTAACCATTGACTTGGCAAAGTCAGCAAGCATTGCCAGATTGGTTGATCCAAAGATGATGTCATCAACATATATATGGACCAGCATAAGATGCTTCCCATTGGTTCTTTGGAACAAGGTAGGATCAAGTACTCCTCATTGAAAACCATATCATTTTAGAAAACAAGTAATAGTCTTGTACCAAGCGCAAAGAGCTTGCTTAAGGTCATACACAACTTTTTGGAGTTTGTGGCGGTAGTTCGAATAAGCTAAATTAATAAAACCAGGAGGTTGTTGAAGGTAGACTTAACTGTCGAGTTCAACGTTGAGGAAGACACTTTTGACATCCATCTGGTAAACCTTGAAGGCCTTGTGAGCTGCATATGCAAAAAAGATATGAATAGCTTTAAGACGAGCAACACATGAAAACGTCTTGTCATAGTCTAGACCTTCAATCTGTGTGAATCTTTTGGCCACCAATCTTGATTTGTTTTAGATGATGAATCATTCTTCGTCGAGCTTGTTTCGGAAAACCTAGTGAGTTCCAACAATTAGGCGATCCTAAGGAGGAGGGACAAGAGTCTATACTTGATTTCTATCAAACTCAACTAGCTAAGTTTCATACTAATTACACGCAACCTAAGATCTAAGTTTCATACTAATTATAGCTATCCTATGAAAAATGTAACAAGAAGGAATAACTACATACCTCTTTAGTAGCCAAATACCTCCGAGCTTCAGACCTCGTGCATACCACCTTATTTAGATTCAAAGGACCCAAACTAGAATCCCTCTCTTTGCTCACACCCAATGAACTCAAAAGAGTAGAATCAAAAACAACTAGGAGGGGACAATCACAGTAAGAGTACTTACACACTATAGAAGGAAAAGAACGTGAAGAGTCAAGCCAAATGGGCACAGAAGAATGAATCTCTAAGGCCCTAATTATAGCCTTGAATATATTCCTATGTTTTGTACCCCAAAACATATGGGAAGGAATACAATTTTTAAAAATTCCTGATTAATCAACTATTGATTAATTGCTATTTAACCCTTTAATTAATTTAATTGTTAATAATTGCCATATGATTTTCTAATTAATTTATGATTAATTATTAAAATATAATAATTAATAAACTAATTCATCCTTTTGTTTATTCTACCTAATTTAAGCCTCGAGGTGAACCAAAGAAGACCCTATTATTATTAAGAATATTACTGATAGTTAATAACCTTAGATACCCTTTCCAATAGTTTTAACAATCATGCTCTTGATAATATTACTTCAAAATAGAATGAAAAGTAGAACAATGATGTCATGATTCATTAAACTTTTTAGATATGATACATTTTATATGCCCTTGGGATATACGACATAACATCATTTGACAGGCTCGGTGTGCTGAGATGGCATTAGGCAAGGCATGGTTACACCATAGCCCTTTGCATGGACGAGGTCCCTAAAAAAAACTGACATCAACAATGAACCCCCACTACAGGCTCTCTCTCACTCATGCATAAAGACTAGTAGTTTTTTTTTTAAGTTTTGAAATTTTGATAATTTCCTTTTTATATATATATATATATATATATATATATATATATATATATATATATATATATATATATATATATATATATATATATATATATATATATATATATATATATATATATATATATAGAGAGAGAGAGAGAGAGAGAGAGAGACGGATGCGGATAATTTCTTTTAGAAATTAGAGACAATTTTTTTTTGTGCAAATGAGAGTGGGATGTGGTGGTGAGGGCTAAAGTTTTCTTTCGACGGCTGTGATGTGATGAGAGAACGTGAGATTAGCAAATGAGAGAGTAAGGAATGCAGGAAAATGGTGATGGTCCATGCATGCTTGTTAACAATTGTCTTTTTCAAAGTATATTTATTGGACTAAAATATAAAAATATTAGTTTAAAATTTTAAATGGATATTTATTAATACTTTAATATTAATCTAACTGTTTAGACCGTTTTGAATAAATTTTATAAAATGATTATGCTTATTATCAAATGTGATAATGGAATTTGTGAAGTTTTAAATCAACTTTATTAGTTTGTTAAAAATATCATTGGTCTTTTTTAAAATGGAAATACTTTTATCTTATTGGAGTGGATATAACTAAAACTTTTTTTTTTATCTGAACTTGTTTATCAATAAAAATGGTTTTAGTTTGATTATAAGAGTTTGATTTATAGACTCAGTTTCCATCGAAGATACTGTATGAGTGAGAAAGTATATGGTTATGATATGAATGTACATGTGTTTGCTAGGAAGGAATACTCTTTAGCAATGGGGCCTTGTCGGAAGGGATTTGACTTCCAATGAGGTGATCAAAAGGATTTGTTGCTTGATATTATAATTGAGACACTTATGGCTTTGTTAGAAAGGCATACTTTCTAATAAAAATTTGGATTGGAAAGACAAATGATTTCTAAATTTAAGAAATACTTTAGGAATTGTTACTCTCTAATGAATAGTATCCTGTAAAAGTATGTGTTAAATATATTATAGTTTTACTTATTATACATAGCGATTGTCTGTGTTTTGTTAATGTTGTGAATTTCAGGATCAGATACAAAGAAGTAATGAGAAATCTTTTAACAATATAATGATCATGGACTGGATGTAGTCCTTTGTATTGTACAAATATGTACTTGTTGCTTCTATTTATGGTTGCGATATTTATGTACCCTTTTTGTATGTTTTGGGAATCAATAGTTTGGTTTTTGTTAAACCATGTTTTGAATTATATTGTAAAAAATTAATGAAAATTCCCAAAATTATTATTCAAATGTTTCATAAAAGAATGAGTGTTACAAGTTAATACGACTTCCAATAACAATGCATTTGAGTTTTAATTGAAAAGTTATCAATAATACGGGGGCAAACACTTCAATATAAGGAGTATGTCTCACATTGCCTCCTTATTGTGAAAGATGGGTTGATTAATAACAAGTATCTGTATAATATTTGCATAAAGGAGTCCGATATATTAGACTACTCACACAAAAGATCATTATATTTAAAAAAATACATGAAAGAACTTGGTGTGGAATCCAAAAAAAAATCTCTAATGATTGTACAACACAGTGAAACTCAACATACAACTTGTTAAAAAGTGTCATGGAGATATATAGCTTGTTTACCTCATACTTAGTTGAAGGAAATTGATATCGGTTAAAATAGTCATAAAATATAAGTATTTATTTTAATATTTAGTAAGGAAAAATTATAAGTATAAATATGTTACAAAATGATTAATATATGATAAATATGGTGGAAATCTAGAGATATGACTAAAATGAAAAAGATTAGAGCAAAATATGGAATATACAATGAAGAAATTTGAAGTTGCCTTAATACACGGGGCTAGCGCTGCAACCGATAAGGTATAGCGCTGCGAAGAAAACTTTTACTGCGGGAAGAACCAACGAAGATCACGTTTAACGCCGCAAAGACAAAGGCTTAATGTCGTTAAGTTTTTTTTTCTTTTTTTTTTTTTCTATAAATACGAGATTCTTACATCCCAATTGGGTGTGAACAAAAGAAACGTATTTTCTTACGAATATAAACATTTTTATCGTTCAAAAGGCAAAAGAAGTCGAAGGAGTACAATTGAAGAATTATTGAAAAAAAAAACTTGAAGAATTTACTAAGTTTGCAGTGTTTAGCATTTTTCTTATGTTTTATTCTTTTTTTTTTTTTTCTGTGAACATGAAAGACTAAAAAGTAAAAACCTTCTTTTTGTTTGGATTAATTATTTACCTTACTTGTTAAAGTTAATATTTTTATTGTTTCCGATTGAATTGCATTGAATTGCATGTAACTTAAAATATAACCAACATGTAACTTTAAATACAAATATTATTACTGTAGTTTGGATCTCAATAATTTTGAACATAATTTGTTAAAACTAGTGATTTAACCGATCCTGTAAGTTAAGTAATATTAATTTGGCTTTGACATTTAAGAAAGCATTAGTTTAACTAACTATTCTAAATTTAGTTTTATAAACAATAGATATTAAACATTCAATTGATTTTAAGTAACTCAATTAATTAAGTTTGTTTTTATTTATTTATTTATTTATTTATTTTTTTGAAACGGCAAACTAACTAATTAACCTACTCCTAAATAACCACCTATGTCTCTAAAAAGACTTGAACCCATGACCTCTCAATTGAGAAAGTCATCCCGTACCGCTAGACCATTGACCATTTGGTTAATTAAGTTTGTTTTTAGGAATAGGTTAATTAAGTTTGTTTTTAGGAATAGGTTAATTAAATTTGTTTTTAGGTTCTAGTTTTATGACTATTAAATTAGTTACTCCTTAATCATTAGTATTACTTGATCTTAATTTCTAATCATCTTATCTATACCTATAATTGATTTATAAATTCATTGCACTATCAATAAAGTCACCATAAGAAAAAGGGATTGAAAATTTAAGAGATAATGACACATTAGCCCTACTATGTATTTTGACTTTGCTCATTGAGTCTCTAATATTATTTTCGAGCCTTTTAAGGAAATAAAGTGTTTAATGATCTGATCCCCTAAACTTTTTTTAGTCGGTTAATAGACATATGTGACTTTAAGTTGATTAGAAAAAATAAATTAAATCCACCTATCTCTCTATCTCTCTCACATACGCACACCTGCAAGTTCCTTCCAGAGTCTCCTCCCACCCTTTTTATTCATCGATCCGGCATGCCCCAACCCATCTGATCGATCCAGGTTGTGGTGTTTCCTGTCTTTCTGTCATCTCCAACTAACAACTAGTGCCCTCCCCATCCGATTCATCTTCTCGGTGACCCATGTGAGAAACTTCAAACCAAAAAAACCCACATACAATCATTATCAGTGAAGAATATCTCACAATTACATACACAAGACCCGGAAGGAATTTAAACCCGGATCATATCTAATTTATGGATTGGTCTCTCAAGATTTGTTGATGGGTGTAGAGAGCAGCCTCTCCGCTAAGTGCTCGTTCTCCATCTGTCATCGTTGAGGTACTAGTGCTAGGCATACCAGATTACAATGAATTAAACATTTGGTCGAGCACAAGACCATATCACCTCTATTCTTACTTTCCTCTATTCATTATCTGCACCTAGTTCCATTTTTAACAATAATAACTATAAATCTAAACAAAACTCAAAAAAAAAAAAACCTACAAAACCAATTTTTTTTCTTAAAGTTCTCATATATTCAGGCTTAGTATAAGTGTACCCGACCTAACAAGATCCACCTTCTTGCTGACCATCTATATGTAAAACGAACACCACCACATGTTAGATTTTAGAGCTCCAAAGACAGGGACTAAAGGAATCTGGTGGTGTTGGGAGCGTCTTATGGTCTGGTACTGAATGTAGGTGTATAACGAAACCCCTTTCATCTTCTTTAACTAGGTTTACAAGTTCAGGGCTTGAAACCCCTTGAACCTAAGAACAAGTCCCCTTGAAACCCCATGTCTTCTAAAGACGAAGTTTATGGAAAAAGGTTTTCGAAGAAGAAAAGAGATCGACGATGCTTTCTTCAAATTAAGAGAGAATATTTTCAAGAGATCGACTATTGCTATCGTTTTCAGTCTCTACAAGGTCGATTTAAAAGCTTGATCTCCGAAAATCGGTTTCTGTCCCACCCTCCACCTTACCGGTCGACTTCGAAGACAAACACCCCCTCTGAAGTCGTTGATCCGTCTTGGCCCTTTTCCTTTCACATTTTCTGCTAGACAAATGAGACAACGAGAGCATGGTCTAAATTCCTTGAGATTTGATTTTGCAATAAGGTTTGATGGAGTGAGGGCTATTCAAAAGCACCGCCATCAAAGTAACCTCCTTGAACTCTCCAAATTAAAGAACTCAAACAAAGCACAGTTGATGATGTGGCAAGTTTGGTCAACAAATTGGAAATAATCAAAGTCAATTTAGGGGAATTGGTCAACAAATGCCAATTTGGCGAAGGGGTAACTGGGTGACCCCTTCACTTTGGCCAAAATGACTTAATCGACCCAACAAAAAGAACTTGGTTCCCTCATAAAGCCATCAAAATAGTTAAGGGACTAAAAGGGTAAATCCTAGAAAGTTTATAGAGTGTATATGTCATTTTCCCAAAATTTAAATATAAATGCTTCAATATTATTATTTCCATTCAATCTTTTTGTTTGCTTCATGTTTAGAAGTTAAGTTTAAACACAAAACTCCTATTTTATTTTTCGCTTTAGTTAATTTAATATGTTTTTAGATATACATGTTTCCCAAGAGTTCAACACTCTTATTTACCGCAACTATACTATACTCGACCAGGTTCATTGTACGTGTGCGTATTGGTTAAAGTCATGATAGATTAAGCATCATTAGTTTAAATCCTAAGTATTTTTAATATAAAAATAGCACACCGGTAACTTATTATTTGCTATTCTTTTATTTATGTTTTTTCCCTCAACATTGTTTTGAATTTTTTTCTTCTCAAACTTTGAACGAACATAATTCTTTCATACGAGCAGAGTTGTAGCCCTCTGCTTTTGCTACAATTTTGTTTCAAAACAGTTGAATATGTTAAAAAATAACCGAGTTACAAAGCTCTAAACAAAGGCTATAAAGGTTGAATGTTTTTTTTAGCATTGTTCATAAAAAAAATTTCCCAACTTTAAACGATTATAACGCTTTCATAACAACTTGAAATGAGTTTGATTATGTATTAGTATTTTTAATTTTCTCTCTTTTTTTTTTTTTTTTTTTTTTTTTTTTTTTGTGTGTGTGTTAGATCTTTCGTTTGGATGTGATTGTAAAGCCCCCGTAAAAGAATAGTTTCGTGTTTGCAAAGGTGCAATCGAGTTTCTTGAAAAGTTCAAGACTAAAAGGAGCTTGTGTCAACAACTTCAAAACCGTTGGCACAACGTTTTCTAGAGAGATTTAAGATGTAAATAAATGTATACGTGATCAGTGAACAAAACTCATATTTTGTTTAATGGGTAAAGAAATGTACTCCAAATATGACAAGCATTGAGGCGATACAGAGGAGTTAAACGACTACTTGTTTTTTTGCTGGTATATTGGATCCGCAAATGAAGGTTGAACGCCTTTTCACGATGTATAAAGAAAACTTTGACGATCATGAGTGTCTTAAATCATCTCTGCAACACTCTATAATAGAAGAAGTGAATAAAATGGTTGCATACTGTAATAAAAAAATGTTTTTATTTTTTAAATATCTGCGTGCTACTGCAAATATTAAAAAATTAAAATAAACTGATTTTATAATTTTAAAATAATTTTTTAATACCGAAAATTTAATAATGTATGATATTTCGACAAAAATTTATGATATTTCACCAAAAAAATAATAATAATATTTTAACAAAAAATAATAATATTTTAGCATAAAATAATGATATTTCATCAATAAATTATTATTATTCAATATAAAAAAAAATCAGCAAGGATAAACAAAAAAAACAAAAAAAAAATATGAAATAAGTTTTCAACAATATATAATCAATATTTTAGCAAAAAAAAAAGAAGAAGAGATTGGAAGATGTAAGAAGAGGCAAAACAAATGTTGCGCCAAAAAAAACAAATGCAAATATTTTTTAATTCGAAGATTTCTGAAAAACAAACAGCTGCAAGATAAAAAATGTTGCACGTGTGCTGTGCCGTGCAGCAATAAGAAATCTCAAGAAGTTTTTCCAAAAAAAAAAAAAACAGCAACTCATTAATGCAGAAAAAGATATTTATACATATTAAAATATTTAACTAAACATTGTATTTTTATTTATTTTTTAAGTTATTTCTTTGTATACAAGTTTGTTTTGTCTGCCTATAACTTTTTAAAACGTAAAAACAAGTATAAATTAATATTTATATATATATTTACAAATATAAATACATTTTTAAAAATATAAATACGTAGTTTATGTTTTTCGAAATGTAAGTAAATTTTTTAAAAATATTTATATGTTTTTAGAAATATAAATAAATAAATATTTAGAAACATATATTAATCAAAACCGAGTTGACATGAAAAAAATGTATTTGTATTTCCTAAAATGTAAAATACATGCTAAAACTTCTTAATACATAGAAAAATATTTATAGTTCCACAAAACATATTTATATTTCTAAAAAATATAATTATACTTCTAACCCAAGTAAAAATACATATTTATATTTCTAAAAATTCTATCTATATTTTTGAAAACATATAAATATGTATTTATATTTCTAAAAAATTATAAAAATATATATTTATGCTTCTAAAAATTATATCTAATACTTCTAAAAAACATAAAATATGTATTTATATTTCTGAAAAAACATATTAATATTTCTAAAAATATATTTATACTTTAAAAAAAATACCAAACTTCTAAATACATAAAAACTCATATTTAGACTTCTAAAAGATAAAAATGCAATTATACTTCTAAAAATATATTTTTACAAATACATATAATATAAAACATCAAAATTTTATAAACTTAAAGGCGTTATTGCGAATTTTATTTGGTGACAACTAGAAACATAAGATAGCAAGTAACAAAAAAAAAAAAAAAAAAAAAAAAAAAAAAAAAAAAAAAAAGGTTAACCATTAGGTTTAACGAAATGGGTTTAAAACACCACCCGATGTCATGTTATATTAAGATATGTTGAGGGCTCAATGTGGGTGAGAAATGCTTCATCCAATAAGCTTTCGGATTTTTTCCCTCTTAAATATGGTCTGGTTGTGTGGTGGGTAATTCCTAGTAAATATAAAATGGTGTAGAGGAAGATATGCCATGTGAGATAAAAAAAAATGGTGTTAAATGGAGGATCCATGCCCACTAGGCTTAGAGTAATTAAAGATTATAATAACTGAAATAATGATGTAACAATAATTTTGAGTTACTTTTAAGATCCAATATAAATATTAGTATGACTGCATGTTTTTATTTGTCTATTAGAAATATGAATTAATTTTTTTAATGATTCATCAAAAAAAAAATCTTCTTCAGAAGACTCTAGTGTATACGATATAATTTTAATTTGTGTATAGATTATCAAACTTTGGGGTAGGCTAAAAAGAAACCAAACCACATTTTTCTATATAACCATCCTGTTTTATTTTTAAGATTGTTTTATTGGTTGAATTTGAATTATTTTTTGAAAAATAAATTATAAACGGTTTATAACAAGTTGACTCATATAAAGTGTGCAAGAGATGTATTAACAGCAAAACCCAAGAAAATACATGCTTAGAAAAACTCTTTTGATATTACCAAGAAAAGTTTACATTGAATGGGGAATGAAAATGATGTTTCTGAACATTATAAAAGATTAAAGAAATATAAAATAAGTAACTATATTCCTGTCTTGAAAAACTAAAAACAGACATCAAAAGAGGTTAAGCTATGAAAAGGGGTCAAGTGGAATGAAAAAAACATAAAAAATAATGGAAGCATAAACAAATAAAAATCAAGAGAGACCAAAATCCTCCTCACAAACCAAACCCAAATTAACTTTCATTCATCATACGTTCTTGATCTAATCAAGAATCAAGAAGTAATAATAATAATAATAATAACAATAATATTCCAATAACCCCATGAACAAAATGAATTAAAGAAAGTTACCTTTCTAAAATCAATGTTCTTCTAGCTAGCTGCTCTTTCTTGGCTTGCTTTTTCTTCTGCTTCTTCTTGGTTGATCTTGATGAGAAGTAGTAGAAGATGATGTCGCTTCTCTTTTGACCAATTCTTCATTTGACTTTGCTTTCTTTGACTCGGGTTCTCCCTCAAAATCTTGTTGACTTTTTTCTTCTTTTGGTTCTTTGACTTCTTCTTCTTCTTCTTCTGTTTTCTCCACAATCTTTCTTGGCCTCCCTCTCTTTCTTTTAGCAATTTGTTCTCCCACTACCGATGATGATTCTGCTATTGCAACTGATACCTCCTTTGTTTTCTTAAGTATCTTCTTCTTTCCCATCTCCCAAAACCCTAATATCGCTATCTTTGTTTCAAAACCAAATCATTGATCTTCAAAAACTCACAACCCCACAAGAAAGATTCAATCTTTTTCGATACTCACTTGGAAATATCAAAGTAGAATCATGAACACGTACCTTCCTCTCTCATTCAAATCATCAAGAAAATCTTTAGCGCATAAAGATTTAATCTTTATGTTGCAAATTAAGCAATTATGAAGGTTTGAATCTGAAAGAGAAGGGGATGTTGTTGAAATTATGTTATGATAAGTGGAGATAGTGAAACGACTACTGCTACCCCATCCTTATTCCTTAGTATCGATTTAGTGTTTCTTTTGCTTTACTTTATTTGTTTCTATTAAATTTCATATAATTTCTTCACATCTGCTGTATATGACCATCTATGTTTTCTATATTTGCATATCACACCCTTTACCTAAGTAGATGACTTTTTCAGTCCACTACATTTGTTCATGCAAAATGCCATACATTTCTTCATGCAAAATGCCCTTTTAAGTTAACATATATAAAAGGAAACATTTCAAAGAATATGTTAAAGATAGTTGGAAAAGATTGTATTTTTCATGGTTTTGGACTTATTTGGATTTGCTCTCAGTTAGTAAGTTGATTGGATGTTTGGTTCTGATGTGATATCTTGGGACTCTTGTGAACTACAAACTCGAGTTCGAGTCTATTAATGGCATTATTAGGTTCTTCGTAGTTGTAGTCTCACTTCTCTTCAATGGACTATTTTTTAACTAATTTGTTCATCAATTGGAACATGCAAATAATTACTTGTATTACATGTTATATGACATTTTAGTTAGCAAGGCATCTACTTCCAATTGTTAAAAACCAACCTTTTAATTTGCGACTAAACAAACATATTTGTTTCTTCCTTAGATAATATTCCTTATGACCTTTTCGAGGTTTCATTTGGTTTTCGGAACCAGTAATATGTATGTTACATGTTACATTAATATAAAAAAAAGTAACATTTTGTTATAAATTTTTGATATAATAATACTTTGAAAAGTAATTTCAAACATTAAACCTGGTTTTAATGTTGTTATATATTTTTTTTAATTATTTTAATCATGAAAAAACATAATCATTTATCTTGAAAGAGACATATTAGACGACACATAACTAACCATGTTTCGAATTATGAATTGTTAGAGTGTATAGTTGTAAAATTTACATTCTTTTCAACTTTTTTGTGATAACTTTTTCTTAAATGTGCTTTTTGTTAGTAGAGCTATAGTTAAGGGTACTTTTTGCCAAATCTTCAAATCGGATGGGCTGGAGTTGTAAAAAGATGGGGTCTGACAGGAGTTAGTGTCTCAGTCTGACGTATTCTGTCGTTGCATCGCGGCTTTCGAGTCCGTATAGCTGTAGCTGAGTTGGCGCACCCTTTTCTAATATTATTATTTAATTTATTTAATTAAGTGGCTTGAATATTCCATCGAAGGTATTTCTTGTCTATGAGTTGGCACTCTATACAAGTCTAGAAAGCTTGATAGATGGTACGATTTTTATGCCATTGAATGAATACTCGTGTTAGAAACATGAGTTGAAGAGGAAGTACTCACTAGCTATTAACCTTAATTTTTTCTAAACTTCGTACTCAATGAAATATTCTCTAGATATGCCTTTGTAGATTATGAATGTACTCTATTGGACTGAAATAAACGCAATAAAATAATACGAGGTGTTGCTAGGACACTTCTTTACCTTCACCAACATGGTCCAATTAGGATAATACACACAATGTCAATACTCAAAACTTTCTTTTGGATGGAAGTTTGGACCCCAAAATGTCATCTTTAGGGATAAGCGAGGGTGATTGCTTCAAAGAGGAGACCATATGTTGGAATTGGACTAGGTAAGTACATATCCATTTATCTAGAATCGTGTTTGAATTGGAAACTAAAACGAAAAAATCGGAAAAATATCTAATTTAATCGGAAATTTCATCTAAACGACAAAATATAAATAATTATATAAATTAAATGATAAGTTGAATTTAATTACTTTAAATAACTGATTTAATAAAAAATATTAATAATTACAAACAAAATTACAACAAAGAGTATGAAATAGAGAAAATAAAAAACATAAAAAACAAAAGATGATTAAACAAATTTGTCATATCTTTTTTTTTATTAGAGTATAAGCCGTGTAGCAATATAAAGGCAAAGGTGGGCTTTGGCCATATATATATATATATATATATATATATATATATATATATATATATATATATATATATATATATATATATATATATATATATATATATATATATATAAAGAGAGAGAGAGAGAGTTATGTTCCAATGATAACATTTTTTAAATCATCACAGCGATATCAATTCACAGGCCATAAGATATAGTTCTATCGGATCTACAATTGAATGTCACCAAATCTTCTTTGTTGATCTAGTTCCACAATTTTCAACTTATGGCTTTTCACTTTGTAAAATTGTGTGTGAATGTATGCAACAACTTCATCATAATGTTATTGGGCGATCTACTATCGGTCTGACATTCTCAACTCTGCTTCCGGTACCATCAGCAATCATAACGACTTTTCCAAATCATCTCCTCCTCCGATCTCAAAGCGTTCTAGCAATTCACTGAAAATAAATGAGAATTTCATGCCCTTAAGCAGTGCCCTAAATCGCAATTGTTCTTCCATCTTCTACAGCGTGGCGCAAAAAGTAAAAAATAGAAAAAGAGAGATGTCTAGAGAAAAAGGGTGCTAATGTTCTAGGAAGAGGAAGAGTGATATATTGACTTTCTTTCTTCGTTTTCTGTTTCTTCTCGGCAGCAGGTAAGAAAAGGCAAACTCTCCCTACGTCTAGCATTCTATAAATTATTAGTTTTTTAATGTAGTATATAATATTTAATTCATTAGAGGTCATAATATTAATATTGAATGATTTATAGATTATAGTATCAATATTAACTGGGAATTTGATAATATATTTTGACATCGACATTCTGATACATATTATTTGTATAGATTTTTTATGAACATCAAATGTTCGATGAAATGCCTCAATGAAAAAGTAGCATTTTATGTTAAAATCATTAACTTTGAATCTTCATTAAGCCAAACATTAAGGACCTTAGGTTAAATTGAATTTCATATCTTAATAGCCTAATAAACAATCAACAATCATATAAAAAGTGATAAACTTAAGGCTTAACCATTAAGTCCTTAATAGAACACCAAAAGTGATTTAAAAGCTACTATGATCAATTTTCCCAAATCTGTCCTCCAACTTCTAAAATTTGTGCAGGTCAATAAGAATATCTAAAAATCACGAGACTTGGTTTTCTAGAAATCTTAGTTTGTCTAGTTTCTTCAAACTTTGAATCATATTTCGAAATTCCAACTCCTTGAGAGGTAAATTTGGCAATCTTCTCAAGCTGGTCCATGTTGTCACAGATTTCATGCATTGTCTTGAAAAAATCATAATAAATTCATTAGAACTCCAAAAGCTAAAATTACAAATCCTATAATTAGATATGGATGTATAGTTTCCCACACATAAAGGTACTAATGTAATTCTTAGTAGATTGGTACAGTTTATTCCAAGAATGTTGAGTGGTCCAGAAAGTGACAACCTAAAGTTACTAACTTGTAAATTTAATATAAATTCAACCAAAAATCATTAGAATAAGATCTTTATATTTCTGAAAACTTAAAAGGGGGAACTTTACTAATATTATTTTACCGAAATTTAAGAATGCGTTGAAAGGTAAGAAAACAGATCCCCAAAAGTGCACTACAATCAAAGAGAAAATAAGAAAATATATACATAAGTTTTATAAAAGTAGTAAACCAAAGCACAAGATAAATAATGTTATAATTGTTGTGTAGGTTCTCGGAAAGAAAATGATCCATCTTGTTCATGCTAGTTGGTTATCAAGTTCAAGGAGGTAAGTTACATTAACTCTCCTATTAAGAAGGTGAGTTACATGAAATATGTGTAATCACATGTGATTAAGTACACATAACAACTATTGAATCGAGATCATGAAAATGACTATTGTCCACATAAATTATATGTGATTAGATATATAAAATAACATGTGGTTATGTGTATCTAATGACATATGATTTATGTGGCTAAGATTCATTTTTGCGTTCTCGATTCAATAATTGTTTTTTTCCACTTTAATCATACGTGATTAAATACATTTAATCAGATGTGATTATATGATTCTAATCACATATGATCTTATTTGGAAAAAATGAATAGTATATATATAAATCATATGCGATTAGATACATACAATCACATGTGATTATATACATTATAACGAATACTAAACCAAGAATACAAAAACAAATCATTATCCAAATTAATCATATGCATTTAAATACATCTAATCACATGTGATTAAATACGTGAAAAAAATATTAAATCTAAAACTCTAATTTGAATTTTGTCCATATAAATCATATGTAATTAGATAAATTTAATCATACGTGATTATATACATGAGAATAATTATTGAATCAAGAACGCGAAAATATATTTTTTATATATAATTCATATGTGATTAAATACATATAATCACATGTGATTAAATACATGAGACTAAATATTGAGTCGAAAATGTGGAAATGAATATTGTCCATATAAAGCATATTGAGACAACCTGAAAATTTTTGCTTTGAAAGGTCGATCAGTTAACTCAACTGAGTGTCAAACTCATTTCTCATGAGTTCTAGCCTTGTTAAAGGTCATTCTAAGGAGTTTTAGCCTAGTACACTTGAGGAATAAGTGTTGGAAAGTACCTGCTAGAGACACTGCACAGCATTCGAGCCTTAATCCTCATCAAATGGAGTTCACGGCCACAACACTTGAGTTTACGGCCGTAAACTCAAGGTGGGCGTAAACTCCCTCCATATAGGCTCATATCCTTCAACTTTCTTCATTCTTTCACTTTCAAACTCAAGAACTTCCATTTCTCTTTCAAGTATCATCGAGTTCATCCTCTTAGATCATAAAAAACGTAAGTGTTCTTCCTTTGATTTGTTAATACATCTCTTTATCTAGTAACGCCCTCTTGATTCATCCATAAAAACATCCATTTTAACTAGATCTTCAAATCTTCAAGTTTCACCAACAACACACACTAGTGTTTTGGTGCAAAATCAACCCTCTTAAGCCTCTATATCGTAAGTACACTCTCCTTAACTTGTTATGTAGTTGGAACACCTTATTAGAGCCTTAAAACCATCAATAATGCAAGAACGAAAGGAGTTTACATCCAAGCAATCTCCCATGGCCATAAACCCGTATAAGTGTGCCATTTTGGCCACTAACCCTTCTAAAGTCCAAGGCTTTGACCTTGAAACCTTAATGGATGTTGTAGGACCTTAAACCACACACTTTGGCACATTTGACCATGAGTTTACGGTCGTAAACTCCCTTGGCCATAAAATCATGGTCGTAAACTCCATGGGTGGCTGTGAACTCTCCCTTGATCAATCACATGTGATTCCAACACTTGGTCAAAGAGTTTCCTAGTCCCGTGAGGTGTTTCCTTGCATTTAGTTGCTTTTAAACACTATATTTATGTCAATATATGTCATTATATGTCATTTAGGACTCGTTAAGTCTCGCGACTCCATTCGTGGAACTTCTCATCCTTACACGCATATTCGTTTGAATCACCCACATCAGGTGAGTTCATACCCCGTAATTAATCTTTTAAACTGTTTTAAATGCTTTTAAGGGGGAATACAAGTTGAAAACAATGATAATTGTGTTAGTGTTTGGTATAAATATCTTTCAAAAGATTACTTATGTCTTTTATAAGTGGTCAAAACATTTTAAAAGCTCTTTTCAAGTTATGATACTTTATAGTTTAACAAAACTCCATTTTTAAAGTACAAGCATAACTTAGTAGTAATGAGTCTTTTCAATAACAATTCAAGTACATACTAGTAAACTATAATAAGTATAGTTTAGGGGTATAGTTCATGTTATAACAAGTACAGAGATAAACATGCGATAATAAGTACAGAGAGGAACTTACCATAACAAGTACCGGGAAAAACACAATAATATATTGTTGGAATAATATTCCTTAATCGATAGATTCAAGCAGAAAAGCAATAAATGAAACAATAAGAACACAAGAATGGTTTGAACGATGTCGAATGATTAAAATTTAACACCCCAGAAGAGCTCGATGAAGAACTTCGACTGTAGAGGTGTTTAGGGTTACGATACACAAGATAATCAAATGACTAGCGTATTTAAGGCATACATGCATGCACTATATATAATACTACACAACCCTAATCACGGTTGGACATTCCCAAACTGGATATACAAAATACTTGAGACATTCGACTACTTGTTTGGTTTTGTAGTAAGCTGTTGTGGAGTATACTTGAGACAGGAGTGACATGGAAACAAATTCCACTTGAGTTAGAGCGATGATGAGAGGGGAATACTTGAGACATTCGACTACTTGAAGCATTTAATGATCATACAAGAATGGAGTCATCTGAATGATCATATTCTGGTTGGGCTTGATCGAAAGCAGGGATGCCGATGTAGTTTGATCCTAAAGAGATAAAGAATCCGCCATTGTTGAGCTTTATGAAGAAGATGAACAGTTGTTATAAAGCGCCAATGTGGTTGAGAGAAGTGGAGTGTGGTAAAAGGTACAGTAGAGCGAGAACTCCATTATATAAGATTGCCATGAGAGAGAAAGAATCCTCCATAATGATGAAACGGTCTCTGAAAAAGGGCCCGTAAAAGCAGGATTTGACAGCTTGGTTTTCCCCAGATACACATCATACGACGAAGGTTTAGGAGTCCCTTCAACTTCACACGCCCAATTCCGAACTTATCCACAGACAAGTTGGAACGTCGTATCCATTCAACTTCTTCAATCCAGTACTCATTCGGGATACAAAATACCTTATCACTTCCATTAGATTGTTTAATTTTTAGAGCTGAAAGTAAAAACCACTCACAAGTGTCACGAACCACAATTTTGGAAAATCAGAAAGATTTTCGTGCATTAGTGTGCCAACAGATAAGAAATAAAGCAAACAAGTGCATGGGATGTGAGTGATGTCAAATATGACATAAAGTTGTGGATCCCGGGTACAAATCTCTTCGTTCAAAGTCAAGAGAGACTTGAATTGCTTGTGTAGTTTCCAGTGAGAATACGATCAAATGTTTGTTAAGAAACATTGAAAGGATTTTTTTAATCATAGGCTTTAGAGTGTGGCTAAGCTTCAACCGAACCTCGATGCTTATCTTAAGACCGAACGTTGGAAGAAGTACTTATGAGACCGATGTGGCCTGTTGAACAAGTAGGTTGGATAGGTTGGAAGTACCAAAATGTAGAATAGAAATCTCAAAAACAAAAAAACTAAACTGGATATTTTGGGAAGAAATGTCTTGGTGTTAGAAAATTTCATAACGATCACGCAAGAAAAATAAAAGAGATTTCTTTTGGGTACCAAGTGAGTTCTTGAATATAACTATCCACCGTCAATTCAGTGTTGGTGATGGATTTTAGGTCTCACTTAGCACATGGTGTACGCATCTAAGAGCATAAACACAGAGTTGGTGTAACCATAAACCACAGTGGTAATTCTTGAGAGTCTCAAGGGTTACATTGATGAACTGAAAGTAGATGGAAAATATAGATGAGGTGGTAAAGAGCTGAATGTACCCCTGCTTTTAAAAGAGTGACATAGCAGGAAACTCTTGACTCATTTAAGAAGAGTGGGGTAGCTCAGAACTTGATTGAATGGAACAACCTAATTGGGAAGAAACGATAGGTATAAATCGAATTATTAAGGCCTCACTCAAAGTTTTTAAGAGGCTTTAGTCTACATGCAGCAGCATGCTTCTAAGGACACCTAGCTAGTTCAGAGTTAAAATTGACATACCTGCCCCTCCATGAGTTCATAAGATGTCTTGGCACTTGATACCTAGTAAGGAAGAGGAGAGAAACAAAGGACACACAAAAAAAAAAAAACAAACAAAACAAACAAAACAAAAAAAATAATAAAACAAAATCTTTTTGAAATTTTGTATTTTTTGATAAATAAGGAAAATAATAAAAAGAAAAAAAAAACTTTAAAACAACTTAGAAAAAAAATAACAGACGAGAAAAAAAATAGAGTGTATAAAGATACAGTCGAACCTACACCTTTAAATAATATAAGCTAAATAAATCGAGCGATCAATTCATTTCAATTCCCAAAAATAAGGAGCCGAAATAAGCAGAGCGTTCGGTTCATTTCGGTTACCTAAAATTCCGGAGTCAAAATAGACCGAGCGACCGGTTCATTTCGGTCCGCAAAAATTAAGGAGCCGAAATAAGCAGAGCGTTCGGTTCATTTCGGTTCCATAAAATTAAGGACCCGAAACAGACCGATCAATCAGTTAATTTCGCTTGACTAATATTTTAGAGAAAGGATTGAGGATTCGGTACCGACTCTGCTTCCATCATTCCCAAACCTTGCAAAATTTTATTTGAAGCTTGCTTCTAGTAACGCTTTAGTGAAAATATCTGCAAGTTGATCTGAGGACCTTACGAAATGGACTTCCACGTTGCCATCTTCAACATGATCCTTGATGAAATGGTACCTGAGTGCAATATGCTTTGTCTTTGAGTGTTGCATCGGATTGTGATAAATTCTTATCGTGCTTTCAGAGTCACAATAAAGAGGAATCTTCTTCATACTCAGTCCATAGTCTCTAAGTTGACTTTGTATCCAGACTACTTGTGAAGTACACGAAGCGGCAGCTATGTATTATGCTTTGGCTGTTGAGAGAAACACACAAGTTTGCGTCTTGGACTGCCAGCTAACTAGTTTTCCATCTAGGAACTGGCATCCTCCATTTGTGCTCTTTCTATCTAGACCACATCCACCCAGATCAGCATTAGAAAAGGCTTGAATAAAGAATCTGGATTTTGATGGATACCAGAGACCGAACGACGAGGTTCTCTTCAAATATCGAAAAATATTCTTCACTGTGACCATGCGAGGTTCTCTAGGATTAGCTTGAAACTTGGCACAATAACAGATAGAAAACATAATGTCCGGTCTACTTGTAGTTAGATACATGAGAGATCCTATCATTTGACGATAGAGAGTCATATCTACAGCAGGCTTTTCCAGAGATGGTGTTAACTTGGTGCTAAATGCTATAGGAACCTTCACCTTCGAGTCTCCCGTCATACCAAATTTTGCCAATAAATTCTTCGTGTAAGCCTCCTTGTTAATAAAAATACCTTTTGGTCCCTATCTTATATTCAACCCAAGAAAAAAGTTAATTGGACCCATTGCGCTCATTTCAAATTTAGTCTCCATCAACTTTCTGAATTCAGTTGTTAAGCTGGGATTCGTGGAGCCGAAGATGATATCATCGACATAAATTTAAACTATCATTAGATGTTCTCCTTCTTTCTTGCAAAAGAAGGTTGGGTCAACCGAACCTTTCTTGAATTTAGACATTTTTAGAAAGCGAGTTAGTGTTTCATACCAGGCTCTTGGTGGTTGTTTCAGTCCATACATAGCTTTATCTAACACATAGCAATGATCAGGGAATTTCTCATTCACGAACCCAGGTGGTTGCTCAACATACACTGTTTCTTCTAGTTCTCCATTCAGGAAGGCACATTTCACATCCCTTTGAAAAACTTCAAAGTTTTTATCAGCAACATATGCTAGAAAGATTCGAACCGATTCCAATCTGGCTACAGGAGCGAAGGTCTCCTCATAGTCTATTCCTTCTTCTTGGCAATATCCCTTTACCACCAGCCAGGCCTTATTCCTAATAACATTTCCTTCTTTATCCATCTTGTTCTTGAAGACCCACTTCAATCCAACCATAGAAGCATCCTTTGGAGTGGGTATTAGTCTCCAAACTTGATTGCGTTCAAACTCGTGAAGTTCATCTTGCATTGCCTGTACCCAATCAACATGATCAGGTGCAATGTTGATTGTGTTTGGTTCGATTTTAGAGACAAACGAGTTAAACATGCAGAATTCAACTTGAGAGAATAATGCAGTTTGCTTCGCTTTCAACTGAGACCGTGTGAGAACCCGTTCGAATGATTCACCAATTATATGTCTTTGAGGATGATCCTTAGTCCATTTTATGAGAGGAGGGTAGTTCCGGTCTTAAACTGGATCCAACTCTGCATTAATCTCTTCTTCAAATTCTAATCAATCATCTTCGTCATTTGCATTTGCATTCTCCTCTCAAATGGCGAGGTGTGTTCCTTGTCTGGTTCGGGATCCTCCCCCTTGGTTGGAGATGGATTCTCTTGCTCGGTTGGAGTTTGATTTTCTTGTTCGGTTGGAGTTGGATTCTCTTGTTCGGTTGTATGAGACACAGATGAGCCCTCCCCCTCGAATACTGCGCTGTTATTTGGATCTTCAGTTGAGGATTGATCATCAGCTTGGTTTGAAGAATCATTTGCCATGTCTTTCGCAACATCTTCAATGATCCTTTTCAGATGGTCGATTTTGTTGTCTGCTGCATTCGCCTCTGAGTGTATAGCTTTTTCTGGTTCATCAAATAACCTCATATATTCTTCAAATAAATTTGAAACAGGAACCGATACTTATCCTGATTCAAGAAATATTTCACCCACAACACTTTCTTTTGCTTGAGCTTTCATTATGTAGCAGTCATCAAAGGTTATGTAATAGGTTTCTTCAATACATTTGGAGTGTTTATTTAAAACCCTATAAGCCTTTGAAGTGAGTGAATAGCCTAGAAAGATTCCCTCATCCGCTTTAACATCGAACTTGTTTCGGTTCTCTTTAGAGTTGAAAATGAAGCACCTGGAACCGAACACGTGAAAGAACTTGACATTGGGTTTTCGGTTGTTCAGAATCTCATACGGAGTGATTGAGAAGTGCTTGTTAAGTAAGGATCTGTTTTGAGTATAACAAGCAGTAGCAATAGCATCAGCCCAGAAGTATAATGGGAGAAAAGCGAAGCTCAACATGGTTCTGGTTTCTTCACATAATGAATGGTTCCGTCTTTCAACGATTCCATTCTGTTGTGGAGTATAGGGAGTAGAGAAGTTATGAGATACTGCCTAGTCGGCTAGAAAGTCTTCAAACTCTTTATTCTTGATTGTCGCTTCTGATGTTCCTTACTACTTTTCGTAGCTGCAGTTCAACTTGCTTGATGAACATCTTTAACTTGGGAGTCACTTCTTATTTTTGTTTAAGAAAGAATACCCAGGTGAAACGTGAAAAATCATCTACTATAACAAGAATGAACTTACTACCACCGATGCTTTAAATATCTGAAGGTCCACATAAGTCAATATCTAGAAGTTCAAGTGCTTCAATGATCTTGTATTGATACATGATGGATGGCTCTTTCTGCTCTATTTACCCATATCACATGCTGCACACAGGTGTTCCTTATCAAACTTAAGAACCGGAAGTCCTCGAACATGATCACCAAGCACCAACTTATTGATATCTTTAAAGTTTAGGTGAGAGAGACGTCGGTACCATAGCCAGCTTTCATCAGAATTTGCCTTAGACAGCAGGCAAATAGTTGGTTTTCCTTTAATTGGAATGAGGTTTAGAGGGTACATCTCTCCTTTTCATTCAAATTTTAACAAGACTCTTTTAGATTGCTTTTCGACAATTTATGATCCTTCATCATCGAATGAGACTTTCAGCCCTGTACCCACAACCAATTGAGATACACTAATGAGATTGTGCTGCAATCCTTCCACGTACGCAACTTTTTGAATTGTGAACTCTCTGTTGGTTATCATTCCATATCCTTTGATTGTTCCATAAGATTTGTTGCCATACTTCACGCATCCACCATCCTTAAGGGACCGAAACTCCCTCAACTCTTCCTTTCTCCCTGTCATGTGACGTGAGCAGCCACTGTCTATGTACCATTCATCGTCGAACTGCTCGTCACTTAAAACCTGCAAATTTAAGTAGATTTAGGAGCCCACAGTCTCTTGGGCCCTGGTGAGTTTTTCACAGAAAAAGGAACAGCAACAGATATATCAACAAGATAGGTTCTTTTTATGAGTGTGTTTTCGTCTTTTCTTTTGATGGTGTACACTTTTATTTTATTTTTATCTTGTTTAAATTGCAATGTACTACATGGTGTTATGACAATTGGAGTTCTCCTTGGATCCCTAGGGTTAGCTTCCTTTTTTTTTCTATGATTGACGTTTTCTTTAGAATCAAGTTTTCCTTTCCCTTTAACATCCTTTATTGAGTTAGGTTTCTGTTGGGAAAAACCGAGACTCAACCTTCGGTTCTCAGTTTTGGTGTTGGGACCGAACCACGAAGAACTCTACTATTGAAACTGAAACCGGATGTTCGGTTCTGTCCTTTGGAGTCGGAAAAGAGCCTGGATGTTGGGTTTTGAGATTTGGAATAACAAGAGTTAAGACTAAAATTTTTCTTTCATTTGATCTCTGGTTTGTCATTTTCTACAACATTTTCTTCTTTCTTCGAGGGAACATGGTTAGGGTTTTGAGATTGCTAAAACCTTTTTCGCTCATTCAAATTCTTCATGTACCTCTAATTTCTTTGGCGTTTTTGTTCAGCCAACCCCTTCTGAGATTTATGAATATTGAAGCTTGATTTCTGCTTCTCCTTTTGAGCTTCGGTTGAATTGGAAGATATATTTGAAGTCTTCTTTGATTCTTCCGGTTTCTTTCATGGTTCTTTCGGTATCTCTTTGGTTCCACTTTTGCTTGGTTTGTCAAAGCTTGAGGGTTGGTAGATTGGTTCGGCAACATATCTGTCATTTATCCTCCATGAGGTTTGCTTTGACAGACCCACTGTCTCATCTGCATTATCGATAGGAGCGGACCAAAAATAGTTATCACACCCTTCAACATTGTCTTTGTCAACCAGGATTTTTAGTTCAGTTGTTTGTTTTCCAGTGACCCCTGTGACAGTGTAAAACTGATTTGGCACGATTTGAACCTTCTGGTAAACCATTGCTTTCTCTTTGAGTTTCTTTGACTTATCCTTTGACAAACGTGCATAATCAACTGAATTTTCGGATATAAGGGGTTTCTCGTTTTCACTTTTCAAAAACTCAGAGCAATCAACTTTGTCTTCTACTGAAATTTCACTTCTCTCACTGTCCTCATGAAATTCAGACGTATTTTCCACATTCATTTTATGTTCGGTCATTAGTTTTGAGTTTGAAGAGTCAAATGATTGTAAGGTCTCTGTCTTAATTTTCATCTTATCATTTTCGTCTAAGAGCCTTTTAAGCATGTATTTGTGTTCTTTTGATTCAATGAAAGACTAAATTTTGTCCAGACCGATTTTATAAGTGACAAAAGTCTCTTCTGAGGATAGTATGGATTCACATTCAACAATGACCTCATCCTATTTAAACTCAAGGAAGGGTAATATCATCTTATGAATCTTTTCCCTATTTCACAATCTAAATGCAATCGAGTAATATTTGTATATAAGCATTTAACAACTAAGCAAAAAATGTTTCTTTACTTTAAAAACTTCAAATTCTCTCTCTGCAAATAGATAATCTCATCCCTAGCCCTAATTAACTCCGTCTCTTTCCGCTCAATCCACATGCGTCTCTCCTCACTCTTCGATGACTCCCTGCTGAGTTGGTCAGTTAGGTTAGAGTTCGTTAAGCGAGTTTGCATGAGACTACTACTGAGATTAGCGGATTTAAATTGAAGTTCATTTAATTCTTCTTCGTAATTTGTGATGGGAACTTTAAGAGATTCGAGGATGGATTGTACCTTTTTGATCAACCGATCGCAGTCGTTAATCTTTTCACTCATGGGCTTTGCTGCGAAACACTTGTCCTCCTTCAAGTTCAGCTCCTTACACTCATCTTCTGTTGGTACACCTGCAGTCACCATTAAGCACTTCCCAGCTGAACCGTTAACTTCCTCTCTTGCCACATATGCTCTACCATGCGTAGGCTTCCTCACTTCTTCATCCTCAGAGTCTATTGACCAGACTTCAATGCCTCCGAACTCATCATCGACCATATTCTCCTGCACAATCAACACATTCATAGAATTATTAGCTGCCTTCCTTTTCTTTAGCTCATGATAAGCCTCATCATTTTCACCATCCCTTTTCTCTGCCATCTTTCGTAACATGCAATCTTTGACAAAGTGATTCTTGTCGTGACAATAATTGCAGTCGTATCCAGAATCTCCTACTAGCTTGCTTTCTTTCTTATCATCATCCTTTTGAGAGACGTTCTTCGATTCTTCTTTCACCTTCTCGGAGCTGTAACTTCCTTTCCAGTTTCAGTTTTTATTGACAGGAAATTTTCTTCTGGAAAACTTCTTAGGATTGGAGACCATCATTTCATATTCTTCACCTGTCAGGTCACACTCAGACAGATCTGAGTCATCTTCTTCTTCTGTCGCATTCTTCCCTTATGAGATAAGGTCTTAAGAGCCCATGCCAGACACCACCTTTGCTTCTTTTATTACTGTGTTTTCATGGGATTTTAAAATTCCCATTAGTTTTGCCAGCGAGTAAGACTTGAATTATTCATGAGCCTTTACAGTTGAGACCATTTCCATCCACTCAGGTCTCAGTCCATTCATAAACGTGACTTTCTGCTCAATCTCCTTTCTTTCAATACCATTCTTCATCATCTTGCTGAGCAGATGATTGTAGCATTCAAATGTCTGAAGAAGAGTCTTATCAGGTTTTTAGGCAAAAGCACCGAACTCAGAGAGTAGCAAGGTTTGTATCGAGTGCTCCTGATCTTCATCATTCGAATACAATTCTTTCAGCCTGTCCCATATTTCCTTTGCGGTAGTGCATGAACTCACCAGACGGAAGGTATTGGCTTGTAAGGAAAATCTGATCATCCTCAGGGCTTTAAGATTGCATTGCTGCTTTTCTTTTTCATCTTGTGGAATCTTCTCTATGTCGACTAAAAGCTAATTGTACTCCTTTTGAGTCTTCACTATCCTACTTGTTCCAGCATAAACAAACGGACCGATTGTAATAGCTTCCCAGATAAGATACCCATTGTCTTCAAATCCGACCACGTAATCTTCAAACTGATGTGCCCACACTTCATAGTCTTGAGTGTAAAGAATGGGAACTCTTGTGGATGATCCAATGTTATTCGAGATGTTGATGGGATTGCTTTGAGAGTCTTCGTGTGACATGATGATCTTGTGTTCTAGATCTGCTAGAATCAGACTTGTAAACTTGAGATTAGGGTTTTATCAAACACTAAAGTTACTGTCGACAGGTATAAGACGGCCTATATATATTAGATAAAAGCGGAAACCCTAATGAGTTCTTCACACAGAAGGAATGCGTATGAGTAACACAGTCTCCCACTCTGATACCAATTGTTGGAATAATATTCCTTAATGATCGATAGATTCAGGAAGAAAAACAATAAATGAAACAATAAGAACACAAGAATGGTTTGAACGATGTCAAATGATTAAAATTTAACACCCCAGAAGAGCTCGATGAAGAACTTCGATTGTAGAGGTGTTTAGGGTTACGATACAAAAGATAATCAAATGACTAACGTATTTAAGGCATACATGCATGCACTATATATAATACTAAATAACCGTAATAACATTTGGACATGACCAAACCGGATATACAAAATACTGGCCCATGACGCAACACATAATACCCAACATATATATTTCCGTGTTTGCATTGACACTAGTACAATTGTACGTACCAGGGTTAGCAGATTCGAGGTTATAAAACTTAATAATATATCTTTCCGGGTTTGCGTTGACACCAGTACGATCTCACATACCAGGGTTAGCAGACACGAGGTGATAAAACTTAATAATATATCTTTCCGGGTTTGTGTTGACACCAATATAATTCCACGTACCAGGGATAACAGGCACGAGGTGATAGTTATATCCAACCTAAGTTATTTGTAATGGGTACATCTGTGAAGTACACGACGATAATAAACAACGTACATACGTATCCATAACATGAAAATTCAGTAGAAATGGACCTATAATGCTAACCTTATGATTCCTCAATGTATACAGCAAGGGATATATATTAATAGGATCCGACAGGTAATAGGATGTGTGTTTTCCGCTTGATTTCCTGTTCCTTGTTTGGTTGTGGGCTTAGACCAGATTCACCCAGCCTATAATCCATTCGATCTTTTATATATATATATATATATATATATATATATATATATATATATATATATATATATATATATTCCGTATACATTAAGTCATCATAAGGGGTACCATTTATGGTTCAGGTCATAAGAGAGTAACTCAATGCACAGTTTTTCTAGTATGAAACATACTTTTCAAATAGAACTTTTGATATACAAAACTATAAACTTACGAGTAAAGGGTTTAATCCATTTTATTAAATGAGCATAACTTAAAGGACCTTAAGTGGTTAACGCTATAATACATTACTTTATACACCAGGGTTATATATAATTAATACCCAATAGGTAGTTGGATGTGTGTCTTCCGCCTCATTTCCTGTTCCTTGTTTACTTGTGGGCTTAGGGCAGATCCATACAACTAACTATCTGTTCGATATTAGATTATATATGGTCAGTATAAACTAAGTGATTATAGAAGGAACAACTGTGGTTACTATTTTTATTATAAGAAATAAGGGTTTTCTTAAAGAATCTTTTCATCAAATATAAAGGAACTATTACAGTTAACTCCGTTAGTACCAAGTGAATACACCACAGTTATATATAACAATGATCTAACAACCAATGGGATGTGTGCTATCCGCCTCATTCCCTATTCCTTGTTTGGTTGTGGGCTTAGGGCAGATATACACAATTGATTGTTTGTTTACTCCGAGTTTTCTATAACTTGTATCCATTTAGTACTCGTAGAAAGGATTGTAGAGTCATTTTTACTTATCTTTCTGCAAAAATAGGAAATATAGGATTTTATGGAGGAACATGCGAACTTTTCTAAAAATAACTTGCAACTTACTAAACTTTCTACAACATACTTACATCACTAAAATCTTATGAACTCACCTGCTTAATTCCTGATAAACTGTTTCAAATAACTTGTATTCTCAGGAAACTAGCAAATAGGTACTCGCGCTGGGAATTCAGAAGATGGAGTAATACAACTTCAAGTCTTGTTTTGTTATTTACTTGTGTATTCTATGTTTTGTGAACACACACTTTGCAAACACTTTCTTTCTAATGAAATGGTTGTTTAATTACTTTGATTACTATGATGCATGTCTTGTGATACTAAACATGACGTCCTCCACCCCATAACGTTTCCGTCGTTCCGGATTTGGGGTGTGATAGATTGGTATCAGAGCATTGTTTATAGTGAACTAACTATATCAACCGATAAAAGATATACAACTATAAATACAATGGGGCTTAAGTACTATGGATATTAATATATTTTAAAGAATATAACAATATGTTATAAAAATATACCTACTTGCTTATACATGTATACATACTAGAACAAGTATCACAAGAAGAACAGAACAGAAGTCTTTAAAGGTTGAATACTGCGGTCAAACCTGGGCAGTTATGTAATCGTATATGGGATCAATATAGCCTAATCAACTATATTCATTTGAGATGCGACCGACATATGCTTTAGAGTGATGTGGTGTTGCAACGGTGTTAAAACTTACCTAACTCTATACAAGGGATCTCTAGATCAGAACATGAAAGTTAAAATACTATAGGAGTATTCTATGACACTATAACATGATAACAAGTTTGAAACGTATTAAGTACATTGCATGAAAATACTATAGGAGTATTTTAGGCACTATATAAATAACTTATACGATAACTTAAAAAGACCCTTATGGATAGGTCTATAATCTTGAAAAGTATACTCCCAAGTTTTATATAATTGAGATTTTATAGACTTAGAATTTGTGATCTACGCTTCACTACCTGTTCCTTGTTTGGTTGTGGTTTTGGACTAGGATCACTTATTCGAAGGCCTATTTAATCTTAGAATTATATACAACTTGTATACATTGTACAATGATAGGAGGACTCTGTAATGATCACCCCATAAAGTTACCATTAATCTCATAGATTATTTAGACACTTCCATTCTCGCACTACAAACCCAGATAGATGTAACCACTTCCTCATAGTAGCCAGCAGAAGAGTCAAGGAGGAACAAGAGCAAGTTCATGAGAATTTTGCGAATAAGGATCAACCGAAGTAACCAAAACGTCATATACATCACACTAATAAATAATAATCTTGGTTAGCTTAATGAGTTAGTGGAAACACTACTCACCCTATGTGTTAGGATTATTTTCTTTACATGCAACTGGTAATAGTTATTCAGGTCACAGATATTCATTTGAGGATAACCACTTCTAATTCATAAGGTTTATTCAGTATAGACTCTATTATGAATTGTTTCCAGAACCCTGTGGAAGTCAGGATCATATACACCAAGAACTAGGATAACGTTGTCTTCTAGCTTTCGGTTTTATCCACTGCTAAAGACTTATTCCATCTCATCTTTGTATTCTTAGCAAAAGATGCCTCACAATAGACCGGTAAAGCGTGTAGTCAACAACACGACAGAGAATCCGCCACCGCAGTTCGACCTAGCTGCTTTTCAGGCAGAGGTAACAGCAGCAATGGCAACCGCCCTAACCCAAATCCGTGCAAGTGGTATCAATGGATCTGGTAGCGGTGCTCACTTAACGACCCACGAAGATACCCATGAACACCCAAGAGAATGTTCGTATAAGGACTTCATGAACTGCAAACCCAAATCCTTCAATGGAGAAGGAGGAGTCATAGCCCTGATGCAATGGTTCGAGAAAACAAATTCGGTCTTCAAAATTTGTTCATGCCCAGAAGGGAGCAAAGTCAAGTTTGTTGCCTGCACCTTCTCCAGCAGAGCCCTAACATGGTGGAATGGCCATGTTAAGTCACTAACTCTAACAGTGGCTAAATCGATGGGCTGGGAAAACTTGAAAGAAATGATGATGGGAGAGTACTGCACAAGGGGCGAAGTACAAAAGCTAGAACAAGGACTATGGGAGCTAAAGATGGTCGGCTTAGACATAGTGGCATAGAATGACAAGTTTAGCGATCTAGAAGCACCGTGCCCCGGGATGGTTACCCCGGAGAGTAAGAAGATAGAAAGAGACATCTGGGATCTGAGTGCCCCGACCCAAGGAGATGTGTTGTCTTCTAACCCAACCACATTCGATAGCGCCAAACGCCTGGCTCAGCGACTCATCGACCATGGAGTCCGCCATGGTGTAGAAGTACTAATTCCTAAGCCATCAAAGGAAGACGACTATAATCGGAAGTCGGGGAAACATAGGAAGAAGAAGCGAACAACACATGAACCCCCCTAAAAACAACAAACGAGTAGTATGTACGCTGCTACAATGCCTGCTACTCCAGCATCTGCCAGTCGATATGTTGGAACCCTCCCGAAGTGTGGAAAGGGCAACTATCACCACACTGGGGTATACTGAGAAATGCAGTGTCTGAACTGCCACAGAAAGCGATACACAATCCGTTTCTACAAGACACCGGCTCAACCGATCTCCCAAGTCCCCAAAGTCGAAGAAAACCAAGCCTGATATGGTTGTGGTGAAACTGGACACTATCAGAAGGACTACCTAATAATGAAGAACTCAGGAGTAGATGGACGAATTCTGATGATCATCGCAGGAGAATCAACCCCGAAGTCGCCAGCGAGCAGCAATACGTTTTTGACTTAGTAATTACTTTTAAAAATTAATTTATATTTATATAAGATTAAAAATTGGGGGAAAACACTTCAAAGTTACTATAATAACTCACTTATTGAAACAAATAAGAGGATTCAAGAGAACTAAAAGATCCGTTCTGAGAAGCTATGATGGCTTAGCATATACATAAGGGTTGTGCATAGCTAAGGTGTTGCATACTGAGAGTGAGTAATCCCGCCTTAATTCCTGTTACTTGTTTTGTTGTCGATTTGAGGTAGAGTTACCCAATCGATTGTCTTAATCATCTTAATTATTCATAACTTGTATATGACAGGCGATCATAGTGGTACCAAGGAGGATCGTAGTATAAAGTATCAACACTAGTTATCAAAACACTTTCCTTAGTATATACTTGCTCATCGAGGTACGAAATGTAGAAGTGTTTACATCAAAGGGAAAACAGAGAGCACTAAGAACAATTACAAAGACAGCATTGTCGAACACACTAGGAGTACATTGTCAAACACACTGGCAGTACATCATCGTACAAGCGTTTCTTTCAAATCGGCCAAAAATTTTGTTGAGTACAGAGTGTGTTACTATCGTTCGTCATTAGTTGGCGTGGTCCTCACCATACTAGGTTCATAGGTTTCTATCGCTTCAACCGTCAAGTTCACGGAACCTTCGTCATTCGTATCTACAGTCCGGCCTAAACCTCAGTTTTGTCTTTCGCATTCTAAATCCCGAAGTGCTCGTGCGAAGAGTACTTTGTCCTCCGACACCTTACCACTGTATGTTCCCCGCACCTTTCCAAAATACCACTCGTCCAGCAGACCATGTTCGAGCACAGACGCTAAGGACGAATACAATCCACCTATCACTATTCAGTTTATACACGAGGGTAGTATATGATTATGATTACACATATTTAGTATGTGTGTTTCCACCCTATTTACTATTCCTTGTTCGGTTGTGGACCTAGGGCAGAGTCATACATCCGACTGTCTTACTAATCTTATTGGTGTACGACTTGTATACGTGAGGTAATGATAGATGGAAAAGGTATGAATCCTATCATGAACTCCGGGGCAAAGTTGCCAAGTCTATGAGTGGGTATTCTGCAAATCAGAGGAGCACAACCCCAGTAGTATAACGAAGAAAGATAATTTCGGGATGAAATTCCTGTTGGATTAGTGTCTACGTCCATAACTATTTTGGTATGTACTTGACCCAATGATGCATGGTCCTTTTGGGTTGCCTTTACCAAAGCAACTGGATTGGAGAAATAAATAGAGAGAGAGGTTATTATGATTTATTAATATGTTATAAGAATAATATATTAAAGGAGAAATCATATTTGTTTAATTAATATTGGTCAATAATTAATTAGGAATTAATTTTGTGATCAAGTGTAATTAATTAAACTAGAGGGGCTGAATTGTAATTATGTGATAGTTACAAAATAAGGTAAGGATTATCCTAAGTATAGGATGGACGAATTTAAGGTGATAATGCCTTAAAATTCGACTATGATAAGGATTCAAGGATTATCTTATGGGTTGCTTGGTAAGCAAGCAACTAGATAAGGATAATGACTGAAACCCTATCTGTACACCTATATAAACCCCCTTGGCTCATGAATTCGTGTAAGACCTTCCTAAGGCTTCTTAGGGACGAATTCAATACCTCATCTCTCTCCTAATATCTTCTCCATTTTCTTATGGTGTTTGTGAACCATTAGAGGAGTGACAATTGTGACTCTAAGCCTTCCAAAGTCAATACAAGGAGATTTGGGATTGTTATTGCTACATAACAATCAAGGTAACATTATAAATCTATTCTTATGTTAATATGATCACTTGAATGCCAGAATTAGGGTTTATAGTCTTGGATAACTTGCATGTACAATAGAGAAACCTAGATCCAAGCATTAGGGTTTGTATGAGCACATAGGATGTCTTATGACCAAAACCCATCAATTCCATCTAACAGGGGGATGATGTGACAACCTGAATTTTTTGCTTTGAAAGCTTGGTTAGTCAACTCAACTAAGTGTCAGACTCATTTCTAATGAGTTCATGCTATAACAAGTACAGAGATAAACATGCGATAACAAGTACATAGACGAACTTACCATAACAAGTACTGGGAAAAACACGTTAATATATTGTTGGAATAATATTCCTTAATGATCGATAAATTCAAGCAGAAAAGCAATAAATGAAACAATAAGAATACAAGAATGGTTTGAACGATGTCGAATGATTAAACTTTAACACCCCAAAAGAGCTCGATGAAGAACTTCGACCGTAGAGGTGTTTAGGGTTACGATACAAAAGATAATCAAATGACTAGCGTATTTAAGGCATACATGCATGCACTATATATAATACTACATAAACCTAATCACGGTTGGACAGGCCCAAACCGGATATACAAAATACTGGCCCATAACGCAACACATAATACCCAACAATCTCCCCCTTTGCGTCAATAGAGCCGAGATCTTAGTTCGGTTGAGCAATCACTGCCTTCTTCATGGTCTTGAACACACCCGGTATAATGGCCAAAAGAGTTTGTCTGAAAGTAATATCCCACCGGAGCATGTTAGTGAATTTCTTCTTATCTGACTCGGAATTCGCCTTGCACCGATGAATGATATTTATGATGTGTTTGAGGCAGTCAGTAGAGAACAAATGTTTGTCCACCAGAGCAAACAAGAACCTTTCCTCTTTGGCCCTTGTAAACATGATCGTGAGGTGAACAAAATCTATTTGACTGAGATTCATTTTGTTGACGTCTCCTGGTTTTGCAGTTGGCTTCACTGTCGGTTTCTTTCTCAAGACATTGGCCACTTTCTGATCCATATTTGCAACTTTGTGGATATAACAAGCTATCATTTGTTTTAGATGCTCCAAAATTGGTCCATACTCCTTTCCATTAGTAAGAAAAATGTTGAAGAGCAGGATCCAATCATGAGGATTCAGGTTGGGAAGATCTGCAAGGGAAGTGACAGAAACCGAGTTATCTGAACCTCGGTTTATCATGAAAGAGACGTTGATAAACTTCCCTGCAGGCAACGACTTCAGCACCTTAACAGTAGTAATCTTCTGAGCACTCCATGTTAGATACTAAGGCTGACCGGACTTGAGGTAAAAATCAGTCAGTTCACGGTCTACCTGAGGATGAGGAAAAGGAACTTCAACAATTGAATCAAAGCAGTGAAAAATGAATGCCTTTCGGGTTATAAGCATATCAAACTGTGAATCCCTCGTATTATCACAGTCAAACGAAGTCACAGGTTCCAGTCAGAGTGAGCTTGGAGACTCTATGGATTCTTTGATCAGTGTCTCCTTAGTCCAAGGAGGGAACATCATCTTGTTGCAACATAATTCATCATCCTCTTATTTCTTCTTATTTTCTCTTTCCTCAGCTTCCTTAGCAAACCGAAGATTTTCATCTATCTCCTCATCCCTTGATATGTGTATTTTTATATATATTTTTATGCACTTTATTTTGATATTTTGGCCTTTATTATTCTCTTTTAGAACTAAAACCTACTCATAATGCTTTGAATTATGTTTTGCAGCTATTCGTTGTCGATAAAGAACAAAAGAAAAGACTGAAGTGGAAACCAGTCTTAGAAGCTAAAAGAAAGAAAAATGTTGGAGGACCATTTACGCCCAGCGTAATACACTTGTACATTAAGCGTAGTGCCCAAAATCAAAGTACGCCCCGCGTAATTAAAGGGTACGCCCCGCGTACTGGTTGGCCTCGGATAAGTTCAATCACGTAGTGATCCTTAGTACGCCCCGCATAATCCGATGTACGCCCAGCGTACTTAAGTCGGCTACAAAGGTTATAAACGTTGATTTTCAGCTAACCAGGAGGGGGGATTCAACTTCTAACCTAATTTAGTCGATAATTAACTTCTGTTAAGCCGTTTTGAGGGTCTAGAAGGCGGCCGGAAGGCCGTTAAGCTAACGAGAGCGGAGATTAGAAGGGTTGGAGAGCGGATACATGTTGGTAATCATATGGGCTGTTAACGTGACCATGTTTAGCATTCCATTGTGTTACTATTCTGTATTTAGTTTCTGACTTGGGTGTAAAAACCTTTAACTTTGTGTTTATGATTGAATGAAGCTTTGATTATTAGACTAATTGCTATATTGAATAGTTTGTTTCTGTTTAATTTATCTTGCCAAGCTTGTTAAAAGATCCTTACGTATTAATGATAATTATTTACTGTTAATTGTTAAGTGAATTGAGTTGTATGAACATATGCTTGATTGCTTGTCTCTTATGATTTTGATGACCATCGAGATTATGAGTCTAGGAATAACGAATGTGAAACTAGGATTAACTTGGGAATAAGTAAGTTAATGTGTGAGCCTTGTTTGATGACCATCAACAAGAGGTTAATTGAATGTCTAATTTGATTAACTATATTTGCAAGTCTTGCTTGATACGAACTGAACACTAGGAAGCATGTTAGTTTAACCAATTGATCACTGTTTGAACTGACTTGTTTCCTAAAGGATTAGTTATAGTGAACGCGAATCTAATCATTTTAGGAATCGGTGAACATGAATAAATGACTTTGTGTATGCAATTGTCTATGTTTTTAAGGTGTAACTTGTCCAAACCAAAGTACCTGAAGAGATTTGTTTTCCTGTTAGTTTATCAAGAGTTGTTAATTAATTATTAGTTTGAGATTTATTAAACTATTTCTTTTATTCTTTTCGTGTGACCTGTAACCTATAATCAAATATATTAAATTAATCCACTGTTCCTTGTGATCGACACCCGACTTACCTAAGCTATACTATAATCTGACTAGGTACACTGCCTATAAGTGCATAGTTAGTCTAAGTTTGTTAGGTTATAAATATTAAAATTAATGGGTACTTTCGTGCACATCATCCCTCTTCTTTCATTTCAGGATCTCAGAGATAGTTTCTTGATCCTCGTCACTATCATTGTTTTCACCAATAACACGCTTTTTATTCTCTTTGTTACCAGAACCCAAAGCTAAATTATCCTTCGGTTCGGTTTTGACCTTCGATTTAATTGGAATAGGTTGTGGCTTCTCTTCTTCTCCCCCTTGTTGCGGAGGAACAATTCTCTCCGAAACACCCTTCATTTCTCGTAAGAGTTCAAGTGATGGAAGGAGTTTTGGAGGTCAAATGATTGTGAATTGTAAGCATTAGAATGGGATCATGAGCCTGAAGCACGTTGTGTAACTGAGATAGAACATCCCCATCACAACTGCGAAAAACAGCTCTTTCGGTTTTCAACAAGGAAAATTCACGTTCTACTTTGGCCAGTTCGGCTTTCAGTACCACATTTATAGCAGTTTGTTGGGCAAGATCATCTCTGATTTGCCTTTCCAAGAGAAGATCAGTTGTGAGCTTTTTGAACCCAGAGTCAATAGAAGACAAGAAGGTCTTGTTGTCAGCATAGATGTCGGAACGGACAGTCTCAAACCTGGTTTGCACGACTTGAAGGGATTGAGAAAGCGAAGCGATGGACTCTGTGACCTTGGCAGCATTTGAATCAGCATGAACCTTGAAAAAGTCAAGAAAAACCTGGGATTCATGGATTCTGTATATTGGTGGAGGGATGTATCCATGAATGGTTTGAGAACAACATGATTATACTTCTTGGTTGAATCGAGCAATGTATCAAGCTTTTCGTGAACACTGTCGATTTGTTGCTTGGTTGCAGGAACATATTCATCTTCCTCACTAGGGATTCCGTAAGGACTGTAGTATGTAGAATCAAACTCAAACTCAGCTCCTCCAAGAACTGGATTAGAATCATCAGAAAGAGTTGGGGAAATTGGCTCGGTTGTGACTTTAGGGGGTTCTTCAGTCTTCGCCCCCACATCAAATGTGTTAACGCTGAAAGAAGAATCTGTAGTAGAGGTGATGATAGGTGTAGTGGTGAAGGTTGCTTTGGAGAGACCGAGACTTGACCTTCGGTTCTCAGTTTTGGTGTTGGGACCGAACCACAAAGAACTCTGTTATTGAAACCAAAACCAGATGTTCGGTTCTATCCTGTGGAGTCGGAACACAGCCTGTATGTTTGGTTTTGAGATTTGGAATAACAAGAGCTGGGTCGAAGGTTAATCTTGGAAAACCAAGATGCACCTTGTAACTGATCGAACAACTCATCGATCCTCAAGAGCAGATAACGGTTTTTCACCGTTAACTTGTTCAGCTCCCGATAATTAATACACATCCTATGTAACCCGTCCTTCTTTTTCACAAATAGGATCGGTGCTCCCCACGGGGAACTACTCAGGCGGATAAACCCTCGGTCTAGCAGCTCCTGAAGCTACGTAGATAGCTCCTATATCTCGGGTGAAGCTAGACGATATGGTGCCTTGGCTATCAGAGCAGCACCCGGCACCAAATCAATGCGAAACTCCACCTGCCTCTTCGGAGGAGCTCCAGGTAACTCCTAGGGAAAGACATCCTGGAACTCCTGTACAACTGGTACACTACCCAAATCCATCAGGTAACTCCTAGGGAAAGACATCCTAGAAGGCGGCCGGAAGGCCGTTAAGATAACGGGAGCGAAGATCGGAAGGGTTGGAGAGTGGATACATGTCGGTAATCATATGGGCTGTTAACGTGACCATGTTTAGCATTCCATTGTGTTACTATTCTGTATTTAGTTTCTGACTTGGGTGTAAAAACCTTTTACTTTGTGTTTATGATTGAATGAAGCTTTAATTATTAGACTAATTGCTATATTGAATAGTTTGTTTGTGTTTAATTTATCTTGACAAGCTTGTTAAAAGATCCTTACGTATTAATGATAATTATTTGCTGTTAATTGTTAAGTGAATTGAGTTGTATGAACATATGCTTGATTGCTTGTCTCTTATGATTTTGATGACCATCGAGATTATGAGTCTAGGAATAACGAATGTGAAACTAGGATTAACTTGGGAATAAGTAAGTTAATGTGTGATCCTTGTTTGATGACCATCAACAAGAGGTTAATTGAATGTCTAATTTGATTAACTATATTTGCAAGTCTTGCTTGATACGAACTGAACACTAGGAAGCATTTTAGTTTAACCAATTGATCACTGTTTGAATTGACTTGTTTGCTAAAGGATTAGTTATAGTGAATGCAAATCTAATCATTTTAGGAATCGGTGAACATGAATAAATGACTTTGTGTATGCAATTGTCTATGTTTTTAAGGTGTAACTTGTCTAAACCAAAGTACCTGAAGAGATTTGTTTTCCTGTTAGTTTATCGAGAGTTGTTAATTAATTATTAGTTTGAGATTTATTAAACTATTTATTTTATTCTTTTTGTGTGACCTGTAACCTCTAATCAAATATATTAAATTAATCCACTGTTCCCTGTGATCGACACCCGACTTACCTAAGCTATACTGTAATCTGAATAGGTACACTGCCTATAAGTGCATAGTTAGTCTAAGTTTGTTAGGTTATAGATATTAAAATTAATGGGTACTTTCGTGCACATCACGTTTTTGGCGCCGTTGCTGGGGAATGACTTGTCATTAATTTAGTTTATTTGATTATTCGTTATTTGTTTTTAGTTAGTTTTTATTTTTAGTTTGATTTTCGTTGATATCATTTCACTTGTTGGGAAGGTTCTTGTTGTTATTTGCAGGAATTTGGGATTGTACACATGGCTTGACTTTACTTTTTGCATGGGTTTCGAGAATGAAAGCGATTAGGGAATTCTTGACCTGCTTAGCCTACTACTTTGTTGATTTGTCCAACTCAATCCATGAGGCGTAGTATAGGAAGGCGTATTATGGTGGTTAAGTGGAAGACGGAGCTCTTTCTGTTCTTGACTAGTTAGGTCACTTCTTGTTCCTCTTTTAGTTAAAGGTGCAAGGAAAACAAAGGAAATATTCTAACGGGTCCCGAAAGTGGGTATTTTCGTAAACCAATTCTTGCATGCAAAGGTTTTTGATCAACCGTTGTTGTTTGATCTCGACAAAGATAAGTGATTATGACGTCTCATTTTCTTTTTCACTCATCGGAAAGTCATTTGCTGAAGAAATTAAAAAGAAAAAAATAATTAAGTTTTAAGTCCCTTAATTAAATAATTAAAAGAAAAAGAAGTTAAATTAAAGAAAAAGGGGAATTTTCATTTAAACTTACGCCCCGCGTAAGTTTTATTACGCCAAGCGTAATGAACAACTGATCGCGTATGGATTTTCAAGGAGATGAGGTTACGCCCTGCGTAACTTCGCGTTACGCCCAGCATAACATGACGACCAGGTTATATCTTTTGACCCTTGACTTTTGTGTTATTCTTTCAATCCTCTTCTACTCTCGCATACGCTGTGACGAGAAAACCCTCCAAAGATTTTCGATTCTTCTTCATTTCTTGTAAAATTCAGCACACAAGTAAGTTTTTCGGTGACTCGATGTTTTAGATTTGTGATTAATTTGATGAAATAAGCTGCATTTAGCCTTTGTTCGAAATCTAGGGTTTATGGGTTTCTTGAATTAGGGCTGATTTCGCAAATGTATGTGTTGATTAGGGTTTGAATGGACCGATTTCTGTTAATAAACTAAACCCTAAGACCTAATTTGGTCTTAATACCGTCCCACACCCATCGATTGAAGCTTAGGGACGTACACCATGCGTATGTCCTGAAAAACTCCGATTAACTGCCCTATGACGTTTCCTTGTTAATTGTTTGCCAATCTTGAATGGATAAGGAACGAACAGGAGAGTGGTTTATTATTTGGGAGGTCCCGTTTTTTTCTACTGTGTAGGACCACGCAATCCTTATGCTCGATATGCCCATTTGTTGCCTGTAGAATTGCGTAATTTAAGTTTTTTTTGATTTGGGAACAAGCAAACGAACCAGGACACAGACTCGTGAACCTGGACGTACGCCCAGCGTACTGTCCCTATCCAACTCCATTTTTTTGGTTTAAAATTTTATTAATGTTGTTATATTTTGTTTGGTTTTGTGTTTGTGTTAATATATGCAGATTATGGGCCGAAGAACGCAAAGGACCAACCCACCCGAGGATGTGACTGATCACCGTTTCCTACAATTTCCGCAAACTCTGAACGATGCAACTCGGGAATGATATGTCGCCAATTTGAGCTTGCTTCTCACCAAGGAAATCGATATAGCACCATTATTCGATTGGGAATTGGCTACCCGGACTGGACTAGCTGCATTGATCCAGGGATTTTTGCAATACACGCACTCGGACGCGAGTGGTGTGGACTTGTTCGTGTGTCAGGGATGGGCACGTTTGTTCCGGATCCAGGAGCCTATTTATCGGGAATTTTTGCTGGAGTTTTACGCTACAATTTCTTATGATCCTAGGAAGGCACCCGATGACAGGACAACTTTTTCCTTCAGACTGGGGGGAGTGAGCCGGGAATGCAGCGTGATAGAGCTTGCAACTCGAGTGGGTATTTACACAGCCGATGACACGAGGAGTGTCCACTTCCCGGCATTCCTTGCTGATTGTCTCACGGACAGGCCAGAAGACTATAACGAGAACACTTTTTGGGAAGAGATTACGGGAGGAGTTTATACACCATCTACCGTACGAGGGGGATGATTCGGTCTACTACATACCGAATGTTGCACCGGTTGATTTCTATGACTCTCACGCATCACAAGAATAGTGAGAGAGTACCTTCGACGGACTTGTATTTCCTATGGGCACTTGTTACTCCAGGGAGGAACCTGAACCTTCCAGTTGCTTTAGCTGTATATTTGGGACGGAGGGCCAGGGGACTTCGGGGGGACAGCCCGATTTGCGGAGGGAATTTTATCACACGTTTAGCCCGATCATATCAGTTGTTGACGCGTGAGATCACGAGATCGATGGTGTTCCACGACATGATGCTGATGAGTCTTCAGCTGTTAGAGTCGATGCGTATATTGGAGCGGGGTGGAGATGGTGTCTTGAGAGTACGAGCAGATGATGTGGCAGATGAGGAGGTTGCCGCCGAGCCACAACCAAGACGGGTCCAGCAGCGTAGACCTGCTCCTCGGGGAGCGCAGTAGGGACCTGAGCCAGAGATTGATATGCGCTACCTAGCTCAGGGCATTGATCGTCTTGACATGAGGGTCCAGAACCTTAGTGAGTATGTTTCACATGTGGACTGGCAACAACAGTGGCAAGGGAATGCGTTGAACGCATTCTTTGCCCACCAGGGGTTTCAGTACTCGGTTCCCTATCCTCCACCATTCCAGTCACGATATGATGGGGCCGGTACTTATGGGACACAACAGCATGATGATAGACATGATGAGTGATTTAGTTAACCTTTTTATTTTTATTTTTATTTTGTGTTATTTTTAGTTTAGTTTAGTATTTTTGTTTGGTGTGTAATTAATCTTTAATTTAGTTTGTTTTACTTTTGTTTTCCATGTTGATGCTCTTTGGTTGTTTAGATCTCTGCATAATTTTCGCTCTTAGAAAGCTGGCAGTAAGTTCAACAGCTAGGTCCGACTGTTGCTAGAGAGAGCCGTGTGAGAGTGTCACACCCCCAAACCAGAACGATGGAAACGTTCGGGGCGGAGGACGTCATATTCAGTATCATAACAGTTCATAGAAAGGAAAGTACACACCACCATATATATTAAATTTTCCAAGATGTTTACATAATTGTATTCGTTACATGTTCAAAAGTTAAATACATAAACATCTTTCAAAAGAAGTAATTAACGTCAGTACGTTAATCCCCAAAAGTTGATTTCCAAACCTGCTTAGCGGTTCCCTGAGAATACAAGTTATTTAAAAGAGAAAGTGTCAACACTTAAGTTGGTGAGTTCGTAAGTGGTTTAGAAAAATTGAATGTCATTCCAAAATAGGTGTATGTTTTCCAAGAAAATCCCTTATTTTCTTATAAAAGTATGAAATGCATATGAATGTTCGTGTTATAAGATGTAAATAAATGCACCAGGAAAATCCCTTATTTTCCTATTAGTTGTTTGGTTTGTATACAGGAAAAACTCTTATTTCCCTAGCATAACTGGCAGTCTCTAAGACCGAAAATCGCAAGCAACCGACGTTCTTAAAAGTTGTGTCATAGTTTTATATAATAAAGCTATACGAAGGTCGCATTTGTTAGATGAAGAATAGTTTTAATAACTACTCGTTCATCAATCAGAAGTACTATAATAATTGTGTATCCGATGAGTTTTATAACCATACTAAACATAATATGCCTGTAGCGATGTTCTTCAGGCGTCGCAGCATTATGACAACTGTCACCCCGAAGGACGGACTATAGCTAACAGTCAGGGCGCGGGATCATGACTTCCCGTATAGATCTATACACATTTGACACGTTCTACGAACGGGAGACTCTGGTTATAGACAGGACTTGCAGCATTACTTTCTTATAAGAAAGTAGTGTTTGAAGATATACACGTCTCATGGATTCTCAACTAAGTCTGTATTAAAGTGATAGTTTTGTATGCAAAGTTTATCCTTTTTCACAATGTTTGACAAAGCAAAAATCATAAGTTTTTAGAATGTATAAAACGACTTAGCAATGAAAGGTACTTTGAAATCATTATATACTTTGTATAAGTCTAATGCACGCAAAGTATGACAAGAGTTTTCCATAGTAGTAATGAATTCCAAGTGATTTATTCGATAAAACAAGTGAAGTGAAACTTTATAAAATACACGATAACAACCGTATGTTTACTTGTATTCCCCCCCCCCCCCCCCTAAAAGAGTATAAAAGCATTTAAAATGTGTTTGAAAGGGGTATGAACTCACTTGATAGTTTGAAGAAGGTGTGACGAAAATCAAGCGGAACTTTTGCTTGAAAAAGCGGATTTTCTCGGGACTTCTCGGGAGTAAAATCGACCTTCGGGACTTGCACAAAATGACTAGGGCTTCGGGGTAGTGCGAGCATGGAAAACAAGGCAAAACGCAAGAAAAGTCAGAGAGAATGAGCAATTTTTCCGGGAACCCTCGCATCCCTTTTATAGGAGGTTGGAACCGCCTCGATACGCGGGGCGTACGCGTACGTCACGCATGACCGAGTCCTCGACTGCCTCGGACTTCGAATGGGACGGCGCGGGGGGGGGGGGGGGGGGGGGGTAGGCTCGCATAGGGGCGACGTGGACGATCCAAGGCCAAGGCCTTGAGTACTCTGGGCGTACTCGTGTACGCAGGGCGTACTTGTGTGACTTAGACTTTGGATAATACCGAAGTTTTGAATAAAAATATATATTAATTATTTATCAAACTTCAAAAATTCATATCTCCTTCATACGAACTCCGTTTTTGACGTTCTTTATATCCACGCGTAGGTGAGACTAAGATCTACAACTTTCGTTTAGATTCCATCGGCAAATTCCGAAATTATTTTTATTATTTATTTATTAAAATGACGTGATTAAGGAATTTCTTTAAAAATTCACAACTTTTTCATACGATGTCCGATTTGAGCGTTCTTTTTATGCACGTTTGTAGTTTAACGATATCTATGACTTTCATTTAGACACCTAAGGTCAAAAAGTGTTTTATTGAAACTTTGCGTTTTTACGTAACTTCGTATCGCCAGTTTTTGTCGGAAAACTTAGAATGGTCATAACTTCTTCGTTATAACTCGGATTTTTGTGTTATTTATATGTTTGGAAACCTTAAGACGGTATTTACTACATAGCGTAATCCAAACAGAGCTTTTGAATACTTCATCTTTCGATGATATTCTAATCCCTTTTTCAAAGAGGTTACAAGACTCGATTTTTAATGACTTGAAATGACGGGTTGTTTCATCATCCCCCCGTTAGAGGGAATTTCGTCTTGAAATTTTAATACAAAAGAAAAGTTTAGGGGTTGAGGAAGAGGTGTGGATATTTCTTTTGCATTTGATCTTCTCGTTCCCACGTGAACTCAGGTCCCCTCTTAGCATTCCATCGGACCTTTACTATTGGAATGCGGCTCTGTTTAGTTCGTTTAACTTCCCTATCCATGATCTCGACGGGTTCTTCCACATAGTTAAGATTTTCATTTAGTTCGATTTCATCGAGTGTAATTACTAGTGTTTCGTTGGACAAACATTTCTTTAGGTTCGATACGTGGAATACTGGATGTACTTTGTTAAGCTCAATTGGAAGTCGGAGTTTGTAGGCCACTGGACCAACTCTTGAAATGATTTCGAAGGGTCCAATGTACCAAGGATTTAGCTTCCCACGTTTTCCAAAGCGTATCATGCCCTTCCAAGGTGAGACCTTCAGTAGTACACGATCGTCAATCTGAAATTCCAAGGGTTTACGTCTTTTGTCGGCATACCTCTTTTGCCTATCCCTTGAGGATTTCAGTCGTTCTCGTATTTGCACGATCTTTTTAGTAGTTTCTATGATGATCTCCGGACCAGTGAGGGTGCTATCAGGGACTAGACCTTTTGCTAATTATATGTCGCCCACTTCCGTCCAGCACAGAGGTGATCTGCACTTACGGCCACAAAGGGCTTCAAATAGAGCAGTCTTGATACTAGTATGATAACTATTGTTATAAGAGAACTCGACCAAAGGTAAGTGAACATCCCATGCCTTACCAAAGTCGATTACACATGCTCGCAACATGTCTTCCAAGGTTTGGATCGCCCTCTCACTCTGTCCGTCAGTTTGGGGGTGATAGGCTGTACTCATGTCCAATCTTGTTCCCATGGATTTTTGCAATGATTGCCAGAATCTGGAAGTGAATCTGTTGTCTCTGTCGGAGATGATAGACATGGGCACTCCATGGAGTCGTACGATCTCTCGGATGTAGGTTCTCGATAGCTTTTCCATTTTATCAGTTTCCCTGATCGGTAAGAAATGAGCGGACTTGGTTAATCTATCGACGATTACCCAAATAGTATCTTGGCCACCCTGACTTTTGGGTAGTTTCGTTATGAAGTCCATGGAAATCTGCTCCCCTTTCCACTTAGGTATTTCAGGTTGTTGGAGTAGCCCTGAGGGTTTCTAGTGTTCTATTTTTATCTTGGCGCACGTCAAACACTTGCTCACATAGGTAGCAATCTCCGCTTTCATGTTTGGCCACCAGTAGAGTTGCTTGAGATCTTGATACATCTTGTCTGACCCAGGGTGTACGGAGTATGGAGTCTTGTGTGCCTCGCTCATAACTACCTCTCTGAATCCACCAAACTTGGGTGTCCATATTCGGTTCATGAGGTAGCGTGCTCCGTCACTCTTGATTTCTAAGTTCTTGTCCATTCCCCTAAGGGTCTCACCTGTCACGTTTTTGGGTTTCAAGGCCTCTATTTGAGCTTCCTTGACTTGTGCTGACAGGTGCGAATGTATCGACATGGCTAATGACTTCACTCTTCGGCCAGAGTACTCCTTACGACTAAGGGCATCTGCCAGGATGTTTGCCTTTCCTGGATGATAGCGAATCTCACATTCGTGGTCGAAGATGTGTTGTAGGCTCTTGTGGTCTGTAAAGATAGTGCACTTGGTACCGTATAGGTAGTGTCTCCAGATTTTAAGAGCGAAGACCACCGCCCCAAGTTGTAAGTCATGAGTGGTGTAGTTGACCTCATGCGTTTTCAGTTGTCGTGAGGCATATGCAATCACCTTTCGCCTCTGCATTAGTACACAGCCTAACCCTTGCTTCGAAGCATCGCAGTACACCACAAAATCTTCGGTCCCTTCTGGAAGAGAAAGGATGGGTGCACTGCAAAGGGCCTGTTTCAAAGTCTGAAATGCAGCATCTTGCTTTTCTCCCTAATTGTAGGTCACACCTTTCTGGGTTAAAGCGGTAAGAGGCTTTGCGATGCTGGAGAAATTCTTAATGAACCTTCGATAATAACCAGCAAGACCTAGAAATTGGCGAATTTCTATTGGTGTAGTTGGTGCAGACCAGTTTTTGATAGCCTTGATTTTTTATGGATCCACGTGGATTCCTTCCTTGCTGACCACGTGACCGAGGAAGTCCACCTTTCTAATCCGAAACTCACATTTTGAGAATTTTGCATACAGTCTCTCAGTTCGTAACGTCTCTAAGACTTGCCTCAGATGTTGACTATGCTCTTCTTTATTCTTTGAATAAATGAGTATGTCGTCTATGAATACTATCACAAATTTATCCAAGAATGGACGACATACTCGATTCATTAGATCCATGAATACGGCCGGGGCATTGGTTGGTCCGAACGGCATCACTACGAACTCGTAATGTCCGTATCTCGTTCGGAAGGCCGTCTTGGGAACATCACTCTCCAGGATCGCAGCTGGTGATATCCCGACCTCATATCAATCTTGGAGAAGTAGTTGGCTCCTTGGAGTTGGTCGAATAAGTCATCGATTCGGGGTAGGGGGTATCGGTTCTTGATGGTATGTTTGTTGAGTTCTCGGTAGTCGATGCACATTCTAAATGATCCATCCTTCTTTTTCACGAACAACACGGGTGCTCCCCATGGCGAGAAGCTCGGCCTGATGAATCCTTTTCCAAGTAGCTCATTCAGTTGGATGGATAGCTCTTGTATCTCTGCCGGGGCTAATCAATAGGGTGCTTTGGCTACTGGGGTAGCTCCGGGAACCAGATCGATTCTGAACTCGACTTGTCTCGCGGGAGGTATTCCCGGAAGTTCCTCGGGAAAAACATCGGGAAAATCGCATACGTCGGGCACATTCTTGACGTCTTGGACTTCGTGTTTCACATCTACAACATGTGCCAAAAACGTGTGACACTCCTTGCGTAGGCATTTCTGAGCTTGGATACTTGAGATGATACGAAGAGTGGTACTGGGTTTGTCGCCCAAGACAATGAAAGTTTCGCCGGTTGGCAGATTAAGGCGAACGGCCTTATCGTAACATAAAATGTCCGCATGATGAGAACTCAGCCAATCCATGCCAACGATGACATCGAAACTCTTAATCGAGACTGGCATGAGACTGATTGAAAAGGGATTATCGTTTAAAGTTAGGGTTTAGTTTAAGTATATCTCCTTAGTGCCCTCGGTTTTCCCGTTGGCCATTTCTACTATGAATGGTTCACTTAATGATTGTGGTATTGATTTTAGCAGGCCTTTAAAGTCGTGACTCACAAAACTCCTTTCCGCTCCACTATCAAACAAAATGCATGCATACGAGTTATCGAGAAGAAACGTACCCGTAACAACAGTAGGGTCCGCAATGGCTTCATCTTGTCCCATTGCGAAAACTCGGCCCCTTCCGCCGGTATTCCGGTTGTTTGCCCTTGAGCAGTCCCTGCGGTAGTGCCTCGTGTCTCCGCACTCAAAGCAGGCACGACTTACTTCGGTATTAGCAGTGGGGGCGGATGGTTGGGTTGGCTCTTTGCAATAGCGGGTTGTATGTCCCTTCTTATTGCTCCTGGTGCATTGAAGATCATGGCAAGGACCGTGGTGGTGGAATTTGCATTGGTTGCACTTAGGAAGTTTCCCATTATATGAGCTTGTGGGGGCAGGGTTGGCAGGTACAGTCATAGTGTGGGTCGCTAGTACTTGTTGTTTCTTGGGGTTCTCCTGGAGGGTTTGTCCCCTCCTCTTGTTCCAAGGCCTACTCTGGCCCTGAGCCTCCTTAGATGGATTTGCGGTTGCTGCAATGTTACCCTGTTTTACTCCATGGTCGATAATTCGCTGAGCCAGGCGTTTAGCGCTGTTGTAGGTAATAGGGTTGGAAGCTAGGACATGCCCTTGAATCTGGGGTGACAACCACCAAATGTACCTTTCAACCTTCTTTCATTCTGGGTTGACCATGGTAGGGCACAATGCAGCGAGGTCGTTGAACCTAGCTGTGTAGGCGACTAGATCAGACCCAGTCATTTTCAGATTCCAGAGCTCCTGCTCAAGCTTTTGCACTTCGCCCCTTGGGCAGTATTCTTCCAGTAGTAGAACCTTCAGATCCTCCCAACTCATGTCGTTGGCGACAGTGAGCGTCACCGAATTCACATGGCTTTTCCACCAAGTGAGGGCTCGATCTATGAAGGTGCAAGCCGCGAATTTAACCTTGCTTGTTTCTTGGCATGAGCAGATCTCGAAAACTGTTTCAGTCTTTTCGAACCATTGCATTAGCGCAATGACTCCTCCAATTCCATTAAAAGTTTTTGGCTTAGCGTTAGAGAACTCCTTGTAGGTACATTCTCTTACTTGACCACGACCAGTGCCATGATTTGAATGATTCGTGCTGCTACCTGCCCCTCCATTTCCATTGGAGTTTATTTGTGAGAGGGCAGCAGTTACTGCTGTGATAGTAGCCTGGACCATGGCTGGATCATAAGTTGGGGTGGAGGTGGTGGTGGTGCCGTGCCCAGTCTGGGCCTTAGGTTTGGACGAGGAGGCATCGCGCTGCCAAAAGAAAATGAAAGATTTATAAGTTTTGGTAGTTCAGGGTTGAGTGATATTGAGTTAACTTTTAATAGTTTAAGAAATTGGATTTGGCCAACACAGGGTTTTGAGCTTGAAAATAAAGTTTGAATAGATGTACTTATGAATTGAACGAACTACACATAATTAACAACAAGAAAGGGATGTGTCCTTATATATATATTAAACATATAGTTGTGTTACATCTGAGTCTAGACAAAAGTTTTTGACCTTTCTAAAGGTCTCCTATTACAGAAAATTTTAAAGAAAATAATACTTTTATCTGAAGTCCTAATTTATAACAAAAATTGAGAGTCGCGCAAGTACTACTTGCGGCGCAGTTTGCGCTTGGAGCTCGACTCCGTGTCGGACTGCTTTGACTCCATGAGGCGCCTATCAAACGCAGCTTTTTGTTCCCTCAATTCTGCGAAGGCTGCATTTGCTTGTGCTTGGAATGCTTCGGCGCGAAGGTGGATGTCGTTCTGCAACATCTCTAGGCAGTTGATATCGGCCGTGTGGATTTGTACTTCCACGTTGACCTCTCGGATTTGGTTGGCTTGCACTCTGGATTAATAGCACTGGTTAGCGAGTTTGCCAACCATGACCGGAAGTGCTCGGTCTACTGATCCCCCGCCTCTGACATCATAGAAGTCTCGGCACATGCCATAGGGAGGACGTAAGCTTTGTTGTTGGCTCCAATGGTGGAGGTGACTTCCCCACACAGGAGTGGGTCCTTGGAAGTTCCTCACGTGGACGGGAGGTTGTGGGATTGGTGGATTGATAATTTCTGGCTCCTAATCTGTGCCAGAGTAATCTCCTTCCTCAAATTCTATAGGCTCTTTGTCTTCTTAAGGATCTTCTTCGATCCATCCTCCATTACCTTGGTTGGGGTAGTAGGGGTCATTGGGGTGATGGAATCCTGCCATTTGAGTCTGTACGAGAATAGGGTTAAGAATTTACTATAAGCTAGAGCACATGAAACTTACCCTTAAGTTTAATGGTTGATGACAACACAAAAACTCCCTTAGTATTATGTAATGATGTGCTTTTGGTAAGTTTTAAAATCGTTGTCCACTGCAGACACTCCTTGGCATACGTTAGTCGTCTCTCGGACAAATATAGTTGATCAGGCTATATTCTTCCCAGTTCCGATTACATGTCCCAAGGCGTACCTGTACTGCACAACTTATTTATAATACTTCTAAAGTTATTCGATATGAAACTATTATTAGTATGAAATGAGTGCATGCTTACCTTAAAACTAAATAAATTTAATTTCAAAAGTATGACTCTTCTCAGAGTGTTTTTGCTCGGTTGAGTTTATAGTTGTATACCAAAAAGAAGTGGTTTTGATATACTTAATTCCCTATAAACAACGCTCTGATACCAATCTGTCACACCCCCAAACCAGAACGGCGGAAACGTTCGGGGGCGAAGGACGTCATATTCAGTATCATAACAGTTCATAGAAAGGAAAGTACACACCACCATATATATATTAAAGTTTCCAAGATGTTTACATAATTGTATTCGTTACATGTTCAAAAGTTAAATACATAAACATCTTTCAAAAGAAGTAATTAACGTCAGTACGTTAATCCCCAAAAGTTGATTTCCAAACCTGCTTAGCGGTTCCCTGAGAATACAAGTTATTTAAAAGAGAAAGTGTCAACAATTAAGTTGGTGAGTTCGTAAGTGGTTTAGAAAAATTGAATGCCATTCCAAAATGGGTGTATGTTTTCCAAGAAAATCCCTTATTTTCTTATAAAAGTATGAAATGCATATGAATGTTCGTGTTATAAGTTGTAATAAATGCACCAGGAAAATCCCTTATTTTCCTATTAGTTGTTTGGTTTGTATACAGGAAAAACCCTTATTTCCCTAGCATAACTGGCAGTCTCTAAGACCGAAAATCGCAAGCAACCGACGTTCTTAAAAGTTGTGTCATAGTTTTATATAATAAAGCTATACAAAGGTCGCATTTGTTAGATGAAGAATAGTTTTAATAACTACTCGTTCATCAATCATAAGTACTATAATAATTGTGTATCCGATGAGTTTTATAACCATACTAAACATAATATGCATGTAGCGATGTTCTTCAGGCGTCGCAGCATTATGACAACTGTCACCCCAAAGGACGGACTGTAGCTAACAGTCAGGGTGCGGGATCATGACTTCCCGTATAGATCTATACACATTTGACACGTTCTCCGAACGGGAGACTCTGGTTATAGACAGGACTTGCAGCATTACTTTCTAATAAGAAAGTAGTGTTTGAAATATACACGTCTCATGGATTCTCAACTAAGTATGTATTAAAGTGATAGTTTTGTATGCAAAGTTTATCCTTTTTCACAATGTTTGACAAAGCAAAAATCATAAGTTTTTAGAATGTATAAAACGACTTAGCAACGAAAGGTACTTTGAAATCATTATATACTTTGTATAAGTCTAATGCACGCAAAGTATGACAAGAGTTTTCCATAGTAGTAATGAATTCCAAGTAATTTATTCGATAAAACAAGTGAAGTGAAACTTTATAAAATACACGATAATAATCGTATGTTTACTTGTATCCCCCCCCCCCCCTTAAAAGAGTATAAAAGCATTTAAAATGTATTTAAAGTGTGTTTGAAAGGGGTATGAACTCACTTGATAGTTTGAAGAAGGTGTGATGAAAATCGAGCGGAACTTTGGCTTGAAAAAGCGGATTTTCTCGGGACTTCTCGGGAGTAAAATCGACCGTCGCGACTTGCACAAAATGACCAGGGCTTCGGGGTAGTGCGAGCACGGAAAACGAGGCAAAACGCAAGAAAAGTGAGAGAGAATGAGCAATTTTTCCGGGAACCCTCGCATCCCTTTTATAGGAGGCTGGAACCGCCTCGGTACGCGGGGCGTACGCATACGTCACGCATGACCGAGTCCTCGACTGCCTCGGACTTCGGATGGGACCGGGGGGGGGGGGGGGACGCTCGCATAGGGGCGATGTGGACGATCCGAGGCCAAGGCCTTGAGTACGCTGGGCGTACTCGTGTATGCAGGGCGTACTTGTGTGACTCAGACTTCGGATAACACCGAAGTTTTGAATAAAAATATATATTAATTATTTATCAAATTTCAAAAATTCATATCTCCTTCATACGAACTCCGTTTTCGACGTTCTTTATATCCACGCGTAGGTGAGACTAAGATCTACAACTTTCGTTTAGATTCCGTCGGCAAATTCCGAAATTATTTATATTATTTATTTATTAAAATGACGTGATTAAGAAATTTCTTTAAAAATTCATAACTTTTTCATACGATGTCCGATTTCAGCGTTCTTTTTATGCACGTTTGTAGTTTAACGATATCTATGACTTTCATTTAGACACCTAAGGTCAAAAAGTGTTTTATTGAAACTTTGCGTTTTTACGTAACTTCGTATCGCCGTTTTTGTCGGAAACTTAGAATGGTCATAACTTCTTCGTTATAACTCGGATTTTTGTGTTATTTATATGTTTGGAAACCTTAAGACGATATTTACTACATGGCGTACTCCAAACAGAGCTTTTGAATACTTCATCTTTCGATGATATTTTAATCCCTTTTTCAAAGAGGTTACAAGATTCGAGTTTTAATGACTTGAAATGACGGGTTGGTACAGAGAGTTCGAAGATTATAGTCAAGACCCACAATTTGTCATAAGTGTGGGGTGCATATTTATTATAGTTGTATTTCGACGCGAGGAAGAAGTATCATCCCGGCTGCCACAACATGGTTGACACTTTCCTATGTTGTGGGGGATTTTTCATCGCGAGAAGAGGATGTCATTCATGACGAGACGGCGTGGTCGACACTTTCCCATGTCATGGTTATTATACATTGCATTTGTTTGCAATCTTTTGCACCACGTTTTTGAAGACGGCGGTCTTGATTTTATTTTTCGGCAAATTCAGAAGCAGCAGTTCCAGTTCCAGTCTTTCAGCAATATTTGAAGCAACCTGTAGCAGCTCCATTCGATCTCGCCACAACTACCCAGGGGAGTCTGTTCCTTTTTCTCCCTTTTTATGTTCTTAATTTGTTTTAACATACAATGAGGGCATTGTATGAAATAAGTGTGGGGTAGGGGGTCGGTAAAAGTAAATTATAAAAATGAAATAATAGTTGGAAATTGCTAGATTTAGGGAAATTTAAAACTTTAAAAAACTTGAAATAATAGCTTAATTTAGAAAAATCTAGTGATAATTTAAAATTTTGCTAATATTGTATGAAATGATCCGATGGGAACTCAAATGTTTAGTTGAGCCAATATACGTTATAGTGCATTTGCGGCTTCCCTTATTTTAGTGAAATCATGGAACAAAAACATAACCCCGCTCGGTTTGAAGGATGCAATATGTTTAGCAGCCTAAACCTTAAATGTATCCAGGAAAATTATTATCATTAACCAATAAAGGTTGAGGTTGAGCGCCTCTGCTTAAGCATGTAGGTTTTGAGTGAAAAAAGAGAGGTACATGTAAAAAAAAGGAGAGAATTACGAGTAAAGTTTGAAGAATTTTGGAGCAAATAAAGTGAAGATCAAAAGATCAAAATTCCAAGAAATTCAAAAAGTTGAAGATACCAGAAATCAAATCAAATAAGGTGGTGAATTCAAAGAAATCAAAGATCAAATTATCAAGAAAGTGAAGAATTCCTAAAAAGCTCCATAGTGGTATCATAAATTGTAATTCTAGATTATGTATGCTTAGGTTGCTCAACTAAAAATACCTTGAGGTTAGGAGGTTTTCTGCGGATGGATTTGGAGGGTTGCATAAAATGAGCATTGTTCGAAAAAGTGGGCAAGTGTTTATGAAGATTGTGAGTATTTAAAGTATAGGGGGGTACTTTAAGAAAATTTTAGACACAAATGCATGCGTTTAGGTCTTGGCATAATGGCTGAGTTTTAAATGGATTGTTTAGTGCAATATTGGTAAAAATAAAAGTAAATTTGCTTGGGGGCAAGTAAAGGCTAAGTGTGGGGTATTTTGATATGTGTATTTTTATATATATTTTTATGCACTTTATCTTGATATTTTGGCCTTTATTATTCTCTTTTAGAACTAAAAACTACTCATAATGCTTTGAATTATGTTTTGCAGCTATTCGTTGTCGATAAAGAACAAAAGAAAAGACTGAAGCGGAAACTGGGCTTAGAAGCTAAAAGAAAGAAAAATGTTGGAGGACCATTTACGCCCAGCGTAATACACTTGTATGCTAAGCGTAGTGCCCAAAATCACAGTACGCCCCGCGTATTGGTTGGCCTCGGATAAGTTCAATCGCGTAGTGATCCTTAGTACGCCCCGTGTAATCCGATGTACACCCAACGTACTTACGTCGGCTACAAAGGTTATAAAAGTTGATTTTCAGCTAACCAAGAGGGGGGATTCGACTTCTAACCTAATTTAGTCGATAATTAACTTCTGTTAAGCCGTTTTGAGGGTCTAGAAGGCGGCCGGAAGGCCGTTAAGCTAACGGGAGCGGAGATCGGAAGGGTTGGAGAGCGGATACATGTTGGTAATCATATGGGCTGTTAACGTGACCATGTTTAGCATTCCATTGTGTTACTATTCTGTATTTAGTTTCTGACTTGGGTGTAAAAACCTTTAACTTTGTGTTTATGATTGAATGAAGCTTTGATTATTAGACTAATTGCTATATTGAATAGTTTGTTTCTGTTTAATTTATCTTGCCAAGCTTGTTAAAAGATCCTTACGTATTAATGATAATTATTTACTGTTAATTGTTAAGTGAATTGAGTTGTATGAACATATGCTTGATTGCTTGTCTCTTATGATTTTGATGACCATCGAGATTATGAGTCTAGGAATAACGAATGTGAAACTAGGATTAACTTGGGAATAAGTAAGTTAATGTGTGAGCCTTGTTTGATGACCATCAACAAGAGGTTAATTGAATGTCTAATTTGATTAACTATATTTGCAAGTCTTGCTTGATACGAACTGAACACTAGGAAGCATGTTAGTTTAACCAATTGATCACTGTTTGAACTGACTTGTTTCCTAAAGGATTAGTTATAGTGAACGCGAATCTAATCATTTTAGGAATCGGTGAACATGAATAAATGACTTTGTGTATGCAATTGTCTACGTTTTTAAGGTGTAACTTGTCTAAACCAAAGTACCTGAAGAGATTTGTTTTCCTGTTAGTTTATCGAGAGTTGTTAATTAATTATTAGTTTGAAATTTATTAAACTATTTCTTTTATTCTTTTCGTGTGACCTGTAACCTATAATATTATATATTAAATTAATCCACTGTTCCCTGTGATCGACACCTGACTTACCTAAGCTATACTGTAATCTGACTAGGTACACTGCCTATAAGTGCATAGTTAGTCTAAGTTTGTTAGGTTATAAATATTAAAATTAATGGGTACTTTCGTGCACATCATCCCTCTTCTTTCATTTCAGGATCTCAGAGATAGTTTCTTGATCCTCGTCACTATCATTGTTTTCACCAATAACACGCTTTTTATTCTCTTTGTTACCAGAACCCAAAGCTAAATTATCCTTCGGTTTGGTTTTGACCTTCGGTTTAATTGGAATAGGTTGTGGCTTCTCTTCTTCTCCCCTTTGTTGCGGAGGAACAATTCTCTCCGAAACACCCTTCATTTCTCGTAAGACTTCAAGTGATGGAAGGAGTTTGGAGGTCAAATGATTGCGAATTGTAAGCATTAGAATGGGATCATGAGCCTGAAGCACGTTGTGTAACTAAGATAGAACATCCCCAGCACAACTGCGAAAAACAGCTATTTCGGTTTTCAATAAGGAAACTTCACGTTCTACTTTGGCCAGTTCGGCTTTCAGTACCGCATTTATTGCAGTTTGTTGGACAAGATCATCTCTGATTTGCCTTTCCATGAGAAGATCAGTTATGAGCTTTTTGGACCGAGAGTTAATAGAAGACAAGAAGGTCTTGTTGTCAGCATAGATGTCGGAACGGACAATCTCAAACCTGGTCTGCACGACTTGAAGGGATTGAGAAAGCGAAGCGATTGACTCTGTGACCTTGGTAGAATTTGAATCAGCATGACCCTTGAAAGAGTGAAGAAAAACCTGGGAGTCATGGATTCTATATATTGGTGGAGGGATGTATCCATGAATGATTTGAGAACAACATCATTATACTTCTTGGTTGAATCGAGCAATGTATCAAGCTTTTCGTGAACACTTTCGATTTGTTGCTTGGTTGCAGGAACATATTCATCTTCCTCACTAGGGATTCGGTAAGGACTGTAGTATGTAGAATCAAAGTCAAACTCAGCTCCTCCAAGAACTGGATTAGAATCATTAGAAAGAGTTGGGGAAATTGGCTCGGTTGTGACTTTAGGGGGTTCTTCAGTCTTCGCCCCCACATCAAATGTGTTGACGCTGACAGAAGAATCTGTAGTAGAGGTGATGATAGGTGTAGTGGTGAAGTTTGATTTGGAGAAACCGAGACTTGACCTTCGGTTCTTAGTTTTGGTGTTGGGACCAAACCACAAAGAACTCTGTTATTGAAACCAAAACCTGATGTTCGATTCTATCCTGTGGAGTCGGAACACAGCCTGTGTGTTTGGTTTTGAGATTTGGAATAGCAAGAGCTGGGTCGAAGGTTAATCTTGGAAAACCAAGATGCACCCTGTAACTGATCGAACAACTCATCGATCCTCAAGAGCGGATAACGGTTTTTCACCGTTAACTTGTTCAGCTCCCGATAATTAATACACATCTAATGTAACCCGTCCTTCTTTTTCACAAATAGGATTGGTGCTCCCCACGGGGAACTACTCAGGCGGATAAACCCTCTGTCTAGCAGCTCCTGAAGCTACGTAGATAGCTCCTATATCTCGGGCGAAGCTAGACGATATGGTGCCTTGGCTATCAGAGCAGCACCCGACACCAAATCAACGCAAAACTCCACCTGCCTCTCTGGAGGTGCTCCAGGTAACTCCTAGGGAAAGACATCCTGGAACTCCTGTACAACAGGTACACTACCCAAATCCATCAGGGTCTCAATCCTCGTATCTCATATATATGCCAAAAATCCCAAACAACCCTGTTATAGAAATCTCCTAGCCCTTGCAGTTGAACAAAGGGTTGGGGCCTGCGAGGCCCTCTCTCCATGAATAACCAGTTCTCCCTTAATTAGGGTTCGAACCCTCATAAACTGGCACTCGCAATCTATCATGGCCCTGTTGCCCCCAACCACTCTGTCCTGACAATCACCTTCAGCCCTCTCAAAGGTATCGGGACCAAATCAACACGAAACCTATCCCCGAGCACATTCAGGAGACAATCTCGATACACACCCGTAGCACTCACAGTGCGGTCATCCGCAATCTCCACCTCAAGCGGGGAATCCAAGGCTCTAGGCGCATCCTGAAATTTCTTGCTAAGCGCAAGAGATACAAATGATCAGGTTGCTCCCAAATCAAACAAAATGTAAGGATACATACAATTGACCAAAAATTTCCCTATACATGATCATAAGTATACACATAAGCATTTCAAATAAATATAGAGTGGAAGGTAAATATGTACCAGCCACATCGTCTGGTGCTTCTCGGGCCTCTTCGGTAGTCAAATGAAACGTGCGGCTCTTCACCGTTGGAGCTTCCTCCTTAACAGGGCGGCCATCAGTGATCCTCATGGTGGCAGGCGCAGACGCCGCCACTACTCCTCCTCCTCCTTACAATCTCGGGCAATTGGCCTTTTTATGGCCAGTCTGGTTGTAGTGGAAACATATCAAGTCCTTTTCGGGGCAGTCCCTACTTGTGTGGTCCAGCTGACCACATGTATAACATACCGGTCCCATCCCCCGGTAAACTCCACTGTGCGGTTTCCCGCACTTGGCGCATCGGCCACGATCCTGCTGGCCCTTACCCAAAGAATCAGAGGTCTTAGGCTTTTTATCTTGGCCCCCAGGTGTCTGAACCTGCTTCGACTTTCGCTTAGTGAGAATCTCTAACTCCATCTCCTGCTCACGGGCCTTATCCACCATCTTATTCAGGGTTTTGCACCCTGTAAAGCTCACAAACTCTCAGATATCATCCCTCGACATGGAATGATACCTCGTCCTCCTCATGTCCTCATCTGCAGCGTACTGCTGGATCAACAGTGCTCGCTCCTGAAACTTGGCGGTGATCTCTGCCACAGTCTCGGTAGTCTGTTGGAGCTCCTAAAACTCCCTCACTAACCGTTGTACCTCAATAGACAGTGTGAACTCCATATCAAAGCGTCTGACAAATTCTGCCCACGTCATCTTAGCCACACCGGCTGCTCCCACCTAGCTAGTCACCTCTCCCTACCACTCTCGGGCTCGATCCCTCAGCATACACAAAGCAAAACCCACCTTTGTCGTATCAGAGCAAGAACTCGTTCGCTGGGCGTTCTTTATGTCCACCACCCAGCGTCGGCTAACTATGGGGTCCCTGACCCCGAAGAACTCTGACACCTCGTACGCCTTAAACTCCCGGAATGAGGGAGTTCGGGCCTCGACCTGGCCCGCAACAATCTCGGCTCTGAATGCCTTGAGCCTCTCCCCCATGATCTCCATCATACGTTCCTTGACCGTCCCAAAAATCATTGGGGTAGCGTCAAGGATGCCTTTTGTAACCTCGACAGCAATAAGCTCGCGCAGCCGCTCATCAATGGGATCGATAATGTCATCTGACCTAGATCTAGATCCTGATCCCCTTGCTCCAAACCGTGTCACCACCATACTGTACTGCAATACCACAAAACATAATGATCAGGATGTCCAAAGAAGGGATCTTCATACACCAGTTCTCCTTATAGCTTCCAGATCTACAATTGGTTCGGGTACATGTCATGTGTTTCTAGTAGTATGAGCCCAATACTACCTTCCACACCTACATGTACCTTCCCCAAAGCTCTACCTGGTAACTCTAACTTGTTCCAGAACAAAATATATCTCACAGGCTACCACATAGCTCAAATCCTAGGCTATCCTAAGATTTGTTCCACCCATAACAAACCAGAACTAATCATATCAGGTTTCCATATACATACAAATTATATATAGAACATGATCAGATAGACTTTCGAATAATGGACCCTACCCTAGGACCACAACCATACAAGGATCAAGAAATAAGGCCAAATCAATCATTCTTAGGCTATAAGACCCTAACCGTATACAAGTTTGAAATCATACACATAGCAAAATTCATACAATTATCATAACTCAAATATCATTATAGCATGGCTAACATATTGGGGAAACTACTTACTTGGCTCAGCCAATCATACGCATTACACTATCCTCTTTTCCCATTTTCAAAAAGTTTTAACTTTGATTTATGTTTTTTTACCATTTCCTTAGTTTGAGTCCTGATACGCCCAAGAGTGTACCCGAATCCCTCAAACCAAGGCTCTGATACCAACTTGTAACAACCCAATTTTTTAAAAGAAAATTTTCATTTTTAAACAACCAAAAACATTTCCAATAAACCATAAAATCTCAAGTACATTTGTTATCAAATTCATAACATCAACAATATTATTCCAAACATCAGAGTGTCTCATAAAAATACCGGAGAGAAAGTGTATGTCGCGCCATCAAGCCTTTTCGTTGCCCTAAGGCTCATAAGTACCTGAAACAATCAACAAACTGTAAGCTAATGCTTAGTGAGTTCCCCAGAGCATACCCCATACAATCTACATAATCACATAATCATATTAGCTATAAAAGCTACATAAACCACATAATCCATGAATATGTACATATAGGGATGTCTTGGAAACCATCTAAGGCCTTACACCAAGTGCCACAGGAAACCCCCATGTGGTCTTTACTAGCCACCACTGGAACCCCTACGTGGTCTTGGCTCACTGCCGTGGGAACCTCCACACGGTCTTCCCTAAACATAGATATATTATACGGACTAAACATGTAAACATACTAGGAAGCCGTGGAAACCCTCCAAGGACTTATACGAAATGCAATTGGAACCTCCTCATGGTCTTAACATATTGTCACGGGAACCCCCTAGGATATCCATACAAGCATACCACATGTACAACTAGCATATTCCCTATCACATAACCAACTATCATGCCACATAACACAAATTCATCTAGTGTACCACATATCATAAAATGGGCCAGCCCTAGTGCCTTCGAGCCATTGGTATGGTGAGGAGATTCACCTCTCCAAAGTGTCGAACTGATAAGATAAGATCGGATAAGTCCCCACACGCAGCTCTAACTCAACTACCTATAATCCTCATGTAATTAACTTGTCACAATCCCGAAATACCATAAATACCCTCAAAGTCAACACCGGTTAAAGTCATGGTCAACAGTCCATGTTGACCCCAACTCATCGAGTGCATCCATCAACTCGCCGAGTTACCTGCGTAATTCGTCAACTTGTCGAGTTACATGAGTAACTCATCAATTTCCTTAATGTTCAGAAGATTGAAAACTCGTGTAGATTGAAAACTCTAATCCCTTATCGAAATCACTTGGAATCTCGAAAACGGGAAACCCCTACTCGACTCGTCGAGTTGGCTAAGCAACTCGTCAAGTCCCTTTAGCCCTTTTTGTGTTCAGTCCTTTCAAGTGGAATCCAAGGCTCCAAACTATAGATCCAACCCCTTCTAGTGTAGTTACCACGTAAAGTTCCAAACTTTATGTGAATTCAAGGCCTCACAAGGCTAAAACACTAAAACTAAGGTTCCTACAAGTTTTTAGTGCATGGAAAGGGCCTAAGCTAGATAAAGTGGGCAACTTTATGTCATTGAAGACCTAGAGGTGTCCATATATGGAGCCATATCCTTATGACAAGTCCAAATCCAAGCATGACACCCCTTTTACACAAAAGGTGACCATATTCTTCCATAAGATGAGATCTAAGCCAATAGAGATCATTGTAGCAACTTTCACCTCTAAATGGATGCTAACAATAGGCAGATGTCAGATCCAAAGCCTTCTCCTCACTTCAATCTCTTCAATCTTCAATTTTCCTTCCAAAAGCACAAGATTCACTCTCCAAAGCTCTCGCTCTCTCTCTCACACACACACACACTCAATAAGGCACCAAGCGCGGCTAAGGTTTCTCTATGGATTGTAAGAACGATGAAAGAGGCTACAAATGAGCCATAAGTTCTTTAATTAGGGTAAAAACCCCTGAAAATTAGGGTTTTCCTTTACAACACCTACTCGTCCAGTCGGTGCCTTCCGACTCATCGAGTTGGATCTAAATCACGCGTCCTCATAAATGATCTCTACTCAATGAGTTGGAGCTCCCCAACTCGTCGATCCTAGCACAAAATCCTAAAAACGTGGAGAATTAAATGAAACCTAGAACAAGCGTTACAAAGCTCTTAGGAATGTGCCCATACAACTCCCTTTGAAACGACCCCATTTCTCTTTCACATAGGTGATTTTATCATAATCATTAAAATCTAATTTGTGATGATTTTCAATTTATCATCCACGAATATAAGCATAACATGCATAACTATTTGTTTTAGGAATGGGTTGGGGTTTAACCCACATAATGATTCACATATGTTATATGCAAGTAGGTTGTCCCATTGAACCTAGGTCGTGGGATCTCCAGTCAACTAGGTTGGGTTTTACTTCACAATAACTTATTAATCTGTAGGATTTAGTCCCATTCCTCATAATTACCTCTTATTCCAATCATTTCATTAGCGGATCCACAATTTGATTTTGACTTTATGTAGTCATTCATCTTAGCAATCCTATTTTGACTTTATGTAGTTATTCATCTTGCGAGTCATTGTTGAACGGTGTTCTGTCTTTTACAAATATGTCTAGACTCACCATTATTTACATTATCATGCACACATATAGGAGTTATTGGCTCGTTATGGGATGTCTCCAAGAACTTACAAAGCCCTTTAGTTTATTGTCCAACCATGGATAAACTTGCAAATTTGTTCTCCTATATTTTCCAACCCATATTGATTATTATCAATATGGTTATTACTACACCATAGTCACCACTATTGAATATGTTTAATTGTGTCAACATAATATGATAAGCATATATATACTACATGTGTTTATGAATTCATAATAACATTGGCCAGATGTAATTATAATATTCCATACATGAGTTTCCTTGCAAATATCGTATTTTTCCATGCAATTTCTTGCTTTAACCATCTAAAATTCTTTAGGAATCCTATCTCAAGGATCATACTATGTCATAAAATAGAATAACATTGGCCATATGTAATTATAGTATTCCATACATGAGTTTCCTTGCAAATATCGTATTTATCCATGTAATTTCTGGCTTTAACCATCTAAAATTCTTTAGGCATCCTATCTCAAGGATCATAGTATGCCCTTTATATGGATCTATTTCATCAAATCCACTGATGTTGAATGAAATATTCAAACTTTTGATACCCTTTGTTCCAAATCTTTCTTTAATCATATACTGATTTTACTACTCATACATTTTGTTGCTTTCCCTCGAGTAAGATAACTGCTTGGCAGTTCCATGTAGATTTATACTTGTAAAACTATGTTTAGAATGATATGATTCCAAATTTTCAGAGGTTACGACCACATAATTTTAATAACATACAAATAAAATTAATCTAGACATTCTTATGTTTATAATCCAAACATATATTTCAAGTATGTCATTATCTCTTACTTCTCATTTGGAAACCCACTAAACTGCAATGATTTCTCAAACTTAATAGTTCAAATGATAGAACCATTAATAGTTTTTTACAAGTTAATCCAATATGATATTCTAAGAAACAATCGTGTGATTCCAAATTTTGAGTACTCATATTTCCATTCATAGTCCTTTCTGTTGGATTAGTGTCTAAGTCCATAACTATTTTGGTATGTACTTGACCCGATGGTGCATGGTCCTTTTGGGTTGCCTTCACCAAAGCAACTTGATAGGATGAATTATGGAGAGAAAGGATTAAATATGATTTATTAATATATTATGAGAATAATATATTAAAGGAGAAATCATATTATTTAATTAATATTAGTCAAGAATTTATAAGAATTAAGTTTGTGGCTAAAAGAGATTAATTAAACTTAAGGGATAAGAATTGTAATTATAAGATAATTGCAATTGGGCTATGGATTACCTTATAACATAAGGTTGGACGAATTCTATGGGGAAACCCATTAGAAATCGTCCAAGGCTTATTAAAGAAGGGTCCATGGGTTGCTTAGGGCCTAAGCATCCAAATTAGGGTTTCCTAGTTGAAAACCCTAATAGCCTACATGTATATATAGTACCCTTAAGCCCCAAAAACGTGGTGAACTTGTTCTCTAGGGTTTCCACACGTTTTGGGCAGCCTCCTCTCTCCTTATTCTTCATCCTCTTGCTCTTGGTGTTTGTGAACAATTAGAGGAGTGACATTTGTGACTCTGAGCTTTCTAAAGTCATTACAAGGAGGAATTGTGATTGTTATTGCTACATAACAATCAAGGTAATATCTTAAACCCATTCTTATGTTAATATTGATTATCATATGCTAGATTTAGGGTTTAAAGTCTTGGATGAATAACATGTACAATAGAGAAACCTAGATCCAAGCATTAGGGTTTGTATGAGCACATAGGATGTTCTTATGGCTAAAACCCATCAGTGGTATCAAAGCCTTGATTGGTTTCTTTTGTATTGATGCCTAGTGTGTTTGTTCAAGTTGCAAAAACGTTTTTTTGAGCTCCCTGCCTGATGAACTCGGCGAGTACCACAGTGTACTCGGCGAGTAGGCCTCAACTCGGCGAGTTCGAGCATCAGATGGAGCTATTTTCAGGATTTCTTGCTTTTTCACTCATGGATACTTGCCTTATCTATTTTAGGTGATTAAAATCCAATTTTATACATATTTATGAATATATCCTTGATTAAACAAAAGATAATTACCAATTGATTAGATAATAACTTCCTTATATGATAAAGTTTGATTATTTGTATTAATTGGGTAACTTACTTTGTAAGAAATTAAAATTAGGTCAAATATAGATAATGATGAAATTAATTGTTTAATTACCTTATTTGTATTTTGATCTAAAAGTTTTGAAAGGTTTTAAAATTTGCCCTCAAGTTTTGGAATTTGAATTTTTGATTAAAAGGTTTAATTTTGAAATATTTAAATTCTAAACCCTAATGATTTGAAATGTTTCAAAACTTGCCCTCAGGTTTTAGAATTTAAAAGTTGATTAAAAGTTTAATTTAGAAATGTTAAATTCTAAAACCCTAGTATAGTTTTGAAAAGTTTAAATCACACCCTTATGGTTTTATTAATTAATTAAAGTGTATAATTAAAAGAGATTTAGTAAATCCATAAAGTTTTGGTGTACAATTTAATTAAATTAAAAGTATAATTATTAAATTAGAACACCTAGTATTTTAAAAGTGTAAAATATACCCTATACTATATATATCATTAAAATTCTAATATTATATATGTTTGAGTAAAGTGTCAAGTCTTACCGTTAGTAGGCCTCATTCACGAAGCTGGTCTATAAGAGGTGTTTAAGGAAATTGCCTATAAAATGGCAATTAAATGTGTATCCACTCTTACCCACCGCACTCTTGACTAGTGGAGGGTCGTTAGCCGAACGGGTAGGATAGGACATAAACCTTCCATTATAAGTATAATGAAGTATAAAAGTAACTAAATGCTTTCATAAAATTCCCAATCTTAGTTACTTTAGGCAAAAGTGAATTGATGCACTTCCATGAAATTACACTTTGTACCATTGCAAAGACGTTAGTGGAGCGTGTATAGTTAACCGGCACACTAAATGGTTCTAAGCAAAGGTAGCAAAGGGTGACTCAATGTTTGTCATAGTCCGGTGGAGCGTATGTGGTTAACCGGCACATCGAATAGGTGACTGTAACATGTGGGGGCACCATGTAGATTTGCATGGTTATTCACACCCGCTTTGTGATCCTCGGCATCCCAGTCACAAACTACAGGGGCATATCGAGATTTAAACATGCCATTGAAAAGGTTCAATGAATCACAAAGGATCTAGGAGTTTTCAATACATTTAAGACTTAATCTGTTTTTCATTTTTCATGGTGGAAAATTAGTGAATCGTCATTCACTTACCTTCAAATGTTCTGCAATTAGGGTTACGGCATCCCTCTCCCGAGTTGTGGAATATTGTGTTGGGTCCTAGCCTTAATATCTCATTTGGGTGATTTATTAAGGACTTAATCAATCAACTAACTTGAATTTGTTTTCTCCCGTTTTGTAGATGTCAAAGTACGACAACTATGGTCTTCCCAAATCTCGTGGAACAAGCATTCCACATGAAGATGATATTCCACGATTCGATCGAGGAACAAGAAATCATGCCTCACTTCCTCCTCCTCCTCCCGTTGTTCTCCCTAACCGACAAGATCGAAGAATTGAAAGGTTCAATGTCACTAAAGCCTTATTGGAAATGAAACATGAAGATGGTAAACCTGTGTGTGTGCCCATGTTCTAGGAATGAAGTCACACATCGATAGGTTGATAATGTTGGGTGCATCATTCCCTGATGAGTTGGCTATAGGCTGGGTTCTACAGTAACTCCCTGAATCATATAATGAGTTCAAAAGAAAGTATTATATGATGGATCATGACGCAAACCTCATTAACCTAACTTACATGCTCATTGCTGTTGAATCAGAAATGGTTTGGCAAAGCAATGGAGCATATTTGTTAGGAAAGTCAACCAACCATGCTTTCGAGGACGTTCTAGGAGAACCGACCTGCGTTTGCTGCCAAGAGAAAGGGCGTTGGATACAAGTCTACCCTAAGACCCTGAAGAGTCCAGAAGATGGGAAAGTCAAAGAGTATGGCTGTGCTTCAGGTAAAATCCACTATCTAACTCAATTAAGTTCCTATTCGTTGATTCTTAAAACATAATGTGATAAGATTGCATTTGAATGTTTTGCAGGATCAATGAAAAGAGAGGAATCTTGATGAAAGAGCAAGATGAATCTAATCACGAAGAAATGGATCTCGATTGCATGGATTCGAAGATTAGATTTTGAGCTTAGAAAGTTATGATATAGTAGTTAGGAATATTTGATTACATAGTTTTTCAGTTGATTTTGCATTGTAAGGACAAATGTTTCCGCTGCTTTTATAAATAAAATAAATTTTGTTTGACGTCTTTATTTCCTTGCAATGAAATCGTTATGAAAAATTGGTGTTTGCATATTTCTACAACGAATGGATGTGATTCTTAATTATGTTATTTGTGAAATGTTCAAGAATTTACCAAATAGGGAAAGTTTCTCATCGCCCAAGTTTCAATTGGATAGAGATTTGGAATCATACAACAAGTATTGCATGATGAATGAGAAGTTTCATATTTTAAAATTAGACTAATTCATTGACAAAGTGTCAAGTGAAGGACTAGGAGATCGAGTACACAAGGTTATGTGTTGATCAAGTCCACCACAAGAGTAACAAAGATATTCGTCATGATTTACTAAGGCTAAGTAAATATGATTACACTTATGAGATTAAGTGTAATTCTTGGTTGATTGAAAAAGTTCAAATAGCAGAATAGTAGGCGGAAAGATAAAAGTTTCTCTATTCTAAGAAGAAGGGAGAGTACATTTTATTATGTTTTATGATAAGTCTTAATGATTAAGAACCATATCCCAATTGATCCTCTAAATGAGTCTTAGTGCAATTGTATGTCTGAAAAGAGGAATCAAGAATTGAAGAAATGGTTGAATCAAGAAGCCAATCATACTTAGTTCCAAAACAAGTCTTAGAGTTAAGATTGTGACATTGAGTGACAAGTATTACGAAGGTTGATAACATTCATCAAATGTGGACCAACTAGAACCAATTTTATGAAATGTTTTGTCTTGATAAAAGCTACACTAACTCTTGAATATTCGTTTGTCAAGAAATGTTCATTGACAAAAGAATCTTATATGTCAAGGAGTCAGTGGGAGTCTTAATGATCTTGAAAAGTTTCAAGAACTAATCAAGAATAAACTTTATCAATCATAACTAGCACACTACTTGAGGTCCATAACCTATCGTGTTGACACTATCTTGTTCCAATTGAGTTAATTATGCATGTAAGTTCTATGAGTTCTCATTTGAATGCATAAAAGGCAAGCACCTTGATTAATGAAAAGTACATTGATAAGAAAGGGTGAGCTGCTTAACTACTTGGAAGACATGGTGGGCAGCCGTGTTACCATAAGGCAAGAGATCAAGATTAAAAAAGTTCCGTCCATAAGAGTGGATTTGTCGCAAACTTTGGTTTTGACAATTCGCATGGATAAGAACACATACACCATTGAAATCTAAGTGTCATAAGATTTTCTCCTTCATGAAAATGTCTGTGAGAAAATGCTTTCACTAAGAGAGATTTTAAGAAGATAGCGATTGTAAATATGTATTCTCAAATTTGATTATGGTTACGGTATCCCTTTCCATGATCCGCATTGTGAGATTTTGCAATTAGTCTGAATTGTTTAGAGACACATATGAGCTATCTTAGACAAAGGTGTATGAGATTAAGAAGCTTTGATAAAAGATTATCAAAGCATTATGTAACAACGTAAATTTTCAAAACAATTTTTCTTTTCTTAAACATGTTTTCATTCAAGTCGAATCATAAAAATCCATAGTATCATATCATCATACAAAACATATAAATCCCAAGATCATAAAATAAATCCTCCGCTAGTGTGTACTGATCACGCCGGCGCCTTCGCACGGTCCTCGCTAGTACCTGAAACACATAACACAACAACTGTAAGCATAAATGCTTAGTGAGTTCCCCAAAATACTACTTACGCACATACGCCCTTCCAGGCCATGACCTTCCGGTCCATGTGTCTCAGGGGACTTCCATCCCGACCCGGTAAACCTTCCGGTCCTACCCGCGTCGACCTTGCGGTCCGATCACAATGCCTTCCGGCCCATACATAAATGCCTTCCGGCCCATAACATAATGCCTTCCGACCCATATCAAGCATAGCATACATAACACATACAAACGGTTAACTTATTCATATATAATGCATACAACTCATAACATATCCGACCTTCCGGTCACACATAAATACCCTTCCGGGTTCAGTATAGTGAGAAGACTCACCTCGTAGGAAGTCTAGAATCTCACGTGCTCGCTATCTCCGAATCTTGAAACGAAGAACCAACCCCGCCTAATCATAACGAAATATCATTCTAATTAATATAGGCCTCCAAGACTAGGCTACACCCGTTTCATTATCCCACAAAGGGGTAAAAGACCATTTCACCCCTCCTTGACTCAAAGTCCACATGTTGACCAAAACCCTAAAAGTCAACAAAAGTCAACATACCACAGTACGCGGGGCGTACCGGCTTCTGTACGCGGGGCGTACTTCAATGAACCACAATCGGGGTCTCAACCCCTTTTGCTGCGCGTACTGGGAGTTACGCCCAACGTAATTCCCAGATTCAACCACACCTTATTTTTGGTCTTAAATGGTTAAGACACTTCTTCAACTTCTAGATCCGGCTCTCTTTAAGCCTCCTAACCCATAAAGTTGGAACCTTTAAGCCTTGGCATGGCTGTAAAGGCTCCAACACTCTCTAATACCTTTCCTTTTCAACTCAAAGGATTTAGATCTCATGCATGGCTAATCATTTACATCTAAGATTACATTTTTATGAACATACAACTCAAATAGACCTGGAATATGATAGATCTAAGCCAAAGGAGACTACTTTCTCATAAAGTCTCCATCTTTCGGACCAAAACCCTAGAAATTGGTCCAAGAAGCATACCATAAGAACTACAAGGCAAGATCTGAACTTTTTACCTCAGGAAGAAGCTCCAACCTTTGCTATCCATGGATCTACACTTGTACACCAACTTCTAGCCTCCACAATGGACTTCTCTTCTCTTTTGCTACCTTGAAATGACACCTCAAAGCTTAGAACACTCACACTCAAGCTATAAACATAGGAACAACTCTCTTAGGGTTTCTTTCTGAAGGATGGTGGCTGAGGAACCAAGCCATATCATTCCTTTTATAGCCAACAACCCAAATTAGGGTTTTGGGTCTGAACTGGTTACGCCCGGCGTAACCTTGGGTACGCCCAGCATACCCGGGTGATAACGCGTTTTAATGAGGCGCGCGAGTACGCGCAACGTACTCCTTGTACGCCCAACGTACTCGACCAACACAAAGGCCCAAAAATGACAATTGAATAAAAAATGAAGGCTAGTTGGTTGTACCTGAAATTCGGGCTGTTACACATTAAGTATTAGAAATATGAACTTAAGAAATTCAATAGGTATTGTTTTTCTGTAAGTTAAGCTGTTTTCTAAATACATGTCAATGTTAGTGGAAGCATAAGTGTTGTGCTTATTTGATAATAATCATCATGATAGTGGGAGCATAAAAGTTGTGCTGGTATGATTATTAAGTCAAGTATTGCAAGTTAGCAGTATTATTATAGAAAACAAGAGTCATACTTTGCAAAGTAGTAAGGATGTAAAGTTGTTTTTCTATAATTAAGGGAGACAATATTATGCTTCATTTCAAATCTAAAGACTTAGGTTGTGGAATGTTAATACTTTTTGGTCAAAGATACATAGTGTGTTCTTAAATTTCGATTATGATTACGACATTCCTCTTCATAGTTTGAATTATGAGAACGTAGCACATAAAATATTATGGCAGAAGATTGATAAAGTATTAAATCTTCATGTAAGACATTATGCATCATGTCCCATACGCTTCCGGTATAGGATCGATTGCAAATACTATAATATTTGACCATTCTAACATTTTTCAAATGTCTAGCGCATTAAGAGGGAAAAGGACAAGAATCGGTTTTGACTAAGATAATTAAACAACTATCAAAGGATGATCTAAAGTTCGCTGAGGATTGGTCGCTTGTGCGTAGTTGGAAGTATGATATTGGATGGAGCATATCGACATTATTATGAATAGATAAGATTCTATTAAGAATGAGTTGTGGTATCGTAAGTATGGAAAGGTTTCCATATTGGGAGTTAGATATTGAGAATCTATGTCTATATTAGAAACTTTATGCAAAAGGATGTTCAAAGGAATGTACTTTGAGTGAGAGACATCACATCTATGGAATTGTCTTGTAACAATTTCCAATAGAGAGCTTTGTAATTCATTGGCAATAGTCATTGTGACCTTAGTGTAGTGACATTACAAAAGGATCATTGCATAAAATGTTAGAATCTAGCATATTCTATAAGTGGCAAGAATTTGATATTCTTACACTTGTGATAAGGATTGGGAGTTGTGAAATGAGTATGATTGGAAATGTGTTCATTTGATCTATTTCACAAAGTAAGGACCATAGGTAAACATTGTGTGCATGCTAAGAGCATGGGACAAGTATAGTTATAGTTTGAGTAAGAAGTTGATTACCCGAAACGACAAATAATGAGTAATCGATATGGTGATACATAAAAGGTGTTTTATTTATACTCAAAGGTTTGAGGCCATATGGGATTAGTATTATTCTTGTGTTTCACCTTGCATGTTTTGACTTCCTGAATAATTTAATTGGTTAAGAACAGTCAAATTATTTGAACGGGCCACAGTCGTTCATATGTTGGAAGTAGGTATGAATGAAGACTGTCGTGAATTGGTGTGTGGATAGTCTAAAGAGCATTAGACATAAGGAAATGTTTGCTGCAATGTTCATAAGTGCTTATGAATATGATTTGAGCATTGGATTAAACCCACGCTCACTTGGATCACTTCATGGATTTTATCACGAGTGATTGGTGAGACGATAACATCTTATATTCTTGAAACCGAGATGTGTGAGTTGTATGTTGCGAGTCGGTTGCACATTGATAATATGTAAACGCACCAGTAACTTGGTGTTATAAAACATATTGTTGTGTGTGATTTGGTGAGTGAGTGCAAGCGAGCATTGAGTCAAAGTTTATCCATTCCTTTTATCCAAAGTAGGATAAAAGCGATATATGTGGGCCCCTCGATGATTTAGTGATGGCACCTAAGCGCTTGGCCAAGCCGGGACTAAATTGATGTGTTCAATTGTAGTCTGTTGTCAGTCGTCAAAAATCTGAATTCGGGAAACAGCACATAGATAGAGAGAATGATTTAGATCCATGTCTCAGTCTATACGATATCTAGAATGGAGGAATATATGATCCCTTATCTAATGGACACGCATATCTGATAAGATCAGAGTTGACAACGACTTTAGAAAGCTACGATTGCAGATCAGGATCTGAAGTCATACGCGGAATAGTTATTAGACTTATCCAAGTAGGAGACTGTTGGATTAGTGTCTAAGTCCATAACTATTTTGGTATATACTTGACTCGATGGTGCATGGTCCTTTTGGGTTGCCTTCACCAAAGCAACTTGATAGGATGAATTATGGAGAGAAATGATTAAATATGATTTATTAATATATTATGAGAATAATATATTAAAGGATAAATCATATTGTTTAATTAATATTAGTACCCTAATAGCCTACATGTATATATAGTACCCTTAAGCCCCAAAAACGTGGTGAACTTGTTCTCTAGGGTTTCCACACATTTTGGGCAGCCTCCTCTCTCCTTATTCTTCATCCTCTTGCTCTTGGTGTTTGTGAACCATTAGAGGAGTAACATTTGTGACTCTAAGCTTTCTAAAGTCATTACAAGGAGGAATTGTGATTGTTATTGCTACATAACAATCAAGGTAATATCTTAAACCCATTCTTATGTTAATATTGATTATCATATGCTAGATTTAGGGTTTAAAGTCTTGGATGAATAACATGTACAATAGAGAAACCTAGATCCAAGCATTAAGGTTTGTATAAGCACATAGGATGTTCTTATGGCTAAAACCCATCACTTTCAACATCATGTTGAATATCTTAATATTCATCAAAACATTTATCTTTTTTGATGAATTCCAACCAATAGCTTCTTGGAGTATAGAAGTATCATTTGATTCTAAACTTTCGAACAAGAAATCGGTGCATATTTCTATTAAAATCATAGACCATTATGTTCTAACCAATTCTCATATGCTTTCATTTTCCTCTTGAAAGTCCATTTGTAGTCTAGTGGTTTGCATACTAGATGTATATCCAATAGATCTCATGTGTGATTTGGAAAAATAGAATTCATTTCACTTTTAATTGCCTCTTTTCATTGAGGTATTTCAAAGGAAGTAAATTCATTTTTGAAAGTTTGAGGCTCTCTTTAACCATATATATGCAAAAATCATTTCCAAATGATTTCTCACTAGTACCCTTTTACTCCATCATGATCTATTTATTCCTTCATTTCTTTTTTCATGAGAGGATTCTTTGTGCCCAATTTTTTTTGGAGCACTTGTCTTTATTTATCAAGATATGGAAACACATTTTCAAAGTATGATGCATTTGTTGATTCCATTATGTATAAGAAAACAATAAGCACTATTGTTTTTTGCATAAACAGTAAAGATGAAACCAACTATCTAGTGTCTAATCCTTATAAGTTACAACCTTGGAGTTAAGTATAACAACCTTTGCGATACACCCCCACATTTGAATGTATTTGTAAGATGGTTTTATACCCAACCATAACTTGGATGGCGTTTTATTTGTTTTCTTTTGGGGTACCTTATTTAAAAGGTAATTAGTTGATAATACAACTTCCCCCACATTGAGGGTGGTAACCTAAAACTTAACAATATAAGATTTATCATTTCCTCTAAGATATTTTTTTCTTTTGCGTGACGCCATTTTGTTATGGCATATAAGGTGCAATAATCTCATGTATTATACCATAATTTGCACAAAATTATTTAAATGGTGATACGTATTCACCTCCACAGTCACTTATTGGTTCTTTAATACTTGTGTTGAGTTGATCCTCAACTTCACTTTTATACACTTCAACTTGTCTATCATTTTTCATTTACTTTTAAGTAAATAGAAATAACATAGTGTAGTGAAATCGTCAATAAAAGTGATAAAGTACTTATTTCCATCTTTAGATGGATTCGATTTCATATCACATGCAACTACATGAACTAATCCAAGGGGTTCAATTGTCCTTTCAATGGTCTTGAATAAATGTCCTGTTAACTTTAATTCAACACAAGTGTTTCATTTATATTTTGAGTCTATATGAATGTAAGGATTGTGTTAAATTTTGATTAATTGCTTTAATGTGTCCAAATTAACATGTCTAAGTCTAACATGTTACACATTAAAAGAATCAAATAAATAAGTGGAAGGGTTATTCATGTCGTTGATATTAGACTTATTAGCCATTACATAAAATTTAAGCATTCCACCATCCGAATAGCCTTTGCCTACAAACATACCCTTTATGTTTAGTATAAACATATTTGAATCAAACACCAAACAAAAACCATGTTTGTTTAACAACCATCCAAACACTAAGTTCTTCCTAATCTATGGAACATACAACACATCATTAAGTGTTATCCCTTTTCTATGTGATACCATTTCTAGAATGTTTTAAACAACCTTATAATTATTTAGTCACTCCCTCTTTGAGCACATATGACGTGTAACACCCATATCAATCCATCACTCAATGGAGTTAGCATCTATAGAGTTTACTTCAGAAATCATTGCACTCTGGATTTTGACATTTCTGAAATCATTTATACACTAAATATAAATGTTTAGAATTCCAATTTCCAGAAAATATGCTTGCCTCTTGCTTGGACAAAACTCATCATAATTAAAAATCTATATTTAAACAATTATGAAACTTGATTTCTGATGCAGAAATTATAAAACTTGATTTCTCATGTAGAAAACTGATGAAAACCTTTTGATATAGAAAATCTAAAGCTTGATTTTTGATACAGAAAATTGATGCATAAATTATGATATAGAAATTCTGAAACTTGATTTCTCATGTAGAAAACTGATGCATAAATTATGATATCAGAAAATCTGATTTTTTTTTTCAAAAAAAAACTATTTAAAATGTGATGTTTTTCAGTAAAACCAATCTATCTTTTCAGTTTTCCAGGCTGTTTTTCAGAAATACCAAGTCGTTTTCTGATTTCCAAAGCTGTTTTACATAAAATTGAAGTTGTTTTTTACTAAACAAATCCTTTTTGTTTTTCACAAAACAATGCAGTTAGTTCAAGACTACTTTAGCCCCATTAAAACCTATGAAAATTGCGATCTAAGATCATAATCTAGTAGCTCTCTCTCTCAGCTTTCCAGGGACTAATTTCACAAGTTCATACGATTTTTCTACAATTTATTATGAAATTTACAAAATTGTGTATCATAGTTGTTAAAAACCTAATCAGTCAGTGAAAATCGTATTTCTCACCCTAGTTAGCATTGTTTCCAACTTTCGGCCAAAATTAATGAAATGTAGTATACTCGTATACCAAACTTTGATAATTGGTTTCAACAAAATTGAGCATCCATGACAAAGTTATGATTTTTCAAAGATTGTGATAGATTAGAGCATTTCACAGCAACACGTAAATTGTGTTTTTGAGTTAAGCTGGCTTCTTAACTCATTAGGTACTTAATGGAATCAGTACCGAAGCTGAAAAATTCGATACTTAATAAAGAAAACACGTCTTAATGACTTAATGACCAAAGGTGTTTCAAAATCACAAAACAATCTATGTTTATTAGGGATGAGCATATGGACCGGGGAACTGGCCGGAACTGGAACCGGCACCGGAACCGGAACCCGATGGAACCGGTCGGGCCGGAACCGGTAGAACCGGCAAAAACCAGAACCGTATGATGCTATTTTTCGAAGATCGGTTCCAACATTTGAAGACACGACAAGAACCGGTAGGAACCGGGAATCGGTAGAACCAGAACCGGTAGAACTGCCGGGTCGGTTCGGTTCTTGATTTTGGTCGAAGCCGGTTTCCCGGTTCCGATCCGGTTTGGGCTGGTTCGGTCATTTTGCTCATCCCTAATGTTTATTATGAAAATTGTACAATATCAAAATAATGCAAATAAAATTGTTTCTGATTTCTAGTTCGAGTTGTACAAACAAATTTTGTTTTAAGATTGTAGGAATAATATTACAATAATGTACGAAAATAAACAAGAAAATAGACAAACTGATGCATGTGTTTAACATATTGTCCTTAAAACAAATTCGCCCGCTACCGGGTGTTTGCTTTTCAGGATACAACAGTCTGAAAAGGCTATTAAAGACCACCTGAACTCTCAGTAGACCTAGATTATACCTTCGATGTAACAAGAAAATGAAGAAGACGAATGGAGTAGAAGAGATTTTGGTTGTATTATTGGTGTTTCTCAAATGGTTGAGGAATGATTGTATTTATACTAAAAACCATAACCAACAAACAATTAAATTGTCATTAAAACATAATTCGTAACCAACATTATATTTAATATCATTCGTAATTACAAGTTGTAATCGAAAATTGAAGATGTAATCGAAAATTGAAGATACACCACTCAATCCCTCAACTTTGATGATTAGTTTCAATTCAACAATTATTTTTCCAACAATATATTCTCATTTTTTTATACTTTATAGTCGTGCACTCCTATGTGCCATACATATATTTTCATTTTTTATGCACTTAGGTCATGGAGTATGGGAGTATTTCTATGTGGAGGGGATGTTCATGCCTTAACAGGGTTCCAATAGATGTAAATGTGGTGATAATTGAAGGCGGTCATGGATTCTCACAACCAACCAAAACCATTTCTTCCAAAACACTCATCGGCTTCTTCTCTCACTCTCTTCGTTTTCTCGTTTCTCTCTCTTGTTCACTAGTCAATACCATCAATAATTAATGTAATATGAAAGAGACATAATGCTGACCCATAGCGTTAGAGTTGCACATACAGTGTTTCTTTATTTTGATACTAGTTTATAACCCGTGAAACCACGGCTATAAAATTAATTAAATTTTAATAATTAGAACACAAAATTATTAATCAATTATAATCGTTAATTTAAATAAATATATGGAATTATATCACCTTATAATTTGTATTAATTTTATTTTAATTTTTATTCCATTGTTATTAATTTATTGTAATTAAAATTAAAAATTTAAAATTTGAAATATAGAATTAATAGGTTGACAAGTGACATACATTAATTAATAGGTTTAATAGGGTGACACATGGTAAAAAAAAAAAAAATGTGTATTAATTAGGAGGTATGATATATGTCAAAAGAATATTAAAACTATTCTTTTATTACAATAGTGATATATGAATAACTAATGTTTTTGACGTTATAAATGGTTTTTATGCATAAAATTTCATAACCAAAACTCTTACAATATGCGTGATGGTTCCAAAACTTTGCATCTCTAGGAAACAAGTTAACCTTAAACTAAGGGGAATGCGAAATACATGATTCATAGCAAGACATACTTTCTTCATTATTCCCAATCTTTGCTCAGTTGACATATATCACTCTCATCTCATCCGATCCAACAAAACGATTATCGTGCCTCCGTCGTCGTGAATGTGATTGCACATCCCTCCTCCCCGTGTATCTATCTGGATAAGGTAACAAAATCCCAGCTTTCCTACCTATCGCTGTCGATTTCATCTTTATACATATGCATATGTATCATCTATGTATGCGTAGAAGAACAAAGGGGAATTCGAGAACATTGGATTCTAGGTGTTCAAGATGTCGATTAGCTTTTGTGTGGCTGTTTTTTGTTTCTGTTGATACTAAGAGAAACTTTGAAACTTGTGGTTTTGAAGAGAATTAAACCTATTTGGTGGGGTATCTGAAAGGAATTTGAGGAATCACTCTGAGATTTAATTTAATCTTCTTAAGTTCAGTGGGCGTTAGTGAGAGTGACTTGTTTGCATTTGTGGACTGTAAACATTGATAAACTATTCAAGATTTTCATACCATTTGCGATTTATTCAATACTAGTGGCTACCTGCTGTTTACATTTATCTTCGTCAGCCCTTGACTCTCTTTTTTATATCTATCTCTTTCTCTCTCACACACCACACACAATTACAGCTAAAAGATTTTAAATTAGTAAAATTTGATCATAATCTTAACCTAGGAAATTGAACAGAGACCAGGATTTCTCGTCTGGACTTTGAATCCTTTGTTTCAGGTGCGTATCTTCTCTTTCCACCCCAATTCTTTCTCGATAATTCAGATTTTTCTATCTTCTTTCATCTCTGTTTCTTGTTTCAATTCTATGTGATTCGATTACAAAATAATAACTCAAGCCCTGCAAAGAAAATTAGAAATCCTCAAATGTGTGTGTCACTATGTCGCACGCCACCTGCTTGTATAAATGCCTCTTAACCCAAAACTTCTTTATAACTTAGCAACTTACAAACTCAATATACTAATCCAAAGTTGGGTTTTTCATACTTTTTTCTAGGGTTCCTCTGCAAATTATGCTTGATGTTTAAGAGCTCTTGTAAACATGGAGAAAGATTCATACGAAAAAACCAATCATCCCAATCATGGTCTTCAGATTATAAAGCACCCCTCTTACCCATCTTATAGTAAACGATTAATATCTTGGTTTGATATCCGTGTATTCTACGTTAGAATAAGCAATTTCATGATTGACGGATATACCCCTCATTATCTCACCCTCAACCATATACCATTAAACCCTGATACTGTCCTTGAAGTAAATGGTAAAAGATGCAGCCTCCAATCAGAGGGTAGTTCTTGTCGCCTAAAAAAGAACAGAGTAGACAAGAAATTCGAAGAAGCCACTTTTGTAAGTACAGACAGTATAAGATTATCAGGTGGTGTTAAGTTTGAGGTCTTTGATGATGAAGCTCTGATTCTTTTTGGGACTTTGGAAATGTCAAATGAATCAAAAGATAATGATAATGGGAAGTGGAGTATGAATTGTGAATCAATGATTTGTGGTGGAAATGGGTTTTTGAAAGGTGGTGATTCGTATTCATTGCCACCTATGATTGAAGTTTATGTTGCGGGATCGTTTTCCGGGACACCGATTATTTTGACAAAAACTTTACAGATTAGTCTCAAGAAGAAGCAAAATCGGAAAGGAATGTTGGATTCCATTCCAGAGTATGAGAGTGCGGAATCGGAATCTCGTAAAGACGTTGTACCTGGACTTGATCTTCAGGTACTCATTCTATACAGTTGTTTTGGAGCTTAAAGTCATCATAGTACATTTCAATAACATTATTTAAAATATATTAAAGTTAATTTTTGCATTATTTTAACTGTGAAAACAGTTTATGCAACAATATGAACAACACCCTTTTGATTTGACAAAAAAATGTTAAATCAGGGGTACAATAAGTAATTAGGGGTGTCTTGTTAGTAAAATAAATATTAAAAAATTAAGACGAAATTACATAAATGGTCCCTGTGGTTTACCAAAGGTCACAAATTCAGTCCTTGCTAATTGTTTTTGACAAACAGGTCTCTATGGTTTCCAAAACGTGTGTGAATGATCTCTATGGTTTACCCATGGTCACAAACTAGCTAAAAAGACCAAATTACCCTCACACTAACGGTGTTAGCAAAAAGGACCATTTAGTTTTGGAAACCATAGTGACTATGTTCGTCATAAAATTAGCAAAGACTGAATTTGTGACCAGTGGTAAACCACAGGGACCTTTCATGTAATTTTGTCAATAATTAAAATGGTGGTGTACATAGAATCGTGGGACAAAAAGTTGGTTTTTTTCATTGACATTTGTCTTGATCCTAGTCCTTATATGCTACCTCTCATTGCTATACAGGTAGGTGGATATGGGAATTACAAGGGTGGAATTGAGAATCATGAGAATTATGACATGAGCCCGTATTGGAATCAAATGGAGTATCTGGAAGGAGAAGATGGAGCACTCTCGTGGTTCAATGCCGGAGTGAGGGTCGGAGTCGGAATTGGGCTTGGTGTTTGTCTCGGGGTTGGAATTGGAGTTGGTCTTCTTGTTCGAACGTATCAATCTACCACTCGAAACTTTAGAAGGCGGCTATAGTAATTCCTCTTATTCCTTCTTGTGTTTTTATTATTTGTTTTCAAATTTTGGTTATATTCTATAAAGGGTGTGGAAAACAACTTATTTTTGGCATAAGTTTTATCACCAAATCGATGTGATGTGATGTTGACCCAAGTGTTTGGCATAAGGGTTTAGGGTTTATGTATTGTCTATATTAAGTTTTAGTATTTTTCATAATTATGGAACTCTATGAATATACGGATTTGCAAAAAGTTAGGTAATATGAAGTCTATATGCTTGGTTGGTTTGATGAAGATAATAGAATTAAATTTAAGCATCTTTTCATTTCATTTGTTATTAGTAAGGTCTTTTCTCAAAAGTTTGTAACAATAAATGTGTATTTTTCTGTTAAAAAAAAGTTATTCTTCCAACAAATGTGGAGCATCAGTTTGTGCTGTAAATCAGGTACATAGTGATCTGATCTGCTATATGTCTTACATAAGAGCCTAATGCCCTCAAGAGCTTAATTTATATTTGAACTAAAAATAAAATTTGTATAATCAGGATAAAAACAAACAAATGAATCATATATTAAGGTAGTATATGAAAAACAGATTATCGAGATCAATGTTCAATAATCTCACTACTCTGAAGCAATTGATAATCATCTCGTTATTTGATTAGTCGCTATTATTATGTTATGTCATGGGCCCCGTTATATAATCAGGATAAAAACAAATCATATATGAATGTAGTTTTTGTTTTTGTTGTTTTGATTATGATTTGATATTTATAAACCCCAAAAACACAATAATCACTTTTGAAAAAACATATATAAAACGGAGTACAAAGTTCCATTAGGAATAATAGAAGCATCAAACTTCACCAATAGATAGAGAATTCAAAGTTCCTCAACAAAATTCAGGAAAAACATCACAAATTGATCCTGTCTATATAAACTTTATACAACAATTGTAACCATTCAAGTGACTCAACTCTTATGCAACCAATGCTGGAGTAGCATGCCCGTTAGTTTCCACAAGGGTATTTTTGTCCAAACCCCAAAATTTAGCGGTTTTAACGTCATCTTGGATCATCAATCTCGAGAATTCTTCATGATCATACTTCATAGTCGCCTTTCCACCAAATTCAGTTGGAAGATTATCCACATCAAAACAAGATTCCATTAGCGCCACACTCTCTTTATTCTTCAAGTACACAAATTTCACCTTGTGGAATGTTTTCGGATCCAAGAAGTACTTAACAACCTACATATTAAAAAGTACAATGTATGTTTTAACTTTTAATAGAAACAAATTTCGAAAGTACAATATTGTAAGATAAAGAAATAAAAATAGGTTAGCTATTTCTTGACACGATACGAACCTTCCAAAATGCTTCAAAAAGGCGTGGTGGGCTATAGAGAAAGGCAACGGCTAGCCTTTGAGGGTAATGATTTTGTAAAATGTTGATGGTTTCGCGTGCGGTTTTAATTGAGACATTGGTCCTAAGAGACCATCCGGTGAAATCTATGAGCCATACCATTTCTTCTTGGCCTTCTGGAAGATAAAGGATTGCGTTTTCTATCAAGTACACTAGATGTTTGATTTGGTTGTCCATTGATGTTGTGTTCTATAATGATTTAGATTATTATGTTAGATCTTTATACTATATAAAGGATAACGAAAATATGCTGTTATTTCTTTCATTTTCAACTTTATAAAATCACCTGTCGTCCTGGTCTCATTATGAGAACGGTTCTTCCAAAACGGTCATGGAAATTTGCTTTGAATACTTTCCCGGTTTCGCCCTCTTTAGCGATCTCATTCTAAAAAATGAAAAAAAAAATATATGTAAAAAATAAGTTCGATAATGTTTTGTTTGTTATACTCTATTAGACATGCTTTCTGAGACTATTTTTTATGAGAGGTAACGTCTTTTTACGCCGACAAGATATCGAAAGCGAGTTTTGGTCCTACCTCTCTAGGTTGGACAAGAAATTGCATTTTCTTTTCTCCTATTGACATTTGTTCTAATCACAGTCAAATGCATGTCAAACACAATAAAGATCAAGAATATGACGGTGAGAGTTTTAATTCCAATGTGGACTGGGCTCTTCGTGACACCAGACAGACTATTATGTTTGCCACCTAGCAGACTCCTCTTTACTTGGATCTTATTTATATCTCACATGACGCTTTGGGTAGTGTGAGTCAACTAAGATTACCAGAAGAATTTACCCTTTTGCAAAAATTGATTCGAATCAAAATTAAAAGATGAATGGAGCAACGAGCACTAACCCAACGGATTTCTTCAGGCTTATAGGTAGATCTCCACGCAAGGGTCTCTTCCAACATCTTTTTTGCTTTCTCTACATTCCAATTTCGTGCTTCAAGATATCTTTTCAAGCATGCATCAGTACAATATAATAAACTACACCCAGAAAGAGGACCAATTGCTGCTTTAAGCTCATTGATCTACAAGTCATAAAATGATAAGGCCAAAGCAGATAAGAGTTAGGATTGTAAGACACCCGATTCATTAATGTATGAAACAATTTTGAAGAAACTATGGTGTGTAAATATGCTAGTATTTGTTTAATAAATTGGTTCTATTTGAGATTGAAATTATCAAATTAGTTAATATGTTACCTTAGACTCAGGATGAAGCTCATGATGTTCTTGTTCTTGTTGTTGTCGTTGTGACCCACGACGCCTAAACATGGCCATGGTGATGAATAGTGATGATAAAGATAGACAACTGAATTACCTGCAAAGAACAATAATCAAGATCAGATCTTTCGAAAATCAATAAAATAAGAAGACAAATTGACTACAAAAAATGATACATTTTAGTCATGGTTTCATAAGAGAACTACTCATTAGTGTGATAAAGGAAAAAAGGGTATATACCTAACAAATATCCAAGATGTTAGACTATATTTGGTAGAGAAAAATGCAATGAGACATAATGAATTAGTTTATTTAACATAACAAACAAGTCCATCATCCATGTGTGGACATGTGATGTGGTAAAGAAGGTGGTAGGAAAGTTGAATAAAAACCGAAGTTGACCATGACCATTGACCAAATCAATAATGTTGAAAAATTTTGTAGATAGAAATTTTTCAATATGATAAAATGGCCGTTTTACAATGATTCCAACGATTAAATTAATTACATTATTCGTGTAAAGTCAAAAATAAAAGATAAGTTGTTATATTATAGCGTAGTTGTGAGAAAAATTGTTGTGACAACGAAAATCAATAAAACAAAAGTGTCAAGCCATCGGACTTGACTTAATTTCAGAAAATTATATTATTAATGAAGATGTAGAAATTTAATGATGAATTTAAAAACAAATGGAAGACTAAAAACAGTAATCTCGAGCTACTTCCAGTCACAAGTAATCAATTGATCATCTCCTTCTCATATGTTCTTAAATTGATTTTTCATGGATGATGCGATATGAACTTAGTCATCATTAACCCCTAAATAAACAGATCCATAACATGTATTGAATAGCTAGATTCCAAGAAGAAGAAAGAATCAACGTAAAATGGTTGCATAAACACAGAGTTTGTTTAAAGGGAATTTGCTGTTGAACGTACCTCTGATCTTGGAAGTCAACTGCAAAAAACCTCTGATAAATTAAGAAGTGGAGATTGTAGGAGACAATGATCTGTATCACTATGGTAATATTTTAGAGGACACCTAACAATTGGAGGGAGTGTAAGAGAGAGAAAAGCTTCAAGCATGTGTGTGTATGTGTGTTTTGTTCTCAATTTATAAGTTGAAGCGCTACATACGTACACATTAATATTTATTTATAGGCAAATTAAGTAAATCTAACTTATATAAATGTGGTTGCTTGATAAAAAAAATAATCATTTATTTATTTATTTATTATTATTATTATTATTATTATTATTATTATTATTATTATTATTATTTTTTTATTATTTTTTTTTTTGTAAATTGACCATTTTGTCTCAAATAAAACATTCTAGAGCTTAATCCGAAATTCCAAGACCCCATTACATAGTTTCTTTTTGTTTAATTTAGGTCAAGGTTGTTTCTGGAATAACATTCCGAAGATTAATTGATTTTTTTACTATTTTTTTTAATTATGGTTAATTAATATATATATATATATATATATATATATATATATATATATATATATATATATATATATATATATATATATATATATATATACCTTAAAATGTAATTATATGAAAATAATAATTACATAAAGTTAAATATGTCTAATTAATAATATAATGTCCAAATCCACCACTACTTTTTATTTGTAACCCATACAATTTCCTCAAATTGTCATCGATATGACTAGGCCAAGATCTTGGTGCAACCCTCCATGGTGACGAAATTGCCCCCTCTCAACCTTTATAAGAATCAAAATACGAACGCTCCATAATCCCCTTTACCGGTAGACTATTGTGGTGCGTCTGTGCCCTACACAAGGGTGATTTTGAAACTTTTAAGTGAGATTACATTAGTGGATTTTTTACCTCAATAGTAAATACCCACTAGTGGTTTATGGATACGGGCTCGCATAAATTTAAACCAAAAAAGAGTTTGAAATATGGTTTTCAGTCGGTAACTGACATATATTATCATTGTGAATGTCCGAAAATCCGTAACTCCTAACAACCGGTGCGAGTTCGATATATTGATATGGATGTATAATTGTAGAAACGGTAAGAATTAAGTAATCATTAGATAACATGTTCTTTTAAGTGTTCATTACTTAGATAATGTAATTGAAACACAAGTATATTGTATCACACTTAAACAAAGTTGGGTAAATAGATCCATTAACCATGTTACTCCCGTCATATGCATCTGTGCCGAAAGCTGTCGGCATAAATGTCCATTGAGCATCATCCGACTACCCTCTATCAATATGGAAATCCAAATCATGATATGCTACCAATTATACATAAAAGCTAGTAACCTTACTAAATGCATATTACGTAATGATCACATATGTATATAACTTACATCACATTCCAACCGGCCTGAGTCAAAGTCCCTATATAAGTGCATCCAAAACTCCATTGTTGGTATATACGTGAGAAATCGATGGAAAAACAATAGTGAAACATCACATTGTTCATATATAGTATGAATGTTAGGGATTATACAATTGTGCAACGGTGATAGTGTAACAAAACCACCAAATATGTTGTCACGCTACCCAAAAAAAACTATTAAGATAATTACAAACTGTAAATGGGCTCCAGAACAATCTGCAATGAGAATTCCAAAATGTTCTATGTATTCCAGACAAGTTCTTTGGATTCCGGACATGTTCCCAAATGCGTATGTGTGTGCTGGAATACCAAAATTCGATGTATAATAACATTCCGGACATGTACAATAACATGTGACACTAAATAAACTATTTTTGGATTGGTCTTAACACTAAACAAGAGATTAACCTAACATTCCAAACATGATCTTCATGTTCCGAACATGATTTTCGTGTTCGGGACCTACTAATTTACAGAAATAATCATAAAATTAAGTAAATAAAAGAGGAGTCAAGATCTCACCCGTAAAAGCGATCAAACTCATCAGAATCAAATGACATATCTTATTTGCCTTTTAGTCTGAAATATGTAGATATTCTGGTATACATTCTGAAATATCATTTTGTAAATCGTTGTTAGTCTGAGCTGGATCGCCAGAGTCCGAAATGGGTTCTAGAATGGCCTATTTGGACATGATAACTATCTTTCAAAATAATAATAATAATAATAATAACTGGTTATTTAAAAAATCTATACAAATGTAGTTAGATTACTTAATTACCTTATTTATAAACATAGTTGTTGTTATCAACTAATTAAGTGGGAGGATTGGACCTTTTCCAAACCTCCTAACCCTCTTGTGAGCTAGGATCATATGTAAACAACAAGTATTGTAGGGGTATTAAAGTAATTAACATATAAAATAATTAATTAATAATTATGATTATATAAGACAACTAATTGTTTAACATCCCCCTTTGGCACGTATCATAATATTGTCCGATTTGGGCTCCCGACACAAAAACTTCCAAGGGGGCCACCCATCCCTGAATTACTCTCTCCCGGGCATGCTTAACTTCAAAGTTCTTATTGGATATGTTTCCCTCACGGCTTTAAAACGCGTTGTGATAAAGGAAATGTTTCGTTCTCCTTCCCAGCCGATGTGAGATCAGGTTCAGCTAACCTGCCCACCTTCACCCCTTACTATATGTTTTGACATCCCCGTTGAGCACATCGATCCGTGCTCTAGCTCCGATACCATTTGTAATATTCCCCTCTAGCACATATCACAATATTGTCTGTTTTGGGTTCCCGGCACGAAAACGTCCCGCAGAGGTCACACATCCCTAGATTGCTCTCGCCCGGGCACGCTTAAGGGCCTGTACGTTGACCTTTAACCACAACCCTTAATTTGAATATAATACTATTATTTCAAATTTGGTAATTATCCAACTCCTTAATTATCTTTTAGGATTAATCTAAAATCCTTACAAAAACTCCTAATAACCGTCCATAACCCATGGAAAGTTCTGAAACCTCTCTTGTTCAACTATTGAACTATTATAACTAAAGTCTCTGCACTTTTAATTAATACAATTAATCTCAAAATTAATTTCAATTAATTTATGATTAATTAATTATTAAATAATACCATTTCTATATAATATATGAATATCATAATATATTAACAAATTATTCATTGTTATTTATTAATCATATAATAATTAAATAAATCATCTCTCTCTCCAAAAGTAACTTTAGTTAATTACTAGTTTTCAGTAACTTAAAATGACTTTGTATTTAATTCAAGTATATATCAATTTAGTTATTGTCTTAGACACCTAATCTAATAGATTATATTGTTAACGACCGTGTAAAATTCATAACTCTTTCATAAAGACTCCATTCTCGACTGTCTTTATATCGACATAATCATATCGACGGGATCTTAAACTCATGTTTAGATTGTTTTTCAAAACAATCGACCAATCTAAATTTCGGTTTCCGTATCGTATAATGTTGCGCTGAAATTTCAAAAAACCATAAATTCTCCATACGAAGTCAGATTTGGACGTTTTTTATATGCACGCCTTATACTTTTACTTTGCAATATATATATATATATATATATATATATATATATATATATATATATATATATATATATATATATATATTGGCTGACATGGCAGCCACATAAGCTCCATATCAGCGATCTCACCGACAGGTAAGCACCAAAATCACCTGGAAACCAGGTATACAACAAATATGAACAAAAGTATACAAATGTAAGACACAAATGAACATAAAAATCAACTTTAGGTAAAAATGATAATTTACTGCAAACTTGAGGGTTTTTGTGACATTAACCTTAATAGAAATCTAGTAAAGTTACAATAGTATGTACAAAAGTTCAAGTAAGGCTTCATTGTAGTTGTTGAATGCATTCGTGAAAATATGACTTTTACCTAGCGTGGGAAAGAATTAATGAAAATAGTTATAGCTAAGCTAACTAGAACCTAAACAATATTATGGACTAAATATGTCATATTTATATAACTTTTGTGAGAAATTATATATTCGCCTACCCTTTGTTCTTATCAATCTTCATATTAATATAAAATAATGAAATGTATAATCTTTTAATTTTTTTTTTAATTTTGCCTTGTTTGATTTTGACACTTGTCTTGATCTAATGAGTAAGAAGATTAAGATGGATATGAAAAAAAATAAAAGAATGCGAATTGCATGCGAAGATACAATTTTAAAATAATAAAATGTAGAGAAAATGACAAAAATAGCCATTTACACTAATGACATTATAAAAATAGCCAAAAAAATCCAAATTACAAAAATAGCCAACGATTTCGCAGATGGAAATGCCCCATCTGCGAAATCACCTTGCCATCTGCGAAATTGAGAAGCCATCTGCGAAATGCTCTTTGTTTCGATATATAAGCGTTTTTTTTCTCCATTTTCTCCCTTCTCTACACAAAAACTCTCTCTAACTGTCTCTATCTTTGGAGTATTTTCGCGATTTTGGCTACTTTTTGAAGAAAATGGAGGATTATGTCAACAATCCGGCGAATATGGTTAGATTTTAACTCTTTAAATGTTGAAGTTTTTTTTTGTTATCATTTATTGTATTATTTAGTGTTAAAAAAGGGTAATTTTGTTGTATTTTGATAGTTTTAATATTTTTTTATTATACTTGAAGCTTAAATTGTATTTTGTTACTGTTTGTTTGAATGTACAAGTAGAGACTGCGTAGATAATGTTTAGAATTTGTTATTTTTGTTGTTTGTTTAGTTGTTGTATAACCTGAAAACTTGTATATTGTTATCGTATAATTGTTTATATAAAGTGAAAAATAGTTAAATTATAGTATGTGTAAAATAGTCGTTTGTATATATATTTGTTTTATAAGTATAACATTTGTATAAGTTGAAAATTTGACGTATATATTGTTAGAAATTGGTTGTGTTTGTCGTATAAGTTGAACAATTGTTGTCGTATAACTTGCAAAATTGTTAATTTGGTTGTCGTTTTATTTGAAAAATTGTTTGTTTATATGATTATAAAATGTTAGTTTATATAATTAGAAATATAAAAATTGTTTATGTATTTGTCGTTTAAGTTGAAAATTTGTTTAAGTTGAAAATTTGTCGTTTATATATTTGTCGTTTAAGTCGAAAATATGTTTAATAAAATCTTTATATAATTATGTATGATATTGTTGTTTAGCGTAAATATATTTGTTGTATAACTTGGAAAATTGTTTATATATGTGTATATTATTGTTTTTTATCGGAAATATAAAAATAATTATTAATTAAGAAATAGTATTTGCATTACCAATTGTTTATGTATTGCAGTTCGTAATCATATATTTTAAAAACAAAACAGTTTTTAGTTATCTAATTTGTTTTTTTGTTTTTTTTTTTTTGCAGCATGATTTTAGTTTTATCAATGTGAAAGCGTTTGCGAACTTAAAAGGTTCTGGCGGTAACATATGAGAAGTATTTGAAGTTTTAGATGATGCCAGACGTGCCATTTCCAGAAATACCGTATTTGGTTACTTTATTGATGTCCCTCGTTTACAAGGGGATGCATTATTGTTCCATAAAATGTTCCTTCATCAGATCCGGCCGGACTCTGTTTTATCTCCAGATGGAATAAAACGATTATATTTTCGAGTAGGCAATACGAAAATGGTTTATGGACCGGAAGAGTTTTGTTTGATAACCGGCTTCAATTTTGGGGAGTATCCAAAAAACATTGGGAAAAAAGGGTCGGAAAAATTATTAAGCAGTAAAAAAAGATGTTTATTGCGTGAACGGCTATTTCCGGACCATACAAATAGTTCGGTGAAAATCGGCGACTTTAAATGTTTAATTTTAAATCGAACATTCGTAGCACTTGACGACGTTGATGCAGTTAGAGTATGTTTGATATATATATTATGTGTGAAGGTTTTTTGGGTAAAGAAGTTAATGATCGGGTGCCACAAGATTGGTTTTTTTTTGCTGAGAATTTGGATATCTGGAACAGGTATATTTTGTTTACGTTAAAAGTTATATTTTATTAAAGTTATAATTTATATAAAAACTAATATTGTTTTTTTGTTTTGTTAGTTTCGCTTGGGGTAGCTATCTTTGGGATTTTACTTATGTTGACCTTGAGGATACATGGAACAAAATACATCATTATTTATCACTTTCTGAGCGTGGTCAAACTTTAAAGTACTCCGTATCAGGATTTACGACTCCAATTAGGGTATAAAAATATTCTAATATTTAAATTGTTTTATTGTTAAGTTTTTTATTTTAATTTTAACTTTCATTACTGTAATTGTAAAAATTTGTAGATATGGATATATGAGATGATTCCGGCTGTTCGCGCATGTGGATTTGTGTTGAAAAAAAAAATAAAGACTTGCCTCGGATGAAACGATGGAGTGGAACTAAAAAATTAAAATGGGTTGACGTGAACAAGATTTGGTCAAAGATGCAGGTTTATAAATATTTCGTTTATTATTAATAAATTTGATTATTATACTTTTATATGCATTTTTAATATGTTTAATTTTTTAGGACGGTCTACCACCAAGACAAAACATGTTACCGGGTGATGGTGAGATGACATCTTCTTATTATATGTCATTTCAAGAGTATATATATGGTGAAGGGAAAGCAGTTCCATCCCCAGTACGGGACCATTTTAGGAGACAAGACGAATCTTCGTCTAGTATGTCGTCCAGTGGTCGCTCTCATGGTACATGTAGGGGCAGTGGAAAACACAAGTTAGACGAGGTGTTGAAACGGCTACATGCACTGGAGCAGCATGCGTTTATGAACCGACAACCTACAAAGTTTTTTGGTGAACAAGTGAATATTGAACAATTTTGGAACGACATTGTTTTTGATGATCCGATAATGTCACAAAGAAATTATGATGAACAGGTTAGTTACACGCTACATTATTTTTTAAATTTTATTAACAAATATGAATACCTGTGTTCATATTTTATATTTGAAAATATAGGTTGTGCAAGATGAAGTGTTGAATAAAAACAATACAACTGAAAATATATTTGGTGATATTCAAGACAACAAGGTTGTTATAGATATTACCTTTACGATTTTAATAATTACTTTTTAATAATGTGTCTTTCGTTATTAAGTAAAAAGTTATATTTTTAATGTAGGTGTCGGAGGAGAGGAATGAGTATGCGGGGAACAAATTTGATGATGATGTGTTTGATGTAAATGATTATACTGAATTTAAAGAGGTTCTTATAGTTACATTAATTTATATTTTGTTTTTAGTAGATTAAATCATTTATTTAATTAGATATTATTGCTTATTAAATTATGTGTATTTCGTTATTAAGTATAAAGTTTTATTTTTAATGTAGGAGTCGGAGGAGAAGAATGACAATACGGGGAACAAATTTGATGATGAGGTGTTTGACGTAAATGATTATAGTGAAGCTAAAGAGGTTCGTATACTTACATTAAATTATATTTTTTTTTAGTATATTGAAACTTATTTATAATTAGAGATTATTGGTTATTAAATTAGGTGCCGGACGAAGATGCAATAAGAATTACGGTAGTTGTAGATTATTTTGATGAGTATGATGGCAAAGAAGTTCCACACGATAAAATGAGGACTCGAAAATCATCACAATATTTGTGCACTCCTTACACCGAGGTATTTGTTTTATTTATAAACTCATGATTTTATATTTATGTGAATTATTTGAAAGATATAGATTTAAACATTTGAATATTGATTTTAGTTGCACACGACACCGAAGCTCAAAAGAAGAACAAAAAAGAAGGTTGATATGAAATCAACAAGCCCCGTTCCTCCTCCAGTTTTTGGTGTTGCTCATGACTTCTCCATGTTGCGCCTGCAACCTTACGTAGCAGGCGGTGAGGTTGTCATCCAAAATTATTTATTTCATTCATATGATGTCCAACATCGTTTGTTAAATTTCGTGTTAGATAGAGATTTTTGGAGCTCATTGTTTGGGCATACACACGACAGATGGTTGGAGTCATCGGTAAATTAATTGTTAATTTATTATTTTAAAAGTTAATTATTTTTTAGTCAATAACAAAATATCATGTGTGCAGCATATAACCATTTGGTACCGATTATTAATGGAGAGATGGTTTGAGAGCGACCGACATACAATAATGACTCCAAATTTTTTTGTTTCTCATGCTTTGGAAGAAGGACAGGACTGGAGGGCGTTTATGTATGGTATAGCTACATACCCCGAGTTCATGGTTGCTTGGTGGAATGTTGATACGGTAAACTTAATTGTTAATATAGAAAATAATATCGTTATTTTTGTTAAGTTTTTGTATTGTGATGTAAAAAAACATAATTTTATTTTATTATCCTTATACAGGTCTTATTGCCTATTCATTCATCCCCTAATAATTGGCTATTTGGGGAACTACGATTAGCATCAATGGAAGTCCATATTTATGACAGTCTTGGAAGATCGGCTTATGAAAAATTCTACTCTGAAGGAATCTTTTCCAAATTTGAACGTCGGGTGGCAAATTATTTGGACAAGATTAAGTATTGGGCCCGGAGGAACACCCCAAGGATTCCATTGAATATGCAATTCATTTATGAAGAAAATGTTCCCCAACAAAGTAGTCATTTGGGAGATTGCGGTGTTTTTCTTTGTATGTTTATGGAGAAATTCATTTCAGGTCAACCAATACGTGTTCTTATTGACCCAAAGACCGCAGCTTTAGAGTTCCGTCAACGGATGATAAAATTTTTTTGGGGGTCTAGTCTTGGTCCTATGTAGTAGGATTATATAATTGTATATCTAAATTAATGTTGGATATGATTATTAGTTTATTTTTTCAGTTTCGTGAACGGATGTCAAAAAATATAACGTTACGACAATTACAACAAATTAATGACCTACTAATAACTTATGAATACATACAACATACATAAGAACGACTACAACATTTGTTTTAACGTTACAAGTAGACTGTTGTAAACGTAAGTACAAATACAACAATTTATTGACCTAACAACTTCAAAACCATAAAAACAATATTAAAAAGCTTACAACTTGTAAACAAGAACTACCAAGAACAACGCCCAACTACAAATCAATGCTATCTTCAACTTCTTATTTTCTGATTGAAAGAGCTTATTAGACTTAGCTACTTTCGCTATTACCATAGATGATTGGTCCTTCTCTTCATCAACCCAACTGATAAACCCGCATTTTGGTCCCTGTTAAATTTAACATTGACAGTAAGAAAAGAAATTAATTGTTTGTCATGTAGACACGAGGGTTTAAATTTGAATGACGTTAACAACATGATACCAAATATGGGCAAGCATAAAACAATCTTCCTAGGTTTTTAGATGTTTCCGAAATCCTAACGATACGTTCTCCTCCGCAATTGCAGTATGCCATTAGCCTTATTTTTCTTATAAATAGGAGTTGCTTTGACAAATACACTTTTCATACTGAGTGACACCTTTTTATAGAAGAAATCATGTTACAGACAATTCTTTTTGACTATGAAATGAACTGGTTTGATTATGAATTCAAAAAGTTGAACTACGAAATCCAGACAAGTACATTCTGTAGTATTGTCTTGTCGGTCAGTGAAATTTGACTATGAAATGAACTGGTTTGACTATGAATTCAAAAAGTTGAACTACGAATCCAGACAAGTACATTCTGTAGTATTGTCTTGTCGGTCAGTGGAATTTGACTATGAAATGAATTGGTTTGACTATGAATTCAAAAAGTTGAACTACGAAATCCAGACAAGTACGTTTTGTAGTATTGTCATGTCGGTCAGTGAAATTTGACTATGAAATGAACTGGTTTGACTATGAATTTAAAAGGTTAAACTATGAATTGTGAATAGTAGAGATACAATATTCTCTATTTATAATCTCATTTTATTGATATTGCATTTGTGTGATGATTGTAGAGCACTTTCATCGGTTTTGAAAATGAGTACTAACATCGGAAGAAGCTTTTCTCAACTACCAATTTTCTTGCATAACCTTCAAAGAACAAATCATAATACCTTCACAGCCATCAAGAAAACCAATACCAACCGCTTTCAATTATGTTTTGTGGCTTTAGGTTGTGTGGTATAACATACTTCTTTTATTGAGTTATATAATATTTCATGGTAATGTATCTCGATTAGTTTTTACTCATCACTAATATGTGTTCGTTTTTATGTAGATTCGTACATTCCTTAGGTGCATGATACCGCTGATATATGTGGGTTATTTACCCCTTATTGGGAGCTATCTGACAACAATGTACTTCGCAGTGGCTTTAGATGGAAATCATGAACCACTACTCTTAGCAATTGGTTTGGGAACCTTAAAGTGTGAAGAATCATGGAGATGGTTCATGATGAGGTTAAAAGATTGTTTAGGTGACGACATAGAGGTTGGTTTCATAAGCAACCTGTGTGATAAAATAGAATTTGGTGTTCAGAGTGCCTACCCGGATTCCTATCATGGATATTGTCCTAAAGATATAGCTCGAAAGATACGCGACTCTGTGGGACATAACAGTACGGAAGTTGAATCGTTGTTTTGGAAGTCATGCAATGCATATAGCGTAGATGATTTTTACTTGTGTTTGGAAAGGTTGCAAACTGGATGTAGGAAATCACCTTTCTTTTCCTTACTTAGGAGTCCAATTTACTGGCTTGACGATATACCGATTTCAAAATGGACACGAGCATTTTTCCCAAAAGTACGCTACAATGTTAAATCGATTGACGTCCCTGAAATTTTGCAAATTATATCCAGACGTGAGTTTCCTATAACAATGATAATTGAGTTAATCACCACGTCGATACAATCAAAGTATGCTGAACGGGACGACGTGGCGGGTAAGGGAGATTGTTATATTTTTTTAATGTGCTATTATTTTTATTAAAATATCAAATTTTACAGGGAGGTTTTCTGGTGGGTTGACCCCTTACGTTGAGAGTAAGGTTCAAAAATGTGTCAACAAGTCTTACAATTGGAATGCAAGACGTTTGTATGGGGATACATATCAAGTCGATGACAATTTTTCCACCACCAACGTACAACTTGAACGAAGGGTATGTAGTTGTGGTAAATGGCAAAAAAGCGGTATACCATGTGCCCACGCTATAGCATGTCTAAGAACCCGTACATCTGAATCCATAAACAGATTGGTTGATTACAAGTTCACTAGTTATGTGTATCGACTTGCATATGGATCTGAGTTGGTGAATACTATACCATCACATGTGCATTGGGAAATACCAAATGAAATGGTGGTCCTGTTACCTCCCTCAATGCAGTAGTTATTCATGTAGCACCTTTATATTTTATGTAGTATTATGTATTAGTGTCGTGTTACGTATTAGATCCGTGAAACCTGTTTACATTTTATGTCGTATTATGTATTAGTTATTTATGTACCTCATTCATATTTTATGACTTATTATGTATTAGTTATTTAATTTATGTCGTATTATGTATTGGCTATTGAGGAAACAACATACATTAAAAGAAATGGACTTTTATTAAATAGTGACGACTACACACATACAACAACAAGCAACTTAAATAACGAAAATCCATTACCTTAACCAACATGCATATTAAAAATAAGGGACATTCTTTAAAAGATTCCATGCATCTAAGTGGGTACACTCGCTACCATCATATTCAAAACGGTATAGTTCCAAAGCCACCTGCCATAGAATGTCTTCATCCGTATTTGCATGTTGGTTATCCAACTCGTTGTAAATACGTTGAAATTCTTTCACCTTCATTTTCAAATCCAGAAACTTGGCTTTGACATCTTTTCTTCTTCGATATTGAGTACGACCCATTAAATGGTGAAACAAATGACAGACACGAGACCAAAATGATCCAGCACGAACTTGTGGGGGACCCGGTGGAAAATCCTCCTCTACAGTTATAATCCAAGCTTGAACCAAAGTGACCTCCTCTGCGTTCCTCCATGTATGTGGAGAGTCCATAATTGTAGGGAGGGAAGTAATACGAAACAACTACAACGGATATTAAAATCTATTTATAACGACTCCTTACTTTCCTACTGCAATGGCTTGTCAATTCAAGCAGCAATGTATTGTGTTGTCATTCGACCGGGGATAACTTGTCAACTCGAACTGTACTCTATTATGTTATAAGTATAGTACACTGCATTCGTCAGTTAATTTTGACTATGAAATGCAGACATATTAGAAGATTGGACTGTGATTTTGTGTAGAAACTACTATAAATTGACCTTATGTTACATAAATACTTTATTAAATAAACCAATACAGCTGTTCAAATATTGTTTTTTATATTCCACTCTCTTAGTTTCAATCAAAATGAGTTCTATATCATGGAGCAATGAAGAGTTCTTGGTTCTTACACATGCTTATATTCATGTGTACGAGACAAGCAAGTTGAACGATCCAATGTTTTGGAGCTGTTTAACCAATATTTTCAATGCTGAAAACCAAAGGGCTACAAGAAACGATCGTGACGAACTAGACATCTTAGCAAGATGGTATGAAATGAAAACCGAAGTTCTATTATTCAACGATCTTTATACCAAAATTGACGACATCCGTTTAAATGCTACTGAGGAGGTTATCTTGGAAGCTGCTAAGGAGGAGTACAAGTCATTAAGTAACGGGTTGGAATTCCAGTTTGAAGCCCCTTGAAATATTTTGAAATATATCCCGTTTGTTTAAAATCTATAATAGATTATTATGTGAGTAGTAGGTTATTTTCATGTACTAGGTTATTATCATGTATTTCGTATGTATTTCGTTTGTTTAAAATCTAAATTAGTTTATTATGTGAGCAACTCGTATGATTAATTTGAATTAATAAATGCCCATTGCATTAGTTTTCACAATACATTAACAAGGATTCCATCAACCATTACAAACATTACAACAATTACATGAAAAACAACGACATAATACGAACAAACCATTAACGTAAAACACAAGTCCATGGGTTATTCTTAACAGAAATTAGAGCGGTCTACATGAAATACTGTTTATTTTTAACAACCTTCCAAACTTCCTCATATTCGAAGTCTCTGCCGTCATGCTCACAGATGTAAAAATCTGTAACAACTTCCAAGAACTCTTCTTCATCCCGATAACGAACATTGTTACGTTTCGCATAATTACATGCTCGATTGAACCATGTCACTTCTTCCTTTACATCCAGCCACTTAGTAACAACATCTGATTTTTCTCTTTTTTGTCCTTTTCCCATCTCATGGTTAAACAAAGATGTTATGCGAGTCCATTCATCACCAATTAGGCAATGCGGGGGAGCAAGTAACGATACACCATCCTTAACACTTAGCCAGCAACGTGTTAGAAATAACACCTCGTTTGTCGTCCATGGCCTTTCAGAATTGGAACCAGGTACTTCATTCGAAGAACTTGCTGCATTCGACGACATTTCTAATAAAGGGAGTTCGTTTCGTTTAGGTGAATTGGGTGTTTGGTTTTTAGAACTTAAACATCTATTTATATAAATAAAAAGACTACGAATTAAAACTTTGACTATGAAATGGTTACATTTGGACTACGATTTTCAGCTTTATGCAGTGATTTATCATGTCAAACTGTCATTTATGTCATGTCACTTAAGGGTTCCACTACGATTTGTAGGTTACTACAGTAACTTGGTATTACTGTCTAGTCATTTCAAAGTTGGACTTGTCATTACTGTCTAGTATGTATAAATACCGCTTATAGATCAGGTTTATTAAAAACTAGTTACAAAATTGTTGTTATATTATCATGATACAGATTAGGTTGCAGAAGGATCATTTGTTGTTTTTTTTTAAATAACAAGTTGTAATTGTTAAAAAAATTCTGCAAACTATATTTTATAAAATAAAGGCTTCATTGATTGTTACAAAATTGTTGTTATATTATCATGATACAGATTAGGTTGCAGAAGGATCGTTTGTTGTTTTTTTTTTTAAATAACAAGTTGTAATTGTTAAAAAATTTCTGCAAACTATATTTTATAAAATAAAGGCTTCATTGATTGTTATAATCAACAAACTAAACAAAAATATGAAAGCATAGCAATGTCTTGTAAGATTTTATAAAAATATTACAATACATGATAAGTTAACAACTCGTCATTAGTCTTCATTTCAAGGTTGTTTTAAATCAAAATCAGCGTTAAAGGTTTGTGAGCAACTCGCTGAACCACCAATATTAAATGCCATTTCTGCAGTAGAAATTATGTGACGTGCTCCGCTACCGGACGCCCTTCCAGTACAGTTATTTCTCGTGTGTCCTATTTGACCACATGTAGAACACTCTTTTATAATTGGACCCTCGCCTTGGGATGGAATGCGGTCTATGTTTCTTGGCCTGCCTGGCTGACGTTTATCCATTATTGGTGGCTTAACAATCATCAAATCATCGGGGATCTCCCATTCGGATGGCTTTGGCAGAGGGTTTATTGATTCCTCATATGTTTTCCTCAGTGTTTTGGTAAAGTAAGCATTTAATGCATACCTCGAGCAGTCTTGGTAATTGTTCACTGTTAAACATCTTATGACATGACCACAAGGGATCCCATCAAGTTGCCAATGCCTACATGTACATGTCATATGTTTGAAATCAACAATCACATTTTGTGCCCCCTTTTTGACCTCGCATTTCGTATTTGAGATCATGCGAACATCCCATTTGGTAAAACTTTTATTATTTTTCTTTTACAATTTCATCCGCCCAAGGGGTAAGTGTTGTTGTTGCTTCCGCTAAAAAAATAGACGAAATGAAGAAGCTAAGATCAATAACATCAAAATTAATAAAACATAAATATTAAAAATTTACTTAATACCTACAAAGTTACGTCTTTGAAACCACCATTGTTGCATTGTAGCACGAAAAAAATCGATCAACATAAGTATTGGCACCTTACGTGCGTGTCTAGATAATGCATTTATAGACTCCGCACTGTTGGACGACATAAGATTGTATCAGTTCCCTTTAAAATGTGCTCTTGACCAAGTTTCTGGATTTATTCTTTTTAAGTACTCCCATACTGGTTTTTTTTGTCTTTTTCATAACATCCATGGCAGCATCAAATCATCAACTGTGTACGCCCTACACGCCTCCCAAAAAATTCCTTTAACCATCTTACTCTTGTCGAATCTAGATACTATGTTGAAATAAAAATGGACACCACATATTCCATGATGAGCGTGAGGAAAAATATTGGCAACGGATGTTGCTATAGATGGAGACCTATCAGATATAATTGTAAGCTCCTGCATATTTCCTATGCACTCACGTAGTTTATGAAAAAACCATGTCCAAGAATTGGTACACTCATTTTTGCGTATACCATATGCAACCGGTAATATTTGGTTTTGTCCGTCCTTAGTAACTCCAAGTAACATGGTACCTTTGAACTCTCCCTTTAGGTGAGCTCCATCTACTACTAGGGTCGGCTTACAAAAATTGACAAAAGCGCGTACCTACAATACATTGTATATCTATTCAAATACACCAAAACAAATATTAAAAAATTAATATAATATGATAATACTAACCGAGCAACCGAGTGCGACGTACAAAAACTCAAAGCGATCATCAGCATCTGTTTTAATATGTGTGACGGTACTCGGATTATGTTTGGCCAGGTTGTGACAATACGCCGGAAGTTTGGTAAAAGAATCCTCTTTCGTACCCCTTAACGACAACAATGCATATTGCTTCGCACGTCATGCCTGATGGTATGAGATATTGATATTCAATTGAGCATTCATATCATTAACAATTTCTTTTCCCCGATAAACTCTACTATAGTCTTCAGCCAAAACATCAGCAACATATTCACCCAAAACATATTTGTTTGCTTGTCAATGATTAGGTTGCAACAATGTTGAAGAACATGTGTGTACATCAACAAATTTATTCACTTGGAAAAGTCCATCAGAATTTTTTATTGCTTTTGCTCTTAGTAACCAAGAACAATTTTTCGAAACACACACAGCTTCATACCTTGATTTGGTGGATCTACTTGTCCTCGTCTGGAAACCTTCTCGAAGACATTTTTTTACCAATACATCGCTTTAAAAGTTCTTTGTTCTTAAATATACTCTCACATTGAATCTTTTGAAGATTCATGTCCACAATCTGTGTTGGGATATCTTCATTAATATCAACTGGCTATGCTAGTACAGGGGGCATACCGTGAAAAAGGTTATCGGGAAACTTAGCTTTAACTTCATCACCCAACTCATCTCTATCGGAATTGCTTTGTAGCTCGGTTATATCTAAACATACATCACCAACATCAACATAATGCCCGTAAACATGATTTTTTTCATTTTTCTGACTTGAATTTTTTTCTTTTTAGTTTTATCTACCACACGCCTACTTATAACTTTAACTTCTTGTTCGGCAACATCATCACAACGACCACCCACATCATCAAGATAAGTACCAACATCATCATCACCAACATGCTTGTAATTCTCAGGATCCACATAGTGAATAGGTGAATAACTAACATTAACATTTTCAGCAACACTGTGAAACTGAGGTACACTAGGAGTATTCAAAGTACCTATCGGATCGTTGCTCCCTTTATAACTGCATAAATTACCAACAAGCTGGTTTCCAATTTCACCACCCCCATTAACCTCCTCATCTTCATCAACCACCACAAACACTTTCACAACCCTTCCTCCACTACATTTGATTACGTTTATCAACATTCTAACATCCATGTCTTCAACTATAGCTATATAATAATTGATGGGTTTTGGTCATAAGACATCCTATGTGCTCATACAAACCCTAATGCTTGGATCTAGGTTTCTCTATTGTACATGCTTTGAATCCAAGACTATAAACCCTAATTCTAGCATACAAATAATCATATTAATATGTAATTAGGTTTAAGATCATACCTTGATTGTTATGTAGCAATAACAATCCCAATTCCTCCTTGTATTGACTTTGGAAGGCTTAGAGTCACAAGTGACACTCCTCTAATGGTTCACAAACACCATAAGCAAGAGGATGAAGAGGAGAGAGGTTGGAGGCTGCCAAAAACGTGTGTAAACCCTTACAAGAAGCTTAGCCACGTTTTTGAGCCTTAAGGGGTCTTTATATAGTTGGTCTATTAGGGTTATCTAACAAGGAAACCCTAATATGAATGCTTAAGCCCTAAGCAACCCATAAACTCCTTTAATTAAGCCCATGGACGATTTCCTTATGAGTTTCCCATTAGAATTCGTCCATCCCTTAATATAAGGCAATCCATGGCCCAAATCATAATTATCTTATAATTACAATTCCAGTCCCTTAAGTTTAATTAATCTCTTTTAGTCACAAAACTAATTACCAATTAATTATTGACTAATATTAATTAAACAATATGATTTCTCCTTTAATATATTATTCCCATAATATATTAATAAATCATATTTAATCCTTTCTCTCCATAATTCATCCTATCAAGTTGCTTTGGTGAAGGCAACCCAAAAGGACCATGCACCATCGGGTCAAGTACATACCAAAATAGTTATGGACTTAGACACTAATCCAACAGTCTCCCACTTGGATAAGTCTAATAACTATTATGCATATGACTTCAGATCCCGATCTGCAATCGTAGCTTTCCAAAGCTGTTGTCAACTCTGATCCTATCAGATACGCGTGTCCTTAGATAAGGGATCATATATTCCTCCATTCTAGATATCGTCTGAGATATGATTTCTAATCATTCTCTTTGTACTACTTCTCGATTTCTGATTTATGACGACAGACTAACTGAACAAATCAAATTAGCCCTAGCCCGGCCGAGCATTTACGTTTGTCATCACTAAACCATCGAGGGGCCCAAAGATATCGCTTTTATCCTACCTTGGATAAAAGGAACGGATAAACTTTGATACAATGCTTGCTTGCACTCACTAACCAAATCACACACAACAATATGTTTTATAACACCAAGTTACTAGTGCGTTTACATATTATCAATGTGCAACCGATTAGCAAGATACAACTCACACATCTCGGTTTCAAGAATATAAGATGTTATTGTCTCACTGATCACTCGAGATAGTGATCCAAGTGAGCGTGGGTTTAATCCAATGCTCAAATCATATTCATAAGCACTTATGAACGTTGCAGCAAACATTTGCTTATGTCTAATACTCTTTTAGACAATCCACACACCAATTCACGACAATCTTCATTCATATCTACTTCCAACATATGAACGACTGTGGCCCGTTTGAATAATTCGATTATTCTTAATAAACTCAATTATTCTGGAAGTCAAAACATGCAAGGTGAAACACAAGATTAATACTAATCCCATATGGCCTCAAACCTTTGAGTATAAATAAAACACGTTTTATTTATCACCATATCGATTACTCATTATTTGTCGTTTCGGGTAATCAACTTTATACTTGAATTATTACACTTGTCCCATGCTCCTAGCATGCACACAATGTTTACCTATGGTTTTTACTTTGTGAAATAGACAAATTGAACACATTTCCAATCATTCTCTTTTACAACTCCAAATCCATTTTCTTAAGTGTAAGAATATCAAATTCTTGTTACTTATAGAATATACTAGATTCTAACACTTTATGCAACGATCCTTTTGTAATGTTACTGCACCAAAGTCTCAAAGACTATTGCCAATGATATTACAAAGTCCTCTAACGTAGATTGTTACAAGACAATCCCTTAGATATGATGTCTCTCACTCAAAGTACATTCCTTTGAACATCCTTTTGCATAAAGGTTTCTAATCTAGTCATAGATGTTTCAATATTTACTTCCCAATATGGACACGCTTCCATATTTTCCATATGACAACTAATTTCTTAATAGAATCTTATCTATTCGTAATGATGTCGATATTGTCCATCCAATATGGAAACATTTCCATAATTTCCAATACTATACTTCCAACTACTCACAAGCGACCAATTCTCGTCGAACTTCGAATCGTCCTTTGATAGTTGTTTAATTATTTTAGTCAGAACCAATTCTAGTCCCTTTTCCCTCTAAATGCGCTGGACATTTGGAAAATTATAGAATGGTCAAACATTAAAGCATTTGCAATCGATCCTATACCCGAAGCGTATGGGACACGATGCGCAATGTTTTATTTGCTATGTTCTCAAAATTCGAATTGCGAAGAGGAATGCCGTAATCATAATCGAAATTTTAAGAACACACAATGTACCTTTGACTAAATTTATTAACATTCCACAACCTAATCCTTTAGATTTGAAATGAAGCATAATATTCTCTCCCTTAATTATAGCAAAACAACTTTACAACCCTTACGACTTTGCAAGGTATAACTCTTGTTTTTCTATAATTAATATTGCCAACTTGCAAAACTTTCCATAATAATCATACAATCATAACTTTTATGCTCCCACTATCATGATGATTATTATAAAACATAACACTTATGCTCCCACTAGCTTCGACATGTATTCATAAACATCTTAACTTTCAGAAAAACAATACTTATTGAATTTCTTAAGTTCATGTTTCTAATACTTAGTGCTTTGATAATCTTTTATCAAGGCTTCTTGAACTTATACACTTTTTCCTTAGATAGTTCATATGTTTGTCTTAACAATTAAGACTAATTGCCAAACCTCACAATTCAAATTATGGAAAGGGATGCCGTAACCATGATCGAATTCGAGAATGCAATTTTACAATCACTATCTTTTAAAATCTTTCTTAGTGAAAGCATTTTCTCACAATCATTTTCATGAAGGAGGAAATCTTATGACATTTGGATTTAAACGGTGTATGTGTTCCTATCCATGTGAATTTGTTAAAAACCAAAGTTTACGACAAATTCAAAATCATATGGATCGAACTTTCTTAATCTTGATTTCTTGCCTTATGGTAGCACAGCTGCCCACCACGTCTTCCAAGTAGTTAAGCAGCTCACCTTTTCCTATCAATGTACTTTCCATTGATCAAGGTTCTTGCCTTTTATGCATTCAGATGAGAACTCATAGGACTCACATGCATAATTAACTCGATTGGATTGGCACAGAAACAAAATAATGTCTTCACGATAGGTTGTAAACCTCAACTCGTGTGCTAGTGATGATCAATAAGGTTTATTTGATTTGTTCTTGAAACCTTTCAAGACCATTAAGACTCCCACTGACTCCTTGACATATACGATTCTCTTATCAAAACATTTCTTGACAAACAAATATTCAAGAGTTAGTGTAGCTTTTATCAAAACAAAACACTTCATAATTTTGGTCTTAGTTGGTCTTTGTCTTATCCAAGACATCACAACTTTCCACAATTGATGAATGTTATAAACCTTCTTAATACTATTCACTCAATGTCACAATCTTGACTTTAAGACTTGTTTTGGAACGAAGTATGATTGACTTCTTGATTTGACCATTTCTTCAATCTTTGATTCCTCTTCTTGGACATACAATTGTACCAAGACTCACTTAGAGGATCAATTGAGATATGGTTCTTAATCATTAAGACCTATCATAAAGCATAAAAGCTACTCTCCCTTCTTCTTAGAATGGAGAAACTCTTATCTTTCTGCCTACTTGATTCTTCTTATTCGTTTTGCTATTGATCTAAACCCTTTAATCAATTCAAAATTACACTTAATCTTGTAAGTGTAATCATTTTTACTAAGCCTTTAGTAAATCATGACGAATATCTTTGTTACTCTTATGGTGAACTTGACCAACACACAACTTTGTGTACTCGATCTTCTAGTCCTTCACTTGACACTTTGTCAATGAATTAGTCTAATTTCCAAATATGAAATTTCTCATTCATCGTGCAACCAAGTTGTATGATTCCAAGTTTCTTTCCAATTGAAACTTGGGCGATGAGAAACTCTCCCTATTTGGTAAATTCTTGACTTTCCATAACACAATAAGAAACAAATCCATTATTGCTAATAATTTTAGCATCAATTTTTTCATACACGTCATTGTAAGGATAAATAAATAAAATTTAAAATCAAAAATTTATTTTATTGCGGAAAAATTTGTCCTTACAACGCAACTCATTGAAAAAACTTATGCTAATACATCTTTCTTAGCAATCTAATTCTAACTCTAAGTAGTAGCTCAAGAATCTAATCTTCGAGAAATGCGATCGAAATCCATTCCTTCACGGTTAGATTCTGCTCACTTCTTCCCTTAAGCTTCTTTTCTTTTCTTTGATCCTTCTAAACATCAATTGTAATCTTATCACATTATGTATTCAGAATCTAGAATGAAGCTTAAAAGAGTTAGTCAATGGATTTTACCTAAATTAGAGCCATACGTTTCGACTCTCCCATCTCTTAGATCTCTTAGGTAAATAGGGCAACTTCGTCTCCAATGCCCCTTCTCTTGGCAATAAAAGCAAATTGACTCCTTTTGGAATAGGACATGGAACTACTTCAGACATCGCCTTTCTCTTATGATAAATCTTTTCAATCATATCATGTCTTTCGTTGCCATTGTCTATATCCATAGAGGTCTCGAAGGCAGATTCACCAATCAACTTTGCTTTTTCTATTGCGCCAAACCATTGCTGATTCAGCAGCAATAAGCATATAGGTGAGATCTATAAGGGCCACGTTGCGGTTCATCATATAGTACTCTCTTACAAACTCACTATATGAGTTAGGAAGTGATTGAAGAACCCAATAAACAACCATCTCTTCACCGACAACGGATCCCATCATTCTTAACCTATCAATGTGTAACTTCATCCCTAAGACGTGTACACACACCGACTTGCCCTCTTTATGTTTACTTGCCAAAAGGGCTTAAGTGATATTGAACCTTTCAATTTTACAATCTTGTGGGTTAGGGAGAATAATTGGAGGAGGAGGAGGAAGTGAAGCATGATTTCTTGTTCCTCGATCGAATCGTGGAATATCATCTTCATGTGGAATGCTTGTTCCACAGGATTTGAGAAGACCATAGTTGTCGGACTTTGACATCGGGAGAAAAACGAATTCAAGTTAGTTGATTGATTGAGTCCTTGGTAAATCACCCAAATGAAATTCCAAGGCTAGGACCCAACACAATATTCTACAACTCGGGAGAGGGATGTCGTAACCCAAATTGAAGAACATTTGAAGGTAAGTGAATGACGATTCACTAATTTCCACCATGAAAAACGAAAAATAATTTTAAGTTTTAAATCTATGAAAACTCCTAGATCCTTTGAGATTCATTGAATATTTCAATGGCATGTTTAAATCTCGATATGCCCCTCTTGTTTGTGACTGGGATGCCGAGGATCACAAAGCAGGTGTGAATAACCATGCAAACTGACATGGTGCCCTCACATGTTACAATCACCTATTCGATGTGCCGGTAAACCACACACGCTCCACCGAACTATGACAAACATTGAGTCACCCTTTGCTACCTTTGCTTAGAACCATTTAGTGTGCCGGTAAACCACACACGCTCCACTAACGTCTTCGCAAGGGCACAAAGTGTAATTTCATGGAATTGCATCAATTCACTTTTGCCTAAGTAACTAAGATTGGGAATTTGAAAAACATTTAGTTACTTTGTATTTCATTATACTTATAATGGAATGTTTCGTCCTATCCTACCCGTTCGGCTAACGACCCTCCACTAGTCAAGAGTGCGGTGGGTAAGAGTGGATACCCATTCAATCGGCATTTTATAGGAAATTTCCTTAAACACCCCTTATAGACCAGCTTCATGAATGAGGCCTACTACCGGTAAGACTGACTTTTACTCATACATATATATAATGTTATACTTTTTAATGTTATATATAGTATAGGGTGTATTTTATACTTTTAAAATACTGTATGGTTAACTTTAACAATTACACTTTTAATTCAATTAAATGGTTAACCTAAACTTTTATGGATTTATTAAACCTCTTTTAATTATACACCTTAATTAATTAATAAAACCATAAGGGTGTGAATTGAACTTTTCAAAACATTACTAGAGTTTTAGAATTTAACATTCCTAATTAAACTTTTAATCAACTTTTAAATTCCAAAACTTGAGGGCAAAATTTGAAACCTTTTTCAAAACATTAGGGTTTTAACTATTTAAATTTCAAAACTTCAAAACTTTTGGGTTCAAATTTAAACTATAAAACCTAAAGGGGAAAATATGAAACTTTTCATAACAACAAGGATCAAATAACAAATAATTTTAAATTAACATTTAATCACATAATTATCCATATTTGATTTATTTAATGATTTCCTGCAAAACCATTTATCAATTTACTCAAAATAATTAATCAATTATCTTATAAGGAAACAATTATCTTATTAATTGATAAATATCTTCATTTAGATCAAAAATATAGTCAAATATATCATATAATCGGATTAATATTGATCTAACATGATAATGTAACTATCCATATGCAAAAACAGCAAGAAATCCCAAGATAAGCATTATCTGACGAGTTGACTCGTCGAGTCAAGTCTGGACTCGTCGAGTCTGCATGGACTCGGCGAGTTCAGCTATGGACTCGATGAGTCCAGCCTCCATAAGCCAAAAAATCAAATTTTTCCAAACATATAATGCATCAATACAATAGAAACCAATCTAGGCTCTGATACTACTGATGGGTTTTGGTCATAAGACATCCTATGTGCTCATACGAACCCTAATGCTTGGATCTAGGTTTCTCTATTGTACATGCTTTGAATCCAAGACTATAAACCCTAATTCTAGCATACAAATAATCATATTAATATGTAATTAGGTTTAAGATCATACCTTGATTGTTATGTAGCAATAACAATCCCAATTCCTCCTTGTATTGACTTTGGAAGGCTTAGAGTCACAAGTGTCACTCCTCTAATGGTTCACAAACACCATAAGCAAGAGGATGAAGAGGAGAGAGGTTGGAGGCTACCAAAAACGTGTGTAAACCCTTACAAGAAGCTTAGCCACGTTTTTGAGCCTTAAGGGGTCTTTATATAGTTGGGCTATTAGGGTTATCTAACAAGGAAACCCTAATATGAATGCTTAAGCCCTAAGCAACCCATAGACTCCTTTAATTAAGCCCATGGACGATTTCCTTATGAGTTTCCCATTAGAATTCGTCCATCCCTTAATATAAGGCAATCCATGGCCCAAATCATAATTATCTTATAATTACAATTCCAGTCCCTTAAGTTTAATTAATCTCTTTTAGTCACAAAACTATTTACCAATTAATTATTAACAAATATTAATTAAACAATATGATTTCTCCTTCAATATATTATTCCCATAATATATTAATAAATCATATTTAATCCTTTCTCTCCATAATTCATCCTATCAAGTTGTTTTGGTGAAGGCAACCCAAAAGGATCATGCACCATCGGGTCAAGTACATACCAAAATAGTTATGGACTTAGATACTAATCCAACAATAATTTAATTCGGGATGGTGGAAACGAAGACTAATTCTATATTTGTCTAACAAACCAATTTTGCTTCTTATCAAAGATACAAAATCACTATAAGTAATATACTCAGAAAATATCAAAACAAGTTCAGAAATACCTCCCTGTGGACATATGTATTACAGATTAGTTCCATTAACTTGCCATCTCCCACCGGTTACACGACAAACCAAATATTCAATCATTTTTTGAGTCAATTGTAGAGAAAGTTCCTAAACAAATAAAAACCAAAATGATATTTTTCTACAAAACTTTTTATATAGCAACATGATTTCGTAGTCAAACCAATTCATTTCATAGTCAAACTAAAAAAAAAAATACAAAAAACATCAGTATTTCGCAGATAGGATGAGAGGATTTCGCAGATGGACCTTCTCCATCTGCGAAATTCCCCCTATATATACACAAAAAAATTAAAAAAAAAAATACCATCTGCGAAAGTACAAGCAGCTAAAGCACAGCTGTGCTTTAGCTGCTTGTACTTTCGCAGATGGAAAGGTGATTTTGCAGATGCGGTATTTCCATCTGCGAAATCGTTGGCTATTTTTGTAATTTGGATAGTTTTTGGTTATTTTTATAATTTCATTAGTGTAAATGGCTATTTTTATCATTTTCTCTAAAATGTATGTATTATATGTTTAGGCCTAAATTATCACAAATATCATTAAGATTTGGTTCAAAATTTCTTGATTATATGTAGTTAATGTGTTGTATAAATTTACTGATTAGTTAGATTTTTTATATTAACATCATAAAAAGATAATGTTTTTTATTTTATTTTATTTATTTATTTATAATTCTTCTAAAGATCAAATATATTAGACATTATGAAAGCATAAGAGTATTTATTTACATGTAAATTCTTCTAATTATTTTGTTTTTTATTGCCAAGCAACTATTCTTATTAGCAACGATGCAAGTATATATTATAATTAAAATGTGAAAACTTATTGGGAACAATCGAAAGACATTAACTAAAATTTTGTTTAAAATTACGTTCAATATTTGGTGCTAAAGTTAATAAATATTATACATGTCCTAGACAATATATTATTGTCAACCGGACTTGATAAACAAACTTTCGATCTAATGATTATGTAACAACAACTTACTTGGACATTTGTGAGTTTGAATCATGGATTTGTCATTAAGTTTGGTAAAAACTAAAAAAATAATTGTGGTTGTTCATACTATCAATTTATACGGTCATTTAGTGAGCAATGCGTTTTATAAGGTATTAAAGACATTTAACTTTTAACTAAATATTCAATTTAGGATACTTTTGAAACCATTTTTCATTTTCATATTTTATTAAAAAAAAAACTATTTGATTTATCATTTGCGAGTTTTCTTAATTTTGACTAGGAAGGAGGTATTTTAGTATTGAATTTCCAGTAAAAACATATTTACTAAATTATATGTCACTGTCAATAATATAATTTAAATGTTTAAAAAAATACCTTAAATATATTTTAGTTAAACACATGTAAGAATATTTGCGTATATTCTCCAATAAAGAATACCCAAAAGAAAATAATAGCTTTTATGCGTGGGGCATTAGCTGTTTCCATTGGGTTTGGACATGTGTTATTGTCGTCGTGTCACATGCCTCTATTCGGAATTGGTGGCTTTCTAGAAGGTCTAATGGTCAACTGCCATTGTTTTTCAAGTGCCATAGTTGAATGCATGTAAATGTGACGAAGTAAACAACTTTTATGCTTGGACTTTATGTCTTCAAATGCTATTATTTTATGTTAGTGAAATTGTGGGGTCTTTTAAATTTAATGAATCAGGAAATCATCCGGCGGACTTGACAGATACCGTCCGGTGATGGTTCCGGCTTGCCAAAAGGGTCTAGAGTTTCGGCGTACTCGACGTCTCGACGGTGTCTCACAGTGGGTTTAATTCTTTAGGTTATTTTGGGCTAAAGTTAGAGCTGCCATTTATATTATTTTTGTAATTATTTTTGTTAAGAATTTAGAGTTTTTAAAGTTGTAAAGTACATATGATTGTTTAATGATTTGCAAGATTATAGTAGAGTTTGGTTGAGGTCTTATGACCAATTTTGAAATATTCTATTATATTATAGTTTTTAATTTGTAACTTTGTTATACTAATTTGTTTTTATATTTTCATCGTTTTTGGATTATTATAATACAAATTTACAGTTCTTGTATATTATAGTTTAATCGTTAATATATTGATCATATGTTATATAGGGTGATATCGAAATTATTTAATTAAATATTTTAAATATATTTGTTTGTTTTGTAATTGTATGGTTTTAAAAAAATTATTAATTAAAACTCATATATATGTTACACTTTCCATCTCTTTTCTCTCTCTCTCTCTCTCTCTCTCTCTCTATATATATATATATATATATATATATATATATATATATATATATATATATATATATATATATATATATATATATATATATATATATATATATATATATAAAAGTCAAAACACTTCAACCAAAATTTATTTAAAATCTAACATTTCAAATGCTTTTTAATAATGATTGTAAAACTTTCAACATGTGTTACTTAATTGAGTGATTAATAAAAATATTAATGTTTTGAAACTCCTAACTCTTATACTTATATTATTTAATTTGTTAGTTAACTAAAATATTTTTCCTACATAACGATAACATTTTTATGTTTGGTTACTCATATTTGTTTATGTAATTAGAAAACAAGGTATACATAGAATGACTACTTCAATTTCACATAAGAATCGATACCACTAGAGATGTATGTTGTCTTTAACCGATACTAGGAGATCCGCATACCCTTTTTAATTATTTATATTAATACTTAGTAATATCTATTTTATATTCCTATTCACCTTAATTTTTTAGGTACAAATTAAGGAAGAAGATTCCCGGCACACCATTATAAAGTCAAACGTACACCTTGCAATATATGTAATTAAAATTAAATATCATATTTACTAATCGACTTCTTTTAAAACTCTTGATGACATTTATGTATAAGGACATATTTTGTATGACTTCATTCTTAATTTCAATGTTTAATATTTGAAAGTTCATATATGAAACCTTAGATGTTTTGGTGTAATATAAATAATATAATATAAAGTTTATTAGTTCAATATTGTTTATTAATAGCTCATTCAAAAAAACTTAATTATTATTTTATCCAAAAATATTATCGAACATAAGAAAAATAGATTATATGAATGTTATACAAAAGATTATAATATATATTGGATATTATAAAAGTAAAAGTAAAGTTTATAAGGTATGAATTATATTAGATAGTATCAAAATATAAGTTGATGAATTTTTATGTTATTTGATAATTCGGTTAATGTCCAAAACATGACTAAAAATGTAAATTTAAACATATTTCTATTTTTTCTCATAATTATTTTAACCACTTAAATGCATTCTTGTGCAACGTGCGAGGTTATGCCTAGTCATACATACTTATAAAGCTAGCATTTTTTTTAATCTCATATATTTGAAACCCCTATAAAATTTTGCCAACACCTCACGCATTTGAAACACCCACACCCTTTCACCTTCAAAATAATTAATCACACATAATCTCATTCCAAAAAAATCACACACTTTATAAGTTCAACACCCCATATCATACTATATTATCAATGAAGCATTTTCCCTTTCACCATATTCATTTGAAACTCCCATTTATTTTTCCTTTCATCATATTCATTTAAAACTCCCATGACTTTTCAATTTATTTCCAATAATAATTATAAGTTGGTTAATAAGGTTTAATAAATATCAAACCTAAAGTGTAATCATCTAAAATGATGATCCTCAATAGGCGTTCAAGTTGTACTTTAAACCGCAAGGCCTTAATCAGAAAAGAATACGCAGAGAGGTCATACACAACCCCCAACCGGTTAACCACAACCCAAAATGCACCACTAGTGATGGCTCACGTCCTCGAATACGATAACTTGATTTCTACCCTCTCTTTTCTTATTATAGCTGCCCAATAAACCTTATTCTTAGAAATTTTTTGGCTCATTTCGCGATCAGAACTGGCTATCCACTTGCCCTTGGCATGTCATTCAAAGCTGAAATGCATTCGAACATATCTATTAATCCCAAGTGATTCTCCCCAATTTAGAATCATCTAAAATCTATCAATCTCATACCCATTTGAATTTCTAATCCATCTACAACTTCGCTACTCACGACTACCACCAACCCGAGTCTGAAAGAACTAAAATTCCATGTCTAAACAACCCATAAACTCCAATTTTGAGTCAAATACCCAAAACACAATGCTTGAAGAAAAGGTTAATGTATCCAATGTAGTTCCCAAATCCTTACATAAACTTATCTGATTATAAGAAGAATTTAACTAGTAGAAAATAGGCACACACACTAACCAAGTCCTTCGGTATGAAAAATGAGGGACTACTTTGATAGCCCTTTCTTGGCTATTTCTAGCAACTAACAATGAGTGGAAGAAGGGGTGGTCCTGTGGTGGCTTACGGTAGCTAAGACCACCTCCAGTGGAGTTGTTTCTAACCGAAAGAAAACGAAAGAGAGGGGGAGGAGAGTTTGAGAGGTGATTGCTGTGAATTAGTGATGACAATTGAGAGCCAAGTTCGTTTTTTATAGTGTTCACCAAGCCTTGCTAGTCTAGATGTGCACCATGCTCTCAATGAAAGTCAAACACTCCAAGATCATCCATACTTTGTACTAGAATGATAGGTACACTCAATATAAGTAAACGGAAGGTATTTGGACATCGGGAGGAAGGAAGAGGCCAAAGTTGGGTGATTTTGATCACGGCATGCAAGGAAGGTAGGCCATGGTGACATCACACATAGCAAAAAGTCCCCAAAATCCATCTAGTTTTGCGTGCTAAAATCCTGAAGTCTAATGTTTTTTTTTGAAAGTGTCAAATGATAGAGTAGAGTTCAAAGATTCCAAAAACCCAAACAGATTAATTTTTTTTTTTGAGTTGTAGAGCTCTGGGAATTTGCATTTATAGATTCGTGTCGAATTGACCTGAAACGTCTGACTTTTCGAGTTTTACAAATATTTTTACTAAAATTTTTTTGAGTATTGAATTAAACTATTTGACCCTAGTCTGAGTCCAAAAACGCTCTTGGAATTTCCATCTGAGGTGTGCAAGTTCCTCAACGGATAGAATGGTTTTAGCTGTTTTAAGAAAATCAATATTATACTGGTTTTGTTTCTTATAACGGTTGTATCTTTAGCATACGAACCCTATTACCGACGTTCTTTATATTTTTGGAAACAATTGATCATGTACTATGAGACTAGAGTGTTTTCTTCACACATAAACATTCAATAATAGTTTCATTACAACTATATGCAGAGGTAAATCGTACTATGGTAACTTTACGTAAGGTAAAGTTTGGTTTTTTTGGGGTGACAATGGAAAAGTTGATAGATAAGTCACACTTACTGCCACTCTATAGAAACGTACATGAGATTTTCACCTCATACGACTCCTCGCTCAATTCTTTCGAAGTTATTGGATCCTTTTATGCATTCGAGAATCCCCTCCCTTCTTCCACTCCATACTGAAGAGTAACTAGGACCAATTTAGTAGAATATGGAAAATCTCAAACGAATCAAACAGCTCAAACTGCAACCCTAGTTAATACATCTGAAAAACTCATAAACACATTGGTATTTTATAATAGTTGTAACGACACAATATATTTTTCAAAATATGCATTAAAGCTCAATAGGTCATGTTACAAAGAAGTTTGCGATGAACTGACTATCTACAGTTTTAGACTTAAATTCTAGGATGTCATATTACCTCCCCGTTAAAGGAATTTTGTTATGAAATTATTAAGTTCTAGACTATTTTGTTCCACTAGTGGAGGAAGCACCGTTGGACAGGTACGAGTACTTTTGTTTCATCTGATCCTTGCACTCCTAAGTAAACTTTGGCCCTCTACAAAAGTTCCATCAGACTTTTACTATTGGTATGCATCATTGTTTGAGGATTTCGATTTCAGGATCCATCATATTCACCGGTTCCTCCATGAAGTGAAGTTTAATGTTGACCTGTATCTCATCGAGTGGAATGACAAGGTGTTGGATTAGTGTCTAAGTCCATAACTATTTTGGTATGTACTTGACCTAATGGTGCATGGTCCTTTTCACCAAAGCAACTTGATTGGAGAAATATATAGAGAGAGAGGATAATATGATTTATTAATATGTTATAAGAAAAATATATTAAAGGAGAAATCATATTTGTTTAATTAATATTGGTCAATAATTAATTAGGAATTAATTTTGTGATCAAGTGTAATTAATTAAACTAGAGGGGCTGATTTGTAATTATGTGATAGTTACAAAATAAGGTAAGGATTATCTTATTATTAGGGTGAACGAATTTAAGGTGATAAGGCCTTAGAATTCGACTATGATGAGGATTCAAGGATTATCTTATAGGTTGCTTTGTGGATAAGCAACTAGATAAGGATAATGACTGAAACCCAATCTCTACACCTATATAAAGACCCTAAGGCTCATGAATTCGTGTATCCCTTCCCAAGAGGTCCTAGAGATGAATTCTCATGCCTCTCCTCTCTCTTTATACATTCTCTATTTGCTCTTGGTGTTTGTAAGCCATTAGAGGAGTGACACTTGTGACTCTAAGCATTCCAAAGTCAAATCAAGGAGATTTGGGATTGTTATTGCTACATAACAATCAAGGTAATATCTTAAACCAAATTATATGTTAATATTGATTTCCATATGATAGAATTAGGGTTTATAGTCTTGGATTCAAAGCATGTACAATAGAGAAACCTAGATCCAAGCATTAGGGTTTGTATGAGCACATAGGATGTCTTATGACCAAAACCCATAAGTGGTATCAGAGACTAGGATGTTTTCAATTGTATTGATGCATTGTATATCTGAAAAATTTGTTTTTTGGTGTTCTAGAGGCTGGACTCGCCGAGTCCATAGCTGAACTCGCCGAGTCCAGGGTGACTCACGAGTCCAGGCTTGACTCGACGAGTCAACTCGTCAGATAACGCTTATCTCGGGATTTCTTACTGTTTTTGCATATGGATAGTTACCTTATCATGTTAGATCAATATTAATCCGATTATATGATATATTTGACTATATTTTTGATCTAAATGAAGATATTTATTAATTAATAAGATAATTGTTTCCTTATAAGATAATTGATTAATTATTTTGACTAAATTGATAAATTGTTTTGCAAGAAATCATTAAATAAATCAAATATGGATAATTATGTGATTAAATGTTAATTTGAATTATTTGTTATTTGATCCTTATTGTTATGAAAAGTTTCATATTTTCCCTTTAGGTTTTATAGTTTAAATTTGAACCCAAAAGTTTTGAAGTTTTGAAATTTACATAGTTAAAACCCTAATGTTTTGAAAAAGGTTTCAAAACTTGCCCTCAAGTTTTGGAATTTAAAAGTTGATTAAAAGTTAATTAGAAATGTTAAATTCTAAAACCCTAGTAATGTTTTGAAAAGTTCAAATACACCCTTATGGTTTTATTAATTAATTAAGGAGTATAACTAAAAGAGATTTAATAAATCCGTAAAAGTTTAGGTTAACCATTTAATTGAATTAAAAGTGTAATTGTTAAAGTTAACCACATAGTATTTTAAAAGTATAAAATGCACCCTATACTATATATAACATTAAAAGTCTAACATTATATATATGTATGAGTAAAAGTCAGTCTTACCGTTAGTAGGCCTCATTCACGAAGCTGGTCTATAAGGGGTGTTTAAGGAAATTGCCTACAAAATGACGATTGAATGGGTATCCACTCTAACCCACCGCACTTTTGACTAGTGGAGGGTCGTTAGCCGAACGGGTAGGATAGGATGAAACCTTACATTATAAGTATAATGAAATACAAAAGTAACTAAATGTTTTTACAAATTCCCAATCTTAGTTACTTATGCAAAGTGAATTGATGCAATTCCATGAAATTACACTTTGTGCCCTTGCGAAGACGTTAGTGGAGCGTGCATGGTTTACCGGCACACTAAATGGTTCTAAGCAAAGGTAGCAAAGGGTGACTCAATTTTTGTCATAGTTCGGTGGAGCGTGTGTGGTTTACCGCCACATCGAATAGGTGACTGTAACATGTGAGGGCACCATGTAACTTTGCATGGTTATTCACACCCGCTTTGTGATCCTCGGCATCCCAGTCACAAACAAGAGGGGCATATCGAGATTTAAACATGCCATTGAAATGTTCAATGAATCTCAAAGGATCTAGGAGTTTTCATAGATTTAAAACTTAAATTTCTTTTTCGTTTTTCATGGTGGAAATTAGTGAATCGTCATTCACTTACCTTCAAATATTCTACAACTAGATTACGACATCCCTTTTCTAGGTTGTAGCGTATTGTGTTGGGTCCTAGCCTTGGTATCTCATTTGGGTGATTTACTAAGCACTCAATCGATCAACTAACTTGAATTTGTTTTCTCCCGTTTTGTAGATGTCAAAGTTCGACAACTATGGTCTTCCCAAATCCCGTGGAACAAGCATTCCACATGAAGATGATATTCCACGATTCGATCGAGGAACAAGAAATCATGTTTCACTTCCTCCTCCTCCTCAAATTATTCTCCCTAACCCACAAGATTGTAAAATTGAAAGGTTCAATATCACTCAAGCCCTTTTGGCAAGTAAACATAAAGAAGGAAAGTCGGTGTGTGCACACGTCTTAGGGATGAAGTCACACATTCATAGGTTAAGAATGATGGGATCCGTTACCAGTGAAGTGATGGCTGTTGATTGGGTTCTTCAGTCACTTCCTAACTCGTATAGTGAGTTCGTAAGAGAGTACTATATGATGAACCACGACGTGACCCTTATTGATCTCACCTATATGCTTATTGTTGTTGAATCAGCAATGGTTTGGCGCAATAGAAAAGCAAAGTTGATTGGTGAATCTGCCTTCAAGACCTCTATGGATATAGACAATGGCAATGAAAGACATGCAATGATCGAAAAGTTTGATCATAAGAGAATGGCGATGTCTGGAGTAGTTCCATGTGTTGTTCCAAAAGAGTCAATTTGCTTTTATTTCCAAGAGAAGGGGCATTGGAGATGAAGTTGCCCTATTTACCTAAGAGATCTAAGAGATGGGAGAGTTAAAAGTATGACTACGCTTCAGGTAAAATCCACTATCTAACTCCGCTAAGTTCCTATTCATTGAGTTTATTAGTATTATTCTTGTGTTTCACTTTGCATGTTTTGACTTCCAAAATAATTGAGTTTATTAAGAATAATCGAATTATTCAAATGGGCCACAGTCGTTCATATGTTGGAAGTAGATATGAATGAAGACTGTCTTGAATTGGTGTGTGGATTGTCTAAAAGAGTATTAGACATAAGCAAATGTTTGCTGCAACATTCATGAGTGCTTATGAATATGAATTTGAGCATTGGATTAAACCCACGTTCACTTGGATCACTCCATGAATTGTATCACGAGTGATTGGTGAGACGATAACATCTTATATTCTTGAAACCGAGATGTGTGAGTTGTATCTTGATAATCGGTTGCACATTGATAATATGTAAACGCACTAGTAACTTGGTGTTATAAAACATATTGTTGTGTGTGATTTGGTTAGTGAGTGCAAGCAAGCATTGTATCAAATTTTATATGTTCCTTTATCCAAGGTAGGATAAAAGCAATATCTTTTGGGCCCCTCGATGGTTTAGTGATGACAAACGTAAATGCTTGGACGGGCTAGGGCTAATTTGATTTGTTCAATTAGTCAGTCGTCATAAATCGTAGATCGAGAAATAGTACAAAGAGAATGATTTGAAATCATGTCTTACGATATCTAGAATGGAGGAATATATGATCCCTTATCTTAAGGACACGCGTATCTGATAGGATCAGAGTTGACAGCGGCTTTGGAAAGCTACGATTGTAGATCAGGATCTGAAGTCATACGCAGAATAGTTGTTAGACTTATCCAAGTGGGAGACTGTTGGATTAGTGTCTAAGTCCATAACTATTTTAGTATGTACTTGACCCGGTGGTGCATGGTCCTTTTGGGTTGCCTTCACAAAAGCAACTTGATTGGAGAAATAAATAAAGAGAGAAAGGTTATTATGATTTATTAATATGTTATAAGAATAATATATTAAAGGAGAAATCATATTTGTTTAATTAATATTGGTCAATAATTAATTAGGAATTAGATTTGTGATCAAGTGTAATTAATTAAACTAGAGGGGCTGATTTGTAATTATGTGATAGTTACAAAATAAGGTAAGGATTATCTTAAATATAGGGTGAACGAATTTAAGGAGATAATGCCTTAGAATTCGACTAGGATAAGGGTTTCTAAGACTTATCTTATGGTTACTTGGTGGGCAAGCAACTAGATAAGGATAAGGACTAAAACCCTAATCTTTACACCTATATAAACCCCCTAAGGCTCATGAATTCGTCTAAGCCTTTCCAAGAAGTCCTAAGGATGAATTCCTACCTCTCTCCTCTCTCTTTATACATTCTCCATTTGCTCTTGGTGTTTGTAAGCCATTAGAGGAGTGACACTTGTGACTCTAAGCCTTCCAAAGTCAATTCAAGGAGGAATTGGGATTGTTATTGCTACATAACAATCAAGGTATGATCTTAAACCTAATTACATATTACTATGATTACATGAATGCTAGAATTAGGGTTTATAGTCTTGGATTCAAAGCATGTACAATAGAGAAACCTAGATCCAAGCATTAGGGTTTGTATGAGCACATAGGATGTCTTATGACCAAAACCCATCAGTGGTATCAGAGCCTAGGATGGTTTCAATTGTATTGATGCATTGTATATCTAAAAAATTCGTTTTTTGGTGTTCTAGAGGCAGGACTCGCCGAGTCCATAACTGAACTCGCAGAGTCCAGGGTGACTCGAGGAGTCCAGGCTTGACTCGACTAGTCAACTCGTCAGATAGTGCTTATCTCGGGATTTATTGCTGTTTTTGCATATGGATAGTTACCTTATCATGTTAGATCAATATTAATCCGATTATATGATATATTTGACTATATTTTTGATCTAAATGAAGATATTTATCAATTAATAAGATAATTGTTTCCTTATAAGATAATTGATTAATTATTTTGAGTAAATTGATAAATTGTTTTGCAAGAAATCATTAAATAAATCAAATATGGATAATTATGTGATTAAATGTTAATTTAAAATTATTTGTTATTTGATCCTTGTTGTTATGAAAAGTTTCATATTTTTCCCTTTAGGTTTTATAGTTTAAATTTGAACCCAAAAGTTTTGTTGTTTTGAAATTTAAATAATTGAAACCCTAATGTTTTTGAAATGTTTCAAAACTTGCCCTCAAGTTTTGGAATTTAAAAGTTGATTAAAAGTTAATTAGGAATGTTAAATTCTAAAACCCTAGTAATGTTTTGAAAAGTTCAAATACACCTTTATGTTTTTATTAATTAATTAAGGAGTATAATTAAAAGAGACTTAATAAATCCATAAAAGTCTAGGTTAACCATTTAATTGAATTAAAAGTGTAATTGTTAAAGTTAACCACCTAATATTTTAAAAGTGTAAAATGCACCCTATACTATATATAACATTAAAAGTCTAACATTATATATATATATATATATATATATATATATATATATATTTATATATATATATATGTATGAGTAAAAGTCAGTCTTACCGTTAGTAGGCCTCATTCACGAAGCTGGTCTATAAGGGGTGTTTAAGGAAATTGCCTATGAAATGGCGATTGAATGGGTATCCACTCTTACCCACCGCACTTTTGACTAGTGGAGGGTCGTTAGCCGAACGGGTAGGATAGGACGAAACCTTCCATTATAAGTATAATGAAATACAAAAGTAAGTAAATGTTTTTACAAATTCGCAATCTTAGTTACTTAGGCAAAGTGAATTGATGCAATTCCATGAAATTACACTTTGTGCCCTTGCGAAGACGTTAGTGGAGCGTGCATGGTTTACCGGCACACTAAATGGTTCTAAGCAAAGGTAGCAAAGGGTGACTCAATGTTTGTCATAGTTCGGTGGAGCATGTGTGGTTTACCGGCACATCGAATAGGTGACTGTAACATGTGAGGGCACCATGTAACTTTGCATGTTTATTCACACCCGCTTTGTGATCCTCGGCATCCCAGTCACAAACAAGAGGGGCATATCGAGATTTAAACATGCCATTGAAATGTTCAATGAATCTCAAAGGATCTAGGAGTTTTCATAGATTTAAAACTTAAATTTCTTTTTCGTTTTTCATGGTGGAAATTAGTGAATCGTCATTCACTTACCTTCAAATGTTCTGCAACTAGATTACGACATCCCTTTTCTAGGTTGTAGCGTATTCTGTTGGGTCCTAGCCTTGGTATCTCATTTGGGTGATTTACTAAGGACTCAATCGATCAACTAACTTGAACTTGTTTTCTCCCGTTTTGTGGATGTCAAAGTTCGACCACTATGGTCTTCCCAAATCCCGTGGAACAAGCATTCCACATGAAGATGATATTCCACAATTCGATCGAGGAACAAGAAATCATGCTTCACTTCCTCCTCCTCCTCAAATTATTCTCCCTAACCCACAAGATTGTAAAATTGAAAGGTTTAATATCACTCAAGCCCTTTTGGCAAGTAAACATAAAGAAGGAAAGTCGGTGTATGCACACGTCTTAGGGATGAAGTCACACATTGATAGGTTAAGAATGATGGGATCCGTTGTCGGTGAAGAGATGGCTGTTGATTGGATTCTTCAGTCACTTCATAACTCGTATAGTGAGTTCGTAAGAAAGTACTATCTGATGAACCACGACGTGACCCTTAATGATCTCACCTATATGCTTATTGCTGCTGAATCAGCAATGGTTTGGCGCAATAGAAAAGCAAAGTTGATTGGCGAATCTGCCTTCAAGACCTCTATGGATATAGACAATGGCAATGAAAGACATGCAATGATCGAAAAGTTTGATCATAAGAGAAAGGCGATGTCTGAAGTAGTTCCATGTGTTGTTCCAAAAGAGTCAATTTGATTTTATTGCCAAGAGAAGGGGCATTGGAGACAAAGTTGCCCTATTTACCTAAGAGATCTAAGAGATGGGAGAGTCAAAAGTATGACTACGCTTCAGGTAAAATCCACTATCTAACTCCGCTAAGTTCCTATTCATTGATTCTTTATACATGATGTGATAAGATTGCATTTGAATGTTTTGCAGGATCGGTGAAAAGAAAGGAAGCTTGATAAGAGAGCAAGATGAATCTAATCACAAGAGATGGATCTCGATCGCATGGACTTGAAGATTGGATTTGGAGCTTAGATAGTTATGATAGAAATTTTCCTTTTACATAGTTTTCAATAGATTTTGCATTGTAAGGATAAATGTTTTCCGCTGCTTTTATAAATAAAATAAATTTTCGTTTGACTTATTTATTTGTTTACTTCCTTGCTATGAAATCGTTATGAAAATTGATGTTTGCATATTTCTACAACGAATGGATATGATTCTTAGTTATGTTATTTATGGAAATGTCGAGAATTTACCAAATAGGGAGAGTTTCTCATCGCCCAAAGTTTCAATTGGACGGAAATTTGGAATCACGCAACTTGGTTGCATGATGAATGAGAAATTTCATATTTGGAAATTAGACAAATTCGTTGACAAAGTGTCAAGTGAAGGACTAGGAGATCGAGAACACAAAGTTGTGTGTTGATCAAGTTCACCATAAGAGTAACAAAGATATTCATCATGATTTACTAAAGGCTTAGTAAATATGATTACACTTACAAGATTAAGTGTAATTCTGAACTGATTAAAGGGTTTAGATCAATAGTAGAACGAATAAGAAGAATCAATTAGGAAGAAAGATAAAAGTTTCTCCATTCTAAGAAAGAAGGGAGAGTAGCTTTTATGCTTTATAATGGGTCTTAATGATTAAGAACCATATATCAATTGATCCTCTAAGTGAGTCTTAGTACAATTGTATGTTTAAGAAGAGGAATCAAGGATTGAAGAAATGGTCTATCATACTTTGTTCCAATAACAAGTATTAAAGTTAAGATTGTGACAATGAGTGAAAAGTATTAAAGGTTTATAACATTCATCAAATGTGGAAAGTTGTGATGTTTTGGATAAGACAAAGGCCAACTAGGACCAATTTATGAAGTGTTTTGATAAAAGCTACACTAACTCTTGAATATTTGGTTGTCAACAAATGTTTATTGACAAGAGATTCTTATATGTCAAGGAGTTAGTGGGAGTCTTAATGGTCTTGAAAGGTTTCAAGAACAAATCAAATAAACCTTATTGATCATCACTAGCACACGAGTTGAGGTTTACAACCTATCGTGTTAACATTATTTTGTTTCTGTGCTGTTTCCAATTGAGTTAATTATGCATGCGAGTTCTTTGAGTACTCATTTTGAATGCATAAAAGGCAAAGCACCTTGATCAATGAAAGGTACATTGATAGGAAAAGGGTGAGATGCTTAACTACTTAGAAGACATGGTGGGCAGCTGTGCTACCATAAGGCAAGAAATCAAGATTAAAAAAAGTCTCGGTCCATATGAGTTTGAATTTGTCGTTAACTTTGGTTTTAACAAATTCACATGGATAGGAACAAATACACCATTTAAATCTAAGTGTCATAAGATTTCCTCCTTCATGAAAATGATTGTGAGGAAATGCTTTCACTAAGAAAGATTTTAAGAAGATAGTGATTGTAAAATTGCATTCTCGAATTCGATCATGGTTACGGTATCCCTTTCCATAATTTGAGTTGTGAGGTTTGGCAATTAGTCTTAATTGTTGAGACACACATATGAACTATCTAAAGGCAAAGGTGTATAAGTTCAAGAAGCCTTGATAAAAGATTATCAAATCTCTAAGTATTAGAAACATGGACTTAAGAAATTCAATAGGTATTGTCTTTCTGAAAGTTAAGATGTTTATGAATACATGTCGAAGCTAGTGGGAGCATAAGTGTTATGTTCTATAGTAATCATTATGATAGTGGGAGCATAAAAGTTATGATTATATGATTATTATAGAAAGTATTGCAAGTTGGCAATATTAATTATAGAAAAACAAGAGTTATACCTTGCAAAGTCGTAAGGGTTGTAAAGTTGTTTTGCTATAATTAAGGGAGAGAATATTATGCTTCATTTCAAATCTAAAGGATTAGGTTGAGAAATGTTGATAAATTTAGTCAAAGGTACATAGTGTGTTCTTAAAATTTCGATTATGATTACGTCATTCCTCTTCACAATTCGAATTTTGAGAACATAGCAAATAAAACAGTGTGCATCGTGTCCAATACGCTTCGGGTATAGGATTGATTGCAAATGCTTTAATATTTGACCATTCTATAATTTTCCAAATGTCTAGCGCATTTAGAGGGAAAAGGGACTAGAATTGGTTTTGACTAAAATAATTAAACAACTATCAAAGGACAATCCAAAGTTCGATGAGGATTGATCGCTTGTGAGTAGTTGGAAGTATAGTATTGGAAGATATGGAAATGTTCTCATATTGGATGGACCATATCGACATCATTACGAATAGATAAGATTCTATTAAGAATGAGTTGTCAAATGGAAAATATGGAAGCATGTCCATATTGGGAATTGAATATTAAAAAAAAATCTATGACTAGATTAGAAACTTTTATGCAAAAGGATGTTCAAAGGAATGTACTTTGAGAGAGAGATATCATATCTAAGGAATTGTCTTGTAACAATCTCCGATAGAAGATTTTGTAACATCATTAGCAATAGTCTTTGTGACTTTGGTGCAGTGACATTCCGAAAGGATCGTTGCATAAAGTGTTAGAATCTAGCATATTCTATAAGTAGCAAGAATTTGATATTCTTACACTTATGAAAAAGGATTTGGAGTTGTGAAATGAGAATGATTGGAAATGTGTTCAATTGGTCTATTTCACGAAGTAAGAACCATAGGTAAACATTGTGTGCATGCTATGAGCATGGGACAAGTGTAATAATTCAAGTAAGAAGTTGATTACCCGAAACGACAAATAATGACTAATCGATATGGTGATAAATAAAAGGTGTTTTATTTATACTCAAAGGTTTGAGGCCATATGGGATTAGTATTATTCTTGTGTTTCACATTTGCATGTTTTGACTTCCAAAATAATTGAGTTTATTAAGAATAATCGAATTATTCGAACAGGCCACAGTCGTTCATATGTTGGAAGTAGATATGAATGAAGACTGTCGTTAATTGGTGTGCGGATTGTCTAGAAGAGTAGTTGACATAAGCAAATGTTTGTTGCAACGTTCATGAGTGCTTACGAATATGATTTGAGCATTGGATTAAATCCACGCTCACTTGGATCACTCCATGAATTGTATTACGAGTGATTAGTGAGACAATAACATCTTATATTCTTGAAACCGAGATGTGTGAGTTGTATCTTGCAAATCGGTTGCACATTGATAATATGTAAACGCACCAGCAACTTGGTGTTATAAAACATATTATTGTGAGTGATTTGGTAAATGAGTGCAAGCAAACATTGTATCAAAGTTTACCCGTTCCTTTTATCCAAGGTAGGATAAAAGCGATATCTTTGGGTCCCTCGATGGTTTAGTGATGACAAACGTAAATGCTCGGCCGGGCTAGGGTAATTTGATTTGTTCAATTAGTCTGTCGTCATAAATCGGAAATCGAGATATAATACAAAGAGAATGATTTGAAATCATATCTCATATGATATCTAGAATGGAGGAATATATGATCCCTTATCTAAGGACACGCGTATCTTATAGGATCAGAGTTGACAGCAGCTTTGGAAAGCTACGATTGCAGATCAGGATCTGAAGTCATGCGCATAATAGTTATTAGACTTATCCAAGTGGGAGACTGTTGGATTAGTGTCTAAGTCCATAACTATTTTGGTCTGTACTTGACCCGATGGTGCATGGTCCTTTTGGGTTGCCTTCACCAAAGCAACTTGATTGGAGAAATATATAGAGAGAGAGGATAATATGATTTATTAATATGTTATAAGAATAATATATTAAAGGAGAAATCATATTTGTTTAATTAATATTGGTCAATAATTAATTAGGAATTAATTTTGTGATCAAGTGTAATTAATTAAACTAGAGGAGCTGATTTGTAATTATGTGATAGTTACAAAATAAGGTAAGGGTTATCTTATTATTAGGGTGAACGAATTTAAGGTGATAAGGCCTTATAATTCGACTATGATAAGGATTCAAGGATTATCTTATAGGTTGCTTTGTGGATAAGCAACTAGATAAGGATAATGACGGAAACCCTATCTCTACACCTATATGAAGACCCTAAGGCTCATGAATTCGTGTATCCCTTCCCAAGAGGTCCTAGAGACGAATTCTCATACCTCTCCTCTCTCTTTATACCTTCTCCATTTGCTCTTGGTGTTTGTAAGCCATTAGAGGAGTGACACTTGTGACTCTAAGCATTCCAAAGTCAAATCAAGGAGATTTGGAATTGTTATTGCTACATAACAATCAAGGTAATATCTTAAACCTAATTATATGTTAATATTGATTTCCATATGCTAGAATTAGGGTTTATAGTCTTGGATTCAAAGCATGTACAATAGAGAAACCTAGATCCAAGCATTAGGGTTTGTATGAGCACATAGGATGTCTTATGACCAAAACCCATCACAAGGTTCTCATCGTAGGGACACTTCTTAATATTACACGAATTGAAGGTATCATGAACTTTGTTAAGTTCTTGAGGTAACTTAAGTTTGTAAGCCATCATACCAACCCTTGCCAGGATTTCAAAAGGTCTGATTTAACATGGATTTAGTTTACCTCGTTTTACAAATCTAATGATGCATTTCCATGGTACGAACTTTAGTAGGATATGGTCTCATACTTCAAATTCTAGGGGTTTGCGTCTCATGATAGCGTAACTTTTTTGATGACTACGTGCGAACTTCAGTTGTTCCTTTATCCGAACAATATTTTTCATTGTCTCATGAATGATCTTAAGACCGATAAGTAGGCTATCTCCAACATGCTTTTTAGCCAATTGAGTATCACAAACTTCTGCCCAACATATTGGAGAACAACATCTGTGTTCGTACAAGGCCTCGAATGGAGTGACATTTATGCTAAACTGATAACTATTGTTGTATGAAAACTCAACTAGAGGTAAGTGAGTATCCCATGCATTACCGAAGTTTATGTTGGATTAGTGTCTAAGTCCATAACTATTTTGGTATGTACTTGACCCGATGGTGCATGGTCCTTTTGGGTTGCCTTCACCAAAGCAACTTGATTGGAGAAATAAATAAAGAGAGAAAGGTTATTATGATTTATTAATATGTTATAAGAATAATATATTAAAGGAGAAATCATATTTGTTTAATTAATATTGGTCAATAATTAATTAGGAATTAGATTTGTGATCAAGTGTAATTAATTAAACTAGAGGGGCTGATTTGTAATTATGTGATAGTTACAAAATAAGGTAAGGATTATCTTAAATATAGGGTGAACGAATTTAAGGAGATAATGCCTTAGAATTCGACTAGGATAAGGGTTTCTAAGACTTATCTTATGGTTACTTGGTGGGCAAGCAACTAGATAAGGATAAGGACTAAAACCCTAATCTTTACACCTATATAAACCCCCTAAGGCTCATGAATTCATCTAAGAGTTTCCAAGAAGTCCTAAGGATGAATTCCTACCTCTCTCCTCTCTCTTTATACATTCTCCATTTGCTCTTGGTGTTTGTAAGCCATTAGAGGAGTGACACTTGTGACTCTAAGCCTTCCAAAGTCAATTCAAGGAGGAATTGGGATTGTTATTGCTACATAACAATCAAGGTATGATCTTAAACCTAATTACATATTACTATGATTACATGAATGCTAGAATTAGGGTTTATAGTCTTGGATTCAAAGCATGTACAATAGAGAAACCTAGATCCAAGCATTAGGGTTTGTATGAGCACATAGGATGTCTTATGACCAAAACCCATCAGTGGTATCAGAGCCTAGGATGGTTTCAATTGTATTGATGCATTGTATATCTAAAAAATTCGTTTTTTGGTGTTCTAGAGGCAGGACTCGCCGAGTCCATAGCTGAACTCGCAGAGTCCAGGGTGACTCGAGGAGTCCAAGATTGACTCGACGAGTCAACTCGTCAGATAGTGCTTATCTCGGGATTTATTGTTGTTTTTGCATATGGATAGTTACCTTATCATGTTAGATCAATATTAATCCGATTATATGATATATTTGACTATATTTTTGATCTAAATGAAGATATTTATCAATTAATAAGATAATTGTTTCCTTATAAGATAATTGATTAATTATTTTGAGTAAATTGATAAATTGTTTTGCAAGAAATCATTAAATAAATCAAATATGGATAATTATGTGATTAAATGTTAATTTAAAATTATTTGTTATTTGATCCTTGTTGTTATGAAAAGTTTCATATTTTTCCCTTTAGGTTTTATAGTTTAAATTTGAACCCAAAAGTTTTGTTGTTTTGAAATTTAAATAATTGAAACCCTAATGTTTTTGAAATGTTTCAAAACTTGCCCTCAAGTTTTGGAATTTAAAAGTTGATTAAAAGTTAATTAGGAATGTTAAATTCTAAAACCTTAGTAATGTTTTGAAAAGTTCAAATACACCTTTATGTTTTTATTAATTAATTAAGGAGTATAATTAAAAGAGACTTAATAAATCCATAAAAGTCTAGGTTAACCATTTAATTGAATTAAAAGTGTAATTGTTAAAGTTAACCACCTAATATTTTAAAAGTGTAAAATGCACCCTATACTATATATAACATTAAAAGTCTAACATTATATATATATATATATATATATATATATATATATATATATATATATATATATATATGTATGAGTAAAAGTCAGTCTTACCGTTAGTAGGCCTCATTCACGAAGCTGGTCTATAAGGGGTGTTTAAGGAAATTGCCTATGAAATGGCGATTGAATGGGTATCCACTCTTACCCACCGCACTTTTGACTAGTGGAGGGTCGTTAGCCGAACGGGTAGGATAGGACGAAACCTTCCATTATAAGTATAATGAAATACAAAAGTAAGTAAATATTTTTACAAATTCCCAATCTTAGTTACTTAGGCAGAGTGAATTCATGCAATTCCATGAAATTACACTTTGTGCCCTTGTGAAGACGTTAGTGGAGCGTGCATGGTTTACCGGCACACTAAATGGTTCTAAGCAAAGGTAGCAAAGGGTGACTCAATGTTTGTCATAGTTCGGTGGAGCATGTGTGGTTTACCGGCACATCGAATAGGTGACTGTAACATGTGAGGGCACCATGTAACTTTGCATGTTTATTCACACCCGCTTTGTGATCCTCGGCATCCCAGTCACAAACAAGAGGGGCATATCGAGATTTAAACATGCCATTGAAATGTTCAATGAATCTCAAAGGATCTAGGAGTTTTCATAGATTTAAAACTTAAATTTCTTTTTCGTTTTTCATGGTGGAAATTAGTGAATCGTCATTCACTTACCTTCAAATGTTCTGCAACTAGATTACGACATCCCTTTTCTAGGTTGTAGCGTATTCTGTTGGGTCCTAGCCTTGGTATCTCATTTGGGTGATTTACTAAGGACTCAATCGATCAACTAACTTGAACTTGTTTTCTCCCGTTTTGTGGATGTCAAAGTTCGACCACTATGGTCTTCCCAAATCCCGTGGAACAAGCATTCCACATGAAGATGATATTCCACAATTCGATCGAGGAACAAGAAATCATGCTTCACTTCCTCCTCCTCCTCAAATTATTCTCCCTAACCCACAAGATTGTAAAATTGAAAGGTTTAATATCACTCAAGCCCTTTTGGCAAGTAAACATAAAGAAGGAAAGTCAGTGTATGCACACGTCTTAGGGATGAAGTCACACATTGATAGGTTAAGAATGATGGGATCCGTTGTAGGTGAAGAGATGGCTGTTGATTGGATTCTTCAGTCACTTCATAACTCGTATAGTGAGTTCGTAAATCTGATGAACCACGACGTGACCCTTAATGATCTCACCTATATGCTTATTGCTGCTGAATCAGCAATGGTTTGGCGCAATAGAAAAGCAAAGTTGATTGGCGAATCTGCCTTCAAGACCTCTATGGATATAGACAATGGCAATGAAAGACATGCAATGATCGAAAAGTTTGATCATAAGAGAAAGGCGATGTCTGAAGTAGTTCCATGTGTTGTTCCAAAAGAGTCAATTTGATTTTATTGCCAAGAGAAGGGGCATTGGAGACAAAGTTGCCCTATTTACCTAAGAGATCTAAGAGATGGGAGAGTCAAAAGTATGACTACGCTTCAGGTAAAATCCACTATCTAACTCCGTTAAGTTCCTATTCATTGATTCTTAATACATGATGTGATAAGATTGCATTTGAATGTTTTGCAGGATCGGTGAAAAGAAAGGAAGCTTGATAAGAGAGCAAGATGAATCTAATCACAAGAGATGGATCTCGATCGCATGGACTTGAAGATTGGATTTTGAGCTTAGATAGTTTTGATAGAGTTGTTAGAAAATTTCCTTTTACATAGTTTTCAATAGATTTTGCATTGTAAGGATAAATGTTTTTACGCTGCTTTTATAAATAAAATAAATTTTGTTTGACTTATTTATTTATTTATTTGTTTACTTCCTTGCAATGAAATCATTATGAAAATTGATGTTTGCATATTTCTACAACGAATGGATATGATTCTTAGTTATGTTATTTATGGAAATGTCGAGAGTTTACCAAATAGGGAGAGTTTCTCATCGCCCAAGTTTCAATTGGAATGAAACTTGGAATCATGCAACTTGGTTGCACGATGAATGAAAATTTTCATATTTGGAAATTAGACTAATTCGTTGACAAAGTGTCAAGTGAAGGACTAGGAGATCGAGTACACAAAGTTGCGTATTGATCAAGTCCACCATAAGAGTAACAAGATATTCGTCATGATTTACTAAAGGTTTAGTAAATATGATTATACCTATAAGATAAAGTGTAATTCTGAATTGATTGAAAAGGTTTAAATCAATAGCATTACGAATAAGAAGAATCAAGTAGACAGAAAGATAAAAGTTTCTCCATTCTAAGAAGAAGGGAGAGTATGTTTTATGCTTTATGATAGGTGTTAATGATTAAGAACCATATCTCAATCGATCCTCTAAGTGAGTCTTAGTACAATTGTATGTTTAAGAAGAGGAATCAAGGATTGAAGAAATGGTTAAATGAAGAAGTCTATCATACTTTGTTCCAATAACAAGTCTTAAAGTTAAGATTGTGACAATAAGTGAAAAGTATTAAAGGTTTCTAACATTCATCAAATGTGAAAAGTTGTGATGTCTTGGATAAGACAAAGGCCAACTAGGACCAATTTATGAAGTGTTTTGATAAAAGCTACACTAACTCTTGAATATTTGGTTGTCAACAAATGTTTATTGACAAGAGAATCTTATATGTCAAGGAGTCAGTAGGAGTCTTAATGGTCTTGAAAGGTTTCAAGAACAAATCAAATAAACCTTATCGATCATCACTAGCACACGAGTTGAGGTTTACAACCTATCGTGTTGATAATATTTTGATTCTGTGCTGTTCCAATTAAGTTAATTATGCATGTGAGTCCTATGAGTTCTCATTTTGAATGCATAAAAGGAAAGGCACCTTGATTAATGAAAGGTACATTGATAGGAAAAAGGTGAGATGCTTAACTACTTGGAAGACGTGGTAGGCAGTTGTGCTACCATAAGGCAAGAAATCAAGATTAAGAAAGTTTGGTCCATATGAGTTTGAATTTGTTATAAACTTTGGTTTTAACAAATTCACATGGATAGGAACATATACACCATTAAAATCTAAGTGTCATAAGATTTCCTCCTTCATGAAAATGATTGTGAGGAAATGCTTTCACTAAGAAAGATTTTAAGAAGATAGTGATTGTAAAGTTGCATTCTCGAATTCAATTATGGTTACGGTATCCCTTTCCATGATTTGAATTGTGAGGTTTGGCAATTAGTCTTAATAGTTTAGACACACATATGAACTATCTAAAGCAAAGGTGTATAAGCTTAAGAGGCCTTGATAAAAGATTATTAAAGCATTAAGTATTAGAAACATGGACTTAAGAAATTCAATAGGTGTTGTTAAGATGTTTGTGAATACATGTCGAAGCTAGTGGGAGCATAAGTGTTATGTTTTATAATAATCATCATGATAGTGGGAGCATAAATGTTATGATTGTATGATTATTAAGGTACGTATTGCAAGTTGGCAATATTAATTATAGAAAACAAGAGTTATACCTTGCAAAGTCGTAAAGTTGTTTTGCTATAATTAAGGGAGAGAATATTATGCTTTATTTCAAATCTAAAGGCATAGGTTGAGAAATGTTAATAAATTTAGTCAAAGGTACATAGTGTGTTCTTAAAATTTCGATTATGATTACAGAATTCCTTTTCACAATTCGAATTTTGAGAACATAGCAAATAAAACATTGTGCATCGTGTCCCATACGCTTCGGGTATAGGATCGATTGAAAATGCTTTAATGTTTGACCATTCTAACATTTTCCAAATGTCTAGCGCATTTAGAGGGAAAAGGGACTAGAATTGGTTTTGACCAAAATAATTAAACAACTATCAAAGGACTATCCAAAGTTTGACGAGGATTGGTTTCTTGTGAGTGGTTAGAAGCATGGTATTGGATGGACCATATTGACACTATTATGAATAGATAAGATTCTATTAAGAATGAGTTGTCATATGGAAAATATGGAAGCGTGTCCATATTAGGAATTGAATATTGAAAATCTATGACTATATTAGAAACTTTTATGCAAAAGGATGTTCAAAAGAATGTACTTTGAGTGAGAGACATCATATCTAAGGAATTGTCTTCTAACAATCTATGTTAGAAGACTTTGTAATATCATTGGCAATAGTCTTTGTGACTTTGGTGCAGTGACATTACGAAAGAATCATTGCATAAAATGTTAGAATCTAGCATATGTTATAAGTGGCAAGAATTTGATATTCTTAAACTTATGAAAAACGGATTTGGAGTTGTGAAATGAGAATGATTGGAAATGTGTCCAATGTGATCTATTTCATAAAGTAAGAACCATAGGTAAACATTGTGTGCATGCTAGGAGCATGGGACAAGTGTAATAATTCAAGTAAGAAGTTGATTACCCGAAACGACAAATAATGAGTAATAGATATGGTGATAAATAAAAGGTGTTTTATTTATGCTCAAAGGGTTGAGGCTATATGGGATTAGTATTATTCTTGTGTTTCACTTTGCATGTTTTGACTTCCAGAATAATTGAGTTTATTAAGAATAATCGAATTATTCAAACGGGCCACAGTCGTTCATATGTTGGAAGTAGATATGAATGAAGACTGTCTTGAATTGGTGTGTGGATTGTCTAAAAGAGTATTAGACATAAGCAAATGTTTGCTGCAACATTCATGAGTGCTTATGAATATGAATTTGAGCATTGGATTAAACCCACGTTCACTTGGATCACTCCATGAATTGTATCACGAGTGATTGGTGAGACGATAACATCTTATATTCTTGAAACCAAGATGTGTGAGTTGTATCTTGATAATCGGTTGCACATTGATAATATGTAAACGCACTAGTAACTTGGTGTTATAAAACATATTGTTGTGTGTGATTTGGTTAGTGAGTGCAAGCAAGCATTGTATCAAAGTTTATCTGTTCCTTTTATCCAAGGTAGGATAAAAGCGATATCATTTGGGCCCCTCGATGGTTTAGTGATGACAAACGTAAATGCTCGGACGGGCTAGGGCTAATTTGATTTGTTCAATTAGTCAGTCGTCATAAATCGTAGATCGAGAAATAGTACAAAGAGAATGATTTGAAATCATGTCTTACGATATCTAGAATGGAGGAATATATGATCCCTTATCTTAAGGACACGCGTATCTGATAGGACCAGAGTTGACAGCGGCTTTGGAAAGCTACGATTGTAGATCAGGATCTGAAGTCATACGCAGAATAGTTGTTAGACTTATCCAAGTGGGAGACTGTTGGATTAGTGTCTAAGTCCATAACTATTTTAGTATGTACTTGACCCGATGGTGCATGGTCCTTTTGGGTTGCCTTCACCAAAGCAACTTGATTGGAGAAATAAATAAAGAGAGAAAGGTTATTATGATTTATTAATATGTTATAAGAATAATATATTAAAGGAGAAATCATATTTGTTTAATTAATATTGGTCAATAATTAATTAGGAATTAGATTTGTGATCAAGTGTAATTAATTAAACTAGAGGGGCTGATTTGTAATTATGTGATAGTTACAAAATAAGGTAAGGATTATCTTAAATATAGGGTGAACGAATTTAAGGAGATAATGCCTTAGAATTCGACTAGGATAAGGGTTTCTAAGACTTATCTTATGGTTACTTGGTGGGCAAGCAACTAGATAAGGATAAGGACTAAAACCCTAATCTTTACACCTATATAAACCCCCTAAGGCTCATGAATTCATCTAAGAGTTTCCAAGAAGTCCTAAGGATGAATTCCTACCTCTCTCCTCTCTCTTTATACATTCTCCATTTGCTCTTGGTGTTTGTAAGCCATTAGAGGAGTGACACTTGTGACTCTAAGCCTTCCAAAGTCAATTCAAGGAGGAATTGGGATTGTTATTGCTACATAACAATCAAGGTATGATCTTAAACCTAATTACATATTACTATGATTACATGAATGCTAGAATTAGGGTTTATAGTCTTGGATTCAAAGCATGTACAATAGAGAAACCTAGATCCAAGCATTAGGGTTTGTATGAGCACATAGGATGTCTTATGACCAAAACCCATCAGTGGTATCAGAGCCTAGGATGGTTTCAATTGTATTGATGCATTGTATATCTAAAAAATTCGTTTTTTGGTGTTCTAGAGGCAGGACTCGCCGAGTCCATAGCTGAACTCGCAGAGTCCAGGGTGACTCGAGGAGTCCAAGATTGACTCGACGAGTCAACTCGTCAGATAGTGCTTATCTCGGGATTTATTGTTGTTTTTGCATATGGATAGTTACCTTATCATGTTAGATCAATATTAATCCGATTATATGATATATTTGACTATATTTTTGATCTAAATGAAGATATTTATCAATTAATAAGATAATTGTTTCCTTATAAGATAATTGATTAATTATTTTGAGTAAATTGATAAATTGTTTTGCAAGAAATCATTAAATAAATCAAATATGGATAATTATGTGATTAAATGTTAATTTAAAATTATTTGTTATTTGATCCTTGTTGTTATGAAAAGTTTCATATTTTTCCCTTTAGGTTTTATAGTTTAAATTTGAACCCAAAAGTTTTGTTGTTTTGAAATTTAAATAATTGAAACCCTAATGTTTTTGAAATGTTTCAAAACTTGCCCTCAAGTTTTGGAATTTAAAAGTTGATTAAAAGTTAATTAGGAATGTTAAATTCTAAAACCCTAGTAATGTTTTGAAAAGTTCAAATACACCTTTATGTTTTTATTAATTAATTAAGGAGTATAATTAAAAGAGACTTAATAAATCCATAAAAGTCTAGGTTAACCATTTAATTGAATTAAAAGTGTAATTGTTAAAGTTAACCACCTAATATTTTAAAAGTGTAAAATGCACCCTATACTATATATAACATTAAAAGTCTAACATTATATATATATATATATATATATATATATATATATATATATATATATGTATGAGTAAAAGTCAGTCTTACCGTTAGTAGGCCTCATTCACGAAGCTGGTCTATAAGGGGTGTTTAAGGAAATTGCCTATGAAATGGCGATTGAATGGGTATCCACTCTTACCCACCGCACTTTTGACTAGTGGAGGGTCGTTAGCCGAACGGGTAGGATAGGACGAAACCTTCCATTATAAGTATAATGAAATACAAAAGTAAGTAAATATTTTTACAAATTCCCAATCTTAGTTACTTAGGCAGAGTGAATTCATGCAATTCCATGAAATTACACTTTGTGCCCTTGTGAAGACGTTAGTGGAGCGTGCATGGTTTACCGGCACACTAAATGGTTCTAAGCAAAGGTAGCAAAGGGTGACTCAATGTTTGTCATAGTTCGGTGGAGCATGTGTGGTTTACCGGCACATCGAATAGGTGACTGTAACATGTGAGGGCACCATGTAACTTTGCATGTTTATTCACACCCGCTTTGTGATCCTCGGCATCCCAGTCACAAACAAGAGGGGCATATCGAGATTTAAACATGCCATTGAAATGTTCAATGAATCTCAAAGGATCTAGGAGTTTTCATAGATTTAAAACTTAAATTTCTTTTTCGTTTTTCATGGTGGAAATTAGTGAATCGTCATTCACTTACCTTCAAATGTTCTGCAACTAGATTACGACATCCCTTTTCTAGGTTGTAGCGTATTCTGTTGGGTCCTAGCCTTGGTATCTCATTTGGGTGATTTACTAAGGACTCAATCGATCAACTAACTTGAACTTGTTTTCTCCCGTTTTGTGGATGTCAAAGTTCGACCACTATGGTCTTCCCAAATCCCGTGGAACAAGCATTCCACATGAAGATGATATTCCACAATTCGATCGAGGAACAAGAAATCATGCTTCACTTCCTCCTCCTCCTCAAATTATTCTCCCTAACCCACAAGATTGTAAAATTGAAAGGTTTAATATCACTCAAGCCCTTTTGGCAAGTAAACATAAAGAAGGAAAGTCGGTGTATGCACACGTCTTAGGGATGAAGTCACACATTGATAGGTTAAGAATGATGGGATCCGTTGTCGGTGAAGAGATGGCTGTTGATTGGATTCTTCAGTCACTTCATAACTCGTATAGTGAGTTCGTAAGAAAGTACTATCTGATGAACCACGACGTGACCCTTAATGATCTCACCTATATGCTTATTGCTGCTGAATCAGCAATGGTTTGGCGCAATAGAAAAGCAAAGTTGATTGGCGAATCTGCCTTCAAGACCTCTATGGATATAGACAATGGCAATGAAAGACATGCAATGATCGAAAAGTTTGATCATAAGAGAAAGGCGATGTCTGAAGTAGTTCCATGTGTTGTTCCAAAAGAGTCAATTTGATTTTATTGCCAAGAGAAGGGGCATTGGAGACAAAGTTGCCCTATTTACCTAAGAGATCTAAGAGATGGGAGAGTCAAAAGTATGACTACGCTTCAGGTAAAATCCACTATCTAACTCCGCTAAGTTCCTATTCATTGATTCTTAATACATGATGTGATAAGATTGCATTTGAATGTTTTGCAGGATCGGTGAAAAGAAAGGAAGCTTGATAAGAGAGCAAGATGAATCTAATCACAAGAGATGGATCTCGATCGCATGGACTTGAAGATTGGATTTGGAGCTTAGATAGTTATGATAGAAATTTTCCTTTTACATAGTTTTCAATAGATTTTGCATTGTAAGGATAAATGTTTTCCGCTGCTTTTATAAATAAAATAAATTTTCGTTTGACTTATTTATTTGTTTACTTCCTTGCTATGAAATCGTTATGAAAATTGATGTTTGCATATTTCTACAACGAATGGATATGATTCTTAGTTATGTTATTTATGGAAATGTCGAGAATTTACCAAATAGGGAGAGTTTCTCATCGCCCAAAGTTTCAATTGGACGGAAATTTGGAATCACGCAACTTGGTTGCATGATGAATGAGAAATTTCATATTTGGAAATTAGACAAATTCGTTGACAAAGTGTCAAGTGAAGGACTAGGAGATCGAGAACACAAAGTTGTGTGTTGATCAAGTTCACCATAAGAGTAACAAAGATATTCATCATGATTTACTAAAGGCTTAGTAAATATGATTACACTTACAAGATTAAGTGTAATTCTGAACTGATTAAAGGGTTTAGATCAATAGTAGAACGAATAAGAAGAATCAATTAGGAAGAAAGATAAAAGTTTCTCCATTCTAAGAAAGAAGGGAGAGTAGCTTTTATGCTTTATAATGGGTCTTAATGATTAAGAACCATATATCAATTGATCCTCTAAGTGAGTCTTAGTACAATTGTATGTTTAAGAAGAGGAATCAAGGATTGAAGAAATGGTCTATCATACTTTGTTCCAATAACAAGTATTAAAGTTAAGATTGTGACAATGAGTGAAAAGTATTAAAGGTTTATAACATTCATCAAATGTGGAAAGTTGTGATGTTTTGGATAAGACAAAGGCCAACTAGGACCAATTTATGAAGTGTTTTGATAAAAGCTACACTAACTCTTGAATATTTGGTTGTCAACAAATGTTTATTGACAAGAGATTCTTATATGTCAAGGAGTTAGTGGGAGTCTTAATGGTCTTGAAAGGTTTCAAGAACAAATCAAATAAACCTTATTGATCATCACTAGCACACGAGTTGAGGTTTACAACCTATCGTGTTAACATTATTTTGTTTCTGTGCTGTTTCCAATTGAGTTAATTATGCATGCGAGTTCTTTGAGTACTCATTTTGAATGCATAAAAGGCAAAGCACCTTGATCAATGAAAGGTACATTGATAGGAAAAGGGTGAGATGCTTAACTACTTAGAAGACATGGTGGGCAGCTGTGCTACCATAAGGCAAGAAATCAAGATTAAAAAAAGTCTCGGTCCATATGAGTTTGAATTTGTCGTTAACTTTGGTTTTAACAAATTCACATGGATAGGAACAAATACACCATTTAAATCTAAGTGTCATAAGATTTCCTCCTTCATGAAAATGATTGTGAGGAAATGCTTTCACTAAGAAAGATTTTAAGAAGATAGTGATTGTAAAATTGCATTCTCGAATTCGATCATGGTTACGGTATCCCTTTCCATAATTTGAGTTGTGAGGTTTGGCAATTAGTCTTAATTGTTGAGACACACATATGAACTATCTAAAGGCAAAGGTGTATAAGTTCAAGAAGCCTTGATAAAAGATTATCAAATCTCTAAGTATTAGAAACATGGACTTAAGAAATTCAATAGGTATTGTCTTTCTGAAAGTTAAGATGTTTATGAATACATGTCGAAGCTAGTGGGAGCATAAGTGTTATGTTCTATAGTAATCATTATGATAGTGGGAGCATAAAAGTTGTGATTATATGATTATTATAGAAAGTATTGCAAGTTGGCAATATTAATTATAGAAAAACAAGAGTTATACCTTGCAAAGTCGTAAGGGTTGTAAAGTTGTTTTGCTATAATTAAGGGAGAGAATATTATGCTTCATTTCAAATCTAAAGGATTAGGTTGAGAAATGTTGATAAATTTAGTCAAAGGTACATAGTGTGTTCTTAAAATTTCGATTATGATTACGTCATTCCTCTTCACAATTCGAATTTTGAGAACATAGCAAATAAAACAGTGTGCATCGTGTCCAATACGCTTCGGGTATAGGATTGATTGCAAATGCTTAGGGTTAAAGGCATTACACGCAGTGCTTTTGCTCATTATTTCTTGCTAAAAGCATCTGCTACGACATTTGCTTTACCAGGATGATTGCATTCATAATCATTTAGCAATTTAAGCCACCTTTGTTGTCTCATGTTGATCTCCTTCAGTTCGAAGATGTTTTGAAGGATTTTGCTGACGATGAACATGGCATACTTCATTCCGTAGGTAATCTCTCCAAAATTTTAAGGCAAACACTATCGCTCACAACTCGAATGCATGAGTAGCGTATTTGGCCTCGTTTGGCTTAAGTTTTTTGGATTCATATGAAATGATTTTATTCCTTTGCATCAATACGCATTCAAACCCTTGGTGTGACGCATCGCAGAATACTACAAAGTCTTATGTTCCGTTTAGAAGAGATAAAATTGGTACAATGTACAAAAATTGTTTCAATTTCTAAAAGGCAAACTTTTATCCGTCTCCCAAATCGAACTTCTTGTCTTTCTGGGTTAAAGCAGTGAGAGGCTTGGCTATTTTGGAGAAATTCTTAATGAATCTTTGATAATAGCCCTAATCCCTAGGAATTAGCATACTTTGGTTGGCGTCGTTGGTGCTTTCCAATCCTTAACCGCTTTGTTTTTCATGGGATCGACATAAATGTCTTTACTGCTTACTATATGGCTAAGGAAATGCATTAATGTAGAACCTGCATTTAGAGACATTTGAATAAATCTTCTCTTTCCTTAATAGTTCTAGAATTAATTTCAATGTTGGCCATTTTCTTCTTTGGTTCGTGAATATATCAATATGTCATCGATAAATATGATCATGAATGTATCCATATAGGGTTTACACACCCTATTCATAAGTTCCATGAATACGGATGGTGTGTTGGTCAGTCCGAATGGCATAACCAGAAACTCGTAGTGACCATACCGAGTCTTGAATGTCGTCTTTTGATTGTATGCTTCTTGAACTCTGAGTTGATGATAGTCGGATCTCAGATCGATCTTCGAGTAGTGGCAAGATCCTTGCAGCTATTCGAACATGTCATCGATCCTTGGGAATGGATTTTGGTTTTTGATGGTGAGTTTGTTCAACTCTTGATAATTGATGCATATCCTAAACGATCTATACTTTTTTTTTCAAACAATACCGGAGCTCCCCATGAAGAGAAGTTTGGTTGGATAAAGTATTTGTCAAGAAGTTCTTGGAGCTAACTTGAGAGTTCTTACATTTTCCATGGAGCCAGCCGATAAGGAGATAATTCCACTGGTCCTGCACCTGGGATTAGATCAATTCGGAATTCGACCTGTGTAACAATAGGCACTCCAGGAAGATCCTCTGGAAATACATCCAGGTAGTCGCACACTTATGGTATATCTTTCATTTCCTCACCCTTGCCTTGCATATCTACCACGTGGGCCAAGAAAGCAAAGCATTTTTTCTATAAACACTTTCTCGCCTTCATGCGAGAGATGACTCTTAAATTCTTCCCTAATTTATCTCCGTAAATCACAATGGCTTCATTGTTGGGTAAAGGTAGTCGAATAGCCTTTGTGTAACTTGAAATCTATGCTCGATGAAGAGATAACCAATCCATCCCGATATTACATCGAAACTTCCAATAGTCATAGGCATTAGGTCGACATGAAAGACATGGTTATTCATGGAGAGAAGGCAATTAGTGAGTATTTCTAAGGTGTTTTCTAACTGGCCATTTCCTACTTCTACCGCGTAAGCTTTCTTAATTTTGCATCATTTATGGTTTATCATGCTTCTAAACTAATGGGAAATAAAACTTCTATCAACACCAATATCAAATAATACGAAAGCATATAGATTTTTGATAGGAAACATACCAATAACCACAGTTGGTTCCTGGAAAGCATCTTATAAACCTATCCCAAATGCTCCTTTTTGGCCACCCAGATTCTTCAATTACGGGTAGTCCTTAAAATGCACTGGTTGGATGCATTTGAAGCAATTATGAGTTCCTCCTGCAACGGTGGTTAAGGTTGTATTGTTTGGGGACTTTCTACAATACTTAGAGGTGTAGCCTCTCAAGTTACAGTTGTTGTAGACCATGTAATTTCCGATATGGTGGAAATTGCACTTAGTGCATTGGGGTAATTTCCCAAAATAGGGTTTGGATGGGGTGAGATTGTTTGTGATTGTGGCATAAACAACCATGGGTTCCGAATTAGGTTTTTGATGCTTGGAGTTTCCCCTTGACTTTCCATAGAACTTCTGTTTCGTACTCCCAGTCTGGTTCTTTTCCATTTATAGGGCCATGGTACCCTGACGGATATACTATTCAATTAATTGATACGCCAATTGCTTAACACTAGCAAAGGTAGTGGTTATGGATGTAGTGACCAAAACTTGAAGTGGTGAAGCTAGTATCCATATATACCTTTCAGTCTTTTTGTATTTCAGGTTCACCATCCCCAGAAAAAGGTTTGCGAGGTCGTTAAATGTGGAGGTGTAGGCAGTCACCTCCGATCCCTTTATTTTGAGATTCCAAAGCTCCTATTCCGGAGCATGGACTTCCTATCAAGGATAGTAATATTCGATAATTTTTTCTTTTAAAAGCTCCCTATCCATGGCATAAGATACATCAGTTACTATGGACTTCACATGATTATTCCACCAAGTCATGGCGTGATCCATTAATGAGCCAGTGGCATATTTGACTTGACGGTCATCAGAGAAAGAACTGACGCAAAATATTGCCTCCATTTTCTTTATCCAGCAGGATAGACCGACAGATCCTTCCATGCCGAAGAAGGATTGGGGTTTGCAACCCATGAAATCCTTGTGTGTACAAGGTTTGGAATTTTTTTGGTTTACAACTAGAGTACCTCCACCATTTCTACTATTCCCAGTGTTTTCGTTATAGGAATTTTTTGGATTTTTTTGGTTTACAACTAGAGTACCTCCACCATTTTTTTGGATTTTTTTTGGTTTACAACTAGAGTACCTCCACCAAGCAGGGCCTGCATTAGCATGGGATCTATTTAAAATGGTAAGTTTGAGGCATTGATAACCGATGGGATTTTAGTGGTTCCATATGAAGTTGCTTTGGAATTTGGAGTTTCTCTTGAAGCTTGGGTTACCGGTAGTATAGCTCCAGAAGTGACTTAAGGAGTTGGTGGTGGAAGAACTCGTGAACTTTTTTGTGGAGGCATTGTCCTAATATGTTTAGACGACCACGTTAGGTTGTTTTACACTATGTAGTCATAAACAAGTATTTATGAGTTACATTTTTATGATATTGTATTAGTGAAATCTGTAGGATTTCCAAATTACAGTGTTAGAGTCTTAACTGATTTTTTTATCTGAGTAATGATAGTGTGTTACAAGAAATATAGATAATGAGTTCCAACTTTAACAAATACTAGAAAGCAGTTTCATAGATTATAACTATTTTTTTCCGGTTATAATGGTTACAAAAGTACCAACCGTGTAAGGTTAGAACTGGAAAAGGTTTACAAATGAGCGTTTGTAAAACAGGAAGTGATAAACACTTGCAGTAAAACAGCTATTACATAAAAATCCTAAGCCTACCCTAGGGCACAAGCCGCCCTACCCTAGGGCACAAGCCGCCCTAAGTGAAATGTCTACCACCCAAAACGTGGAATCAAATAGAAGACCAGCTTATCGAACTGCTCCAAAATCTGCATTTCCTTTGCTCAACAACAATCGCTTAGTGCTCAGCTACATCCAGCCGACTCTCAACAATCTGGGGTACGCCAGGGCTCAAAAATCAACACTCAAATTGTTCGCCTCAGTGTGACTAGCACCCATATGATGGTAGAGGGTCTAGATGGCCACTGTGTCATCCTTCTTAACCTCTTTGAGTCTTCCAACTCTCTGATCAAAGGCCCTAAAAGTAGTACCTGAAGCTCTAAGGAGCTCTTCTAAGGACTGGACTCTATAAGATACTCAGTCACCTTGAATCATTCGTCAAAGGATCGGGTCATTCTTAGGATCATCCCTCAGTGCTATATGTGGCAGAGCCAAAGAAGACTTGCCTATCTCGAATTGTGTAGGATCATTAGTAGCCCTCCTCATCTCAGTGAGCCAAGCTGGCTCATAGGGCAAAGTTAATTTTCTCTTCTAACCCCTAATGGGTCAGAAAGCATGGGTGGATGGGTCCAAGTGATATATTGGAGAAACACTCATCCTTGGGGTCCTCATCAGAAAGGGACCTTTGCTATGATGGTGGTATGGCTGATAATGGGCCTAGGTGGTGAGGATAGTGGATTAGGAGGGGTAGGTTCCTCATCAGTGAGGCCCTCTTCATCCTCTATGGGACTGTCATTGCTTATCTATTGAGCTTGCTACAATACGCCCTCATCATCATATTTTCCAACTTCCTCTGGATCATTATCCTCCTATTCCTATGAAGAATGCTCCTTTTCCAAGAGGTCAGCTGGGGCTATTGGATCACCCTCAGGGAAGTATGGGTGTCCTGTTAGCTATAGCGGGGCCTCATGAAGATCCTATGTATCAGCAAGGTCCATCCAAGTTAGATGGTCGTCGGGTAATCCAACCATCTATATAAAAGGCTTGGAAATTCTTTAGTGTTTTAGTGATAGGTTTTTAAATGTATATGTTTTTAAGACTATATAAGTGTTTTAAGGTTGACATAAGGATTCTAAGGTACTAGGTATCTGCAATGAATATTTGAGAACACTCTTCAATCTCTAAAACTCTCAATCATTATACTCTATTAAACTCCTTACTCAAGGTTGGTTGTATATCGGCCCGACCATAAATAATATAGGTGCATGTTCTAGGTTTATTTTTTGGTATGACTTATGTACGGTACTAACCTTAGTTGAGGCGTTTGACCTAAAGGGTTGAGTTAGTAGTTTTAATTGATGGTATATGTTACAATTTAATTTAGTGTTCTCATTACGGGTTAGAGTATATATAACTCTTATATATTATTATTGGTGAGGTTTGCATTATTATTAGTTTTTGTTTTGTACTCCAAGACTATCAAATACGGATTAGGGCCAGACAAGAAGCATCAGAGGGAAGAATCACTTTAGCATATAGGTTTTCTGTAATCCAACAACCCAAGCGACCCTTCAAAATATTTACCTCTCCCGTAAATATTCAAGAAGTAGGGTAATTAATAATAATAATTTTATTAGTAGCATATTGCTATAGTTGTATTCCTCTTTTGAGGATACGAGTTCTCTATAACCAATTTAGCTCTTATACCAATTTGTCACACCCACAACCAAGGCAGTGGAACATACTGGGTTGTCACACCCGAATACGCATCTCCTTATGATCCCATCCACACAGATTCGGAAAAGATATGGCTCGTCCCAAAAGTAGTATTTTATTTCTGAAAAGAATTTCTTCTTTTGTTGGTGGGTAAAATCTTTTAGGATAAATTTGGTAACTAAATAATTAGTTATATCCGCAAACCATGGCTCCTCCCCTACGGTTACTAGAATGTACTCGTTCGGAAAGTCGTCTCCCATTTTACCCTCTTCCAATGCTTCCAAGTGCGGGTTTTCTAGTCTTGATAAATGGTCGGCAGCTACATTCTCCATTCCCTTTTTATCGCGTATTATAATGTCAAATTCTTGTAAAAGGAGAACCCACCGTATCGATCTTGGCTTTTGCATCCTGCTTAACAAACAAGTACTTAATAGCAGAATGGTTAGTAAAAACAGTGGTTTTAGATAAGATAAGGGCGGAATTTGTCAAAAGCATACACCACGGCTAGTAATTCTTTTTTAGTTGTGGTGTAATTTTCTTGGGCCGGATTCAGAGTCTTACTTTCATAATAAATGGGTCGAAAGTGCTTATCAACCCTTTGACCAAGGACAACTCCTAATGCAAAGTCACCTGCATCGCACATTATTTCAAAAAGTAAGTTCCAATTTGGGGCAATGATGATCGGGGCATTAGTTAATTTTTCTTTCAAAAATTTAAAAGCCTCTAGACACTCTTTAGTGAAATTAAGGGATGCATCTTTTAAAAGTAATTGTGTTAGAGGTCTAGTTATTTTAGAAAAATCTTTTATGAAACGGCGGTAAAAACCCTCGTGGCCTAAAAAACTCCTAATGCCTTTTATATTAGTTGGTGGAGGTAATTTAGCAATTGTATCTATTTTTGCCCGATCCACGCTTTGGATACCTTGTGGCCCAAAACTATACCCTCTTTAACCATAAAGTGACATTTTTCCCAATTAAGGACTAAATCGGTTTTTTCACACCTTGCAAGCATTAAATCCTGGTTAGCAAGGCAATCGTGGAAGGAAGATCCAAAAACAGAAAAATCGTCCATAAATATTTCCATGAATTTTTCCACCATGTCGTGGAATATGGCCGTCATGCACCTTTGAAATGTCGCAAGTGCATTGCATAACCCAAAGGGCATGCGGCGATAGGCAAAAGTCCCACTCGGGCAAGTGAAAGTGGTCTTTTCTTGGTCCATTGGGTCTATAGGTATTTGGAAGTAACCTGAAAATCCATCTAAGAAACAATAGTAACTATGGCCGGACAATCTTTCAAGCATTTTATCAATAAAAGGTAAAGGAAAATGGTCTTTACGAGTGACATCGTTTAGCTTTCGATAATCGATGCACACTCTCCAACCGGTTACCGTTCAGGTCGGAATAAGCTCGGTCTTCTCGTTTATTACGGCCGTCATCCCTCCTTTCTTGGGTACCAGTTGAACCAGACTAACCCATGGACTATCGGAAATAGAATAAATAATCCCCACATCTAAAAGCTTGACTACTTCCTTCTTGACCACTTCTTGCATGTTTGGGTTCAATCTTCTTTGGTGTTGCACTACCGGTTTTGCTGCTTCCTCCAGGTTGATCTTGTGAGACCAATAAGAGGGTCTTATTCCCTTGATATTGGTGATACTCCATGCAATGTCACTCTTCCTCTTCTTCAAGACTTGAACTAATTCTTCTTTTTCAGATTTGGAGAGGTCAGAAGCTATTATAACAGGTTTTTGTTGACCATCTTCAAGGAATGCATACTCCAAGTGATCTGGTAGTGCCTTGAGCTCAGTTTTTGCGTTCTGCATGCTGAACACGTCAAGTATAGGTAAATTAATCGTCGATTCCTGTGTCAAATTCATGATTTCTCGGGATTCTTCAGATGGAGTCGGCGAGTAGATCGGGCCTACTCGGCGAGTAGGTTGCTCCATGGTCTTCATTAACTCATCATAAGCAGCTTCTTCCAGTAGTCTCTCTATTTCCAGTAGGTCTTTTTCAGCATCGAGTTTTTCATCAAAAATGATGGTGGATTTGTTTGATTCTTCATTATTCCATTCCTCCATCAATTCATCCAACACATCAATTGAAAATGTCGTATCATCACTATTCCTTGCATGCTTCATGGCTTGATCAACCCCAAAAGTGATTGAATCACCCCCCACCCGTAGTGTAAGTTTTGAATCTTGCATGTCAACTATAGCGCTTGTTGTGTTAAGGAAAGGTCTTCCAAGGATGATCGAGACTTGAGGATCCGCTTCCATGTCCAAGATTATAAAATCTGCGGGTTACACGAACTTATCCACCTTTACCAAGAGATCTCCACAGATTCCTCGTGGGAATGTAACAGTTTTGTTTGCTAAGTGGATTGCCATTCGGATTGGCCTTGGTTCCGGGAGATCTAGTTTCTTGAAAAATGAATATGGCATGAGGTTTACACTTGCTCCTGAATCGGCCAAAGCATGACTGGTGGCCAAATTCCCAAATTGACAAGGCAACGTTAAGCTTCCCGGGTCACCCTTCTTCTTCGGTAGCTTGTTCAACATGGCAGCTGAGCAATTCTCATTGAGAACCACTTCACTCACTTCTTCTATATTCCTTCTATTAGTTAGCAGTTCCTTGAGGAATTTGGCATATTTTGGCATTTTTGCAACCACTTCTATGAATGGTATGTTGATTTGAAGAGCCTTTATGTGTTCTAGAAATTTTTGGTAGTCTTCTTCATTCTTTTCTTTCTTAGCTCGAGCTGGATATGGAAATGGAGGCTGAAATGGCTTTGCAGGAATCTGACTTATTTTTGATTAGGCAATAGACTCGTCAAGTCTATATTCTGGACTTGGTGAGTAGGGTCTGTGTCCAGCGGATTTTGACTTTGGCTCGGTTTTTCTGCATCCTCCTTTTGTGACTCCTTGGGCTCTTCATTCTGAATAGGCGCCAGAGGGGTAATTATCTTCCCACTTCTAGTTGTCACAATATTTATATGTGTGCCTCGTGGGTTGTTTTCGGTTTTACTAGGAAGTTCTCCCGGTGACCTTTAAATTATTTGTTGGGCAAGTTGCCCCAGCTGTGTCTCAATGTTATAGATAGATGCTTGCTGATTTCTAAGTATTGTTCTTGTCTCTTGTATTGTAGCATCATGGTCATTGTGTCTATTTTCTGAAGCAGCTACAAATTTAGTAAGCATATCCTCCAAACTTGGTTTTCTTTCTTGCACTGGCTCCTCCTTTTGGTAAAACCCTCTTCCTTTTTGTTTATACTTCTCCTCCTTAGCTTTCTTGTACTCTTCATAAGGAAGCCACTCCTTCTTTGGTTTTCGCCAGTCATCATCATATTTGTCACCACTGAAGTAGCATGCTTGCACCTTCTTGTTCCCATTCTTGTCTAAGTCACAATCTCTAGTAAGATGAGGTCCATTACAATTCTCACAACCCACCCAAATAGCATGTATTGTTTGATCCATTTTATCCATCCTTTTATCCATGGTTTTCAACATAGCCATGATTGCTGACAAATCTTCTGAAGCTGCATAAGCTGCCCCTTCGTCACATCATTCCTTGGGTTGTGGTATTCCCCAGAATTCTTAGAGAATTCCTCAATTAGTTGCTTTATCACCGGGGGTGCTTTCTTTGTGAGTGGGCCTTGTCCTTGTTGTAACATTCACTCCATCATAGAAAATGGAGACTTCTTGTTGACTATTGAGATCATGATGTGGGCAATTTCTTAATAGACTTTTGTACCTCTCCCAAGCCTCATAAAGTGATTCTCCAGCTTGTTGCTCAAATTTGGCTATGGCTTTCTTTAACTTATCTATTTTGGAATATGGGCAAAATTGATCAATAAACTCTTCTTTCATCTTGGCCCATGTAGTGATGGATCCGGAAGCATTCGAAGTAGCTGAGTTTCGCGAGGCACGTTTGGAACATTGAAATAATCAGCTACATCATTAACTTCATCCAAGTGTTTGTAAGCATCTTCATTGTCTTTTCCGTAGAAGGGGGTTTCCTTGAGTTGAGCAAGTATGTGACACTTAAGCTCAAAAGTGGTAGTCGTGGGAATTGAGGGTTGCACAAGTCCCGGGTCGGTATCATCGCGTATCCTCTTCTTCCATTCCCCCATGGGGACTTCATCGATGTTAGCCATAGGAATAGCTAATTCGTCGCCGGAATCGGAGTCGTGCCCGAATGTAGGTTCTTCTTCTTCTCCGGTTTCGTACTCGGTGTCCTCTTTGATTGGGTCTTCGCTTGCTAAAGAGGCGTTGGATGCTCCTGATTTTCTTCTCTTCTTCTTACCAAAAACCGTCTTCAAGCTAGACAAAGGCGACTTCTTAGGTGTATTCGAGCTTTCAACGTCTTTGCCTTTGTTTTTCCTCAACGCGAATTCTGGGTCTTCAAAAGGTGGAACCAGTGGAGTGTTGGATCCTCTGGTCATGAAATTCCTACAACAAAACAAGAAAAACACGTCAAAAGAACAAAGAAATGAAACTGAAAGAAATTAAAAATTAAACTGTCAAACAGCAGGGTACTCGCCGAGTAGAGTCGAATGCACTCGGCGAGTAAGTTGTATAAAACTCAAAAATAGACAAAATTAGATAAAAACGACTAAAAACTAATAAATACTAAAACTTAACCTACTTACTGAATTACTAAAAAAAATAACTTTGTGCAAGATAAACTCACACAAAGGATCGCTAAAACTAGGAATTAGATTTAATTTTTGAACCGTTTCCTGGTAACGGCGCCAAAAACTTGATGTGTGTAAAAATGCACTTGTTTTATTCCTACTCTAAAAATATAATTTTAGCACACAAAGGCAGTGAACCTGTTTTTTAGTGGTATAGTTAAATAAGTAGGGTATCGAACTCAGGGAACAGAAATAAAAGTAAAGGGTTTTTCTCTAGTTTTAACTAGACAAGTAATAAAAGTAAAGGGTTTTTCTCTAGTTTTACAAGACTAGAAACTTAAACACACCTCCTAACACGTAATTAACTAAACAACTAAAAGAAGTAAAAATTCACCAAATTTAATAAAAGGTTTCTGTTTAGGTCCAATTAATTCACTCATATGGTCAATTTTATGATAGAATAATATATTGATTGTTATTGGTTACCAACTATAGTGACTAGGTTCGCATTCACTATTACCAACCCTTAGAAAATTACTCAATTTAAGCAGTGATCAAGTGTTTAAACTAATTAACTCCCTAGTTCAATTATTTTGATTAAATAAGATTTGTAATTGGTTAATCAAATTGGCGGTTCAACTAACCTCTTGTTTGTTGGTTTACCAAACAAGCTCACACATTAATTTACCCATTCTCTAATTAATCCTAGTTTCATATTCACTAATCCTAAGCATATAATGAAGTGTTCACATAAATCATATGAGGTTGACAATTAAGAGATGTTCATGCAGCCTAATTGTCTTCCAATTAATAGAAAACAGTTATAATCAATGCATAAGGTTCTTTAACAAACTTAATTTAATAAAATCACCAATAATCAATCAAACAAAATAATAAATCACACCATAGGAGTAAATTAATCTTTCCTAAACAGAAACTACGAGATTTAGCTCATGATTACAATCATAGAGAAGCTAAAAACGAATTCAATTAAACTAAACATGATTCACTTCTAGATTAAGTGGAAAATTTAACGTAAGTCACCTTGAGTCTTCTTAATAACCAAAGATTAGGGTTCTTCAGGTCTCCAAAGGTATCTGCAGTCGCAGGTTGCTCTCCAAGGAAGCCAAAAAACTCTCCAATTCAGAATGTCAACCAATATTTATAGTTATCTCAAAACCGGGTCTACTCTGCGAGTAGGTGCCCAACTCGCTGAGTTGATAGGAGAAATCCGTATACGACAAGGATTTTTGACTTTTCTTCGCGAATATTCTTGGTAACTCGCCAGGTAGGTGCGTGGACTCGCTGAGTATCTCCATATTTTCTCCTCTTTCTTTATTCTCTAGCTTCTAATTGCTTCTCCTTCTTCTTTTTTGTTTCCAAGCATGTCTTCTGGATTGAAAATATAATTTAGACATTATTAAGTACTTTTTGTCCATATTATGCAAATAATTAGCTAATAATTGATAAAAATCTATACTAAACATATGACTAATTATGCACATATCACAATAGAATGTTACCATTCAACTTCAATGGTGGATGTATGCTCGAATCCACAAGGAAGGAAGTATTGAAATCAAATTTGACTTATATGGTGTTGATTTTTCGAATCTGATATCAAGTTGGGGGTCAAAAGCCGATTCTGAATGATAGATTTGTTTGGAATAGTTTAGTTGATGTTCAAATCATTGTGTTGCGTTGAGTTACAGTTGGAGTCGATGTTTGAAGGAAAAATAAGGAGTCGATTGGTTATACCAAAAACAAAGAACGAATTTTGAGAACGAAAATTTTAGAAGTTTTGTTTACAAAATTGAAGGTTATTTGACTGAGGAATGGTTGATTGTGTGTTGATGTTAGAGTTCAACATTTAGTATGTCACTGACAATCGATTCTTGATTTGGAATCGATAACTTTTATGAATGCGTGGGTTCATAAATTGAGGAGGGGAAAGTGTTTATATTCGAAGAATTGATATTTGGAGTCAATTGATGAATATTGGGTTTGAGGAAATAACGACACTTTGATGTCGTGTTTGGATGAATTGAATATATGAAAAGCGAAGCATGAATTTTTTTACGAAGGTTAACTGGGTATGGATTGAACGAAGGGGAGTGAAAATTTTCGTACGAAGGGTGTTGAGATTTTGTACGAAGGGTTGTGAATTCCTATGAATTGAAAAAGAAAACCAAAGTTTCGTAAATGACCCTTAAAGTTTCGTTAATTTGGCAAGATTTTGTAAATTGGGCAATGTTCGTATGTTATGAAGAAAAATGAAAATTTTTCGAAATCAGTCGCTGAACTTTCGATTTTTTGGTGACTTCGACAAATGGATCAACTTTCGACAATACGACAATTTTCACCCAACTTCGACAATTGGGTGAAGTTTCGACATTTTGGACAACATTTCGTATGTTTTGAAGAAAGGGCAGAATTTTCAAAAATCAGTCCCTGAAGTTTCGAAAATTTGGTGGTTCATACCCAAATTCGAAAATGGACTGCTTTTGCTGAGAATTTGAAGAGAATGTATTTCAGGCCCCTACAGTTTGTTCAAATTGATGCTTTATACCCAACTTTGAAAAAGGGGAAGAGTTGCATATTTGGCTGTTTTGGACGCACCGGGTCACTGCAGAATTTTGAAATTGACAATTTCTACTCATTTTTGAGAAATTTTGTCAAAGGCGATCCGTGAACGAAGCTAAAAATTGAATATTTTTTGGATTTTCTGGATTAAAGCACAAAATTTATGCTACATGTTAAGGGGGGAGTTTTGATACAAAAATTTTTGAATAGACCACGTTCTCTTTCTTTGAAGGTTTTATAATCAAATTTCGATTATAAAAAGTGGGAGAAATTTATATGGAAATTCGAACGTGAAATTTTCATATTACGCGGATTTGAAGACCGAAGTGACCTTGAATTTTTGAGGCTTACGAAATGATGCAATTGGAAGTTCGGAAGTGATTTATTTTCGAAATGGGTTTGGTTTTATTGAAGATTTTTGGGGTGTGTTTTTATGCTTAACTTTTGGGTGATCAATTTGGAGTTTGAGAAACTCGTGATCATTTGTTGATGCTTAGTTTGTATGGTCTCACATCCTAGAGAAATTCCTTTACCTAGGGGATCAAGTGGTAGTTGATCAATGAACTAATATCTTTTGGTATAGGGCGAAGGTAAGGGCTTGGGCATGGCACGAGGGTTGTTAAGCTCACATCCGTTGTAAGACTTTGTAAGAAATGATGGATTGTGCCCTCTGGTCCTTTCCTTTCCCAACTATAGTGGAACTTTCCCAAAGGAAATCTTTTATCTTCTTGCCGGGAAAGAGTTTGATTACTAAGTTCGATTACCATAAGTCGAAGTTCAAACATTATATCTCCGATATATAGGATATAATGTCAGAAAAAAATAAATTTTGGTAGATAGTGTGGCTTGACAATGTTGAGGTAAGACTATCGCGAAGTAAACATAAGGTAGAGGGAGTTTTTCTACTAAGAGTTTTGCACAAATTTCATTTCTTATCCCTTCTAGTTTAAGCCTTTCCTTCCTATGTAACCAAGTCCTCCTATGAACCTATCCCCGCCTAAAGGATAGGATAGGATAGATTACAACTATAAAGTAAAGGTTGTCTTCGAGCAAGCTCTTAGCTTTCATCGTGAGTGAGAGAGGAATTGAGGTTGATTCAACTCAAGCAGCTTGCACATGATTGTCTTGTGTAGTGTGTGATATCTTTCCTTTGTTAAGGTGTAAGTGTGTGTGTTATTTATGTAGATGTAGATCTATGTCCCTTTTTGTAACAGCATGCATATTCAATACATCTCTTGAACACCTAAATCACCATGTTCATTGTGCAATTTTTAATTCCACATGCCAAACCATGTTTAGGGATAGTTTGAGAGGTGATTATTGTGAATTGGGATGAAAATGGAGAGCCAAGTTCCCTTTTTATAGTGTTTATCCAGCCTTGCTAGTCTAGATGTGCATCATACTCTCATAAAAAGTCAAACACTCCAAGATCATCCATGCTTTGTAGTAGAATGAGAAGTACACTCAATCTAAGTAAGAGGAAGGTGTTTGGACATGGGGAGGAAGGAAGAGGCCAAATTTGGATGATTTTGATCATGTCATGCAAGGATGGTGGGCCATGGTGATGTCACACATAGCAAAAAGTCCCAAAAATCCTTCTACTTTTGCATGCAAAAATCCCGAAGTCTGATGTTTTTTTTCAAAAGTGACGAATGATAGAGTACAATTACAGTATTGTAAAAACTCAAACGGATTAATTTTTTGAGTTGTAGAACTCTGGGAATTCGCGTTTAAAGATTCGCATCTAATTAACCTAAAACGTCTGATTTTTCGACTTTTGCAAATAGTTTTACTAAAAATATTTTGAGTTTACAACTAAATATTAGACCATAGTTTGAGTCCAAAAGCGATCTCGAAATTCCATCTGAGGTATGCAAGTGCCTCAACGGATAGAAGCGGTTTTAGCAGTTTTGAGAAAATCAATATTATACTGGTTTTGTTTCTTATAACGGTCGTACATTTTGCAAATGAACTTCGTTTTGGTCGTTATTTATATTTTTGAAAATAGAGTGAATATGTACTAAAAGACTAGAGTGTTTTCTTTTCACATAAATGTTCAATATGAAATTTTAGTTTTTCAGACGTATTAACTAGGGTTGTAGTTTGAGTTGTTTGATTCATTTGAGATTTTCCACATTGGAAGTAAGATACTATCTGGTATCTTATAATAGTTGTAATGACACTATATATTTTTCAAAATATGTATTAAAGCTCAGTAAGTCAAGTTATAAAGAAGTTTGCATTAAACTGACTGTCTACAGTTTCATATCTAAACTCTGGGATGTCACATGAAGTGTAGTATTGGTTAAGTCTTGCACCATGCATGTAAGAATGTACCTTACTCTTCCATTTATTATGCTTAATCTGGTGCACATGAGGAGGTATAAATGGAGAGCTTTGCTACTAGTTTTTGGTTATTCTTTCCATCTTATTCTCTTCTTTTCTTGTTGTCAATAACCGAGGACAAGATGACCTCCCATCTCCTATTTTGTCTTGCAATTCGGTGTAAGAGTTAAGGGTTCATATGTTGTTTCTCTTTAAGTTTCATTTTGTATAAAATTTCAAAGTTTAAGAACAACATATATATAAGTGAAGACTAACATGTTTTGGTAGTTTACTCTTGATTGGTGGATACTTGTAAACAACTTCTTCTTTGGAGCTTTAGGCATCACTTCATTAACTTTCATCTCCCATGAGAATCAATAACTTAAAAGGTTGTAATATTTTGCTTTCTATGGTTGTTTGAATCTTTCTTAGCTTTTCAAAAGGATCCTTGGTGGGTAAAATGATTTTAAGTTTATTCAAATGTAAAATTACTCCGGTTGCTAAACTTGTAGTTTTTACTATTTGTGAATAAACCCCAACATCAACATGTTATCGTCTAGACTTGGTATATCTCAGCCGACAGTAGGCCAGGATAAGTGGTAATATGTCATTTTCAATAATGGAATATATCATGTCGATGTCCTTAGATCAAAACTTGATTATCTTCAATCGACGATTTATGAAGTTGTTATACCATGGATACACGAAGTTCCGATCAAATCACGACCTTTATTTGGAGAGCAAACTTGGGATGTATCCCCACAAATATCGCATTAATGAGAAGAGGGGTGCCAATTACATCCACAATATGTACCTATTGTTCACAGGTAGATGAATATGTTGGTCATATCTTAATTTGTTGCCCCTTTGTTATTACAGTTTGGGAATGGATCTTTAAATTGTGTGATATTCATACCCGACAATTTGCTACTATTGGAGAGTTGATCAAAATTGCAAGGAATTGGGGAAATTGCCCAAAACGGGGGAAGAACCTTATTAGCGTGTGCTATGGTGCTATACGGATGATCTGGAAGTCAATATGGGATTGGGTATTCAAAAACCCAACAAAGGTTGCGGATAACATCAAGTCTCTAGTGTATACATGGGTGAAGCATACAAGAACGAATTGTCATTATAAGTAGGTTGAGTGGTATGTTTTCCCACTAAGTTGTTTTTAAAGCTTTGTGTAATCTCGACTCACGTCTATCTCTTTTTTGCCTTCTCTAGTTACTTGTTGGTTAAACAAAAAAAAAAAAAAAAAAAAAAAAAAAAAAAAAAAAAAAACATATATTCATTGGGGGGTGGGGGTGAGGAAGGGAGAGAGAGAGAGAGAAAGAGAGAGAGAGAGAGAGAGAGAGAGAGAGAGAGAGAGCAATGTTTTAAAAATCAGTTTTTTAGTTGAACCGGTATAGCGATCGGTTTCCTGTTCAACCGCTTCGACCGCCGAGTCAACCGGTTTCTATAATTTTCATTTTTGTACTTATTTTTCTGCACATGCATACATATATAAATAATAAATTTGACGTGTACAAGTTCAAACATTAAAAATACACATAAAAATAAGTTGTAGACCAATATAAATACATTAAAATAACAAATAACTATAAGTTTTTACATCAATTCACACACATCAAAAACAAAATAAAGTATTACACGAAAACAAAATATAGTTTCAAATGAATACAAGTGCATCAAAAAACATCATAATATATATCATATGTTTTTATTTAGAGAAATCTAAATAGATGTGAAAAAGTTTACCAAAGTTTATTATTGGAAATGGTTTTTTTCTATGTATTTTTATTTAATTTAACCGGTTCAACCGGTTTTTCTAAAAACCGGCCGGTTCAATCCGGTTCAGAAATTGATATAAAACCGGTAATAGTTGAACCGCTCTTTTCCCCGGTTCCCGGTCCAACCGGTTCGACCGGCCGGTGCAAACCGGTTTTTAAAACACTGAGAGAGAAAGAGAGCAAATTGGAGCATGTTGAAGCCCGATGCGGCGTATAGCATACCATTGTCACCGCACCCTCGATGTCGTTCCACTCCCTTTAGTTTTACTTGCTTGTATGAAATCGATGCCCATGATATACATTAAATAGGGTGAAGTGTCGGTGTGAACTTAATTTGCCTTATGATTTTTGGTTCCGATATCTAAGTAGCTACATTTATTGTAATATGCTTACCTACACACCACCCAAATATAGTCGGTCATTATAATTCAATGTGCACCCAACCCGTTTAATAACCATTTTTAAATAGCAAAATGATGTGGAAATATTATCACATTTTAGGGCTATATATAGCTCTACCACTAATTATAAGTTATGCTTAGAACAAAGGAAAAAAAGAAGATAAAAAAAAAAAAAAAGAAGCTCTTGATATGGAAGGAGAGGTCTACAATCTAATAGTAGATGGAAGTATTGTTTTGGCATCACTTTTCTATTGCTATGGCGTTGGCTTGTTTATTGGGCAAGGTACAACTAGATTCATGGTTCTATTTCCAGTCATATGTCTCTTCCTATGTCTTCCATTAAATCTCCACACCATGTTTTTATCTTCACTAACCTCTTTCTTTATATCCTTGCTTGGAACCTTCAAGCTCGTTCTATATGCCTTTGGCCGAGGTCCCTTGTCTTTGTATCCACCTCTCTCTTTATCTCACTTCATATTTACTACTTGCCTACCCATTAAAATCTTATCAAATCAAGAAAAATCGTTTCAAATGATCACCAAGAACAAGAAATCCCTCAAAGATTATGTTCCTCCGATTCTACTGTTTATCGTAATACTTATGGCACACAGTTACAAATATCGTCTTCACCCGTTACTTACCACATCTTTACATGCATACTATCTATTCGTTCTTCTCGAACTCTTTCTAGCCTTGACAACGTCTTTATCAGGATATATAGTTAGAGTTGAATTCGAGCCACTGTTTGATAACCCTCACCATGCTACATCGGTGCAAAACTTTTGGGGAAAAAGATGGAACATCTTGGTGTCTAACATACTACGTGCTACGATATACCATCCTTCACGTTCCATCTTTAGCTATGTGGTTCCTCAAAGATGGGTATCACTGCCTGCTGTTTTTGTGACATTTTTAGTGTCTGGAGTAATGCACGAATTGGTCTTTTACCATCTTGGGCGATTGACACCAACAGGAGAACTCACTTGCTTCTTTCTAATTCAAGGGGTTTGTGTTGGAATGGAGATTGTGATCAAGAAAACCATGGGTGTGCGATTTCAACCCCCGCCTATTGTGGCCCAGACATTAACTTTGTCATTTGTGATGCTTACTAGCTTTAGGCTGTTCTTCCCATCTTTCTTGCGTCTAGATCCGTATGGTAGAGTTTGTAGAGAGATTATGGCATTTCTAGGTTTCGTTAAGAGTGGTAAAGTACTTAGCCCCATTGAGTATGCATGCCCCTTCACGTGAAAAAGGTCCAAAATCTACTTAAATAACCTACTGATCAAGGGTCGGAGTTATTGTATGTTTCTTTGCTCTAGTGTCATAAATGTTATTTGGATTATGTTTAAACCTTAGGGATAAAAAACAATTAAATGTGTATATATATTTTGGCTTACCCCTTTTAAGTTAACTTTGCAAATTGAATTTATTCGAGCAATTGGCCTTTGATGCAAAGTTGATCTAAAAAGTGAAAAACGAACAAAACAATGGTAATTAGTATATGAAAAACATTAACTAATTAAACCAAAACAAAATATCGAAAAGTAGAATTTATAATTAATATATGAAAAACATTAACTTGTTCATAAAAAGAAATGTGGAGATCAAGAATTCAGAATTAATAAGGATATATATCTTAATTCCCCAAACATAACAAGACACGAATATTAAGATGTGGAAAAATATGATGTTTCTCAAAACAAAACAAGCAGGCCGGTCCAGACGATGGGCAACCCGGGCGACCGCCCAGGGCCCACGACTCCTGGGGCCCAAAATTTATGGGCTATATAGTGTATATATATATAAAACAATTATTGCCAAAATGATTTTTAGGGCCTAAAGTTGGTTTAAACTCAAACTAGCTTAAAAGATAAACAATTTGGCTTGCTTCTTATTGTTAATTGAATGTGTTTATAGTCAATAATAAATGATATTTTTTTAATCTTTATTATATTTTCCTTTAATGGGCCTTTATTTTTTCTTTTCGCCTCGGGCCACATATATATTTGGACCGGCCCTGAAAACAAGAATGAATCAAAATTCAAAATATTAAGCTAAAATTACAAAACAAGAGATTTAAACGATGCTATGTGGAAAATCAGAATTCAGAAAAATACAAAATCAATAAACTACTAAACAATGTTTAACCAACAATAGTTAGTAGATTCTTTCCCAAAAAAAAAAAAAAAAAAAAAAAAAAAAAAAAAAAAAGATAGTATAGACATAAGTCAGAATTTACTTCAATTCTCAAGAACAAAGTCAAGCAAGTTGCTCACAATTAAACTTGGGGTCACCATAGGTACAACTTCACTTGGTTCAGCAAAATCACTAAACATCAGTGTTAAAATACTAAAAGATGAAAACGCAAAAGTGAAATATATATTTGATGAGTTCACTTGTAACGTCCTAATCCTGCAGTTTGCAATACTGGTAATTTCGATAATAATTGATGAGGTGTTTTTATCAGGTATTTTTTTACGGAGTTAGTTATCGATTACTAAATTTACAGTACATGTCATACAATAATACCTATTATATATTCGATAATATTCCGTACTTAATATTGATTCGAAATTTGTTGACAGGTATTTCAGAAATTTGTTGACATATATTTCAAATGTTACCGACATTATGTTATATTTCATATATAAAAGTATTCATTTGCTAAGATATATCGTAAAGAAAAGGATATATAATAATATGAAGTACGTTTTCTTTATAACATAAAAGAGAAAGAAAATCGTATGTATGAAATGTTTTCATCAAACATACATCCATTACCATACATAAATAAATTAAATATATTTATTTATGTAGGATATACGAATACTTTGGATAGGCACTAAAAGTATATATGTAACCTTTATTTGGGATAAGAATGTTGAATGGATACGTGTTGATTTTAAAGCTACTTTCAAATATAGTATTACTATAAATAGAAGCATTCGTCGTTTTTTTCAATCATACAAATATATTACTATAAATAGATGTATTTCAAACAGAATACATATATGGCAAAATAAATATTTTAAATCTATAAACTTTTTGAAATGGTTTATGAAAATTAAAACATATTGTAAATGGTTTTTACTTAAATGTTTATAAAGTTACTATTGCTTATAATTGTGATAAATCTTAATTATCTTTTAGGTAAATGGCAGTAAAGTTACTGTGTTTTCATAAACTTCTCTTTTTAAAATACCTTTTTTAATTATAATTTAGTCGTTAAATTTTCTATTTTTTGCAATGTCAACCACTTAGTTGGTCAACTAGTAATTCTTTGTGTCATTTTTTTGGTGACGTAACATTAATCGTGACATGATAACGTATTGTCTTTTGGTTAAATTACATTTTGGACGTCAAATTTGAAGGAAAAAAAAAAAAACTAAAATATAGAAATTTTTATGATAATTATCCAAAATATAATGATTTTTTTTTTAACTAGTAGAACTTTGTTTATTTTTATAATGACTTTGTAAAAAAGTAGACCCTCATCTTTAGACTATATTAGAACCCACAATTGAACACTCAGACCATCCAAATGGAGGAGGAATGATAGATACACTCCCATAAGGTACTTCATACCTTGTACAAGCAGAAGACAAATATTGTTAGCAATTCGAACCTTATGAATACCATTCGCCATCGCCAACAAAATTATTAGTTATTCCATCCTTATAAATAGAGTAAATTACACGAATGGTCCCTATAGTTTAGGGTAACTCGGGCATTTGGTCTCTAACTTATTTTTTTGATTCGGAAGGTCCCTACTGTTTGTTTTTGTTATGCGTTTGGTCCCTATCTTACCTAAAAAGACTATTTTGCCCTTGATTTTTTTAATTTATTTAAATAAACACAACCCCAACCCTACTCATCACCTTACCTTACATACTCCATCATTTTTCCTTATTTAAATAATAGTATTTTTAGGTAAAATAGGGACCAAGTGCGTAACAAAAACAAACAGTATGGACCAAACGCGTAACAAAGACAAATAATAAGGACCTTCCGAGTTAAAAAAATAAATTAGGGACCAAACGTGCAAATTATCTCAAACCATAGGGACCATTCGTGTAATTTACTCTTATAAATATCATTCACCAAGAAAGTTTCGACCCTTCACTCTTACATTCTTCTCTCATGATCATACTTATACTAACTTGAGGGTTGTAGCATAATACCATCTCTCATCTTCGATTACAGATTTGGTTTTATAGTGATTCTTTATCACAACTAGCATTTTTGGCTAGGAAATTATGTCCTTATGTGAACATCAACAATTGTAAAGCTTGTGCTAAAACGTTAAGGTTTACATTGTGATTCCTAATAAGCCATGTATTGTTATAACGCAAAACATAAATCTCTCCCAAATCTCTCTATGTATCTCAAATCTCTCCAAGTATCTCAAATCTCCCCCAAATCTCTCCATGTATCTCAATTCTCTCCCAAATCTCTCTATGTATCTCAAATCTCCCCCAAATTCCCCATTGTAGTTTCCTTAGTTAAAACCAACTCAAAATGAAAGAAGAAAACTTTAAAGAGCAAGCCCAGATCAGAACCTCCTAACCGCACCGGACAGCTTCGCACTTCGGAACCTTCGGATTTGGCTCCAGGATCCCTTCACCTGGACAATCTCGCTCCGAACAACCTGCTGATCCGGAACTAATGACTTCGAAAAGTTTCTTACCACTCTGGAAGATCTCGCAGCTTCGGACTGAAAGCCTTCACAGCCTTAGAATCTCGCAGCATCGGAAGGAAAGGACTCTGGATTGGGGCTTACTTCGCAACCCTTGACTTCGGAAGCTACTGTGCGACTCCGGAACCTGAGAAGCAATTCGGAACTAGTGGTTTAACTCCGGAATTTGAGGCTTGGCTTCAGATGTCGTCATTTGACACTGGATTTCGGACCATTTCATCATTTTAATACATTTTGACGTCGAGAATCCCACCAAACTCATATTTTTCGTAACTTAGATCCCTTAAAACCCTATTTTATGCCAAATTTGATCATTTAAAATGATATTTAAGATTTAGGAAGGTATTATTCCAAATCATAAGATGTAAATAAGATAAGGATAAGAGTGTTGACTTTGTTGATTAGATATTGTTCCCCATTTCCCCAAGTATTTTAATATTCAACATGTATCCATGAAATTAACCAACGGATTCCCAAGTAAATATCACATCAAAATTTCCTACTCCTTATATTTGGACGACTTCCTTCCAAAAAGCTCCGCCATCTCTTGTCATTTTACCTCCTGCCTATTTCCATTTTCTCTCAAGAATAACTTCAAGCTTCACAAGGAGTTACAGTCTTCAAGCTTACTCTAATCTTTTGTGAGTATTTCGTAAATCTTTAGTAATTTAATACATTTCTATGTTCATGTCATCCTATTTACACACAATAAAATGTGTTGAACCCTTAGGATAAAATTACCTCCAAGGAAGTTCATCCTCTAATTCAAGAGTTCGGGTTGAGATCTTTACACCATCACTCCAACTCATCAACCAACTCAATGTGAGCTTCATACCCCACCTGTCACAAGTTTTCACTCTTTTAGGGGAGAATACAAGTCAAGGGTCTTGTGAAATCCTAGTATATTTGCTTGTTTATGCATGTACATGATTTATGTGCATAAAGTTATGAACTCCATATAATGATTCAAGAACTCGATATTTTTAGCAAGTCTCAAGGTTTTGAACTATATATCACAAAATATATGCTAGAAACAAAAACTAACATGTTTATGAAATATATAGTTCATGAATTGATATGTCTAGCACCATAACGAATTACTTCAAGAAAATGCTTAAACAAGATGCTTAATATAATATTTTGGAAGTGATTAAATTATGGAAGTAATGATAATTTGGGGACTATTTTCAGCCATATATATATATATATATATATATATATATATATATATATATATATATATATATATATATATATATATATATATATATATATACCAATTTGGAAAATGGGATGAAATTTAAGAATCATTGAACATCCCAATTTTTAATGGACGAAAAATGAATTTTTTGGATAAACAAGGGCTTTAGAACATTACTATGAATATATGTCTAAAACGAGCAAATCAAAAGAAATGAGCTATTTTCAACTATTCACTAAGTTTTGGGCCACTTATGACACCTTTTGACAAATATGGGTCTTGCTGATGCTTTATAAAAATATGGGCAATTTTTGCCAATATCGATAATATTTGATCATTTTTTTATCAATATGATTCATTGTGGATTTTTTTTCATAAACAAAAGAAAACGATATACATATACAATGATGCACAATTAATGTTACGAAACGAATTTGATATTTATATTCAAAGAGTACACTTATTGTTATTTATTAGATAACGGATTTCAACTATTAGCACAAATATCCGTTAGTATTCTAGTCAGACGAATCTCCAATGTATATATATATATATATATATATGTGTGTGTGTGTGTGTGTGTGTGTGTAAGTTTAAAGTCCTGTAAAGAGTTATAATCAGAGTCTCTTAGAGGGAGAGCGGAAATTTGTGTATAGATCTATATGGAGTTGACACCCCGCACCTTCGATGTTCGCTACAACAGACCGGCCAGTCTAGGGTGACAAATGTCTTTAATCAATTTGGGCACCTGAGAAATGCCAAGATAGGCCTCTATCATATTTGTATGGTTATAACGGCTCACTAGAATATAATAATGTTATTTAGAAATTTATGTAGGGAGAACCTTACAGATAAATTGGCACATTGTGTTGACTGTCCCTATGCATGGTAGTGATTGTCCACATTCGTTGTGTTGATCGTCCACTTGCATTGTGCGGATAGTCCACAACCGCCTGTTGATTTCTCACACCTCTCCAGTCTTGTAGGGTTTAAGAGTACCAAGCGATTACCCACACACACACACACATAAAATATAGGATTCTCTAGGGAAAAACGAATTTTTTTACAATTCCGAAAGATGATAAACTAAAGCACACACATGCAACTATACTTGATTGGAAACAAGTCTTACAAAGTTTTTGACAAGAAAACACTGGAATTTTCTGGGTTTCAAAACTATCACAAATTCTTATACAAAAATTCTTATGAACTCACCAATATATTTTATGTTGACGCTTTTCAAACAACTTGTATTCTCAGCGATCAAGTAAGCAGGTAATCACCACGATCGAGGGCTGGCGTCGCTGCATTATGTTATTGCTACTCTTGTTATTTCAGTTTAACTTTTGAAGTGAACAAGTATTGTAAACAATGTAAGTTTGTTATATTAATGTATGATGTATGGATTTGCTATGTTTCATGTATATTCAATTCTTATGATACTGCACAATGAAGTCACTGGCCTCCGGACGTTTCCGTCGTCTTGTCCAGGGGTGTGACATTCTTAATATCCAAGTTCTAGACAAGAAGATTAGCCTACTCGAACATGAATTTCTTCAAAAGCAATGGGTTATGAAAGTGAAAATAGTGCCTTAAGATTTTGGGAAAATGACAGTGACCAAATTGAAGGATATAGGTTGCAACTAATGGGATAAAAAACAGAACTAAACATCGTGACTTTGCTTTTGGGTTTAATATAATATTAAGGATGATCACCAATTGAATCTTATTGTTTCCATATAAATGAAAGATACCAGGTATATATACATGATTAGAATAAGGCTAATATATGGACTATATACAAACTATGTGGGCTGCATACAAGATGGGTTGCATGTACATTCACTAATATCCCCCCACTGTTTTATCGGGAGGTGTAGAATGAACATTTAAACTGGAACGAAAGTCAAGAAGCATAGTAGATGGGAGCCCCTTGGTGAAGATATTTGCATACTGAGTTGTTGAAGGGACATGTAGGACCCGTATGTATCCGAGAGCAACCTTGTCTCTAACAAAATGAATATCGATCTCAATGTGCTTGGTCCGTTGGTGTTGGATTGGGTTAGAGGACATATATATCGCACTAACATTGTCACAATAGACTAATGTTGCTTGCCAGTGGGACATCTGAGCTCTAAAAGAAGATTGTGAAGCCAAGCCATTCCGGCTACAGTATTGGCTACGCCATGATACTCCACCTCTGCATTGGATCGGGAAATGACATCTTGATGCTTGGAGGACCATGAAATGAGGTTGTCTCCAAGGAATACACAATATCCTGAAGTGAAACGTCCAGAAGCAGGATATCCCCCCAGTCTGCATCAGAGTAAGTTGTGAGGGACCTAGTAGTGGATACATGAATTTATAGCCTATGATCGAGAGTTCCTCGAATGTAGTGAAGAATACGCTTCAGTGCTTGTAGGTGTTGGTCTCTAGGATTGCGCATGTAAAGTCATATCTCCTGAACAGAGAATGCAATATTTGGTCTGGTAAATGTCAGGTATTGAAAAGCACTAGCCAGACTGTGATAGAGAGTCGGGTCCTGAATAGGAATCCCGGAGAAGTCCAATTTGTGAACTGGTTCAGCTGGTGTGCGACATGGGGTGCAGTTCATCATATAAGCACGCTGGAGAATGTCACTAGCATATTTCTATTGAGAAAGAAATAAGCCAATAGTGGATCGAACTGTAGGTATACCCAAAAAATAATTTAGAGCTCCGAGATCTCTCACGACAAACTCATTGATCATCTGTGAAGTAACCTGTTGGAGCATAGTTGTAGAAGAGGCAGTGAGGATAATATCATCAACATAAAGTAATAGATAGGCTATATCATTAGGAGTCTGAAGGATAAACAAAGATAGGTTAGTGCGGATCCGCTAAAAACCATTAGTAGAGGCATGCTGAGTGAATCTGTGAAACCAAGCTCTGGGTGCCTGTTTGAGACCATATAAATATTTTTGTAGGTGACATACACGATCTAGAAACTGAGAGTCTCTAAATCCGGGAGGCTGGTGCATATAGGCAGTCTCTTGGAGATTTTCGTGAAGAAAAGCATGCTTCACGTCCAACTGTTGAATTGGCCAATTGCGTGAGATTGGAATGCTGAGAACAGTACGAATAGTGGATGGTTTGACAACCGAATTGAAAGTCTCCTCATAATCTATACCCTGTTGCTGACTGTGACCATTAGCTACAAGTCGTGCCTTGTAGCGAGATAGAGACCCATCTGCATGAAACTTGTGGTGAAAAAGCCACATAGAGCGAACAATATTGACCCCAGTGGGTCGTGGAAGAAGGGTCCAAGTTCCATTTGCAATAAGAGCATTATACTCATCATGAATAGCTTGTTGCCAGTTAGGGTCCTTCATAACCTGTAAGTATGACCATGGGACAGGGGAGATGGACGATCTGTGGAGATTGAGGCGGTCAACGGGTTTAAGTAAACCGTTGTGGGATCGGGTGGTCATGTGGTGAATGGGTACAGTTTGAGTAGGGTTATTATGGGATGGAAGGGAGAGGGAGTCTATGGTAGAGGTGGAAGTAGGAGAAGGTGAAGGAGAGACTAATGAAGGTATGGTAGTTTCGGTGTGGGAATAAAATCGAGATGAGGGAGGTGGATCAGAATCATCATCAAGGAAGGTATAAGTGGGAGATTTGGTTGGTGTGATAGACAGGAAAGGAAAAGTATTCTCATCAAATGTGACATGACGAGAAATGATAGTTTTGTGGATGACAAGTCAAGGAAACGGTACCCACGATGATGAGAGGGGTAGCCAAGGAAGATGCAAGGTGAGGAGCAGGGTGAGAGTTTATGTGGGTATTCAATGTGAGGGAAACATAGACATCCAAAAACATGAAGATGAGTGTAGGTTGGGTGTTGTTTGAAAAGGCGAAAGTGTGGGGTTTCGTTTTTTATGGAGGTTGATGGAAGTATGTTGAGTAAATCGGTAGCCATATGAAGGGCTTTTACCAAAAAAATTGGGTGGAATATGGGCTTGAAAAAGAAGGGTATGGATGGTATTACTTATTGTAGGAAGCATTCGTTCCGATTTACCATTTTGGGATGATGTGTGGGGACATGAGAAGCGAATTGAATACCATGTTTGGAAAGATATGCATGAAATTTTGTGTTATTAAATTCGCCCTCATTATCACATTGAAGATATTTAATGGTAATGTCAATTTGATTTTTGAGTAAGGTGACAAATTCAACAAATTTGGAGAATACATCCAATTTTCATTTTAAAGGGTAACCCAAAGATAATCAAAAAAATGATCAAGAAATATGACATAATATTTTTAATCCACCCACACTAGAAATAGGAGAAGTCCAAACATTGGAATGAATAATGTCAAAAACATTAGAAATAATAGAATCAAACGACATAAAAGGAAGTTTAGTGTGTTTGCCAATTTGACATGTAGAGCAAATAGTGTTCCACAAACTTTTATTACATAATATGGAATTGCTAGAAATTAAAGAATCTAAAACTTTATTGCCAAAATGACCGAGATGTTGGTGCCAAAGAGAAGGGCTTGCAGAAACGAAGGCTTGAGGTGTGGTGGGATGACCGGGTAGAGTGGACCATCACTATCACATCGGATTAGAGGTTGTCGTGTCATGTAATCCTTGACAGTAAAACCAAACCCATCAAATTCAATTGCATAGTTATTGTGATGAGTAAATTTTTGAACGGAAATTAGATTTTTAATAATTGATGTGGTGACAATAATATTATAAAAATGTAAAGGGCGATAAGGATTTTTAATAAGAAATTTGGCATGTCCGGTCACAGTCACGGGTATTTTGGATCCGTCCCCGACAAGTATATGACGAAAGTTATGATTATTACAAGTGGAATCGAGTATACCTGCATTAGCATGAACATGATCCGTCACACCCGTATCCATTATCCATTCACCCAGATCTTGCAACGACAATGAGCTAAACATTTGAGGTAAAGATGTAGGTTGTTGATCATTCCCAAACCAAGTCCAAGGAGGTGTCAAAGAATTATCTTGTTGTTGTCCAGTTCCAGCGTGAGACCCAACACTGACGTGGGCTGCATAGGAATTAGTGGGCCTGTTAGGAGGAGATCCAAGAATGCTATATTGTGGTCTAGTCCATGCGTAAGATGGGCTGTGAGTGGGCCTAAAAAATGTTGTTGCTGTTGGACTTGTGGTTGCTGGACCGCAGGTACGATAACCCACCCAACAGAGGAAAACAACGTTGTTGGAGATGCGCCAGCGAGCTGCTGTGGCCGACAGTATTTTGGCCGACATAATTTTATGCAGCCGGTTATTGGTTGCCTTGGGGTGGCTGGCAGCGGCGATTATTTTGCTGCCTTCGGTTGTCATTCCTACGAGTATTATGTGGTGTTGCAGTTTCTCCAGCATGTAAAATTGATGGAAAGGAGGAGTGATCGACATGTGGTTGAGTAGGGATACTCTGGGGAAGCAAAAGACGTTGTTTTTCACATAATAGCATGGATTGCATCTCGTGGAATGAAGGAAGCAGTTTGGTGTGGCAGATGATGGTTGAGATGTATTCAAAACGAGAAGACAAACCATTGATAGCATAGTTGACAAGGTGTTTGTCATGAACTTTGGAGTTAGCATCAAGGTTGCGGATTAAAGATGCAAGATTCTGAATTTTCGAGCAATAGGCTAGAACCAAGAGATCACCCATGGTTATATTGCGGAGATAGTTGTCAAGTTGCATGAGTTTCGATTCTTTGTTGTCACGAAATATTTTTTCAAGATTAATCAAAACTTGACGAGCGTTTTCCTCGGCATTTGCTTCGGGAACAAGAACCATGTCGAGAAGAGGTTGAGAAAGAGTGAAGAAAATCCACATTTGAACAACGACATCAACCTTCTTCCATTCAGGTGTGGTAGGAGCCGGAGTGGTTTTGCCATAAGTGTTGTCGATATGATCAATAGCATCCTAAGCTTCACAGAAGGTGGAGAAAAGATGGCGCCAAGAGTCGTAATTGAGCCTTTTCAAGATCGAGAATCAAAGGTATGTGAGATTTGATATTGTTGATGCTAAAAACTTTATGAGGTGGTGGTATAGGAGGTGTCAGTGGCGGACCGTCTTAGGGGCTGGCCTCCCAGATTTTATGCCTTCTAATGACTGTTATACATAATCAGATATTATAGTTGGATATATATATATATATATATATATATATATATATATATATATATATATATATGTATGTATGTATAATAAACGATATCATAATTATCGGAATATCACAAACAAAATCAGAGCCAATCTTATTTATTTAGGATTCTATAAAATAAGAAAACATAATATCTGTAAAAACTCAACGATCTAATCCAAACTATAACAATTTAACCCAAGTTTGGGTTTAAGAAAACTGAAAAGTTTAAACCTACGATCCAAAGTTTATTTCGGCCACCATAATACTATTTCTCGAAACTCATCGGAAGAACATCGCCGTCCTTTAAGACCACTGTTGTCTTGTACACTTTTCCGATCGTTGGATTGTTCACATCGTTCGTATGGTATGCCCTCTCTACTCGTTGCTAGTCACCGCCTCGCCGGTGCCTGGACTGTTGGCTATTGAAACCTGAACTCCGACACCATCGTCGTCGGAGCCTGCACCTTATCGAGTCTCCGTTGTCTTCATTCTCACTTTTCCAGGTACATATGTTTCTTTTTTTTTCTTTATACATCTATTAATAGATTATATATATATATATATATATATATATATATATATATATATATATATATATATATATATATATATATATATATATATCATAGTCTATATATTAGGGCACTAGGCAAATAGACAATACGTTATTAATAAAGTAAAAACTGTGCATTTTGAATTGACTACACATTTTATACTCTCACATACATATATTGAATTAAGATATTAGATATACAAAATGAATTAATAAATACGTAATATGTATACATTATTTTATATATATATATATATATATATATATATATATATATATATATATATATATATATATATATATATATATATATATTAAAGTTGTGTTAAAAGATGAATAGTGAACATCTGATTTTTTGGCAAAAATGACCCTTCAATTATTCTTATATATATATATATATATATATATATATAATAAAGTTTGTGGTGTTGATAATTTTGTCCCTTAGATTATTAAGAGTGGTGTGAGGATAAGGATGGGGTTGATACGTGTCATTCCCACGTCTCCTCCCACCGGTTCTGCCTTATCTTCCCCCCACTCGCTTTCTCATCACCCATTCAACATCCGATTTGTGTTATTTTCCCACCGCCTGCTACAGTATTTGACAGAGAAGCGTAAGGCTTTCGCGGGTTAGACGAGAGACAGTGGCGATCGTCTTGTAATGTTTCCAGATACCGACGACGAAGCCGGACAGTGCTGCTACCGCTGCTTCCCATCGACTCTAGAAAACCGTAAACCTGTATTGGAAAGGATATAAACAAAGCTCGACAACGAATGGATCCATAACACCTTGCATCATCTTCTTCGGGTCGATTGTTCTCCTACTTCACGCAACCGTCTACTGTTTCACTCTCCTTTAATCCTCTTCTTCTACAATTCCGCTACCCACCACAACGCTTTATTCCAAAATACGTTGACCGCTTCTGGTGTTTATCTTCCACCAGGTTCCTCATATGTTCTTATTTAATTTCATCCACCTTTGTGACAACCCAAGTTGTCCCGTTACATTTCTCCGTTACCGTTAACGGAATATTCCACTGTTCAAAAGTTCCGTTAATGAGAAGTCTTCAAGTTTAATAAACATTTCAATTGTGTATGTTTATATGCCGTTAAGTCGTGATAAAAGGAAATAAAATACATAGCACATATTTCCATTTACTTGGAAAATATTAGTTTATTATTACGACCACTAAATCGGGTGCGACCAAAAGCCCCGTTTAACGGCAGTATCGGGTAGACTTCCACTGTGTCCCAACTCAAAACCCTATATAAGGGTGAGTGGAGTCTATTGGAGACTTTTTACACTCTCTCTCTATACTCTCTCTCTAGACCCGTTTTCGCCCCGAAACCGCAACCAAACGCTTCCAAACAGTAAGTCCGCTTACCCTAGCTTATTCTAAACATATTGAATTGAGTTTATAGCCCAAAAATCGGACTTAGAAGCAATGAAAAAGGAGTTTACGGCCTAAGAACCTCCTTAGGCCGTAAACACCCAAAATGAGGCCAAAATGACCCAAACTTGTCCCTATAGGCTTGGAAATAAATTAAGGGGATTGCCTAGGAGTGTTTAAACATCAAAACACAATGATTTAGGGGACAAAAGAGAGTTTACGGCCCAAGCACAAGCTTAGGCCGTAAACACCTCAAAATCATGTTAAAAGGCCCCAAAAACACTCCCAAACCACCCTTAGGCTTCATACATAATTTAGGGACTTGGTATTTTGGGTTTATATCACTAAAACACATCAAAATGAAGGATAAAAATGAGTTTACGGCCCAAGCACATGCTTAGGCCGTAAACTCCCCAAACATGCCCAAAATGTTGGTTTTTGTCCCCTAAATGGCCTTAGACTATTTCTATAAAATGCTAGGAAGGATTTAAGGACTTAAACACAATGAAATGAGGCTTGATTTGGAGTTTACGGCCCAAGAAAGTGTCTAGGCCGTAAACTCCCCAAAACCCCCTCAAATGTTGGTTTTAATCAACCAAAATAGCATCAAACTTCATAAGAAAATTCTAGGAAGGCAATAGGGGCTTAAAACTTCACTAAACTCAAAGGTTGAGAGTTTACGGCCGTAAACTCCCTTGGGAGAGTTCCTAGGCCGTAAACTCTTGTTTAGTACCCTTAGAGGCCTCAAATCCACTCATGCCCTTTAGGAAAAATGCTTAGAATAATTCAATGAACAAGCTAGAAGCATCAAACACTCAAGAATAGAACCTTGGGAGTTTACGGCCGTAAACTCCCTTAGGTTGGGCCGTAAACTCCTTGTTTGGTCCATGTTGGTGTTTTAAATCCATTTACACACTTGATATGTGAGTATAGCAAAGTCCCACAACTGATAAGAGACCCTTAGCACCCGTAAACGTTACCCGGGACCCCAAACACTCAACCAAAAGTGTTTTCCACTCCTTTGAGTGTGTATAATTGTTTAATTAGTATATTATATGCTAATTGTATGTGAAAATATGTTATCATATGTTAAAATAGGTCATTGTGTGTGTTCAAGTCCTTGCGTGACCCCGAACGCCCAATCGGCACTTTCGTCGGACCTACTTACACCAGGTGAGTTCATACCCCTGAATGAACCTTTTAAATGCTTTTAAATGTTTTATAGGGGGGAATACAAGTTAAACATGCCAGTGATCATGTCAATCGCATATGATTGATAACCTGCATGCACAAGATTTTACCACTTTTACACTGTTTTACCGAGTGGGACACTAAAATGACTTTTACCTGTTTCATAACTTTTACTTATACTGATTTATTCAAATTCATCCTAAATTGGTTTATGAAAGATCCTCTAAGGTTTTAAACGTATTTTACAAAGGAATAAAATTTGTGATTTTCTCTGTACATAAAGGCTTTTCATTAAAGATTTCCCTTTTTGACGTATACTTTTACTTGTTAAACACTGCTGCTTCACTTATACTTATTTTATACTCTGACTCGGTAACACTTTCACTTATACCTATAGTCGCTTATACTTGATGACGCTTATACTTATTCACGCTCTTACTTAGTGATACGATTTCTCCTTCACTTATACTGGATAACGACTTTACTCCACTTATACTTGATAGATGTTCTTACATCACTTATTGTCGTCTCTGCTTCGTGATACACTTATACTTGGTACGCTTATACTTCATGGTTCGATTATCCCACACTATACACGTATACTTCACGACTCAGATGTTCCACAGTACTCTTATACTTCACGACTCAGATGTTCCACTGTACTCTTATACTTCACGACTCAGATGTTCCATTGTACACTTATACTTCACCGTATGATACACACTCAAGCATAGTTAAATGTATGTTTATGCTTGTATAGATGTATATAAATAATTATTGAAGGACTTAGGAATGCTTGTCTGCCCTATTTCCTTTTCTTCGTTGAGATGTGGTCTGGTGGGATCGGATGTCCATCTGAAGGTCGTTCCATTCATTAGTTATATATTACGTATACGAGCATAGACATATGAGTTTTCTTCAGTCAATTCAGTTAAGAGTCTATACCTCTAGTCTACACTTACATAAGAAACCCACTCCCTCCTAGTAACACACTATCCTCTATTTGGGATGCATCTTTGGGACGCGGCCTTCTCCGTCGTCTAGTTGGTAACCAGAGTCTCCTGTAGGGAGAGCGGACATTGTGTGTATAGGCCTATACGGGATTGACAACCCCGCACCCTGACTGCTAGCTACAGTCCACGGCCTACCAAGCCAAGGGGTGACAAATGTCACATTATATAGATGCTTGTAGGGCGTCTAGTACTCTAGTCAGTATGGTTACGAGTATCCTGGGTTGCCTTATAATTCATGGCTTTAAGGTAACAATATTTCGTCGGCGATTTACACTGTATGCTGATGTCACCTTTTTCAGAGTCACACTGTTTTGACCTTGCTAGATGTATCTTCATTTGATACCGTCTGGGGTCTGTTATCTCTGTTTGACCATACAAGATGTATCTTTCATTTGATACCGTCTGGGGTCTGTTATCTCTGTTTGACCTTACAAGATGTATCTTTCATTTGATACCGTCTGGGGTCTGTTATCTCTGTTTGACCTTACAAGATGTATCTTTCATTTGATACCGTCTGGGGTCTGTTATCTCTGTTTGACCTTACAAGATGTATCTTTCATTTGATACCGTCTAGGGTCTGTTATCTCTGTTTGACCTTACAAGATGTATCTTTCATTTGATACCGTCTGGGGTCTGTTATCACTGTTTGACCTTGCAAGATGTACCTTCCATTTGGTATCGTCTTCGGTCTGCGTTCACTGTTTTAGACCTTACCAGTTGTACCTTTCATTTGGTACCTTCGGGGGTCTGTTTCTCCATTTGTTAGACTAAACCAGGCGTGTTGTTAGTTCGATACTTTCCTGGAGTCTATGACTCTTTTGCCTTAGTCAGCAGTCCTCACTGCTGAGGCATATGTTATTCCTTGATGCCTCTGCTTTCTTTAATAATCAAATTCAGTATGTTGATATTATTAGCAATTAAGGGAAACTTCTTCTTACCACATTACACTAACCAGTCTTGGTAGAAGGCTGCTTTTATTAAAGAAAATATAGGATTTTCTGGAAGGAACTCTAATACACTGAAATCTCTTAAACTATCACTTTATTAAGTTATTTGAATGAAATGTCACTAAATGCTTATGAACTCACCAGCATTTGTAAAAATGCTGATACTCGCTTTTCAAATAACTTGTATTCTCAGGTTAGCATTAGACAGGTACATCCCCGGGGCTGTTGATGAAGATAGCTTTGTACCATGCTGTATTTATTCTATTACTGTATTACTTTAAATTGTTGTAATGTAACCTTGTAAAACTATTACTATTAATGCAATGTTTTGTTGTACTTTGATTACTATAATGCATGTGTTGTGATACTTGACATGACGTCATCCACCCCAGAATGTTTCCGCCGTTCCGGTTTTGGGGTGTGACAGATTGGTATCAGAGCATTGTTTATAGTGAGCTAAGTATATCAATTCATAAAAGATATACAGCCTATAAATACAAAAGGGATAAAACACTCTGACCAAGAAATTATACTTTAAAATATAACCATATTTTACCAAAGTATAATAACATCCGGAATCTAAGCACTCGAACACAAGTATCACAAGAAGAACAAGAATAAAAGTCTTTGGATGTTGAGCACTACAGACAAATCTGGGCAATTATGTAATCGTACGCTGGAATAAATGTAACATGATCAACTACCTTTATTCGAGATGCGATGAACGTGTGCTCGGGAGTGATTGCGGTGTGCAACAGGTCTGAAACTTACCAACTAGGATTTGTTAGAGCCAAACATAAAGTTAAAATACTATAGGAGTATTTTAGAGCGCTAAAAGATTCACACTAATCCCAGAATGACATTCAGAAGATGAGAAAACGAACAAGAATTAAAATACCATAGGGGTATTTGGAATACATAGATAACCTGGTGTGAGAATTAAAAGATCCTTATTGATATACCTACAACTACAGAGGGTATACTTCCAAGGTTATATATAATAAGGATCCCATAGACTAAGAATGTGTGGTTTCGCTCTATTTCCTTCTCCTCGTTGGGATGTGGTTCTAGAGTAGTATCACATATTCAAAGGCCTATCGGATCTAAGCTATATATGATTTGTATACCCTGTGTAATCGTAGCAGGACTCGATGTGGATCATCCAGCGAAATGTTAATAATCTATTAGGATTCTTTAGACATTTCCATTCTCGCACGAACCCTGTAGTAAACCCTACCCACTTCAGTGCATAACAGAAGAGTTGATTCCGACCCCGAAGAAGTTCATTTAGAAGATTTCCTGTTCGGAAATAAATGAACTGGGTCGAGACTATTGAATGCACCAAGTGCCCGTGTTCTTTTAGGGACAACGGCGAGAAATTCGCCTAAACTTCGGAGATTCCCAGTCATCCATCATGAAGTGATGACACCCATAGTCGGAGTCAGAAGGAAGGCGGAGTAGAAATTCAATATGTCCGTACGAGGAGAGAACCCTAGGAAACTACCCGAAGGAAACCAACGCCAATTCCAGTCAAGGATACGAGGCAGACCGAGGGAGCCAGTACGTGGAACCCCGAGAAGTGTCTTTTTCCTCGTGTTCTTCACGCTAATACACCCATAAAATAATACAATTTAGTGAGTTAGTGATTACACTGCTCACGCTATGTGTTAGGTAAATCGCCTTGTTCCCGTTGCCAGTAATGCGCTTAGAGCGGATCCTCACACCTCTATGAGGTTATTTAGCCATAAGCCCTCATGAGCCTCTCTTCCCGCAGCTTCATTCCGAACTGTTCTCAAATCTCTCCAGACCGGAGAGTGAAACCTTTCTCAGTATAAAGGTAACTTAGTAGGAACGACTTGCATCTTATGGCCTTTTTCCGATATTCATACACTCACTTCGATTACCAGGACTACATCATAGGGATGTAGGTCGACACTCAGACAACCAATACCCGAGGCACGGGAAAAATATTATGCCTAATACGTTCAGGACAGAAACGTCCAGGGTTAACCATCGTCTCTCATTACCTTGTATTCCTTTCCGTGTAGGAAAAACCATGCCACCGAAGAAGCGTAACCAATCCACAAGCAAGAAACCTACTCTCCTATTTGATGAAGCTACGTTCCAAGCTGCAGTTTCAGCAGCCGTAGCAGCTGTCATGGCTCACCTGAATGCTAACAACGCCAATGTTAGCAAGGTGCCTGTTGGAAATTCCAATCCTGACAATGGACAACATCAACCCACACTTCCATACTCAGCCACCCAAGAACCTCAACTGAACCCACTAAAGAGAAAACTCAAGATAGAGGAGGGAAGTACCTCGGCTCAAGGACCTTCCGAAGGGCAACGAGCTGAGGCAGTCTGTACCCCTGTCTACCCTTCCCTCCCGACTCCAAGAAGACCGTATCTAGGAGACCTTCCCCACTGCAGCAGGTGCAGCTACCATCATCATGGTGCCTGCCGAGAACTCTATTGTGCTAGGTGCCACATGAAGGGGCATACTGCTCGTGTATGCAGAACTCCGGTGGAACGTATTGCATCAATCGCCAATGCGGCGGCCACACAGGTTTGCCGCCTATGTGGCGAGTTCGGACACTTCAAGAAGGATTGCCCAACCGAAGGAAAAGACAAAGACACAGAAGGAGCCTGACACTACTGCTTAGGGAGAAACGTCAAGGAACTCGGTAGATTTTTGGTACGACTCTCGATCTCAGATAACAAAGCTAAATACATTAAAAGACTAATTCAATGTAAATTCTTTCCAGCAAGGCGAAAGTCGCAGCACTGTTATAAAATTTAAAATTTATTAGGTAAAACTATAGTGGCTAAACATATACGTTACGGCCATGTATATTTAAGATGGACAGACCTAGAGTGAGCGAATGCCGCCTCATCTCCTGTTCCTCGTTTGGTTGTGGATTTAGGGCGGGGTCGCTCAGTCAATAGTCCTCCCCACCTTAAATGTACATGACTAGTATATGTGTGGCGATTATAGAAACGCCTCGTGAGAACCCGTTCATGAAAAGATACTCTATTCGGAAACACTTAGAACTCTCTATAGTTCCGCGTCGAATCTATCGGTCCAAGTATCCGTGGTAGTGATACGTAGGACGAAACCCAAGACGCCTCGAACTTGTGTGCCTGTTCGTCACATGACTCTATCGATCTTCACTTTATATCATGTCGAAGTGTGCCAATTTCGACGACTCTATTGATCATGGTTTGATTTCGTGCAACCGTGTGTAAATCCTTAAGTGCTGTGTAAAAAGAACTTTCTCCATAGCCATATCGACAAATAAAGGTTCTTCCGAACCTGAACCTAACACAAATAAACCAACTTAATACGATCCGTCAATCGTCCCTCTTATCTCAAACCTTCCGAAGCACCCAAGGGAAGATACCATACACTGTTGACCGACCCCTCGTAGTCAGATGAACACCGAAGTGAAACACACTACAAGATACTCTAGAAGATGACATCCGACCGAAGCATACTCCGTATAATTTCCCCGAGAGACCCTTCGCACCTCGCACATCAGGTTCGTGAACCTAGAGAATAGAACTCATGAGACTGACCGCTATAATCAGGTATATGCATAAGGGTGGCATATAATTGAGATCAAAAAGATTAAAGGTGTGTGTTTCCTCCCTATTCCCTGTTCCTCGTTGGGTTGTGGGTTTGGGGTGGAGTCGCACAGCTGAACGTCCCGCCGACCTCAACTCTATACTGCTCGCATACACGCGGTATTTGTGGTTAGGCTTAGTATGAGCTCTACCACGGACCTCTTAGCAAAACACCTTCACCATATTCCATAACATAGGAGCCGAAGTCAAGAAAATCACTACGGGTTGAACTCTTAAAAGTTCCGAGTGAGTAGACTCTATACTCACTAGATTTAACCTAGACCGAGAAAACCCAGAATCTCCGGATGAGTAGTTGCAGTATATGCCCGCACTACTCAGGCACTTCATCCACCTCGTTATAGACAAGTGGTGCCTATCATCCTCCACCTTATTGCATGGAGGAAATCGTCGTCACCCTGTAGACGATGGAATACATTCTCCAAAGTGAACACTAGGATACTGAGAACCACAGGATAACCTTCGCAGCCAAGAATATTTGGTCAAGTGTGAAAGTAGCTGCGTTAAATCTCATGACCTGGATTCCGAAGAGATCATAGGCTTGACACCAGCCTTGGTGTTAGTAGAAGGGTTATGCAGGAACATACACCTTCCATGCTAGGATAAACCACAGTCTTAGAGATTCATTGGATTATTAGGTGTTCCACGAATACTATCTCACGCAGAGATAATAAGAACTACCTCCCGAGATAGTCCAATGCTCGTTAGGTGAAACCCTATCTCCTCGACCCTCAGGGTTTCCGTATCTCAATCTTCGTTAGTGCAGGTCCATTTTGCACAAGCGTAAGATAGACACTCTATAGCAAACTGATAACCATAGTCACACAACCCACTCGACGATCTAGAAAGCCTCTATCAGCCAGTTGAAAGAAAACACGAAACCGAAGACCACCTGAGCTTCCTAAGGACTAACCTGAAGGACTACACATCCAGTACAAGCGAGAACGTTAGGAACTTAGTAATGGCGATCACGCCAGTGTTGATCTTGCCATAGAAGTACACTATGTTCTTAGTACTGAAAAGCTCTACTCCTTTCCGAGAGCTTAGGACCATCCGAGAATCCTCATGGAGACATGGTCCGACCCTTTTCAGGCCGCTACTACTTTCGGATATACCACAAGGTTCACATTCGATCGATTCACTTCTTAGACTTGATACGTGAATTCCCGACAACACTCTTCGTACCTCACTCATCTTGATAGAATCCATCGAGAACCCTAACCTTGTAGATACACCAGTTGGAACCCACTAGCTACACGAGACGGAATCCGCATCCCGTACGCGAGGGTCTGTTGAAATGACAAACACAGACCAGAGATCACTTGGGGATGCAAGGACAACCACATAGGAAGTACTCTCTTACCTCTACTAGGCCATTCATACCTACTTCCTTACCTAGATCTGAATTTCGGGACGAAATTCCCTCTAACGGGGGGATGATGTGACAACCCAAGTTGTCCTGTTACATTTCTCCGTTACCGTTAACGGAATATTCCACTGTTCAAAAGTTCCGTTAATGAGAAGTCTTCAAGTTTAATAAACATTTCAATTGTGTATGTTTATATGCCGTTAAGTCGTGATAAAAGAAAATAAAATACATAGCACATATTTCCATTTACTTGGAAAATATTAGTTTATTATTACGACCACTAAATCGGGTGCGACCAAAAGCCCCGTTTAACGGCAGTATCGGGTAGACTTCCACTGTGTCCCAACTCAAAACCCTATATAAGGGTGAGTGGAGTCTATTGGAGACTTTTTACACACTCTCTCTATACTCTCTCTCTAGACCCGTTTTCGCCCCGAAACCGCAACCAAACACTTCCAAATAGTAAGTCCGCTTACCCTAGCTTATTCTAAACATATTGAATTGAGTTTATAGCCCAAAAATCGGACTTAGAAGCAATGAAAAAGGAGTTTACGGCCTAAGAACCTCCTTAGGCCTTAAACACCCAAAATGAGGCCTTAATGACCCAAACTTGTCCCTATAGGCTTGGAAATAAATTAAGGGGATTGCCTAGGAGTGTTTAAACATCAAAACACAATGATTTAGGGGACAAAAGAGAGTTTACGGCCCAAGCACAAGCTTAGGCCGTAAACACCTCAAAATCATGTTAAAAGGCCCCAAAAACACTCCCAAACCACCCTTAGGCTTCATACATAATTTAGGGACTTGGTATTTTGGGTTTATATCACTAAAACACATCAAAATGAAGGATAAAAATGAGTTTACGGCCCAAGCACATGCTTAGGCCGTAAACTCCCCAAACATGCCCAAAATGTTGGTTTTTGTCCCTTAAATGGCCTTAGACTATTTCTATAAAATGCTAGGAAGGATTTAAGGACTTAAACACAATGAAATGAGGCTTGATTTGGAGTTTACGGCCCAAGCAAGTGTCTAGGCCGTAAACTCCCCAAAACCCCCTCAAATGTTGGTTTTAATCAACCAAAATAGCATCAAACTTCATAAGAAAATTCTAGGAAAGCAATAGGGGCTTAAAACTTCACTAAACTCAAAGGTTGAGAGTTTACGGCCGTAAACTCCCTTGGGAGAGTTCCTAGGCCATAAACTCTTGTTTAGTACCCTTAGAGGCCTCAAATCCACTCATGCCCTTTAGGAAAAATGCTTAGAATAATTCAATGAACAAGCTAGAAGCATCAAACACCCAAGAATAGAACCTAGGGAGTCTACGGCCGTAAACTACCTTAGGTTGGGCCGTAAACTCCTTGTTTGGTCCATGTTGGTGTTTTAAATCCATTTACACACTTGATATGTGAGTATAGCAAAGTCCCACAACTGATAAGAGACCCTTAGCACCCGTAAACGTTACCCGGGACCCCAAACACTCAACCAAAAGTGTTTTCCACTCCTTTGAGTGTGTATAATTGTTTAATTAGTATATTATATGCTAATTGTATGTGAACATATGTTATCATATGTTAAAATAGGTCCTTGTGTGTGTTCAAGTCCTTGCGTGACCCCGAACGCCCAATCGACACTTTCGTCGGACCTACTTACACCAGGTGAGTTCATACCCCTGAATGAACCTTTTAAATGCTTTTAAATGTTTTATAGGGGGGAATACAAGTTAAACATGCCAGTGATCATGTCAATCGCATATGATTGATAACCCGCATGCACAAGATTTTACCACTTTTACACTGTTTTACCGAGTGGGACACTAAAATGACTTTTACCTGTTTCATAACTTTTACTTATACTGATTTATTCAAATTCATCCTAAATTGGTTTATGAAAGATCCTCTAAGGTTTTAAACGTATTTTACAAAGGAATAAAATTTGTGATTTTCTCTGTACATAAAGGCTTTTCATTAAAGATTTCCCTTTTTGACGTATACTTTTACTTGTTAAACACTGCTGCTTCACTTATACTTATTTTATACTCTGACTCGGTAACACTTTCACTTATACCTATAGTCGCTTATACTTGATGACGCTTATACTTATTCACGCTCTTACTTAGTGATACGATTTCTCCTTCACTTATACTGGATAACGACTTTACTCCACTTATACTTGATAGATGTTCTTACATCACTTATTGTCGTCTCTGCTTCGTGATACACTTATACTTGGTACGCTTATACTTCATGGTTCGATTATCCCACACTATACACGTATACTTCACGACTCAGATGTTCCACTGTACTCTTATACTTCACGACTCAGATGTTCCACTGTACTCTTATACTTCACGACTCAGATGTTCCATTGTACACTTATACTTCACCGTATGATACACACTCAAGCATAGTTAAATGTATGTTTATGCTTGTATAGATGTATATAAATAATTATTGAAGGACTTAGGAATGCTTGTCTGCCCTATTTCCTTTTCTTCGTTGAGATGTGGTCTGGTGGGATCGGATGTCCATCTGAAGGTCGTTCAATTCATTAGTTATATATTACGTATACGAGCATAGACATATGAGTTTTCTTCAGTCAATTCAGTTAAGAGTCTATACCTCTAGTCTACACTTACATAAGAAACCCACTCCCTCCTAGTAACACACTATCCTCTATTTGGGATGCATCTTTGGGACGCGGCCTTCTCCGTCGTCTAGTTGGTAACCAGAGTCTCCTGTAGGGAGAGCGGACATTGTGTGTATAGGCCTATACGGGATTGACAACCCCGCACCCTGACTGCTAGCTACAGTCCACGGCCTACCAAGCCAAGGGGTGACAAATGTCACATTATATAGATGCTTGTAGGGCGTCTAGTACTCTAGTCAGTATGGTTACGAGTATCCTGGGTTGCCTTATAATTCATGGCTTTAAGGTAACAGTATTTCGTCGGCGATTTACACTGTATGCTGATGTCACCTTTTTCAGAGTCACACTGTTTTGACCTTGCTAGATGTATCTTCATTTGATACCATCTGGGGTCTGTTATCTCTGTTTGACCTTACAAGATGTATCTTTCATTTGATACCGTCTGGGGTCTGTTATCTCTGTTTGACCTTACAAGATGTATCTTTCATTTGATACCGTCTGGGGTCTGTTATCTCTGTTTGACCTTACAAGATGTATCTTTCATTTGATACTGTCTGGGGTCTGTTATCTCTGTTTGACCTTGCAAGATGTATCTTTCATTTGATACCGTCTAGGGTCTGTTATCTCTGTTTGACCTTACAAGATGTATCTTTCATTTGATACCGTCTGGGGTCTGTTATCACTGTTTGACCTTGCAAGATGTACCTTCCATTTGGTATCGTCTTCGGTCTGCGTTCACTGTTTTAGACCTTACCAGTTGTACCTTTCATTTGGTACCTTCGGGGGTCTGTTTCTCCATTTGTTAGACTAAACCAGGCGTGTCGTTAGTTTGATACTTTCCTGGAGTCTATGACTCTTTTGCCTTAGTCAGCAGTCCTCACTGCTGAGGCATATGTTATTCCCTGATGCCTCTGCTTTCTTTAATAATCAAATTCAGTATTTTGATATTATTAGCAATTAAGGGAAACTTCTTCTTACCACATTACACTGACCAGTCTTGGTAGAAGGCTGCTTTTATTTAAAAAAATATAGGATTTTCTGGAAGGAACTCTAATACACTGAAATCTCTTAAACTATCACTTTATTAAGTTATTTGAATGAAATGTCACTAAATGCTTATGAACTCACCAGCATTTGTAAAAATGCTGATACTCGCTTTTCAAATAACTTGTATTCTCAGGTTAGCATTAGACAGGTACATCCCCGGAGCTGTTGATGAAGATAGCTTTGTACCATGCTGTATTTATTCTATTACTGTATTACTTTAAATTGTTGTAATGTAACCTTGTAAAACTATTACTATTAATGCAATGTTTTGTTGTACTTTGATTACTATAATGCATGTGTTGTGATACTTGACATGACGTCATCCACCCCAGAACGTTTCCGCCGTTCCGGTTTTGGGGTGTGACAACCTTTGTTTTTGAACGATTTTGATTGAATTCGCAGATAACTATTGAACTCTTCTTTGTGTTTGGGTTGTGCGATGGAGGTGGTTTGGAGTACGAATCCCTAATTGATGAACATGATTTAAAGGTAACAAAACAACAGTTGAATTAGGGCCATTTGTTTGTGGAAAGTGTAATTTACGGTAATCTTATCAAGAACCAATAGGTATCAGATTGCGTATTTTCTTCATTTTTAGATGCAAATTCAGATCCTTTTATTATACGCTCTTTATAGTCAATTAATATACTCATCACTTTTTGCAGGGTACAACGATGTCCATGCATATCGACTGTCTTTATCTGAGGACACAAAGGCACTAAATGTATCTGGTTTGTTGCTCTTCCAACATTTCACATTCTGGTACAACTAAAAAACATTTTGTTGCATATCAACTGATTTTGTGTGACCTATGTTTCCAGCTACTAGAAGGGCTTCTTAAATTGCCCGCGAATAGAGAATTTGCTGATTGCAAAAACAAGTATGTACTTCATTTATTATATTCATTAATCAAATAAAAGAATATAAAGCAACAAGAAAGAATGAAATTATTTGATGTTCAATTAAGGTCAGACAACTTTGATGTTCAATTAACATACTTCCATTAATTTATTTTTTTTATTTTTTTGTATTCGTATTGTAAAATTTCTTTTTTCTTGCAGATTCATAAATATTTTCTTAATATTAGAGAATATAGTGAAAAACTTAAAAGATGTGAAGACCAACTGCAGGTTAGTTTCTCTATTATTATTGTTTTTTCTACTTAATGCAAACACAACAACACTATACTTTTAAATGAGTTTTTCTTGTTTTCATGTTTATAAACGCTTTAATGAAATCTTTAATAGTCTCTCTATGTATAAATGTATATGCATGTTTGTGACTTTTTTCCTTATGAAATTAATGTTATCGTTTTGTTATCCTGTTTTCATTTGCAGATATAAATAATAATTTTGTTATAGATGTTAGAAATTCTTAATTTTGTTTATTTTTAGACCAAAAAATGGAGAAACAGTCTGATGAATTGAGGGGCATATCAGGTAGATATGAACATGATAGGAAAGTTTGGGTGGTTGCAGTCTAGGAAGTAGATATTGAAACCAGACCACTCTCAGCTCTCTCTTCAAGCACACCATTGTGCTGACTCAGTTCTTCCTGATCTCAATAACATGGTTTCTACAGTTCAAGAATGGGTGGGTAAATTAGTAAATTCATGGTTAAATTTTCACCCTATTGTAAGTTTTAACAGTTTCTATCATTACTTTTAGTTGCACAGTGTGAGCATCTTAAAGTCAAATACAACAAAGAATAAATCAGGGGAAGAAAGCTTTATAATCAATTTGAGGATATAAAAGGTGTGGAAACTTTTTCTTTTTCTTTTTCTTTTTTTTAACAAACATATAAAGTTTCTAACTTTCTATAAATACTAATATTTTTTTTATAGTTTCAGGAAACATGGTTAACCATGTTTAGTCAATAATCTAATATGGTAGAATGTTGAATGCTGAGTTATTTGTTGTGTGTATGTATCATGTATGCAAATAGGTAAATTTATGATTTCATATCATCAAAATATATTGATTATGAAGAATCTAGGTTTATAACTTCATCATACATATTTTATTTTGACCAAACTGCCCCTACACATTGTTTTTAAACTTAAAAAATGGTTTCAACAGTTTTGGACCAAACTGCCCATGCATACAATTTTTATAGTTAAATTTTTTTGATTTTAACATAAAAAAATGGTTTCAACAGTTTTGGACCAGACTACTCTTCAAAGAAGAGCTAATGGTAAGTTTCCTATCTTAATAAATGTATCTTGATTTCAATATAAAAAATGAAACATAGCTTCCTTTGTAGATTTGTAATTGTAACAGGTGCTGGAAATTGGATATGCATGAACCTGAAACAACTTTCTGGAAAGATATGGAATCTGAAATGACAGAGTCCTGATAAGAAATTTTGTAGTAAGTTTTAATTCTATTTCCTGCTTTCAAAGGGTTTTGTTTATTGGGTTGTAAATTACCTTTCATTTAATTAGTAATTTGTTGTAAGATTAGGTTGTTTTAATGAAATTGATGAAACACCCAATTTAGGGTTCCCTAATCTAGGAAATTTTTGCTATTTTTTGTGTATAATATGTGTGAACTAAATTGATTCAAGCATGTTTCCATTGTATCTTCTGCTTTTTTGTTATGGATTGTGGCTACAACTCGAGTTTTTATTTTGTTTACATTATAATCGAGGTGTTAGACTTTGTGTTTTCTTTCATAAATACATCTTATATATTATCCTTATATGCATGAAGATATTTGTAGTTTATGCCCTATTTATATATTTCAGTAATAAAAAAAATCGGGGTTTTGGGGCCTGTGTATAGGGGAGACGTCGGTGGCCCGGCTGGGTCTGAGGTGGCTGGAGTGGATGGTTTGGTGTTGGAGGTTTGGAGTTTTTGTAGTTTATGCCCTATTTATACACTCTTTAGGCTTTTCCTTTGTTTATTTAGTTTCATTTTTGATATTTTTTAAACAGTATTGGACCTTCTGGAACAGATGTGCGCACCAAGTCAAGCGTACGTTCACCTGTGGATTTGGGAGGTTCACTTAGTGCCTTCAAATTCAAAATTTACCGAGTTGATTCTATAGAAGAACTAAATTGTAAATTTTATATGGATTATATAAAATTTTGAATTTTAACTTGGGTCCTTTTAGCTTTGCTCTGTATGTGATTTTAAAGATAGCTTGACTGATTCGGTTATCAAAACACAAAAACTATGGTCAAAACCAAACTCCCGTGGATTGTAGACAATAGCAACATACTTTACTGGTCTTAACCGAATCCCGCGGAGCGAGCTTTCCCAGCTAGTTTATTATTCATGTTGATTTATTATATGTATTAGTTTATTATTCTTTATTTTAAAATAAATGTTGATTTATTTGCATATAAATTCCTTGGAATTGAAAATCTGTATAGGTTGGACGAATGTGTGTCTATATATATATATATATATATATATATATATATATATATATATATATATATATATATATATATATTATATTTGTTGTTTTGATATAAAACTAATTTATATCATAAATATTTTATATTATCTTTTTTATAAAAAGGAAATCATTTGTTTATTGTAGTGGATATCAACATGAAAAAACAATCAACTATTCATGGGTTTTTTAAAAGAAAACACCCAAGTTATGTTCAAGATTCTGAAAAGCCACCGGAGATCGTTTTGGATGAAGATGCCCCCACACCCAATGTTCCTAATACCGTTAGCCGTTTCAAAAAATCTCATCTTGAAATTGATGAAATAGATCTTAACACACTGGAACAAGATCCTGGTTTGCGTAAGCAAATTTATGATTATCCGTTTAATCAACGAGATACTATTAGGCGAGCATGTATTAATCTTGGTCCCTTTCAACAAACACTTTCTGTATATCCAAAATCCGGACCAGAAACCCATAAACATAATTTTCAAGCTTCTTGGTTTAAGTTATATCATTGGCTTGAATATTCAGAGAGCTTAGATGTTACGTTTTGTTTTCCGTGTTTTCTATTTAACAAGCCTTTTAGAATGGGACATTACGGCCAACAAGCATTTACTATAGATGGATTTCAAAATTAGAAGAAAGTTGGTGGAAAAAGTTGTGCTTTTTTGCATCACATAGGGACTGATTATACATCTATTCACAACGTTGCACAAAAATCATGTGATGATTTGTTAAACCGAGCGCAAGATATACGAAATGTGTTTGAGACATTTACAGAAGAAGAGCGTAAAATAATAGATTAAGATTGAAAGCTACTATTTATGTAGTACGTTGGTGTGTCTTTCAAGGAGTTGCATATAGAGGCCACGATGAAGGATTGTATTCCATAAACAAAGGAAATTTTCATCAAATGTTGAAGGCAATTGGCGATTTTAACACGAAGATTGAAGAATTGTTTCGTACTGCTCCAAAATATGCATCATATATATCACTGTCAATTCAAAAAGAGGTTCTAAACCTCATATCAACTAGGGTGAAGAGGATGATTTGTGTGGAGATTGATGGTGGAAAATTTTGTTTAGTTGTTGATGAAGCATGTGATCAGTCTAACAAAGAACAAATGTCAATTGTTTTGAGATTTTTAAATAAAGATGGCTTTGTTATGGAGCGTTTCTTTGGGCTTGTTCATGTACCTGACACTACAACATAAACGCTTAAGAATGCAATTTATTATGTATTGTCACATAATAATCTTGATCTTAAGTCAATTCGTGGGCAAGGGTATGATGGTGCAATTAGCATTAATAGCCGCTTCACGAGGAGTTGTTGCATTAAAAAAGTTTTTTACTCGATTATCTTTTGTTGTCAATGTTGTTGGTGCTTCCTCCAAGTGTTCCGACCAACTTAGAGGTGCACAAGCCGAGGAAATTTCATATAAGATTTCTATTGATGAGTTAGAGATGGGTAGAGGTCTTAATCAAATTGGTACATTACAACGAGCGGGTGATGCTAGATGGAGTTCTCACCTCAAATCAGTTTCGAGCTTAATCAAAATGTTTAGTCCAACTTGTGAGGTTTTACTTCAAATTATTAAAGATGGCACTGGTTCAATCAAAGGCGGTGCAGATTCAGCATATGAGGCTATTACTACATTTGAGTTCATTTTTATTCTTCATCTCGAGAAAGAAATAATGGAGATCACTGATTTACTTTGTCAAGCTTTACAAAGACAATCTCAAGATGAAAGATGGGATGGTTTGCTCTGTCTTGTTATGTCATTTTGTCAGGAACGCAACATTGATATCACTGATATGTCTTCTCCATACTTTAGTAGAGGGGCTTGAGCTCGTAACGAGTGTAGTAATCATACACTTGAACATCATTACCGAGTGGATATATTTTTCGAAGCAATTAATTGTCAAATAATGGAACTCAATCGTCGATTCAACGATAACTCAACGAAGTTGCTTCGACTTTCAACAACTTTAGATCCTAAAAGTGTTGATGAGCCTTTTCGAAGTGGTGATATAATTAAGTTAGTAGAGAAGTTTTATCCTGAAGATTTCAATGAACAAGAGAAAGTAGTTTTGAAGATACAACTTCAACATTATGAGATTGATGTCATTCAACATGCAGATTATAAACAATTGACATCTATGTCAGAATTGTGTCAATGGTTGATAAAGACTAGAAGAGTAGCAAACTTTCATCTTATTTATAGAGTAGCTAGTCTCATACTTACTCTTCCAGTTTCTACTGCTACAACAGAGAGATCATTTTCAGCAATGAACATCATTAAAACAAGGTTACAGAATAAAATGGAAGACAAGTGTTTAAATGACTCATTGGTTTTGCACTTCGAAAGGGAATTTGCTAAAAAGATTAGTTTAGAGACAATTATAGAAGACTTTAAAAATGCAAAAGATCGTCGTATTCCACTTTGATTAACAATGTAACAATCTTTATATTGGTTTTCTTATTTAGACTTTTGATATATCATTATTTTGAACCAAATAAAACTTGTTAATATAATTTAATTATGAAGTTTTGATATGTTATAATATAGTTCAATTATGAAGTTTTGATTCCGGCCCCCAAGCTGTACTGCTTGTGTTCCTCCCTTGGGAGGTGTCATCGTGAATGAAAAAAAATGAAGAATAGGGTGGTCGGCGGAGATGCAATGGATGCTAGGGTAGCGGCCTGTTGTAAATTTAAAAGAAAAGGAATGGAGAAAATTATGGAAAGGAATTAATTAGGGAAGGTAAGCTGTGATACCATATTAAAGATGATCACCAATTGAATCTTATTGTCTCCATATCAACGAAAGATACAAACTATGTGGGTTGCATACAAGATGGGCTGCATGTACATTCACTAATATATATAATGTTGCAGTTAAGCTCCTCGTACGAGTATGCAAACATTATGCTTTTGTATGGCTGTGAGGTTTGAAAGTCCCTAGATTTTCATTCAAAAAGAAATTTCATTTATAATTTTATTAAGTTTGCAGAAACAAATTAACAATCATTTAAAACATACAACATTTTTCCGTAATCAAATATGATTATTTATATTGTGATAAAAATTCTTTTTCATAATAGTTTGTGAATGAGTATAAATGAGGTTTTGCACCCCTCGCAATGCAATTAGGTGTTTTGTAAAAGGCTTTTTGTATTATTGTATATACACCAAGCAACTATTACATATTTACGAATGTAGTCAACATAGGCTATACATTTGTATGTTACCCAAAACATTTTAAAGATCACATTGAAAAAATTGTGTTGCATTCACTTCCAAAAAATATATACAATAGCATTGCAAACACTATTGTCTGTTGGCCTTTTGGGCTACGTATTGGGTTCTTGCAATGTATATAATGTAGTTGTGGTCTTTGATTTTTTTTCTAACTAGCGTTGTCCAAATTTGAATGAAAGCAAAAGTAAAAACATTTGTTAGAGCAGACGGTATGGGCATTGTAGCGTGCTCGTTGTGCTGAGGTGGCACCCTCAACGGCGTCGGCATATATGTGGTCTCCACGATTCAATTTTTGCTTTCATAATCTCCCTTCTCGCAGGTTATATAAATTTCTATTTCACTTAATTTCAATTATACAATGTTTTCTGTTAATTCTTTTTATTATTCTTTATCTCCCAGTATGAGTTAGTAGTGTAATTTGTTGTAACTAATTTATATATTTGAGTTGCTTTACATAAACTACAATCGTGATTTCAATTTGATTAGGGTTTATGATATCGCAGTCCACCTCCGGCAACCCACTTCCATCAAGATTTCAGGTAATATATAGATAATATCGCAGTCCACCTCTGACGATCCACTGCCTCTATTACGATCGTCCAACCTCTATCCCATCTCCATCGATTAATTATTCAGCATGTCCATATGATTTCATCTCTCAATCTAAGTTGAGGTGGCTTTATCAAGGCGCCTAGTGTGGATCTGGATTCACATTCTATCATCGAACATCAAAATATTTTGAATATGTTTATGGAAACTCACCTAGAGCTTAAGGAGGTGAAGAAAAAGAATAAGCCATCTACAACTGGCCCATAGATTCCAGGTATTACACTACCCTTAAAATCAATCATCATCATCTCAATCTTTTATTTTTTTCTTATAACTATGAATTAGAAGCTAAATTCGGTTAAAAATATTGTTATTATACTTTGTGTTGCTTCAAATTTCTTGGTTACTAAAGTAGAGAAGCTATTGATTTACACTTCAAATTCTTCCCCCTTTACTAATGCTCACCTAATCACAAATACTTATAAGATGAATCATGAAAACCCCAAATTATTATGCATAAGATTAAACGATTTTTTGTAGAGTAACCTTTGATTTTTGGTCAGAATAAAGTGACTTTTTTGTGGGTTTTTTGTATTATCAACTCATGATTTTCTTAATGTTAAACAAGGTTTGATGTTAATATCTCTTGAATGAAACGAAAGAAATTATAACTTTGATGAAGGGAAATTGTTAGCAGTTACTTATAGATCTCACTCAAAAATGGTTATGCTTGCTGATTCTTTGAGATCTAACATCTTTAATTCTCTGAGATATAGCATCTATGTAACAAAGTTTATTTAAGTATGATGATGCATACTAACTGATTGTTGGCAACATTTTTTTGCAAATAATGTGTTCCTATGTGTCTGCTCTTTTAAGTAAAATGATCTAAATATCACACTACATATTGTAATTCATTCTTCCTTCTTTTATTTTTACTTTCATGTGTTCTTTTAGAATCATCCCAAATGTAGGTTTGTTTTGCTAATATAAACATGTTCAATTCTGGTAGAATTGTTTGCAATTTTCACTTATTCTTATTCTTATTTATGCATTCTTACTCCTTATCATCAAGGGCATGAAGACGGTTTAGATAAATACTACATGAAAGGGAGCATGATGATCAAGTACAAGAAGGCACAATGATGGGTTTTCAAGCAAGGTCACTAGAAAATCATCTTATCATGCTCCTTTTACAAAACAAGGAACAAATCCACACCTTTTGGTTCCTTATCCACCTTATAGGAAGCAACAAAGACCTATAACATCTTCATGATTGTTGTAATCAACTCCTATATTGTACAAAAAGCCATAAGATTTATACAATTACACTTAATTTTCATTCTCATAAGAATGTTCATTTGCAATTGTGAACCATCTACATCCTTATGGGAATCTTATATTTATGTATTTGAATTTAAGGTTTTTATTTTATTTTTATCTTATTCTTCAAGAATATTCAGTTATTATTGTCTTATTCTTCAAGAAAGTTTTTTTTATTATTTCAATAATGTTGAATTAGTCTTCAAGAATTTTGGTTATGCACTTGAAATTAATGTTTTATTCTTCAAGAATTATAAACTCTTTTTCAAGAATGTTCAAATATTAATCAAGAATGTTAGTTATGGTCATCTAATTACAAGAATGTCATTTTTTAATCAATTTTATCGTCTACCATTAGAATTATTAAAAGATAGTAAATCTTAAGCATAAGAATAATATAAAATAAGTCATTAATTCTTAACTGTTTCCATGATCACAAAAAAAATGAAATTTATAGGTGGTAAAAAAGAAATTCAAATTCTTAAGGAATGAAGTATGTTTTATTTTTCTGACTACTCAGTAAAAAAAATATTCCATTACGGTAAATTAAAAGGGAAATTACAATTGAAATTCAAATTGAAAATGATATTAAAAATAATATTTCTCATGAAAATCTCATATTCCATATATATTTTTTAACCATTCTTACTATTTTACCTTTACAATTAATTAAATATAATTATATAGTAAATGTTAGCGCATGTTAAGAACATGCACCATCATATCTCAACTATTCATTCTTTTAATTAAATACCCTGGAATGGTTTTTTCAAACTAATGTGTTTTAAACTAATAACTTCTACGTTTTAAAAAATGATTTGTTACTTGTTATATACATGAATTCAACATAAGAAAATCAAAAAAAGCATGAACTAACGGATTACAACATAATGATTAAAACACAACATAAAATGAAAAGCAACGGAAGTTAAGATCTAAATACCTATAAAATAATAAAATTAAATGGCAAAATTTATTTTACATATAAATAATAATAAATATAATAATATATCATTTACTAATAGATCAAACATATGGGTTTTGATCGCGGACCAGCAACAAAAAAATTATACGTATCTATTACCGGTAAACGTTATTAAAACATATGGGTTTTGACATATTTTTAAATAGGAAAAGAAGTAATATGTTTAAAATAAATCTACAAAACTAAGTTGCCTGGTGAATTTAAAAAAAAAACAGGAAGCGTGGCTTTTTTCTTCAAACAGTAACTTATGCTTGTTTTTAATAAAGACAAATTAAATTGATTCCTACTTTTTATGCCTACAAATATTCTTACCCAATAAAATTATGACAAGTGTCATCTTTCCATATTTTTTAAACTAAATCATTAAGACTATATTAGGAATATATCAAATACAATTAAATTGAATGGTGATTTGGTATAATTTTAATGGGTAGGAATAATTGTAAGAATAAAATATAAGAAACAATTTAATTTCTCTAACAGGCCGATAGTCAAAAGTCAAAACTAGTTAAAGTCAAAACTAGTTAAAATAGGATGGAGTGTAGTAGTGTGGAGTGTAGATATAAAAAACTAATGGAAACCTTGGTTCACAATGAAAGGAGTGGAATTTGGTTGATTATGCTTGAAAACCTTTAGATATATAACAACATAATTTTACAAATTAGGAGGATAAACTTCCATTTATTTTTATATATGATTTTTATTTTTAAATAAAAAAACTACTATCTACAAGGTTAAAATGTTATTTTAAAGGTTAAATTATATAATTTTAAAGGTTAAAATTATATCAATTCAAAAGGAAAGTGATTTATACATAATAATTTTTTTTTCATACACAACAATTTATGTTTTATGAAGTTGTACAATATAATATTTTAATACCAATTATTGTGTATGAAAAAAAAATTATTATGTACCAATCAGTTCCTATTTAAAGGTAAAAAAATTTCATTTTAATGCTTAAAAAGGATATAATTTGTAAAGAAAGTAAGCTGATAGTTTATATATGGCAATATATTTTGTAGAACATTTAGAGATATAACAATGTTATTTTGCAAACCTCATAAAATAGCTATTTTGTGATATGTGTATGCATAATGTGGTCCTAAATACTTTTTAGACAATAGTTTTTGTTAATTAAGTGGCGTTAGGTTCATCTATCTCCTCACATCTCACATTACCTATTTATCATCTATTTATCATCACCTATCTATTATCACCCGTCACTACCAAATATATATTTATAAATATAAAAATACATATGCAATTTAAATCACGTAAGCATGTATAAATCGTTCGTCTAGCATAGATATCAGGAACACATATAATATACACACATAGCATGTAATTTATTTTAAATACTTCATATCTATGTGTAAGATGAAAGTAACTATGCACACACTTGTTAAAGTGATGATTCCAAACTCGGGCAGCGCTTCGCTTTTAACAATTCTATTTTCTTTCGGCGAAACCTAGTACCATTACCGCTAGATTTTAGTCTAATATTTATAGTGACAATTTACGAGAAATATTGTTTAATAAGTGTTAAAAAATACTTTTCAATCACTATGTACAGATAGTGGTCAGACATGAAACACCGGAGGGCAATACCATTTTGGCATTTAAGCACTTCTAAAATCCAACAACCATATGCGGCCCTTCAAACCAGATTCCCCGTACCGCGAATAGTTAAAAGATATTATAATAACATTTTGTGTAGCACCTGGTTTCCGGTATGTGAATTTTATTTGAGCATTGGCCTATTTTAGCCTTGGACTCGGCGAGTCATAAGGTCCGACTCGCCGAGTAGGGACGAGACTCAGGACACGTTTAAGTGGGCGACTCGGCGAGTCCATATCCTGGACTCGGCGAGTCACCGCTGCTGGATGAAACCCTAAGTTTCAAGGGTTTGCACCCTATTTAAACCCTCATTCCGCCCCAACTCGTCCCCATTCACCCCCAGAACTCCCCCAACATCGTTTTCCCTTATTTCCTTGAGAGATTGAAGTGTTCTTGGTGTGTTCTTGAAGTTTTTGAGGAGAAAGAGGAGTAGATCAAGAAGAGGAGAAGGAGATCAGCCATCCTTGTGTCATTTCAACATTTTCCTTGAGGTATATCTTGTTTTTCCCCTGTTTCTATGCTTAGGATTTCATTTGGGACACTCTTGAGCAATTCTTCAAGCTTGTTTGTGCTTAATGTTTCGTAATAAGTGGATTAACCTTTAGATCTAGGCAAGATTGAGCTCCAGGAGCTCAGATCTGTTAGCTTTATGGCCCCATGTGGCTTGTTCATCCTAGATCTACCCTTTTGAGGCATTTTGCACCCTAAAATCCACATTAGTGAATATCCACACGTAAAGTTGTAAACTTTACGTGTGATTTGTGTCCTAGAAGTCCAGATCTATGAATGGCATGGACTGAAATCGAGTAAATCGGTGTATTTGGTGGATGCATGGCGACGACTCGGCGAGTCGTATTGGCGACTCGGCGAGTCTGGTCGCGAGTCACCGATTTGGTCCCTTCATGATGTATCGAGTTGAGCCGTGAGTCACAGGGGGTGACTCGGTGAGTTGGGAGCTGAACTCACCCATGTTAGGACTCGGCGAGTCAATGCCCTGACTCGGGGAGTCCAAGGCAATCTTCATAGATCAAGAACAGACTCGGCGAGTTGTTCATACAACTCGGCGAGTCTTAGCATAAAGTGTTCTTTGGATGAAGATGAACTCGACGAGTTGTTCATACAACTCGGCGAGTAGGATGAAGGAGTTGAATGACAGTTAGAAGATGAACTCGTCGAGTCATAGCCCAACTCGACGAGTAGAACCAGGGACCCAGGACAATAGTTTGCCAGGGACTCGGCGAGTCGGGTCAACTGAAAATTGACTCTAGCATTGGCTTAGAGCTAGACCGGGGGTAAAATGGTCATTTTACCTAAAGGACAGTTAGCAGTGTTTGATTGAGTATGTTGTGGGAATTGCAGCCGGAGGACTCCCGGAGCAGCAGCAGTCAGTTAGTTCCCGATCAGTTCAGCAGCTACTTTGAGGTGAGTTACCTTCCAGTAGCGGTGGGTCTAAGGCCACAATGCCGGCCCACCAGTAGGAGACGTATGATAGGTGATTGTCTTTGTGAAATCATCTAGGTTTGCTATTACCTGTTATGTTATATGCTATCATGATACGTTATATGCAATAGTAGTAGAGTTCGGTTGTTAGGACCGCTGGGTAGTCAGACACCCCAGAATTATCTGACTGTATGTGATGGTATGCTTGTATGTTGGTCTGTTATGTTATGCGATAGAGGTAGCGGGAGGGGACCAGTCCCCGAGGATCGGTTGTTAGGACCGATGGGTAGTCAGTACCCCAGAATGGCTTGACATGGGTAGTCAGCACCCTAGAATGGCTTGACACGTGTAAGACGGCACCCCAGAATGGCCGTATGGGTAGGTCGGCACCCCAGAATGGCTGTACCGGGTAGTCAGGCACCCCAGAATAGCCTGGCAGTACGTATGTTATGTGTTTGTATGGTATGTGGTACATTGGGGGAACTCACTAAGCTTTGTGCTTACATTTACAGTTTTGTTTTCAGGTACCTCTGCACCGAAGGGGAAGGAGCCGGCGCGGTAGCGGCACGTCATACACACACTCTTCGGTTTCCGCATTTACGAGATTTACTGGGATTGTACTCTGATATTTTGATGGGATGTATGGTTTAACCTTTTAGAACATGGTTGCGATGTGTTATGGTGTGATCAAACAATGTTTTTATTTATTAATGTTTTCTAAAGTAATATCTTAAAATGAAATTTTCGGACGTAAAATTGGGTCGTTACAAGTTGGTATCAGAGCCCTGGTTTGAGGGATTCGGACACGCCTTCGGGAGTGTTTGAACTCAAATCGAGGGATTGAAAGATTTTCCAAAAGAAATTGTTCTATAAAACCCGGAAAAGAGTCATAAGGAAGAGCAAAGTGTGTGACGTGCGCGACCGGCCGAGCTCAAGTAAGTATTCCCCATAGTACCCATACAAGTTTATGTTATGTTTATCAGCTTACGTAGAACTGCATGCTAGAATAGGCTAAGGATCTAGGAGTGATGCCTTATGTGCCTGCTTATGTGTTACAGCTTTATGAATGTTGCATGCTAGAATTGAGTAGACAACAGTAGGATAGCCTGTTTAGGTTATGCCTGATAGTATGAGCTTAGCATTCTATGTTAAGTGTCGTTTCTTGTTATAAGAATAGTTTTGGCTTGAGTCTGTTTTTCCCTTATCTGAATGCTGCTTGCTTCGTGCTTGGTGGGATTCTGAGTAATGGGAATTAGCCACTAGGTAAACACGTCACACCGCATGTAATCAGGGTTGAATAATCCCAAAGTATTGGAACTGGCCCTATTGCGCAGCTCTTGTTTGAGTCCAACCGTTGTAGGGATGGATCTTTTACTTGAAGGATTATCTAATCCTCATCACATGTGATGGTGTTTAGGTGGTGGCTAACTGGCATTATGAGGAGACCTACAGCAGCTGAGGACCAGTCGTGTTGAACTTGAGTTTTCCCTAGGGCAAGCCTAGGATGAGAATAACAGAGAGTAGCAGTAGTAAAGGGGAGCTGGTGGAGTCGAGGAATTCCTCGGAGAAGGTACGGATAGATGTGGAAGGTAGTATGGGCCCGTACTACTGAAAGCAGAGGATCCGTACCCGAGCCGAGGAAGGCCAAGACGAGACCAAGGAACCTATAAGTGGTTGAGATCCCTCAGAAAATAGCAGTACCACTAATGATTATTATGATGTTTTGCAGAATGGTGGTACTTCGACCGAGACCGATAGATGGCGGGTCAGGAGAGGGGTCAGGTTCGGGATCAGGCACCGAGCCGATCGATGAGAGGCTACGTGAGTTCATCACGTCGGAGATCACTAGGGGCATCCTTGAGTCAACCCCCATCATCTTTGGGTCGATCAAGGAAGGGATCGTGGAGTTGATGGAGGATCGCCTACGGGCATTCAGGAGCGACTTGGCCTCTAGCCAGTCGGGATCTCGCACACTGTCCTTCAAGGACTTTAGGGGCAGTGGTGTGCCGGATTTCCATGGGGTGAAGGACCCCATTGTCGCCAGGCGGTGGATTGCGGATATTGAGTCCGCCCAGTTGACCAGCTTCTGCCCCGAGGGGTCGAAGGTGAGGTACGCAGCAGGGTGTTTACGGGACCGAGCCCGGGATTGGTGGGAGTCAGTGGGTGACTCATTGGGAGCCTCGGCTATCGAGGCAATGACCTGGTCGGACTTTGTGGCTAGGTTCAGGGCAGAGTTTGCACCAGCGGTCGAGCTTCAGCAGCTGGCCAGGGAGTTTTTAGACATGAGGCAGACGACAGAGACCGTGGCGGAGATCACCGCCAAGTTTCGAGAGAGGGCTTTATTGGTGCCCCAGTATGCAGGTGACGAGGATATGAAGAGGACTCATTACCATGATATGCTACGAGCTGACATTCGGGAGCATGTTAGCTTTTCGGCTTGCCCTACCCTGGACTCCATGATTGCCAGGGCTAGGGAGAGAGATAGATTTGGAGCACATCCGGAAACGGAAACTTGAGGACGGACAGGCAGCAGGGGCTTCGGGGAAGAAGCCCAAGGGATCAGATGGGAGGCCGAAAGGCCAGTCGGGACCGAGCCGCTGCAGGAGGTGCGGCAGGCCGCACGAGGGGGCGTGCAGGATGGGATCGTCAGGCTGCTACAAGTGCGGCAAGTTTGGGCATATCAGCAGGGATTGCACTGCTCCTGCGACAGTTATTCAGACATCGGAGTTGCTGTGTTTCCACTGCAACCAGAGGGGCCACAAGAAGGCCAATTGCCCCATGTTGACAGTTTCAGCGCCAGTGAAGGCGCCGGCTCCAGCGACCCTGCGGATCATGGATGGCCGTCAGGGCAAGGCAGAGGCTCCAGTGGTGAGGATTCGGGCATTTCAGTTGACTGCCGAGGAGGCACGCGCCGCGCCCGATGTGGTGACGGGTATGATTCCTTCCTTCTATCTTTTATTTTACGTTGTTATGATATTGATATGTACTCCGTGTGTATACATGTGTATTAGGATCGTTCCATGTGAACGGCATCCCGGTTCAGGTATTGTTCGACTCGGGTGCATCCCGATCGTTCGTTTCTCTTGCTCTTAGCAAGAGATTTCATGAGACTTCAGGCGAGTTAGATTGCCCGTTAGAGGTAGAGATTGCTGACGATCGATCGGTGAGAGCATCGATGGTGTTTCGAGATTGTGTTCTGCGACTGTTTGAGGAGCGTTACCTGGTAGACTTGGTTCCCATTCCATTGCGTGGGAACAAGGTGATTATTGGTATGGATTGGTTGAGCCCTAATGGGGCAGTGATAGATTGCGCGCAGCAGCTAGTGCGAGTCAGGACCCCAAGCGGGGGAGAGTTAGTGATCCATGGAGAGCGGCCGCAGTGTGGACCCACTGTATGTTCAGCAGCGAGGGCTAGGCGCTACCTTCAGCAGGGATGCGCGGGTTATGTCGCGTATGTGATGGATACGCGGGAGGCGGGTAAGGCGACCGTGAGCGAGGTCCCGGTGGTTCGAGATTTTGCTGATGTTTTCCCGGAGGAACTACCTGGGATACCTCCGGAGCGACAGGTGGAGTTCCGGATTGACCTCATTCCCGGTGCGGCTCCGATAGCCAAAGCACCATATCGGTTGGCTCCTCCCGAGATGCAGGAGTTGTCTACGCAGCTACAGGAGCTGCTAGACAAGGGATTTATTCGGCCGATCAGTTCACCCTAGGGAGCCCCGATTCTGTTTGTAAGAAAGAAGGACGGGTCGCATCGGATGTGTATAGATTATCGGGAGCTGAACAAGGTAACGGTGAAGAACCGATACCCGCTTCCGAGGATTGACGACCTATTTGACCAGCTTCAGGGAGCATCTTGGTTCTCCAAGATTGACTTGCGTTCGGGGTATCATCAGATGAGGGTCAGGGAGGAGGATATGTAGAAGACTGCGTTTCGGACACGCTATGGTCATTACGAGTTCGTGGTGATGCCGTTTGGGCTCACCAATGCTCCTGCCGCGTTCATGGACCTCATGAACCGCATGTGTAGACCGATGCTGGATCGGTCTGTGATAGTCTTTATCGATGATATCTTGGTCTATTCCAAGACTCAGGAGGAACACGAGGAGCATCTAAGGGAGGTATTGGAGACCCTGAGGAAGGAGAGCTTGTATGCCAAGTTCTCCAAGTGTGAGTTTTGGTTGCGCGAGGTGCAATTTCTTGGACACCTCGTCAACCAAAACGGGATTCTGGTTGATCCGGCCAAGGTCAAGGCCGTGATGAGATGGGAGGTCCCGAAGTCTCCATCCGAGATTCGGAGCTTCCTGGGATTGGCGGGCTACTATCGGAGATTTATCCAAGATTTCTCCAAGATAGTCGTACCCCTAACACGACTGACGAAGAAAGCCGTGGTCTTTCGGTGGGGACCCGAGCAGCAGGCTGCGTTTGAGATGCTGAGACAGAAATTGTGTGAGGCACCGATCCTAGCCCTGCCTGAGGGCGTAGAGGATTTTGTGGTTTACTGCGATGCGTCCATTTCAGGGTTGGGCGCAGTTCTGATGCAGAGGGGGCATGTCATTGCCTACGCTTCGTGGCAGCTCAAGCCTCACGAGGCAAATTACCCGACGCACGATTTGGAGTTGGGGGCGGTGGTCTTTGCCCTCAAGATTTGGCAGCATTACCTCTACGGGGTTCGGTGTACCATCTACACGGACCACAAGAGTTTGAGGTACCTCATGGACCAGCCGAATCTGAATATGAGACAGCGGCGGTGGTTGGACGTGGTGAAGGATTATGATTGCGAGATCCTTTACCACCCGGGGAAGGCCAATGTGGTGGCCGATGCGCTTAGCCGCAAGACGGCACCGATCAAGGACGTTTGCTTGAGGATGACTGTGGTGACTCCCCTGTTGGAGCAGATTCGGGAGGCTCAACAGGAGGCTATCAAGGAGGAGCATCGGAAGAGCGAGCGTGTGGTGGGTCAGGTTTCCTCCTTTGATTATGATGGCAGAGGACTTTTGACATTGCACCGTAGGGTGTGGGTGCCGTATCACGGTGGCGTGCGTCATATTTTGATGGAGGAGGCGCACAAGTCCTGATTTTCTATTCATCCCGGGGCGACGAAAATGTATAGGGATCTTCGTCCGGATTATTGGTGGCCTTGCATGAAGCGGGATGTGGCATGGTACGTCGAGCGGTGTTTGACCTGCAGGAAGGTCAAGGCCGAACATCAGAGACCGCATGGCAAGATGCAGCCGTTGGACATTCCACTGTGGAAATGGGAAGATATCACGATGGATTTTATCACAAAGCTTCCCAGGACCGCACGTGGAGTGGATTCGATTTGGGTCATCGTGGATAGATTGACCAAGAGTGCTCACTTTATTCCAATTCAGGAGAGCATATCGGCCGAAAAATTGGCCGACATCTATATCAGGGAGATTGTGGCACGGCATGGGGTGCCAGTATCGGTGATCTCGGACAGAGATGTGCGTTTTACTTCCATATTTTGGAAGAAATTCCATGACGAGTTGGGCACTCGTCTGCATTTCAGCACCGCCTTTCACCCGCAGACAGATGGTCAGAGTGAGCGGACCATCCAGACTTTGGAGGACATGTTGCGGGCGTGTGTGTTGGATTTCGGTGGTAGCTGGGATACCTATCTTCCCTTCGCTGAGTTCTCCTACAACAACAGCTATCACGCGAGCATTGACCGACCACCGTTCGAGATGTTGTATGGGAGGAAGTGCAGAACCCCGATATGTTGGGGGGAGGTTGGCCAGAGAGTCATGGGAAGCACCGAGGTGGTGCTAGAGACGACCGAGAGGATCCAGCAGGTTCGGAGCAGACTTCAGACTGCACAGAGTCGGCAGAAAAGCTACGCCGATAGACGTCGATCCGACTTGGAGTTCCAAGTCGGGGATATGGTCCTCCTGAAAGTGTCGCCTTGGAAAGGTGTCATTCGATTCAGGAAGCAGGGCAAGTTGGGCCCAAGGTTCATCGGGCCGTTCAGGGTTGTAGCCCGGGTGGGCAAGGTGGCGTATAGGCTGGATTTGCCAGCCAAGCTCAGTCAGATCCACAACACCTTCCATGTTTCGCAGCTGCGGAAGTGCCTGGTGGACGATTCAGCAGTGGTACCGTTGGAGGATATTCAGGTTGATGACAGCTTGAATTACATTGAGCGCCCAGTCGCAATACTTGACAGAAAGACCAAGATGTTGAGAAACAAGAGGGTAGAATTAGTAAAGGTGCAATGGCAGCACCGCAAGGGTTCGGAATGGACTTGGGAACCGATGGACGAGATGATGGAGCATTACCCCGAGCTGTTTCAGGACCGGGAAGCAGACTTCGAGGACGAAGTCTAAAATAAGTGGGGGAGATTTGTAGCACCTGGTTTCCGGTATGTGAATTTTATTTGAGCATTGCCCTATTTTAGCCTTGGACTCGGCGAGTCATAAGGTCCGACTCGCCGAGTAGGGACGAGACTCAGGACACGTTTAAGTGGGCGACTCGGCGAGTCCATATCCTGGACTCGGCGAGTCACCGCTGCTGGATGAAACCCTAAGTTTCAAGGGTTTGCACCCTATTTAAACCCTCATTCCGCCCCAACTCGTCCCCATTCACCCCCAGAACTCCCCCAACATCGTTTTCCCTTATTTCCTTGAGAGATTGAAGTGTTTTTGGTGTGTTCTTGAAGGTTTTGAGGAGAAAGAGGAGTAGATCAAGAAGAGGAGAAGGAGATCAGCCATCCTTGTGTCATTTCAACATTTTCCTTGAGGTATATCTCGTTTTCCCCTGTTTCTATGCTTAGGATTTCATTTGGGACACTCTTGAGCAATTCTTCAAGCTTGTTTGTGCTTAATGTTTCGTAATAAGTGGATTAACCTTTAGATCTAGGCAAGATTGAGCTCCAGGAGCTCAGATCTGTTAGCTTTATGGCCCAATGTGGCTTGTTCATCCTAGATCTACCCTTTTGAGGCATTTTGCACCCTAAAATCCACATTAGTGAATATCCACACGTAAAGTTGGAAACTTTACGTGTGATTTGTGTCCTAGAAGTCCAGATCTATGAATGGCATGGACTGAAATCGAGTAAATCGGTGTATTTGGTGGATGCATGGCGACGACTCGGCGAGTCGTATTGGCGACTCGGCGAGTCTGGTCGCGAGTCACCGATTTGGTCCCTTCATGATGTATCGAGTTGAGCCGTGAGTCACAGGGGGTGACTCGGTGAGTTGGGAGCTGAACTCACCCATGTTAGGACTCGGCGAGTCAATGCCCTGACTCGGCGAGTCCAAGGCAATCTTCATAGATCAAGAACAGACTCGGCGAGTTGTTCATACAACTCGGCAAGTCTTAGCATAAAGTGTTCTTCGGATGAAGATGAACTCGACGAGTTGTTCATACAACTCGGCGAGTAGGATGAAGGAGTTGAATGACAGTTAGAAGATGAACTCGTCGAGTCATAGCCCAACTCGACGAGTAGAACCAGGGACCCAGGACAATAGTTTGCCAGGGACTCGGCGAGTGGAGATCCACTCGGCGAGTCGGGTCAACTGAAAATTGACTCTAGCATTGGCTTAGAGCTAGACCGGGGGTAAAATGGTCATTTTACCTAAAGGACAGTTAGCAGTGTTTGATTGAGTATGTTGTGGGAATTACAGCCGGAGGACTCCCGGAGCAGCAGCAGTCAGTTAGTTCCCGATCAGTTCAGCAGCTACTTTGAGGTGAGTTACCTTCCAGTAGCGGTGGGTCTAAGGCCACAATGCCGGCCCACCAGTAGGAGACGTATGATAGGTGATTGTCTTTGTGAAATCATCTAGGTTTGCTATTACCTATTATGTTATATGCTATCATGATACGTTATATGCAATAGTAGTAGAGTTCGGTTGTTAGGACCGCTGGGTAGTCAGACACCCCAGAATTATCTGACTGTATGTGATGGTATGCTTGTATGTTGGTCTGTTATGTTATGCGATAGAGGTAGCGGGAGGGGACCAGTCCCTGAGGATCGGTTGTTAGGACCGATGGGTAGTCAGCACCCCAGAATGGCTTGACATGGGTAGTTAACACCCTAGAATGGCTTGACACGGGTAAGACGGCACCCCATAATGGCCGTATGGGTAGGTCGGCACCCCAGAATGGCCGTACCGGGTAGTCAGGCACCCCAGAATAGCCTGGCAGTACGTATGTTATGTGTTTGTATGGTATGTGGTACGTTGGGGGAACTCACTAAGCTTTGTGCTTACATTTACAGTTTTGTTTTCAGGTACCTCTGCACCGAAGGGGAAGGAGCCGGCGCGGTAGCGGCACGTCATACACACACTCTTCGGTTTCCGCATTTACGAGATTTACTGGGATTGTACTCTGATATTTTGATGGGATGTATGGTTTGACCTTTTAGAACATGGTTGCGATGTGTTATGGTGTGATCAAACAATGTTTTTATTTATTAATGTTTTCTAAAGTAATATCTTAAAATGAAATTTTCGGACGTAAAATTGGGTCGTTACATTTTGTATATTATATTTTTATAATACATGTATTGTTTATAGGTTCATAATAACGATATTGAACTTAAACATAAGTTATACTTAAGGTAGGGTAAACAATACTCACTTACTTGGAGGTTTGGCTAGGAACCGAGCTCTAAGGGGGCAGAACTTTTAAGCTGAAAGCTCTTCTTCTTGGAGCGTTTTGGTGCTTTGGGTCTCACCTCTAGCACTTAGGAAGTAATAGGGATTGGGAAGGGTTTAGAGAGATGTTTGAAAGAGAAAAAAGGGTGAAGGTGTGAAGAAAAATGAGGAACCTCGCTGATGTGTGTAAAACTCACTTAGTTTTAAACCTACTTTAATTATCAAATAACACACAAAAGGCAGTGAACCTATCAATTGTGGTATAGCTAAATAAGCAGGGTATCGAACACAGGGAACGGCAAATTAAATTAAAAACTAATTCTATCTAAGTTGATTAAGAAATAAGGGTTTTTCTCTAGTTTTACAAGACTAGAAACTTACTAACTATAACTAATTTAAGACTAGAAAATAACAATTTAACTAGATTCAATAATTGGAAAGGAACTTCTGTTTAGTTCAACTCGGTTAACTCTATGGTTGATTTCAAGGTAATGGTGCAATGGATTAATTCTTTCATTGGTTACCGATTCAAGTGATTAGGTTCATGTTCACTACCCTAATCCTTAGCAAATAAACTAACTCAAACAGTGGCCAATTGCTTAATTTAATTATATTTACTAGATTAATTATTCGGGTTAAGTTAGACTTGCAATAGCTAATTAATTTATTATTCTTAATTAACCTCTTGTTTGATGGTCATCTTACGAGCTTGCACATGAATTTACTCAATTTCCTTATTAATTCTAGTTTCATATTCATTAATCCTAGACATATAGTATAGTGGTCACATATCATATGAGGATGATAATCAATAGATGTTCATGCTAATTTATTATCTTCCTATTAACAGAAAATTAATTATTATTCATACACAAGGTTCTTTAGCAAGCTAAAATAACAAAAATTCACCAACTTGGAATTAATCCTACCAATCAATCAAACCATATTGTCAACTTTGTATCCCCAAACAGAAGTCTAAAGATTTTAGTTCATAATTAAAGTAAATAACAGCAAACAAACAAGTTCAAGTTGCTTAATCATATTGACAAAACAAAAGAATAAGTAGAATGATGAAATTGTGCCTTAATTACTTCCGGAATTGAATTCTAGCTTTCTTTGTCGACTTCTAGGGTTCTTCTGGCTTCTTAATCGCAGCAAAACACTTCTGAATCGTCCCAAAACTCCCTTTATCGATCTGTGGAGTTATCTTTAAATAAGCGATCCGACTCATCGAGTCACGTGGTGACTCGTCGAGTCCCTCTCACATTCTCCGTATTGCGATAACTATCTGGAATTCCGAGTCATTATCCTTCTGATTCCACGACCGGACTCGTCGAGTAGACTATCTGACTCGACGAGTAGAAGCCTTTTTTAGTGTTTTTCTTCTTCATTCCACTCTCGAGCTCCTAACCGCTTCTCCTGCTTCCTTTTGCTTCCAAGCTTCATCTTTGGACTGAAAAACATAATTTAGCACTTTTAAGTACCTTTTATCCATAATATGCGATAATTTAGCTAATATATGAATAAAAAACTATACTTAATACACACTAAATATGCACATATCAAAATACCCCACACTTGTCTTTTTCTTGCCCCCAAGCAAAACTGAATTTTAACACATTAGAATTATGTATGACAACTCCAATCTAACCCAGCCATTATGCCAAGACCGCAACGCATACATTTGTGTCTAAAATTTTTCCTAAAGAACCCCCCATACTCCAAATATTCACAATCCTCATAAACATTCGCCCACTCACCCCGAACTATGCTCATTTTATGCAACCCTCCGAATCCATCCTTAGAAAACCTCTTTACCCTCAAGGTATTTTAATTGAGCAACCCAAGCATACATATTCTAGAATTACAACTTTTCGATACCACTATGGAGCTTTTTGAATTCTTCACTTTCTTGATAATTTGATCTTTGATATCTTTGAATTCATCACCTTGTATTGACTTTTGGTATCTTTAACTTTTTGGATTTCTTGGAATTTTGATCTTTAGATCTTCACTTCATTTGCTCCAAAATTCTTACACTTTTTCTTGTAATTCTCTCTCTTTTTTTTACATGTATACCTCACTTTTTTTTTCACTCAAATCCCTACATGCTTAAGCAGGGGCGCTCAATCTCAACCTTTATTGGCTAATGATAAAAATTTTCTTGGATACATTTCAGGTTTAGGCTGCTAAACATATTGCATCCCTCAGGCTGAGCAAGGTTGTGTTATTGTCTCATGATTTCACTGAAATAAGGAAGCCACAAATACACTAGAACGTATATAAGCTCAACTAAACATTTGGGTCTTCATGCAATTATCAACACAATTCTAACATGGAATCCTATTTTTTTACCAAAATTTTCTAATTAAGTCCTAAATAATACTTTTGGTATGCAATTTTTTTTTTTTAAATTGACTATTATGTAACCAACCCCCTACCCCACACTTATGTGATGCAATGCCCTCATTGCATATGAAAACATAAAAAAAAAACTAAAGAGGGAATTGGAACAAACTCCCGTGGGATAGCAGTGGATAGGTTGATCACTTGCATTTAAGCTCCAACTTCAATTAACTTTAGACATGGTAACATCTCATCCATGTCTTGGGTGTCTCATCTCATGTGGATCGCTCCAAATACGCGGAAATCGGTGTAAGATCTTCAAGAATGGAAATGGAAGAATAAGTGAGTAAATGGTACAAGTAGCAGCATCAAATCTGCAGTCCGTCGGTATAAAAATTGAACGACTCGTCGAGTCTTATGGTTGACTCGTCGAGTACCAGCGCGCCTTCTCAGAATATGTGAAAATACAAGGTGACTCGTCGAGTCAGTTAAGTGCACTCGACGAGTAGGCCACTGAATGAAAAAAACTTGGCATTTTGCAACTGTTTTAGCCTCTAAAAACTTCTCTAACTCTTTCTCATGTTTGGACTCAATTGCTCATACCCCTAGGACCGGACTCAACACTTTGACGTTAAAGTTCCGCTTCCTTGACTCGCTTTCACTCGTGATAACATCTATTCGCTATAACTCTAAACTCTTCCTAAGCAAGCAATCCTAATCCAATCCTGAAAAATAACTCATGCATACCATCATTAAACAAAATAAAATCTTAAACAAGTCATACACACCAAATAATAATAATAAAAACAAAATAGAAAATAAAAATTGTTTGATTAAAACACAAAAAATCAATCTTCATCCTCCTCATCATCATTGGCGGCTCCACTTCCTCCGGCTCCACTTCGTCGCGCACCAATCACCTCATCCCAAGATGGAATAAATGGGTAATTTCCAACATCAATATGTGGGATATTGAAGTGGTCAAAAAGTCGAATATGGGATTGTTTGCTAAAATTCAACCCCCGCACCATTTGATCCTGCGTCCGCCTCATCTCCACATTTTACCAATCCATTGGTACGTCTTCATTCTCAACCGGAATCACTGGCGGCTCGTCCTCCACATCCCGCTCTCTTCATGATCTTACCCTCCTTCCCAGTGCTTCGGGACCAACAACGGGGTCATCATTCGGGATGGCATAATGGCCACCTCCATAGTCTTCAATTATCCTCGCTCGTCGGAAAAGAATGGGATTGAACGGAGGTGTAGGGATCAATGTCATGAAGTTCCATGTACCGCGGTTCATCAACCCGAATGAGTTAGCCAATCGGGTAACAAACATTCCACCATTAATACGGGAGGTTTTGCGATCTTTGACCGCACCCTCCGAGAGGTATGAAGCTAAACACCAAGGAATGTTGCAAAAGACGCCGGGTGTAATTATGCTCCATAAATAGAAGATGTCAAGGTTGGAAACCTTGTCATCATCTTTTCTTTGATTGATGGTGGATGAAATAAGGCGGTGTATGAGGCGGTGTGTTGGGGATCGGATGCTCCCTTCCTGTGCAGACTTTGGGATATAAACTTTGTTTCCAATGGTATTCCATCAGCCCGTGCTTGTAACTCCATCGGGGAACACCATATGAGTTTGCGCCAAAAAGGCCCGAAAGATGTTTGTTGAAACCAAGGGCTGATCGTAGATCCCTAGTCGACAGGCAAGATCCACCACCGAGCATTGACGATACTCGCCCCCAAGGCAAAAACTAAAGCTTGCCGGGTGATAAACATCCACTCCCCCGGTAAAAGATACCGTGGAGAAAAACTCCAAACAAAGCTCTAAATAAACCGGCTCTTGAATACGGAAGACCCGGCTCCACCCGTCACAGACCATTGTCTTGCCTTCATGTTGGAACTCCTTCAGAAGGTAAGGAGCTAATTCCTCCTCATATCGAACACTTTGTAGCCACTCCCAATCTATCTTGTTTGGCACATAAACCTCCTTCTTCTTGATATCAGATAGCTTCTTCTTCCATTTCCGCATTGTTGAAGCGGACTCAATTTGTTGGAAATTTAGCCATGGAAACTACCCTTGGTTGACACTTGAAGTTTGTCCCCTTCTGAACATGATTTCTGCAAAACAAATACACAAAACCCAGAAAACACAGAATATAATTAAAAATTGTCCTCTATCTGTAACTCGACTGGATTCGTCGAGTCTAGGCCCGACTCGGCGAGTCGCGCAACCTGCACGAGTCAGTCGACGGGTCGCTGTAAATTGGACCATAAAACCTGTAAATTTTGTCAAGGGTTTTGTTTAAACACTTAGTATTGATGTATTAAGGCCACAATAAGCATTCAAACAACATAATTCATGAGAAATCAAAACCCTAGAAATTTAGTACTTCTCAAAACGGGTTTTTCATGCAATTGCTACCATAGATAGCCTTATAGTCATGTTCTAAACATAAAATAAGAAGAAATTTGTTACCTTTTTGGATTGGGCTTGAGAAATTTGAAAGAACTTGAAGAAGAATGATGAATGCTTGAGAGAGAATGAATGTGACGGCACCCGACGAGTGTGGTTTGTGAAAACTGATTCTTAGGGTTAAAACCCTACTTACCCAATGTAAAAGTAATTTCGGATTTTTTTTTCTGTAAATAATACCGACTCGTCGAGTCGTGGTCAGACTCGGCGAGTCGCTTAAAAAAATGCATAATTTTCAAAATTTTGTTATTTATTGTAAATCATTTCACCCCACACTTAGCCTATGCACACTCTCAAGCAGACATGTCCGATGATTTGGAAGATTAAGATTCAAAAAACGAAGGGAAAATAAATAAATAAAAAAAACTAAAAAGTAAAAGAAAGCAAACTCTATATAACGGGTTGCCTCCCGCCAAGCGCTTCTTTTTGAGGAGTCATTAGCTAGACTCCTTCCCATCTACGTTTTGTCATCTTCGAGCATCGGGAATGCACGCCTAACTTTTTGTGATTTGTACTTGGTCTTGTAAGCGTGGATCTTTTTCTTGTAAGCCCTTTTTAATGCATCTCTTTTTTTTTCATTGCCTCATCTTCAGCTGCTTGGGCTTCCCTTTTCCTCTTTTTCTTCTTTACCCCCTTCTTTTTCACCTTCTGTTGAACCTCCTTCTTTTTAAATTTAATTACTTCACATTCCATGATGGTCCGTGCTCTAGGTTTAGTGGTGTATAGGTGATCAGCTTCCTCCCTCCTTTCCTTTATCTCTTCGTTCGTTCCAGTGCTTAACCCATCTTCGAAATGAACCGTATCAAGACATGCTACATCGACGTATTGAACATTTCTTCCCTTTCCTCCTTCTGCTATTTGTTCTTCTAAAGAATGATGTATATTATTGAAATCCAAGGTACGTGAAGGACTAGTAACAAGCAGATCTAAGTCGGCCAAGTGTTTGCCCAAATCGACTGGACTCGTCGAGTCCATTAAAGTGACTCGGCGAGTCGGAACGAACTCCATAAAATCTTGGGTTTTTTCTGAGTGGGCTCCTTCTAGTAGCTTTTCTAATTCATCCAAGTCCTTGTTAACATCTCCTTCTTCTTCAGAGTGTATCACAAACTTGCTTGGATCCTCTTTCATCAAACGTGCAAGCTCTTTTTCTAATATCTCATCATCCAATTGGATCATTGAGACTTCATCAATCTTTTCCTCTTCTTGCTTGATTTCTGGAATAGCTTTAAACGTCACAGCCTCATCACCCACTCTCAATGTCAATGTAGACTCACTTATATCAATTAAAGCACACGCGATGTTCAAGAAAGATCTCCCCAAAATAATTGGAATTTCGGGGTCTTCTTCCATATCAACAACCACGAAGTCTACTGGGAAAATAAACTTGTCAACTTTTATAAGGAGATCTTCACAAACGCCTTGTGGATGAATTATTGTCTTGTCCGCCAAATGGATCTTCATTTTCACCAGTTTTGGTTCTGGTAAATTCAACTTCTTAAAGAATGACAAAGGCATCATATTGATGCTTGCCCCCCGAGTCAGCTAATGCTCGGGTGAAGACCTCATTACCAAATTGGCACATAATCACCATATTTCCAGGATCACCCTTCTTTTTAGGTAGCTCGCTCATCAATACTTCTGCGACTTCAGCCAAATCCTTCCTAGCAGCAAAAAGGCCCTTAAGCAAGTTGAAGTATTTAGGCGTTTGAAGTATTGTTTCCACAAATGGCACATTAACTTGTAGAGCGTTAACATGATTCATGAAGGTTCTGTATGCTTCCACTTTTTCTGCAGGCATGGCTTTGGTTGGGTATGGCAGTGGAGGCTTATAAGGTTTCGAAGAAATGATAGGTGTTTCAATTTCGCCTGGACTCGTCGAGTCCATTGGAGTGACTCGGTGAGTCGGATCGGGTTTCGCTGGCTCGGATTCTTCTACCTTTTCTTCCTTCTTCTTGGAGATCCTTAGTGCTTCTGTAAATTTTTCTTCACTGCTGGAGGTTATGACGCTTACGTTCTCCATTCTTGGATTGGGTTCGGTGTTGCTCGGAAGTTGGCCCGGTCTTCTTTCATTCACTTGATGTGCAAGCTGTCCCAGCTGTTTCTCAATGTTGAGAATGGATGCTTGCTGATTCCTCAACATGTTTCTGGTTTCTTGCATTGCTACATCGTGATCATTGTGTCTTTTCTCGGAGGCGGTTATGAACCATGTGAGCATATCTTCTAAATTTGCCTTCTTTTCGATCACCGGCTCTTCCTTTTGATAATATCCCCTCTCCCTCTGTTTGTATTTCTCCTCCTTAGCCTTTTTATACTCTTCGTATGGGAGCCATTCCTTCTTCGGTTTCCTCCAATCTTCATCGTATCTATCGCCACTGGAGTAAAATACTTGCGCCTTTTTATTTCCATTCTCGTCTCGATCACAATCCTTGGTGAGGTGGGGGTCGCCACAATTTTCGCATCCAACTCTAATAGCATGGATCGTTTGATCCATTTTCGTCATTCTTCGGTCTAGGCTATCGAGTTTAGCTATTACCGCCGCCATGCCATCGTTCACCGAGTTTACTACTCCACGACTCACTTCATTCCTCGGATTGTGGTATTCTCTAGAATGCTTGGAGAATTCTTCAATTAATTCCTTTATTTCTGGAGGTGGCTTTCTGGTGAGCGGGCCTTGTGAATCGAGTAGCTACCTTGTGGTGACATTAACTCCATCATAAAAGATGGAGACCTCTTGTTGGCTATTAAGGTCATGATGCGGGCAATTTCTAAGTAGGCTCTTGTACCTTTCCCAAGCTTCATAAAGAGATTCTCCGGATTGTTGCTCGAAGTTGGCAATGGCTTTCTTTTGCTTGGCTATCTTGGAAGGTGGGCAGAAATGGTCAATGAACTCTTCTTTCATCTTGGGCCATATGGTGACCGATCCGGGAGGGAGTGACTTCAACCAATCTTTTGCAGCTCCCTTAAATGTGACATGAAGCATGCGAAGAAGCTGGATCTCGCGAGGCACATTGGGTACATTGAAGTAATCTGCCACATCATTTACTTCATCCAAGTGCTTATAGGCGTCTTCATGATCTCTCCCGTGAAAAGGGATCTCCTTGAGTTGAGCGAGAATATGGCCCTTTAGCTCAAACGTAGCGGTTGCGGGAATTGCGGGTTGCACAAGTCCCGGGCCAGTGTCATCACGCATCCTTTTCTTCCATTCCCCCATGGGGATCTCGTCAATATTAGCCATAGCGGTGGCTAAATCGTCTTCAAACTCGGATGTGTGCTCGTATGTGGGCTCGTTTTCTTCCTCGGTCTCGTACTCGGTGTCTTTTTGAATCGGGTCCTCGATTGTCAACGATGCACTGGATGCTCCTGATTTGCTGCTCCTTTTCTTGCTAAAAACGGATTTGAGGTTTTTGAGTGGTGAGTTCTTTGAAGTAGCGGATTCTCCAACGGTTTTGCCTTTGTTTCTTCTTAAGGCGGTTTCCGGATCTTCAAGAGGGGGAACCAGAGGCGTATCAGATCCTCTGGGCATGAACCAACTGCAAACAAAACAAAAACGCGTAAAAAGAACAAAAGAAAATTAAACCTGATTCAGCATCGTACTCGCCGACTCTAGACGAATGCACTCGGCGAGTCCAAGGTAAAATCAGGGTTTTTTTTTTTTTTTTTTTTTTTTTTTTTTTTTTTTAATACCTAAAAACTTAAACAGAAATTAAACAGAAATTAACTTTGTGTAAGATGAATCTTACACAAAGGATCGATTGAATTAGAATTTTAATGCTAATTTTAGAACCGTTCCCCGACAACGGCGCCAAAAACTTGATGTGTGTAAAACTCACTTAGTTTTAAACCTACTTTAATTATCAAATAACACACAAAAGGCAGTGAACCTATCAATTGTGGTATAGCTAAATAAGCAGGGTATCGAACACAGGGAACGGCAAATTAAATTAAAAACTAATTCTATCTAAGTTGATTAAGAAATAAGGGTTTTTCTCTAGTTTTACAAGACTAGAAACTTACTAACTATAACTAATTTAAGACTAGAAAATAACAATTTAACTAGATTCAATAATTGGAAAGGAACTTATGTTTAGTTCAACTCGGTTAACTCTATGGTTGATTTCAAGGTAATGGTGCAATGGATTAATTCTTTCGTTGGTTACCGATTCAAGTGATTAGGTTCATGTTCACTACCCTAATCCTTAGCAAATAAACTAACTCAAACAGGGGCCAATTGCTTAATTTAATTATATTTACTAGATTAATTATTCGGGTTAAGTTAGACTTGCAATAGCTAATTAATTTATTATTCTTAATTTACCTCTTGTTTGATGGTCATCTTACGAGCTTGCACATGAATTTACTCAATTTCCTTATTAATTCTAGTTTCATATTCATTAATCCTAGACATATAGTATAGTGGTCACATATCATATGAGGTTGATAATCAATAGATGTTCATGCTAATTTATTATCTTCCTATTAACAGAAAATTAATTATTATTCATACACAAGGTTCTTTAGCAAGCTAAAATAACAAAAATTCACCAACTTGGAATTAATCCTACCAATCAATCAAACCATATTGTCAACTTTGTATCCCCAAACAGAAGTCTAAAGATTTTAGTTCATAATTAAAGTAAATAACAGCAAACAAACAAGTTCAAGTTGCTTAATCATATTGACAAAACAAAAGAATAAGTAGAATGATGAAATTGTGCCTTAATTACTTCCGGAATTGAATTCTAGCTTTCTTTGTCGACTTCTAGGGTTCTTCTGGCTTCTTAATCGAAGCAAAACACTTCTGAATCATCCCAGAACTCCCTTTATCGATCTGTGGAGTTATCTTTAAATAAGCGATCCGACTCGTCGAGTCACGTGGTGACTCGTCGAGTCCCTCTCACATTCTCCGTATTGCGATAACTATCTGGAATTCTGAGTCATTATCCTTCTGATTCCTCGACCGGACTCGTCGAGTAGGCTATCTGACTCGACGAGTAGAAGCCTTTTTTAGTGTTTTTCTTCTTCATTCCACTCTCGAGCTCCTAACCGCTTCTCCTGCTTCCTTTTGCTTCCAAGCTTCATCTTTGGACTGAAAAACATAATTTAACACTTTTAAGTACCTTTTGTCCATAATATGCGATAATTTAGCTAATATATGAATAAAATACTATACTTAATACACACTAAATATGCACATATCAGTCGCATCCTATTTATAGGTTGAGATCCTCGACTATGTTGGGTGTACCCTTCGAAGTATGTTGCGCATACTCAGTACGTTGAGCTTCTGAGGCTATGCTACGCGTACGAGGGGCAGTTGTCGGCTGCGCATGCGAGACTGTGGAGAACATGCAAGGGCCAGGATTTTGCCATGTCATCCTCCTCGCAACAGCATAGTCCCGACTTCTAAATTTCGTAACTTTTACATACAAGCTCGATTTTTGACGTCCTTTATATCTACGCGTAGGTGGCAATGTAATCTACAACTTTCGTTTAGACTTCGTTGGCTAATTTTGACTTTATTTTTAAAGTTATATTTTAACATGCTTAGATAGTTAAAGTCCGTTAAAAATTCATAACTTTGTCATCCGACATCTGTTTTCATCTGTCATTATATTGTTGAGCTCCTATTAACGAGATCTTCGATTCTCGTTTAGATTGTGTCGGCTAAAAATCGGTCAATCTAAAATTCGAATTCCGGGTTGTGCACTGTTATGCTAAATCTTAGAAAAATCATAAGTTCCTTATATGAAATCAAATTTGGACGTTATTTTCACACTCTCAGTTTAATGTATCTACGACTTTCGTTTAGATGGCTAAGGTCATTTTTTGATGCTTATTGCCTCTAAATTGGTGAGCCGAATCTGTGGGAAATACAATTATCCCCCCCTTAGGATGATTACATATCGGAATCATCAATGAAATAGGGTTTGTATAATGACTTCATATGTTATCTTTTCATCCTAGGTAATAATATTAATTCTCATGTTCTTTCAAATGAGTATCTAGTTCTTGGATTCCTTGACTGTTGACGGTGCTCAATTTTGCACTCGTTGTCTATCTCGCGTTCGAATTTCAGTCGTAACCTTCGAGTTACAAAATCAATCCTTATTGGAGACTTCGTCTTCTTCTTAATATACTTAAGATAAGTTCTTTCCTTTGAATACCGTAACAAACCGATGGGCCATGTATAACATCTTGTTTCGAATTTTTCAGTGATTAGGGTTCGTGAGCCACGAGCCGAGCATGGGGAGGTCTCGGTTGTAGCAAGTTGCCAAAGCATAGGGAATCTCATCACCTTCCCGTAGATGTAAGGACCTTTGGAATCAATGCTATATCAAGAAGCTATGGAATTTTGGAAGTTATGGCAAGTTAAGTCCTTATTGAGAAATGGGTGACAATCGGGTACGTTAGGTGTAAGTATGGGTAAGCTTAGCGTACCTATGAGCGTGGTTTGGACGCAAGGACCACCTAGTATGCTGGGCGTACCAAAGGGTACGTCGGGCGTACTAGGCACAAAAGGAAAACCCTAGTTTGTGTAGTACCCATATTTAAGGAATGAGATGGTCTCATTTCTAGCCACCTTCCTTAATCAATGAACCCTCCCAAACCCTAATACCCGTTCTTGAGCTTGTGTGTGGCCATTTTGAGATTATATGTGTTCTTGTGACCTCTTGGGAGTTAAGAGGGAGCATGGAAGAGAATGGAGATGAAGTCCAGGCTTTGGATCTGAGTTTTCCTGGGGCTAGAGCACCATTTGAAGGTATAAAGCTCAAAGCTTTCCCATTATTTTTGTTTGTGCATATTAGGGTCCCTTTTGGGGTTTCTTGTCCCAAAGCTTGAGGCTTTATGAGTTATTGCACTCTAGATCTTAATAACCTGTCCTTTTAAGTGTTTATTGTGGTGAGGAACTATAAAAAAGAGGTCTTGATCGTGAGAATTAACCCATGCATGAGTTATGAGCATTTTAAGTTAGGAAAGTAAGAGTTTTTATGTGTTGTGACCTTATAAGCCATGCAAAGGCCTAAAGTCATTAACTTTATGGAGTAAGAGGTGTTAGGAAGTCCAGATCCAGGAAATAAGTTAAGGTCTTAACGGGTTAAAACCCATGAAATGGTTTAATCTAATATGAGAGTACGCGTCGTGTAATTCTAGTACGCCCCGCGTACTGGGTGGAGGTCCCCAATTAGTTTTATCCGCTCTTGGGTACGTTGAGCGTACCACGGAGGTACGCCCCACGTAACCTCTCTGTGGACTTTTGGACTAGACTTAGTTTGGGGGCCTTAAGTGTTGGGGCTGAATCTTTGGGCCTGTGTATTTGAGTCCATGAGCAGAAAAAGAATATAATTATGCCTTGAGCCCTTGTGTTAGGCTTATCATGAAGGTTGAGGTTGGGCCTTGGGAAACCCATTTATTATTGGGCCTTGGTGGGCCCAATGGGTTTAGGGCATTGATGGGTCAGTAGGTGGTCTACCGTTAGACCCAAAGAGAGAGAGTTTTGAGATGAGTTTCTAATCGAGATAATCATGGGTTTAGCACAGAGTAGTGGTCGGGCGGAGCAGCAGCGGTTATAAGGGTTGTTCATCATCCAAGGTGAGTCTTCTCACTATATGTTACCTTGAGTGGTATTTATGTGTGACTAGAAGGTCTTATGTGCTTACATTGAGTATTATGTTATCCTATTGTATGTAACATGCTATGCATTATGTCTTTGTGATTTATGATATGTGGAGTTTATAGACCAGACTGGAAGGTCCAACGATTCATGAGGCCGGAAGGCTCAAGCAGACCAGACCGGAGGGTCCAACGAGCTTAGGACTGGAAGGTCCACAGAGTTAGGGCGAGAGGGTCCATAGAGTTAGGGCCAGAGGGTCCATAGAGTTAGGACCAGAGGGTACACATAGTTATAGCCTCGAGTGGCTAATATGTGTTGTACGTGGTATTTTGGGGAACTCACTAAGCTTCGTGATTACCGTGTTATGTGTTATGTGTTGCAGGTTTTCTCAGTATCTCAGGATGGTGACGACTTGATTGTACACACGAGATCAAGGGTTATGTTCTGGAGGATCCTGGATTAATAATTTAACAATTATGGATTTATGTTTTGTTAATTTTGATAATCGGGGATTTTTGTGGAATGTATTTTGAGCATTTTGTGATTTTAAAAATGGAAAACTTGGTTTGAAAAATTCACGGCGTTACAAGTTAGTATCCGAGCCTTGGTTTGAGGGATTCGGATGCACCTTCAGGTAAATCTGGACTCAAACTGAGGATTTGAGAAAATTTTCAAAGGAAATGATTTTCTAAAAACGAGCAAGAGTTTTTAAGAGAACAAAGAGAAGGAGCAGTGTGTACAATCAGCTAGAGTCCGAATGGTGATTTCCCAAAATACCCTTACTTTTGTGTTATGCGATATGTTGTGAGATATTAGGCATGCTAAAGATAGGCTTGGTATTTCATATTTTAGGACTAGAGTAGCCTGATTTGTGATGCCTTAGCATAGGAGTTGTTGTTATCTGTGTTGCACTATCGAGTATGTGCAGAGTGAGAATATCCAGTAGGAATCCTTGTAGAGAGGGATTTGGGTAGTGGAGTAATCTAGGAGAGATACCTAGATGAGCATTGTGGATCCTATCGAGGAAGTAGCTAGATACCCGCGAGGGGTAGAGTTGCAGAGTTCGGTGATATCTTTTGAGTATGAGTGGACCAAGTGGAGTTATCACTTAGAGTGGGTTTTACATGTTGCTAGAGATTATTCGATGCCCAAATGTTGCTTGCTTTGTGCTTTGTGGAACTCTCGGTTATAGGAGTTAGCTACTAAGTGAATATGACGATATTCAGGAGGTAGATGACTGGCATCATGAGGAGTTTCTCAACAGCTGATGGCAGAGAAGTGTGAGCACCTATGAAGAGCCTAGGAAGTGACCTTGGTCAGACGAGTCCAGTAGCAGAGTAGAGCATTTCGTAGGGAAGCGAGCACGCGTGTTGAGATTGGTGATTGAGAAGGTTGAGCAAGTACTTAGGGAATTTGGGATGGTCCGTGCAACGGGTATGGGTAGATGTGGCAGGTAGTATGGGCCCGTACTACTTAAAGCATAGGACCCATACCTGATGTAGGGAGTATTTCGGATGATCTAAGTAGCAGATCGAGAGGTGGTGTCATGGTTCGAGTACCGTGATAAGTAGCAGATCGAGAGGTGGTATCATGGTTCGAGTACCATGATTTGGGTAGATTGAGAAGAAAGATCATGGTTTGAGTACCATGAGATTAAGAGGAGGTAACATGGTACGGGTACCATGATTCATGGTAGATCGAGAGGTGGCCACATGGTTTGAGTACCGTAACACGTGGAGATTACTGTTTATGGTTTTACCAATTATTTCGTGGTGATTGTATAGACCGAGAGCAGATGTGAAAGAGTATGGTGCCAATAGGCTATGATGAACGAGTTTTAGTGGAGCATCCCTGGGGAGGGAAATCGAGTTGGCTCCGAGGGATTGTTGGTGGTATGCCAGTTGGAGTCGCAAGACTCAGGGATGAGTAGGGATGGTGCGCTACGGAAGAATACGGTCTCGGTTGGGCGACCGGACGATAGTGGAGATGTCACTTTCTATAACCTGAGTGGTGCAAATTCCATTTCCTATGGGAGACATAAGAGGTGTTGAGATTTCGGTTTCTGAATTTGGGGGTAAGCCCCATGCGATTTCACTAATAGTGATCTTCAATCAGAGTATATGGCAGTAGATCTGCCGCGAGGAAAGGATATAGCTTGAACAGGCGTCAGTGGGGACTGAGTTGGTCAAGGACCAGGATACACCCTACTTGAGTATCGTAGGGCATGTGTTAGCTGTAGCGTCGGTCGATCAAGAGGATAATATCATAAAGGTGGCTCTTATTATCTTTCATGAGTATCGATAATGGTAATGTGGGTTCAGCTCTTATCATAAGTGTCGTGATAGAGCGTGGTTTGAGGAGTCAAGAATAAGGAGAATGATAGTTTTATATTTCCAAACTAAGAGTCAAGGTTGATATTGGATAGTTGGACATTCCTGTGATGGAATGTGTGGGATTATGATTGACCAGAGGTGGTCATGATGGGAAGTTCTAAGGATTTCATCCGAGATTCGGAGTAATTGGTATTGATCGATTTCCATCGGGAAGAATCATCGAGCGTTGCATAGCTCTTTCAAAGGGTAGGTGTAATTTTGCTGATGAAAACAATATGTGGGATAGATTGTTGGTGCGCCAATTGGTGATGGTTAGAACCCTAAGTGGGGAAGAACCGGGTATTTTGTTGAGAAGATCATAGATCTATTCGAGATCGGTTAGAGATCAGGATATAGAGACCTGTGGTGTGGATTCATGAGATCAAGGTTATTGGTGATGGAAGCAAGGTACAGTGCGAGATAATGCATGTAGTCTGTGTTTGGTAAAGGATTAATGTCTCCACGGCAAGTGGCCATCGGTTGGATACCTTGTGATGGATAGAAATTCTTCGAGGTGGTTAGCCGTAGGGTTAGTTTGACGGTGGAAGAATTCTGGTTCAATGTTTGGGCTGTTATCTAGTTGGTGAAGGGCAGAAGTTGATTTTGGCAACTAATTTCGGGTTGCAGCGAGTATCCTCGCTTGAGTTTTGAACACTATAGGAGGGAGTTTCGAATTGTTGTCAACATGTTTCGAGTCATTGTCGATTCGTCCATTGGGAGTTGGAATATTCTGAAGTTGTGCATTGTGTGAAGGAAGGATAGTTATGAGATTCTGAGAGAATCCAATGGGGTGTCTGTATATGATGCCCTAAGTAGGAGATCAGTGGTTGAGATAGGACACCGTGATGTTCTGTGATGGTGTTCCGAGGTATCCGAGTATAATGCCTTGAATTCAGCATTATTTTGGGTCTGGAGTTTGAGACAACAACTGGAGTATCAAGTACCTACGGATCCAGCGGGAGCCCTTCGGGTATTGACATCTAGAGGGATTATCTAAGAGTGTGAATTCCAGCAGGGAGGGATGTTTGATCATGGCAGTTGCTGTCAGAATCTATGATGCATAAATAGGGACAAGTGTGCATACTAATTTATATTTGTCCGCGGAGCATGAGTTAGTGGATGAAGTGTGGTGTTGACGTGAGGATGAGATTGCATGTTAGACCCCAAACCAGAACGGCGGAATCGTTCGAGGGCGGATGACTTCATGTGGTATCGTAACAATTAAATACATAGTAAAGAAAGTAAAACAACCATCATATATATAATTTAAAAGTTACATTGTTGAATGATACCGGTTTCAAAACAAATTACAATATGATAACAAAATGAGTTTTAAACCGACGTATTAGCATCACTTCTCCAAAAGTTGAAGTTTACCTGTATTACTGAATCCCTGAGAAATACAAGTAAATTTGAAAGAGTAGATCAACATTTAAGCTGGTGAGTTCATAAGCATTTAATGTTAATGTTTGTCTAAATTTGAATGAAATTCTTTGTAGATGTTTGAAAACTCCTAGAAAATCCCATATTTTTCCATAAGTGTGTGGTAGTTTAAAAGTTCCAAAATTGTAATGCAATAGTGTTTTTATGCCTAGGATAGTAGATTTGTGCATGTATAAATCACTAAGGCATTTGATAACCTCGTAAATCAACGTGTTTTTAATACTCCATGTGAGTTTTATAACCATGCTATTGACACGGACTGCCTATAACAACGTTCTTCAGGCGTTGGAATGTTATGATGTTTGTCACCCCAAACCTGCCGGTCTAACTGTAGCTAACAGTTTAGGTATGGGATTTTCAATCCCGTATAGATCTATACACAAGTATCACGCTCTCCTTACAAGAGATTATGGTATATAATACAGGACTTTACCTGCATACTTGAAAGTATGTGAAGTTGAATGCCCCACAAAACTTAGTATCAAATAGATTTACGTATAAAAAGTCCAATTATTCTTGTATATGAAAGTATTTCCTTGATTTGGTACTGATAGTATGTAAAATCTCATGAATATCTAGTAAACTATACCTATTATAGTTTTGCCAAAAGTGTGTTTCGTTTGTATGGTAAACCCTAGCGTAGTGTCGACTTTGTATGTAAGGTATAACATTATCAAACATTTATACTCAAAATATCGTTAACGTGTTTGATAATTATATAACAACATGTTTTTATTCTGAAAAGGCAAGGTGTTATCATAATATGTGTTGCATGCGAACGTTTTCATATAATAGTTAAAATAACAGTAGGAAATGCATAGAAAAGGATAGATATTTTCACACGATAATAACCGGGTGTTTGCTTCTATATCCACCCCCCTCCCCATTAAAAGTAGTTAAAAAGAATTTAAAATGTATTTAAAGTGTGTTTGTAGGGGTATGAACTCACTTGATAGAGTGAAGATGGTGGGATGAAAACCGAGCAGAACTTTGATAGGAGAAAACGGGTTTCTCGGGATTCTCGGGAATCTCGGGAGTGTAAAACCTTCCTTCGGGACTTAGATGTGACGACCGGTCCTTCGGGATATTTCTTGCATGCAAAATGGGGTAAAAACACAAGAGATGAGAGAAAAAGAGCAATTATGCTCGGAATCCTCACATCCCTTTTATAGGGGTTGGAAACCCTCGGTACGCGGGGCGTACCAGACGTCATGCGTGACCGCATCATCGTCTGCTGGACTTCAGATGGGACTGGGTCATAGAGGTGTAGAGGGGCAATGTGGATAATCCGAAGCCTAGCACCCGACTATGTTGGGAGTACGAGGGCACGCTGGGTGTAATTGCTCGATCTCTATTTCAAGTTTTTAGTTGTCTACCGCTATCCCGAAACTTCGAAAAATCATAACTTCCTCATACGAAGTTAGATTTGGGCGTTCTTTTTATGTGTGTTCATGGTTTAATGATATCTACGACTTTTATTTAGATACCTAAGACTAGTAAGTATTTTATTGAAATTTCTCGTTTTACGTTTAACCATATTGACGGTTTTTGCGGTGAATCTTAGGTTGGTCATAACTTCTTCGTTATAACTCGGATTTTAGTGATCTTTATATTTCTGAAACCCTGGACATGATATCTATCATTTTATGAAATCTAGTAGGTGACTTTTGAACATTTTATTTTTAACAATAATTTCATTGTATCAAAATAGGTTATAATTCTTGACTTTTTAGGTCATTAGATTGATTCGAAATATCGGGTTGTCACATCATCCCCCCGTTAGAGGGAATTTCATCCTGAAATTAAATGTAAGGTAAATATTTGTGAATTAGGGAAAGAGATCCAGTTACTTTTTTTTTCATCTAATCTTCACGCTCCCAAGTATATTCCGCTTTGCATTCCAGCAGACCTTCACAATGGGTATGCGACTTTGTTTTGTTCTTTTAATTTCCCTATCCATGACCTCAATTGGTTCCTCTATAAAGTGGAGACTCTCGTTGATTTCGATTTCGTCTAGAGGGACGACGAGGGTCTCATCGGACAATCATTTCTTCAAGTTGGACACATGAAAGGTAGGATGTACGTTATTGAGTTCCTGCGGTAGTCGAAGTTTGTATGCTACTGGGCCGATCCTTGCAAGGATCTCGAATGGTCCAATATACCTTAGGTTTAGTTTCCCATGCTTTCCGAAACGTATTAACCTTTTCCAGGGCAAGACCTTCAGTAGCACTCAGTCTCTAACCTGAAATTCTAAGGGCTTCGGTCTTTTGTCCGCATAACTCTTTTGTCTGTCTCTTGAAGCCTTTAGTCATTCCCAAATTTGTACAATCTTCTGATTTGTTTCTCCTATAATTTATGGGCATGTGAGAGCGTTATTGGGTAATTGTCCCTTGGCTAGTTGTTTGTCACCCACTTCAGCCCAGCAAAGTGGTGATCTGTACTTGCGGCCACAGAGGGCTTCGAATGGAGCAACTTTAATGCTGGAGTGATATCTATTGTTTTATGAGAATTCGACTAGTGGTAAATGGTTATCCCATGCTTTACCAAAATCATTTACACAAGCTCTTAGCATATCTTCCAAGGTCTGTATGGTCCTCTCACTTCGACCGTCGATTTTTGGATGGTAAGTGGTACTCATGTCTAACCTCATCCCTAGAGATTTTTGTAGCGACTTCCAGATTCGCAATGTGAACCTACTATCTCTGTCGGAGATACTGGATATTGGTACACCATGCAGTCGTACAACCTCTCGGATGTATGTTCGAGCTAGCTTCTCCATCTTGTCGGTTTCCTTTATTGGTAGGAAGTGTGTGGATTTTGTTAATCTATCGACGATTACCCATATGGTGTCTAGCCTACATGTTGTCTTGGGTAATTTGGTTATGATATCCATGGTTATCCGCTCCCACTTCCACTCAGGTATTTAAAGTTGTTGTAGTAATCCTGAAGGCTTTTAGTACTCTACCTTGACTTTGGTGCAAGTCAGACACTTTCCCACATAGGTAGCGATCTTTGCTTTCATGTTCGGCCACCAATACAGTTTCTTGAGGTCCAGATACATCTTGTCTGAACCTGGATGCACAGAGTATCGAGTCTTATGAGCCTCATTCATGACCACGTCTGTGAATCCACCAAACTTCAGTTTCCAGATCTGATCCACGAAGTAACGAACTCCGGCATCCTTGACTTTAAAATTCTAATACATTCCCCTTAAGGCTTTACCCGTCACATTATCTATTTTCAAGGCTTCCCTATGAGCTTCCTTGATTTGCGTGGACAGGTATGAATAGATCGTCATGGTTAAGGATTTCACTCGGCGGCCCGAGTACTCCTTTCAACTAAGAGCATCAGCTACCACATTCGCTTTTCCTTGATGATAACGAATTTCACATTCGTAGTCATTCAACCGTTCAACCAATCGTCTTTGCCTCGTGTTGAGTTACTTTTGGTTGAGGATGTGTTGAAGGCTCTTTTGATCGGTAGAGATTGTGCATTTCGTGTCATAGAGATAATGTCTCCAAATCTTTAAGGCGACAATGACTGCTCCGAATTCGAGGTCGTGTGTAGTGTAGTTGACCTCGTGCGTCTTGTGTTGTCTCAAGGCATAGGTGATTACCTTTCCTCGTTGCATTAGAATACATCCAAGACCTTGATTAGATGCATCACCGTAGACCACAAAGTCTTCTAATCCTTCTGGAAAAGACAATATAGGTGCACTACATAGTGCTTGTTTCAGTGTTTTGAATGCAGCATCTTGTCTTTCTTCCCAATTGAAAGTTACACCCTTCTAGGTCTAGGTGGTAAGTGGTTTAGAAATCTTCGAGAAATTCTGTATAAATCTTCGCTAATAGCCAGCAAGGCCCAATAATAGTCGGATTTCCATTAGGGTTCTGGGAGCTGACCAGTTCTCAATTGCCTTGATTTTGGAAGGGTCCACGTGTATCCCGTCATTGCTAACCACATGACTTAGGAAATCCACTTTCCGAATCCAAAATTTGCACTTTGAGAAATTTGCCTATAGCTTCTCTTTCCTTAGAGTTTCTAAGATTTATCGGAGGTGTTGACCATGTTCCTCTTTACTCTTCGAATAAATTAGTACATCGTCTATGAACACGATCACAAATTTTTCTAGGAATGAATGACACACTCGGTTCATTAAGTCCATGAACACCGCCGGTGCATTTGATAATCCAAATGGCATCACTACAAAGTTGTACTGACCATAACGAGTTCGAAAGATTGTTTTGGGAACATCTCCTTCCAAGACTCGTAGCTGATGATACCCGGATCTCAAATCGATCTTTGAGAAATAACTCGCTCCTTGGAGTTGGTCGAACAAGTCGTCAATGCATGGTAGGGGATATCGGTTCTTGATAGTGAGCTTGTTGAGTTCCCGGTAATCGATGCACATGCGGAAAGATCCATCCTTCTTCTATACGAACAAGACTGATGTTCCCCAAGGTGAGAAGCTCGGTCTAATAAATCCTTTGTTGAGTAGTTCATTTAATTGGCTGGATAATTATTGCATCTCAGATGGCGCTAGACGATACGGCGACTTAGCTACTGGGGTAGCTCCGGGGATTAAATCGATTCTGAACTCGACTTGTCATTCTGGTGGGACTCCTGGAAGATCTTCAGGGAAGACTTCAGGAAAATCGCAGACCTCTATAATGTCTTTGAGGTCTTTCTCTTCTTTTTCTTTATCTACTACGTGGGCTGAGAAGGCATGGTACTCCTTACGCATATATTTCTAGGCTTTGACGCAAGAGTTGATTAGTAAATTGATACCGAGTTGGTCACTATAAATGACAAGAGTTTCGCCGTTTGGCAGATTTCGGTGAACGGCCCTTTCATTACAAAGTATATCGGCATGGTGTAGGCTTAACCAATCCATACCGATGATGACATCAAAGCTCTTTATGGTGATCGGGATTAGATCGATTTGAAATGAATGTTCGTTTAGAGTTAGCGTGCAGCCTATGTACATATCGTTTGTGCTTTCTGTTCTACCGTTTGTCATTTCTACTATAAATATCTTATTGAGTGATTGAGGGTTCTGTTTTAGTATGTGTTTGAATTTATGACTCACGAAACTCCTCTCCGCACCACAATCAAAGAGTATGCATGCATAAGCGTTATTGAGGAGAAACGTACCCATAACCACCGTAGGATCAGCTATTGCTTCGTTCATCCCTATTGTCAGCACTCTTCCTATGCCACCAGCATTCGTTGCCATAGGGCAGTCCCTCTTGTAGTGTCCAGCCTCACCGCATCCATAACATGCCTGGCCCACACCGAATCCAGGGATTTGGGTGAGTGGTCGTTCCGGTGCCTTACAAAAATGGGCAGTGTCCCATTCTTGTTGCAGTTGTTGGAGTGCATCTCCCGATAATTTCTGATGTGATGGAAATTGCATTGCTGGACTTCATTAGATTCCCAACATATTGCCTTACTGGTGTAGAAGTAACAGGAGCAACAGTGTGGGTAGTAGCGGCATGGACTGCCAATACTTGTTGTTTCCTGGGAGGTTCTTGTGAAAACTGACTCTTCCTCTTGTTCCAAAATTTCTTCTTTTTGTTGTTGTTGGTACTATTGTTGTTGTTGTCGTCGTTTTTATTGTTGTTTCCTAGGGTTTGCTTCGGGACAGCGGTTGCGAAGCCTTGGCAGACTCCATGGTCAACGAGAGCTTGTGCCAACTATTTGGCACTATCAAAAGTGACTGGTTTGGAAGATAGTACACTTCCTCGAATCTGGGGTGACAGTCCTCAAATGTACCTCTCGATCTTCTTGCTCTCTAGATCAACCATCCCCGAGCAAAGGATTTCCAAATCACTAAACCTATTGGTATAGGTTGTGATGTTCGAGCCTACCATAGTACGGCCCTAAAGTTTCTGCTTAAGCTTTTGTACTTCGTCCCTTGGACAGTACTCTTGCATTAACATTTGCTTTAGATTCTCCCAGCCTATAGAATTTGCCACTACCAGAGTTAGCGACTTGACATGGCCATTCCACAACGTCAGAGCTCTCTCTGAGAATGTATAAGCAACAAACTTTACCTTTCTCGCTTCCAAACATGCACAGATCTCGAAAACTGCTTTTGTTTTCTCTATCTATTGTGATAGAGCCATTATCCCCCCCCCCCCCGAGCGCGCGCGCGCGGATCCAATAAAATATTTTGGCTTGCTATTGGTTAAGTCCTTGAAGGAGAAATCCCCTGAACAACCCTGACATTAGCCAATTGTAGAGCTATCTACTCCCCCTCCGGACCCATTATTACTCATATGTGCCATTGCTGCTGTTACAGCAGTTATCAAGGTGGCATTATCCATTGAAGGAGATGGTGTTGGTGGAGGTGTTGTGTTGTTAACACTGTGTGATGATCTACTGGGCGACATCATGCTGCTAAAGAAATAGAATGAAGACCATAAGCCTTTTAATGATTAAAAAACCGTGTGTTAATAAATTTGTCATTTTCATCAATTTATGAATTTGACTGACCTACCCAAGGTTTAGAGCTTGATTCATAATAAAAGTTTGTATAGTGATAGATAACTTATGAATTTGAATGGTACTCAATGAATTAACACACAAAGGAATTTCTTCATATATATTAAACATACTTTGTGTTACATTTTGAAGTTAAGAAAATTTCGACCCTTCTAAAGATCTCCGACACGGAAGTTAAAGGAAAGTTAGACTTTTAGCTGGGTTCCTATTCTATAACAAAATTTTGGGATTCGGGCAAGTACTACTTGTGACGTAGGTTGCACTTGGAGCTTGACTCCGTGTTTATTGCTTGGCTTCCATAAGATGCTTATCGAAGGCGACTTGTTGTTCCCTCATTTCCCTTATCTCAGAGAGGGCTGCAATCAGTTGTGCTTGGAATGTGTCGGTGCGGAGTTTGGGAATCATCCTGCAACCTATCCAGTCGACGGATGTTGTAAGTGTGAACTTGTACTTCCACGTTGACTTCACGAATCCGGTTTACTTGAACCTCAGATTGATACGACTGGTTGGATATTTTGCCCACCATGACTGGGAGTGCTCGGGCGGCTGAACCTCCACCCCTGACATCGTAGAAGTCTCGACACATACCGTAAGGAGGACATAATCCTTGGTGTCTGCTCCAATGGTGAATGTGATTTCCCCAAATGGGAGTTGGTCCTTGAAAGTTTCTCCTAACTGCAGGAGATTGAGCGACTGGTTGGTTGATTACTTCGGGTTCTGTGTCTGTCCCAGAGTACTCCCCTTCCTCCAACTCTATAGGTTCCTCATCTTCTTCGGGGTCCTCCTCTACCCATCCTCCATTTCCTTGATTTGGGTAGGAAGGATCCCCGGGTGCATAGAATCCAGCCATTTCGACTGTGCGAGAATAGAGATATGAGAATTTTCTAGAAGTTAAAACACGTAAATCTAAGCATGTAGGTCAAACTATTATATTTACCAAATACTCCTATAGCATTTAAATTTGTATGTTTGATACTAGTATCATTTTGGTAAGTTTTGACTTGTTGCTCACTACGACCATTCCTCGACATACATTAGTCTGATCTCGGATAAATATAGTTGATCAGCCTATATTCGTCCCAAATCCGATTACATATTCCGAGGACTAGTCGTAGTGTCCAACTTGTCTTAATACTTCTTGTATAGTTCTCATTATGAAAATGACTCGTTGTATGCATGTATTTGTGCTTTTACGACCCAAATAATTTAAGCTAAATGAAACACGGTTTAGGTGCAAAAAAAAAACATTTTGTCAGAGAGTTTTAGTCCGATGCATTTATAGTTTGTATATCTTATGTGGTTCGATATACTTAGTTAAATTCACTATAAACAATTCTCTGATACCAATCTTTCACACCCCCAAACCAGAATGGTGAAATCGTTCGAGGGCGGATGACTTCATGATAGTAAAGAAAGTAAAACAACCATCATATATATAATTTAAAAGTTACATTGTTGAATGTTACCAGTTTCAAAACATATTACAATATGATGACAAAATGAGTTTTAAACTGACGTCTTAGCGTCACTTCTCCAAAAGCTGAAGTTTACCTGTATTACCGAATCCCTGAGAAATACAAGTAAAACTGAAAGAGTAGATCAGCATTTAAGCTGGTGAGTTCATAAATATTTAATGTTAATGTTCATATAAATTTGAATGAAATTGTTTGTAGATGTTTCAAAACTCCTAGAAAATCCCATATTTTTCCATAAGTGTGTGGTAGTTTAAAAGTTCCAAAATTGTAATGCAATAGTGTTTTTCATGCCTAGGATAGTAGATTTATGCATGTATAAAATCACTATGGCGTTTGATAACCTCGTAAATCAAAGTGTTTTTAATACTCCATGTAAGTTTTATAACCATGCTATTGACCCAGACTGCCTGTAACAACATTCTTCAGGTGTTGGAATGTTATGACGTTTGTCATCCCAGACCTGCCGGTCTAACTGTAGCTAATACTTGTGTATAAATCAAAGTGTTTTTAATACTCCATGTGAGTTTTATAACCATGCTATTGACCCAGACTTCCTGTAACAACGTTCTTCAGGTGTTGGAATGTTATGACGTTTGTCACCCTAGACCTGCCGGTCTAATTGTAGCTAATAGTTTAGGTGCGATATTGTCATTCCCGTATAGATCTATACACAAGTATCACGCTCTCCCTACAAGAGATTATGGTATATAATACAGGACTTTAACTGCATACTTGAAAGTACGTGAAGTTGAATGTCTCACAAAACTTAGTATCAAATACATGTACGTATGAAAAGTACAATTATTCTTGTATATGAAATTATTTCCTTAATATGGTACTTATAGTACGTAAAATCTCATGAATATCTAGTAAACTATACCTATTATAGTTTTGCCAAAAGTGTGTTTCGTTTGTATGGTAAACCCTAGCGTAGTGTCGACTTTGTATGTAAACTATCACATTATCGAACATTTATACTCAAAATATCGTTAATGTGTTTGATAATTATATAACAACATGTTTTTATTCTGAAAAGACAAGGTGTTATCGTAATATGTGTTGCATGCGAACATTTTCATCTGATAGTTAAATTAACAGTAGGAAATGCATAGAAAAGGATAGATATTTTCACACGATAATAATCGGGTGTTTACTTGTATCTCCCCCCCTAAAAGTAGTTAAAAAAGCATTTAAAACGTATTTAAAGTGTGTTTGTAGGGGTATGAACTCACTTGATAAAGTGAAGATGGTGGGATGAAGACCGAGCAGAACTTTGATAGGAGAAAACGGATTTCTCGGGAATCTCGAGAGTGTAAAACCTTCCTTCTGGACTTGGATGTGAAGACCGGGGCTTCGGGATATTTCTTGCACGCAAAAAGGGGTAAAAATGCAAGAGAAGGAGAGAAAATGAGCAATTATGCCCAGAACCCTCGCATCCATTTTATAGGGTTGGAAACCCTCGGTACGCGGGGCGTATCGGACGTCATGCATGACCGCATCCTCGTCTGCCGGACTTCGTATGGGATAGGGGAATAAAGGCATGTAGGGGCGACGAAGACAATCCGAAGCCTAGCACCCGAGTACGTTGGGCGTACGTGGGTACGCTGGGCGTAATTCGTGTTGGTTTGTGCACCTTGAACTTGTAAAATTTGTAACTTTCGCATAGGAGCTCCGTTTTTGACGTTAGTTATATGCACGCGTAGATGAGAATGTACTCTATAACTTTCATTTAGATTCCGTCGGCTAATTTTGAGTGTATTTTTAATATATCATTTTTAACAGTCCGGGACACGAAAGTCCGTTAAAAATCCGTAACTTCTTCATCCGACGTCCGTTTTTGTCTGTCTTTTTACCGTTGTACTACTATTGAAGAGATCTTCGATTCTTATGTAGGTTGTTTTGGCTAAAAGTCGCTCGATCTCTATTTCTAGTTTTTAACTGTCTACCGCTATCCTGAAACTTTGAAAAATCATAACTTCCTCATACGCAGTTAGATTTGGGCGTTCTTTTTATGTGTGTTCACGGTTTAATGATATCTACGACTTTTATTTATATACCTAAGACTAATAAGTATTTTATTGAAATTTCTCGTTTTACGTTTAACCATATTGACGGTTTTTGCGGTGAATCTTAGGTTGGTCATAACATCTTCGTTATAACTCGGATTTTAGTGATCTTTATATTTCTGAAACCCTGGACATGATATCTATCATTTTATGAAATCCAGTAGATGACTTTTGAACATTTTGTTTTTGATAATAATTTCATTATATCAAAATAGGTTATAATTCTTGACTTTTTAGGTCATTAGATTGATTCAAAATATCGGGTTGTCACATCATCCCCCCGTTAGAGGGAATTTCATCCTGAAATTAAATGTAAGGTAAATATTTGTGAATTAGGGAAAGAGATCCAGGTACTTATGTTTCATCTAATCTTCACGCTCCCAAGTATATTCCGCTTTGCATTCCAGCAGACCTACACAATGGGTATGCGACTTTGTTTTGTTCTTTTAATTTCCCTATCCATGACCTCAATTGGTTCCTCTATAAAGTGGAGACTCTCGTTGATTTCGATTTTGTCTAGAGGGATGATGAGGGTCTCATCGGACAAACATTTCTTCAAGTTTGACACATGAAAGGTAGGATGTACGTTATTGAGTTCCTGCGGTAGTCGAAGTTTGTATGCTACCGGGTCGATCCTTGCAAGGATCTTGAATGGTCTAATATACCTTAGGTTTAGTTGCCCATGCTTTTCGAAACGTATTAACCTTTTCCAGGGCGAGACCTTCAATAGCAATCGGTCTCTAACCTAAAATTCTAAGGGCTTCGGTCTTTTGTCCGCATAACTCTTTTGTCTGTCTCTTGAAGCCTTTAGTCATTCCCGAATTTGTACAATCTTCTGATTTGTTTCTCCTATAATTTATGGGCATGTGAGAGCGTTATTGGGTAATTGTCCCTTGGCTAGTTGTTTGTCACCCACTTCAGCCCAGCAAAGTGGTGATCTGCACTTGCGGCCATAGAGGGCTTCGAATAGAGCAACTTTAATGCTGGAGTGATAGTTATTGTTGTATGAGAATTCGACTAGTGGTAAATGGTTATCCCATGCTTTACCAAAATCATTTACACAAGCTCTTAGCATATCTTCCAAGGTCTGTATGGTCCTCTCACTTTGACCGTCGATTTGTGGACGGTAAGTGGTACTCATGTCTAACCTCATCCCTAGAGATTTTTGTAGCGACTGCCTGATTCGCAAGGTGAACCTACTATCTCTGCCGTAGATAATGGATATTGGTACACCATGCAGTCGTACAACCTCTCGGATGTATGTTCGAGCTAGCTTCTCCATCTTGTTGGTTTCCTTTATTGGTAGGAAGTGTGTGGATTTTGTTAATCTATCGACGATTACCCATATGGTGTCTAGCCCACATGCTGTCTTGGGTAATTTGGTTATGATATCCATGGTTATCCGCTCCCACTTCCACTCAGGTATTTCAAGTTGTTGTAGTAATCCTAAAGGCTTTTGGTACTCTACCTTGACTTTGGTGCAAGTCAGACACTTGCCCACATAGGTAGCGATCTTTGCTTTCATGTTCGGCCACCAATACAGTTTCTTGAGGTCCAGATACATCTTGTCTGAACCTGGATGCACAGAGTATCGAGTCTTATGAGCCTCATTCATGACCACGTCTGTGAATCCACCAAACTTCAGTGTCCAGATCCGATCCACAAAGTAACGAACTTCAGCATCCTTGATTTCAAAATTCTTATCCATTCCCCTTAAGCCTTCACCCGTCACATTATCTATTTTCAAGGCATCCCTATGAGCTTCCTTGATTTGCGTGGATAGGTGTGAATGGATCGTCATGGTTAAGGATTTCACTCGGCGGCCCGAGTACTCCTTTCGACTAAGAGCATCAGCTACCACATTCGCTTTTCCTTGATGATAACGAATTTCACACTCGTAGTCATTCAACAGTTCAACCCATCGTCTTTGCCTCATGTTGAGTTCCTTTTGGTTGAGGATGTGTTTAAGGCTCTTATGATCGGTAAAGATTGTGCATTTCGTGTCATAGAGATAGTGTCTCCAAATCTTTAAGGCGACAATGACTGCTCCGAATTCGAGGTCGTGTGTAGTGTAGTTGACCTCATGCGTCTTGAGTTGTCTCAAGGCATAGGTGATGACCTTTCCTCGTTGCATTAGAATACATCCAAGACCTTGATTAGATGCATCACCGTAGACCCCAAAGACTTCTAATCCTTCTGGCAAGGACAATATTGGTGCACTGCATAGTGCTTGCTTCAGTGTTTGGAATGCAGCGTCTTGTCTTTCTTCCCAATTGAAAGTTACACCCTTCTAGGTCTAGGTGGTAAGTGGTTTAGCAATCTTCGAGAAATTCAGTATAAATCTTTGCTAATAGCCAGCAAGGCCCAATAATAGTCGGATTTCCATTAGGGTTCTGGGAGCTGACCAGTTTTCAATTGCCTTGATTTTGGAAGGGTCCACGTGTATCCCGTCTTTGCTAACCACGTGACCTAGGAAATCCACTTTCCGAATCCAAAATTCGCACTTTGAGAAATTTGCCTATAGCTTCTCTTTCCTTAGAGTTTCTAAGATTTGTCAGAGGTGTTGCCCATGTTCCTCTTTACTCTTCGAATAAATTAGTACATCGTCTATGAACACGATCACAAATTTGTCTAGGAATGAATGACACACTCGGTTCATTAAGTCCATGAACACCGTCGGTGCATTTGTTAATCCAAATGGCATCACTACAAAGTTGTACTGACCATAACGAGTTCGAAAGATTGTTTTGGGAACATCTCCTTCCAAGACTCGTAGCTGATGATACCCGAATCTCAAATCGATCTTTGAGAAATAACTCGCTCCTTGGAGTTGGTCGAACAAGTCGTCAATGCATGGTAGGGGATATCGGTTCTTGATAGTGAGCTTGTTGAGTTCCCGGTAATCGATGCACATGCGGAAAGATCCATCCTTCTTCTATACAAACAAGACTGATGTTCCCCAAGGTGAGAAGCTCGGTCTAATAAATCCTTTGTTGAGTAGTTCATTTAATTGGTTGGATAATTATTGCATCTCAAATGGCGCTAGACGATACGGCGACTTAGCTACTGGGGTAGCTCCGGGGATTAAATCGATTTTGAACTCGACTTGTCGTTCTGGTGGGACTCCTGGAAGATCTTCAGAGAAGACTTCGGGAAAATCGCAGACCTCTGTAATGTCTTTGAGGTCTTTCTCTTCTTTTTCGTTATCTACTACGTGGGCTGAGAAGGCATGGTACTCCTTACGCAGATATTTCTAGGCTTTGACGCAAGAGATGATTAGTAAATTGATACCGAGTTAGTCACTATAAATGACAAGAGTTTCGCCGTTTGGCAGATTTCGGTGAACGGCCCTTTCATTACAAAGTATATCGGCATGGTGTAGGCTTAACCAATCCATACCGATGATGACATCAAAGCTCTTTATGGTGATCGGGATTAGATCGATTTGAAATGAATGTTCGTTTAGAGTTAGCGTGCAGCCTATGTACATATCGTTTGTGCTTTCTGTTCTACCGTTTGTCATTTCTACTATAAATATCTTATTGAGTGATTGAGGGTTCTGTTTTAGTATGTGTTTGAATTTATGACTCACGAAACTCCTCTCCGCACCACAATCAAAGAGTATGCATGCATAAGCGATATTAAGGAGAAATGTACCCGTAACCACCGTAGGATCAGCTATTGCTTCGTTCATCCCTATTTTCAGCACTCTTCCTATGCCACCAGCATTCGTTGCCATAAGGTAGTGCCTCTTGTAGTGTCCAACCTCACCGCACCCATAACATGCCTGGCCCACACCGAATCTAGGGACTTGCGTGATTGGTCGTGTCGGTGCCTTACAGAAATGGGCAGTGTGCCATTTCCTGTTGCAGTTGTTGCAATGCATCTCCCTACAATTTTTGTTGTGATGGAAATTGCATTCGTTGCACTTCGATCGGTTCCCAGCATATTGCCTTGCTGGTGTAGAGGTAACAGGAGCAACAGTGGGGGTAGTAGCGGTATGTAGGGCTGTAAACGAACTGAACGTTCGTCGAACCGTTCGTGAACTGTTCGGCAGGAAGTTCGTTTATGTTCGTTTATTTAATAAATAAACGAACATGAACAAAAATTATCGTTCATTTAGTTAAATGAACGAACATAAACAATGGTCTCGTTCGTTCATTTATGTTCGTGAACGTTCGTTTATGATGTTCATTTACGTTCGTTTATGTTCGTTCGTTTAAGTTTATTTATATTCATCTATATTCAATTATTTTTTATTATATTGCTATATTATATGTTCGTTTATGTTCATATATGTTCAATTGTGTTTTTTTTTATCTTTGTTCGTTTATGTTTGTTCGTTTATGTTCGTTTGGCATGTTCACGAACATAAATGAACGAACATGAACAAAGTAATTTGTTAAACGAACGAACATGAACAAGAAAATCTCGTTCGTTTATCCGTTCGTGTTCGTTTGTTTTTCGGCTAACTTAAATGAACGAACATGAACAAGACCTTGTTCGTGTTCGTTTTGTTCGTTTACAGCCCTAGCGGTATGGACTGCCACTACTTGTTGTTTCTTGGGAGGTTCTTGTGAAAACTGACTCTTCCTCTTGTTACAAAATTTCTTCTTCTTGTTGTCGTTGGTACTGTTGTTGTTGTTGTTTCCTAGGGTTTGCTCCAGGACAACAGATGGGAAGCCTTGGCAGACTCCATGGTTAACGAGAGCTTGTGCCAACTGTTTGGCACTATCGAAAGTGACTAGTTTGGAAGCTAGCTTCCTCGAGTATGGGATGACAGGCCCCAGATGTACCTCTCGATCTTCTTTCTCTCTAGAGCAACCATCCCTGGGCAAAGGATTTCCAAATCACTAAACCTATTGGTATAGGTTGTGATGTCCGAGCCTACAATAGTAAGGCCCCAAAGTTTCTGCTCAAGCTTTTGTACTTCGGCCCTTGGACAATACTCTTGCATTAACATTTGCTTTAGATTCTCCCACCCCATAGAATTTGCCACTACCAGAGTTAGCAACTTGACATGGCCATTCCACCACGTCAGAGCTCTCTCTGAGAATGTACAAGCAGCAAACTTTACCTTGCTCTCTTCCAGATATGCACAGATCTCGAAAACCGCTTTTGTTTTCTCTATCCATTGTGATAGAGATATTATCCCCCGCCGGATCCAATAAAATTTTTGGACTTGCTATTGGTTAACTCCTTGAAGGTGCAATCCTCTGAACAACCCTGACGTTGGCCAATCGTAGAGCTATTTACTCCTCCTCCGGACCCATTATTACTCATCTGTGCCATTTTTTCTGTCACTACAGCTGTTACAGCAGCTATCAAAGTGGCATTATCGGTTGATGGAGGTGGTGGTGGTGGAGGTGTTGTGTTGTTGACACGGTGTGTTGATCTATGGGGCGGCATCGTGCTGCTAAAGAAATAGAATGAAGATCATAAGCCTTTAACGATTAGAAACCATGTGTTAATAAATTTGTAATTTTCATCAATTTATGAATTTGACTGACCTACCCAAGGTTTAGAGTTTGATTCATAATAAAAGTGTGTATAGTGATAGATAACTTATGAATCTGAATGGTACTCAATGAATTAACACACAAAGGAATTTCTTCAAATATATTAAACATACTTTGAGTTACATTTTGAAGTTATGAAAATTTCGACCCTTCTAAGGATCTCAGATACGGAAGTTAAAGAAAAGTAAGACTTTTAGCTGAGTTCCTATTCTATAACAAAATTTTGGGATTCAGGCAAGTACTACTTGTGACGTAGGTTGCGCTAGGAGCTTGAATCCATGTCTTATTGCTTGGCTTCCATAAGTCACCTATCGAAGGCGACTTGCTGTACCTTCATTTCCCTTATCTCAGAGAGGGCTGCAATCTGTTGTGCTTGGAATGTGATGGTGTGGAGATGGGAATTATCCTGCAACCTATCCGGTCGACGGATATCAGAAGTGTGAACTTGTACTTCCACGTTTACTTCACTAATCCGGTTTGTTTGAACCCCGGATTGATACAACTGGTTGGATAGTTTGCCCACCATGACTGGGAGTGCTCGGGCGGCTGAACCTCCACCCCTGACGTCATATAAGTCCCAACACATACCATAAGGAGGATGTAATCCTTGTTTTTGGCTCCAATGGTGAATGTGAATTCCCTAAATGGGAGTTGGTCCTTGAAAATTTCTCCTAAATGCGGGAGGTTGAGCGACTGGTTGGTTGATTACTTCGGGTTCTGTGTCTGTCCCAGAGTACTCCCCTTCCTCCAACTCTATTGGTTCCTCATCTTCTTCGGGGTCCTCCTCCACCCATCCTCCATTGCCCTGATTTGAGTAGGAAGGATCCCTGGGTGGATAGAATCCAGCCATTTCGACTATACGAGAATAGAGATATGAGAATTTTCTAGAAGTTAAAACACGTAAATCTAAGCATGTAACTCAAACTATTGTATTTAAGAAATACTCCTATAGTATTTAAATTTGTATGTTTGATACTAGTGTCATTTTGGTAAGTTTTGACTTGTTGCTCACTACGACCATTCCTCGACATACATTAGTCTGATCTCGGATAAATATAGTTGATCAGGCTATATTCGTCCCAAATACGATTACATATTCCGAGGACTAGTCGTAGTGTCCAACTTGTCTTAATACTTTTTGTATAGTTCTCATTATGAAAATGACTCGTTGTATGCATGTATTTGTGCTTTTATGACCCAAATAATTTAAGCTAAATGAAACACGGTTTAGGTGCAAAAAAAAACATTTTGTCAGAGAGTTTTAGTCCCGATGCATTTATAGTTTGTATATCTTATGTGGTTTGATATACTTAGTTCAATTCACTATAAACAATGCTCTGATACCAATCTTTCACACCCCCAAACCAGAACGGCGGAATCGTTCGAGGGCGGATGACTTCATGTGGTATCATAACAATTGAATACATAGTAAAGAAAGTAAAACAACCATCATATATATAATTTAAAAGTTGCATTGTTGAATGATACCAGTTTCAAAATAAATTACAATATGATGACAAAATGAGTTTTAAACTGACGTCTTAGCGTGACTTCTCCAAAAGCTGAAGTTTACATGTATTACTGAATCCCTGAGAAATACAAGTAAATTTGAAAGAGTAGATCAGCATTTAAGCTGGTGAGCTCATAAATATTTAATGTTAATGTTTGTATAAATTTGAATGAAATTGTTTGTAGATGTTTGAAAACTCCTAGAAAATCCCATATTTTTCCATAAGTGTGTGGTAGTTTAAAAGTTCCAAAATTGTAATGCAATAGTGTTTTTCAGGCCTAGGATAGTAGATTTTGATGGGTTTGAGCCATAAGAACTTTCCTATGTGCACATGCAAACCCTAATTGCTTGGATCTAGGTTTCTCTAATTGAACATGCATGTATCCAAGACTTTCATTCATAGATCTAGTGTAAATAAACAATTCATAGCATATGAAAAATAGATCTAGAAGAATACCTTGTGTTGCTTGTTTGATACTTCTTCTTCTTGGAGCTTAGAGTCACAATTGTCACTCCTCTAATGGCTTACAAACACCAACTAGCAAGAAGATGATTTGAGAGAGAGGAAGGAGGGTGAGAAATCAGCCCTAGGGTTTCTTACCTTGCATGAGTGTCGATTTCCCTCACCCTAGGGGTCTATTTATACCATGGGATACTAGGCTTTCACCTTTAACCATAATTGAATAACTTAGGCCCTAAGCAATCCAAGATCCTCCTAGATACTAGGCTTGGATGAATTTAAGGTTCCCTAACCCTAAATTTCGTCCACCCCATTATCTATAAGGATACATAGCCCAAAACACAACTATCACACATTTGATAGTTTATACCCCTTTATTCAATTAACCTCTTTAAGTTACTAAATTAATTCTTAATTAATATATAACTTATATTAATCAAATAATATTATTATTCCTTTAATATATTATTCTCATAAAATATTAACAATAATATTTCCTCTCTCTTAACAAATCATCCTGTCAAGTTGCTATGGTGAAGGCAACCTAAAAGGACCATGCTCAACCGGGTTAAGTACTTACCAAATATAGTTACAACCTTAGACACTAATCCAACAGTCTCCCACTTGGATAAGTCTAGTAACTATATATGCAAACACAAACCGATTAGCAATCGTAGCTCTCAAAGACGCTGTCAACTCTGATCTTATCAATCTCCTGTCCTTTAGATAAGGGATCGTACAGTCCTCTATTTAGATATTATGCGGCCAATCTTATGGAACTTATTGTCCAGCATTTGGTTTCTCGATCTCAAACTCATTTGACATAGAACTTAATTGAACACATCAATTCAGTCCTGACCGGGCTCGGCACATAAGTCAAATCAAATCATCGAGCAGTTGTGATATCGCTTTTATTCTCTTAGGATAAAAGTAACAGATAAACTTTGACTTATATGCATTCACTATTTACTAACCAACTATACACAACAATGTGTTTTATGACATCAATTTACTAATGCGGATTCGCATTGTCAATGCACAATTAATTAATAAACAATAAACTATATATCTTGGTTTTAAGACTATATGATATTATCGTCTTGCGATCACTTGTGTCTCATTCCATAAAGTGATTCCAGCAAGCGCGGGTTTATTCCAATGCTCAAAACTTATTCATAAGCACTCATGAACGTTGTAGCAAACCATTGCTATGTCTAATACTCTTTTAGAAAATCTACACGCCAATTCATGACAATCTTCATTCATACCTACTTCCAACATATGAACGATTGTGGACTATTCGAATAATTCGATTATTCTTAATAACTTAATTATTCGGGAAGTCAAAACATGCAAAGTGAAACAATAGTTAAACAATTAACATAAGACAGTAACTTTACTTATAAATAATACTCTTTTATTCAATCATCTAATGTTAATTACATTTATCTATTACATGTTTCAAAACTATTTAATCTAAACTAATATCGTCTTTTAGCCCAGTGCTCCTAGCGTGCTGCAAATGCTTAATGTGACAACTGCCAATTCAGGTCATATTCGGACTCATGCATCCTTATAAAAACCATTCATGCACAACATGCCATGACCTAGTAGTATAAATTAGGTCAAAATTCTTGCATAAACTAGGATCCAATTAAGATCTAGGACTAATATACTTGATACTTACAATTCTAGTAAGTTGCTTAGCTACAATAGGAAATGCCAATACTAAAATTAGAATAAAGCTTCAAGCTTTGTTATAATTGAAATAGGGTATAAAACTCTAAAAATAAATTAAAACATTCTAATTATACTTCAACATGTTGTGGAATAGCAAACAATATTCCAAAAACCCTAAAGAGCCAAAAATCCAAAGTTATAAATTATAAAGCTTAAAAATCTTATAAAATTTGGCTATAAACTTCCTAATATCAAATTGTTATTAATCAAATTATGAATTATAGTCAATGAAATAGAAATTAAATTACCAATTATTAATCATGATTTATTTGTTGAAAACAAGATTTTTAAATAAATCAAACTGCTTAATAAGCATTTTTATAAAAAAAAATGAATGTTTTTATATAAATGATGGAGGTGAAGTTTATAAAGTTTAAAATTTTGGAGAGAGGAGGCCTAAATGCATGTAAGAGCCGGCCATCCCCCCTCCCCATACACTCTCTCTTCCCAAAACACAATCATTAAGTCAAAACCCTCACTCCACCTCTTCTTTCTTCACTCTCTTACACTCCACTCTTCACACACTTCATTCTCTTCTTCCCTCTCTCTAAACTCACGAAAATCCCCTCATTCCTCTGCAAAATTTCTATATTGTGAAACCCTTGAAGTGTTCTTACTTCCCTCAGGATCATAACAAAGGTAAACAACATCATCTTCTTCCATAGTTACATGATTTTACTTCTTTTCTTTCTTAGTTTTCTCTTCTTTTCGGATTCTATGCCTTTCCATGGCTAGAAATCTTTAATTTTTCCCTTGTGGTTTGTACATTCTCACCATAACACAATGCATGTGTTAGAGATGGTGAAAATCTGGGATCAAACCCATGCAAGGAGTGAAAAAGATGCACATATGATCATGTGACATCAAAACCTAATATTTCATGTTCTTGTTGAAATACCCTAATAATGCACACAAACAAACATGCAATCTGCCAGATTACTTTGTTCGACTTTGAACGGCCATAAGTCAGTCATTTCTTAACCAAATCATGATATTCTTTTTTTATTGGTTAGTTCCACGAGTTAACTTTCAAACCCAACTGGTCTCACTGTAAAATATTAAATATCCGATTTTTGGCAATTTTTACAAAATGGTTGCGCATACAGCTCTTTTTCTGTGATCACTATTTTTGTCTTGCATAATCAATGGCCTTAAACCCAACCATAAATCTGAGGAAAAATACCTTAGAAACTTAACATATCTAGTGAATGATGGTTGAAATTTCGTGGCTTAAAACCTCACTGAATGGGCTACACAAATTCATGAACTTCAGCCACATCTACACTTCATGCATTATTGCATGCAACTTTTCTTAAATTGTTTGGAATCATTACCCTCATTTCTCTTCTGAATACATTTTTAACATTTTTCCTTTTGAAAGCCCTTGCATGCATGAGATAATCTAGAAAATTTCAAGAGCTTTTGTTATTTCTTTGATTTATTAGAATTATTGCTAAAACCAATGGCATAAATCATATAAAATAATTCCAGAGGTTAATAAATCCTAACTAAATTCATGGATGATCCTTATGGGGAATAATGACCCCTCACCAAATTTCATCAATTTTTGTTACTGTTTAATACAATTTCTAATTTTCTTTTGTTTAGGACATGATAAATTACAAAACCACTTTAGAGGATGTGAAAATTGTATCTAACAATTTTTCAATATCTTAACTGTGATGCGTGACATCAGAAAATAATTTCAAGATTTTTCATCATGTCTTACTATTTTTCCCAATTTTTGGTAATTATAATGGTCTAAAAATGGGAAAAATAGTTCTGATTATCCAAAATTCATAAAAATTTACCAGAATATCATATTATACAGTAGGAGGTTACATAAAAATTTTGAGGATTTCTCTCTACTGTAAACTATTTTTCTCTTATTTTCTAAAGTTAATTGCATTAAAATGCACTTAAATAGACATAAATATCCAAAACCAGTTTATACATTATGAAAACCACTTTTGATATTTTTCCCAGGTTATTTATACTGTAAATGATGTTACAAAAATTTATGGTGATTTATTTTAACTGTTTATTATTATTTCTCTAATTAATGACTATTTAAAGAAATAAAACTAGGAAAAATAGAAATACCCACTGAAAAATATCTTTTATATTTTTCCCAGCCTAGTTATGTATAATAACAATTAAATATAAAGTTTGGGTAATTTTGGAAACTGTTTTCTATTTAGTTCAATTTTTATTGGAATAAATGCCCATAAATCATAAAATATAATTAAATAGCTTGGAAATCCATTTTTATATTTTTCGCAGCTTAGTATTGTGTAATAACAATTAAATAAAAAGTTTGAGAATTTTTATCCCTCGAATGCTATTTTTCGTGATAATATGTTGTTATAGAGACTTGAAATTTGGAAAATTAACCTTCCAAAGTTGTAATTAATCGCACGACTTGTAAAATTTCAATATTTCAGAAAAAGTGTAACCAATTGATATAAAATCCAATACTAAATCATAAATTGGCATTTCACTATATGTAGAGTTTAGTATATTAGCATTAGATATCGACATGGAAACTCACTAGTGTGTGTTTGATGTCGTAGGATCCCGGTATTAAGACGTTGGTGCATCCCGAAGTACCGCTTGTGCCTACACGAAATACCGTGAGTATTCACGCACTCCCCTATTTTCGGTTTTTATGTTTTTGGGTGAAAAGCATGTCCAGAAAAACTACTGTTTGCATGTTGTATATAAATTGAATTGTATCAAACATGATTGCTATTGTATTGCTATGTTTCTTTATGTATGTCTATGCAACACGGAACATGAGAACTTATCGTACTAAGGCTCTTCCCTTATCTCTAACCATTAACTCTTTGAGTCAATGGTCATTATGGATAGCGCTATTAGGAATTTACAACTCCTCACTCGCCCGAATCGCTGGAGTGCATGATACCATATTCATCTATGGAACGATAAGCATAGATCTCGATAGGGCTTCAGTCATAGGTTTGGTTGAGACTCATTGTTTGCTCATACATATACAAACTCGTTTCTCGTTATAGCAATAAACTTGTATTCATTAATAGCAATCAACTTGTTTACCATTGAAGCAATGTACTTGTATTTACGAAAAGCCTTATTGTACGCTCGATTTTATAAACTTGTGAACTCACCAACTATTTTCATAGTTGACGCTCGTTTTACATGCTTTTTCAGGAAATAATTAGTAAGTGGATGTAAAGATTCATCATCATAGAGCATGCTGCATCGTGTTGGAGCTATTATGAAGTTATATTTTGAACAATGTTATTTTGAAAAACTTGTATTTTGTTTCTTTTGAAGCTATGGGTTGTAAACTTTTAAATACTGCTATGGTGATGTATCTTTATCTTTTGCAATGAAACCGTTATCGCTGTCATACCTTGCGTTTCCACTTTAGCGGGGTGTGACACGTAACCCTACTCAATCACTTCGTAAGTGGATCTGCTGGGTTATTTTATGACGATACCCTCTTCACTAGGAGGTGTCCTTCTTCTACTCGATGTCTAATAAAGTGATATTTTCTGTCGATATGTCGAGATCTACCATGATCACTCGATTCCTTCGTCAAGGCAACCGCTCCCTCATTATCACAGAAAATTTCCATAGGCTCTTTTATAGCAGGCACAACTCCAAGGTCACCAATGAAGTTCTTCAACCACATCGCCTCCTTTGATGCTTCACTCGCTGCAATGTATTCTGATTCACACGTTGAATCAGCTACGGTCTCTTGTTTGGAACTTTTCCAAGTCACCGCTCCTCCATTAAGGGTAAAGACCCAGCCCGACTGCGAACGATAGTTGTCCCTGTCGGTCTGGAAACTGGCGTCAGTATACCTTCGCACCTTTAAGTCATCACTCCCTCCGTTTACTAAGAACCATTCCTTGGTCCTCCGAAGGTACTTATATATATTCTTGACTGCAATTCAATGAGCTCTGCTAGGGTTCCCTTGATATCTACTGACCATGCTCAAAGCAAAGGCCACATCAGGGCGAGTACAAGTCATAGCGTACATGATTGAGCCAACTGCAGAAGCGTAGGGTACTCGGCTCATCTCAGCTATCTCGGCTTCGGTACTCGGACTTTGAGTCTTACTCAACTAGGCATTACTTTGTATCGGTAGTTCTCCCTTCTTCGAGTTTTCCATACTAAAACATTTTTGTACTTTATCTAAGTAAGTGTTCTGACTAAGTCCTATTAGCCTTTTATTTCTATCTCTCACTATCCTTATTCCCAAAATATAGGAAGCCTCTCCGAGATCCTTCATAGCGAAGCACTTTCCGAGCTAGGATTTAACCTCCTGCAGAGTCGGGACGTCGTTTCCTATGAGCAGTATGTCATCGACATACAAAAAGAGGAAGCTAACTATACTCCCACTGGCTTTGACATATACACACGATTCATCTTCACTTCGTACAAATCCAAACTCTTTGACTTTCTCATCGAAGCAAAGATTCCATCTGCGAGACGCTTGTTTAAGTCCATAAATGGACTTCTCAAGCTTGCACACTCTATTGGGATGCTCCGGATTGACAAAACCCTCTGGCTAAGCCATGTAAACATCCTCAGCCAACTTCCCATTCAGGAAGGCGGTCTTGACATCCATCTGCCATATCTCATAATCATGATATGCAGCAATGGCTAGCATCACCCTAATAGATTTTATCTTAGCGACTGGTGAGAAGGTCTCATCATAGTCAACTCTGGGAGTTTGAGTAAAGCCCTTCACCACTAGTCTTGCCTTATACGTGTTCACATTCCCATCCACGTCGGTCTTCTTTTTGAAGATCCATTTGCACCCAACCATCTTACGTTCGGGCACATTGTCAACCAAATTCCAAACTTGCTTGTCATACATGGACTGAATCTCGTTGTCCATTGCCTCTTTCCATTTAGTAGACTCTGGGCCTGCCATAGCTTCCTTATAGTTGTTAGGTTCATCTAGATTTACTAGTGTACTGTCACGAATATACGTGTCCCCTTCGGTAGTAATATGAAAGCCATACAACTGGGGTTGAACTCTAACTCTTTCGGAACGTCTAAGAGGTAAGGATTGGTTAACTGGTTCAACCGGAGTTTCCTCCTCGGGTTGAGTGCCAGCGTTAGAGGTTCCTTCATTGCTCGACTCTTGAATCTCTTCAAGATCGATTTGCCTCCCACTGTCTCCTTGGCTTATGATTTCTCGCTCTCGGAAAACCCCTATCCTTGCAACGAAGACAACATTGCCACTCGGTCTACAGAAGAGATATCCAAAGGATTTATACGGGTAGCCGATGAAAATACATCGCTCACTACGAGGTTCGAGCTTGTTATGAGTCTCTCATCTTATGAAAACCTCACAGCCCCAAACCTTGATATGTGCCAACGAGGGAGATTTCCCTATCCACATCTCGTGAGGTGTTTTGGCAACCTTCTTTGTAGGGACTCGGTTAAGGATATGGGTGGCAGTCTCTAAGGCATACCCCCAGAATGAGATAGGTAGTGAAGCATGACTCATCATAGAACGAACCATGTGTAACAGGGTTCGATTATGCCTTTCTGCCACACCATTCAACTGCGGTGTCCTAGGTGGCGTTAATTGCGAAAATATTCTGCATTCCTTAAGATAGTCGTGGAATTTAGGACTTAGGTACTCTCCTCCTCGATCGGATCGAAGCATCTTGATTTTACTGCCCAATTGATTCTCCACTTCATGTTTGAATTATTTGAACTTTTCAAACGTTTCTGACTTGTGCTTGATTAAGTAGATATACCCATATCTACTATAATCATCAGTAAAAGTCACATAGAATTGGTTCACATCCTTTGTGGTAGATCTAAAGGGTCCACATACATCGGTATGTATGAGATCCAATGAACCCTCACCCCTCTCACAAGTGCCAGTGAAGGGTGACTTGGTCATCTTTCCAAGTAAACAAGATTCGCACGTGTCATCTTCCCTAAGGTCGAATGACTCCAACACTCCATTCTTTTGGAGTTGGGCTATGCGCTTCTTGTTGACATGTCCAAGACGACAATGCCACATGGATGCTCTATCCATACTATTGGAAGAATCCACACACAACACATCATTTCCTAGGTTATCTACAACCATAACAGTTTCATATATTCTATTACAAGGCATTGCTTCAAAATGTAAAACACAATTTAGATAAGCATAAATCAAACCATTCTCATTATTAAACGAATATCTAAATCCTTGTCTAAATAAGCCATGAAAAGAAATGATGTTTCTTGCCAAATCTGGCGATTAGCAACAATTATTTAAATCTAAATTCAATCCATTACTAAGCACTAAAGAATACACTCCAATCTTGGTAACAGCCGACGATCTTCTGTTCCCCATGATTAGATTTATTTTTCCGAGCTCCACATCCCTACTTCTTCCTAGTCCCTGCAAATCAGAACAAATGTGTAGCACCCCGTTCTTAAAGTATTTAATTATGAGTCCCTGAGATTTAAGAGGAAGGGTAATTCTGGTTCTTTTTCGGAAAATGGGTTTTATCCGAGAAGGTTTCGGACTGGTGTATGTTGCTAGAAGCATAGGGCTTCTCGTCAACCTCGTGTGAATGTAAAGTCTATTGGGAGCGGGTTTAGAGTAGAGGAGTTGCGGCGTTTTGAAGATGATAATTAATTATAGCTCTTAATGGAAAAGTGGAAAAAGGGGTTCCATGCAAGCCATGCATGTGTTTTGAAGTTTGGCTAGGTACGACCAGCGTAAGCTGGACGTACGCCCAGCGTAGTAGAGGAAAAATGCGGGGTGGCTAAGTGAGTACGCCCAGCGTACTCTCAGAAACCCCAAACCCTAATTTTAGGGTCAGCCACTACATAAGGAACATGTTGATTCATACCCTAGCCTCCTTAAGCTCACCCTTAACCTCAGAAACCCTAGAAACCCGTATTCCCTCCATTGTTGGGTGTGTTTGGCCTTGGAAAGCTCATTTTGGCAAAAGAGAAACTAGAAGAAGAAAGCAGAAGTTGTCAAAGAAGGAGAGGAACGATTGGAACTTGTAGATCTGGAGAGATATCATCCTTTGGAACTTTCAGACCTTTGGAGAGGTCTTGAGTGAGAAAAATGAGGTCCCAAGGGCTGTAGTTGTTCCATGTGTGAGAAATATAGGTCTTAATGGATTAAGAGCTTGGATTAAGAGATTTTGGACGTCCTAAGTGATAAAGTTTGAGACTTTATGAATCTTAGACATATTTGGTCTAAGGATCTGAAGTTTGGGCTTAAGAGCTTAAGCCATTAAGAATTTATAAGAACTTAATGAGTAGCGCAGTTACGCCCTGCGTAACACATGAGAACGCCCCGGGTAGCTGGCCAGAGCCCGATCTCCAGTTGCGAATAAGAGTGTACGACCCGCGTACCAAGGAGGGTATGCCCCGCGTACTCCCCCTGATTGGACCTTAATGTTGGGCCTTAAAGTTTGGGCTGTTTGTGGGTTGTTGGTTTATGGGCCAAGTCTGGAAATTATGGATAGAGTGTTTTGGGCCCAACTATTGTTATGGACCTTGGATCTAGGCTTATTTGGTGAGGTGGGCCCAATTTGGTAAATTGGGCCAATATTGGACTTTGTATAAGATTTGGACTTTGGCCTTGGCCCGATAAGTGGATGTATGCTTGGCCTAATGTGTATTTGTGCTATGTTGGCTAGTTCGGGATTTACGGTGAGTTGGTGATTCAAGAATCTGCTTCTTCAGTTCAGAGTATCGGAAATTGCGAGGTGAGTTATCCTCATTATATCAACAGGGTCTAAGGCACCAAGGTCGTCCCTTTATCGGATTGAGATCCGGGTATTTGTTGTTATGTTATTATTTTGATATGTTTGCATATGTTAGAGATCTGATTAAGATCGGTATCCCGATATGTAGGGTGATGTTATGCTAGTGATCGGTTAGGTCGGTATCCTGGTTAGGATGATGATATGTTATGTGATCTGTTTGATCGGCTTGTTGACTGTGAACTGTTATATGAACGTATGTTTATGTGCACATGGTTGTTTGGACTGGAGTTGGGTTGAGGCGGGTCCTGCTTTGTGTTGTAGGCCAAGATACCCAGGGCGGACCCGTTGTTCCGAAGGCCCAGCGAGCGGACTGGATAGACTGTAGGCCCCACGAGGGCGGACCAGACGTGCCGAGGCTCGGAGAGTGGACAAGGCCAACTGAAGGCCCGATGCGGGCGGACCAGTCATACTGTAGACTCAGAGAGTGGACCAGGTGGGTTGAAGGCCTGGTGTGGGCAAACCAACCATCCTGCAGACTTGAGGGACATGACTAGACTCGGAGGGTGGACCTGGTGGACTGAAGGCCCGATACGGCGGACCAGTCACACAGTAGACCCGATATGCATGGCTGTTCTGTGATCGGTTTTGATATGACATGTTATATGTGTATAGTATATGTGGTTGGTATTTTGGGGGTATCTCACTATGCTTTCGGGCTTACAGTTGTGGTTTAATGTTTTTCAGGTTCTTCAGGAGACCGTGGCAAGGCGAAGGCGTGATCGTACCACTCCTCGTGTTTATGTTTCCTGTTATGTTTCTGGGAATACTCTGATAATAAATGTATTGAAAACCTTTTTATAATAACATTATTAAAAAGGGTTGTTTTTGAAAAGTTTAAATTTTATTGAAATTTTTGGTCGTTACAAAATATGGTAACCACACCCTATATCAAGAACCCAAGAAATAGTATGGGATGAATCATTCGATTTAATTGTGTATATACCTCCAAAAGACGGCTTGATCTTTCCAACCTTGATGGCTTGCAGATATTCCAAGTAGCTTCTCTTCCAATGCCCTATTTTGTGGCAATGATGTCACTCTGCCTCTTTTGCGTTAGGGTTGAGCTTAGCAGGATCAACCTTGGTCCCACTAGAAGAAGAACCATATTGGGACTTTCCCTTGCGGTGGTTCTTCGAAGAAGCCTTCCTCTTCTTGCCCCTTCCCTGCCCAATAGCCAAAACAGAAGCAGCAGACGGATTGGGAGATGGTGCAATAGACTTGTCCTTAAGGTTGATCTCAACAGTCCTTAGGAGCCCTTGGAGTTTTCTTAGGGTGACCTCTTCCTTGTTCATGTAGTGGGTCATCCTAAATTGGTTGTAACATGAGGGAAAGGAATGGAGAACAATGTCGATAGCCAAATCTTCCCCAAAGTTGACATTAAACTGTTGGATAAGGTGTCTAAGTCCATAACTTATTTGGTATATACTTGACCCGACCGGCATGGTCCATTTGGGTTGCATCTCATCCAAACTATTATGGATAATTTTATGAGAGTTATACACATATGTTTATTAATATATTATGGGTTATAATATATTAATATGAAGTTACATTATTTAATTAGTATTAGTCTTAAATTAATTGTGAATTAATTTAGAGATTAAAAGGAATACTAATTAAATTATGGGCTATTTGTTTTATATAGTGTGGGCTAATACTCATTTGTTAATGGGCTAGGCTTATGTGGAAGTCCATGGATGATCCATGGAGCTTTTAACCCATGGATCCTTGGAAAAGGAAAAGACATGGGTTATTAGGGTTTCACCCTAACCATGCACACTATATAAGCATGCTTATGGAGCATGAAATGAAGCCAAGAGAAAACTAGTGAACTAGTGTGTGTGTGCATGTGTGTGGCCGAATTTATACAAGGTGTATACTCTCATCAAAGTTTTCCAAGAGTTTGTGGTGTTTGTGATTCCATTTGAGGCATTCACACTATTGGTGCTTGGCCCTCAAACTCCTTAGAACCAAACTCACCAAAAGGTATGTAATCTCTTCTAACTCTTTTATGTTGAAATGTTCCCCATGCCATGTTAGATAGGTTATAAACCTTGGAAAATTATTATTTTTCATGTATTTAGACAAACATAGATCCAAGGTTTATTAGGGTTGCATGCACACTTAGGAAGTGTTAGATTGCTCAAAACCCAACAGTGGTATCAGAGCCTAGGCTTGCTTGTTTGATACTTGATGCAAAATAGTGAAAAAGTCGAAATCGTTGCTGTCAGCATGGTGGACTCGCCGAGTCCATTGGGGGGACTCGACGAGTCCAAGGCAAAATTCAACCTACTCGATGAGTCAGTTCATGCACTCGACGAGTAGGATCGAAAGAGTGCAGATTCTCGACTTTTGCTGCTGGAAATGGACTATAAACATTACCCTAAATTGTTTTGGTGTTATAAAACTTATTTTAGTTGGTGTAATGGTTGTTCTAATCCATTTACAATAGCATATATCAAAATTCCATGATTTTATGTGTTCATATAATTCTTGAATTTTTGATGATCATGTTCATGTTCTTATGAATTTAGAAAATGATAGGAATTATTTGCTGAATTGTTTAGGATTAATTCTTTATCATTTATGTGTTTTAATGGAGTCCATAATTTGTCCTCAAGTTATGGATTACCAAAGGTCACTTTCATTTAACACACACTTAAAACACATAAGTTACATGAAAATGAAGAGTCTTCATTTTTATGAACCTTTAATTCATAAGTTATGAAATGAAGAGTTTTGCAAAGTTACAAAACTTGCCCTCAAGTTTTGGAATTTGTAAAGTTTCACACACTTTAATAAACTTTAATTCCAAACCTTAGAGTTTTAATAGTTAAAATTCAACCCTTATACTATTTATAACATTAATGGCTAATTATTATATATATGTATAAGAATAAGTCGTTTTACCGTTAGTAGGCCTCATTCACGAAGCCGGTCTATAAGGTGGGTATAAGGTTGTTGCCTATAAAATGGCGACTTAATGGGTGTATACTCTCACCCACCGCTTGCTTGATCGGTGGAGGGTCGTTAGCCGAACGGGTAGAACAATGACTTTAAATCCTCATTAAAAGTATAATGAATATTATAAAGTAACTAAACTCTTTTAATTCCCAATCTTAGTTATTTTAGGAAAAATGTGAACATGGTGCTAGTCCATGGAATTCACACTTTGTACCTTACCAAGTCGTTGGTGGAGCGTGTGTGGTTAACCGGCACACTAACTAGGACTAGTAAGGATCACGAAGGGTGACTTAATGTTTGTCATAGATCAATGGAGCGTGTGTGGTTAACCGGCACATTGATTAGGTGATAATATTAAGAGTACCAAGTGAATTGGCATGGTTATTCACACCTTGTTTTGTGATCTTCGGCATCCCAGTCACAAAACTTGAAGGGCACAATCGAGATTGAAACATGCCATTGAAAAGTTCAATGAATCTCAAAAGAATCTAGGAATTTCAAATCCAATTAAACCTAATAAATCATTTCGTTTTCATGGTGGAAATTGGTGAATCGTCATTCACCTACCTTTCAAATATATTATTACTTAGATTACGGCATCCCTCTTCTAAGTGTAATATATTGTGATTGGATCCTAGCCTTAATATTACATTTGGGTGTTTTATTAAGGATCCTAAATATCTAATCTAAACTTACTTTCTTCTTTCAGATGTCTTCCAACACTAATGCTTCAGGCTCTAACCCAACTGGTTCTTTCTCTCTCATGAATCTTTGTAGGAGGGTCATCTTTGATGGTTCCAACTTCATGGATTGGATTAGGAACATCAGGATGGTTACTCGTTACGAGGACAAGGAATATGTCCTCGATAAGGAGTTAAAGGAACTTGATGAGTCTACTGCTACTCCTGAGGAGATCGCTGAATTCAGGACTCATGAGAGAGATGCTACTAAGGTGGCATGTATCATGATGGCCACGATGACAGCCGAGCTCCAAAAGTCGTATGAAGATTTCTACCCTTTTGAGATGCACCAAGACCTGATGGAAAGGTACCATCAGAGTGCTCGTCAGGAGCGGTATGAAATAATCTCCTCCATAATAACTACCCGCATGAAGGACGGTGAATCCGTCATGGGCCACATGCAAAAGATGCAAAGGTATGTGGACCGTTTGCTGAAGCTGAATGTTAACATCCCCGAGGAGTTGGCAATTGACATCATTTTGCACTCCTTGCCTTCTTGTTATGATCATTTTCGAATGACATATCATATGAACAAGGAGGAAGTTACCCTCAGCAAGCTTCAAGGACTCTTGAATACCGCTGAAACCGGTCTTAAGGGTAAAGCGGTTGTTACCTCTACTACTCCTACTCTGACTTCTACCCCTGTTTTAGCTATTGGGCAAGGCAAATGGAAAAAGAGGAAGCACCCTTCGAAGGGTACCAAGGGAAAGTCTCTTGAAGGCTCCTCATCAAAGACCAAGAACGGTTCTGTCACTCCTTCTGCCATTCCTAAGGATGCTGAATGCTTTTATTGCCATGAAAAGGCACACTGGAAGCGAAACTGCCCTAAGTACTTGCAGGATCTAAAGGATAGGAAAGTGAAACCCACCTATGCAGGTATTTACACTATATTGTCTAATTACTCAACATATTCTAACTCTTGGGTGCTTGATACAGGATGTGGTATTCACATATGTTCTGATTTGCAGGGCCTAAGAAGAAGTGAGGATGTGGAGCACGGGAAGATAAACTTAATCATGGGGAATAGGAAGGCTTCACCTGTTTCCAAGATTGGAGTTTATACTTTATTGCTTAATAATGGGTTAAAATTAGATTTGAATAAATGTGTGTACTCGTCTGAAATGGCGAGGAATATTATTTCTTTTCATGCTTTGTACAAACAAGGTTTTACCTTTTCATTTGATAATGAATGTGGTGGTATTAATGCTTTCTTTAATAATGTGTTTTATTTTAAAGCATTACCTTGTGATGGCGTGTATGAAACTGTGTCGATTGTAGACAACTTAGGAAATAATGTGTTGTATATTGATTCTTCTACTAGCCTAGATAAAGCATCATTGTGGCATTGTCGTCTTGGACATGTAAACAAGAAACGCATAGGCCAACTCCAAAAGAGTGGAGTCTTGGAATCATTTGAACTTAAATCAGATGATAGTTGTGAATCTTGTCTACTTGGAAAAATGACAAAATCACCCTTCACTGGAACTTATGAGAGGGGTGAGGGTTTGTTGGACATAATACATACTGATGTATGTGGGCCATTCAAAACCGCCACAAGGGACGCTAATCGGTATTATGTGACTTTTATTGATGATTTTAGTAGATATGGGTATGTCTACTTAATCAAACATAAGTCCGAATCCTTTGAAAGGTTTAAGGAATTCAAGCAGGAAGTAGAAAATCAATTGGGCAGGAACATTAAGATGCTTCGATCCGATCGAGGTGGTGAGTATCTTAGTACCGAGTTCCTTGACTATCTTAAGGAGTGTGGGATTGTCTCACAATTGACTCCTCCCAGGACACCACAACTGAATGGTGTAGCTGAGAGGCGTAATCGAACCTTGTTGGACATGGTTCGCTCTATGATGAGTCGAGTTTCGTTACCAATCTCTTTTTGGGGGTATGCCTTAGAGACTGCCGCCCATATCCTTAATCTAGTCCCTACAAAGAAGGTTACCAAAACACCTCATGAGATGTGGACTGGGAAGGTTCCCAATTTGGACCACATCAAAGTTTGGGGTTGCGAAGCCTTCGTGAGGCGTGAAACTCATGATAAGCTTGAACCCCGAAGTGAAAGGTGTATTTTCATCGGCTACCCACAGAAATCCTTCGGTTACCTCTTCTACAGACCCAGTGAGAATGTGGTCTTTGTAGCACGAAGAGGGATCTTTCGCGAGAAAGAATTTATAAGCCAAAGAGACAGTGGGAGGCAGATTGATCTTGAAGAAATTCAAGAATCAATTAGTGAAGGAACCTCAGACACTAGAAATCAACCTGAGGAGGAAACTCTTGTTCATCCAGCTGACGAGTCTGTGCCTCCGAGGCGTTCCACACGGGTTAGGAACACACCTTCGTTTTATTATGGTTTTCATATTACTACGGAAGGTGATACGTTTATTAGTGATAGTACACTAGTAAATTTGGATGAACCTAGCAGTGTTAAGGAAGCCATGGCAGGCCCGGAGTCTGCTAAATGGAAGGAGGCTATGGACAGCGAGATACAGTCCATGTATGACAATCAAGTTTGGAACTTGGTTGACAATGTACCAGGTCGTAAAACAGTCGGGTGCAAATGGATCTTCAAGAAGAAGACCGACATGGAAGGAAAAGTGCATACTTATAAGGCTCGAATGGTTGCGAAGGGTTTTACTCAAACTCAAGGTGTTGATTATGATGAAACCTTTTCGCCGGTAGCAAAGATTAAGTCTATTAGGGTTATGTTAGCCATTGCAGCATTTCATGATTATGAAATATGGCCAATGGATGTCAAAACCGCTTTCCTTAATGGAAAGTTGGCTGAGGATGTGTACATGAATCAGCCAGAGGGTTTTGTCAATGCAGAGTACCCTAATAGAGTATGCAATCTTGAGAAATCCATTTATGGATTAAAACAAGCATCTCGTAGCTGGAATCTTTGTTTTGATGAGAAGGTAAAAGAGTTTGGCTTCTCGAGAAGCGAAGATGAGTCTTGCGTGTATGTCAGAGCTAGTGGGAGTATAGTTAGCTTCTTGGTACTGTATGTGGATGACATACTACTCATAGGAAATGACATCCCAACCTTGCAGGAGGTTAAGTCCTGGCTTGGGAAGTGCTTTGCTATGAAGGACCTAGGGGAGGCTACCTATATCCTAGGGATAAGGATATTAAGAGAAAGGAGTAGAAGACTAATTGGACTTAGTCAGAGTATCTACTTGGATAAGGTGTTGAAAAGGTTCAACATGGAGAATTCCAAGAAAGGAGATTTACCAATCCAAAGCAATACCAAACTGAGTAAGACTCAGAGTCCGAGTACAGAGGCAGAGATAGCTGAGATGAGCCAATTACCATATGCTTCCACAGTTGGCTCGATCATGTATGCTATGACTTGTACCCGTCCTGATGTGGCATTTGCTTTGATCATGGTCAGCAGGTATCAGGGGAACCCTGGCAAGGCTCATTGGACCGCGGTAAAGAACATTCTCAAGTACCTGCGGAGGACTAAGGATTGGGTCCTTACCCTTGGTGCAGTGATGACTTGAGAATATTAGGGTATAGTGATGCTGGTTGTCAGACTGATAGGGATAATTTCCGCTCTCAGTCGGGCTGGATCTTTACCTTAAATGGAGGGGCAATTTCTTGGAAGAGTTCCAAGCAGGAGACGGTGGCTGATTCGACTTGTGAATCAGAGTATATAGCAGCGAGTGAAGCAGCAAAGGAGGCGATATGGCTAAAGAACTTCATCGGAGACCTTGGAGTTGTACCATCTATTAAGGAACCTATAGAGATTTTCTGTGACAACAATAGTGCGGTTACCTTAGCGAAGGAACCAAGAGATCATGGCAGATCCCGACACATTGATAGAAAATATCACTTCATAAGACACAAGATTGAAGAAGGACTCCTTGTGACAAGGAGGATATCGTCGGATGAGAATCCTGCAGATCCCCTTACGAAGGGACTGACGAGGGTTAAGCATTTTCAGCATGCGAGACGCATCGGTCTGAGGGACGATATTAGTTTTACAGATTAGATAGTTTTCCTGAAACTTGTAAAATGTAATCGACGTTTGATGATGAATAAAATTTGTGATTTATTTATGAGTAAAGTGTTACTATCATTGTCAATTATTTACTATTGTTTCAGTTTTGCATGTTTTGACTTCCAGAATAATTAATTTATTCAAACCTCCACAATCGATCATACGTCGGAAGTAGGTATGAATCAAGATTGTCATGAATTGGGTTTGTAGATGCCTTAAAGGTGTTTAGACATGGCAATGGTTGCTGCAACATTCATGAGTACTCATAAGTTATGAGTATTGGTATAAACCCACTCTCACTTGTATCACTTCATGGAATTTATCTCGAGTGATCGTGAGATGATAACATCATATAAATCTTTAAACCTAGAGATATGAGTTGTTACCTATGATTTGGTTGTGCATTGATTGCACGTAAACGCATCAGTAACTTGATGTTATAAAACGTGCCTTTGTGTACAATTCAATAAGTAGTAGAACAAGCATATCAGTCGAAGTTTATCTGTTCCTTCTAGAAATAGAAGCGATATCTGGGCCCCTCGATGATTTTGTGTTGACCCATGTACCAGGCCTGGTCAGAACTAAACCGATGTGTTCAGTGAAGTTCTTCGTCAAACAAATCGTAAAATCGAGAAACAACTGCTAGACAATAAGCAAGACATAGTTCCATGTGTTTGTCCGGCTGATATCATGAGAACAGAGGATTATGTGATCACTTATCTAAAATGGCGCTTCATAGTTCGACAGAGTCTTCATTGTTCGAGGGAGTTTTCGAGAGCTACGATTGTTGGTTGGTTCCTGAAGTTATAGGCAAATATAGTTATTAGACTTATCCAAGTGGGAGTCTGTTGGATAAGGTGTCTAAGTCCATAACTTATTTGGTATATACTTGACCCGACCGGCATGGTCCATTTGGGTTGCATCTCATCCAAACTATTATGGATAATTTTATGAGAGTTATACACATATGTTTATTAATATATTATGGGTTATAATATATTAATATGAAGTTACATTATTTAATTAGTTTTAGTCTTAAATTAATTGTGAATTAATTTAGTGATTAAAAGGAATACTAATTAAATTATGGGCTATTTGTTTTATCTAGTGTGGGCTAATACTCATTTGTTAATGGGCTAGGCTTATGTGGAAGTGCATGGATGATCCATGGAGCTTTTAACCCATGGATCCTTGGAAAAGGAAAAGACATGGGTTATTAGGGTTTCACCCTAACCATGCACACTATATAAGCATGCTTAAGCCAAGAGAAAACTAGTGAACTAGTGTGTGTGTGCATGTGTGTGGCCGAATTTATACAAGGTGTATACTCTCATCAAAGTTTTCCAAGAGTTTGTGGTGTTTGTGATTCCATTTGAGGCATTCACACTATTGGTGCTTGGCCCTCAAACTCCTTAGAACCAAACTCACCAAAAGGTATGTAATCTCTTCTAACTCTTTTATGTTGAAATGTTCCCCATGCAATGTTAGATAGGTTATAAACCTTGGAAAACTATTATTTTGCATGTATTTAGACAAACATAGATCCAAGGTTTATTAGGGTTGCATGCACACTTAGGAAGTGTTAGATTGCTCAAAACCCAACATCAACTTGCAAAGACGATTGACATACCTTTGCATCTTTTGCAAGTACACGGTAAGAGATTCTCCACTTCCCATTTTAGCGGTGATCATATTGGTTATGATCTCATAGCGCTCTTGCCTCGCGCTTTGGTGGTATCGCTTCATCAAGTATAGATGCATCTCATAAGGATACATGTTCTCATAGGACTTTTGGAATTCGGAGTTAATGGTGGCTATCATGATGCAATGGACTTTCGTTGCATCACGCTCATGTGTTTCAAACACAGCCATTTCTTCGGGAGTGGCAGTTTCTGGATTTATCTTCTCGAGCTTCTCATCGAGAACATACTCCTTGTCCTCATAATGCGCGATCGTGCGAATGTATCTTATCCATTCGCTAAAGTTTGATCCATCGAAAGTCACCTTTTGACAAAGGCTCATCAGCGTGAATGAGCTAGCAGCAGCGTTGTTTGCGTTAGACATCTACAAATAGAAAGGAAAAAAGTTGATTAGAATACAGTCCCTAATTAACACCCAAAAAATGAAAATTTAGGGCTAGGACCCAACAACATTATTTACATATTAGAAAAGGGATTCCATGATCCAACATGCAAACAATTTGGAGGTAAGTGAATGACGATTCACTAATTCTTCACCGTGAAAAACATAAGCTTTAAGTTTTAAATGTATTGAGAATTCCTAGATTTTTTTTGAGATTCATTGAAATTTTCAATGGCATGTTTAAATCTCGATATGCCCCTCTAGTTTGTGACTGGGATACCGAGGATCACAAAGCGGGTGTGAATAACCATGCAAATCTACATGGTGTTTTTATTGTTACAATCACATATTCGATGTGCCGGTAAACCACACACGCTCCACCGAACTATGAAAAACAATGAATCACTCTTTGCCACCTTTGCTTAGAACCAATTAATGTACCGGTTAACCACACACGCTCCACTAATATCTAAACAAGGGTGCAAAGTGTAATTTCATGGTATTGCATCAATTCACTTCTCCTAAAGTAACTAAGATTAGGAATTTTATAAAATAGTTTAGTTACTTTACATAGATTCATTATACTTATTAATGAGAAGAGATTTTCCCTATCCTACCCGTTCGGCTAACGACCCTCCACCAGTCAAGCAAGCGGTAGGTGTGAGTGTACACCCATTAAGCGCCATTTTATAGGCAGCAACCTTATACCCACCTTCAAAACATAAGGATCAAACAGCAAATAATGTAAATCAATAATTAGATTATCTCAATTTGATCTAATTCCTTATTACTTGCAAAACAATTCACCAATTCAATTCAAATAATCAATTATTATCACATAAGGAAATTATTATTCAATTAATTGGTAATTATCTTTTGTTTGGTCAAGAATATACTCATATATATAGTTAAAATCAGATTTTAATGACCCAAAACAGTTAAGGCAAGTTTCCTCAAGTAAAACAACAAGAAATCCCGAAACTTCCTCTTTCTGATGCTCGAACTCTCGAGTTCCCACTATGGACTCGCCGAGTCCACAGTGGAACTCGCCGAGTTCATCAGGCAGAAGACCAAAAATTGAATTTTTCAAGCAACAAGCAATTAACCAATGCATCAATTCAATAGAAATCAATCAAAGTTCTGATACCACTGATGGGTTTGAGCCATAAGAAATTTCCTATGTGCACATGCAAACCCTAATTGCTTGGATCTAGGTTTCTCTAATTGAACATGCATGTATCCAAGACTTTCATTCATAGATCTAGTATAAATAAACAATTCATAGCATATGAAAAACAGATCTAGAAGAATACCTTGAGTTGCTTGTTTGATACTTCTTCTTCTTGGAGCTTAGAGTCACAATTGTCACTCCTCTAATGGCTTACAAACACCAACTAGCAAGAAAATGATTTGAGCAAGAGGAAGGAGGGTGAGAAATCAGCCCTAGGGTTTCTTGCCTTGCATGAGTGTCGATTTCTCTCACCCTAGGGGTCTATTTATACCATGGGATACTAGGGTTTCACCTTTAACCCTAATTGAATAACTTAGGCCCTAAGCAATCCAAGATCCTCCTAGATACTAGGCTTGGACGAATTTAAGGTTCCCTAACCCTAAATTTCGTCCACCCCATTATCTATAAGGATACATAGCCCAAAACACAACTATCACACATTTGACAGTTTATGCCCCTTTATTCAATTAACCTCTTTAAGTTACTAAATTAACTCTTAATTAATATATAACTTATATTAATCAAATAATATTATTGTTCCTTTAATATATTATTCTCATAAAATATTAACAATAATATTTCCTCCCTCTTAACAAATCATCCTATCAAGTTGCTATGGTGAAGGCAACCTAAAAGGACCATGCTCAACCGGGTTAAGTACTTACCAAATATAGTTACAACCTTAGACACTAATCCAGCAGATTTGTGCATGTATAAAATCACTAAGGCATTTAATAACCTCATAAATCAAAGTGTTTTTAATATTCCATGTGAGTTTTATAACCATGCTATTGACCTAGACAACCTGTAACAACATTCTTCAGGCGTTGGAATGTTATGACGTTTGTCACCCCAGACATGCCGGTCTAATTGTAGCTAATAGTTTAGGTTTGGTATTGTCATTCTCGTATAGATCTATACACAAGTATCACGCTCTCCCTACAAGAGATTATGGTATATAATACAGGACTTTAACTGCATACTTGAAAGTACGTGAAGTTGAATGTCTCACAAAACTTAGTATCAAATAGATTTACGTATGAAAAGTCCAATTATTCTTGTATATGAAAGTATTTCCTTGATATGGTACTTATAGTATGTAAAATCTCATGAATATCTAGTAAACTATTCCTATAATAGTTTTGCCAAAAGTGTGTTTCGGTTGTATGGTAAACCCTAGCATAGTGTCGACTTTGTATGTAAAGTATAACATTATCGAACATTTATACTCAAAATATCGTTAACGTGTTTGATAATTATATAACAACATGTTTTTATTCTGAAAAGACAAGGTGTTATCGTAATATGTGTTGCATGCGAACGTTTTCTTATGATAGTTAAAATAACAGTAGAAAATGCACAGAAAAGGATAGATATTTTTACACGATAATAACTGGGTGTTTACTTGTATCCCCCCCCCCCCCTAAAATTAGTTAAAAAGCATTTAAAATGTATTTAAAGTGTGTTTGTAGGGGTATGAAATCACTTGATAGAGTGAAGATGGTGGGATGAAAACCGAGCAGAACTTTGATAGGAGAAAACGGATTTCTCAGGAATCCCGGGAGTGTAAAAATTTCCTTCGGGACTTGGGTGTGAGGACCGGGGCTTCGGGATATTTATTGCACGCAAAACAAGGTAAAAAAGAAAGAGAATGAGCGAAAGAGAGCAATTATGCCCGGAACCCTCGCATCCCTTTTAAAGGGGTTGGAAACCCTCTGTACGCGAGGCGTACCTCCGGGTTACTCGGGGCGTACTGGACATCATGCGTGACTGCATCCTCATCTGCCAGAATTCAGATGGGACAGGGGTATAGAGGCGTAGAGGGGCGATGTGGACGATCTGAAGCGTTGAACCCGAGTACGTTGGGCGTACGAGGGTACGTTGGGCGTAATTCGTGTCGGTTTGTGCACCTCGAAGTTGTGAAATCCGTAACTTTCTCATACGAGCTCTGTTTTTACGTTCTTTATATACATGTGTAGGTGAGAATGTAATATCTAACTTTCCTTTTGACTCATTCGGCTAATTTTGACTTTATTTTTAATATATCATTTTTAACAGGCCGGGACACGAAAGGTTCGTTAAAAATATGTAACTTCTTCATCCGACGTCCGTTTTCATCTGTCTTTTTACCGTTGTACTACTATTGATGAGATCTTCGATTCTCGTTTAGGTTGTTTTGGCTAAAAATCGCTCGATCTCTATTTCGAGTTTTTAGCTGTCTACCGCTATCCCGAAACTTCGAAAAATCATAACTTCCTCATACGAAGTCAGATTTGGGTGTTCTTTTTATGTGTGTTCACGGTTTAATGATATCTATGACTTTTATTTAGATACCTAAGGCTAATAAGTATCTTATTGAAATTTTTCATTTTACGTTTAACCGTATTGACGGTTTTTGCTGTGAATCTTAGGTTGGTCATAACTTCTTCGTTATAACTCGAATTTTAGTGATCTTTATATTTCTGAAACCTTGGACACGATATCTATCATTTATGAAATACAGTAGATGACTTTTGAACATTTTATTTTTGACAATAATTTCATTATATCAAAAGATGTTACAATTCTTGACTTTTTAGGTCATTACATTGATTCAAAATATCGGGTTGTCACATTGTAGGGTTATAGGAGGAAGCTTGTTGTGATGCTACGGCGAGCCGTAGTACTCACTAGTTAGAGGAAGGTTTTTGTGATGCTACGGGGAGCCGTAGTACTCACTAGTCAGAGGAAGGTTGTTGTGATGCTACGGGGAACCGTTGTACTCACTAGTCAGGGGAAGGTTGTTGTGATGCTTCAGGGAGCCGTAGTACTCACTAGTCAGAGGAAGGTTGTTGTGATGGTACGGGGAGCCGTAGTACTCACTATTCAGAGAAAGGGTGTTGTGATGGTACGGGGAGCCGTAGTACCCACTAGTCAGCAAGAGAATGTTGTGATGAATTACTCTATGATCAGAACATGACGCATAAAAGTTTTAGGCTTGAGTAGTCCTAATATTTGAGTTTATGGGAGCCTGATGGTCGAATTAGGGACGAGATTTGGGGACTCCAATTTTGTCGGGAGTCGTCATATTCTAAATTGAATAGTGGTTGTCGCAACCAAGGGAAGTGGATAAGTGAGGTACACATGGGTTACGGGTCATGAGTTATGAGTTGAGTGGTTCATTGGGATGAGTGGTTCCAACTACGGGTCGGACCAAACTCTCGAGTTGAGTTGAGTCCTGGTGGTGTGTTGGGTAGACAAGATAAGATTCTGGAATCGGAGGTGGGTTCCATGTGGGGGATACTGTGTGTCATCTGATGTCTTAGACCTGAGTAGGTCAAGTCCTTGGTTCGGGAGGTGCAGCGGGATGCACGGAACTATTGAACATTAAACAACAGAGTTCAGGGGTGATCAATCTTCAGTAGAGTTGTAGTGTTCGCTTGAGGGAAAGCGAACTGCGTGGCTTGTACGTCACTAAGATTTGAGATAATTATTATAAGATGGGAATTGGTGAGACCTTTTTGGTTATGGGATGGGTGAGCTTGAGGTTCATCTATTGGGTTTATAGAGTTCAGAGAATATTCCCACGTGAGCATGATCTTTTCCTTGTGTCCCAGATTAGAGTTTTGGGTTCATCCTCTCTAGTGGATCTTGATGATTCCCCTTCCATTGGGTCCTGGAGAGAGAGAGAGAGAGAGAGAGAGAGAGAGAGAGAGATATTATGACCTTTCCGTCCTTTTGAGTTGAGATCGGGATTGATCAGGGAATCAGGTTTGGTAGAGTGTTCTTAGGGTTTGTTAGTCGGTGGTACCGCAAGGAAATAGACCGCAAGAGTTTTCCAGTTATGGAGATTTAGATTGGGTACCACAGCGGCAGTTGGGTCTGCCCCTTTCGGGTTGGGAGCCCCCGTTAGGAACGAGTATCCTTGGAAGTGATTTTTGTATGTTTTGAGGACCTTCGGTGGTACATCTCGGTTTGTTCGGTCCGAAATATGTGTTAATAAGGAGTGATTTCGAGGGCAAAATGTAATTCAAGTGGGGGAGAATTGTAACATCCTGTTTCGAATTTTTCCGTGATTAGGGCATCTCATCACCTTTCCGTAGATGTGAGGACCTTTGGAATCAATGTTATATAAAGAAGCTGTGGAAGTTTGGAAGTTATGGCAAGTTAAGTCCTTATTGAGAAATAGGTGACAATCGGGTACGTTGGGCGTAAGTATAGGTACGCTTAGCATACCTATGAGCGTGGTTTGGACGCAAGGACCACCTAGTACACTGGGCGTACTAGGAACAGAAGGAAAACCCTAGTTTGGGTACTGTTCCTATTTAAGGAATGAGATGCTCTCATTTCTAGCCATCTTCCTCAATCAATGAACCCTCCCCAACCCTAATTCTGTTCTTGAGCTTGTGTGTGGCCATGTTGAGATTATATGTGTTCTTGTGAGCTCTTAGGAGTTAAGAGGGAGCATGGAAGAGAATGGAGATGAAGTCCAGGCTTTGGATTTGAGTTTTTGTGGGGCTAGAGCACCATTTGAAGGTATAAAGCTCAAAGCTTTCCCATTCTTTTTGTTTGTGCATATTAGGGTCCCTTTGGGGATTTTTGGTCCCCAAAGCTTGAGGCTTTATGAGTTGTTCGACTCCAGAGCTTAATAACCTGTCCTTTTAAGTGTTTACTGTGGTGAGGAACTATAAAAATGAGGTCTTGATCGTGAGAATCAACCCATGCATGAGTTATGAGCATTTTAAGTTAGGAAAGTAAGAGTTTTATGTTTTGTGACCTTATTAGCCATGCAAAGGCCTAAAGTCGCTAACGTTATGGAGTAAGAGGTGTTAAGAAGTCCAGATCTTGGAGATAAGTTAAGGTTTTAACGGGTTAAGACCCAGAAAATGGTTTAATCTAATCTGAGAGTACGCGTCGCGTAATTCTAGTACGCCCTGTGCGCTGGTTGGAGGTCCCCGATCAGTTTTATGAACGCTTGGGTATGCAGAGCGTACCATGGAGGTACGCCCCGTGTAACCTCTCTGTGGAATTTTAGACTAGACTTTGTTGGTGGTCCTTAAGTGTTGGGCCTAAATATTTGGGCCTGCGTATTTGAGTTCATGAGCAGAAAAATAATATAATTATGCCTTGAGCCCTTGTGTTAGGCTTGTCATGAAGGTTGAGGTTGGGCCTTGGGGAAACCCATTTATTATTCGGTATTGGTGGGCCCAATGGGTTTAGGGCATTGATGGGCTGGTAGGTTGTCTACCTTTAGACCCAAAGAGTGAGAGTTTTGGGATGAGTTTCTAATCAAGATAATCATGGGTTTGGCATAGAGTAGTGGTCGGGCGGAGCAGCAGCGGTTATAAGGGTTGTTCATCATCCAAGGTGATTCATCTCACTCTACGTTACCTTGAGTGGTAGTTATGTGTGACCAGAAGGTCTTATGTTCTTACATTGAGTATTATGTTATCCTGTTGTATGTGACATGCTATGCATTATGTCTTTGTGATTTATGCTATGCAGAGTTTATAGACCAGACCGGAGGGTCCAATGATTCATGAGGCCGGAAGGCTCAAGCAGACCGGACCGGAGGGTCCAACGAGCTTAGGACCTGAAGTTCCACAGAGTTAGGGCCAGAGGGTCCACAGAGTTAGGGCCAGAGGGTCCATAGAGTTATAGCCTCGAGTGGCTAATATGTGTTGTACGTGGTATTTTGGGGAACTCACTAAGCTTCGTGCTTACCGTGTTATGTGTTATGTGTTGCAGGTTTTCTCAATATCTCAGGACGGCGATGGCTCAATTGTACACACTAGATCAAGAGTTATGTTCTGGAGGATCCTGGATTAATAATTAAACAATTATGGATTTATGTTTTGTTAATTTTGATAATTGGGGATTTTTGTGGAATGTATTTTGAGCATTTTGTGATTTTAAAAATGGAAAACTTGGTTTGAAAAATTCACGGCGTTATGCCATGTCCTAATGATATCCCATCTTTTGATGCAATGCTTAGACTCAAGTCTTTTAGAGTCAAATATCATAATGGATTATATCTTCCTTCATGATCTAATTGTTGGATAGTGTCTAAGTCCATAACTATTTTGGTGTGTACTTGACCCGATGGTGCATGGTCCTTTTGGGTTGCCTTCACCAAAGCAACTTGATAGGATGAATTACAGAGAGGAAGGATTAAATATGATTTATTAATATATTATGAGAATAATATATTAAAGGAGAAATCATATTGTTTAATTAATATTAGTCAATAATTAATTAGTAATTAGTTTTGTGACTAAAAGAGATTAATTAAACTTAAGGACTGAAATTGTAATGATAAGATAATTGCAATTGGGCCATGGATTGCCTTATATTATAAGGTGGACGAATTCTATGGGGGAAGCCCATATGAAATCGTCCATAGGCCTTGAGGAAAGGGCTCCATGGGTTGCTTAGGGCTTAAGCATCCAATTTAGGGTTTCCTTGTTAGATAACCCTAATAGCCTTACTATATAAAGACCCCTTATGATACAAAAACGTGGCTAAGACTTCTCTAGGGTTTTTAGACGGTTTTGGGAAGCCTCTATCCTCTCTCCTCCTCATCCTCTTGCTTATGGTGTTTGTGAACCATTAGAGGAGTGACATTTGTGACTCTAAGCTTTCTAAAGTCAATACAAGGAGGAATTGGGATTGTTATTGCTACATAACAATCAAGGTAACATCTTAAACCTATTCTTATATTAATATGATTACTTGAATGCTAGAATTAGGGTTTATAGTCTTGGATAACTTGCATGTACAATAGAGAAACCAAGATCCAAGCATTAGGGTTTGTATGAGCACATAGGATGTTCTTATGACCAAAACCCATCAGTGGTATCAGAGCCTAGATTGGTTTCTATTGTATTGATGCTATACATGTTTAAAAACTTCGATTTTTTGGTTTCTAGAGGCTGGACTCGCCGAGTCCATGCAGACTCGACGAGTCAACTCATCAGATGGAGCATATCTCGGGATTTCTTGCTGTTTTTGCTTTGGGATAGTTGCCTTATCATATTAGATCAATATAAATCCGATTTTATGATATATTTGACTGTATTCTTGATCTAATTAAAGGTAATTATCAATTAATAAAATATTTGTTTCCTTATGTGACAATTGATCTTTGCAAGAAATCATTAAATAAATCAAATATGGATAATTATGTGATTAAATGTCAATTTAGATTATTTGTTATTTGATCCTTGTTGTTATGAAAAGTTTCATATTTTCCCCTTTAGGTTTTATAGTTTAAATTTGAACCCAAAAGTTTTGTTGTTTTGAAATTTAAATAGTTAAAACCCTAATGTTTTGAAAAAGATTTCAAAACTTGCCCTCAAGTTTTGGAATTTAAAAGTTGATTAAAAGATTTAATTAGGAATGTTAAATTCTAAAACCCTAGTAAAGTTTTGAAAATTCAAATCACACCCTTGTGGTTTTATTAATTAATTAAGGTGTATAATTAAAAGAGGTTTAATAAATCCATAAAAGTTTAGGTTTACAATTTAATTGAATTAAAAGTATAATTGTTAAATTTCACCACCTAGTATTTTAAAAGTATAAAATACACCCTATACTATATATATAACATTAAAAGTCTAACATTATATATATATGAGTAAAAGTCAGTCTTACCGTTAGTAGGCCTCATTCACGAAGCTTGTCTATAAAGGGTGTTTAAGGAAATTGCCTATAATATGGCGATTGAATGGGTATCCACTCTTACCCACCGCACTCTTGACTAGTGGAGAGTCGTTAGCCGAACGGGTAGGATAGGACGAAACCTTCCATTATAAGTATAATGAAATACAAAGTAACTAAATGTTTTTCAAATTCCCAATCTTAGTTACTTAGGCAACATTGAATTGATGCAATTCCATGAAATTACACTTTGTGCCCTTGCGAAGACGTTGGTGGAGCGTGTGTAGTTTATCGGCACACTAAATGGTTCTAAGCAAAGGTAGCAAAGGGTGACTCAATGTTTGTCATAGTTCGGTGGAGCGTGTGTGGTTTACCAGCACATCGAATAGGTGACTGTAACTTGTGAGGGCACCATGTAAGTTTGCATGGTTATTCACACCCGCTTTGTGATCCTCGGCATCCCAGTCACAAACAAGAGGGGCATATCGAGATTTAAACATGCCATTGAAATGTTCAATGAATCTCAAAGGATCTAGGAGTTTTCATATATTTAAAACTTAAATTTCTTTTTCATTTTTCATGGTGGAAATTAGTGAATCGTCATTCACTTACCTTCAAATATTCTGCAACTAGATTACGGCATCCCTTTTCTAGGTTCTAGCGTATTGTGTTGGGTCCTAGCCTTAGTATCTCATTTGGGTGATTTACTAAGGACTCATTCGATCAACTAACTTGAGTTCGTTTTCTCTCGTTTTGTAGATGTCAAAGTTCGACAACTATGGTCTTCCTAAATCCCGTGGAACAAGCATTCCACATGAAGATGGTATTCCACGATTCGATCGAGGAACAAGATATCATTCTTCACTTCCTCCACCTCCTCCAATTGTTCTCCCTAACCCACAAGTTCGAAGAATTGAAAGGTTCAACATCACTAAAGCCCTATTGGAAATGAAACATGAAGATGGTAAATCCGTGTGTGCCCACATTCTAGGAATGAAATCACACATTGATAGGTTGATAATGTTAGGTGTGAACTGGGTTCTGCAGTCACTCCCTAAATCATATAATGAGTTCAAAAGAAAGTATTATATGATGGATCATGACGATAACATCATTGACCTAACTTACATGCTCATCGCTGCTGAATCATAAATGATTTGGCGAAGCAATGGAGCGTATTTGTTGGGAAAGTCAACCGACCATGCTTCCGAGGACGTTCTAGGAGAACCGACCTGTGTTTGCTGTTAAAAGAAAGGGCGTTGGATACAAGTCTGCCCAAAGAGCCTGAAGAGTCCAGAAGATAGGAGAGTCAAAGTGTATGGCTACACTTCAGGTATAATCCACTATCTAAATCCGTTAAGTTCCTATTCATTGATTCTTAATACATGATGTGATAAGATTGCATTTGAATGTTTTGCAGGATCGGTGAAAAGAAAGGAATCTTGGTGAAAGAGCAAGATGAATCTAATCACAAGGAATGGATCTTGATCGCATGGACTTGAAGATTAGATTTTGAGCTTAGATAGTTATGATAGAGTTGTTAGAAATTTTCCTTTTGAAATACATAGTTTTCAATGGATTTTGCATTGTAAGGATAAATGTTTTCCGCTACTTTTAAAAATAAAATAAATTTTTGGTTTGACTTATTTATTTATTTGTTTACTTCCTTGCAATGAAATCGTTATAAAAATTGATGTTTGAATATTTCTACAATAAATGGATATGATTCTTATTTATGTTAATTATGGAAATGTCGAGAATTTACCAAATAGGGAGAGTTTCTCATCGCCCAAATTTCAATTGGATAGAAATTCGGAATCATGCAACTTGGTTGCATGATGAATGAGAAATTTCATATTTGGAAATTAGACTAATTCATTGACAAAGTGTCAAGTGAAGGACTGGGAGATCGAGTACACAAAGTTGCATGTTGATCAAATCCACCATAAGAGTAACAAAGATATTCATCATGATTTACTAAAGGTTTAGTAAATATGATTATACTTATAAGATCAAGTGTAATTCGGAATTGATTAAAAGGGTTTAAATCAAAATAGCAAAACGAATAAGAAGAATCAAGTAGGCAGAAAGATAAAATTTTCTCCATTCTAAGAAGAAGGGAGAGTACCATTTATGCTTTATGATAGGTCTTTATGATTAAGAACCATATCTTAATTGATCCTCTAAGTGAGTCTTAGTACAATTGTATGTCTAAGTAGAGGAATCAAGAATTGAAGAAATGGTTAAATCAAGAAGTCAATCAGACTTCATTCCAAAACAAGTCTTAGAGTTAAGATTGTGACAATGAGTGACAAGTATTAAAAGGTTTGTAACGTTCATCAAATGTGGAAAGTTGTGATGTTTTGGATAAGACAAAGACCAACTAGGACCAATTTATGAAGTGTTTTGATAAAAGCTACACTAACTCTTGAATATTTGTTTTGTCAAGAAATGGTTATTAACAAGAGAATCTTATATGTCAAGAAGTCAGTGGGATTCTTAATGGTCTTGAAAGGTTTCAAGAACAAATCAAAAATAAGCCTTATCGATCATCACTAGCACACGAGTTGAGGTTTACAACCTATCGTGATAACATTATTTTGTTTATGTGCTGTTTCCAATTGGGTTAATTATGCATGTGAGTTCTATGAGTTCTCATTTTGAACGCATAAAAGGCAAGGCACCTTGATCAATGAAAGGTACATTGATAGGAAAAGGTGAGCTGCTTAACTACTTGGAAGACATGGTGGGCAGTTGTGCTACCATAAGGCAAGAAATCAAGATTAAGAAAGTTCGGTTCATATGAGTTTGAATTTGTCGTAAACTTTGGTTTTAACAAATTCACATGGATAGGAACACATACACCGTTTAAATCTAAGTGTCATAAGATTTCCTCCTTCATGAAAATGATTTCACTAAGAAAGATTTTAAGAAGATAGTGATTGTAAAATTGCATTCTCGAATTCGATTATGATTACGGTATCCCTTTCCATAATTTGAATTGTGAGGTTTGGCAATTAGTCTTAATTGTTTAGACACACATATGAACTATCTAAGGCAAAGGTGTATAAGTTCAAGAAGCATTGATAAAAGATTATCAAAGCACTAAGTATTAGAAACATGAACTTAAGAAATTCAATAAGTATTGTTTTTCTGAAAGTTAAGATGTTTATAAATACATGTCGAAGCTAGTGGGAGCATAAGTGTTATGTTTTATAATAATCATCATGATAGTGGGAGCATAAATGTTATGATTGTATGATTATTAAGGCACGTATTGCAAGTTGGCAATATTAATTATAGAAAACAAGAGTTATACATTGCAAAGTCCTAAGGGTTGTAAGGTTGTTTTGCTATAATTAAGGGAGAGAATATTATGCTTCATTTCAAATCTAAAGGCTTAGGTTGAGAAATGTTAATACATTTAGTCAAATGTACATAGTGTGTTCTTAAAATTTCGATTATGATTACGGCATTCCTCTTCACAATTCGAATTTTGAGAACATAGCAAGTAAAACATTATGCGTCATGTCCCATGCGCTTCAGGTATAGGATTGATTGCAAATGCTTTAATATTTGACCATTCTAAAATTTTCCAAATGTCTAGCGCATTTAGAGGGAAAAAGGACTAGAATCGGTTTTGAATAAAATAATTAAACAACTATCAAAGGACAATCCAAAGTTCGACGAGGATTGGTTGCTTATGAGTAGTTGGAAGCATGGTATTGAATGGACCATATCAACATTATTATGAATAGAAAAGATTCTATTAAGAATGAGTTGTCATATGGAAAATATGGAAATGTTTCCATATTGGATGGACCATATCGACATTATTATGTATAGATAAGATTCTGTTAAGAATAAGTTGTCATATGGAAAATATGGAAATGTGTCCATATTGGGAATTGAATATTAAAAATCTATGACTAGATTAGAAACATTTATGCAAAAGGATGTTCAAAGGAATGTACTTTGAGTGAGAGACATCATATCTAAGGAATTATCTGTTGGGTTATGAGCATTCTAACACTCCTAAGTGTACATGCAACCCTAAATACCTTGGATCTATGTTTTCTCTATTATACATGCAAATATGAACATCCAAGGTATTATCCTAATCTAGCATACAAAACTATCAATATAACAAGATAAAATACATACCTCTTTGATGTAGAATGTCTTCATGAAGCTTGAGTGCCTAGTGCCCCAAGTGTGACACCTCAAATGGTTCACACAACACCATAAACACTTGGAATAACTTAGAGAGAATTCTACACTTCATGAAATCGGCTAGCCCTCTCTAGAATAATCTTAGTCGCCGATTTTGTCAAGAATATGATCTTTATATAGTGTTACAATTAGGGTAAACCCTAATTGTCATGACTTTCCATTTCCTTGGATCCATGGGTTCAAATACACCATGGAGCATCCATGGAGCATCATATGGGTTTTGGCCCAACTAGATAATCCATGGAGCATTGGCCCACTATACAAGGATGGATGATTTACGCAATCAACCCATATATTTAATTAGTCTTCTTTTGATCACTTAATTAATCCTAGATTAATTCTTGATCAATACTAATTAAATAATCCTATTATTCTTATTATTAATATACTAGAACTTATAATATATTAGTAACCATAAGTGTCTTATTTCTCTCATTATAGTCTATCCAAGTGCATGATGCCATGCAACCCAAATGGACCATGTCGGGTCGGGTCAAGTCTTACCAATTATAGTTATGGACTTAGACATTAATCCAACAGTCTCCCACTTGGATAAGTCTAAAACTATTATTGCGTATGACTTCAGGAACCAACTGGCAATCGTAGCTCTCAAAAGCTTCTGTCGAACTCTGACCTTGTCGTAAACGCTGACCTTTGTCAATGACTTGTCCATTAGATAAGGGATCATATATTCCTCCATTCTAGATATCATATGGACTGAGACATGGATTATAATCATTCTCTCTGTCCATTTGTTGTTTCCCGATTTCCGATTTATGACAACTGACTAATTGAACAAATCAAATCAGTCCTGGCCCGGCCGAGCACTTCCATTTGTCATCATCAAATCATCGAGGGGCCCACAAATATCGCTTTTATCCCGAAGGTAAAAGGAATGGATAAACTTCGACTCATATGGCTTGTTCTACTACTTGTTGAATCATACACAAAGACACGTTTTATAGCACCGAGTTACCAAATGCGTTTTCGTGCAATCAATGTACTATCAACTCATAGTAACAACTCATATCTCTAGGTTTGAAGAATATAAGATATTATCGTCTCATGATCACTCGTAATAAAATCCATGAAGTGATTCCAATGAGCGCGGGTTGAATCCAATACTCAGAACTTATGAGCACTCATGAGTGTTGTAGCCCTTTGTCCAACACCTTAGACCTCTACAAGCCAACCCATGACAGTCTTAATTCATATCTACTTCCAACATATGACCGGCTGTTGATGGTTTGAATAACTTAGTCATTCCGGAAGAATAACCTAGTTTATTCGGGAAGTCAAAACATGCAAAGTGAAACACAATAATAATTGAATCAAATATGGTATCAAAACCTATGAACATAAATAAAACACCTTTTATTTATCACCATATGATTACACATTATTCATTGTATACTGTTTCAGCTATCAACTTTATTCTTGAATTTAAAACAATAGTTGTCCCATGCTCCAAGCATGTACACTATGTTTTCTAAACACTAGTCATGCCATACACCAAGTATGCATACTATGTTTGTCTATGATCTTTACTTTGTGAACTAGATCAATTGAACATAACTTCAACGATTCTCTTTTCACACTCCCAAATCCTTACTGCAAATACAAGAATTCCAAATTCATGTCATTTACTGAAATCTGTTAGATTCTAAACTTATATGCATTGATCCTCTCGTAACGATTATGCACAAATTCACAAAGACTTGGCAACAATAATTACAGAGTATTCCAAAGGAGATCAACTCCTTGGAAACATCCTTCTTGCATTAAGTTTCCTAATCTTAAACAGATTGAAAATTCTAACTTTGAAACATTTCCAGATTCCATTTTGACTATCACTTCTGAACAAGAGTTGCCTCCTTACAGATTATGTCAATATGTTCCTTCTAGAATTATCACTATACTTCCAACTGTCCTTGAGCAACCAATCTTTGGTAAACCTTAGATTGTCCTCGACAATTGTTTAATCATTTTAGTTATATCCAGTTCTAAACCTTTTCCCTTCTTAATGCCCCGGGCATTTGGAAACTTTTAGAAAGGATGAATATAGCACATGTAATCGATCCTATATCCGAAGCATATGGGACACGATTCATGATGTCTCACATAAAGACTAAACCAGTCTTTTGCTATAACATTTCCATTTCTATTTGCCAAGTTCTCATAATTCAGATTATGAAAAGGGATGCCGTAATCATAATCGAATTTTAGAACGCAAATAATGGACCCATATACAGAATTTCCTTATGTTGAGCCATTCCAACATGAAATTCATATATATCCTTGACTAAATGATTAAAACCTCATGATCTAAGCTTATAGATTTGAGATGAAGTATAATTTCCTCTCCCTTAATTATAGCAAAACAACTCTTTCCCAGTTGAAACTTTTGTTTTCTATAATTAACATTACTAACTTGCAATCTTTATCATAATTATCATGCTCCCACTAACATGATGATTATTAGCATAACACTTATGCTCCCACTAGCTTTGACATATACTCAGAAAGCTCAACTTCTAGAAATCAATACTTTATTGACTTTCTTACCAAAGTTCAGATTTCTGATACTAGATTGTTTTGATAAGACTTTATCAAAAAAACATACACCTTCCCTTAGATAGCACATGGGTGTGTCAAAACAATTTTAAGAACTATGAAAAGGGATGCCGTAATCATAGTCTTGATCGTTTTGACCTTTGCCATTTCTCACAAGTCCAAGTTAGTGTGCCGGTAAACCACACACGCTCCACTAACGACTTTGAGAATGCAAATATCACAATTGCTATCTAACTAAAATCTACTTAGTGAAAGTGTTTCCTCACCATCATTTTCATGAATCGGAGAGAAACCTTATGACACTTAGATTTATATGGTGTATGTGTTCTTATCCATGTGAATTGTCAAAACCATAGTCACAAGACAAGGATAATGACAAATCCGAACTCATGGATTGAACTCAATCTTAACTTCTTGCCACCTGGCAGCTCAAGGGCCTGCCATTGCTTCCAAGTTGTTGTGCAACACATTGAGAACTCTAAGAACTCATATGCAAAGCCAACTTTAACTGGAATGGGCACAGAATATGTCAACACGATAGGCTATAAACCTTAAGGCGTCTGCTAGTGAAGAACTTCAAGTTTTATTCTTGATTAGTTCTTGAGACTTTCAAGACCTTTAAGACTCCCACTGTCCTCTTGACATATAAGACTCTCTTGTCAGATATTCGAGGGATAGTGCAGATTCTTTATCAAGACAAACACTTCACATAGTTGGCCTAAGTTGGTCTTTGTTTTGTCCAAAACATCACAACTTACCAATTTCAAATGTACAAGAGTAGGAAACATTTACTCTTACATTTGACAAGTGTTTTAAACCTTCTTTAAGACATGTCACTCATGTTATAATCTTAGAGTATAACTCTAGAAATTAATTTGGAACGAAGTATGACTCATCTTCTTGATTTAACCATTTCAACAATTCAAGATCCCTTCTTCTTAGTCATAAGAATGCACTAAGACTTCCTTAGAGAACAAATTTTGATATGGTTTCTTAATCATTAAGATGATCACAAAACTGATACTAAAGTACTCTCCCATCTTTTCAGATTTGAGAAACTTTTATCCTTCTGCCTAATTTGATTCTTCTTATTCGCTCTGCCTTACATTGGAACCTTTTCCAATGTCTCAGAGTTACACTTAAGCTTGTAAGTATAATCATATTTACTGAGCTTTAGTAAACTATGACGAATAGCCTTATATCTTTTGTGGTGGACTTAATCAGTGCACATGACTATGTACTCGATCCCTTAGTCCATTACTTGACTCACACATCCATGTGAATAAGTAATTAGTCTTAATTTTCCAATACTTGAAAGTTCTCATTCATCATGCTATACAACTTGCATGATTTCAAGTTCCAGTCCAATTGAGACTTGGGTGATGAGAATCTTTCCTTATTTGGTAAATTTAGACATTACCACAAATGAAGGAATCAATTTCATATTTCCACTCTTGCTATTAATGGAATCATATAAGCAACAATTTTTCCTCAAATGCCATTGTAAGGATATTTTAAAATAAATAAAATAAAAAATTTTCTTTTATTTTAAAACTATGCGGAAAAACTTATCCTTACAATCCATATGAAAACTTGTTGTTATCTATTCCTAAGCAATATCTCATAACTCCTAAGAAGTAGCTCAAGAATCCGATCTTCAAACTACGCGATAGAAATCCATCTACGCGATCAGATTCAGCATATTCTTTCTTTAAGTTCCTTTACTTTTTCTTTGATTCTTAAAACATTACCATGTGACCCAGTCACATCATGTATCAAGAATCTCAGAATAGAAACTTAACAGAGTTCGATAGTGGACTTTACCTGAAGTAGAGTCAAACTTATTAACTTTAACATCCTTAGGTAAATTTGGCAGCTTCGCAACTAATGACCCTTCCTTTGGAAATATAAACATATGGGCTCTTTGATAATGTTACACGGGACTATCACAGACTTAGCTTTTCTCTTTACCATTTGTTCAACCGAGTTGACTATGGCCGATCCCTTTCCATTGGGAAGAGAATGTTTTTCTGGATTTCCTGTGTCACTATTGTTAAAGTCCATAAAGTTTCAGGAAGTTTATCTTAGCAAATAGATAAGATCATTAAGGGTCTTGTCATAGTCTGTTTCATAGGTGTTCTAAAAGAACTCACTATGTGACTTAGAAAGTAGTTGAACCACCAACTTTCTCAAGACTTTGACACCCTTCTCTCCCGGCTTGTCAATATGTGACTACATCTCCAAGATGTGATCACACCTAGACCTTGCCTTGCCAATAGGGTTTGAGTGACTTTGAACTTGTGGGTTGGGAGAATAATTTGAGGAGGTGAAAGAAGTATGATTTCCATGGGACATCATCTTCATTTAGGAAAGCTTGTTTTAAGAGATTTGGGAAGATCATAAATGTCTAAACTAGACATCTTTTGGGAGATATTCAAGATAGATGATCTTAAGTCCTTAATATGACACCCAATATGAAATATTAAGGCTAGGACCCAACAAACTATTTTATAACTTAGAAGAGTTATGCCGTAATCCAAGCTATAAAACAATTTGAAGGTAGGTGAATGACGATTCACCAATTTCCACCAAGATAAACGAAATGTATTATTAGGTTTTAATTGGTTTTGAAACTCCTAGATCTTTTAAGATTCATTGAACTGTTCAATGGCATGTTTCAATCTCGAGTGTGCCCTTCAGGTTTTGTGACTGGGATGCCGAGGATCACAAAACAAGGTGTGAAGTAACCATGCAAATTACTTGATACCCTTAAGTGTTTACCCCTTAATCGATGTGCCGGTTAACCACACATGCTCCATCGATACTATGATAAATATTAAGTCACCCTTTATCTACCTTGTTAAGTCCAAGTTAGTGTGTCGGTTAACCACACACGCTCCACTAACGACCTAGACAAAGTGTAAAGTGTAATTTCATGGATTAGCACCTTATTCACATTTTCCTAAGTAACTAAGATTGGGTATTTATAAGAGTTTAGTTACTTAGTATTTATCATTAATACTTTTAATGAAGGGAGAATTATAGTCCTGTCAAACCCGTTCGGCTAACGACCCTCCACCAGTCAAGCCAGCGGTGGGTGAGAGTGGACACCCATTAAGTTGCCATTTTATAGGCAACAACCTTATACCCACCTTATAGACCGGCTTCGTGAATGAGGCGTACTAGCGGTAAGACCGACTTTACTCTTATACATATATATATATATATATATATATATATATATATATATATATATATATATATATATATATATATATTATTAACTTATAATATTATAAAGTATAAGGGTTGAATTTTAACTTTTAAAATTCTAAGGGCTAACTTGGAATTAAAGTATTCATATGAGAAAACTTTACAAATTCCAAAACTTGAGGGCAAGTTTTGAAACTATTCAAAACTAATTAATTCCATAACTTATGTGTTTAAAGTAGTTTTAATCCAAAAACTCTTCAAGTTCCATAACTTATGGAAGACTTTAAACTAATAAAAGAATTAACTTTTCTTTATTTTTATAACTTATGGAATTAATTAAGGTTACATTATTTTTTTTTTATTTATTTATTTTTTTATTTAATGAAGAGACTCTTGGTCCTCCATAACTTGAGGACAAATTATGGAGTCATAACTCCAATTAATTAGAACTAGATTCTTCATTTTTTTTGTAACCTTTGCCAACTTTTATGAGTTTTATGAAACTTAAATGTGACTTTTCATATAACTTGAGGACAAGTTACAAAAACACATTTTAGAATCATCTCTTAGATTAATTTGGATTGAAAACAACTTTTCCACTCAACTTTTCTATTAATCTAAGCAAGTCATAAGAACAAGATAATTCAAATCAAACTTTTTCATGTAATTAGTCTAACCTTTAAACTAATACAAAACATGAATCTATTGACAATTATCTTTGAAAATGGATTAGCATGAACATTACCACATTAAAAACACGTTTATAAGTTCAAAAACAACTTAGGGTAATGTTCCTAGTCCATTTCTAGCCAAAAATCTCGAAAATATGCTGTCTAGGGTCCAACTCGTCGAGTGCATGAACATAACTCGGCGAGTTGGATGCATTTTGCCTTGGACTCGTCGAGTCCCTTCATGGACTCGGCGAGTCTGCTGGGTAGACAGCAACAAAACTCGATTTTTCAGCTTCTATTGCAAGTATAACAATAAAACAAGCCTAGGCTCTGATACCACTGTTGGGTTATGAGCATTCTAACACTCCTAAGTGTACATGCAACCCTAACTACCTTGGATCTATGTTTTCTCTATTATACATGCAAATAAGAACATCCAAGGTATTATCCTAATCTAGCATACAAAACTATCAATATAACAAGATAGAATACATACCTCTTTGATGTAGAATGTCTTCATGAAGCTTGAGTGCCTAGTGCCCCAAGTGTGACACCTCAAATGGTTCACACAACACCATAAACACTTGGAATAACTTAGAGAGAATTCTACACTTCATGAAATCGGCTAGCCCTCTCTAGAATAATCTTAGTCGCCGATTTTGTCAAGAATATGATCTTTATATAGTGTTACAATTAGGGTAAACCCTAATTGTCATGACTTTCCATTTCCTTGGATCCATGGGTTCAAATACACCATGGAGCATCCATGGAGCATCATATGGGTTTTGGCCCAAGTAGATAATCCATGGAGCATTAGCCCACTATACAAGTATGGATGATTTACACAATCAACCCATATATATTTAATTAGTCTTCTTTTGATCACTCAATTAATCCTAGATTAATTCTTGATCAATACTAATTAAATAATCTCATTATTCTTATTATTAATATACTAGAACTTATAATATATTAATAACCATAAGTGTCTTATTTCTCTCATTTAGTCTATCCAAGTGCATGATGGTATGCAACCCAAATGGACCATGCCGGGTCGGGTCAAGTCTTACCAATTATAGTTATGGACTTAGACATTAATCCAACATTATCTTGTAACAATCTCCGATAGAGGACTTTGTAATATCATTGGCAATAGTCTTTGTGACTTTGGTGCAGTGACATTACGAAAGGATCATTGCATAAAATGTTAGAATCTAGCATATTCAATAAATGGCAAGAATTTGATATTCTTTCACTTATGAAAAAGGATTTGGAGTTGTGAAATGAGAGTGATTGGAAATGTGTTCAATTTGATCTATTTCACAAAGTAAGAACCGTAGGTAAACATTGTGTGCATGCTAAGAGCATGGGACAAGTGTTGTAATTCAAGTAAGAAGTCGACTACCCGAAACGACAAATAATGAGTAATCGATATGGTGATAAATAAAAGGAGTTTTATTTATACTCAAAGGTTTGAGGCCATATGGGATTAGTATTATTCTTGTGTTTCACTTTGCATGTTTTGACTTCCTGAACAATTTAATTGGTTAAGAACAGTTAAATTATTCGAACGGACAACAATCGTTCATATGTTGGAAGTAGGTATGAATGAAGACTGTCATGAATTGGTGTGTGGATTGTCTAAAGAGCATTAGACATAAGAAAATGTTTGCTGCAACGTTCATGAGTGCTTATGAATAAGATTTGAGCATTGGATTAAACCCACGCTCACTTGGATGACTCCATGAATTGTATCACGAGTGATTGGTGAGACGATAACATCTTATATTCTTGAAACCGAGATGTGTGAGTTGTATCTTGCTAATCGGTTGCACATTGATAATATGAAAATGCACTAGTAACTTGGTGTTATAAAACATATTCTTGTGTGTGATTAGGTAAGTGAGTGCAAGCAAGCATTGTATCGAAGTTTATCCGTTCCTTTTATCCAAAGAAGGATAAAAGTGATATCTTTGGGGCCCTCGATGATTTAGTGATGACAAACGTAAATGCTCGGCCGGGCTAGGGCTAATTTGATTTGTTCAATTAGTCAGTCGTCATAAATCGGAGATCGAGAAATAGTACAAAGAGAATTATTTGAAATCATATCTCATACGATATCTAGAATGGAGGAATATATGATCCCTTATCTAAAGAACATGCGTATCTAATAGGATCAGAGTTGATAGCGGCTTTGGAAAGCTATGATTGCAGATCAGGATCTGAAGTCATACGCATAATAGTTATTAGACTTATCTAGGTGGGAGACTGTTGGATTAGTGTCTAAGTCCATAACTATTTTGGTATGTGCTTGACCTGATGGTGCATGGTCCTTTTGGGTTGTCTTCACCAAAGCAACTTGATAGGATGAATTATGGAGAGAAAGGATGAAATATGATTTATTAATATATCATGAGAATAATATATTAAAGGAGAAATCATATTGTTTAATTAATATTAGTCAATAATTAATTAGTAATTAGTTTTGTGACTAAAAGAGATTAGTTAAACTTAAGGGACTAGAATTGTAATTATAAGATAATTGCAATTGGGCCATGGATTGCCTTATATTATAAGGTGTGCGAATTCTATGGGGGAAGCCAATATGAAATCGTCCAAAGGCCTTGAGGAAAGGGCTCCATGGGTTGCTTAGGGCTTAAGCATCCAATTTAGGGTTTCCTTGTTAGATAACCCTAATAGCCTTACTATATAAAGACCCCTTATGATCCAAAAACGTGGCTAAGACTTCTCTAGGGTTTGTAGACGGTTTTGGGCAGCCTCTATCCTCTCTCCTCCTCATCCTCTTGCTTATGGTGTTTGTGAACCATTAGAGGAGTGACATTTGTGACTCTAAGCTTTCTAAAGTCAATACAAGGATGAATTGGGATTGTTATTGCTACATAACAATCAAGGTAACATCTTAAACCTATTCTTATATTAATATGATTACTTGAATGCTAGAATTAGGTTTTATAGTCTTGGATAACTTGCATGTACAATAGAGAAACCTAGATCCAAGCATTAGGGTTTGTATGAGCACATAGGATTTTCTTATGACCAAAACCCATCACTAATGTGATATAATCACATTCTAGCATGTAGAACTTCTAGCTACAAGCTTCTTTACTTTAACAATGATCGTGATACTTCTACTGATCAATTCGATTATCTTTCACTTCAATCTTTTGGCTTAAGTCAGAAGCTACATCGATCTTGGTTCTCTGAACCACGTAACACACTCATCTTAGTCAGACTCGAATTGATATGGCCACTAGGGTCGGAATAACAATCATCTTATTAGTCATTACCGAAATGATGGTAACGAGAGACACGAATCAAATAGAATCAATTACTAGCTCCTTGGTAACCTTGTGACTTTCCTTGATCTAAGTGAATGTCCTGTGCTTCCAGTAGTATAGGCCTCCACTACCTTTCACACCTACTCATACTCATCCCAAGTATTGTCTTGCAGTCCTCCAAGTCACCATACAAGAATTTCACATAGTCATTTAACACATCAGATAACATAACTAAGGTTTATATTACTTCTTGAAACAATCACATAGATCTTCAAGTTTATCCTACAATATGCTTCATATATTAGGCTACACCACATGATACTATCTATATAGCTACTTCATATCCTGTTCTTCGGATAAATATAAATAAATAAATAAATAAATAAATAAATATATATATATATATATATATATATATATATATATATATAGATCCTCACTCTTGATCCCTTACATTGTCACCTGCCTCATTAAGGATCATCTGCAATGCTCTTGCCTTCAGCTTCGACAGCGCATTTTGCCTTGCAACTTTGTTCTTCTTTGGGCAGTTCTTTGAAATATGCCCACCATCTCCACATTCATAACACTTCCTGTTGTCGAATGTACAATCTCTAGAATAGTGACCGGTTACCACACTTATAGCACGTCAATTCTCCATCACATCTTCCGACGTGCTTGATATTGCCATATTTATACTTATTTTTAGGCAATATTTAAGTACATTTTTATTAAAAAGTTGGTAATTTGTTTAGAATAATGGTACTTATGAGCTTAAATGTTGTTTACAGCAAAAAAAAAGAAGACATTTTGAAGAAAAGAGGACTGGAAACGTTAAAGAAAGAAACTTGGGAATTAGAGGAGTAAAAGTGAAGTAAATCTGGAGAAAGGGGTTATTCACGACGTGAGAATTAAAGAACTCTTGACGTGAATCAATGGTTCTAGAAGATATGTACGCGGGTGAAAAAATCCTTGGCGGGCACGGTTATCTACTACTCACGACGTGAATTTATTATTATTCACGACGTGAATTTACGGATAACAGCAATTATAAAGATCCTTGACTATTACGAATGAAGGGGACTTTTTTTGGCAGAAGAAAAGGAGTTCCAGGAGACGTTTCAGAAGAGAAGAAAGGTCCTAGAAGAGGGATTTCAACACCAAAATAAGTAAAGTTCTATATTTAGTTGATTATAACATGTTTTTCATTAGTTTTAGCTGTGTTAGTTTAATTACTATGATGAGCAGCTAAATCTAGCTACTTTTGCTTAGCTAGATGAAGCTTTGAACTTATGAATAGTTATATGTTTATGGATTAATCTAAGTTGGTAAGAATTGTTTGTGTTTCATTTGTATAACCTAGCATGTTATTATTTGTTTATCTAATTGCTAGATTGCATGTTCTGTGTAGCTTAGTGACCATGAAACTGCATGAACTTGTTTACCTAATAATTTAGTGAACATTAAATTGTTAGAGCTAGGATTGACCAATCTTAGTTAGTAATTAGACTGAATAAATCTTAGCTGTGCTAGAGAACGTGAATTGTGATCATAATTGCGTTTATACAACAAATCTTACATAGCATATCTCCATTCATAATTAGTTATGTGTTTAATTATGTGTGAACATACATGGTTTAACATGAATTAGTTACTTATTGGTAAGATAGAACTAAATTACTAATATAACTAAAACCCAACTTAATAACCCATAATCATTAGCTAGCCATAAGGAAGAAGTGGATTCAACTAAGCAAGAGTGTGTTTTTATTTAATTTGATTAAGTTCATCTAATCTTGCAAAACCAGATAAAACCCTTTATTAAATTTGTTAATAAATTAGGTTAATTTAATAGTAAGTAGATTAATTAGTAACACCGTTCCCTGTGATCGACACCCGACTTACCTAAGCTATACTGTAATCTGACTAGGTACACTGCCTATAAGTGCATAGTTAGTCTTAGATTGTTAGGTTATAAATATTAAAATTAGTGGGTACTTTTGTGCACATCAGTGCTTCTTGCATTTCTCACTCCACTTAGGGGTCGTTTGATAGGTGCGGATTGGGTTAGAGCTGATTGAGTTAGAAGCTGACTGGGTTAGAAATGTTGACTGAGTCCACATATGACTGAATTTATATTGTTTGATTATTTATCTTATTGATTATGTTGAATGATAAAAATGACCATATTATCCTTATGTTGTCCTTTTGTGCTGGATAAAATAATTATAAAAACAAAAATTATCACATAAAATCGAAATTAAACATACATAATTTAAAATCCAAATAAAAGTGTAATACAAAACCCAAATGCACGTTGTCATACATAATAAAAAAAACTATATCATTTAACGTAAACCATTTGAAAGTAACTGAGTAGCAATGTGGTCACGCAAAGTTGTCATATACTCAATAGCTTATGAACCCCATTCTATCCCTTGTATGTTTTGGCCCTCACTTCCTACACCTCCCACATTAGGAGTAATCATAGTGTTTTGTTTAAAGTGCGTAAATAGGTCATCTTGAATATCATATTTCTTTATAAAATTATGGATCGCGACACAGGCAATAACTATGTCTCTTTGTACTGGAAAAGGAGAAGGAGCCATACGTTTTAAAACTAGAAATCTTGTCTTCAATACACCATAAGCACGTTCAATGATATTTCTAAGGTGTGCATGAGCATGATTGAACCTTTCTTCCTTAGTTAAAGCTTTTTTTCTTCGAAAATCGGCTAACCAATACCTAGTATTGCGGTAAGGAGCCATAAATCCACGGGTGTTGGTGTATGCGACATCACAAAGGTAATATTTATCTGCAGATGGGTGACAAATTAATCATATAAATAATATAGATAATAAAACTTATACACAAATGACAAACCTGGTGGAGGGAATGGAAATCCAGAAGTCGAATTAAATGCAACTTCTTTCAAAACTTTAGAATCGTGTGCTATGCCCTCCTATCTAGCCCATACAAAGGTGAATATCATATCAAAATCACAAATTCCTATTACTTTTTGATAACATTCACCTTTTCCTCTTCCCCTATAGCGAGTTTGTTCATCAACGGGCATAACTGCATGTACAAGTGTTCCATCTAGTGCACCTAATGCTCCAGGAAATATCTGTTTTAGCTGTCTATGTCATTCCAAGGTATTTCTTGTTGTATTAGAAGATGTTGGTACAATAATTTCTCTTGCAAAACACATCATTGCTTTTAGCACTTCATGAAAACATTGATGAATCATTTGTATGGAGTGGTGAAACCTTTCTTTAACAGCTCGAAAACGTTCTTTATGTCCAATAACATGTAAAAATATACTCATCTTCTCTTCAAAGCATATTTTCCTACTACGTTGCAACCAATTTCTTTGAGTAAAATGATTGCATAATAATACAAATGCATCTTTTGAAAGATGCATCATATCAAAACATTGTATATGACAGTCATATATCAAATCTTGTGTATATGCATGCCCGATTTCTTCCGATTCGTTAGCTTTATTCTTCCAATTTTTTTTTCTGGTTCGAACCAACATCAACCAATAGCATGAGAGTATAAGGAAACCTAAAAACTCACCTTCCTTATCCATAAGTAACCTGTTACATGTTAAATACAAATCACATAACTTTTATACATAAACCATAAAATTAATCAATAACATTAAAATAGATGACATATAACTCGATAACATAAAAATTCACCACATAAAAATTCTATAACATAAAAGTCAATACCAAATAACAATCCTAAACATAACACATAAACAACCTAAACTTAAAAATCCTAAACATAACACATAACAACCCCATAAAATTCCATAACATGTACCATAATATAAATCCATAAAGCATAAAGCCAAAAATATCCTAAAGTCATACTAAAGTCAACCAAGTAATCCAAAATTCTTTCCCGCACTTTTCACCCACAACTCACAAGTGGAAGACTCGAGGCGTAACCAAATTTTCCTGTTACCAGCATTTTCAGTGAACAACATAAGAGTAGTGATGTATTTCAGATCAGAATTTCCCCACTCCAAGCCTTTCAAATTTTCAATGCATTCATCCATCTCCTTGTCAAGATTATTAGTTTGCGCGAACGCCTGAGACGCCTTCATAATTTCCTTGCCAACCACTTTTATGTCATCATTAAGTGAGTCTGTGGGTGCATTTCATTTTCCTCTTTTGTTTTTGGACCGACCAGACGAATCTCCACTTGCATGTAATGCACTTGTAGGTGGGGGTACTGTTGAAGCTGGGGCTGGGATATCCATTTGAGGTAGAGTATCTACCATCTCGATATCCTCATAATCTTGTGTAGTAAATACTTTTGCATGGTGAGGGAGTGTAGAAGATGGTCCCCAGCTGGCAGCATAAGTCGAGGTCGCACCGTCAAACAATTGGGTGCATAGATCAGGGTAAAGGAGGGTGCATTTCTTAATTTCTCAACCATCTTGTTTAACTGTTTGAAAAAATGATTTAATTATTAAAGTTTTAAAAAAATAATAATGTGTTTTAAATTAAAAAGATTACCTTCGCCTCCGCTTTCCACTCTTCATCCCTCATTTGAAACGTGTTTGTGACAGGATTATAGAGACTCCCGGTTTTGTTTTTTAATTTCAACCAAACTGCATACTTGCTTTTCGAGTAGTCATAACGATATTTCATTTGTTTTTTCTCAACAACAAAGTTGTGTTCTTTTTTTAGTTTTTCAGCTATTGTATTCCATGAGTTACTTTTGAGACCACTACCCTCCCGACCGTTATTTGTTAGTTCTTGGATACATGTATCAAGAAAAGTTTTGTTCACAAAATCCAAAGACCAACTAGCTCTACTTCTCTTTTCTGCCATGTCTAAGGAATAAATAAATGACAAATATACACATAGTTGCACAAATATATACAAATATATTTATACATATACACATTTAGTTTTTTAGTATAAAAATTTAAGAAGTAAATTAGTGTCTTGTTATTTTTTATAACGGATAAAATTTTCAAAGAATACGAAAATATAATAAATCTGAAAAAAAAATCCTAATTATCAAATTTATAATTTTCTAGAACCTTACAATATTGTTATTACTAAAAAACAAACATGATGATATGTTTAAATGTACAAATTCAATCATCACAGTTATATATATTAATCACTAAAGATTGCTTACATAATTCATTCTTAACTTTTTACTCTATAAAGACAATAGTTTGCTTATACTAACATTAATGATAGAATTTTTGGCATAGAGTAGGGTACAACAACAACAAAAAAAAAAAAAAAAAAAAAAAAAAAAAAAAAACTTGCTTGTTCAATCAATTAAAGATGAATTGTCAGGTTTAAAATGGTGGAATCCATAGCTCTTAGATGTAAGGTTCTCACTACCAAATGAAATAAAAAAGATGAAAGTCACACATCTTCAAGAATTCATGAAAACTTGACATTCATATAGATTGACTGTGAGTCAGATCCTTGAAAGCTTTAAGAAGATAGAATACCACAAAACTATATGGACAGTTCTAGACTATTTTACCCCTGATTATGGGGTATTGACAGAAATCACATGCATTTTTTTTTTCAAGTTCTGCACAGTTTTGTCCCTGACTATGAATACAGAAAAAGCAATGTTAAAAAACTAAAAACAAACCTGTTATGTGTTGTTGTTGATCGCAGACGTTGCTGCTGTGGATGATGATTGTTGCAATGCTTTTGATCGTTAAGGGAAACAAGAGGCTTCGTCGATCAGAGGTTAACGGGGGCAGCAACAATTTTTTTGGATCGATAGGGAAGCAGCGATGAATTGTCAATTGGCAGCATCGATTTTTTTCCCTTATGTTTTTCTCGGTCCATCAAGTTGAAAGCAAGGACCGAGTCCTATGTTTTTATTGAACCGAGTCCATATGTTGGTCCGAGTCCTATCCTTATCAAACATGCCAATTGATATTTTATGGATCCAATCCCTCTTTGGACCCAGTTAGATACGTTATCAAATGACCCCTTAGTTCCACCACTACCTCCACACTTTTGCTCGTCCAGGTTGTACTTCGTGAATCTTTCTTTCTTATTAGATCTTGAGGATACTTCCATCTTCCTCTTTTCTCCTGCTTTATCTTTTTCTATACCCTTTTCTCTTATCTGGGTATCTACATTCTTAGCTACTTTAATGGTTGTCTTCAAAGTAGTTGCCATTTTGACCGTTGGGCCAAAGTCCATTGGCAATCAGTTAGCAAACCAACTTTAATGGCATCAATTGGCATGCTTTATCCTTGTGGTGAATGCGCTTGAATACTCATCAACACTCATCTTCTCTTTCTTCAGAATTTGAAAACCGTTTTTTAGGTCGATCAGATCTATCGCTGAGTAGTATTGCCTTTTCAACTACTCCATGAATGCTTCCCAAGACATCTGCATGGCTTCTCCCCATGGCATTGTATCTGCCAACAACTTCCACCAACTTAAAACTCTGGTCTTTAGTTGCTGACTACAAAGATGCTTTTGCTTATCACTGCAGTTGCAGCTTTCAAATACCATTTCCATTTTGAGATTTAGTCCATAATTTCCACTGGCTTTAGGGTTCTAGAAAGACTTGGTGGTTTGGCACCCGAGAAGTTCTTATACATGCGCCCATCCATATCAATCCTTCTATCCGGGTTGTTTCTCCTGACCAATTGAGGTCCGACTTGACTTACAGTATGACTGTAATTTCCCTCAGCTGACAGTTCTTCATTCAGTTCGGGTTGCACAATAGGCACAGTAGGTTCATCCCTATTAAGCAACATTTTCTCATCTCCTCCCTTTTTTCAGCCATCATAGTCCAAATCATTGCTTGGACTCCTACCATCATGATTGGCTCAGGTGCAGCTACTACCTCTGGTGCACACTTAATCATAGACTGTTGATTAGCATTATCATTTCCATTAGTGTTTCCGAATCCGCTTCGCGTTCTTACCATGTCGATCTATACACCAAATCAAACGTTTGGTGTGCAATGACAAGAATTAGGAAAGCTTTATTTATCATAGATGTATAAATCTCCTTATCGCTCCGAAAAGTTATATGCCAGTTCTAATACCGTAATTAAATGTTTAGAAATCTGAACACATTAAATTTCCAAATCCGGTCGGCAATAGACCATAGATCCGATCAAATAATGGCATCATGAAGCATCACAAATCATTTAGAACATAAAATCATTTTAGGCATCTTCCCTAAATAAGCTAGTGTTTGTATCTATTCAAGTGTACTACCTAAAATATACTATACACACTCATCACCATCATCGCTTAGCATTCTAAGTTTATGTATAGAAATAAATCCTCATTCCTAATTTTCTTAAACTATTGATCTGATACCAACTGTGACATCCCCATTTTCACGGTCATTTTAAAAATTGTATTTATGCTTATTTGAAAATCAGAGTATTCATTTTAAAGAATATCAAAGCATTTCTGAAGAAATGTATTTTTTTGCTTATATTAAAACTTTGGGATGTCATCGACAATACAGAAACATAAGTATAAACAGACCTTACTTTCATTTACACTAGTGATTTACATCTCCTTTAACCTCTTAGCATAATGTAGCTTCATATTGACACCTGTGATACAAATAAACTGAGTGGGTCAAGTTGGAAAACTTGGTGAGTACAAAGGGTTTTCAACCCACAGTAATATAGTTAATTTGTTTCATAATTAATGTCAAACAATTAACACGATTACCCATCCCTATTTTCTTCATTTAATATTCCCTAAAGATTTCTCCTAAGAGTCATCTCTTATATCGTATTTACCTCTCGTCTCCTTACATCGCATTTCCTTATATGTTTGTTTCTAAGGATCATCGCCTACATCGCATAGACAATATTGATTCGAGGATTACTCCCTCAATACATGTCCAGTAAGGGTTAGGGTATCATCGCATGAATACGTAGTTACAACATCGCCTGAACTCATAATTCATAGTAAGGGATAGAGTATCATCGCATGAATACATAGTTACAACATCGCCTAAACCCGTAATTCATCACCAACAGGTTGTGAGTCTGTTGGTGTTTCCACATGACTGTCTAGAATAGTTTGTGGTCGCCATCTATACTTTGCTAGATGACTACATCGCAACATCACAGGTCAAGACTATGACATCTCCTCACATCTCACATCACCTATCTATCATCACCTTTCTCTCATCGCCCGTCACTACCCTATATATATATATATATATATATATATATATATATATATATATATATATATATATATATATATATATATATATATATATATATACACAAGTATAAAATACATATGAAATTTAAATCACGTATGCATGTATAAATTGTTCGTCTAGCATAGATATTAGGAACACAGATAATATGCACACATACCATGAAATTTATCATAAATACTTCATATCTATGTGTAAGATGATAGCAACTATGCACCCACTTACTAAAGTGATGATTCCAAACTTGGGCAGTGCTTCGCTTCAAAATTTTCTATTTTCCTTCAGCTAAACCTAGTATCATTACCGCTAGATTTTAGTCTAATATTTATAGTGACTATTTATGTACGATATTGTTTTATAAGTGGTAAACAATGCTTTTCAACCACTATGTACAAACAGGGGTCAGACATGAAACACTGGAGGGCAGGATATTATAATATCTTTATAAGTGTTAAACAATACTTTTCAACCACTATTACTACAACAACCCTATGCGGCCCTTTAAACCAGATTCCCCATACCGCGAGTAGTAAAAAGATATTATAATAACACTTTGTATATTATATTTTATAATACATATATTGTTTATAGGTTCATAATAAGGATATTGAACTTAAACATAAGCTATACTTAAGGTAGGGTAAGCATAACTCACTTACTAGGATTTTTGGCTAGGAACCAGGCTCTGAGGGGGGGAAAAATTCTTAGCCGAAAGCTCTTCTTCTTCTCGAAGCCTTCTGGCGCTTTGGAACTCGCCTCTAGCACGTAGGAAGTACTAGGTATTAGGAGAGGGTTAGAGAGATGTTTGAGAGAGAAAGAAGGGTGAAGATGTGAAGAAAAATGAGGAACCTCGCATCCTATTTATTGGTTGATATACTCGGTTATGTTGGGTGTACCCTTTGGAGTATGCTGTGCATAATCATTATGCTACACGTCCGAGGGGGCAGCTGTCGGTTTCGCATGCGAGACCATGGAGAACAAACAAGATCCGGGATTTTGTAACCTCGCCCTCATCACAACAAATAGTCTCTATTTCTAAATTTCGTAAATTTAGCATATGAGCTCCATTTTTAACGTTCTTTATTTCCACACGTAGGTGGCAACGTAATCTACAACTTTAGTTTAGACTCTGTAGGCTAATTTTGACATTTTTTTGAAGTTATATTTTAGCATACTTAGACAGTTAAAGTCCGTTAAAAATTCACAACTTTGTCATCTGACGTCCGTTTTCGTCTATCTTTATATCAATGAGTTCCTATTAACGAGATCTTTGATTCTCGTTTAGATTGTGTCGGCTATAAATCAGTCGATCTAAAATTCGAATTCTGGGTTGTGTTCTATTATGCTAAATCTTAGAAAAATCATAACTTCCTTATACGAAATCATATTTAGACGTTCTTTTTATGCACACTCTCGGTTTAATGTATATAAAGACTTTCATTTAGATTGCTAAGGCTAAAAAGTATTTTATCTCAAACTCACTTTTTACGATTCCCGGTGTCGTGTCGGTTTTGCCGTAAAACTTCGACATGTAATAACTTCTTCGTTATAGCTCGGATTTCATCGCTCTCTATATGTACGGAACCCTTGTGAAATATACTATAACTTGGTTAAGATTATTTATTCTAAATAATATTCTATCAGAAAGTCATTTTTTGATGCTTATTGCCTCTAAATTGACTAGCCCAAATTTGTGGGCGTTACACAAAACCAACAGTGCACCATAAAATAGTAACATCCTATATACCATGATACCAATCTAACAGATCACAACCACATAGCAACATCCTATATTACAGGATGCCAATCTAACAGATCACTACAACATAGCAACATCCTATGTAACAGGATATCGATCTAACAAACCACAACGGCATGGCAACATACTAAATACCCACAATAAAAGGAATGCAAGACCATATATAATCAAAGGTGAGATAGCCATCCGAACAGGTGGTCCTACTCTAGAACCGCACCCAAACAAGAAATAGGTAAGAGAGCCTAGACCAAGAGTCCTCATTCTATCCTACATGACTATATATAGTCCCTAAGATAACCTTCTACTAACAGATAACCAAAACTAATGGGTCGGCATTGGTACCTTCGACCCACGGTACAATGAGGTGAAACTCACCTCACAATCTAACGAATAGTTGATCAATACTCTTCTCCCAAATACCAGCTTAGCCCAAATCCTAAATGTCAAAACATTATCCGTTAATAATATTTTCCTAAAGTGTGCTTGGTCGAACTTAGTCAACGGTCAGAAGTCTAGTCAACTCCTAGCTGTGTCAACCCAACCAAACCAACCCAAACGAGTGGGCTCAGCCATGTATGTTGAGCATGCTCTTGTGTATGCGGGGCATACTCGGTGGTTAACCAGCTTACTAGGCGATGACCACATACGTGCAACATACCACTTGGTACCCCTAACATACGTACCACTTTATCCTTTTCCCCATTAAGAGATTAATACTCCAAATCTTCACATCCAAAGTCAGATCCAATGCCAAAATATCCTCAAGAGTCATAAATTTTCCAACTTTATGACTTTGCATGACCATTTAGTTCCTAAAGCACAAAATCTCAACATCTTAATGCATTAAGACCTTCTACAGCATGCATGGAGTAAAACTAACCATCAAGGCCATATTTTTATGATGTAAGACCCATCTTAAGGTCTGAAAAGATGACTTATTAGGTCAAGAACATGTCATCCTCAAGAATCACCATATTTGGGACAAAGAGTGTCTTAAAGGAAGAAATGTCTAGATTTACAAGATGGAGTGATCAAGTTGCAAACTTTATACCTCCTGGAGATCCAAGATGCTTCCAAGCTCTAAGCTCTTCTCACCACCTTCTTCTTCTTCTTCAAGAACACCTCCAAAACACTTCAGCGGACTCAAAATGCACTCTTCTCACTTAGGTTTTGCTTGGGGTCGATATTCACAGAGGTAGGTTGATGAAGAAATGAGGCATGAGGCTATAATGGGGTTTATATATGGACCAAACCCTAAAAAATATGGTTTGTACTTTCTTCACGTACGCCCCACATACAAGGTGTATTCCCAGCATACTAGGGCGCACCCTAGTATGCCTATTGTACACAACGTATGCTCAACATACTACTCTTGGACCAATTTCCATATTGCCGGTAAGGGGCATTTTTAAAATCTTTTTTAATCTCAAGGGATAAAATACAATATTATTCAAACATAGGATTGAAATCGAAAATACCTTGACATCAGGGTGTTACAATTCTCTCCCACTTGAACTAGACTTAGTCCTCGAAGCTGGCTGCGGCGAATAACTTAGGATGATGTTCCCTCATCTTAGACTCCGGCTCCTAGGTCTACTCGGATCCTCTCCGATGTTGCCACTGAACCTTTACCGAAGGTATCTCCTTGTTACACATGACCTTCATCTTTATCTCCTATAAAGCCACTGAACTCCCAATATAATTTAGGCGCTCACTGACCAAGGTCTCATGGCCTTGAATCGCTCAATAACATCCGAAATAAGAACTTCATCCCACATTATAGCTACCACTTACACATATTGATGCCTCAGAGACGAATCCTAATAAAACCCGAAAACAAGGCTAACCCATATTTCCTATCAATCATGTTGAGTGACATCCACAGTTTTGAGCAGTCCTAAATCTACTCAGCTAACGGCCGCTATACTAACCCTACAAGAAAAGCACCAACATTAGGGAACCCAATAATCCGATACAAAACTAAATCGGGCTCCTACTCGGCTCTAACAACCCTACTCAATTATCTACTGATAATAGTCAGGTTCACCCCTGATCCACTAATCGACAATAGCACTCATGCTTACCCCCGATCCACTAACCAATAGCAACACTCGGGTCTGCCCTCCATTTATTACCAAACAAAAACACTCGGGCCTACCCCAGATCCAATAACCAATCAACAACACTTGGGCACAACAAGATTTAACTGATCCTACAAGGTCTTCGGGCTGTGACATGGACCTCCAAACCCCAATCAGAAAAGAACATACAAGGAAGCCCTCATCACAACCCTTAACATGGGATCCCATCACTCTAGAGTCTAAAGCACAAACATGCCTTACCTATGCCGCCACAATTAAAACTAATACGACTTGAAGGTAATCCAACAACTAACAATGATCTTGACAAGAAAAAAGATTCATCAGCTTTGCAGAAGTCTTGATCCTTGAGAAATTTAACTAGGAATCAAACCGTGGCACAAGGGTTTCCTGTTACGAGATACCACTCTCCCTCACTTGGGATACGCTAGAGTTTGACAACTTCATAATCCTTCGATACGCAGAGTAACTTGAACTTCACCACTTGATCCTAACCGCTGATGTCCTGATACATATGAGGATCTAAATCCTCACGACATTCATAAATTTCAATACGCATACATTCAAGGGAAAAATGATGAATCCATTCATAACAAGAAAACAAGGTTTTATAAAATAATTCCATTAAACTCATCATCCCAGATTACAACTGAACTTGAAACACAAATAGAAATTTCAGATGAATGCCAATACCACCACAATTACTAAATAAAAGCACTGCCAACTCAATTTTCGGTCCTCGAGACTCCGTTCGTTCCAAGTCGACCGTCGGGTAACTACCAAGCTAGGGGTGTGGGATCTAACACCTCTCCGAAAACGAGGAAAGGACAACGAGATCTGATGTGGCCTTCCTGGCCACAATGGAAATAAACTCGTGTACTCTGCATGTAGTCTCTACCAAAATGGCCCTCCTCACCACACATGTGACATACAAAAGGTTTGCGCCTCCCTTTAACTATTCACGAACTTTGGTTGATGGACTTGAAATGCTTTGCTATAGAATGGGATGAATCCGGAGCCTGACACTACTCCCTTGCATGGGTCTCTATCACAATTTCTTGCCTCCTTGTGGTATCCTAAAGCTCAACAAGATAACCATAGCGTTGGATGGACACGAACTGTCAAATATCCGTCTTGAGCATCCCTAAATACCAAGTTATTTGAGCCTACTCCGAAGCACCGAAATCAGGATTGAACAAATCCCTCATAATGAACATCGTGGTGATCTCCATCACCGACTCAGTCATTTGCCTCAAATCTAAATACTTCTGAGCCAACCTCTCTCTATCTCTCTCTCTCTCGCCCTCTCTCTCTCCCCACCAGGGGAACATATCTCGCATGAAACATCTCCGAGAACTTCTCCCAAGACACCACAACTCTCTTCTCAAGAGTATAAGCACTAGTTACCATTCTCCACCAATACTTCGCCTTTAACCTGAGAAGGTTCAAGGTGCACTTGACCTTTTGGTCATCCGAACAAGAACACGTGAGGAAAAAACCCTCCACATCATACAACCATCTCATCGCTACAATCGGGTCCAAGACCCCATCAAACTTTAGGGGATTCCTATTATCAAAGTCTTGGTACTAGAAAGCTCTACCTCCTTGATCCCCAATGACAACAGCCTCGGTAGTTGCAGCAACAACAACCTTAGAAAGTGTAGCATAACAATCATCGAATGGCTTAACCATGGTGGCCTTGACCATCCCAAACAATTATGGAGTAGCCTCCCTGATCGCCTCGGTGGCTTCTACAACAATGATCCCATGAACATCCTCTTCACTTATACCTTCTCTCTCAGTGTTGCCCGCTCCTAATCATGAACCCCCAATAGCCGCCATATTGAAAATACATCAAGGAAAGATCATAAATACATAATACAATGCTCGACACACCAAACCCTACTCCTATCAATTATTTAGTACCCTCGAGATTCCTCCTAAACCTCATATGGATCCTGTGCTTTCAGTATTACGAGCCCATACTACCTTCCACACCTATCCGTAGTCGATTCAGAAAGCATCCCAAAGTCCTAAGTCACCGCACTAGACCATCCCTAGTTGTATTAACACCCACTTCTCTTAAGAGCTACAATTAACATCTTAGGTACTCCTCCTAGGATTACCCTCGCCCCCCATTACTTTATGCTTTTGTGCATGCTTGTCGTACACAATACGAGATCAGATAGACCGTCAAATGATCGACTCTGCCCCAAGTCCACAACCAAACAAGGAACAAGAAGTAAGGCTAAGTCGATCATTCTAAGGCTATTTAATCCAAACCATATACAAATAATCAACATACACACAATATGTGACATAGATCTGGAACACCTCTTATAGTATTTTGCTACGGTGGATATCTGCACATCACAGAGCAAAGTCGTTAGAGCGGCCCCAGGGACTATGCCCCGGGAGCGGACTCTGACGATCAAGTTAGATCAGCTAGTAGGTATGAGATGGTTCTATTTAGCTGGAGTGAACCATCTTGGTCTTGGTGGTGGTGTATGGTGGCGGGTGGCGGCTGAGTAACCCATTCGGAGTATAGTGTGGCAACTGAGCCAATGGGAGAAGTCTACTGGCGGCTGAGCCACTTGGGGGAAGAGTCCTACTCTATGGAGGAGGCACTATTTTATTTATAGTGGACAATTAGGTCAAGGATAATTAGGTCAGGCCTTGGGCCACCCCAATTCAGGCCCAACTAGCAAGGAGCTAGGCAAGGCCACTCGGAGGTGTTGGGTTTTGAGCATTCTAACACTCCTATGGTGTGCATGCAACCCTATAAACCTTAGATCTATGTTTTCTTCTAAAATACAAGCAAATAATAATTTCCAAGGTTTCTTCCTAACTAGCATAGCATAAGATTATGAATCATAAAATTACTAGTAGAAATACATACCTTTTTGATGGTGGTTGGTTGCTTGGAGTTTGAGAGCCTAGCACCAATAATGTGAATACCTCAAGTTGAATCACAAATCACCACAAACTTGGAAAAACCTTGAGAGAATAATATGCTATGTAGAAATTGGCCACCCTTAGTTCTCGCATAGCTAGTTGCCATTTCTTGTAATATGTGCATCTTTATATAGTGTGGAGGATTAGGGTAAACCCTAATAACCCATGTCTTTTCCTTTCCAAGGATCCATGGGTTAAAAGCTCCATGGATCATCCATGGAACCCCATGCATGCTTAGCCCATTCCTAATGAGTTTAAGCCCACATTATATAAAATGCAATAGCCCATGTTTAATTAGTCTTCCTTTTAATCACTAAATTAATTCACAATTAATTTAATACTAAAACTAATTAAATAACATGACTTCATATTAATATATTATAACTTATAATATATTAATAAATGATAAACATACTATTCTCATAAGATTATCCATATAAATTGTTCGGGTGAAGTGCAACCCAAATGGACCATGCCGGCTCGGGTCAAGTATATACCAAATAAGTTATGAACTTAGACACCTTATCTAACAGTCTCCCACTTGGATAAGTCTAATAACTGTATTTGTGTATATTACATCAGGAACCAACTAGCAATCGTAGCTCTCGAAAACTCTGGTTAACTATGAAGCGCCATTTTAGATAAGTAACCATAGAATCCTCTGTTCTCATGATATCAGCCGGACAAATACATGGAACAACGTCGTACTTATTCTCCAGCAGATTGTTTCCCGATTTATGATTTGTTTGACAAAGAACTAAATTGAACACATCAATTAGGTTCTAACCGGGCCCGGTACATGGGTCAACACAAAATCATCCATGGGCCCAGATATCGCTTCTATTTCTAGAAGGAATAGATAAACTTCGACTCATATGTTGTTCTACTACTTGTTGAATTGTACACAAAGGCACGTTTTATAACATCAAGTTACTGATGCGTTTACGTGCAATCAATGCACAACCAACTCATAGGTAACAACTTATATCTCTAGGTTTGAAGACTTATATGATATTATCGTCTCACGATCACTCGAGATAAATTCCGTGAAGTGATACAAGTGAGCGTGGGTTTATTCCAAAACTCATAACTTATGAGCACTCATGAATGTTGTAGCAACCATTACTATGTCTAAACACATTTAGCCATCTACAACCTCGATTCATGACAGTCTTAATTCATACCTACTTACAACATATGAACGACTGTGGAGTGTTTAAATAACTTAGTCATTCGAAAGAATAACCTAGCTATTCTGGAAGTCAAAACATGCAAAGTGAAACACAATAATAATCGAATCCAATATGGTCTCAGAACCCTTTTGAATATAAATAAAACCACCTTTTATTTATCACCATATTGATTACACATTATTCATTGTATAATGTTTCAAATAATCAACTTAATACTTGAATAAAACAATAGTTATCCCATGCTCCTAGCATGTACACTTTGTTTTTCTAAACAATAGTTATGTCATACTTCAAGTATGCACACTATGTTTGTCTATGATCTTTACTTTATGAAATAGATCAATTGAACATGATTCTAATGATGCTCATTTTACAATCCCAAATCCTTATTGTAAATGTAAGAATTTCTAATTCCTACCATTTACCAAAAATTTGTCAGATTTTAAACTTATATGCAATGATCCTCTCATAATGATTATGCACAAGGTCACCAAAACCTTGTCATCAGTCATTACAGAGGATTCCAAAGGAGATCAACTCTATGTAAAGTAAGTCTCGTATTCAAAGTACATTGCTTTGAACATCCTTCTTGCATTAAGGTTTTCTAATCTTACATAGATTGAATAACTTCCACCTATGGAGACATTTCCATAATCCCATTTTAACTATCACTTTTGAACACGAGTTACCTCTTTTCAGAAAACGTCAATATGGTCCTGCCAAAATTAACATTATACTTCCAAATGTCCCTGAGCAACCAATCTTTGGCAAACCTCAGATTGTCCTCGACAATTGCTTAATCACTTTAGTCATATCCAGTTCTAGACCTTTCCCTTCTAAATGCCCTGAGCATTTGAAAAATTTAGAAAGCATGAATATTATAGCACATGAAATCGATCCTATATCCGAAGCATATGGAACACGATTCATGATGTCTCACACAAAGACATGATATTAGACCAGTCTTTTGCTACAATATTTTTTATTCGCCATGTTTTCAAAATTTAACTATGAAGAGGGATGTCGTAGTCATAATCAAATTTTGAGAACACAATATATATAGAATTTCCTTAAGTCGAACCATTCATACATGAAATTCATATATATGTCATTGACTAAAGATGATTAAAACCTCAATCTAAGCTTCTAGAATTGAAATGAAGTATAATTTTCTCTCCCTTAATTATAGCAAAACGACTTTTCAACCCCTACAACTTCACGAATTGAAATTTTTGTTTTTCTATAATTAACATTGCTAGCTTGCAATAATAATGATAATTATCATGCTCCCACTAACATGATGATTATTAGCATAACACTTATGCTCCCACTAGCTTTGACATGTATTCAGAAATCGGTTGGACTTCTAAAATTTAGATTCATACACCCTTCTGTAGATAGCTCACATGTGTGTCTAAACAATTTCAAGAACTATGAAAAAGGATGCCGTAATCACAGTCTTAATTGTTTAGACCTTTTCCATTTTTCACAAGTCCATGTTAGTGTGCCAGTTAACCACACACGCTCCACTAACGACTTTTGAAAATGAAAACATCATAATTGCTATCTACTTAAAATCTTCTTAGTGAAAGCATTTCCTCACCATCATTTTCATGAATTGGAGAGAAACCTTATGACACTTCGATTTTATGGTGTATAAGTTCCTATCCATGTGAATTTGTCAAAACCATAATCACAAGACAAGGTTAGTGACAAATTCAAACTCATATGGATTGAACTTATTCAATCTTAATTTCTTGCCACTTGGTAGCACAAAAGCCCACCATTGCTTCCAAGTTGAACTCTGATAACTCACATGCATATTCAACTTATTTGAAGTAGGCACAGAAATAAGAATTATATCAACACGATAGGTTGCAAACCTTAAGTCGCGTGCTAGTGTTAAACTATAGGTTTTACTCTTGATTAAATCTTGAAATCCTTTCAGGATCTTTACGACTCCCACTGTCCTCTTGACATATAAGTTTCCCTAGTCAAGGACCATTCCTTGACAAAACAAATATTCAAGGGATAGTGCGGATTCTTATCAAGATAAACACTACACACAATTGGTCTTTGTCTTGTACAATACATCACACTTACCAAATTGAAATGTACAGGAGTATAAAACATTTTACACTACATTTGATAAGTGTTTTAAACCTTACTTTATGTCACTCAATGTTACAATCTTGGAGTATGAATCTAAGAGTTGTTTTGGAACGAAGTATGATTCATCTTCTTGATTTTAACCATTCCAAAAATTCATGACCCCTCTTCTTAGTCATAACAATGCACTAAGATGTCCTTTAGAGTATGAATTTGTGATATGGTATCTTAATCATTAAGATGATCATAAAACACGATACTAAAGTACTCTCCCATCTTTTCAGATTTGAGAAACTTTTATCTTTCTGCCTAATTTTATTCTTTCCCATTCATTCTGTCACACATTGAAAACTTTTCAATGCTTCAGAATTATACTTAAACTTGTAAGTATAACCATATTTACTAAGCTTTTAGCAAATCATGATGAATAGTCTTATCAATCTTTGTGGTGAACTTTACCAGTGCACAAGCATGTGTACTGGATCCCTTTAGTCTTATCCTTGTTCACATAAGAAATTAGTCTTAGTTTTCCAAAGATGAAAATTTTCATTCATCATACAATACAGGTTGTATGATTCCAAGTTTCGGTCCAATTGAAACTTGGGTGATGAGAACCTTTCCTCATTTGGTAAATTCAGACACTACCACAAATGAAAGAATCAAATCCACTTTCCAATATTGCTATTACTTGAAACATATAAGCAACAATTTTTCACAAATGCCATTTTAAGGATATTTTTAAAATAAATAAAATTAAAACCCCTTTTTTCTATTTTAAAACATTACGGAAAAACTTATCCTTACAATCCATATGAAAACCTTGTTGTTATCTATTTTTAAGTAATATAACATAACTCTCAAGCAACAGCTCAAAATTCTGATCACCGAACCATGCGCTCGAAACCCATCTTCGCAATCAGAATTACCATATACTTCCTTTAAGCTTCCTATCTTTTATTTGATTCTTAAAAACATCAACATGTTACCCATTCACATTATGTAATAAGAATCTCCAAATAGGAACTTAATAGAGTTAGACAGTGGACTTTAATTGAAGTAGAGTCAAACTTCTTGACTTGATCAATTTTATGATCTTTCAAGTAAATCTGGCAGCTTCGCAATCAGTGTCCCTCCCTTTGGCAATAAATCATATGGACCCTTTGGTAATGGCACATGAGACTATCTCAGACTTAGCCTTTCTCTTTACCATTTGGTCAACCGAATTGACTATGGCCGATCCCTTTCCATTGGGAAGAGAAATGCTTTTCTAGATATCCAATGCTACCATTGTCAATGTCCATTCAAGGTTTTGGGTAGTTGATATTCTATCAAAATTTGCTTTTACTAGTGTTCCAAATCATTGTTGATTCCGCAGCACCAAGCAAATAGATAAGATCACTAAGGGTCATGTCATAGTCTGTCTCATAGTAGTCCCAAAGGGACTCACTATGTTACCAAGAAAGTGATTAAACATCCAACTTTCACAAGACTTTGACACCCAACTCTCCCGGCTTGTCAATATGTGACTTTATCTCCAAGATGTGATCACACATAGACTATGCTTGCCAATAGGGCTTGAGTGACCTTAAACTTGTGGGTTAGGGAGAATAAATAGAGGATGTGGAGGAAGTGAAACATGATGTTGAGGGACATCATCTTTAAGAGGAAAGCTTGTTCCAAGAAATTTGGGAAGATCATAATTGTCTGAACTAGACATCTATAATGGGAGATAATCAAGTTAGTTGATTCAAAGTCCGTAATATAACACCCAATATGAAATATTAAGGCTAGGACCCAACACAATATTTTATAACTTGGAAGAGGGATGTCGTAATCCAAGCTATAAAATATTTGAAGGTAGGCGAATGACGATTCACCAATTTCCACCATGAAAAACGAAATAATTTATTAGGTTTTAATTGGATTTGAAACTCCTAGATCTTTTGAAATTCATTGAACTTTTCAATGGCATGTTTCAATCTCGAGTGTGCCCTATCAAATTTTGTGACTGGGATGTTGAAGATCACAAAACAAGGTGTGAATAACCATACCAATTCACATGGTACGCTTAATATTATCACCTAATCAATGTGCCGGTAAACCACACGCGCTCCACTGATCTATGATAAAATTAAGTCACCCTTCGTGATCCTTACTAGTCCAAGTTAGTGTGCCGGTAAACCACACACGCTCTACCAATGACTTGGTAAGGTACAAAGTGTGAATTCCATGGGCTAGCACCAAATTCACATTTTTCCTAAAGTAACTAAGATTGGGAATTAAATAAAACATTTAGTTACTTTATAATATTCATCATACTTAATGATAATTTATAAGTCCTTATCTTACCCGTTCGGCTAACGACCCTCCACCAGTCAAGCAAGCGGTGGGTGAGAGTGGACACCCATTAAGTTGCCATTTTATAGGCAACAACCTTATACCCACCTTATAGACCGGCTTCGTGAAAAGGCCTACTAACGGTAAAACGACTTATTCTTATACATATATATAATTATTAACCATTAATCTTATAATAATATAAGGGTAGAATTTTAACATTTAAAACTCCTAGGGTATGGAATTAAAGTTTGTGTGAGACTTTACACATTCCAAAACTTGAGGGCAAGTTTTGAACAATTCATTAACTTTTGGATATTCATAACTTATGAGTTTTAATTAAGTGTTTAAAACTTTTAATGAAGAGTCTCTTGGAAATCCATAACTTGAGGACAAGTTATGAATTCCATAAAAGCATTTATTAGAAAAACTCTTTAAAAGTGTAACTTATGACTTCTTAAAAAACATTTAAAAGAAAAAACTTTTGGAATTCCATAACTTGAGGACAAATTATGAATTCCATTAAAACACATTAAGATCAAGAATCAACTAACAAACAATTTGCAAATAATTCCTATGATCTAACAAAACTCATAAGTTCATGAACATTCATAATCAACAACTTTCAAGGATCATATAAGCATATATAAACTTATAACTTTGATTATAACTTTGAAATTGGTCCACCGTCATCATCACCACATCAAAAACAGGTTTTATAAGATCAAAACAGTTTAAGGCAATGATTCTAGACCAATTCCAGCACCAAAACTCAAAGATATGTTGTCTGGGGGTCCAACTCGTCGAGTGCATGAACCAACTTGCCGAGTTGGATGAATTTTGTCTTGGACTCGTCGAGTCCCTTCATGAACTCGGCGAGTCTGCTGTGCAGACAGCACATAAACTTCGATTTTCAGCAATTTGCATCAAGTATTCAAGAAAACAAGCCTAGGCTCTGATACCGCTGTTGGGTTTTGGGCATTCTAACACTCCTATGGTGTGCATGCAACCCTATAAACCTTGGATCTATCTTTTCTTCTAAAATACATGCAATTAATAATTTCCAAGGTTTCTTCCTAACTAGCATAGCATAAGATTATGAATCATAAAATTACTAGTAGAAATACATACCTTTTTTATGGTGGTTGATTGCTTGGAGATTGAGAGCCTAGCACCAATAATGTGAAAGCCTCAAGTTGAATCACAAATCACCACAAACTTGGAAAAAACTTGAGAGAATAATATGCTATGTAGAAATCGGCCACCCTTAGTTCTCACACAACTAGTTGCCATTTCTTGCAATATGTGCATCTTTATATAGTGTGGAGGATTAGGGTAAACCCTAATAACCCATGTCTTTTCCTTTCCAAGGATCCATGGGTTAAAAGCTCCATGGATCATCCATGGACCCCCATGCATGCTTAGCCCATTCCTAATGAGTTTAAGCCCACATTATATAAAATGCAATAGCCCATGTTTAATTAGTCTTCCTCCTAATCACTAAATTAATTCACAATTAATTTAAGTCTAAAACTAATTAAATAACATGACTTCATATTAATATATTATAACTTATAATATATTAATAAATGATAAACATACTATTCTCATAAGATTATCCATATAAATTGTTCGGATGAAGTGCAACCCAAATGGACCATGTCGGGTCAGGTCAAGTATATACCAAATAAGTTATGGACTTAGACACCTTATCAAACAGGAGGCACCGGGCGGGACTGGCGGGCGTGCACCAAGAAACACCGGTGACCCAACCGGCATCACTTACACAATCCTACTCAATAAATTCTCTTATACTTGATCTAATTATGAAACAAGCAACCTCCACAAAATCAATTTCCAACATCACACATCTCGAACTCTAAGGGAGTTCAACCCCCAGCTGAGTATTCCTCAAATTGCAAATGCTAAACACGACATTCAAACCCAAAAAGCCTAATCATCATCAATCCCCAAGGATGATAACCAACTAAGACTCCCAATACCAAAACCCTCGATCATATGATAAACTCGACGAAAAGATGAACGAATACCATACCATGAAGCATGCAAACGAGACTAGCAGATATAAAATACTCCATAACAACCATAAGATAACAAGATATCAATAAGAAAACATACATGCAGCTGTATCCGGCTATGCCATGACCTCCTCTGCTGTAAGCTAAAAAGCACGTCCCTAAGCCCTCGGGGGCTCTACTCCACCCTAACCTCCAACCGTAATCCTCAAAGTGGCCGGTGCTGGAGCGTGCACCGATCCGACAATAAGTTGTGGGCAGTTGGCCCTCATGTGACCAACTTGATGACACTGATAACAAATCCTCATATCCTGAATTAGGGCTGAATGACGAAAATCCCTCACATAATGCCCCTCCCTCCCGTACTTGTGGGACGCACCACCGTGATGGGTTTTATACAAACAATCCTAAGTGTGCATGCAACCCTAGTTTGGATCTATGTTTTCACTATTAGATACACAACATTATGAACACAAGAATAAAACCCTAATGTGCATTGCTATTTTCGAAATTAACATACAAGGTTGGTTTACATACCTCTTGTTGTTATATTGCAATAACAACTTGAATCTTCAAATCCTAAGTCTTGAAAGCAAGCACCACAAGTGTAGTGCCTCTAATGGCTCACAAACACCACAAGCAATTGGAGAGGCTTAAGATAGAGGAGGGAGGAGTTGGAATTTGTCCTTGGGACCTCTTAGGAGCATGTACACGAATTCACAAGGCTTAGGGGTCTTTATATAGGGTTTAGATTAGGGTTTAAGTCCTTATCCTTATCCAGTTACTTGCCCACCAAGCAACCACAAGATAAGCCTTGAAAAACTCTTATCCTCTTATCCTTGGATGATTTTAAGGATATCCTTATCCTTAAATTCGTTCATCCTTTAACAAGGATAAATATTGCCCTATCTTGCAACTATCTTATAATTACAATTAAGCCCCTCTAGTTTAATTAATTACACTTGATCACAAAATTAATTCCTAATTAATTATTGACCAATATTAATTAAACAAATATGATTTTCCTTTAATATATTATTCTTATAACATATTAATAAATCACAATAACCTCTCTCTCTATTTAATTTCTCCAGTCAAGTTGCTTTGGTGAAGGCAACCTAAAAGGACCATGCACAACCGGGTCAAGTACATACCAAATATGGTTACGGGCTTAGACACTAATCCAACAGTCTCCCACTTGGATAAGTCTAGTAACCACAAATGTAACGTGAAACCTGATTAGCAATCGTAGCTCTCAAAGACGCTGTCAAACTTTGATCTTATCAGTAACCTGTCCTATAGATAAGGGATCGTACAGTCCTCTGTTAGATATCATGCTGACAATTCTATGGAATGATTAGTCAAGCATTTAGGTTTCTCGATCTCTGATTTATTTGACATAGAACTTAACCGAACACATCAATTTAGTTCTGACCGGGCCCGACACATAAGTCAAATCAAATCATCGAGCGGCCGAGATATCTCTTCTACCCTCTTAGGATAAAATTTACAGATAACCTTCGACTTATATGCATTTACTTATTCAATAATCAACTATACACAACAATGTGTTTTATAACATTGAGTTACCAATGTGTTTCGCATTATCAATGTACAATCAATTAGCAAATAATAAACCATATATCTAGGTTTTAAGACTATATGATATTATCGTCTTACGATCACCTCTTATATATTATATTCCATACGGTGATTCCAGCAAGCGCGGGTTTGTTCCAATGCTCAAATCCAGTTCATAAGCACTCATGAACGTCGCAGCAATCTTTTGCTACGTCTAATACCATTTAGACAATCTACGCACCAATTCACGACAATCTTCATTCATATCTACTTCCAACATATGAATGATTGTGGACAATTTGAATAATCTGATTATTCCTAATAAACTCAATTATTCTGGAAGTCAAAACATGCAAAGTGAAACAATAGTTAAACAATTAACAAATGATAGTAACTTTACTTATAAATAAAACTCCTTTATTTAATCATCAAATGTCAATTACATTTATCTATTATACATTTCTAAAACTATCTAATCTATGCTAATACCATCCTTCAGCCCAATACTCCTAGCATGCTGCAAGTTCTTAACCCTACTTAGTCCCTTCGTAAGCGGATCTGCTGGGTTATCTTCTGATGATATCCTCTTCACTACGAGTTGTCCTTCTTCTACACGATGTCTGATGAAATGATATTTTCTGTCGATATGTCGAGATCTACCATGATCCCTCGGTTCCTTGGTTAAGGCAACTGCTCCTTCATTATCACAGAAAATCTCCATGGGCTCCTTTATGGGGGGTACAACTCCAAAGTCACCAATGAAGTTCTTCAGCCATATTGCCTCCTTCGACGCTTCGCTCGCTGCTATGTACTCTGATTCGCACGTTGAATCAGCTACTGTTTCCTGTTTGGAACTCTTCCAAGTCACTGCTCCTCCATTTAGGGTAAAGACCCAACCCGATTGCGAACGGTAGTTGTCCCTATCGGTTTGGAAGCTGGCGTCACTGTACCCTCGCACCTTCAAGTCATCACTCCCTCCGAGGACTAAAAACCATTCCTTCGTCCTCCGACGGTACTTAAGGATATTCCTCACAGCAATCCAATGTGCTCTGCCAGGGTTCCCTTGATATCTACTAACCATGCTCAAAGCAAAGGCTACATCAGGGCGAGTACAAGTCATAGCGTACATGATTGAGCCAACTGCGGAAGCGTAAGGAACTCGGCTCATTTCAGCTATCTCAGCTTCGGTACTCGGACTTTGAGTCTTACTCAATCTGGCATTACTTTGTATCGGTAATTCTCCCTTCTTCAAGTTTTCCATACTAAAATGTTTTAGTACTTTCTCTAAGTAAGTGTTCTGACTAAGTCCAATTAGTCTCTTACTTATTTCTCTTACTATCCTTATTCCCAAAATGTAAGAAGCTTCTCCGAGGTCCTTCATAGCGAAGCACTTCCCGAGCCAGGACTTAACCTCCTGCAAAGTCGGGATGTCGTTTCCTATGAGTAATATGTCATCGACATATAAAACTAGAAAGCTTACTATACTCCCACTGGCTTTGACATATACACACGACTCATCTTCGCTTCGTACAAATCCAAACTCTTTGACTTTCTCATCGAAGCAGAGATTCCATCTGCGAGATGCTTGCTTAAGTCCATAAATGGAGTTCTCAAGCTTACACACTCTATTCGGATGCTTCGGATCCACAAACCCTTCTGGCTGAGCCATGTAAACATCCTCAGCCAACTTTCCATTAAGGAAAGCGGTCTTGACATCCATTTGCCAAATCTCATAATCATGAAATGCGGCAATAGCTAGCATCACTCTCATCATAGTCAACTCTGGGAGTTTGAGTAAAGCCCTTCGCAACCAATCGCGCTTTATATGTGTGTACCTTTCCATCCACTTCGGTCTTCTTCTTGAAGATCCACTTACACCCAACGGTCTTACGTTCGGGCACATGATCAACCAAATTCCAAACTTGGTTATCATACATGGATTGGATCTCGCTATCCATCGCCTCTTTCCATTTTGCAGACTCCGGGCCTGCCATGGATTCCTTATAGCTATTAGGTTCATCAAGATTTACTAGTGTACCATCACTAATATACGTTCCCCCTTCGGTAGTAATATGAAAACCATAAAACTGGGGTTGAACTCTAACTCTATCGGAACGTCTAAGAGGTAAGGACTCGTCAATTGGTTCAACCTGACTTTCCTCCTCGGGTTGAGTGCCAGCGGTAGAGGTTCCTTCATCTATTGACTCTTGAATTTCTTCAAGCTCGATTTGCCTCCCACTGTCCTCTTGGTCGATGAGTTCTCGCTCTCGGAAAACTGCTATCCTCGCAACAAAGGCAACATTGTCCTTCGGTCTATAGAAGAGATATCCAAAGGATTTCTGCGGGTAGCCGATGAAAATACATCGCTCACTTCGAGGTTCGAGTTTGTTGTGAGTATCTCGTCTTACGAAAGCCTCGCAACCCCAAACCTTGATATGTGCCAACGAAGGAGCTTTCCCCGTCCACATCTCGTGAGGTGTTTTGGTAACCTTCTTAGTAGGGACTCGGTTAAGGATATGGGCGGCAGTCTCTAAGGCATACCCCCAAAAAGAGATTGATAGTGAAGCACGACTCATCATAGAGCGAACCATATCCAATAAGGTTCGATTACGCCTTTCTGCCATACCATTCAATTGTGGTGTCCTAGGTGGCGTCAATTGTGAAACTATTCCACACTCCTTGAGATATTCGTGGAATTCAAGACTTAGGTACTCTCCTCCTCGATCGGATCGAAGCATTTTGATCTTCCTGCCCAATTGATCCTCTACTTCATTCTTAAACTCTTTGAACTTTTCAAAAGTTTCTGACTTTTGCTTGATTAAATAGATATACCCATATCTACTATAGTCATCGGTAAAAGTCACGTAGAAGCGGTTCCCATCCTTCGTGGTGATCTAAACGGTCCACATACATCGGTATGTATTAGGTCCAATAAACCTTCACTCCTTTCGCACGTACCAGCGAAGGGTGACTTAGTCATTTTTCCAAGCAAACAAGATTCGCATGTGTCATCTTCCCTAAGGTCGAATGACTCCAACACTCCATCCTTTTGGAGTTGGGCTATGCATTTCTTGTTGACATGTCCAAGACGAGTATGCCATAAGGATGCTTTATCCAAACTATTGGAAGAATCTATATTCAAAACATCATTTCCTAAATTATCAACAATCATCATAGTTTCATAAATTCCATTACATGGTATAGCTTCAAAGTAAAAGACACCATTTAGATAAGCTAAAATAGAACCATTCTCATTATTAAAAGAAAATCTAAAACCTTGTCTAAACAAACCATGAAATGAAATGATGTTTCTAGCCATTTCTGGAGAATAGCAACAATTTTCTAAATCTAAACATAAACTATTCCTAAGCACTAAAGAATATACTCAAATCTTGGTCACAGGCGATGATCTTCTGTTCCCCATGATTAGATTTATCCTTCCTTGCTTCACATCCCTACTTCCTTTTAGTCCCTGCACATTAGAACAAATGTGGTAACCACAACCGGTATCAAGAACCCAAGAAGTAGCATGATTAGGATCGTTAGATTTAATTGTGTATATAACTGTGAAGGATGGCTTGATCTTTCCTTCCTTAATGGCTTGCAGGTACTCTGGGCAGCTTCTCTTCCAATGTCCTATCTTGTGGTAGTGGTGACATTCAGCCTCCTTAGGGTTAGAGCAGGGCTTAGCAGGATCAACTTTGGTCCCACTAGAAGAGGCACCATCTCGGGCTTTCACCTTGCGTTGGTTTTTGGACGAAGCCTTCCTCTTCTTTCCCTTCCCTTGACCAATAGCCAAGACAGGAGCAGCGGCTGGATTGGGAGTTGGTGCAACAGACTTGTCTTTGAAGTTGCTCTCAGCGACCCTCAAGAGACCTTGGAGTTTGCTTAGTGTGACCTCCTCTTTGTTCATGTGGTAGGTCATCCTAAATTGATTGTAGCTCGGAGGCAAAGAGTGAAGCACCATGTCGATTGCCAAGTCTTCCCCAAAGTCAACATTCAACTTGCGAAACGATCGACATACCTTTGCATCTTTTGCAGGTGCACGGTAAGAGACTCTCCATGACCCATCTTAGCAGAAATATTGTTAGTGAAGATCTCATAACGCTCTTGTCTCGCATTTTGGTGGTATCACTCCAATAAGTCTTGATGCATCTCATACAGATACATGTCCTCATAGGACTTTTGGAATTCGGAGTTCATTGTGGCTATCATGATGCAGTGAACCTTCGTTGCATCACGCTCATGAGTCTCAAAAGCACTCATTTCAGCCGGAGTAGCAATTTCAGCGTTGATCTTTTCAAGCTTCTCATCGAGGACATACTCCTTGTCTTCGTAGCGAGCAATTGTGCGAATGTATCTTATCCATTCGCTAAAGTTCGTTCCATCGAAAGTAACCTTTTAGAAAAGGCTCATCAATGTGAAAGAACTATCGGCAACGTTGTTTGATTTCGACATCTACAAAAGAAAAGGACAAAGATAGATTAGAATATGAATCCCTAATAATCACCCAATAAGAAAATTAGGGCTAGGATCCTACAACATTATTTACATCTTAGAAAAGGGATGCCGTAATCTAAATGCAAATAATTTGAAGGTAAGTGAATGATGATTCACTAATTCTCCATCATGAAAAACCTAACTCTAAGTTTTAAATGTATTGAGAATTCCTAGGTTCAGATGAGATTCATTGAAACTTTTCAATGGCATGTTTAAATCTCGATATGCCCCTCTTGTTTGTGACTGGGATACCGAGGATCACAAAGTGGGTGTGAATTACCATGCAAATTCACATGGTGCCTTCATTGTAACGATCACCTATTCGATGTGCCGGTAAACGACACACGCTCCATCGAACTATGATAAACAACGAATCACCCTTTGCCACCTTCCCTTAGAACCAATTAGTGTGCCGGTAAACCACACACGCTCCACTAACTTCTTAGCAAGGTGCAAAGTGTAATTTCATGGGATTGCATCAATTCACTTTTCCTAAAGTAACTAAGATTGGGAAATTTTAGACAACATGTAGTTACTTTGTATTTCTTATTATACTTTTAATGAGAGGATGAGGTTGCCCTATCCTACCCGTTCGGCTAACGACCCTCCACCGATCAAGCAAGCGGTGGGTGTGAGTGTACACCCATTAAGCGCCATTTTATAGGTCGCAACCTTATACCCACCTGTTAGACCGGCTTCGTGAATGAGGCCTACTAACGGTAAGACTAGCATTTTAATTATACATATATATATATATATATATATATATATATATATATATATATATATATATATATATATATATTAAGCTTGTAATAATATAATAGTATAGGGTGTATTTTAAACATTTCAAAATACTAAGGTTTTAATTTTTCAATTAAAATTTTCGAAATTTAATGTCACTTAAATTAAAATTTTAATTATTAAAACTCTTGATTTAATAATTATCTTAAGTTAAACTATTAATTTAAATTATCAAATCATAAGGGATTATCTAAATCTAAAAGATAATTATCATTTAAACATTTAAGTTATCCTAATCCCTTAAATCCCTCCATAAATTTCGAAAATAGGAATGGGTTAATTCATGATCTTTAATTACCATATTTAACTATTAAAGGATAATTACAAGATATGGGATTATCCAAATCCCTAAAATATAGGATCTTATCTTGGGGAAGGAGGCAAATCTCGAAATCTAAGGGTTTGCAAACCCTAGATTTCGAAATCTTGGATTGAAAGGAAAGGATTCAAAAACCCTTTCAATATTTTCGCAAATTAGGGTTAGGAAACCCTAATATCGAAATCTATGGCCTCCTAGGGTTTATTGGCTATAAACCCTAATTTGTCAAGTTCATACAATTGAATAAAACTAATTGAAAACATGTTAACCAAAGGCTCTGATACCACTGATGGGTTTTATACAAACAATCCTAAGTGTGCATGCAACCCTAGTTTGGATCTATGTTTTCACTATTAGATACACAACATTATGAACACAAGAATAAAACCCTAATGTGCATTGCTATTTTCGAAATTAACATGCAAGGTTGGTTTACATACCTCTTGTTGTTATATTGCAATAACAACTTGAATCTTCAAATCCTAAGTCTTGAAAGCAAGCACCACAAGTGTAGTGCCTCTAATGGCTCACAAACACCACAAGCAATTGGAGAGGCTTAAGATAGAGGAGGGAGGAGTTGGAATTCGTCCTTGGGACCTCTTAGGAGCATGTACACGAATTCACAAGGCTTAGGGGTCTTTATATAGGGTTTAGATTAGGGTTTAAGTCCTTATCCTTATCCAGTTACTTGCCCACCAAGCAACCACAAGATAAGCCTTGAAAAACTCTTATCCTCTTATCCTTGGACGATTTTAAGGATATCCTTATCCTTAAATTCGTTCATCCTTTAACAAGGATAAATATTGCCCTATCTTGCAACTATCTTATAATTACAATTCAGCCCCTCTAGTTTAATTAATTACACTTGATCACAAAATTAATTCCTAATTAATTATTGACCAATATTAATTAAACAAATATGATTTTCCTTTAATATATTATTCTTATAACATATTAATAAATCACAATAACCTCTCTCTCTATTTAATTTCTCCAGTCAAGTTACTTTGGTGAAGGCAACCCAAAAGGACCATGCACAACCGGGTCAAGTACTTACCAAATATGGTTACGGGCTTAGACACTAATCCAACACACAGGACCTACAAACTCCAGTGCTACCCTTCCCGCACTTTCCACAAGTGCGGCTGCTCTGATCTCCCAACCTAGAATCAACGGTCTTGGACCGTTTCGGTGCCGACTGCAACAGTGTCGGGGCCTTCCTCTGCTCTCTCAACTTCAACTCAATCTCCAACTCACGCCGCTTGGCGGCCTCCTGCAACTCTAACAAGCTATCACATCTCTGCGTGGACACAAATTGCCTAATGTCCCTCTTGAGCATACTCAGGTATCGGGACATCTGAGCCTACTCCGAAGCAAACTCAGGGCAAAACATCGCCCTCTCAGTAAACATCCTGGTGATCTCCATCACCGACTCTGTATCCTGCTTTAGCTCCAGGAACTCCTGAGCCAACCTCTCTCTCTCAACCCGTGGAACATAACGAGTGCTAAACATCTCCCGAAATTGATCCCAAGAAACTGCAGCCCGTTGCGCATCCAAATATGATCCCATGGTCAATCTGCACTAATCCTTCGCCCCAAGCCTTAACAGGTTCAGAGTATACCTCACCCTCTGTTCAGCAGGGCATAAACATGTAAAGAAACATCCCTCCACATCTGACAACCATTGCATCGCAAAGATCGGATCTTGAACTCCATCGAAAGTAGGGGGCTTCATATTATCGAAGTCCCGATACTGAAAACCTCTACCGGCTCCTCCTCTTGTCGCTGCTACAGCTGTTGTAGCTGCTGCGGTAGCCATCTCTGTAAGAGCTACATAGCGCTCATAAAGTACTCAACCATGGCGGTCTTAATCGACCCAAATAGTTCCGGCAACTCAGCCCAAAACATATCAACAACCTCATCATGCAGGATCTCACGAATCTTGGAATCCAACTCGTCCGTACTCATCTGGCCAACGACCTCGGGTGGTGCTGACCCCTCCTGACCACCCTCTCCCGCTCCTGATCCTGCCTCGAAACGCCTCGTAATCTCCATTCTACAATACACCATGTGATCCTCAGAAACCTCGCATAACCACCCAGAATGACTCTCTAATCAACCACCCAGGGGTTATGACTTCCTTGAAACGCGTATAGGTCCTGTGCTTTCAATAGTACAGGACCATACTACCTTCCACACCTACCCATATTTGTCTCAAGTATCATCACAACGCCCCAAGCACTAACGAACATAGCAAGCACTCTATCCTCACTCCTAGAGGAACACTGAAACTCTCATAAAAGGAGACCCTAGGCTAGCAGGCATCACAATCAGGAAACTCTATCATGCACTTCCTGAAGATCCCTAGCCTAACACTAGCATGTTGTTCTAATATATCAAATAAACAAATAACTTGTATGGTAATTTTGGGGTAACTTACTGGCTCTGGCTGATCATACCCTCTACGTCCTCTTTTACTTATTTTTGAAAACCATTTTTAATTTCTCTTTGAAAACTCTCCTTGATTTGAGACTGGATTCACACGAATGTTCCTCCAATTCACTCAAACCAAGGCTCTGATACCAAATTGTAACATCCAAAAATTTTCAACCAATTTAAACTTTTCAAAAACAACCCTTATTCATTGATTCATTACAAAAATGTTTTCAATTCATTTATTATCAGAGTATTTCCCAGAACCACAACATAAGTACATAAAACATGAGGAGTGGTATGATCACGCCTTCGTCTTGCCACGATCTCCTGAAGTACCTGAAACAATACACTGAAAATTGTAAGCCCGAAAGCTTAGTGAGTTACCCCCAAAATACCAACCACATATACCATACACATAACATATCATATCATAAACAAAACAGCCATGCACTTCGGGTCTACTATGTGACTGGTCCGCTGCACCGGGCCTTCAGTCCACCTGGTCCACCCTCCGAGTCTAGCTATATACATCGAGTCTGCAGTGTGGTTGGTCCACCCGCACCGGGCCATCAACCCACCTGGACCACTCTCTGAGTCTACAATATGACTGGTCCGCCCACACTGGGCCTTCAGTCGGCCTGGTCCACTCTCCGATCCTCGGCAAGTCTGGTTCGCCCTTGTGGGACCTACAGCTTATCCGGACAACTCGTTAGGCCTTCGAGATATCCGGTCCGCCCTGGGTATGTTGGCCTACAGCACAAAGCAAGACCCGCCTCAACCCAACCCCAGTCAACCATGTGCACATAAACATATAATCATATAGCAATTCCCAACCGATCTAGCAGATCACATATATAGCACACTCTAACCAGGATACCGACCTAACCGGTCACTAACATAGCATCATCCTATATTCCAGGATTCCGACCTTAACCATGTCTCTAACATATATGATCCTAACTACCAGGATGCAAACATATAGCAAAGCAATAACATAACAACTACCTGGATTTCCACCCGATAAAGGGTCGGCCTTGGTGCCTTAGACCCTATTGATATAGTGAGGATAACTCACCTCGCAACAACTGACTGAAGAGATAAGGTCACGCTGCTCCAACCTTCGACACGAACTCCACCACTGATTAAAACCAAATGACTGAACTCAATAAATACCAATAATTACCAAAATACCCTTGGAAGTCAACTGGTCAACTCTTGGTCAAAGTCAAAGTCCACCTTCCTGTGTGACCCTACTCGCCGAGTCGCCCCGTCGACTTGTCGAGTCCTAAAATTGAGTCCCTTCTCCCTCAACTCACCAAGTCATCCCTCGACTCACCGATTCACCATTAAACCAGAAAAGGTTAGGACTCCTCGACCAGACTCACCGAGTCCAAGGAAATCTTCAACAGACTCGTCGAGTTGTTCTTCTAACTCATCGAGTTCCTGCCTATCTTCATGTAGGTCGTCAAGTACACCTATGTCATGTGGGAGAGCATCACATGGAACAGATCGGGCTTGGCTTCTAGCGATCGTAGATACATCATGCGGGAGATCATCACGTGGAATAGATCAGGCTTGGCTGTCAGTGTTCATGGATACATCACGCAGGAGAGCATCGCATGGAATGGGTCGGGCTTGGCTGCCAGTGATCGTAGATACATCACGCGGGAAAGCGTCACGTGGAATGGATCGGGCTTGCCTGCCTGCTATCATGGATACATCATGCAGGAGAGCATCACGTGGAATGGATCTGGCTTAGCTGCCACCAATCGTAGATACATCACGTGGGAGAGCACCGCATGGAATGGATTGGGATTTGCTGCCAGCGATCATAGATACATCACGCAGGAGAGCATCGTGTGGATGGATCAGGCTCAGCTGCCAACGATCATGGATACATGACGTGGGAGAGCATTGCATGGAGTGGATTGGGCTTGGCTGCCAGCGATCGTAGACACAACACACAGGAGAGTATCGCGTGGAATCATATAGGCAACGATTGCAAGCCTTTGAGCCTCGTCGATGGAGCATGCTGCTGTAGTGGAGTCGGGCTGGAGATCCAGGTGACTCAAGGCAAAGGAACTGGACTTTGCACACTGAGCTTTCCGCTAGAATGGAGTCGGGCTGAGAAGCCAAGTAACATAAAGGCAAGGATGTTGAACCTTGCAGGCGGAGCTTGCCGCTATAATGGAGTCAGGATGAGAAGCCAGAAGACTCAAGGTAAAGGTACTGAACTTTGCATACGAAGCTTGCCACTATAATGGAGTCAGGCTAAGAATCCAAACGACTCAAGGCAAAGGTACTGAACTTTACATGCGGAGCTTGCCACTATAATGGAGTCTGGCTGAAAAGCCAGGCGACTCAAGGCAAATGTATTGAACTTTGCATGTGGATCTTGCCGCTATAATGGAGTCGGACTGACAAGTTAGGAGACTCAAGGAAAAGGTATTGAACTTTGCATGAAGAGCTTTCTGTTATAATGGAGTCAGGCTGAGAAGCCAGGCGACTCAATACAAGGGTGCTAAACCTTGCAGGATTAGGCGTAGCGCCCGACAATCTATGTGTCTGACCCGAGTTATCAAGAGTAGCTGAAGTGTAATGGCATATGATATTCTGTCACCTCATTAGCTAATGAGAATTGCGCATCATGGTTGCTAAAAGATGAGCTGTGAGACTGCCCAGGGCCAGCCAACACGGTTGCTGATAGTCGGACAACGTGGTTGGTGTTTGGTGTTGAGCTATCAAGCTTCTTCTTCATTCATAACACCAATCTCTTCCCAATAATTCACAACCGTATATAACGTCAACTCGTTATGTAGTTCAACTCTTTACTCGAAATAGAAATAACACCTCTGCATATTGTTGTGCCACTCCTTCCACCCCCCACCCACCCCCCCCCCCCCTTTTAGGAAGAGTGAAGAATGATATTGGATTGTGTTTGCACGTTCGAGCCTCATTTGTTTGTACATGCCATTGTAAACAATAATAGTAAGTTATCTATGTCCATACTAGGTGAAGGGTAGTAGGATAAATGCTTTATGATGGCAGCTACAGTGGATTATGTGCATGCAGTTTTGGAAATTGTTCACAACATATGTCTATGTTTAAACTTGTATAGATAAACTACTTGTGCGTTATATAAAATGCTTGGGTGGCATCTTTGCATATGGAAATAAGGTGTTGTAGCAAGTGCATGTCATGGTTGGCGCAATAAAGCTTTAGAGAATATTTTAATTTTGCTCACATAGGGATATTAGTGAAACATACTAATTATTCGAGAAAAGAAAATTACGTAGACCTTGCATCTGGAATACATCGATGTGTGTATGATGTTGGTAAGGTGCTAGGACAAGGTAGCTAAGAAGCATGGCCTTGACCCGCGGCTTTTAAGGCCGTTATTCTACACAATTCTTGTGCCGAGCTCCAAACTCTGTAAATAGATGCAGTGCCCTTTGTTTGTGATTGTTGCGCTCCAGTCACAATTGAAAGTTGCTAATAGAAATATACGCTCAGAGTGACGCACGCACCCCGGTGAGGGGGATGAGACCCGCAGCCAGCACCAGGTGGGGAGTTATATTTCTATTCCCGCTGGATGGGAACTTTGAGTGACTGATTAGCGGTGCACACTTTGCAATTCCCTTGTAAATGCTTTACAGATCGAGCTTTGCTCTGCGAGTTTGTTGTTGGCGCACTCTGAGTGGCGCGGTGCTGGAGCGATTATCTGAAAGGACAGCTAGATCAATTTTGTGAGTTAGCATATTTTCTTTAAATCATAAACTAATTGATTTTTTGTCAGGGTTCTTTTGAAATGCTTTACGAGTAGCAGTAGCGTACTACTCTTCTCCCTCTGTTTTTCTCATTTTTTTTGAAAATGTCGCGAGAGTTTGAGTCACAACACATTTTGTTGAGTGGAGCTTGCGGTGCATGAGTATTAAATTAGTGGGCTATTTGTTGTTGAGGTGGCACGATATAGTGGAATGTTAAATTTATGGAAGCCCAGAGATACATGTGTTGGATCACACTTGATAAAAGTCCAAAGTAAAATATGAAAGTCCCGATTTTTTAACAATGGAAGCCTAAATCACGTTTTATTTTTGCTGGAGAGGATATATAACAACCTAATTTCATATTTTTATATTTTCTTATTTTGTTGATCTGCTCATACGGATTAGGCACCAGGTCACCATGTGTGGGCCCTATAATTTCTTTTTCTCATTTTTGAAAAGATAGAGGGTATCCGTCGGCTGATTCATGAGGGCCAAAAATCACATTTGAGCTTTTATTATTTGGGTAGGCAACAAATGGTCTTGGTGGCTCCTCTATCGGAGTCGTTGGGTATAGAAGGGGACCAGAGTGACGTCGTCGCCAGCTTTGAAGTAACCAAAATGTTATTTCATCGGCATCAGGGGTTGTTGAATCGCCATTGAAATCGTTCAATGGTTACAAGTGGTGGTGCGATAATAGCGACCGACACTGACTCGAGGTTTAATCAGAGGCAAAGGTGTGGTGTCGACCGACGATGCTAGATCTGGCCGTCGACAGCAACGCCTGAAGTAAGTTCAACAGCCAACAAACATTACTGGTGGCGAAGGTTAGTTCTACTATCTAGGTGTTGTAGGTAACCAACGATGGCAGCTAGATTCTATTCATTAGAGTTGGAGCAATGGTTGTCACTTGCAAGGGGAGAAGGATGCAACAACTTCTAGGAACGTTGACCTGTTGGATTGAAGGTTGAAGGTGGATCAGATGGTGATCATCTACAGGAGGTGGCACAACAGTGACTGACGTTAGAGCTACTCTGTTGGGTCACCGGTGTGGAAAGTGGTCAAGATGCAGGTTTTGGATTCTGACTATGAATCGAGAATACAAGGTTCGTCGGTCATTGGGACACCGTTGGTAGTGGTGCTTCATCAGACTTGTTCTGGTTCGTAACTAGTGATGAAGATGACCGATGATGGTGATTTTCACCGGGGTTGCTGTTCTGTTTCATTGGATCTGTTTGCCACAACGGAGGTAATTGTCAATGTCAATCATCTGTTGGAGACGACTATAGATATAAGGGGCTCAACATATGTGAAGTAAGATTAACGCCCTCACTTTTCTGTTTACTCATTTCTTGAATGTGGTCACGACGGGTGATGGTACAATTGTGATGTTGTGGCTTTGGTTGATGGCGATGAATGATGATCTGGGTGTTATCGTCGATAGTCAGCAACTGGCGGTCGATCATTCATAGCAGCTGGATTGCACTGGTCAGACAAAGCGGTTGGCCTGCAATAAGTTAGCTTCAGTTGTTGTTTGACAAAAGGAAGTGTTTCTTCGGATTTTGTTGCAGTGGGTGGCCAACAATTTGGAGGTGCTTCTCGGTGATGATTATAGGAGAAGGTTGTTGTTGTCTAAGCTGGTCCATACAAACGGGGCTACAGGTTGTTGACCGGATACACCATGTTCCGAGGAAAGAGTGTGCCAGGTAGGGCCCGCTAAATTGGACCAGGTGGATCCAGCTAGCAGTGCTTTGTTTTGTAGCTTTTGTCTTTTGTTTGTTGAGAGAGTTGGACCAAATGGATTTTGGAAATGTATTTACATGTTCCATGTGCATCCCCTTTTTTCTTTTTATTTTGGTTTGAAAAGAGACAAGATTGTACAATTCTTGAAACCTTTCATTCAATAAGTTGTAGAAGACTTTAAATTTTGGCTTTGTATATCTCTCTTTTTTATTGAAAAGCATTACTAAAACGGTAACTAAAGTGTGGGGGTAACTTTGAGATGGGTTAAAAAGAAATAGATAATGGGTGAAAAACATATGAAAATACTCAATAAATAAGGTTTTCTTGGTAAAACCCATTCCTCCTTTTTTTCCTTGCTAGCTCAAAAGAAAAATATCTCATGTACACTATGTTTTCTAAACACTAGTCATGCCATACACCAAGTATGCATACTATGTTTGTCTATGATCTCTACTTTGTGAACTAGATCAATTGAACATAATCTTCAATGATTCTCTTTTCACACTCCCAAATCCTTACTGCAAATGCAAGAATTCCAAATTCATGTCATTTACTGAAATCTGTTAGATTCTAAACTTATATGCATTGATCCTCTTGTAATGATTATGCACAAAGTCAGAAAGACTTAACAACAATCATTACAGAGCATTCCAAAGGAGATCAAGTCCTTGGAACCATCCTTCTTGCATTAAGTTTCCTTAATCTTACACAGATTGAAAATTCTAACTTTGAAACATTTCCAGATTCCATTTCGACTATCACTTCTGAACAAGAGTTGCCTCCTTACAGATTATGTCAATATGGTCCTTCCAGAATTATTACTATACTTCTAACTGTCCTTGAGCAACCAATCTTTGGTAAACCTTAGATTGTCCTCAACAATTGTTTAATCCTTTTAGTCATATCCAGTTCTAAACCTTTTCCCTTCTTAATGCCCTAGGCATTTGGAAAATTTTAGAACGGATGAATATATAGCACATGTAATCGATCCTATATCCGAAGCATATGGGACACGATTCATGATGTCTCACATAAAGACTAAACCAGTCTTTTGCTATAACATTTCCATTTCAATTCGCCAAGTTCTCATAATTCAGATTATGAAAAGGGATGCCGTAATCATAATCGAATTTAAGAACGCAAATAATGGACCCATATACAAAATTTCCTTATGTTGAGCCATTCCAACATGAAATTCATATATATCCTTGACTAAATGATTAAAACCTCACGATCTAAGCTTATAGATTTGAGATGAAGTATAATTTCCTCTCCCTTAATTATAGCAAAACAACTTTTTCCCAATTGAAACCTTCTGTTTTCTATAATTAACATTGCTAGCTTGCAATACTTATCGTAATTATCATGCTCCCACTAACATGATGATTATTAGCATAACACTTATGCTCCCACTAGCTTTGACATGTACTCAGAAATCACTGGACTTCTAGAAATCAATACTTTATTGACTTTCTTACCAAAGTTCAGATTTCTGATACTAGATTGTTTTGATAAAACTTTATCAAAAAACATACACCTTTCCTTAGATAGCTCATGGGTGTGTCAAAACAATTTTAAGAACTATGAAAAGGGATGCCGTAATCATAGTCTTGATTGTTTTGACCTTTGCCATTTCTCACAAGTCCAAGTTAGTGTGCCGGTAAACCACACACGCTCCACTAACGACTTTGAGAATGCAAATATCCCAATTGCTATCTCGCTAAAATCTACTTAGTGGAAGTGTTTCCTCACCATCATTTTCATGAATCGGAGAGAAACCTTATGACACTTAGATTTATATGGTGTATGTGTTCTATCCATGTGAATTGTCAAAACCATAGTCACAAGACAAGGATAATGACAAATCCAAACTCATATGGACTGAACTCAATCTTAATTTCTTGCCACCGGGCAGCTCAAGGGCCTACCATTGCTTCCAAGTTGTTGTGCAACACATTAAGAACTCTAAGAACTCATATGCAAAGCCAACTTTAACTAGAATGGACACAGAATATGTCAACACAATAGGTTATAAACCTTAAGTCGTGTGCTAGTGAAGAACTTCAGGTTTCATTCTTGATTAGGTCTTGAGAATTTCAAGACCTTTAAGACTCCCACTATCCTCTTGACCTATAAGACTTCCTTGTCAAACATCCAAGAGATAGTGTGGATTCTAATCAAGATAAACACTTCACACAATTGGCCTTAGTTGGTCTTTGTTTTATCCAAAACATCACAACTTACCAATTTCAAATGTACAAGAGTAGAAAACTTTTACTCTTACATTTGATAAGTGTTTTAAACCTTCTTTAAGACATGTCACTCAAATTACAATCTTGGAGTATGACTCTAAGACTTGTATTGAAACGAAGTATGACTCATCTTCTTGATTTAACCATTTCAACAATTCAAGATCCCTTCTTCTTAGTCATAAGAATGCACTAAGACTTCCTTAGAGAACTAATTTTGATATGGTTTCTTAATCATTAAGATGATCACAAAACTAATACTAAAGTACTCTCCCATCTTTTCAGATTTGAGAAACTTTTATCCTTCTGCCTAATTTGATTCTTCTTATCCGCTCTGTCATGCATTGGAACCTTTTCCAATGTCTCAGAGTTACACTTAAGCTTGTAAGTATAATCATATTTACTGAGCTTTAGTAAACTATGACGAATAGCCTTACATCTTTTGTGGTGGACTTAATCAGTGCACATGACTATGTGCTCGATCCCTTAGTCCATTACTTGACTCACACATCCATGTGAACAAGTAATTAGTCTTAATTTTTCCAATACTTGAAAGTTCTCATTCATCATGCTATACAACTTGCATGATTCCAAGTCCCGGTCCAATTGAGACTTTGGATGATGAGAGTCTTTCCTTATTTGGTAAATTTAGACATTACCACAAATGAAGGAATCAATTTCATATTTCCACTCTTGCTATTAATGGAATCATATAAGCAACAATTTTTTTTCAAATGCCATTGTAAGGATATTTAAAATAAATAAAATCAAAAAATTTCTTTTATTTTAAAACTATGCGGAAAAACTTATCCTTACAATCCATATGAAAACTTGTTGTTATCTATTCCTAAGCAATATCTCATAACTCCTAAGAAGTAGCTCAAGAATCCGATCTTCAAACTACGCGATAGAAATCCATCTACGCGATCAGATTCAGCATATTCTTTCTTTAAGTTCCTTTACTTTTCTTTGATTCTTAAAACATTACCATGTGACCCAGTCACATCATGTATCAGGAATCTGAAAATAGAAACTTAACAGAGTTAGATTAGTGGACTTTTACCTGAAGTAGAGTCAATCTTATTGACTTTAACATCCTTAGGTAAATTAGGCAGCTTTGCAACTAATGACCCTTACTTTGGCAATATAAACATATGGACCCTTTGATAATGGTACACAGGACTATTACAGACTTAGCTTTTCTCTTTACCATTTGTTCAACCGAGTTGACTATGGCCGATCCCTTTCCATTGGGAAGAGAATGCTTTTTCTGTATTTCCAGTGTCACCATTGTCAATGTCCATAAAGTTTCAGGAAGTTGATCTTAACAATAGATAAGATCATTAAGGGTCTTGTCATAGTCTATTTCATAGGTGTCCCAAAAGAACTCACTATGTGACTTAGAAAGTGATTGAACCACCAACTTTCTAAAGACATTGACACCCAACTCTCCCGGCTAGTCAATATGTGACTACATCTCCAAGATGTGATCACACCTAGACCTTGTCTTGCCAATAGGGTTCGAGTGACCTTAAATTTTTCAAGAACTTGTGGGTTAGGGAGAATAATTGGAAGAGGAGAGAGAAGTATGATATCCATGGGACATCATCTTCATTTAGGAAAGCTTTTTTAAAGAGATTTGGGAAGATCATAAATGTCTAATCCAGACATGTTATGGGAGATATTCAAGATAGTTGATCTTTGAGTCCTTAATATGACACCCAATATGAAAATATTAAGGCTAGGACCCAACAAACTATTTTATAACTTAGAAGAGGTATGCCGTAATCCAAGCTATAAAACAATTTGTAGGTAGGTGAATGACGATTCACCAATTTCCACCAAGATAAACGAAATGTATTATTAGGTTTTAATTGGTTTTGAAACTCCTAGATCTTTTGAGATTCATTGAACTGTTCAATGGCATGTTTCAATCTCGAGTGTGCCCTTCAGGTTTTGTGACTGGGATGCCGAGGATCACAAAACAAGGTGTGAAGTAACCATGCAAATTACTTGGTACCCTTAAGTGTTTACCCCTCAATCGATGTGCCGGTTAACCACACACGCTCCATCGATACTATGATAAACATTAAGCTACCCTTTGCCTACCTTGTTAAATACGAGTTAGTGTGCCGGTTAACCACACACGCTCCACTAACCGACTTAAACAAAGTGCAAAGTGTAATTTCATGGATTAGCACCTTATTCACATTTTCCTAAGTAACTAAGATTGGGTATTATTTAGAGTTTAGTTACTTAGTATTTATCATTAATACTTTTAATGAAGGGAGAATTATAGTCATGTCAAACCCGTTCGGCTAACGACCCTCCACCAGTCAAGCAAGCGGTGGGTGAGAGTGGACACCCATTAAGTTGCCATTTTATAGGCAACAACCTTATACCCACCTTATAGACCGGCTTCGTGAATGAGGCGTACTAGCGGTAAGACCGACTTTTCTCTTATACATGTATATATTATTAACATATAATATTATAAAGTATAAGGGTTGAATTTTAACTTTTAAAATTCTAAGGGCTAACTTGGAATTAAAGTATTCATAAGAGAAAACTTTACAAATTCCAAAACTTGAGGGCAAGTTTTGAAACTATTCAAAACTAATTAATTCCATAACTTATGTATTTAAAGTAGTTTTAATCCAAAAACTCTTCAAGTTCCATAACTTGTGGACAAATTATGGAAGACTTTAAACTAATAAAGAATTAATCTTTTCTTTATTTTATAACTTATGGAATTAATTAAGGTTACATATTTTATTTATTTATTTATTAATGAAGTGACTCTTGAACCTCCATAACTTAAGGACAAGACTCTTCATCTTTTTTGTAACCTTTGCCAACTTTATGAGTTTTATGAGTCTTTAATGTGACTCTTCATGTAACTTGAGGATAAGTTACACAAACACATTTTATACTCAACTCTTAGATTAAAATGGATTGAAAACAACTATTTCATTCAACTTTTCTATTAATCTAAGAAGCTCATAAGAACAAGATAATTCAAATCAAACTTTTTCATGTAATTAGTCTAACCTTTAAACTAATACAAAACATGAATCTATTGACAATTATCTTTGAAAATGGATTAGCATGAACATTACCACATTAAAAACAAGTTTATAAGTTCAAAAACAACTTAGGGTAATGTTCCTAGTCCATTTCTAGCCAAAAACCTCGAAGATATGCTGTCTGGGGTCCAACTCGTCGAGTGCATGAACACAACTCGGCGAGTTGGATGCATTTTGCCTTGGACTCGTCGAGTCCCTTCATGGACTCGGCGAGTCAGCTGGGCTGACAGCATCAAAACTCGATTTTTCAGCTTCTATTGCAGGTATAACAAGAAAACAAGCCTAGGCTCTGATACCACTGTTGGGTTATGAGCATTCTAACACTCCTAAGTGTACATGCAACCCTAAATACCTTGGATCTATGTTTTCTCTATTATACATGCAAATATGAACATCCAAGGTATTATCCTAATCTAGCATACAAAATAATGGATATAACAAGATAGAATACATACCTCTTTGATAGTGCTTGTCTTCATGAAGCTTGAGTGCCTAGTGCCCCAAGTGTGACACCTCAAATGGTTCACACAACACCATAAGCACTTGGAATAACTTAGAGAGAAATTAGAACACTTCATGAAATCGTCTAGCCCTCATACACACATTAGTGTTCGTCACGATTTCTTGAGCCATGGGTTTCTTTTATATGGTGGCTATTAGGGTTACACCATGTAACTCATGACTTTACCCATTCCTTATGCTCCATGGATTTTAACCTCCATGGAGTATCCATGGGTCACCCCATGGACTTATTCCAACATAAGGAATCTTGGATCACAAGCCCACATATATAAGAATGAATGATTTACACAATCAACCCATATATTTAATTAGTCTTCTTTTGATCACTTAATTAATTCTAGATTAATTCTTGATCAATACTAATTAAATAATCTCATTATTCTTATTATTAATATACTAGAACTTATAATATATTAATAACCGTAAGTGTCTTATTTCTCTCATTATAGTCTATCCAAGTGCATGATGCCATGCAACCCAAATGGACCATGCCGGGTCGGGTCAAGTCTTACCAATTATAGTTATGGACTTAGACATTAATCCAACAGTCTCCCACTTGGATAAGTCTAAAACTATTATTGCGTATGACTTCAGGAACCAACTAGCAATCGTAGCTCTTAAAAGCTTCTGTCGAACTCGGACCTTGTAGATGAACTCTGTTCTTTGTCAATGACTTGTCCATTAGATAAGGGATCATATATTCCTCCATTCTAGATATCATATGGACTGAGACATGGATTATAATCATTCTCTCTGTCCATTAGTTGTTTCTCGATTTCCGATTTATGACGACTGACTAATTGAACAAATCAAATCAGTTCTGGCCCGGCCGAGCACTTCCATTTGTCATCATCAAATCATCGAGGGGCCCACAGATATCGCTTTTATCCCGAAGGTAAAAGGAATGGATAAACTTCGACTCATATGGCTTGTTCTACTACTTATTGAATCATACACAAAGACACGTTTTATAACATCGAGCTACCAATGCGTTTTGTGTAATCAATGTACTATCAACTCATAGTAACAACTCATATCTCTAGGTTTGAAGAATATAAGATATTATCGTCTCATGATCACTCGTGATAAAACCCATGAAGTGATTCCAATGAGCGCGGGTTGAATCCAATACTTAGAACTTATGAGCACTCATGAGTGTTGTAGCCCTTTGTCCAACAACTTAGACCCTCTACAAGCCAACCCATGACAGTCTTAATTCATATCTACTTCCAACATATGACCGACTGTGGATGGTTTGAATAACTTAGTCATTCCGGAAGAATAACCTAGCTTATTCGGGAAGTCAAAACATGCAAAGTGAAACACAATAATAATTGAATCCAATATGGTCTCAGAACTTATGAATATAAGTAAAACACCTTTTATTTATCACCATATGATTACACATTATTTATTGTATACTGTTTCAGCTATCAACATTATTCTTGAATTTAAAACAATAGTTGTCCCATGCTCCAAGCATGTACACTATGTTTTCTAAACACTAGTCATGCCATACACCAAGTATGCATACTATGTTTGTCTATGATCTCTACTTTGTGAACTAGATCAATTGAACATAATCTTCAATGATTCTCTTTTCACACTCCCAAATCCTTACTGCAAATGCAAGAATTCCAAATTCATGTCATTTACTGAAATTTGTTAGATTCTAAACTTATATGCATTGATCCTCTTGTAATGATTATGCACAAAGTCAGAAAGACTTAACAACAATCATTACAGAGCATTCCAAAGGAGATCAAGTCCTTGGATCCATCCTTCTTGCATTAAGTTTCCTTAATCTTACACAGATTGAAAATTCTAACTTTGAAACATTTCCAGATTCCATTTCGACTATCACTTCTGAACAAGAGTTGCCTCCTTACAGATTATGTCAATATGGTCCTTCCAGAATTATTACTATACTTCTAACTGTCCTTGAGCAACCAATCTTTGGTAAACCTTAGATTGTCCTCAACAATTGTTTAATCCTTTTAGTCATATCCAGTTCTAAACCTTTTCCCTTCTTAATGCCCTAGGCATTTGGAAAATTTTAGAACGGATGAATATATAGCACATGTAATCGATCCTATATCCGAAGCATATGGGACACGATTCATGATGTCTCACATAAAGACTAAACCAGTCTTTTGCTATAACATTTCCATTTCAATTCGCCAAGTTCTCATAATTCAGATTATGAAAAGGGATGCCGTAATCATAATCGAATTTAAGAACGCAAATAATGGACCCATATACAAAATTTCCTTATGTTGAGCCATTCCAACATGAAATTCATATATATCCTTGACTAAATGATTAAAACCTCACGATCTAAGCTTATAGATTTGAGATGAAGTATAATTTCCTCTCCCTTAATTATAGCAAAACAACTTTTTCCCAATTGAAACCTTCTGTTTTCTATAATTAACATTGCTAGCTTGCAATACTTATCGTAATTATCATGCTCCCACTAACATGATGATTATTAGCATAACACTTATGCTCCCACTAGCTTTGACATGTACTCAGAAATCACTGGACTTCTAGAAATCAATACTTTATTGACTTTCTTACCAAAGTTCAGATTTCTGATACTAGATTGTTTTGATAAAACTTTATCAAAAAACATACACCTTTCCTTAGATAGCTCATGGGTGTGTCAAAACAATTTTAAGAACTATGAAAAGGGATGCCGTAATCATAGTCTTGATTGTTTTGACCTTTGCCATTTCTCACAAGTCCAAGTTAGTGTGCCGGTAAACCACACACGCTCCACTAACGACTTTGAGAATGCAAATATCCCAATTGCTATCTCGCTAAAATCTACTTAGTGGAAGTGTTTCCTCACCATCATTTTCATGAATCGGAGAGAAACCTTATGACACTTAGATTTATATGGTGTATGTGTTCTTATCCATGTGAATTGTCAAAACCATAGTCACAAGACAAGGATAATGACAAATCCAAACTCATATGGACTGAACTCAATCTTAATTTCTTGCCACCGGGCAGCTCAAGGGCCTACCATTGCTTCCAAGTTGTTGTGCAACACATTAAGAACTCTAAGAACTCATATGCAAAGCCAACTTTAACTAGAATGGACACAAAATATGTCAACACGATAGGTTATAAACCTTAAGTCGTGTGCTAGTGAAGAACTTCAGGTTTCATTCTTGATTAGTTCTTGAGAATTTCAAGACCTTTAAGACTCCCACTGTCCTCTTGACCTATAAGACTTCCTTGTCAAACATCCAAGAGATAGTGTGGATTCTAATCAAGATAAACACTTCACACAATTGGCCTTAGTTGGTCTTTGTTTTATCCAAAACATCACAACTTACCAATTTCAAATGTACAAGAGTAGAAAACTTTTACTCTTACATTTGATAAGTGTTTTAAACCTTCTTTAAGACATGTCACTCAAATTATAATCTTGGAGTATGACTCTAAGACTTGTATTGAAACGAAGTATGACTCATCTTCTTGATTTAACCATTTCAACAATTCACGATCCCTTCTTCTTAGTCATAAGAATGCACTAAGACTTCCTTAGAGAACTAATTTTGATATGGTTTCTTAATCATTAAGATGATCACAAAACTAATACTAAAGTACTCTCCCATCTTTTCAGATTTGAGAAACTTTTATCCTTCTGCCTAATTTGATTCTTCTTATCCGCTCTGTCATGCATTGGAACCTTTTCCAATGTCTCAGAGTTACACTTAAGCTTGTAAGTATAATCATATTTACTGAGCTTTAGTAAACTATGATGAATAGCCTTACATCTTTTGTGGTGGACTTAATCAGTGCACATGACTATGTGCTCGATCCCTTAGTCCATTACTTGACTCACACATCCATGTGAACAAGTAATTAGTCTTAATTTTTCCAATACTTGAAAGTTCTCATTCATCATGCTATACAACTTGCATGATTCCAAGTCCCGGTCCAATTGAGACTTTGGATGATGAGAGTCTTTCCTTATTTGGTAAATTTAGACATTACCACAAATGAAGGAATCAATTTCATATTTCCACTCTTGCTATTAATGGAATCATATAAGCAACAATTTTTTTTCAAATGCCATTGTAAGGATATTTAAAATAAATAAAATCAAAAATTTTCTTTTATTTTAAAACTATGCGGAAAAACTTATCCTTACAATCCATATGAAAACTTGTTGTTATCTATTCCTAAGCAATATCTCATAACTCCTAAGAAGTAGCTCAAGAATCCGATCTTCAAACTACGCGATAGAAATCCATCTACGCGATCAGATTCAGCATATTCTTTCTTTAAGTTCCTTTACTTTTCTTTGATTCTTAAAACATTACCATGTGACCCAGTCACATCATGTATCAGGAATCTGAAAATAGAAACTTAACAGAGTTAGATTAGTGGACTTTTACCTGAAGTAGAGTCAATCTTATTGACTTTAACATCCTTAGGTAAATTAGGCAGCTTCGCAACTAATGACCCTTACTTTGGCAATATAAACATATGGACCCTTTGATAATGGTACACAGGACTATTACAGACTTAGCTTTTCTCTTTACCATTTGTTCAACCGAGTTGACTATGGCCGATCCCTTTCCATTGGGAAGAGAATGCTTTTTCTGTATTTCCAGTGTCACCATTGTCAATGTCCATAAAGTTTCAGGAAGTTGATCTTAACAATAGATAAGATCATTAAGGGTCTTGTCATAGTCTATTTCATAGGTGTCCCAAAAGAACTCACTATGTGACTTAGAAAGTGATTGAACCACCAACTTTCTAAAGACATTGACACCCAACTCTCCCGGCTAGTCAATATGTGACTACATCTCCAAGATGTGATCACACCTAGACCTTGTCTTGCCAATAGGGTTCGAGTGACCTTAAATTTTTCAAGAACTTGTGGGTTAGGGAGAATAATTGGAAGAGGAGAGAGAAGTATGATATCCATGGGACATCATCTTCATTTAGGAAAGCTTTTTTCAAGAGATTTGGGAAGATCATAAATGTCTAATCCAGACATGTTATGGGAGATATTCAAGATAGTTGATCTTTGAGTCCTTAATATGACACCCAATATGAAAATATTAAGGCTAGGACCCAACAAACTATTTTATAACTTAGAAGAGGTATGCCATAATCCAAGCTATAAAACAATTTGTAGGTAGGTGAATGATGATTCACCAATTTCCACCAAGATAAACGAAATGTATTATTAGGTTTTAATTGGTTTTGAAACTCCTAGATCTTTTGAGATTCATTGAACTGTTCAATGGCATGTTTCAATCTCGAGTGTGCCCTTCAGGTTTTGTGACTGGGATGCCGAGGATCACAAAACAAGGTGTGAAGTAACCATGCAAATTACTTGGTACCCTTAAGTGTTTACCCCTCAATCGATGTGCCGGTTAACCACACACGCTCCATCGATACTATGATAAACATTAAGCTACCCTTTGCCTACCTTGTTAAATACGAGTTAGTGTGCCGGTTAACCACACACGCTCCACTAACCGACTTAAACAAAGTGCAAAGTGTAATTTCATGGATTAGCACCTTATTCACATTTTCCTAAGTAACTAAGATTGGGTATTATTTAGAGTTTAGTTACTTAGTATTTATCATTAATACTTTTAATGAAGGGAGAATTATAGTCATGTCAAACCCGTTCGGCTAACGACCCTCCACCAGTCAAGCAAGCGGTGGGTGAGAGTGGACACCCATTAAGTTGCCATTTTATAGGCAACAACCTTATACCCACCTTATAGACCGGCTTCGTGAATGAGGCGTACTAGCGGTAAGACCGACTTTTCTCTTATACATGTATATATTATTAACATATAATATTATAAAGTATAAGGGTTGAATTTTAACTTTTAAAATTCAAAGGGCTAACTTGGAATTAAAGTATTCATAAGAGAAAACTTTACAAATTCCAAAACTTGAGGGCAAGTTTTGAAACTATTCAAAACTAATTAATTCCATAACTTATGTATTTAAAGTAGTTTTAATCCAAAAACTCTTCAAGTTCCATAACTTGTGGACAAATTATGGAAGACTTTAAACTAATAAAGAATTAATCTTTTCTTTATTTTATAACTTATGGAATTAATTAAGGTTACATATTTTATTTATTTATTTATTAATGAAGTGACTCTTGAACCTCCATAACTTAAGGACAAGACTCTTCATTTTTTTTGTAACCTTTGCCAACTTTATGAGTTTTATGAGTCTTTAATGTGACTCTTCATGTAACTTGAGGATAAGTTACACAAACACATTTTATACTCAACTCTTAGATTAAAATGGATTGAAAACAACTATTTCATTCAACTTTTCTATTAATCTAAGAAGCTCATAAGAACAATATAATTCAAATCAAACTTTTTCATGTAATTAGTCTAACCTTTAAACTAATACAAAACATGAATCTATTGACAATTATCTTTGAAAATGGATTAGCATGAACATTACCACATTAAAAACAAGTTTATAAGTTCAAAAACAACTTAGGGTAATGTTCCTAGTCCATTTCTAGCCAAAAACCTCGAAGATATGCTGTCTGGGGTCCAACTCGTCGAGTGCATGAACACAACTCGGCGAGTTGGATGCATTTTGCCTTGGACTCGTCGAGTCCCTTCATGGACTCGGCGAGTCAGCTGGGCTGACAGCATCAAAACTCGATTTTTCAGCTTCTATTGCAGGTATAACAAGAAAACAAGCCTAGGCTCTGATACCACTGTTGGGTTATGAGCATTCTAACACTCCTAAGTGTACATGCAACCCTAAATACCTTGGATCTATGTTTTCTCTATTATACATGCAAATATGAACATCCAAGGTATTATCCTAATCTAGCATACAAAATAATGGATATAACAAGATAGAATACATACCTCTTTGATAGTGCTTGTCTTCATGAAGCTTGAGTGCCTAGTGCCCCAAGTGTGACACCTCAAATGGTTCACACAACACCATAAGCACTTGGAATAACTTAGAGAGAAATTAGAACACTTCATGAAATCGTCTAGCCCTCATACACACATTAGTGTTCGTCACGATTTCTTGAGCCATGGGTTTCTTTTATATGGTGGCTATTAGGGTTACACCATGTAACTCATGACTTTACCCATTCCTTATGCTCCATGGATTTTAACCTCCATGGAGTATCCATGGGTCACCCCATGGACTTAGTCCAACATAAGGAATCTTGGATCACAAGCCCACATATATAAGAATGAATGATTTACACAATCAACCCATATATTTAATTAGTCTTCTTTTGATCACTTAATTAATTCTAGATTAATTCTTGATCAATACTAATTAAATAATCAATTATTCTTATTATTAATATACTAGAACTTATAATATATTAATAACCGTAAGTGTCTTATTTCTCTCATTATAGTCTATCCAAGTGCATGATGCCATGCAACCCAAATGGACCATGCCGGGTCGGGTCAAGTCTTACCAATTATAGTTATGGACTTAGACATTAATCCAACAGCTGAGTCATTGGGGTGACTCGCCGAGTTCATTCGATTTTTGATCAAACTTTAAGGCCACCCGTCGAGTTTCCTCCTAGCGACTCGACGGATACATGCGCATACATATCCTGGAGAAACTTCATCCGACTCATCGAGTTGTTCTTCAACTCGTCGAGTCTCGTGGCAATCTTCATCCAACTCGCCGAGTTATTCATCCAACTCGCCGAGTTCTCGGTCATCTTCATGTGACTCACTAAGTCGTCCTTGCGACTCGTCAAGTTCCTTCAGTCCTTAGGCCATACAGACTCATTTAAGCAATGCAATGGCTCCAAATTATAGATCTAAGCTTTCAGGGCATGCCTTTCACGTAAAGTTGCAAACTTTACGTGCATGCATGGCTAAAAAGGTTCTTAATGCTAAATCTAAGCTCTTAATTGGGTTTCATGCACAAGGGGGGCCTCAATCATGACCAAGATAGGAACTTTATGATTCTAGAACTTAGGAAAGGTCCAGATTTGAAGTTACAACTTCAGATCTAGCTTATGTCTTGCAATATCACCTTATTCAAACCATAAAAAACCCTAGATCTCCACCATATGAGGTCTAGAAGGAAAGGAAATAAAGATGTTGACTTGATACCTTTAATGATTGCTAACTGTAACATCCCAAAAAAACATGCCAAAAATTTCATTTTTAAATACATCACAGTGTAATAAAGCATTTGTAATATCATGTCATGTCAAAAACAAAGTGGAAATAATTAAACATATTATCATAAAACAATATCAAAGCATAATCCCAAAGATCTCATGTGCGGAAAACCATAGTGTGATGCGCTGCGATCAAGCCGGCTCCTTTCCTTTAGACACGAAGTACCTGAAACCAAAACTGAAAACCGTAAGCACGAAGCTTAGTGAGTTCCCCCCCCCCCCCCCATCATACCACATACCATAATCACACAACATATATATTGTCAGGCATATCTGGGTGCCCGATCTACCCCTTCGGTCCTCTCGACCGGATACTGGCTAGCATATCTGGGTGCTGGCCTCCCCTTCACCCCTCTCGACCGGATACTGGCTAGCATATCTGGGTGCTGGCCTCCCCTTCAGTCCTCTCGACCGGATACTGGGGACTATTTCACCCCTACCACTACCATATAAAACCCTAGCATATAAATATGAATCACATACTGGCTAGCATATCTGGGTGCTGGCCTACCCCTTCGGTCCTGTCGACCGGTAACCGGGGACTATTTCACCCCCTACTACAACCACATAATATCATGTCACATATATCATAATCTGGCTAGCATGGCTGGGTACTAGACTACCCCTTCGGTCCTATCGACCGGTAAACGGGGACTATTTCACCCCTACTACCACTATCACATAACATCATAACATACTAGCACATAAACATATCAAATAGTAGCAAACCTAGATGAATATCACAAAGACAATCATCTAACATACAACTCTTACTGGTGGGCCGACATTGTGTCCGTAGACCCACCACTACTGGAAGGTAACTCACCTCAAACTGCTGAAGTCCCGAAGACACAATCCCACGCTGCTGAAGTCCCGCAGGCTGAGCCCCAGCTATTGATTGATAGATTCCTGAACTGTCAACACCAAAATAACACCCAATTAATAATTGGGTCCCAACACATAACCATAATACATACTTGAATAATTACTACATTACCCTAGGCTTGGCTTATTTAAGCCCAGCAAGGCCCAATCCATAGGCCCAAAGCCAACTAGGAATCAAAGCCCAACATATGGCCTAATTTTCTAAATTGGGCCCAAACCCTTACAAGGTCTTACCATAAGGCCCAACCATTTAGTCCAGTCCAACATTCAACATTATAATGGACCAACATCACATAATCATAAAGGCCCAAACTATGGCCCATCTATGGCCTAATTTTCCAAATTGGTCCCAACTCCTCATATGGGCCTTACCACAAAGCCTATTAATTATTCTAGTCTATTTGCTTGATCTTGGATGGCCCATTTATAATCCAATTATCAAGGCCCAAATGAAAGGTCCAATAATAAATCCAAGTGAAATTAGGGTTTCACATAAAATGATGATTAGGGTTAAGTTTCCTACTTAACCCATTAAGGACTTAATCCATTAAGTCCAATATTGCTTAGATTAATCTTTGCCAATGATTATTATTTAATATCTCAAGTTATTAAATAATTCTCATGTGTGTGACCCATTAATTCTTAAAGTTAGGTTTTCATTGGCATTAGGGTGTTCCAATCCAAATATTAGCCCATTTATCAATTTCTTGGCCTTTTATGACAATTAGGGTTTTATTGGGTCTAATAAGCCCACTAAAATCTTATTAAGCCCATATGGGTTTAATTGGGTCTATTAGAGTCCATTAAGCTTCATTGGGCCCATTAGAGCTCCTTTGAGCCCATTAGGGTTTCTAGCACCCCAAACGAATCTATCACAAGAGACAAAGTGCACCACCACCCGACACGGCGGCTGGTGGTGGCAGCCACCACCCTACGGTGGTGATTTTCGGTTTTTTTTCATTATTCCAATTTGTAGTACACTTTACAATGGTAAATATCAACTAAAAAATGCACACACCCACTAAACACACACATATATGGCGGTGTATGGTGGTAGCCACCACCTCACAGTGGTGGTAGTGGCGGTCCTAGGCTTTCCGACTTAACAAACACACACAAAATCCTAGACTGCATACAACACACCAGCCACCCACCCAGTGGCTCAAGTCAGCGACAGCAGCGGTAGAAACAGGAAGGCAGTGATGACAGCCACCACCTCACGGTGGTGGCGGTTCTCTTGATTCCCAGTCGAGAAAACCCAAGAACATACTTCGAAACCACGATCTGAAGAGCGATACTTTCCCCACTCGGCCACTACAGGTGGCAAGCGACAATCGGAAACCCAACAACGGCGATTAATGTCCACCATCGGTTCCCGTCGACGTACACGACGTCAGGTCGCAGAAAGGACGAAGAAGAAGAAGGTGTAGGTGGTGGCAGCGGACCTTACCATGAGCTCCTTTCCACTCATGACACACATAGATTAATGTAACCACTTCACGGTCTCGTCTGATCAGAAAACAGATGAAAAAGAGTGGTGGCGGCGGTTGTAGATGCGTTGCTTCCAGCGAGGTTAATAGGCAGTCGATCGGTTCTTCAGCGTGTCTCGGGTTCGTCGGCCCTCATCGGGGATACTGTTGGATTAATATCTAAGTCCATAACTATAATTGGTAAGACTTGACCCGACCCGGCATGGTCCATTTGGGTTGCATACCATCATGCACTTGGATAGACTAAATGAGAGAAATAAGACACTTATGGTTATTAATATATTATAAGTTCTAGTATATTAATAATAAGAATAATGAGATTATTTAATTAGTATTGATCAAGAATTAATCTAGGATTAATTGAGTGATCAAAAGAAGACTAATTAAATATATATGGGTTGATTGTGTAAATCATCCATACTTGTATAGTGGGCTAATGCTCCATGGATTATCTACTTGGGCCAAAACCCATATGATGCTCCATGGATGCTCCATGGTGTATTTGAACCCATGGATCCAAGGAAATGGAAAGTCATGACAATTAGGGTTTACCCTAATTGTATAACTATATAAGCATCTTATTATTGAGGAAAATCGGCTACTAGAGAGACTAGTATTATTCTTGAAGAGGGCTAGCCGATTTCATGAAGTGTAGAATTCTCTCTAAGTTATTCTAAGTGTTTAGATGATTGTGAACCATTTGAGGTGTCACACTTGGGGCACTAGGCACTCAAGCTTCATGAAGACATTCTACATCAAAGAGGTATGTATTCTATCTTGTTATATTGATAGTTTTGTATGCTAGATTAGGATAATACCTTGGATGTTCATATTTGCATGTATAATAGAGAAAACATAGATCCAAGGTATTTAGGGTTGCATGTACACTTAGGAGTGTTAGAATGCTCATAACCCAACAGTGGTATCAGAGCCTAGGCTTGTTTTCTTGTTATACCTGCAATAGAAGCTAAAAAATCGAAATTGGTGTTGTCAGCCCAGCAGACTCGCCGAGTCCATGAAGGGACTCGACGAGTCCAAGGCAAAATGCATCCAACTCGCCGAGTTATGTTCATGCACTCGACGAGTTGGACCCCATACAGCATATTTTCGAGGTTTTTGGCTAGAAATGGACTAGGAACATTACCCTAAGTTGTTTTTGAACTTATAAACTTGTTTTTTTAATGTGGTAATGTTCATGCTAATCCATTTTCAAAGATAATTGTCAATAGATTCATGTTTTGTATTAGTTTAAAGGTTAGACTAATTACATGAAAAAGTTTGATTTGAATTATCTTGTTCTTATGAGTTGCTTAAATTAATAGAAAAGTTAATTGAAATAGCTGTTTTCAATCCATTTCAATCTAAGAGTTGAGTATAAAATGTGTTTGTGTAACTTGTCCTCAAGTTACATGAAGAGTCACATTAAAGACTCATAAAACTCATAAAATTGGCAAAGGTTACAAAAAATGAAGAGTCTAGTTCTAATTAATTGGAGTTATGACTCCATAATATGTCCTCAAGTTATGGAGGACCAAGAGTCTCTTCATTAAATAAATAAATAAATAAAAATAATGTAACCTTAATTAATTCCATAAGTTATAAAAATAAAGAAAAGTTAATTCTTTTATTAGTTTAAAGTCTTCCATAATTTGTCCTCAAGTTATGGAACTTGAAGAGTTTTTGGATTAAAACTACTTTAAATACATAAGTTATGGAATTAATTAGTTTTGAATAGTTTCAAAACTTGCCCTCAAGTTTTGGAATTTGTAAAGTTTTCTCTTATGAATACTTTAATTCCAAGTTAGCCCTTAGAATTTTAAAAGTTAAAATTCAACCCTTATACTTTATAATATTATAAGTTAATATATATATATATATATATATATATATATATATATATATATATATATATATATATATATATATGTATAAGAGCAAAGTCAGTCTTACCGCTAGTACGCCTCATTCACGAAACCGGTCTATAAGGTGGGTATAAGGTTGTTGCCTATAAAATGGCAACTTAATGGGTGTCCACTCTCACCCACCGCTTGCTTGACTGGTGGAGGGTCGTTAGCCGAACGGGTTTGACAGGACTATAACTCTCCCTTCATTAAAAGTATTAATGATAAATACTAAGTAACTAAACTCTTAATAATTCCCAATCTTAGTTACTTAGGAAAATGTGAATAAGGTGCTAATCCATGAAATTACACTTTGCACTTTGTCTAAGTCGTTAGTGGAGCGTGTGTGGTTAACCGGCACACTAACTTGGACTTAACAAGGTAGGTAAAGGGTGACTTAATATTTATCATAGTATCGATGGAGCGTGTGTGGTTAACCGGCACATCGATTGAGGGGTAATTTATTAAGGGTACCAAGTAATTTGCATGGTTACTTCACACCTTGTTTTGTGATCCTCGGCATCCCAGTCACAAAACCTGAAGGGCACACTCAAGATTGAAACATGCCATTGAACAGTTCAATGAATCTCAAAGATCTAGGAGTTTCAAATCCAATTAAAACCTAATAATACATTTCGTTTTTCATGGTGGAAATTGGTGAATCGTCATTCACCTACCTTCAAATATTTTATAGCTTGGATTACGGCATACCTCTTCTAAGTTATAAAATAGTTTGTTGGGTCCTAGCCTTAATATTTCATATTGGGTGTCATATTAAGGACTTAAGATCAACTATCTTGAATATCTCCCAAAAGATGTCTGGTTTAGACATTTCTGATCTTTCCAAATCTCTTGAAACAAGCTTTCCTAATGAAGATGATGTCCCTTGGAAATCATACTTCTTTCACCTCCTCCAATTATTCTCCCTATCCCACAAGTTCTTGAAAAGTTTAAGGTCACTCGAGCCCTATTGGCAAGAAAAGGTCTTAGTGTGGTCACATCTTGGAGATGTAGTCACATTTTGACAAGCCGGGAGAGTTGGGTGTCAAAGTCTTGAGAAAGTTGGTGGTTCAACTACTTTCTAAGTCACATAGTGAGTTCTTTTGGAACACCTATGAAACAGACTATGACAAGACCCTTAATGATCCTATCTATTTGCTAAGATCAACTTCCTGAAACTTTATGGACATTGACAATGGTGACACTGGAAGTACAGAAAAAGCATTCTCTTCCCAAGGAAAGGGATTGACCATAGTCAACTAGGTTGACCAAATGGTAAAGAGAAAAGGCTAAGTCTGTAATAGTCCCGTGTACCATTATCAAAGGGTCCATATGTTTATATTGCCAAAGAAAGGGCTTTCGTTGCGAAGCTGCCAAATTTACCTAAGGATGTTAAAGTCAATAAGTTTGACTCTACTTCAGGTAAAGTCCACTATCTAACTCTGCTAAGTTTCTATTCTGAGATTCCCGATACATGATGTGACTGGGTCACATGGTAATGTTTTAAGAATCAAAGAAAAAGTGAAGGAACTTAAAGAAAGAATATGCTGAATCTGATCGCATAGATGGATTTCTATCGCGTGGTTTGAAAATTGGATTCTGGGGCTACTTCTTAGGAGTTATGAGATATTGCTTAGGAATATATAACAACAAGTTTTCATATGGATTGTAAGGATAAGTTTTTCCGCATAATTTTAAAATAAAAGAAAACTTTTTGATTTTAGTTATTTTAAAATATCCTTACAATGGCATTTGAGGAAAAATTGTTGCTTATATGATTCCATTAATAGCAAGAGTGGAAATATGAAATTGATTCCTTCATTTGTGGTAATGTCTAAATTTACCAAATAAGGAAAGATTCTCATAATCCAAAGTCTCAATTGGACCGGGACTTGGAATCATGCAAGTTGTATAGCATGATGAATGAGAACTTTCAAGTATTGGAAAAATTAAGACTAATTACTTGTTCACATGGATGTGTGAGTCGAGTAATGGACTAAGGGATCGAGTACATAGTCATGTGCACTGATTAAGTCCACCACAAAAGATATAAGGCTATTCGTCATAGTTTACTAAAGCTCAGTAAATATGATTATACTTACAAGCTTAAGTGTAACTCTGAGACATTGCAAAAGGTTCCAATGTATAACATAGCGGATAAGAAGAATCAAATTAGGTAGAAGGATAAAAGTTTCTCAAATCTGAAAAGATGGGAGAGTACTTTAGTATCAGCTTTGTGATCGTCTCAATGATTAAGAAACCATATCAAAATTAGTTCTCTAAGGAAGTCTTAGTGCATTCTTATGACTAAAGGGATCTTGAATTGTTGAAATGGTTAAATCAAGAAGATGAGTCATACTTCGTTCCAATACAAGTCTTAGAGTCATACTCCAAGATTATAATTTCAGTGACATGTCTTTAAGAAGGTTTAAAAACACTTATCAAATGTAAGAGTAAAAGTTTTCTACTCTTGTACATTTGAAATTGGTAAGTTGTGATGTTTTGGATAAAACAAAGACCAACTAAGGTCAATTGTGTGTAGTGTTTGTCTTGATTAGAATCCGCACTATCTCTTGGATGTTTGACAAGGGAGTCTTATAGGTCAAGAGGAGAGTGGGAGTCTTAAAGGTCTTGAAAGTCTCAAGAACTAATCAAGAATGAAACCTGAAGTTCCTCACTAGCACACAACTTGAGGTTTATAACCTATCGTGTTGACATATTCTGTGCCCATTCCAATTAAAGTTGGCTTTGCATATGAGTTCTTATAGTTCTCAATTGGTTGCACAACAACTTGGAAGCAATGGTAGGCCCTTGAGCTGCCCGGTGGCAAGAAATTAAGATTGAGTTCAGTCCATATGAGTTTGGTTTTGTCATTATCCTTGTCTTGTGACTATGGTTATGACAATTCACGTGGATAAGAACACATACACCATTAAATCTAAGTGTCATAAGGTTTCTCTCCGATTCATGAAAATGATGGTGAGGAAACACTTTCACTAAGTAGATTTTAGTTAGATAGCAATTGTGATATTTGCATTCTCAAAGTCGTTAGTGGAGCGTGTGTGGTTTACCGGCACACTAACCTGGACTTGTGAGAAGTGGCAAAAAGGTCTAAGCATTATGATTACGGCATCCCTCTTCATAATTGTTTAGACACACAAGTGTGCTATCTAAGTGAAGGTGTATGTTTTTGATAAAGTCTTATCAAAACAATCTAGTATCAGAAATCTGAACTTTGGTAAGAAAGTCAATAAAGTATTGATTTCTAGAAGTCCAGCTGTTTTTTGAGTACATGTCAAAGCTAGTGGGAGCATAAGTGTTATGCTAATAATCATCATGTTAGTGGGAGCATGATAATTATGATAAAGATTGCAAGTTAGCAATGTTAATTATAGAAAACAAAAGTTTCAACTGGGAAAGAGTTGTTTTGCTATAATTAAGGGAGAGGAAATTATACTTCATCTCAAATTTATAAGCTTAGATCATGTGGTTTTAATCATTTAGTCAAGGATATATATATGAATTTCATGTTGGAATGGCTCAACATAAGGAAATTCTGTATATGGGTCCATTATTTGCGTTCTAAAATTCGATTATGATTACGGCATCCCTTTTCATAATCTGAATTATGAGAACTTGGCAAATAGAAATGGAAATGTTATAGCAAAAGACTAGTTTAGTCCTTATGTAAGACATCATGAATCGTGTCCCATATGCTTCGGATATAGGATCGATTACATGTGCTATATTCATCCTTTCTAAAAGTTTCCAAATGCCTGGGGCATTAAGAAGGGAAAACGTTTAGAACTGGATATGACTAAAAGGATTAAACAATTGTCGAGGAAAATCTAAGGTTTACCAAAGATTGGTTGCTCAAGGAAAATTGGAAGTATAGTGATAATTCTGGAAGGACCATATTGACATAATCTGTAAGGAGGCAACTCTTGTTCAGAAGTGATAGTCAAAATGAATCCGGAAATGTTTCAAAGTTAGAATTTTCAATCTGTGTAAGATTAAGGAAACTTAATGCAAGAAGGATCTTTCCAAGGAGTTGATCTCCTTTGGAATGCTCTGTAATGATTGTTGTCAAGTCTTTCTGACTTTGTGCATAATCATTACAAGAGGATCAATGCATATAAGTTTAGAATCTAACAGATTTCAGTAAATGACATGAATTTGGAATTCTTGCATTTGCAGTAAGGATTTGGGAGTGTGAAAAGAGAATCATTGAAGTTATGTTCAATTGATCTAGCTCACAAAGTAAAGATCATAGACAAACATAGTATGCATACTTGGTGTATGGCATGACTAGTGTTTAGAAAAACATAGTGTACATGCTTGGAGCATGGGACAACTATTGTTTTAAATTCAAGAATAAAGTTGATAGCTGAAACAGTATACAATGAATAATGTGTAATCATATGGTGATAAATAAAAGGTGTTTTATTTATGTTCATAGGTTTTGATACCATATTGGATTCAATTATTATTGTGTTTCACTTTGCATGTTTTGACCTCCCGAATAAACTAGGTTATTCTTCCGGAATGACTAAGTTATTCAAACCATCCACAGTTGGTCATATGTTGGAAGCAGATATGAATTAAGACTGTCATGGGTTGGCTTGTAGAGGTCTAAGGTGTTGGACAAATGGCTACAACACTCATGAGTGCTCATAAGTTCTGAGTATTGGATTCAACCCGCGCTCATTGGAATCACTTCATGGATATTTTCACGAGTGGTCATGAGATGATAATATTTTATATTCTTCAAACCTAGAGATATGAGTTGTTACTATGAGTTGATAGTACATTGATTGCACGAAACCGCATTTGGTAACTCGGTGCTATAAAACGTGCCTTTGCGTATGATTCAACAAGTAGTAGAACAAGCCATATGAGTCGAAGTTTATCCATTCCTTTTACCTTCGGGATAAAAGCGATATCTGTGGGCCCCTCGATGATTTGATGATGACAAATGGAAGTGCTCGGCCGGGCCAGGACTGATTTGATTTGTTCAATTAGTCAGTCGTCATAAATCGGAAATCGGGAAACAACAAATGGACAGAGAGAATGATTATAATCCATGTCTCAGTCCATATGATATCTAGAATAGAGGAATATATGATCCCTTATCTAATGGACAAGTCATTGACAAAGGTCAGAGTTCATCTACAAGGTCAGAGTTCGACAGAAGCTTTTGAGAGTTACGATTGCCAGTTGGTTCCTGAGGTCATACGCAATAATAGTTTTAGACTTATCCAAGTGGGAGACTGTTGGATTAATGTCTAAGTCCATAACTATAATTGGTAAGACTTGACCCGACCCGGCATGGTCCATTTGGGTTGCATACCATCATGCACTTGGATAGACTAAATGAGAGAAATAAGACACTTATGGTTATTAATATATTATAAGTTCTAGTATATTAATAATAAGAATAATGAGATTATTTAATTAGTATTGATCACGAATTAATCTAGGATTAATTGAGTGATCAAAAGAAGACTAATTAAATATATATGGGTTGATTGTGTAAATCATCCATACTTGTATAGTGGGCTAATGCTCCATGGATTATCTACTTGGGCCAAAACCCATATGATGCTCCATGGATGCTCCATGGTGTATTTGAACCCATGGATCCAAGGAAATTGAAAGTCATGACAATTAGGGTTTACCCTAATTGTATAACTATATAAGCATCTTATTATTGAGGAAAATCGGCTACTAGAGAGACTAGTATTATTCTTGAAGAGGGCTAGCCGATTTCATGAAGTGTAGAATTCTCTCTAAGTTATTCTAAGTGTTTAGATGATTGTGAACCATTTGAGGTGTCACACTTGGGGCACTAGGCACTCAAGCTTCATGAAGACATTCTACATCAAAGAGGTATGTATTCTATCTTGTTATATTGATAGTTTTGTATGCTAGATTAGGATAATACCTTGGATGTTCATATTTGCATGTATAATAGAGAAAACATAGATCCAAGGTATTTAGGGTTGCATGTACACTTAGGAGTGTTAGAATGCTCATAACCCAACAGATACATCTCCGGTGGCCACAACAACGTCACAACAACTAGAAGGTGGCAGTCGAAGGTTGAAGGTGGAGAGGGTGGCGGCTAGAACCGAGCATGGCGGCTGAAGAATTAGGATTAGGGTTTTTGGTGTTGCATGCGGTTAATAAGAATATATACATATATGGCTATCGGGGCGATATGGAAGGGAGTCGGGTTCAAGTCCGGCTGCAAACAAATTTAAACACATTTTACATATCAGCCCCCTCCCCATGACATTTTTTCAAATTAAATCCCATATTTTCACTTTCAACCCAATCCATGGAAATCCCTTGCAAATTAAGTCCCATAAATGACCAAACAGCCCCCAATATCTTAATTATGACATAATCATCCCTTCCACCTCATTTCCTTTTGAATTAAATCCAAATAATTACCATGAAGACCTTGTCTTTATAAATAATTATAAACCGAGTCCAAAAAAAATTATACTTTTAACCCTCGACTTTCAAATTATGCCAATTAACTCTTCGAAACCAACACCTTGCATATAATTATTGATTTTAGGGCTACTATACATCCATCAATTTATTTATTTATTTAATAAATAAACGGGGTTTTACAACTCTCCCCTACTTAAAGTAGATTTCGTCCTCGAAATCATTCCTTACACACCCAACCATTTCTACTAACATGGTCACCATCTAGGGTACACCCTAGCCCTCCTAGGGTAGTCGTGACCAATCTCAGCAAAAGCCCTAAATCCATAGGTGAACGACTTCCTCGCAACAAGATATCATCTACTCAGTCTGCAATCTGTTGTCTCGAGATGGTCCGAATCCCTGGCAGACCACTCATGCTGAATCATTATCGTTGAACCCAATCCGTTTATCCCTCATCAGGCTACTCAACTTCTGATAGCTCGAGGTTCCCACTATAAAACATGGTCACACACCCAATTATCCTTGCAGACCACTAATACTTGGTCATGGCTCAAATACTCCCGCTGTGAGTGACTTGTTGCTACCTAAATCACCTAGTTGTTCCGTCCATACTCGCAACCTGAAACACAAATGCTAACATTGCCCAATGTTAAAAGTGCTTGAACACTGAACTGCCTGAAGCAGTATGTTGCTACATAGCTGCTTCCCAAAATCTATCGAGACCTTCCTGGTCTCAATTCATTCGTCAGTTATCTGAATTTACCGAGTTCCAGCCCGATCACCGAGCTAAAAGGGCTCTCACATAGTCATCTCACACGACTTCTGAACAAAATCCTTCTCAGGAACTAGTTGTCACTAGTTATCATGCCACTGTGGCTCTAACAACCCCCTGATCTTACCGATCGGGTCCATGCATCAAATCCTGTCATCATCAAATCCAAGACTAAAAGTGATTGCTAACTGACCAATGGTAGCCTTATCTTACACGCAATCTTATACAGTCCATTGCTTTCATGATCTCATAACTATAGTGGCGCTCCTACAGTCCTATCACTGGTTCAATCAGATCTAATCCATCTGGGTAATTCCGAAATCCAATCCGTGGATTTCCTTATCCTTACTGCTACACCCTAACTGGCGGGTACTATTGTTCCTTCTGTGTCCTAACAATGCGCTCACACTTATCTGCTAACCTAGTGAATGTTGTGGCTACATCCGCAGTCTCACAACACTCTATCACTATCTGACCACTAGTGAATGCTATGGCTACTCCCGTAGTCTTACAACACTTTCCATACTATCTGACTGCTAGTGAATGCTACGACTACCCCCATAGTCTTACAACACTTTCCATACTATCTAACTGCTAGTGAATGTTACGGCTACCCTCGTAGTCTTACAACACTTTCTATACCGGTCGAACACGCACTCGACCTGACACACAACTGAGCTTGAATCCTAACTGGAACTCTAACCTGGTTCCCAAAACCTGCTATCACGTGACCCCAAGATATCAGTACCGCACCCAGGCCTGTGATCAAAGCATCATAGTAAACCACGAAATCATCTACACCCTCTGGAAAGGTGAGAATTAGTGTCTCGCACAACCACTGTTTGAGAGTCTCGAAGGCCACCTGCTGCTCAGGCCCCCAACGAAGGCCACCGACTTCTTGGTCAGTCGGGTCAAAGGGAACCTCAATCTCGGAGAAGTCTCGAATAAATCTCCGGTAATAACCTGCTAGACCCGGGAGACACCAAATCTCGGATGGAGACCTCGAAATCTCTCACTGCATCACGGCCTCTATCTTGGCCGGTTCAACTAGAATACCCTTCTGGTTGACAAGGTGCCCAAGAGATTGCACCCCGCGCAACCAGAACTCACATTTGGAGAACTTTATAAGAAAATTCTCTCCCCCACTTAGATTCAACTAAGTCTTCACTGCACGCAAGAATTGAAGGATTTCCGATCCTTCTTGCTTCCTAGTATCCCCCTGATGACAACCTGTACTTACCAGTGCTAGCGATCCATCACCAATCAAACCTTAAGATCGCCTATCCTCTGAAATCTTGAAGAGTACTTTTGAAATATGGTCCAATCTGACACCTTAATCTACCTCCCATGCTGACAACTGGAGGCCTTAATTCTCGCTCTAGCTGACAAATCATCGCCCTCTCTTCCAATCTTGCAACACTACTAAACTCTAACTGAACACAACCCATGCGAAAATATAATTCTCTTGAACATGCGATGACCAACCACTTATGCATCTAACACCCGCGACTGATACTACCCTTTTCATGTCACCAGCTCTGTCCTAGCAACGGTAGTGCCTTGAACTCCGAAGTTCATCCATAGACAATTACCGACCATAGTTGAACAATGATAGAACCCCTGAACGCTGACTTCACTGGAGAACTATCACTATAACCCTGACCGAGGATCTTCCAAACAACACTTCTGCAGAGATCTCGACAAAGATCCATAATGATAATGGTACATGCGGAACCTATTCCGCAAGATGCATCCCTCTGTGGGTTCATCAAGGACTTTTCGGCATGCAGGATGGCATATATGATCCTTGATAACCCAAACACTAGTAGGAAACCGACCCAAGATCTAACTTATTCATAACTCCAAAGCAATACGTATTCCCAACATCCAACTAGTAGTAATAGAAGATGACATACCCGCAACATCTGGAGGAACACTAATCACGTTCTCCTGACATGATCAACCCTGCTACCTTGAAGTAGCCTAAACCCTCGGAGCGGCAAACTCCCTTGTACACTGTCCTGTACGTGCTGCACTAACTCCGGCCCTGCTGGCCTTTCACCTGATGATCAGAAATCATGGGTCTCTTTCGGGGACCCTCTGCTAAACACACCTGGCGTGACCCTCTCCTTCCAGGGTGTTCTAAATCGATCTTGCATCTTCAACTTCTTGGAAATCATATCCCTCAGGGTCTGACACTCTTCCACGCTCACTAACTCACTTGCCAATGGCTAAGCTGCAACAACTGGAACATCCTTTTTCCCCAAACTGGGTCACAAACTCTTTCTCGAAGTTTCTCAGATTCTCCAAGACTCTCACTGATTCGAGTATGGATCTTGTACTTTCAGTAGTACGGGCCCAATACTACCTTCCACACCTATCCATACTTTCCTCAGCAATCCTCCCGAATCCCCTAAGTCACTTCGTCAAACTGGTACACCCAAGTCTAACTGAGCCTCACTACTAACTCATTGAAATATATCCTAGGCTTCCTTAGGTTCCCGAACTCACCCAGTCCTCAACTGCTGAAATATTCCCAGTAATATCAACTAGCTACCTCATGAATATAGCCACATGCAACAGAGATCAGATAATCCTTCAAGTAACAGACTCATCCCTATAACGGTTAGACTCAAACGAGAGTTGCACAATAGGGTAAAATCTATCACTCTGAGATTATCTAGCCTGTGCCACATGTGACTTAGCATATTCGCTTAATAGCTAACTCACATTACTAAGACTCCCACAAAGCACAAAGCAAGCAGCATTTAGACAATGGAAAATCTAACCATCATATTCCAATCAAATCATTATATCCTCTAATCAGGAATCTATACATGCAATTTAAAGGCTCATACAATCAAGCATAACCTAAATAAATTATCCTATCACTGACTGATCAGTACTAGCATGCAAGTCTACAAGCATATACAATAGGCATATAAGGCATCCTCCTAGATCCTCAGCCCTAATCTAGCATGCAGTTCACATAACCATATCATATCATAAAATATCATAACATGTATGGGTGTCTTGGGGAAAACTTACTTGAGCTTGGCTGATTGCACGCATCACACACCTTATTCTTTTCAAAGTCATTTTCTCTTTTCAAAATTCTTTTTATAAAACGATTTTACTTTTGAAAATTTTCATACCAAGTCCTAAGTTTGAGTTCAGACACACCCGAGAGTGTGCCCAAATCCCTCAAACCAAGGCTCTGATACCAACTTGTAACATCCCAAAAATACAGGCCAAAAATTTCATTTTTAAATACGTCACAGTGTAATAAAACATTTGTAATATCATGTCATATCAAAACCAAATGGGAAATAATTAAACATATTATCATAAAACAATATCAGATTGTAATCCCAAAGATCTCATGTGCGGAAAACCATAGTGTGATGCGCTGCGATCAAGTCGGCTCCTTTCCTTTAGACACGAAGTACCTGAAACCAAAACTGAAAACCGTAAGAACGAAGCTTAGTGAGTTCCCCCCCCCCCCCCCCCATCATACCACATACCATAATCACATAACATACATATATTGTCAAGCATATCTGGGTGCCCGATCTCCCCTTCGGTCCTCTCGACCGGATACTGGCTAGCATATCTGGGTGTTGGCTTCCCCTTCATTCCTCTCGATTGGATACTGGCTAGCATATATGGGTGATAGCCTCCCCTTCAGTCCTCTCGACCGGATAATGGGGACTATTTCACTCCTACCACTACCACATAAAACCCTAGCATATAAACATGAATCACATACTGGCTAGCATATCTGGGTGCTGGCCTACCACTCCGGTCCTATCGACCGGTAACCGGTGACTATTTTACGCCTACTACTACCACATAATATCATATCACATATATCATAATTTGGCTAGCATGGTTGGGTACTAGACTACCCCTTTGGTCCTATCGACCGATAACCGGGGACTATTTCACCCCTACTACCACCATCACATAACATCATAACATACTAGCACATAAACATATCAAGTAGTAGCAAACCTAGATGAATATCACAAAGACAATCATCTAACATACAATTCCTACTAGTGGGCCGACATTGTGGTCGTAGCCCCACCACTACTGGAAGGTAACTCACCTCACACTGCTGAAGTCCCGAAGACACAATCCCACACTGCTGAAGTCCCGCAGGCTGAGCCCCAGCTATTGGTTGACAGATTCCCGAACTGTCAACACCAAAATAACACCCAATTAATGATTGGGTCCCAACACATAACCATAATACATACTTGAATAATTACTACATTACCCCAGGTTTGGCTTATTTAAGCCCAGCAAGGCCCAATCCATAGGCCCAAAGCCAACTAGGTATCAAAGCCCGACATATGGCCCGATTTTCTAAATTGGCCCCAAACCCTTACAAGGTCTTACCATAACGCCCAACCATTTAGTCCAGTCCAACATTCAACATTATAATGGCCTAATATCACATAATCATAAAGGCCCAAACTATGGCCCATCCATGGCCCAATTTTCCAAATTGGGCCCAACTCCTCATATGGGCCTTACCACAAAGCCCAATAATTATTCTAGTCGATTTGCTTGATCTAGGATGGCCCATTTATAATCCAATCATCAAGGCCCAAATGAAAGGTCTAATAATAAATCCAAGTGAAATTAGGGTTTCACATAAAATGATGATTAGGGTTAAGTTTCCTACTTAACCCATTAAGGACTTAATCCATTAAGTCCAATATTGCTTAGATTAATCTTTGCCAATGATTATTATTTAATATCTCAAGTTATTAAATAATTCTCGTATGTGTGACCCATTAATTCTTAAAGTTAGGTTTTCATTGGTATTAGGGTGTTCCAATCCAAATATTAGCCCATTTATCAATTTCTTGGCCTTTTATGAAAATTAGGGTTTTATTGGGTCTAATAAGCCCACTAAAATCTTATTAAGCCCATATGGGTTTAATTGGGTCTATTAGATTCCATTAAGCTTCATTGGGCCCATTAGAGCTCCTTTGAGCCCATTAGGGTTTCTAGCACCCCAAACGAATCTATCACAAGAGACAAAGTGCACCACCACCCGACACGGCAACCACCACCCTATAGTGGTGATTTTCGGTTTTTTTTCATTATTCCAATTTGTAGTACACTTTACAATGGTAAATATCAACTAAAAGATGCACACACCCACTAAACACACATACATGGCGATGTATGGTGGCAGTGGCGGTCCTAGGCTTTCCGGCTTAACAAACACACACATAATCCTAGACTGCATACAACACACCAGCCACCCACCCAGTGGCTCAAGTCAGCGACAGCGGCGGTAGAAACAGGAAGGCGGTGATGACAGCCACCACCTCACGGTGGTGGCGGTTCTCTTGATTCCCAATCGAGAAAACCCAAGAACATACTTCAAAATCACGATCTGAAGAGCGATACTTTCCCCACTCGGCCACTACAGGTGGCAAGCGACGATTGGAAACCCAACAACGGCGACCAATGTCCACCATCGATTCCTGTCGACGTACACGACGTCAGGTCGCAGAAAGGACGAAGAAGAAGAAGGTGTAGGTGGTGGCAGTGGACCTTACCATGAGCTCCTTTCCACTCATGACACACATAGATTAATGTAACCACTTCACGGTCTCGGCTGATCAGAAAACAGATGAAAAAGAGTGGTGGCGGCAGTTGTAGCTGCGTTGCTTCCGGTGAGGTTAATAGGCAGTCGATCGGTTCTTCAGCATGTCTCGGGTTCATCGGCCCTCATCGGGGATACATCTCCGGTGGCCACAACAACGTCACAACAACTAGAAGGTGGCAGTCGAAGGTTGAAGGTGGAGAGGGTGGCGGCTAGAACCGAGCATGGCGGCTGAAGAATTAGGATTAGGGTTTTTGGTGTTGCATGCGGTTAATAATAAATGTATACATATATGGCTATCGGGGCGATATGGAAGGGAGTCGGGTTCAAGTCCGGCTGCAAAAAAATTTACACACATTTTACATATCAGCCCCCTCCCCATGACATTTTTTCAAATTAAATCCCATATTTTCACTTTCAACCCAATCCATGGAAATCCCTTGCAAATTAAGTCCCATAAATGACCAAACAGCCCCCAATATCTTAATTATGACATAATCATCCCTTCCACCTCATTTCCTTTTGAATTAAATCCAAATAATTACCATGAAGACCCTATCTTTATAAATAATTATAAACCGACTCCAAAAAAAATTATACTTTTAACCCTTGACTTTCAAATTATGCCAATTAACTCCTCGAAACCAACACCCTGCATATAATTATTGATTTTAGGGCTACTATACATCCATCAATTTATTTATTTATTTAATAAATAAACGGGGTTTTACACTAACTAAGGTAGATTTTGGATTTCCACTCCTTCTTTGCTCCTATCCTCTTGTTCTCCAAGTTCTTCCTCCTACAAAATATTCCTTCCAAGATTACAATGCACAAGAGTTACACAACACACGGGTTAGGGTTTCTGTGAGCTCCCAAGGACTGCAAGGGGGCCAGATGAGGCTTATGCCTCCTTAAATAGAGTGCAGAATCCTGAGATTTAGGGTTTCATCTGCCACCTCCTACTCGTCGAGTCCCTTTATGGACTCATCGAGTAGGTCACTAAATGTGCGATCCCACCTCGCTGCTACTCGTCGAGTAGGACTTAAAACCAAAGAGATTCTTACTTAAATCCATACCTGAGAATCGGGGCGTTGTAGATTTTCTTCTCAATTTGAACAAAAAGAATGGTGTATGAACTGTAAAAATCTTTTTTTTTCTTAATTTTCTGAAGAAACCACCAAAATGCAAATGAACATAGAGTTGAAGTTGTGGAAAGGAATTGCATATAGAAAAACCCAACTAAGAAAGAATTATCTGATCTTATGAACGGAAAAATAATGGTAAAAGCTCATAAAAAAAATTCTTCTGAACTTGGTCTATAAACCCCCAAAATATAAACAAAAATGGATCTAATAAGATTCTTGCAAACTTGGGGAAGATTTGAGTGAAGAAAATCATGTAGATCCGTAGATCTGAACTAAAGACAAAAATGGATCTACTGATCTGAAAAATGCTGAAGCAAATTTGGACAGATCTTGGCAAGAACTAGAAAGACATGAACAAATTATGGGTAAAAATGAGCATATCTAAACAAAAATGATGTGAAATGCCACAGATCTGAGAGAAAAATGAGCTTGAAACCAACTGAAGCTTTACTACTTTCTCGGATCTGAGACAGAGCCAAATGATGTGACATAGATTTGGAACGCCTCTTCTAGTCTTCTGTTGCGGAGTTGATCTGGACATCACAAAGCAAAGTCGTTAGATCCTCCCCAAGAACTGTGACCCGGAAGCAAACTCCGGTGATTAAGTTAAATCAGCTGGTAGATCTGAGATGGTTCTCCTTAGCTAGAGAGAACCATCTTGGTGCTGCTGGTAGTGAATGGTAGTTGACGGCGGTGGATGGCAGTTGAGCCACCCGACCGGAGTATAGTGTGGCAACTGAGCCAATGAGAGAAGTCTAGTGGCGGCCGAGCCACTTGGGGAAGAGTCCTCCTCTATGGAGGAGGCACTATACTATATATAGTGGACAATTAGGTCAAGGGGAATTAGGTCAGGCCTTGGGCCAAACCCAATTCAGGCCCAACTAGCAAACAGTTGGGCAAGGGCGCCCGGAGGCGTCTGGCAGTACTGGGTGACGCGCACTAGGAAAGGTCGGAGAAGGGGAGCTAGGCAAGGGAGCTCCAGGCTGGGCCGACAAGAGAGTCCCCAACATGGCTGGCAAGGGAGCGCCAGGCAAGGATGGCAAGGGAACGGCAGGCAGGACTGACAAGGGAATGCCAGGCACGACTGGCAAGAGCGTGCCAGACCAGGATGGCGCTCTAGAGCAGTCTAGGACATACTAATGGACCATATATCATCACGCAACAATCACAAATCAAGTACTATGTGTGTGTGTGTGTGTGTATATATATATATATATATATATATATATATTAGGCAAGCAACTCCCTATATCATAAGGTATCACAAAAATTAGGCATTTATATACAAAAGGTTTTTAAAGAACATTATCCACTAACATGCTTTTCTAACAAGTCGTATACCAGCAAAATCAAATTCAACAAACATAACAAGTATGGGTATTTTGGAAACCACTCTCCTATTTGGGCTCTGGCTGACTGTATACATCGTATCTTCCTATAAAACCAAAGTCAAGTCAAGGTCCACATTCCCGATCCCAAGCCAACAATCAAACAAGAACATGACAAAAGATCAAGCCTATGCCCCTAACCCAACTCTTCTATTTAAATTTATTTTTCAAAAACATTTTGAAAAACTCTCGAATCCTAGTTTGAGACTGGATTCACACAAATGTTCCTCCAATTCACTTAGACCATGGCTCTGATACCAACTTGTAACGTCTCATTCCTCCAAGTCACACATTCGCCTTTCTATGGCGACTGATAATACATGAAACAATAAAACAATTATGTAAGCACAAAGCCTAGTAAGTTTCGCCCAAAATACCCCATAAGATTGAGTTAAACGATTAGGGACCTATTGATTAAGATGTCCCAAAGGCAGCGTCCACGACATGACAAGATGGTGTCATGGCATGGCCATTGTGCTATCCACAAACTATTTGTCTTGTGCACGCCATGACATGGTGATGGTCTGGTGACAATGTGGAGGATGTCTGAAGCCTGGATTGGGGTTTAGTTTGTTAGCCACGATGTGCCAATGGGCTGGTCATGAGGTGGAGATGAGCTGATGATGGATTTGACTGATGACCTTTAGGGTTGGCTTCTAGAAAATTGTTAGTTTAAGAAGGTAGACTAAGGGTTTACCATGTATGGAATGATAGGAGGTGTTAGTACCATTCTTCAGTTGTAGGTGTTGTTAGCTGTGGTTTTATCTGCTAGGTTAGTTCCTTCACTGTACTCATGGGTCAAAGGCACAAATGTCGACCCACTGGATTGTAATGCCCGCAGATCCGGGCTAGTTAATTTAGCAACAATAAACATAAAAAATGAGTTTTTGATGGAATATTATTTAGAAGAAGTAATCTTAACCAAGTTATAGTATATGTGACAAGGGTTCCGTATATATAAAGAACGCCAAAATCCGAGTTATAACGAATAAGTAATGGTCCGTCAAAGTTTTACGGCAAAATCGGCATGGAACCGGGAGACGTAAATAGTGAATTTATGATAGAAGACTTTTTAGCCTTAGTAATATAAATGAAAGTCATAGGATATGTTAAACCGAGATCGTCCATAAAGAACTCCCAAATCTGACTTCGTATGAGGAAGTTATGAATTTTTTGAGATTTGGCTTAACAGTGCACAGCCCGAAACTCGAATTTTAGATCGAGCGGTTTCTGACCAATGCGACCTAAATGAGAAACTAAGATCTCATTAATACGAACTCAACAACAAAAATACAGATCAAAATGGAGTCTATATGTAGAAGTAATGAGTTTTATGCGGACATTTAACAGTATAATCTCCTCGTACTGTTAAATTTAAGATCAGTTGATAATTAGTCGACGAAGTCCAAATGAGAGTTGTAGATCTTGTTTTTACCTACACATGGATATAAATAACGTCGAAAATGGAGCTCTTCTACGAGAGTTATGATTTTTCTAAGTCGGGAGGGTGTTGTGCGAGTTTGGGTGACATGGCGCGATCACAGCCGTTGCTTCCTCCCCAAGGCTAGCCACCAGATGGTGACACCTAGCCTGTATTTTCTTAAAATAGTTTGGTATGTTTATGTCTGATCTTGTATTAATGCATGTGTGTTATTTTTTAATAGAATGTCAAAAATGATTGAAGAGAATGTATATAGAATGTCCCCGGACAACCCGATGTTGCCCGTAAAAGAAGAATAGTTAATGTTGCCATACCAACACCGAGGTGGGGTACCAATGTCAGTAAGTTACCGAGTAATCCAATCATAAAAGAAAAATAGATAATGTTGTGGTACTAACACCAAGGTGAGGTACCAGTGTGAGTAAGTTACCGAGTAATCCAATCACAAAAGAAAACAGGTAATGATGCCGTACCAACACCGAGGTGGGATACCAGTGTTAGTAAGTTTCCTAGTAATCCAACATAAAAGAAAATAGTCTTCCACAAACTTCATAACGTTAATTCCTCTAAGTGAGCCATCGTAACCATGCTAAATAATGACAATGTCGCCTGTCTTGGCGTTAGTGAACGCCGACTGAAAATAGAATAAGGTTATAGTCACCCTAGACCGATGTAGTCTAACTGTAGCGAACAACTCAGGTGTGGGGTGTCATCCTTGTATAGATCTATACACAAAACCCCACTTTCCTTCCAGGAAACTCTGATTATAACTACATGCTACGATCGAACAGTTAATAGGTGTCAACCGACAAAACTCACTAGATCCTTAATCGAATTTACGCGAAGATAAACATATAAAACTCATTCCAGGCCTAACGAACCATGTAAGTGAGCCACAAGGGCATCGCTAAACATGTGAATCATTTTAAGACCTGATAGGAATGATATTTATATAACATGGGCCCAAAATATATGTAAAATGACAACTAAGACCCATTTCACATGTAACGTATATATAAGACCAAATAGCACACAAATAGTATACAAAACCTATCAAACATATAAATGGGCTACTAAGACCCAATAACCTAAAAATGATCAAAATTCATCCGTTGTTAGTTTATTGTTGGTTTTGGTTGAAGTATTCACTAAAATAGCATAAAAGGCCCACTTTTTGTAAAAATGACCTTCTTGGCCAATTAAACCAAAAATTTACAATTAAGGCCCAATTTTTGTGAAAATAACACCTTGGTCCCCAATTTGTTCAAAACTTGTGTTTATGACTAGTTTGTGGTAAAAATAACATTTTAAACCCATTTTTGTCAAAAATATCATATTTGTCTTGATTTTTGTGAAAAAACACATTTTTCTGGTTTTTGGCTCGTCTGATCTAGTTGTTGGAAAATTTGTAGAAAAATCATCGTAAGTCGAAATTTGGATCCGTAAATTCTGGAAGTTTGGAAATTGTGTCTGCTTTGTTCACAATTTTTTTTTCATGATTTTTAATCGCCTCTAACAAGTGTAAAATTTCTCACCTTCACAGGCTGGTCCGAAATTATTTCAAATTTGATAGGCAGTTTTGTAAAATTCATCAAAAATTGTAGAAACATCGTATGAAAATGTGAGAGTAGTCATTTTAAGGGTATAAACCTGAACTTTTTGTATGTAAAACAGTTTTGAAAAATATTATCATCAAGTTGGTCAAAACAGTCCGAGATTGGACCCAAACTTTTCTGTCAAGGGCTGAATTTTTAGTTTAGTTTATAGATCTTTGAACACAACACTCATTTTTGCTATTTTAAGTGTATAAATCCCAGATCTACTAGTTTACATGTATTATATGTGATAATACATACTTTTCTCAAGGTTTTCATGTATATCCAAGTGATAAACTTAATATTCTTAACATATTTTTGGATTTATGAAGTAAATAGCACATAATCAACAAATAAGTCATGAAAAACACACATATTCATGCATATAAACATAGATCTACATAAAGCAACTTGTATTCTCCCCTAAAACCAAGTAAAAATCGAAAATAGGGGGTATGAACTCACCTTGTTTGAATATTTCGGTTTTTGATGAAGAATTGAAGAGATGTCAGTCCTAAAGGGGTTTTTGAGATGATTTTCGGGCTCTAAGGTGTTCTAAGAGCATGATTAAGGAAAACATGAGTGTAAGAGGAGTGAATAAGTTTAAAGATGAAGTATATCACTTGGGTTTGTAAGATCTTACCACAAATATGAAACTTGAAGTGATTCTTTGAAGATCTCCCTTAATCCATGATTTCTTTGGGAGATGAAGGATGGAGAAGAGTTGAGAGAATATGGGTTGAATTTGAAATGAGGGAGAGGGTGGAGAGTGAGAGATAGGTCGAGAGTGTTATGAAGAGAGGAGGACGAGAAAAATTATTGCATGGAGGGTAATAATCTTTATAGATGTATGTGATACAATTATGTGTTGTCAAGTGCTTAATCCATGCATTCTCCCATTAATATTTTTCTCTTTTTTTTACACATATGTTTTATGCCTATTGGGTCGATATTTTGGGCCAAAAGGGATAAGAATGGGTAGTTTGGGTCCATTCTAGGTTTAGTTCAAATTTCTAGAGCCCAATAATGGTTTTTGGCCCATTGGGCCCTTGTGGGTATTTCAAGGCCCAAAATGGCATAAAATAATGAATTTATGGCTTACTAGGGTTAATTAGATTAGTTATGGCCCAATAACGACCATTAGGGTTAGAATGAATCATTATAAGTCCAATGGTCCAAAATGTTATAGGTTTATGAATTGGGTCCATTTAGAATCCAAATAGAGTTTCCAAGCCCAACATAGAATTGAATGCTTATTGGTCCATTAGGCCCAACAAGGAGATCCTAGTCCAATATGGATTCAAACCGAGATTCTTAGGGTTTTTAGACTCTTAGTTGAACACATGAGGTGTATTTGAATGAGCATAGAGCATGATTTTCTCTTAGTGTACAAGTTATTATACTAGTTGAATGATTATATGAAAGTAGAATTTCCTAGTAAAAATGCTAGTTGTGACATTATCCCCCTGTTAGAAGGAATTTCATCTCGAAATTCTTTTGAAAGATAGGTTCATGAATGAGAGAATAGGTGAGGGTACTTATGCTTCATCTGGTCTTCGCGTTCCCATGTGAATTCTGGTCCACGCTTGGCGTTCCATCAAACCTTCACAATTGGAATACGGGTGCAGCCTATAAGCCGTTGGACCAATCCGGGAAAGAATCTCGAACGGTCCAATGTATCGCGGGTTTAGTTTTCCCATTTCCTAAAGCGAATCATTCCTTTCTAGTGAAAGACTTTCAATAGGGGCCTTCGCTTGGGAATTCCATAGGTTTTCGTCATTTGTCAGCATAACTCTTTTTTCTATCTCATGATGCTTGAAGTCGAGTTCTGATTTGGATTATCTTCTCCGTCGTTTCGTGAATGGTTTTCTGGTCACGTGAGAGTACTGGCAGGTGATCTGCATTTACGACCATAAAGAGACTCAAAAGGAGCAACCTTGATGCTTGTGCGAGCGCTGGGTGTACAACCTTCTGTTGACATACACGCTGCATACTCTTAGCTCTACGTTGGGTGTACAACCTTAGCTAGAAAACAAGTGAAAACCAGGCTACGTTGGGCGTAGCCCAGATTACCCCCGTGTACTGCCTCTTTTTCCAATCTTCATATTAATCACTTAATGCTCAAAGGCTAACCATTAAATACTCAAATCGGGTTCCGAATAGCTCCATAATGGATAAAGTTTCCAACTTTATCCATTAGGACGGCTCAAACAACCAAGATATGGTCTTTAAGCTTCAAAGGGACCAAAAACACATCTTTTTCATCTTAATCCATTAAGTCCAATTCTCTAATCTTCAAATATGAAGCATTATGATGTTTAGACGGGTAAAGTTTCAAACTTTATCCATAATAAGGTCACAAACTTTCAAGATTTAAACTTTATGCACTACAGTGACCAAAAAGTGAAAAATATGAAAATTAACAAGATATATGAAACTTATGAGCAAGTTTGAAGCTCTTTAACGGTCCAGAAATGATGTAATATTTTTGGATCTATACTTACATTATTCTTTTATAAACATTACCACCACCTTGTTCTTCAAGATTCCACCTTCCAATGCAGAATAAGCTCATAAATGATGAAAAGTGCTTAAAACAAGAGAGAATAAGCTAGGGTTTCGAGTTAGAGGCTCAAGAGGGTGAAGGTTGATGATAGGAAGGACCCTCAAGGGGTTAGAGACCTTAAATATGGCTCAAAACCCTGAAATTAGGGTTTTCACATCATGGAATTATGCTACATGTAACTTCGAGTATACTCGACTAAAGACGCGTCCCCCCCCCCCCCCTCAGCATGTATGCCCTGTGTACTCCCTTTTGTACACCCTGTGTACTACCAAACTCTTTTTACCAAACTTCAAAAGCCATAACTTCATCGTTTCAACTCCGTTTTCGATGATCTTTATATCCATGGAAAGGTATCAATGGCCCCCAAAACTCTATCTAGTTACTTATGACTAAAAACATCTCGAACTAAAATCCTTAACTTATACAAGAAGCCTGAAACATTATCTTTCCCATGTTATCCCTTAGCTTCCAATGAACAATCCATGGTTTAAATCACTTATCCAACACCATCAACTTCTAAAGAGCATAAACTCCATTCCCTTGAAACCCAAGGCCTTTATACGGTCGAATTACAATCCACAAACCTTGAATTAAGAAACGCCACAAACCAGGATGTTATAGTTCGTACGTCCGAAACGTCAAACGAATCCCAATTTCTCGATTGTTTGGATTGAACCTCAGACGAAGTAGGAGTTTTATTCCATTTTGGATATGCATGCACCAACTTCCATGATGATGCGTATGGCAAACTTGACCTATCCAAGGTTGTTGAATCAGATTCCTCTTTGCCTCTACAAAATATCAAGAGAAGAAAGTCGTCAGTCGTTCCCTGGAGAGTGATCCGGGAAGAATGCTCTGACGGTCAAGTTAGAATGCTACTAGGTTTTTTCTGTGTGTATCTTAGCAAGGAAAGAGTGCTTACTTTGTAAGTCCAAGGGCGCATCCTTTTAAACCTAGCGCTCTTGCCTAGTCTGTACTAGACAAGATCGCCTTTTGGGGGAGACAATATCAGGGGCGCTAATTGGAGGATCATGCGCCTTTAACCGTTAGAGCGCTCTCATTGTCCTTGACGGTAATGGCCTGATTCTGTTGTTTGTCTCCTGACTGTATCTTTTGTCTTGGAGCTGGGAGCGTCCCTTGACTAGCATGAACCTTTTGCTGGGATGCCAGGAGTATTCCTAGAGGGCACTGGCCTTTTGTCGAGGCACCCTGCTCGCGGGGGCGTCAACGAGCGCTGAGCTTACTGAGCTCAGCCTGGCCGGCATGCTAAGGCCTTAGCCAGGGTGTGGTTCTGCTGTGCTGTCTTAGGCACGTCATTAAGTCCCCCAGTCCGGTAGCCATAGCGTTGCAACACTATTTACGGCGTTACGTGCTTGATGAGCCTACACGTGTTTGTTTCTTCTTTACACGCCGTTCCATCTTAAATGGTGACATGACCGCGCATGATGGCTGGCGGTTATGTCATTGTCAGACATTTTAAATGTCCCGCATCTCCTATTTCTGTATAAGAACGTTTATAGGGTTTTCTTTTTATATTTACTTCTCCTTCTTCTTTCTTCGTTCTCTCTTTTCCTGAGTTCCCCTTTCTTCATTCTCTATGGCGAGTCTTCCTGGTATTCTTCCCTCCGTCACTGAATACCGTCATCTTGAGACTACGTACCGCTTATCTTTTGTGGAAGGCGTGAAGTATCCTTCGCCTGGTTCTTGCATCTCATCCCCCTGGAAAAATCAGGGTTTTTCTGAAAACACTAGATGTTGGGATCCGTTTCCCATTGACGGATTTCCAAGAGGAAGTACTTCAAAAAGATGGTTGCAGTCTACAGATGCTGACCCCAAATGCTGTCAACAAGGTAGTGGCTTTCGAAATGATCCGCAGGGCCAACAACTATCTTCCTAAATACTTCTTCAGATTCTGCATTACCGAAGATAAGTACACTTTCTCAGTCCGGAGAGGGGGACACGCTCTAGTTCGCGATGGGCGGACGCCTAAGAATTGGCAAGATAAGTGGTTGTGGATAAATCAAGAGTTGGTCGGGAGTGGGCAATATTGTGCGACTGCCTTTGCTGATACCATCCCTAAACTTTCCCCTCACAATCAGGGTGTTGCCGACTACCTGAAGAGCGTTCAAGTATCTCCTGAGGACTATTCTGAGGCCCTCCTTTTCGACGTAGGGATGAGTCCCTCTTGTAGAAACCGTGGCAGGATGGCGGTGTTCTTTTGTGTTGTCGATGGTAAGTGCTTTGCCTTTTCTTCTCTCTGTCCTCTTTTTCCTCTTGTCGTCGTTAGGCGGCTAACACTTCATGTTCTGATATCTTCATATGTTGAGTCTTCTTTATCTATGGATGAGGTTTTGCGGAAATGGTACCGGGGTAAGTTAGAGCATTGTGAGGTGGATTTGGTTGACCTGCTTCCTCCTCCTCGCCGGATGAATCGGCTTGCCCTAACTACTGCTCCTTTTGTTCCTCCTGTGAGTGGGTCGGCGTCGGAGATGGATCCTTTACATGCTCGTCCTATATCCGCTGTGATGCCTCTGAGCGGTACTCGTTCTTCCTCCTTTGAGAGTAGTGAGGATAGTAAAGAGGGGATTATCGCTGATGTCCAGCGCATGCAAGCGAAAAGGAAAGTTGTATTAGATATGGGTGAGCCAGTCTTCGGTGCATCTAATGTTGCCAAAAGGGTTCAGAACAGGCATGGTTTTTCTCGCCAGTAGGATTCTATGGCTTCCACTCCGACCAGCGTGGTAGTGATCTCTGATGACGATAATCAACAATCTGAAGGGATCAATAGGGCACGTGAACAGCCTGTTGTTACTCTATCTGTTCCAAGTGTCCCGGTTGCAAAGGTCCCAAAACTTTCTCCTGTCAATGATTCCAGCATCCCCAGCCAACCCTCTATCCCTTCAGGGGGGTTACTGGAGAGAGTTCCCTCAAGCCTCCTGCCTTTGTCCCTTCACGAAATCTTCACAATGACTCTCGGCTATCAGTCTACGCTTATGCTCTTGTGTTTTCTCGCCATGCCTTCCCCCTACTGTGTTTAGTGATATGGAGGCTATAGGGAACCCTACTCTTGCCCATAACATGGCTTATGTCGTAGCGCAATCCATGTTTTACCTTGTTGCGGGCTCTTGACGTGTCCACTCTTTGGGCGATATGGAAGCCGCCCATGCCACCTGTGAATCGTGTATGGTGGGATTGGATCGTCGCGTTGGTGAACTTGGTGAGGACCTCCAACTTCTTGAACAAAAGTGTCAACTTCTTGCTTCTGAAAAGTCTACTCTTGAGGATGCTAAAGCCACTTTAGAGGCCAAGGTTGACTCCCTTTCCCAGGTCAATGAAGGCTTGATGATTCAAGTGGAGAGCCTTGAACGTGATGCTGCCAACCATGATAAGCTAGTTTCTTCTTTGCAAGAAAATATTGATGCCTTACGTCGAGATTTGGATTGGTTAGTGCATGTTGGTGTTGTTCGTGTTGTTGACAAACTAATCGAGCATCCGGGTTTTACAAATGCTATAAGTCTTATTCGGCACGCTGCTTTTGTGGTTGGGGCTGAATCAGTTCAGAAGGCCGTTGTTGGCGTTAGGTTTGAGGGTGTCGATGTTTGCCTCCCTGTTGCTGGTCCTGTAGTCAGTGTGAACGATGCTCTATTATCGTTCGCGAGTATGGATCGTGCATCTTTGTTGGGGTTGGGAGATTTGGATATTGAGGGCCTATGAGAGTTGTGTTCTTTTTACAGTTCGGGTGGTACCCCGGAGGGTATGGTGGTTGAAAGAGAGGAAACTATGGAGGTGATTGAAGATAATGTTGGCAAAGATGGTCAAGGTGTCGAAGATGATGGTGGCTGCAACATTGGAGTGGGTGGTGAAGGTCCTGGTGGGGATGTGATAGGTGTGATGGTGGGTATGTCTGCTGAAAACGAAGATGCTCCAGCATCGTGTGCTATCCCTTATGAGGTTGAAAATATTCCTTTTAGTTCCCTTCTTTATTTTTTGTGTGTTTGACGGTTTGCTGGCCGTATTGTTATGCTTCTGGACATTATATTTTCTATTTGTTTTACTTTTGGCCATGTAATGTATGGACTTTGCTAAATAGTGTTTTCCTTCTTTTTCTGTGTATGTAAAAAAATTTTGGTATATTGGGTACCCAGTTGCATGCTCTAAGCATTGCTTTACTTGTCAGTATTATGGTGCGCTAAGCATTATGTTTTGCCCATATTAGTATTGACATGCTAAATGTCAAGGTTGGGAGCTTTAAGTACGCAACACTAAAATTTAATTCATCAAGAATTTAGACATTTCATAGAATTTAATACATTGAGTATTAAAGTTTGGCATGTCGGCCATTCAATTACATTGGCTCGTGGTCTCTAATACACTAAGTATGAGGATCGTGTCGCTAAGCACGAAATCAAGTAGACTAAGTACCTAGGATGGGGTACACTAAGTACGACATCGAATAATCCGGAATTATCTATTGTTCCATTAAAAGAAAAACTTCTTCAAATTTATGGCATTCCAAGTTCTTGGGATTTTTCTTCCCTCCACCGTTTCCAGGACATATGTGCTATTTCGATTTGCTTCTACGATTCTATATGGACCTTCCCATGTTGGACCCAACTTGCCCTAAGGCTGGTCTCAGCTTGCCTCATTCTTCCTTAACACGTATTTGCCTACTCTGAACGCTCTTTCTTTTACCCTTTGATTGTAATATCTCTCTGTTACCCGCTTGTAGGCGGCTTGGCGTATCTCTGATTTTTCGTGCTTCTCCTCTAGTATGTCTAGGTTCAACCTTAGATCTCAGACAATGCTTCCTTCATCTGCATTAGTTGATCTCAGCATACCTACCATCATTTCCATAGGCAACATGGATTCCGTCCCATACGTCAAGCAGAATGGTGTTTCATGTGTGCTTGTTCGTGGGGTGGTTCTATACGACCATAGTATTGTTGGTATCTCCTACGCCTAATTCCCTTTAGCTTTACCTAAACGTTCTTAATTCCATTCATGATGGTTTGATTAGATACTTTTGTCTGTCCGTTTGCCTGTGGGTGTGCCACTGAAGTGAACCGCTGGCTTATTCCTTTACTAGCGCACCATTCTCTAACGGGGTTCTCAACAAACTGTAAGTCGTTATCGCTTATGAGCACTTTAGGTGTTCCAGATCTCGTCATGATGTTTTTCCATACAAACTTTATCATGTGCCTCCCGGATATGTAGGCTAGAGGTCCCGCCTCGATCCACTTCGTGAAGTAATCCACTGCTACTACCATGTATTTTAGCCTCCCGGGTGCTTCTGGGAACGGTCCCACGATGTCTATACCCAACTGGTAGAATGTCCATGGGCTAGATATGTTGTGTAGTGTCACTGGCGGGTCCGCTTGTACTGGGGCGTACAACTGGCACACCTCGCATTTCCTGGTCAACCCCAATGCATCCTGGTGCATCGTGGGCCAGTATATTCCCATTCGGAGCACTTTGCCTGTTAAATCTCGTGCTCCTTCGTGTGCACCCGCATGGCCTGCGTGCGCCTCCTATAGTGTCACAACTATCAACTTTCGGTCAAACAAAGTCAACAAGTCAACCAAGTCAACACGACTAGTATTAAGATTTTAGGATAAGCACTATGTTTTCTTAATGTTCCTAATGTACAACTTGCAATTATAATACAAAGTATCTATCTTTTTACCAATTATCAAATATAAACCCTAGTTAGGGTTAGTAACGTAAAACTTGATAATTCAGATATATACTATTTGGGAATAAATAATACTCGTAACACAATGTAGTAGGGTTCATAAACCTAACACTAGGGGCAAAAATCATAGCAAAGGCTACAAACACAAACTTTTGGTAAATTCGTCACCAAATACAAAAAAGTTTATACCCGGCTAAACACAAACTTTTAACGAACCAAATTTTGGAAATTCAACCTGACTTTCATATAATGTATTATTATTTTGATGATAATGCTTGTTATAATAGTTTGAATATTTATAATTCAAATTAAATATTTTATACATCCTTTATACCATATTTATTTTATAAAACACCACCATTTTTATAAAAATATCAAGAAATTACAAAAGGTTGACTTCTTTATTAAATCCATGCTCCCCCATTACCACCCCTCACAACTCATTCCACCCACCCCACCCAACCTCTTTCCCCCTTCCTTCTAATTCACTGCCAAAATGGCCTCTCCTTTATTCATTTTCTTCACTTCAAGCTTCTCCTCCAAGATATTCACTCTTTCACCAAAAGCAAACATATATCTCTCTCTCATTTCCTCTATCTCAAAACTCGAAATTCAAAGGCTAATCTTGAGCTTTTCCTCCACATTTGGTAAGCATCTTCCTCCTACACTTGAATATTCTACAATCTTTCACCCAAATCATGGAATTCTTATACAAATATCGTCATATTTGTTCCTAGATCTTCAAATCTTCAAATATCTTCCAAGTGTTCTTGACTTGGAAACTTCTTTTCTTCATCATCCATCCCAAGAAATCAGTCAAGGTGACTTCATACCCCTACTTTTTCATGTTTTCTTCAAGTTTTAGGGGGGGGGGATACAAGTTAAATCACCTTAACATAACATAAACAAATTCATGGCTTTTCACATAAAAGTTGAGTTCTATTCACGGACTATTTTGATCATCTTAAACTCAATATCTTTCAAAATTGTTTTGTATGCGAAGAGTTCAGGTTTATACCTTTAAAATGACTACTTACACATCTCCATAAGATTTTTCTACAATTTATGGTGATTTTTACAAAACTGCCTATCATTTTAGAAACACTTCGGACCAGTATGTGAATATGGACATTTTCACACAAGTTAGAGGTTACTAAAAATCATAATAAAAATTATGAACAAACTAGACAAAATTTCCAAACTCTCAAAATTTACGGATTCAGTTTTCGTCTCCGTATGATTTTTCTATAATTATTACAAGAACAGGAACAGAAAAGATAAAACTAGCAAATTTTTAATAACCCATTTACACCTTGTAACTTGTTGAGCAAGGTGTGTATTATTATATATAAATACATGTTGTTTATATTACATCTCTTTTATCTTATTATAAAGGTTTGCATCAGTTATAAAAAGGATTTTGACCATAACAAAACGCTTTTGATTAGCTATTATAGGAATAGTTTATGTTTCATTCATACAACAAACATATCACGGAAGGTTTTATTTCCACATAAAAAAGTTTTACATTCACACACAAAATGTAAACTCGTTAACGTAAATTGTGAGATATTCTTCATAGTACTCTTAGAGTACGGGTTAAAATTCTTGACAGTTATAACTAGAGTCTCTTGTAGGGAGAACGTGATAAGTTTGATTATAGATCTAAATTGGGACTGACACCCCACACTCCAATTGTTCACAACAGTCCGGTCGGCAGGCCAGGAGTGACAAATGTCATATCTCTCCGATGCCTGAAAAACGTCGTAGCAGGTTCAGTTAGTTATAGTATGGTTATAACGACTTACATAGGGAGTTAATGAAATATAAAGTTTACGGGGAAATACTACATTGAAAATGGGTTTCATTTATTTAAAACTACACATATCATTACTAGTACAAAACTTACACTTACATTCGGTCTTGGGATATTTACTTTTTAAGGAAAATATTAGATTTTCTTGGTTATACAATACTATTACAAGCAAAGGCTTTTCAACTCTACTTTCAAAAGCTTATGAACTCACCAACTTAATTGCTGACACTTTTTTTTTAAAAACTACTTGTATTCTCAGGAGATTAGTGAAACAGGTAATCAACAGCTTTTGAGGATGGGATGTTAAGACATTAAACTTTTCATTTTTGTCATCATAATGTAATCGATGTTGAAACATGCAATCACATACTATTATGTAACTTTTTCAATTATATTTTATGATGGTTGTATTTGCTTTGATCACTATTATACTCGTTGTTATGATACTACACATGAAGTCCGCCACCCCCGGACGTTTCTGCCATCCTTGGTTTGGGGGTGTGACATGTAACGCTTCCATCCCTTTGGCCTAGTCTACGCATTTCATCCATGGTGTCGTGAATCCTCTTCAATATAGTTCCCCGTTTACCAGTACGTATGAGGGCGCCTTTATACGTATTTTCTTGGTTTCGCCGTGATCGTCTAGCAGCACCCCTATTTGAAAATACTCCATAAACGGTGTCATCCATGCGGGCCTGGTGGTTGTTAGGGCATTTACCTACCGCTCGTCTATACTCCTATCCTTAAGCACCTCTACTAAAACGATCTTCGATAAATGATCAAAACATGTAGACGCTAGTTTACTTAGGGCGCTGCCCTTCTGTTCTCGCTTTGGGGTATTTTCTTGATCGTGAACTGTCTGAAAGATTAGATTAATTGTCTCACTATTTTTACATACTTCTCCATTCTTTGATCTCTTGTCTCGAAACTTCCATTGATTTGGTTCGCAACTAGCCTTGAATATGCTAAGGCCGTTACAACCTTCGCACCCATTTGTTTCGCTAAGTGCAGTCCTGCTAGTAAGGCCTCATAATCAGCCTCGTTGTTTGAAGTATGGAAATCGAAACGAAGGGCATAAGTCACTTCTTCCCCCTTTGGGCTGGTCAGAATTATACCCGCCCCTGAGCCTTCCTTACTGGATGCCCGGTCAGTATATAACGTCCATGAGTAGTTGCTAGTCGGGACTTCCTCCACTGCCCAGATTCCTTCCTTAGCCAGGCCGCCTTCATCCGGGATCTCGAGTAAGAAATCGACCAGTGCTTGCCCTTTAATGCTTGTCCTTGGTCGATAACTTATGTCATGTTCCCCCAGCTTGATCGCCCACTTTGCTAGCTGGCCCGACGTTTCCGGCTTGAGGAGTATTTGTTTGATGGGCAAATTTGTTAGTACTTCAACTTGATGCACTTGGAAGTAGCGTCTCACACGTCGTACCGCGTAAATGAGCGCCATGACTAATTTCTCTAGGGTGGGATAATTGAGTTTGGGGCCCTGCAATGCCCTGCTCACAAAGTATATTGGCTTCTGCTCCCCTTCTCTTTCCATGGTCAACACTTAGGATGTAGCTTTATTCGATGTCGAAAGGTACATTTGCAGTGTTTCCCCTGGAATAGGGCTAGCTACCATAGGTAACTTGTGTAGTGCTTGCTTGATTTTCTGGAGCGCCTCCTCCGCCGCGGCTGTCCATTGAAAATTGTTATTTTCAATACAACCTTCTAGAGTATGGAATTATGTCATGGCCTTGTTCGCGAATTTTGAGATGAACCTACTCACAGTCGTGAGCTTCCCGTTCAAACCATGTGCGTCTCTCAAAGTGCCCGGGGTGGTGTCTCCATAAACTCGTCTACTTTAACTAGACTAGTTTGAATGCACTGCTTGGTGACGTAGTACCCCACAAACTGTCCTTCCTCTACCCTAAATATGCACTTAGTCGGGTTCAATTTCATTCTGGTCTTTTCTAGCGTGCGAAAAGTTTCCTCGATATCTTGCCACATTTTGTCTTCATGTGGGCTCTTGATTACCATATCGTCAACATACACTTCAATATTCCTCCCGATTTGCTTGGCGAAAACTGAGTCGACCAAACGTTGGTACGTGGCTCCCATATTTTTTAGACCGGAAGGAATCTTGGTGTAAAAAAAGGTGCCATGATCTGTATATAAAGTTGTCTTCTCTTCATCTTCCTTACTCATCAAAATTTGATGATACCCTTTATATGCGTCCAAGAAACACTTTAGCTTGAACCCTTGCAACGACTCCACTTTTCGATCGATCTCCGGGAGAGGATAGCAATCCTTAGGGAATGCTTTGTTTAGGTCGGAAAAGTCAATACACATACGCCAAGACCCGTCTTGCTTGCGTACCATAACCGGATTAGCAATCTAGGTTGGAAAAATTGATTCCCTTACTATCTCGGCCTCCGTCAATTTAGCTACCTCTGCGTTTATCTCCCTATTATGGTCCCCCTCCCCGGACCCTCTTTTTCTGCTTGACTTCCTTTACCCCTGGTTTGATCTTGAGTTTATGCTCGATGACCTTCCTATCTACCCCTACCGTGTCCGTAAGGGTCCATGCAAACACATGTTTGTATTGCTTGAAGAGGTCCATCATTGCTTCTCTTACGTTGCATGGAAGATTATGGCCGATACTGACTAGCTTATCGGGATATCTTTCGTTAATTACTTCTTTGCCTTTTGCAGGATCATGTCACAACTTCTTTATTTCCTTGGTTATCTCTGTTGGTTTCATGACTGTAAGGCATTGTAATTCTTTGGGTGGAGTGGCAAGTATTGTACCCGGACCAACGGAGGTGTTGAACTTCATAGTTCCATGCATGGTCAATGGGACCACTCCTAGCTTTAGGAGGGCTGTTCTCCCCAAGATGATGTTGTGCTCCGCAGGGTGTCGGATGACAATAAAATCAATCAAAACTGTTTTCTTTCATAGCTTGTCATGGCTATTTATCGTCAGGGGGGTATGAAGTGTTCCTAACGACCATAAGCTGTGACCAGTGAATCTGACCAGCCTCTCCACTGTAGGTCTTAAACTGTCTTTCCAACAATCCGGGAGGAGTTGGAAACAATGCTCGTAAATTATATCTGTCGAACTCTCTATGTCGATATTGTAACGCCCCATTGTTAAATATCTATTCGTGGGTTCCCGAGATCAAGAGTAAGGGCGTTTCGGTCTTTTATGGGCAATGGGTTTTATCCGAGAAGTTTCCGGATCGGTGTATGTTGATAAAAGCATGGGTCTTCTCGCCACCTTCGTGTGGATGTAAAGTTCATCGGGAACGAGCTTAGAATAGAGGAGTTACGGCATTTCGAAGATATTATCGATTATAGCCCTTAATGGGAAAAGTGGAAAAGGAAGGACAAGTATGAAAAATGGGACACACTAGGTACGCCCAGCGTAGGCTGGGTTACGCCCAACATAATTGAGAAATTGAACGCGAGTCTTTGGGGGCGTACGCCCAACGTACGTCCAGAGTCTTTAAACCCTAATTTGAGGATGAGCCACTATATAAGGAACATAATGGCTCAAACCCTAGCCTCATTATCAGTCTCCCCAACCTCACAGAAACCCTAGAACGCCTCTTCCTTCCTTTTTGTGAGATCTTAACCTTGGGAAGCTCATTTTGGAAGTTTAAGCTTAGAAGAGGGAAGGAGGGAGTTGTCAAAGAAGGACTTGGGAAGTTGGAGCTTTAGATCTGGAATAACACCATCTTTTGGAGCCCTTTTGAGGTATAAAGTATCTTGCTTGGCAATCATATTGTGTAGATCTATGTGTTGTGAAGTTTTGACATCATTCTTGTCCTAAAAACCTCATCTTGATGCATGTCTCGAGTTGGCTGAGATTAGCTGTCCTTTTAGATCTTAGAAGAGGTCTTGAATAAGAAAAATAAGGTCCCAAGGGCTTTGGTTGTCTCATATGTGATATAGATAGGTCTAAATGGAATTAAGACCTTGGATTAAGAACTTTATGGACGTCCCAGGTAATAAAGTTTGAGACTTTATGAATCATAGACATATTTGGCCTAAGGATCTGAAGTTTGGGCTTAAGAGCTTAAGCCATTAAGAAGTTATATGGACTTGTTGAGTAGCGAAGTTACGCCCCGCGTAACAAGGAGGGTACGCCCAGCGTACTCCTTTTGTTGAGTTTTAATCTTGGGCCTTGCTTGTTTGGGCTGTCTATGGGCTAATAAAGTTTGGGCCTTGATTGAATAGTGTGGATGGAGTATTTTGGGCCTAATTATTATTATGGACCTTGGATCTAGGCCCGATTGTAGAAGTGGGCCCAATTTAGTAAATTGGGCCAATATTGGGCTTTGTATGAGAGTTTGACTTTGGGCTTGGCCCAATAAGTGGATATATGATTGACCTAATGATTATTTTTGCTATGTTGGCTAGTTCGGGATTTTCGGTGAGTCGGTGATTCGGGAGTCTGCTTTTCAAGTTCAGAGTTTTGGCAGTTGCGAGGTGAGTTATCCTCACTATACTAAGGGGTCTAAGGCACCAAGGCCGGCACATTGGATATGATATCCTAGTAGTTGTATTATGTTGAGTATGAGTCAGTTATGCATGCTAGTTTGATATGCTTGAGGATAGGTATGTCGGACTACCTGTGATACTGATTGATTTCCTGTATGTGCATTATCTGTTACATGTGATATGTTGTGTAGGATGGGTTGAGGTTGTACTACTCCGTGCGGTAGCCAACAAACCCTAGAGTATTCCAGATATGAGCTGAGGGCCCGGTAGGCATTCCAGACTCGTACTGAGGACTTGGGGGCATTCCAGATACGAGCTGAGGGCCTGGTAGGCATTCCAGACTCGTACTGAGGGCTCAGTGGCAATCCAGATGTGAGCTGAGGGCCCGGTAGGCATTCCAGACTCAAACTGTGGGCCCAGGGGTATTCCAATCTGTAAAGTTGTGGACATGTTATGTGTTGTTCTGCTCAGTTTGTTATGATATGTTATGGTGTGACATGGTTACATAGACTGTATTTGTATCGGTGTTTTGGGGCTAACTCACTAAGCTCTCGGGCTTACAGTTTCAGTTTATTGTTTCAGGTAACTTGGGGGATCGCGGCAAGGCGAAGGCATGATCGTACAACTCCTCCTATTATGTTACGTTTATGGGAAAACTCTGATATAAATGTATTTTGAAAACAAAGTTGTAATGTTTTGATGAATTCGACGTGTTTTGAAAGTTTAAATTTGGCTATAATTTTTGGGTGTTACTGATATAGACTTTGTGTATGATCACATCCTTAATGGAGGCCTGAATTACTAGCGGATTGTCGTGTCACACCCCAAAACCGAGAACGGCGGAATACGTTCTGGCGTGGAGGACGTCATGTACACTATCATAACAATTGCATAATAGTAAAAACAAGCGACAACAACCATTGCATTAATATAGTAATTGTGACAACCCGTAATCTATTCCGTCACGGTAAACTATTTCCGTCAGTAAAAACGTTTGTATTTAAATTTTTCCGTTAATATTTTGGATTAGGTCATTTATATTAAGACGTTTATTTTGACCTCGTGAGTGTCCAAACCCATTAGAAACGCGTGAAAATAATCTCGTTATTCATTTGGAAAAGTTTTAAGTATAACTACTTCGGGTTACAACAACTAAATCGGGTACGACCAAAAGTCCCTTTTAACGTCAGTATCGGGTAAATTTCCTCCGGGCCACAAACTCAAGTCTTATATAAAGGATGAGTGAACTTTAATTTAGCTTTTACCACCACCTCATAACTTTCTCTCACTACTCTCTCTCTAAAACTCGAAATTGAGCCAAAATCACCCCTTTCAAGCTTCAATTTGGTAAGTAATCTATCCTAGCATGTTTCTAAGCTTGTTTATCATTCAAATTTATGTTTAAACTACCCAAAACCATCAACAACATGTGTTTATGGTTTGGAAACCCTCCCAAAACTGTAAACTCCTTTAAAGAGGGTTTTGAAGCCCCAAAACCCCTCCAAATCACTTCTAGTGCTTAGTTAAGACCTTTGGACTTGCAGGAATGGATTTAGAACACCAAAATCTTACCATTTGGGGAGTAAACTTGAGTTTACGGCCCAAGAACATGCTTGGACCGTAAACCCTCATTCATGGACCATAAACACCTTTTAAGGTGTTAGTTTGCCCCCTAAACACCTCTAAAAGCTTCCATGAGAGTATAGAACCTTATAATCCTTCAAGAGATGCACCAAAACATACACCAATGGGTCGAACTTGAGTTTATGACCCAAGAACATTCTTGGACCGTAAACACCCCTTCTTAGACCTTAAACTCCTCCAATAGGTGTTAAAGTGCTCCTAACACCTTGTATGGCTTAGAAATGGGTCTAGAACTTAGCATGCTTAACCTTCAACCACCAAATCACATGAATCATGGACAAACATGAGTTTATTGTCATAAACTCATGTGTTTAAGGTAGCAAACTCACCAAGAACACCTTCATAGACCGTAAACTCCTTTTCCAATGTCAATTCAAGTCCCAATCACTTCCTAAGCCATAGAATCAACCCTAGAACCTTCCTTTATGCATTGTAATTAACCTAGGACCACCAAAACACATCAAGGCTGGGTACATGAGATTTTACAGCCGTAAACTCCTAGTTTACTATCATAAACTCCTCAAATGGTCCTTAAGTTGTTCAAATTACATTCCAATGCCTTAAAACCAAGCCTAGTATTACCCACAAGAGTTGTAAGACCATTTCACAACCAAGAACACCCCCACCATGAGTTTACGGCCGTAAACTCATGGGGGGTTGGTCATTTGGGCCGAAAACTCCATTAGGAGTTTACTCTTGAAGAGCAAACTCCATATCCAAGCCATACACACCCTTAGATGTTACCCGGGTCACTCCTAACACTTGAAACGAAGTGCTTTCGCGTCTCGGAGTGTATATTCTATTCTAAATAGTAGTTTAAAGTCTAATTAGATACAATTATGTACCTCTTCATATTACATAGGAACCTCGCACGTTTTCAAGCCTCGAACTGACGTTTAGCATCCAAACCGACACATTTCTCGACTGGTGAGTTCATACCCCTACGTTTTTCCATGTTTTTAATGTTTTCAGGGGGGAATACAAGCAAAAGTACAAGGAAATCTTGTACTCAAACTTATGATTTCATTTGAACTATTTCATATTACGCATGCTTTAAACACGGAAAACTGTATTAACTAATCGTTCAACTTGCAGTGTAAACCGTCATATTATTTGTGAAACTCGTTTTAAAATGTTATATTTTATATTTCATATTTCACAAATGGATTTCACATCATTACTGTTAAAAGCATGAACCTTAGAACTTTAAGACGTCCTTGATAGCACTCCCCATAGATACGAGAGTGAAGGACTAATAACATTAAACTTAGAACTTTACCACTCCCCCTAGTTACGAGAGTGGAGGAATGGTAACATTAAACTTAGAACTTTAGACAAGTCCTTGATAACACTCCCCCTAGTTACAAGAGTGAAGGACTAAATAAACAGATTTTCCCATTTTATTATCTTTTAATTCATTAATCTTAAGATTGGAGACACGTCCTTGTAACACTCCCCCTAGTCACGAGAGTGTAGGACTACCCCTGTAACCAGAATCTCTTGGAGGGAGAACGTGACTTGAGTGTATAGATCTATACGGTATTGACAACCCCGCACCTGGCTGCTAGCTACAGTCGAACCGAAAGGTTCAAGGGTGACAAAAGTCATAAAAAGATATTGGCCCCTATCTCGAGCCTTATCCAGTCTATAGTATGGTTATGGAACTCGCAATTTAGATTATGAATACTTTTATACTTACTTATTAGTTTTCTATACGTGTTAAAACTAATGTACCTTTTAAAGATAAACAGGTTTTCAGGAAACATCACACGAACACATAAAGTATGGTAGACACTTGTACATTACTTTCAGAACCGACAACCGACTACAAACTTTTAAGGAAAATAAGGGTTTTTCCAGGGATAACAAACTATACATAACCAGATCGTATAAAAAACGGATAACTACACTTTACTTATAAGAAAATATGGGATTTTCTTGGATAACAAACTTTTCGGAAAACCAAAGGAAACTTGTACATTTTCAGAAAACAAACCTCTTATGAACTCACCAGCTTTATGCTGATTTTCAAACTGCTTGTATTCTCAGGTCCACATTAGACAGGTACACAACGAACTTTTGGAGAAGACGGAGCGTATAGAAGACTCGTCTTAACTTTAGTTCATATGATATATATGTATAACTTTTGTAACACTTTGCTTTCAAACAAATGTAATTAATCATATGTAATGTAATGTTTTGTGTTTACTATGCTTACTATGTACATTGGTTACGATACTACATGACGTCCTCCGCCCCGGAACGTTTTTGCCATCGGTTTCGGGGTGTGACAGTAATTGTAAATACAAGCGTGTTCTGTATAGTTTGATAGACACCAAAAGTTTAAACAAAAATAAAAGATGGGCCTTATATATGCTCCATCTTCTCAAAAGCTGCATCAGTACCTGTCTGTTTTTGACCTAAGAATACAAGTTATTTTGAAAACGAGTATTAGCATAAAGCTGGTGAGTTCATAAAAATTTAGTGTCGTTGCTTGTATAAAAGTGTTTACAGTCAGGTAATGTAAAAGTTGTGATTAATGTTTGAAAATAGTAAAATCCCTAGAAAATCCTATATTTTCCAGATTTGAATATTTGTAAGTTTGATCCTTTGAGTGTGTAAAAGTTTTCCCATTGAGACTCTCCGTTATGAAAATAAGGTTATAGATTTCATTCATGTAAAGTAGATGAGGAAAGATAATATCTTATTTTAGCAGTTTTACTGCCGGTTGGATATAGTAGTGTTGCAAACTTCAGTTAGTAATATATATATATATATATATATATATATATATATATATATATATATATATATATATATATATATATTCACTTCGGTAAGTTAGTTTAGCCTTTAATTCTTAGTGTGTTAATTTGGGTATGAATGTGATCTCTCATGTAACCAAACTGAGTGATAATAAAGTGTCCGATGACCTTCCCGATCATACGTAGTGTAGCGATGTTTTGTCACCCCTGGGCCTAGTCGGCTCGGACTGTAGTTAGCAGTCGGGATGTAATAGTATCCGTCCTGTATAGATCTATACATGTAGTGTTTGCTTTCCTTCTGGGAAGCTCTTGTTACACGGTGTTCGCACAGAAGAGTGACGTATAGAGGAATAGTGTGTCACATTCTGGATTAGTGTTTTCTCTTGTATTATAGTATAATGAACTTTTTAGTATAGTGTATAGAGTGTTCTCTTTAACATGTATTAACTCGTAATAGTAGTAATTATAGTGAGCATCATAGTGATAGGGGTAATAGGCAGTAGTCTTAACTATACCTATTATAGTTAGATAGAGTGTAGGATTGCATGCCTTTGATTTACAAAGGTATTGAATTAAGTGAAGACTTTCATATCTAACACAAATATATATGATATATAACTAAGAATGCAATGACAGTCGGACAGATAACAGTATACCCTAAGACCACAATCAAACAAGAACAGAAAGTAAGGCGATCTATCAGTCCTAAGTCCTTCAAGTCTTATTTACATAAATATATTGGTGTAGATATAGTTTAAAAGAAAATAAGTTAAAAAAAATAGTTTGAAAATAGTTTAATAACAATTTAACATAGAAAATGCGTTTGATAATTATTTAAAACAGTTTTGTTGACAAGTAGCTAAAAGTAAAGAAAATCCTTTTTGATTGCAAGTTATAAATCACATGTGATTGATACTATAACTTGCTGTATTCAACTTGTATTCCCCCCCCCCCCATAAAACATTTAAAAACATTTGAAAGGTTAATTAAGGGGTATGAACTCACCTGTAGCGAGTGGATCGGATGGAAGTGTCGGTTGAGTGCTTAGTGTCAAATGAAGACTTGAACACACTTTATGACCCTAGTAACATATGAATACATATGTTTACATATAATTAGTGATTAAAACACTAATTAAACACATATAGACATCCTAATGTGAAGAAAACGCTTTGGTTAAGTGCTAGGAGGCTATTGGGTTGAAATGAAGGAGTGTAAGGCCTCATTATGGAATTTACTCCTCAAATACCCACCTTAGGTGAGTTTGCGGTTGAGGGACCAATTCCTCCATGAGATTATGGCCTTAAACTCATAGGAGGAGTGTATTTGTGTGCTTTAAGGTCTCTTACATCACTAGGAAGGGTTCTAAGGTTAAATCCCAGGCTTGAGAAGTGATTAGGGTTCAAAAGGGGGACTCCCTTGGAGTTTGCGGTCCTTGGACCACTCCTTGGGAGTTTACGGTCGTGAACACTATGGTTTACGGCCGTAAACCCTTGGACATATCTTTTCCTTCGTTTTTGTGGTCCTGAGCTCACTCCTACAAGTTTCTAGGTTAAGGTCCAAGGCTAAATAAGGGGTTTAGGGCTCATTTTGCATCATTTGAGGGAGTTTATGGCCTAAGAATGTTCTTGGGCTGTAAACCCTCATTCAAGCCTCAAAACTTGATGTTTTAAGGTCTAAAACACTTTAAGGTAATTTCTAAGCTAGTCTCCAAGCATAAGGAAGGAATTTGGGGGCATTTTGGCACCCTTTTAAGGGTTTACGGCCTAATAAGGTTCTTGGGTTGTAAAATCCTTGTTCTTGACATTCTTGGGTGATTTTAATGCTATATTCACAGGAAATGAGCTTTAGTACAATATAGGGTAAGAGAACTTACAGTTTGGGGACGAAAACTTGCGGATTTTTTGAAGAATCGGGACTTGAAGAGAGAGAGTAGAGAGAGAGAGTGACTAGAGTGGTAAAAAGCTTAAGTTGGTGACCACTCAACCCTTATATAGGGTTTGAGTTTATGGCCAGGTGGAAATCTACCCGATACCGACGTTAAACGGAGCTTATGGTCGTACCCGATTAAATGGTTGTAATTTGACTTGATCATAATTAAAAACTTTTCAGGGGAATATTGAGGGTGTTTCACGAGTTTCTAATTCATTCCAACACTTATGAAGTCAAATTAAAAGTCTCAATTTAATTTGCATGATCAAAAATTTTAACAGAAAAATTTAATAAAAACGAGTTTTATTAACGGAAATGGGTTACAGTGACGGAATAAATTTCAAGTTGTCACATGTCGCCTCTCTGACCCTCCGGTCTAGGGTCTTGTGCAGAGAACGTGAGTGTTCTTGTCGGGATCCTGGGAATCCATTGGCTGGCCCCTTGCTCCTCCCTACTCCGTTTGTTGCGTACCATGAATATCTCCTTTGGTTGGGCCCTGTCTCGCGGCATGTTCTTTGCATTTTTGGCATCGAATTTGGCACGTAGGCTCCGTGCTATTTCCACCAGGTCTCCCTTGAGCAGCTTTTCTTCCATTTCCTTCTTAAGCACCGAAAAACTAGCAATACTGTGTGTCTTGCTTTTGTGATACTCACAATATCGACTCTTGGGTGACTTGGCTGGTTGTTGTTTCTCCGAAACCGTGTATACGTCCGGTCCACAAACCCGCCTGTCGTCTCTGATGAATGGTTGGAACCGCACCCAATGCCTCCAACCTGAGCCAAAATGTCTACTTCCCCCACGGAAGTCCGTGTGGCATGGGTTGTGGCGTTTGGTTGTCATAGCATTTAGGTATGCCTGCTTTGCTGCCTCGCCTTCCTCCTGCCGTAAATATCGTTCCACCCTCTCTTTTAGCTCTGCTCTCGTTTGGGGTTTCTTACCCATATGTTTTTACGATAAAGGGGCCTGGTAAGAATCCCCACATGAAGGCGCCAACTATGAGTCCTTCGTCGTGTCCCGACACATCTAGTGTGGCGTTGATAAACCTTGTGAAATATTCTCGTAGGTTGAATGCCCTGCTTGGTGACGTAGTACCCCAAAAGCTATCCTTCCTCTACCCCAAATGTGCACTTGGCCGGGTTCAATTTTATTCTGGTCTTTTCTAGTGTGCGAAAAGTTTCCTCGATATCTTGCCACATTCTGTCTTCATGTGGGCTCTTGATTACCATATCGTCAACATACACTTCAATATTCCCCCCGATTTGCTTGGCGAAAACTGAGTTGACCAAACGTTGGTACGTGGCTCCTGCATTTTTTAGACATAAAGGCATCTTGGTGTAACAAAAGGTGCCATGATTTGTATAGAAAGCTGTCTTCTCTTCATCTTCCTTACTCATCAAAATCTGATGATACCCTTTATATGCGTCCAAGAAACACTTTAACTTGAACCCTTGCAACGACTCCACTCTCCGGTCGATCTCCGGGAGAGGATAACAATCCTTAGGGCATGCTTTGTTCAGGTCGGAAAAGTCAATACACATACGCCAAGACCCGTCTTTCTTGCGTACCATAACCGGATTAGCAATCTAGGTTGGAAAAATTGATTCCCTTACTATCCCGGCCTCCGTCAATTTAGCTACCTCTGCGTTTATCGCCCTGTTACGGCCCCCCTCCTTGGACCCTCTTTTTCTACTTGACTTCTTTTACCCCTGGTTTGATCATGAGTTTATGCTCGATGACCTTCCTATCTACCCCTACCATGTCCGTAGGGGTACATGAAAACACATGTTTGTATCGCTTGAAGAGGTCCACCATTACTTCTCTTACGTGGCATGGAAGATTATGGTCGATACTGACTAGCTGATTGGGATATCTTTCGTTAATTACTTCTTTGCCTTTTGCAGGATCATGTCGCAAATTCTTTATTTCCTTGGTTATCTCTGTTGGTTTCATGACTGTAAGGCATTGTAATTCTTTGGGTGGAGTGGCAAGTATTGTACCCGGACCAACAAAGGAGTCGAACTTCATAGTTCCATGCATGATCGATGGGACCACTCCTAGCTTTAGGAGGGCTGTTCTCCCTAATATGATGTTGTGCTCCGCAGGGTGTCGGATGACAACAAAATCGATCAGAACCATTTTCTTTCATAGCTTGTTATGGCTAGTTATCGTCAGGGGGATAAAAATTGTTCCTAACGGCCATAAGCTGTGACCAGTGAATCCGACCAGCCTCCCCGCCGTAGGTCTTAAATTGTCTTTCCAGCAATCCAGGAGGAGTCGGAAACAATGCTCGTAAATTATATCTGCCGAACTCCCTGTGTCGATATAGACTCTGTGTATGATCACATCCTTAATGGAGACCTGAATTACTAGCGGATTGTCGCCTCTCTAACCCTCCGGTCTAGGGTCTTGTGCAGAGAATGTGAGTGTTCTTTCCGAGAGCGTGGGAATCCATTAGCTGGCCCCTTGCTCCTCCCTACTCTGTTTGTTGCGTACCATGAATATCTTATTTGGTTAGGCCCTGTCTCGCGGCGTGTTCTTTGCGTTTTTGACATCAAATTTGGCGCGTAGGCTCCGTGCTATTTCCACCAGGTCTCCCTTGAGCTGCTTTTCTTCCATTTCCTTCTTAAGCACCGAAAAACTAGCAGTATCGTGTGTCTTGCTTTTGTGATACTCATAATATCGACTCTTGGGTGACTTGGCTGGTTGTTGTTTCTCCGAAACTGTGTATACGTCCGGTCGACGACCCCGCCTGTCGTCTCTGATGAATGGTCGGAAGCGCGTCTAAGGCCTCCTTCCTGATCCGAAATGTCCACTTCCCCCATAGAAGTCTGTGTGGCATGGGTTGTGGCGCTTGGTTGTGATAGCATTTAGGTATGCTTGCTTTGCTGCCTCGCCTTCCTCCTGCCACAAATATCGTTCCACCCTCTCTTTTATCTATGCTCTCATTTGGGGTTTCTTACCCATAAGTTTTTGCGATAAGGGGCCTGGTAAGAGTCCCCACATGAAGACGCCAGCTATGAGTCCTTCATCATGTCATCTAGTGTGGCGTTGATGAACCTTGTGAAATATTCTCGTACAGTCTCACCCTGCTTTTGCTTGTAGCCTATTATTAAGTGGGAGTCTCCCTTGTACTTATGCAACCACATAAAGTTGGTAAGAAACAAGTATTTGAGTCGTGAAAAGTTGCAGATGCTGCCTGGGCACAACGTCTTGAACCACGTGTTCGTATTGCCATCAAGGGTCGTCGTAAAATAGGTGCACCAAAACCTCTCGTCAAGATCCAGGGATGTCATCATCCACTCATATGTGTCAATATGTCTATATGGGTCAGTGGTGCCATTATAGGTCTTGAGTGTTGGCAGTTTAGCTGTGTTGGGTATTTCGTAATCCAATAATTCCTTGACGAATGGGGATGTGATGCTGTGTGAGAGGCAATCTTGATTTGGGATGGTTGTCGCCCCTTACGGTTGGTATTGATGGTTTGGACCGTACGACGACGACGCATGGTGGCCAGGACTTGGGCCATAAAAGGAGTATGGTTGGAATGGCAGTTGGAGAGGATAGCCAGAAGAGAACGGGTGTATTGGTGCTAACGGCGTAAGCATCAAGTTCTGTTGTAGGTTGTGGCTTGGAGCAACTCTAGGTCCGGTCCATGTGCCCGCCATGGAATATATGGGCGGTGTATGGGCTACCATGGTTTGTGCAAACGCTGGTAGCGAAGGCATTGGACCCAGTCTGCCGGACATTTTTTGTAACAGTGACACCAGGAACGGTGGTTGGACACTGAGGACCTTGCATGATGGTAGCGGTGTTGAATGAACCGATGACGGTTGTTTCATTGGTGGTACAAAGAATGGCGGCAATTGAAGAGAAGTGGTTAACAATGGCCTCGCCTGGATTGCTATCGGCCGGTGGGTTGTGGGTTGCGGGACGGCATTGGTGGTTATTGTGGAGCTTCCATTGTCTGAGGTTGCTCTGTTGGTTGCCGGAGGCGGCGATGTTTCGTCCAACGTTGGCATGGAACGTATGGCGCTAGTCTGATGTCAACCTTATCCTTTGTCGACGTCAGATGCCATTAATTCTTCAAAGTTTCTTTTGGTTTATGTTCTTCGTCTCTCCCATGGATGGTGCCAAATTATGTGTATGGCGAACTTGACATATCCAAGGCTGTTGAATCAGATTCCTCGTCGCCTCTGCAAAATATCAAGAGAAGAAAGCCGTCAGCCGTTCCCGGGAGAGCGCTCCCGGAAGAACGCTCCGACGGTCAAGTTATAATGCTACTAGGATCTTTTTGTGTGTATCTTAGCAAGAAAATAGTGCTTACCTTGTGAGTCTAAGGGCACATCCTTTTATACCTAGCGCTCTTGCCTGGTCCGTACTAGACAAGATCACATTTTTGGGGAGACAAGGTTAGGGCGCGCTGATTGGAGGATCATGTGCCTTTAACCGATAGAGCGCTCTCATTGGCCCTAACGGTAATGGCCTGATTCTGTTGTTTGTCTCCTGACCGTATATTTTGTCATGGAGCTAGGAGCGTCCCTTGACTGGCGTGAACCTTTCGCTGGGATGCCAGGAGTATTCCTAGCGGGCACTGGCCTTTTGTCAAGGCGCCCTGCTCGTGGGGGCGTTAGCAGGCGCTGAGCTTACTAAGCCCTGTCTGACCGGCGCGCTAAGGCCTTGGCTAGGGCGTGGTTTTGCCGTGCTGGCTTAGGCACGTCATCACATGATTTCTTGAGCTCGAACATATGTCCCATTTCGACCTGATATTGTTCTTTTATAGATTTGAATAATTCAAAGTCGTTGGTTCCACTATGCTTTTATGCCTGAAGCCTGGTGTAAATACTATTGAATTTTGTCCACCGCTTAGTTTTAGACTCCATTTGCTGCTTAAATGTCTGTATTGCGATACAGTTTTTTCTTCATACCATTACCACAGAGTTCATTCTTTTGAAGTACTATACCATGCCACCGTCAAAGCATATTCCTCCTTTGGCGTCCACCATTGTGGAATTTGCTCACTTTCCATTTCAATTGTTATAGCTTTCCCACTTCCTTTTCCTTTCCATCTCCCCCTCCTAATACCTCTCATTTACACTTCAACCGATGGCTGTGTTGACAGTGGTGGTTGTTTGTAGCATCAAAGAGAAAGATGGGAACATATTTTGTTGTAAATTTGAGTTTTGGTCAAAAAGATTTTATTGAAGGTCAGGTGAGTTAGAAAATTGCATTGGTGGTGATCATTGAGATGATAAGAGGTTGAAATATTTTTTTATAACCGGCAAATCTGAGAGACGAGGTTGTGTTTGATTGTGTGTTTAAGTTTGATGAATGTCTGTTTTGGTTTTGCTTTAGTTTTTGATTGAATAATATGAAATTGTATAAAATACAGAGAGAAAGAGAGAATGATATAAAATGTTGTATATATAGTAAAAATAAAGAAGTGAATTTTTTTATTTGAATTTGACCGTTGTCAAATGGTCCAATGTTCAAAACGGTGATATTTGCTCGTTTCATCCTAATGCCCACAAAAAATAACACAACGATTAAAAGGAATCGTGTTTTTCTTATAATGACCACATTATCTTGTTAGGACCACATTATGACCCACATAAGGAGTGACTCAGTTGTTACTGACCATACATGGTCCTTTAAAAAGGGAAATGAACTTGACAAGGTAATTAACCTTTTGGTTTGTTCATATCTAGGTAACTATCATTTTTTTTTACACATCTAGGTAACGAACTTTTTTGAAGTGTTTACATATGACCATTATGATCGGCTGTAGCAGGTTACATCCGGTGATAACCGGTCATATGTGAACACTTCCAAAAAGTTCGTTACCTAGATGTGTACAAAAAAAGATTGTTACCCAGATGTGAACAAACTAAAAAAGGTAAAAGTAAATTACATGAATGTTCCCTGCAGTTTGGTTAATTTGTGTGTTTGATCCCTAACTTATTTTTTAACTTGGATGATCACTACTGTTTATTTTTGTTGTGCGTGTGGTCCCTATCTTACCTCAAAAGACTATTGTGCCATTTTTTAATTAATTTTCTAATTTATGTATTTATTTTTTATATTTTTTAAAAAATTAACAGACCCCACATCAACGTTTTCACAATCCCTTATTTTTTAGGTCCTTCAACTCTGGCGAATCAAACCCACAACACACTGTCTCTTCATTGAATTTTCCACCACCACAAACCAATAGAAGGATTGTACGGTTGGTTCGCCGGAGTTGAAGGACCGAAAAAAAGAGATAATGAAAACGTTGATGTCATTAAAGATGAAAATGAAAGAGAAGTCGAGGAGGATGAGAGATAAGATGGTGACTGGTGGGACCTAGCTTAAATTTCTCGAATGTGGTTTCAGGTTTAGGGTGAGGAGATACAAATATATAAGGTTTATTAATTTTTTAAAATATACAAAAAAATAAATACATAAATAAGAAAATTAATTAAAAAATAAATTAAAAAAAGGGAAAATAGTCTTTTGAGGTAAGATAGGGACCAAACACACAACGGAAACAAATAATAGGGATCATCCAAGTTAAAAAATAAGTTAGGGACCAAACGCACAAATTACCCAAACTACAAGGATTATTCGTATAATTTACTGTTACCTCTTCGGTTTGTTCACATCTGAGTAACTATCTTTGTATTGTACACATCTAGGTAACAAACTTTTTTTGAAAGTGTTTACATATGACTATTATAACCGGTTATGACCGGATGTAACTTGCTACAGTCGATCATAATGGTTATATGCGAATATTTCCAAAAAGTTCATTACCTAGATGTGTACAAAAAAAGATAGTTACCCAGATATGAACAAACCGAAAAGATAATTATCTTGTTAAGTCCATTTCCCTAAAAAAAGAGAAATTAAATATTATTTTTCTTTTTGTTTCTACATATCATCCTACCAAATTAAATTGTGACATATGTAAAATTTAATGATATTTTAGGATACTAATATGACACATGCAATCATTTAAATGTATAGGAAGATATGTAGAAAAAAAAGATGATATTTAATTTATCAAAATAAAAAAAAATCACGCAAAAAAACAGCTCCATTAATAATCTCAAACTGTTATCGGGTTATTGAAATCAAAACAGAAATTAAATTGCTTTCTATTTTTTATGCATACAAATATTTCTACGTAATAAGATTATGATAAGTATCATCATTCTATATTTTTTTTAACTAAGTCATTAAGACATTAAGACTATATTTAGAATATATTAAATATAATTAAATTGAATGGTGCTTTGTTATAATTTTAATGGAGAGATAAAATTAGAAGGTAATTTAATTTCTCAAATAAAAATAAAAATAAAAGAGAAATTAAATTCCTTCCTATTTTTTATACCTACAAATGTTCCTACTCAATAAAATTATGATAAGTATCATAATTTCATCATCATTTCCTACAAATGTTCCTACTCAATAAAATTATGATAAGTATCATCATTTCATATTTTTTTAACTAACTCATTAAGATTATATTAAAAATATATTAATTACAATTAATGATGATTTATGATAATTTTAATTGGTATGAATAATTATAGGAAAAAAAAGTAAAAGATAATTTAATTTCTCAAAAAAAAAATGACCTTAAGCCGCGTCACACGCATCTGGAATCTTCTCCGTAGATGCTCTCTTTTCTCATACCATTTTTAGTTTGCAATGTTGTGTCTTAAATCTAGTCGTTGAAAACACGAATGTATTTTAATCTCTTCCGTTGGATCATATCCAAGGGTCAATAAATACCCCTGTTACCCTTTTCTTTATTCATTATCCCTTTCCTCTTTGTTTCTTTGCAGCCATGTCGGAGGTTCTCTCTGCTTCTGTTTATCTCAGATCTTCCTCAACCTGTCTAAAATTCACCGATTATAATTGTATACTCGCACAGATCGGCCTCCGATCTACAACTTGGTTATGATTTTATCATGTTGAACGGATTTTATTTCCGGCGATATTTTTCCTCATCAGAATGGAAGTTTCCGGTTCTCTTTTCCATACGGATGAGGTATGTTTGTATACGTTTGTTCTATACACGTTACTGTTATGATACTTTCGCTTCTTTTTTGTTTACATCATTGAATTAATTCGCCTTTATCTATCATCTATAGCTTGTGAAGATCCTCCATTGATTCCCTTTATGGCGCTATGATTAACCAGTGCGTCCTTATCCGCTTCTTGGTGAGAAATCGTTGATTCGTGGAATCACGTTAGTTTTTTCAATCTAAATAATTGTTTCGACTCGATCTAACTTGTTTGTGTTTATTGTTTTCCAGATCGTATTCATGTGTTCTTACTTGATGATATGTCTTGAAGCTATCATGGTGATTGTGTAATTGATTGATCATATGGATCTTGTAGCATCATGTTTCTGGAGTCCGATTCTTTATCGATGAATCTTATGTAGATGTAAAGGAGAGTTGAATTTCTTGTTGTGAGTCGGCCTTTGCCATGTCAGGTGCGCTTGCTTGGCAGGCCAACAAGTCTAATAAAACCATAATTTTTTGTTTTGGTGAAGGGAGGTGGTACGGGGTTTGCCCGGCTCTCCCTTCATGTTCTTGCCTCGTTTCTTCCCCTTTCTTCTTCTTCTTCGGTTTTAAAGATCCACACACATCAATTTTGTCGCTCTTTAAACGATTGGAACTTATTTAGTCCCAAGAATTTCAAGAATCCGTCGAATATGTTGGAAGCAAACGCTCGTAATAGATCAATCATAGAAGCAGTCTCAGAATCACAAAATCGGCATCACTGTTTTGTGGCTCACAAGGTACTAATATATCATCTTTCATCATTAATTTGTCATCAATTTCCGCCAAATATTAACAAACTAGCGAGTTATACGTTTCTTATACATCGTGAATTTCATAATTAACCGGCTAAATATAAAACATTATTACGAATTACGTGTGGTTGCTCACAGATATATGTTCTTTAAAGGCTGTACACCACATTTTTTTGTGTCTTTGATTGATTAGGCTTGTTTTATTGCTACTGTGATCGTGATATTAGTGTATTTTTATAATCGATGCCATTGTCGTTGTGGGAATTTAAGATTCTGATTCATAAGTAGGTAGTGTAGCGCTTTGGATTTGGTCAAATCGGTGTCATTGAGGAAACAATAATAACAATATTAGTGTATTTTTATAATCGATGCCATTGTCGTTGTGGAAATTTAAGATTCTGATTCATAAGTAGGTAGTATAGCGCTTTGGATTTGGTCAAATCGGTGTCATTGAGGAAACAATAATAACAAAACGACTATTAATTGTATTGGAGGCATTTGCAGCTATTCATTCACGATGTGTAAAGCAGCAGTTATAGGTACATAAATTTTCGTTGTTAAATTTTTATCTTTATTAGATAATTTGGATTAAGACTGCTGTAATTTTTCGTGCTCAAAAGCATGTGATGTTTAATTGTTGGATTCGTTTTTGGGTTGCAATTTGTCATCGACACCCCTTTACATTTAATTTACCAACAGTTCTGAAATTGTGGTTCTTCGTATATTGGTGGTTTACATAACTAAAAAATGTCGTGTAAAACTATGTCTTAACATAATAAAATATTATATAATATGTAATTAATATCTAAAGTCATAAAAATATAACATAAAGTATTTTTGGAAAAGTTCCGATGTTTTAGATAAATTTTCAATAAAGTAATAAATTTTAATTTTTAAACAAAAAAGTCCCGATTTTTTTACTTTTTCAATAGAAAAGTCTAATTTTTTGAAAATAAAGGGATTTTTTTTTACAGATTTTGGTAAGATTTTTATATAATATATAAACATATTTTTTACATATTTATATCTATTTTTATGTATTTTTGTATTTTTTATATTTTTATAAGTATATATTTATGTATTTTAAATGTATAAATATATTTTTTTAACTTATTTGTATGTATTTTTAACCATTTTACATATTTTTTATGTGATATATTTTTACATATTTATGTATTATGTATTTTAATAGCTTTTTATATAGATGTTTATGTATTTTAAGTGTATAAATGTATTTTTTACATATTTATATCTATTTTTAAGTATTTTACATATCTTTTATTTATATATTTTTAAAACTTTTTTTATATAGATGTTTTTGTATATTTATGTATTTTAAATGTATAAACGTATTGTTTTTACATGTTTATATGCATTTTTAAAGTACTTTACATATATTTTTTATATTTTTATATGTTTTTTATGTATTATATATTTAAATGTACAAATGTATTATTTTACATATTTACATATATTTTTAAGTATTTTAAATATTTTTTATGTATTATATATTTAAGAATTCCTTTGTTTTATATAGATGTTTTTGTATATTTATGTATTTTAAATATAAAGACGTATTGTTTTAAGTATTTATATGTATTTTTTTAATTTTTTTTTTTGTATTTTTTGTGTTTTTATATGTACTATGAATTTATATGTATTTTTGCATATTTATGTAGTCTTTTAGTTTTCTTATGTCTATATATGAATTTAAATGTTTAATTGTATTATTTAAATGTTTAATTGCATATTTATGTATTATGAATTTAAATGTTTAATTGTATTATTTTTACGTGTTTATATATTTTTATGTAAAAATAATACACTTTAACATTTAATGTACATAAAAATATATAAACAAGAAAACTAAAAAATACATAAATATGCAAAAATATATAAATATATGTAATACATAAAAAAACACAAAAATAAACAAAAAAAATATGTAAAGTACTTAAAAAATATATATAAATAAGTAAAACAATATGTTTATACATTTAAAATACATAAATATACAAAACATCTGTATGAAAAACTTTAAAAAAATATATAAATACATAATATATAAAAGAAATCTAAAATATTTAGAAATAGATATAAATATATAAAAAGTTTTAAATATACATAAATATGTAAAAATATATAAAAATACATAAATAACATATAAAAATACATAAAAAATAATATGTAAAATGGTTAAAAATACATATAACTAAGTAGAAAAATATGTTTATACATTTAAAATACATAAAAATATGTAAATATATAGTTATAAAATAAAAAATTTTCAAAAATACGTAAAAATAGATATAGATATGTAAAAAATATGTTTATACATTATATAAAATTTTTGTCGAAATCTGCAAAAAAATCTTTTTATTTTCGACAAATTAACAATTTGATCCTATGACCTGCTGAACAGGTCAAAAAGGATTAAAGTGAATAAATTAGCCGGTTTCTTGGGTTTTTCTATTCAAAAGGTGAAAAAGTTGGGATTTTTTACTTAAAAAATAAAATTGAGGATTTTATTAAAATTTTGTCCAAAATATCGGCATTTTTCCTGGAGATCAAATGTTTATTTTTGTTGAAACAAATTTCTAAATTATTACAAAATTTAACTCAATAGAAAACATTATTCGAAAAATATATAAAAGTTAAAACTACTAAAGAAAAACCATTTAAAGAAAAACCATTTATTGTAATCCAATAACAGTTATAAAGTCAATTTACTTAAAAAATTATGTAAAGATTTATGTCAACAAAACAATTAAATACATGATTTAATTTTTAAGAAATTAAACAATAATAATGCAGCATATAAGTTGATTAAAATTAGAAAATTAATAAATAGTCTCCATATTAATTTTCTTTTGGATATTTAAAAATGAACTTAATATTACAAATTAAGTTCAAAAAATAATAGGTTTTAGACTAATATATTAAAAAACCATTGGAAAAGATTACAACTAGAAAAAATAGAGTACAACGATTTGAAAAAGATATCTTTATTAAGATAAGAAATTAAGAAATGTAAAATTATAAAATTGGAATTTGAAAACAATATGCAATGTTTCAATCATTCTTTTGGATGCATGGATTAATCTTGACATCCTTTTTTTCTCCCCTAATCTCGTATAATGTAATGTTTCAATCATTCTTTTGGATGCGTAGATTAATTTTGACATCCTTCTATTCTCCCCTAATCTCATATACTTCTTCCTAATTTTTGTAAACCAGATTAAAAAATTGAAGTTCGAAAAATGATAGATATGACAATTCTTCATATTCTTAAAGGGTGTTTGACTTATCTTTTTAGGAGCCAAAAGTCCTTTTGGCAAATGTTATAAAAAATTAGGATTTTCTGAATTTTTCAAAAAGTTACTTTTTCTTGTATCCAAAATCCAAAAGTGAAACATTAACTAAATTATTTGCATTATTAAATCCCATCAAAAATTCAAGATCATAATAATGATGCTGAAGTAGTATATATGATTTTTCATCTGATGATTGAAATCCTTATTCAAATCTCTATAAAAAAATCATAAAATAATTTCAGATTAAAAAAGATGATTTTTATATCAACAAGGAATGGTGATTTTACAAATAATCTAAACTTTTATGTTCGAAAAAAATCTTGGGATTAAAGTGCAACTTTTCTGAAAATATTGGGGCTTTATCAAATTGAAAAGCTTCCCTGCATGCTTTATCTTATATATGTTTTGCTATGAATTCCTAAATTGAAGCGATTTAATTACATTTTTAATTGTTTCTATAGCGTTAGTTGTAGCTATTATCATTGTTTCAGTTTCAGTTAAGAAAACTTGTTGGGTGTAAATTTCATAATTCTTCAGTTAATTGGATTTGAATTCCCATTTTGTTATACCATTCTTGAATTTTTTGGCTTCGAGATTTTGATTACAATCAATAAAAAGAATATCTAAATTTGTTGGAAATGTAAATGAAATAATCGGGATTTTTATGTTAAAAAAAAATCTTGTGACTAAAGTTAACTTTCTTGAAAATATTGAGATTTTTCTGACAATTTTTTTAAATTAATCTATGAATTTGAAACATGTGTTATTTAGATCCGTTTATATGTGAGTATTTTGAACATTGTTATGACTTAGATTTTGCTAGAAAAAAGACATAATATTAGATATGTTTTATAAAAATTACCATAAGTAGTAAGTCAAAGTGTATTAAAAGATTTTGAAGAAACTTTATGAGAAAATAAAATCAGATACTTTAGGAGCGCACATAAGTATATTAAAAATATGTGATTATCAAAAGCATATAATGATGAAGTACAATGATACTAATACAAACAAAAGAACACAATGATATGAATATATCATCTGAACTATACAGTGATATGAATATATCATCCAAAGTATGCAATGACATGAATATATCATGTGAAATAATAGAAGCACACAAGTATAAGCAAATATTTAGGTACATAGGCGTAAACAATCATTTAACACACATTGAGGAAAAATGGAAGCAACCACGAAGCAGATACAACATCAGCTCAAACAAAAGCAAGAACATAAAGCCTTTTTACTCAGACAACTCGAAATACTAAAACTAGAAGAGAAGCATTATATTCCGCACCTCAAGAAGAAGCACCTAGCAGCTCAACAATAAAAAAAAATCAAAAGAAGACATTCAGGAGATATCATTCGATGATAGTTAATCGCAAACATTAATCAAAACAATAGAAAAACCGTCCATTACATTAACTCTAGAAGAGTATCCACTTCAAGCTATGTAAAGAAATAATATGTAATATTCATCTGTGCAAACAAAGGCATCTACGATGATTGGGGCATTTGCCAATTCATTCATTCTTGGACAAAATGTGATCTATAAAAGTTACAAAATAAAGATTGAAATAGAAACCGCCTACAACGTAGCATATAAAGCAGTCATTGAAGATCACGTTCAACATTCAAAAACATTTCTTTCACTCCATAAAATCCACTACCCATTCCTAAATTATTAAACTAATTAAATGCAAAAGTATCACTTGAAGCCATTTTATCCACTAGAGAAAAAGAAGTCATAAAAAAACCAACAATCTAAACTTTTAAATTATAGGATTGCCCCTTCTTATAAATCAAAGTCCATTCTTTAACGGGCTTTTACCTAGTAGCCGGCCCCAAAACATTATTTTTAGAAAACCTCATTGACCGCATGACGTTATGGGATTATTTCATCAATGGTTTCATAGACACCATCTATCTTGAAGTAACAAATTGAATAAGCGAATTTCCATCAGACACAGTTTGCCAAACAATCAAGATGAATTCAACTTACCTAATTTTTGATGAAGATTCTTAATTACTTGTCTCAAGCATCACGTTTGCAAACATAGGAATTTGTAATGGCTCTAAACCAACAAAGGATGACTTACCTCATGAAGTACCTACACAAGATCATCTAAATTTTGCATTAGTCGGGGTTTACCTCGAATCAACTCGCAAAGGCAATGGTAAGGATCAGAAATCTTGAATTAGAATAAATTATGCAAGTAAAACATTCATTATCTACTCTATCGTAGACAATGAAATTACACTCGACACAATGAAAGCAATTGAAACCTTCGAACAACCATTCAAAATTTTTTCCTATCAATTAGCTGAAATACCAACTGACCTGAAAAAGCAATTAGGTCCGTAGGAAATTATTTTCTTGCTTTCTATCTGTTAGTCATATGTTGTTTCCTCTGCGTGATTGGAAAAGATTCGACTTGAATGCAACATATGCAATTATCTCTATGCATCTCTCTCTATGCAATTCTTTCTATCTGCTACTCATATGTTGTCTCCTCTGCGTAATTGGAAGAGATTCAACCTGGAAAACAACATATACAACATTCCATCTCTCAATCCTTCTATTCTGGTTAATCATATGTTATCCCTTTGCGTGATTGGAACACATTCTAGTACATCTAAAATTGAACAATTTAAAATGTTGTTTGTAGATTTCGCTACTGAATTCAAGTGAACAACAACAATATTTTTGGTCGTCGCTAAATGGTCTATTTAGGAATATAGGTGTAATGTCTTGTCATGTATAATCTTTCCAACTTGTCAATATCCTTTGTGTTAAAGTGGATCATAATACTAGTGGTTAGTGTTATTTTAAAATTTCATTTTTTTTCTAATAATTAAATTTTGTTTGCATCTAAATTTGTAGTTTTATTTTATTTTATTTTATTTTATTATTTTTTATTTTATTATTATTTTTTTCAAGTCTTCAAAAAGTCTAATTTTAAGAAAAAAAGGGAATTGAACTATTTTTTAAGAAGGGTTTGAGAGTTGGGTGAGGCCCATCAGATGTGTTCTATGGGCCGAAAACCCTAATTAGGGTATAAAAGGAGGATTTTTGGCGTCCTCATTCTTTTTTCTTACGTTTTTCTTGCTACAATCTCATTTTTTTTTCTCTTTTGTTCATTCACGTTTGCTGCTCAAATCAATCTACTCGATTTGTCATCTTTTGTGTCGATTTGTCATCATTTGTGTGTTTAATCAAACATTATTCACCGAATCGTTATCGTATGTAGATTGCGAGTTCAATGCTGATCGGACATGATTTTATCAAGTTTTTTTTGCCGGTTTTAGGACAAATCCTTGATTCTGACGGAAGTTCTACGACAATTTTGTGGCTTTGGATTCAAGGTTTACGGTTGGACGTTTTCGGTCCCAAACCAAAATTCAAGACTTTTAGGTTTTCGATGATGCGTTTTCCGTTGAAAACCCAAATTCAAGGGTTTTGATTTTTTAGTGATGATTTCGGCTGAAAACTCAAATTTAAGGATTTTAGGTTTTCGGTGGGACGTTTCAGCTGGAAACCCAAATCTATTTGTAAATGGACCAAATTTAATTGAATTTTGACAATTTTAAACAAAATCAATTTTAATTTTAATCAATTTCAAAGCACAATTCAAGCTTTATTGACTTTGATTGAAATAAACGTTTTAAGAAAATTGACTTTATATGTTTAATTTTTCTTTTCTCGCTTGGCTCGTTTCCATGTCGATAAATAGGTAATTTAAAATTTGTTGAAACTCACAAATATTGTTGGATGCCTTTCTGATCTACCACTGAGTTATCAGAAATTTAAATCCATGGTTCATGGTCTAAACAAGATCACTTATGTTCTCCGAACAAATTTTGTCACTTATAAAAATCTAGTGGGTTAATTTTGTGATAAGACTTCTTTCAATAAAGCAGGATCACTGTCAAGTGTGAGCAAGAATGCGCTAGTAAAGGTTCCTTCATATCCCATTTTTTTTAGAACCTCCGTAATCTGAGTAGCAGGAATATCAATTGGGGATCCTGACAGGTGATTATATAGTGTCAGCTCTTGATTTATTGAAAGAAGTTTTATATCAGAATTCATCAACTAGATTTTGGTAAATGAATTTAAATTCATGATGATTCGGTGGTGAATCAGAAAGACATCCAACAATGTTATAGTTTCAATAAATTTAAAATTAGTTGTTTATCTGCATCAAATGAGCCAAAATGAGGAAATCAAAATTAAAAATAAAAAATTAATAACATTTATTTTAGTCAAAGTAAAAAAGGTTTGGATTGTGTTTTGAAATTAGTCAAAATTTAATTGATTTCGGTCTCAATGGTTAAAAATTCAATTAAATTTGTTCAATTTACGGTTGGATTTAGGTTTTCGGCCGAAAATGTCCCACCCAAAACGTAATATCCTTAAATTTGGGTTTTCGGCTGAAATCGTTCCATCGAAAACCTAAAATTCTTGAATTTTTGTTTGCGACCGAAAACATCCAATCGTAAACCTAAACCCTTAAATCCAAAACCCCAAAATTGATGTTGAACTTCAGCAAGAATTGACGGTTTGTCCTAAAACTTGCAAAAAACTTGATAAAATCATGTTAGATCTGATGTATTGAACTCACAATCTACTTACGATAATGATTCAGTGAACAATTTTTGATTAAACACATAAAAAATGTCAATTTGAATAGATGAATTTGATCAGCAAGCATAAATGAACAAAACAGAAAGAATGAGATTGCAACGGAAAATGTGAGGCCGAAAATCCTCCTTTTATACCCTAAGTAGGGGTTTAGGCCCATAGAACACATATGATCGGCCTTACCCAACACTTAACCCTTCTTAAAATATAGTCAAATTCCCTTTTTTTTTTTTTAATGTCTTTTTGAAACAAAAAGTGTCGTATTGATTTATTTGACATCAAATTCATAATCTTGAAACTGACTTGTTTGACATCAAATGTGAAAGTTTAAGGAGTCTTGATGAAAAAAAAAAAAAAAAACACTTTAGTGATATTTCAAGGTCTTAATTGTATATGGTGTTAAATAATATTTGATCGAATATTTTAATAAGTTAAATAACATTTTAATCAATGTTATTCGTTAGAATTAAAACAGCAATATTCATAGAAGCTTTACTATTTAATTAATATTATAAGGAGTTCAATAATATTTTTTTCGAATATAGAATACTCTTGGAATAATTTTAAGTTGATAAAAAACTTATTTACACTAATAAGCCCTGTATTTTTATTAAGCTTACTTACCCTTCCATCTTTTATTAAAGACGATAAAAGAAATGCATATTATTAAACTGTCATAATTATTCACACTTTTATAATTATTAAAAGATTTTTTTCTATAGGTATTGATATATACAGTAAAGTTTCGATATTTTCATCAAATTGACCCGAAAATCCCAAACTAATTTTTTTGACACAAAAGCCTTAATTACCGACATTTATTGACACCGTTGACCTTTTTTTTTTTTCCCAATGCTAGCCGGTTTACTTGGTGCAGTGGCACCAAATGTTTACGTGGACCACCGATTCATTAAATGAGAGGCTTATGTGGAGTTTTCGACCTTTACTTAAGCACTAGACCTTCAATTCCCATGAACCCTAGCTTCGTATTTTTCAAAGGAAAAGACGAGAATGCCGTCTTCTTCATTTGTTGGAAACAACTAACCCTATAATTTGGGCATCCAATGAATCCTCTTCCAGGATTCGAGTAAGGATTGCAAATTCTTTGATTGGGTGGATCCTCCACTCTTTAATCAGTGGTACAAGGACTTGCTCTTACAATTGCACAATAGGTGGAATGGAGATGTTGTAGAACAAATGGAAGTTGTTTCGGCTCAAGTGTAAGGTGCAGGTGGTGGTGTTCCACGGTGGTTAATGATGTGATTTATTTTTGACTTTATGTTTTGGTTTGCATTTTAAGATAATGTAGTCATGTTGTTATAATCAACATTTTACTTATAATGTAATCGTACATCCTACTATGAACCAGATATGAATAATAAAACAGTCATTAACCAAGGGTAACCTGCACAACCAAATTTGAAGTAAAATATGACATTGACCAATTTTGACCATTACTTAATTACCAGTAATTGCAATATAGGTAGGTGGTGGATATGTACCACCATTTACAAAATATGAACCTAAAGATGGTATGCAACAATTTACATAATACCACCTTTTAAAAATATGAACCACAAAGATGATATGCAATAATGTTTATAAAATACTAACCAAAAGATGATATATACCAAATTGATATAACCCCTATCCCTAATTTAAAATAAATGTCTTATCTTGACACATTCCTATACAAAGAGGGTCATCCACTTTCTTTTTTAGCATCTGAAGAATGATCCCCTCTTAGGGTCTCCTTGTTCTTTGTTGCTGTACTGGATCATTCACTAGAACAACTTTAACTCCTTGTCCACCTTAGTCATTTCCTTGAACATCTTCAGCTTCAACTCTTTCCACTTCATCCCCTTCTCCATCTCCGTCTCCTTCTTGTCCACATTCTTCTTCATTCCATTATTTATCTTCTTCTTCTTCTTATTCTTCTTCTTCATTACATTGTCCATCTTCCTTCCATTCCATCTCCTTATCCGTATTCTTCTTTTTCATTACCTTGTCCCTCTCCACCTCCTTCCACTCAATCTCTTTGTCCATGTCCTTTTTCTTCTTCACCTTGTTTATCTCATTCCAATCCACCTTCAACATTGGCAACCTAAAATAGAAAAAAAATTACAAAAAAACATTGAATTATATACATAAACACTAAATGAAACCTTACCACATATCCAAACTTTTCTAAACGAGCTTTTGTAATTCCAAGGCATGTCATAATGTCTACATCAATGTAACTTGATATCCTCAACTGTGTAAATTGTTGTATAATGTAGTCCATATCCGCTATATCTCGTCCATCTCCATCACTCACCACACTACATCCACCATCTCGTCCGATTTATATTCTTCATTAACCTTTTTTTTGGGGTGGTACTGTATTTGAAGTTTCATCTCTTTCAAACTAGCTATGAAAGCTACCCCCACCTTTGGGTACCCTACCACATCCTCTATTTCCCATTCTCCCTCCTCTACAACGTCTTGTCCATTGGGTTAGACTAGGGTCTAATCTTGGCCTACCTATTTTCTTTTTGGGTTTAGGATCTGGTTCAATATGTGGATTTTTACAGCTTTTCTTATTGTTCCCTTTTTGTTGACAATTTTGACATTGGATAGTTCTGCCTTTGAGGACACTTGGGAGAATTTGTCATCCCTTTCTGAGACATGCCTTTTCCTATTCATAGTAGGCCTGCCCGACATCCTCCTCTCTAGGGGGATAAAGGCTTAATATAAGGAGCTTCTTCCTATAAATTGTTGCAATTGACAGGTAGAATGTTAGAACTATAACTTGAAATGTACATTGCCTTAGCAAACCACCTACTAATAGATGCTTGGGCATAGACACATGGTATCCCTAATACATCCTAAAGTCTACATGCATAAACCTTTTCTCTATGTTGACTCCATCATATGATTCAAAACCATTCTCACTTCAAATTCATTTTGTCCACTAGAGTGTACCATCCAAAACCTGCAAATAAAAGTTATTAATAAGTTAGTATAAAAATTATTAATAACTTAGCATAAACGTATGTCACACACCCAAACCAAGAAGATGGAAACGTTTAGGGGCGGATGACGTCATGTATCACAACAATTGTATAATAGTAATCAAAGCAACACAACCATTACATTGATAAAGTAAAGTATTTACATATGTTTGATACATAGTTTGTATGACATCAAAACGTATAACAAAAGTATAAAATATGCGATCCTTAAAGCTCCGTCTTCTCAAAACCTGCGGGTGTACATGTCTACCGGTTCCTTGAGAATACAAGTGGCTTTGAAAGTGTATCAACATTTAAGTTGGTGAGTTCATAAGATTTTTTTTGTAATGAAATCTTGTCTTTGAATTTTTGAAAATGTTTGTATGTTTTTCAAGAAAATCCAATATTTTCTTTATTAGTGAAAATGTACGTTTTTTACTGTATTCTGTAATTGTATTCTGATGTGTATAAAACCAACTAGTTTTATCCCTACTTTTTATTAATGAAATTAACACACAAAGGCAGTGAACCCGTCTTTTAGTGGTATAGGTTAGTAAGTAAGGTATCGAACTCAGGAAACGGAAAATTAAACTAATAATTAATTTTAACTAAAACAATTAATAAAAGTAAAAGGGGTTTCTTCTAGTTTTGCAAGACTAGAAACTTAGGCACACTTAACTAACTAAATAACTAAAGCAAAAAACTAATTCACCAAATTTGATAAAGATGTTTCTATTTAGGTTCAACCAATTCACTCCTATGGTTATTTGTATTTATGATAGATTAATTGTTATTGGTTACCAAGTATAATGGTTAGGTTCCTGTTCATTACTCCTAACCCTTAGACAATTAACTAATTTAAGCGGTGATCAAGTGTTTAAACTAATTAATTCCCTAGATGAATGATTTGGATTAAATAAGATTTGTAATGGTCAATTAAGTTACTAATTCAATTAACCTCTTGTTTGATGGTTTCTCAAACAAGCTCACACATTAATCTTCCTATTGTCTTATTAATTTTAGTTTCATAATCATTACTTCTAAGCATATGGTTTAGTGTTCACATAGACATATGAGGTTAACAACTAAGAGATGTTCATGCAGCCTAATTGTCTTCCAATTAACAAAAAATAGTAGTGATTAATGCATAAGGTTCTTTAACAAACTTAATTTAATAGATCACCAATAAACAATCAAACAAAAACTAATAATTAAACCATAGGAGTTCCTTGGTATTCCCCAAACGGAAACAAAAACGAATTTAGTTCATAGTTGCAGTAGAAACAATCATAAAAACATGTTTAACTAAATCAAACATATTCAATTCCTAAATCTAAGTGGTACAAAAGCTTACTAAGAAATTGCCCACACCATGATCTAAACAGCCAGCAAGAAGTCTCCATCTTCTATGATGGAGTCAATGTCACAACCAGGCAGTTACTAGACTCGTAAGGCCCACTTACAAAGAAGCCGCCCTCGGTGATTAAAGAATTGGTTGAAGAATTCTCTAAACACTCTAGAGAATACCATAACCCTAGACATGATGTCGCTAGGGGACGCATGCATTTGTGTCTAAAATTTTCCTAAGGACCCCCGTACTTCAAATACTCACAATCCTCATAAACATTCGCCCACTTACCCCGAACTATGCTCATTTTATGCAACCCTCCGAATCCATCCTCAGAAAATCTCTTTACCCTCAAGGTATTTTTAATTGAGCAACCCAAGCATACATAATCTAGAATTACAACATTTCGATACCACTATGGAGCTCTTTGAATTCTTCGCTTCCTTGATAATTTGATCTTTGATCTCTTTGAATTCACCACCTTGTATTGATTGATTTTTGGTATCTTCAACTTTTTGGATTTCTTGGAATTTTGATCTTTAGATTTTCACTTTATTTGCTCCAAAATTCTTATAACTTTTCTAGTAATTCTCTCTCTCTCTCTCTCTCTCTCTCTCTCTCTCTCTCTCTTTTTTTTACATGTATTCCTCACTTTTTTTCACTCGAATCCCTACATGCTTAAGCAGGGGCGCTCAATCTCAACCTTTATTGGCTAATGATAACAATTTTCCTAGATACATTTCAGGTTTAGGCTGTTAAATGTATTGCATCCCTCAGGCTGAGCAAGGTCGTGTTTTTGTCTCATGATTTCACTGAAATAAGGAAGCCACAAATGCACTAGAACGTGTATAGGCTCAACTAAACATTTGGGTTTTTATGCAATTATCAACATAATTCTAACATGGAATTCTAATTTTCTTTTACCAAAATTTTCTAAATTAAATCCTTAAGCCATATTTTTAGTATGCAATAATTTTTAAAATTAGCCTAAATTAAGATTCTAAATTTTCTAAAATGTGACTAACCCCCTACCCCACACTTATTTTATGCAATGCCCTCATTGCATACTATGCAAAAAAATAAAGATGCAAATATAGAGAGAATTGGAACAAACTTTCCTGGGGTAGCAGTCGATAGGTTGACACTCTCTTCATCAGCTCCTTTTTCAATTGACTTTAGCCATGGGAACAGCTCATCCATGGCACGGGTGTCATGCGTCTCGTGTGGTTGACAGCTCGAAAATTCCACGGAACAAGGTCGTTAGAAAGTCTCCAGTAGCAATCCCTCACAAAGAGTGTATGAATGTTGCAGGGAAAGTGCTCAAAGCAATTCTGAAAATCCAAAAGTAGTAGGCTACTCGGCGAGTAGGCTCGTGGATTCAGCGAGTAGGCCTTGATGCAAAATAAGATCGTGTAACATCACATGTACTCGGCGAGTGGTGAGTGGTTTTCCAAAATTGGTCTAGTTGCTGCTTCTCTCGACTTTGGTGTTGAAATCGGAAATGTAAACTGACCCTCACTCTAATTCCTTCAGCAGCAATACTCCCTATGACCCTCGACTCTCACGGACTCAATCCTAAGGACAAAACTCCATAATTTCTTGAAAATCGCTCATTCCTTTCTCGACCCTCACTAGTTAGTATGCTTCCCTATCTTCAATCCCTGAAAAAAAAAAAACAACTAACAGTGAGAATAATAATCCCATCCATCATAAAAATCCAAAATGTTTAACAATTGTCTAGAACAAAACATCATAAGCATAAAACATAAAAACAAAACAAATTCTTCAATCTTCATCATCCATTCCAGCTCCTCCTGCTCCACTTCCTCCCTCTCCGTCTCTTCTTCTCATCCTCTCATCCCAATTCATGATATAGGGATAGCCGAGTCCAGGTCTCGGGGCAATTTGCATTTGTTGAAAGAGGTATTCGAAAGATTGATTAGTGTAGTTCACCCCTTGCCCAATATTATCCAAGTAGTGTCGGTACTCTACTTGGTTCCAGCCATCATTATCCTCCACTGGAATAACCGGTGGATCTTCCCGCACCTGTTCGCTCCTTTGTCGGACCCGCCTTCCCGGCTCCTCGGGGACTGACGGCTCATCTTCATGTGGAATAGTGAAGGAATCGCCAAACTTTTCAACTATCCGTGCCCTCCTGTAAAGTGAGGTGTTGAATGGTGGAGGGTGGATAACCGTTAGTGCTTGAGCTTGTGGCAAATCCAAGATCCCAAATGACTTGGCCAGTCGGGTAATAAACATGCCTCCATTTATCTTTGAATTGATCTTCTTTTTGACCGCCCCCTCAGCAAGGAATTTGGCAATGCATTAGGGAAGGTTGCAAAAAGCGTCCGGATTGATGATGCTCCATAAATAGAAGATGTCAAGGGTGGGGACCTTGTCCCCATCCTTCCGCATGTTTATTGTACTAGCCACAAACCGGTGAATGAGCCGGTGAATCGGAGAACGAATGTGGCCTTCTTACGCGGTGGAAGGAATATAGACTCGGTTGGCGATCGTATTCCACCACGTAGAAGCAACCACCTCCTCGGGAAGATTGACCCCTTCTTGCCATGATACCTGCATACAAACATCAAGAACACACAAACAAACAACACCCAATAATTAAAACCAAAAAAAATTGGGTCTGACTGTTACCTACTCGCCGAGTACACAACTCTACTCGGCGAGTAGTATGAACACCATGACAGATCGAGTGCCGGATTTGTGTAGACTGTCCAAAAAGCCAAATTTTTCATAGGGTTTTGTTGTAATTACTTATCTAACCATAGATCTTGAAGAAAATACTCCTAACATTATCTAATTCGTGACTAAATCAAAACCCTAGAGTTTGAGGAAAATTCCCCCAAATCCGAAATCACTTAAAATCTGGACAAATCTATGATAAAAATCAAACCTTTCATGAGTTTAAAGTGTAAAGATGTTACCTTTTTGCTTGAATAGTGAGAATTGAGTAGAAAATTGAAGAAATCTTGAAAGCAACTTGAAAATGGTTGAGAGGCTGCTGCACGGCGAGTAATGGGATGGAATGGTGAACAAAAACTTTTTTACAGATTTATGTTTCACTCTTTTTAAACTGGCTACTCGCCGAGTATAATGGGTCTACTCGCTGAGTAGAAGTGCTTTTAAACAACATCTTAACTGAACCGGCATCTACTCGCCGAGTACACGACTCTACTCGGCGAGTAAATATCACAGATTAAAAATTTTGTGTATTTAGAAAAATTAGTGTATTATTTCATGTTTTTAAACCATCCACCCCACACTCTAAGCATGGCTTGTCCTCAAGCAGTTATGGGCATAAAAGTAGATGAAGAAAAATGAAAAAAAAAAAATAAAAAAAAAAAAAAATAAAAATAAAGAAAAGGAAAGAAAATGCAAACTTGAGACTCGGGTTGCCTCCCGATAAGCGCTTCTTTTTATGGAGTCATTAGCTGGACTCCTCCCCTTCTACGTAGTTGCAATCCCTTCCAGTAGCAACTCTTCCAATCCTTCATTCCGGGGGACTCCTTTTTCATATTTTTTTACTCTATGACCATTGACTTTGAAGGGCGTGCCGTCTCTTGATAACAACTCTATAGCACCATGTGGAAACACTGTCTTCACCAGAAAAGGACCATCCCACCTTGATTTGAGTTTGCCCGAGAAAAGCTTTAATCGTGAATTGAAAAGCAACACTTTTTGGTCTTCATGGATTTCTTTATCTTTAATTCTTTTATCATGCTATTTCTTGGTCTTCTCTTTATAAAGCCATGAACTAGAGTATGTATTATTCCTTAGCTCTTCAAGGGCATTCATTTGCATCAGCTGGTTGCTCTTTAGTTCTTCTATATCGAAGTTGCACCTCTTTAGAGCCCAATACGCCTTATGCTCTAGCTCGACCGGTAAATGACATTGCTTTCCATAAACTAACCTATATGGTGTAGTACCAATAGGTTTTTTGAAAGCTGTACGAAAATCCCATAACGCATCATCTAGCTTATCCGACCACTCCTTGCGATTGCTTCCCACCGATTTCTCTAAAATTCGCTTCAAGGCTCGATTTGTCACTTCGGTTTGTCCACTAGTTTGTGGATGGTATGATGTGGAGAACTTATGGGTAACCCCATATTTCTTTAGCACCTTTTCCAATTGATCATTGGTAAAATGTGTGCCTCGGTCACTTATTAGGGCCTTCGGAACGCCAAAACGTGAAAATAGCTTCTTCAAGAATCGCACCACTACCCGTCCGTCATTTGTTGGTAATGCTTGTGCCTCCGCCCATTTTGATACATAATCGACCGCTACTAGTGTGTACTTGTTTCCTTTGGACATGGGAAATGGTCCCATGAAGTCAATTCCCCACACATCAAACACCTCGCACACTTGGATACTATGTTGTGGCATTTCATTTCGAGATGAAATGTTTCCCACTCTTTGACAAGCATCACATTCTTTGACAAATTGGGCTGCATCTTTAAAGATTGTAGGCCAATAAAACCCAATGTCAAAGATCTTCTTTGCAGTGTAGTGTGCTCCATGATGTCCTCCCGTGGGCCCGCTATGGCAATGCTCTAGTATTCTCCGGCTTTCCTTCCCGAACACACATCTTCGTATGATACCATCCGCACAACTTCGGAAGAGGTATGGGTCGTCCCAAAAGTAATATTTTATTTCAGCAAAGAATTTCTTCTTTTGCTGACTGCTATAGTCCTTTGGGATGTATTTTGTAGCTAAATAATTAGCTATGTCTGCGAACCATGGCTCTTCTCCCACTGACACCATAATGTAGTCGTCTGGAAAGTCATCTCCATAATGTAGTCGTCCGGAAAGTCATCTCCATGGCTCTTCTCCCACTGACACCATAATGACACCATAAGGTGGTCGCTTCTACGTGGTGGAATACGATCGCCAACCGAGTCTATATTCCTTCCACCGCGCAAGAAGGCCACATTCGTTCTCCGATTCACCGGCTCATTCACCGGTTTGTGGCTAGTACAATAAACATGCGGAAGGATGGGGACCTTGTCCCCACCCTTGACATCTTCTATTTATGGAGCATCATCAATCCGGACGCTTTTTGCAACCTTCCCTAATGCATTGCCAAATTCCTTGCTGAGGGGGCGGTCAAAGAGAAGATCAATTCAAAGATAAATGGAGGCATGTTTATTACCCGACTGGCCAAGTCATTTGGGATCTTGGATTTGCCACAAGCTCAAGCACTAACGGTTATCCACCCTCCACCATTCAACACCGCACTTTATAGGAGGGCACAAATAGTTGAAAAGTTTGGCGACTCCTTCACTATTCCACATGAAGATGAGCCGGCAGTCCCCGAGGAGCCGGGAAGGCGGGTCCGACAAAGGAGCGAATGGGTGCGGGAAGATCCACCGGTTATTCCAGTGGAGGATAATGATGGCTGGAACCAAGTAGAGTACCGACACTACTTGGATAATATTGGGCAAGGGGTGAACTACACTAATCAATCTTTCGAATACCTCTTTCAACAAATGCAAATTGCCCCGAGACCTGGACCCGGCTATCCCTATATCATGAATTGGGATGAGAGGATGAGAAGAAGAGACAGAGAGGGAGGAAGTGGAGCAGGAGGAGCTGGAATGGATGATGAAGATTGAAGAATTTGTTTTGTTTTTATGTTTTATGCTTATGATGTTTTGTTCTAGACAATTGTTAAACATTTTGGATTTTTATGATGAGTGAGATTATTATTGTCACTGTTAGTTGTTTTTTTTTTTTCAGGGATTGAAGATAGGGAAGCATACTAACTAGTGAGGGTTGAGAAAGGAATGAGCGATTTTCAAGCAATTATGGAGTTTTGTCCTTAGGATTGAGTCCGTGAGAGTCGAGGGTCATAGGGAGTATTGCTGCTGAAGGAATTAGAGTGAGGGCCAGTTTACATTTTCGATTTCAACACCAGAGTCGAGAGAAGCAGCAACTAGACCAATTTTGGAAAACCACTCACTACTCGCCGAGTGCACAAAATCTACTCGGCGAGTACATGCGATGTTACACGATCTTATTTTGCATCAAGGCCTACTCGCCGAGTCCACGAGCCTACTCGCCGAGTAGCCTGCTACTTTTGGATTTTCAGAATTACTTTGAGCACTTTCCCTGCAACATTCATACACTCTTTGTGAGGGATTGCTACTGGAGACTTTCTAACGACCTTGTTCCGTGGAATTTTCGAGCTGTCAACCACACGAGACGCATGACACCCGTGCCATGGATGAGCTGTTCCCATGGCTAAAGTCAATTGAAGAAGGAGCTGATGAAGAGAGTGTCAACCTATCGACTGCTATCCCAGGGAAGTTTGTTCCAATTCTCTCTATATTTGTATCTTTATTTTTTTGCATAGTATGCAATGAGGGTATTGCATAAAATAAGTGTGGGGTAGGGGGTTAGTCACATTTTAGAAAATTTAGAATCTTAATTTAGGCTAATTTTAAAAATTATTGCATACCAAAAATATGACTTAGGGATTTAATTTAGAAAATTTTGGTAAAAGAAAATTAGGATTCCATGTTAGAATTATGTTGATAATTGCATGAAAACCCAAATGTTTAGTTGAGCCTATACACGTTCTAGTGCATTTGTGGCTTCCTTATTTCAGTGAAATCATGAGACAAAAACACGACCTTGCTCAGCCTGAGGGATGCAATACGTTTAGCAGCCTAAACCTGAAATGTATCCAGGAAAATTGTTATCATTAGCCAATAAAGGTTGAGATTGAGCGCCCCTGCTTAAGCATGTAGGGATTCAAGTGAAAAAAAAGTGAGGAATACATGAAAAAAAAGAGAGAGAATTACTAGAAAAGTTGTAAGAATTTTGGAGCAAATAAAGTGAAAATCTAAAGATCAAAATTCCAAGAAATCCAAAAAGTTAAAGATACCAAAAATCAATCAATACAAAGAGTAATTAGATGGAGATCGACATGACAGATTCACCAAATGGAGTTTATGGAATCCATTGTGTTCTACAATCCACACTACCTAATCTCACCCCTGCCTCTAGTAATGCCCTCATATAGTACTCCCCCAAAATTGGCAATCGTAACCGGAAACAAAAAATAAACTACCACCTAAAAATCCGTCTCTAGGTCAGATGAATTTGACCTGCAACATCAGTCTCCTCAGTAGTTCCAGAAATCGCAAATCATAAACAAGTTGTTCATATCGGTTCTTGAAAGAGATCACAAATCAGATACAAAATTCTTTACTTATGTAACACCCATAAAATTTAAGCAAAGTTTAAGTTTTTTCAAAACACTTAAAACCATTCAACATTACATAGTTTGTTTTCAAAATAATAATTATCAGAGTATCCCAATATCAAGTCATAAAATCATAACAACAGGAGAAGTGGTACGATCATGCCTTCGCCTTCCCGCGACCACCAGAAGTACCCGGAACAACAAACTGAAACTGTAAGCCCGAAAGCTTAGGGGCCGTTTGATAGTTTCTGATTGGGTTAGACCTGATTGGGTTAGAAATTCTGACTGAGTCCACATCTGACTGAGTTTATCTGTTTGATTATTTCTTCGACTGACTGTGCTGAATGAAAAAAAATGACCATACTACCCTTATGTTGTCTATTATGCTAAATAAAATAATTATAAAATTACAATGGCTCCATTGTTCTTAACAGAAACTCGTAAGTCAACCAATGATGTCTAAATTTGAGAGAACTTGTTAAAAAAAAGGAAAATAAAATTTTTTAAATGAAATCTTTTCTAATGAATTGCTGACATTTGAGTTAAAGAAAAGGGTATTGATTATTGAACTTGCATTTTCATCATGCAAGAATACATTGAACACTCTTATCCTTTAGGACCAAATGTGTTTATCATTTCAACAAAATGAAGGTCAACATAGTAATATCCCTCAGGTGGATTGTTAAATCGATAATGGAAGTTCCCTAATCTTGCATTGTTATAAATGAATAGAAAATCACCACCATCAGTCAAACACTCGTTAGTTTGAAATGTATCTCCTCCTTCAAATAATTTATTAGCCTTAAACTTCATATATAAATTGGATTCAATCATGGTTTTTGCTACAACATTTATAAACTAAAACTCGAAATGATCATAAAACTTGTTCCGACCTCATAAACCAGTTTGGAATTAGCTTGGTGCTTGAATCACAAACCAACATGATAGAAGGATGGGTCGTCATCTCCGATTGAAGAAACTGCACTCATTTTTTTTCTACCAATCAAAAGGGGCTTTTTTCCAGAATTTTGTTTCAACAATTTCATTCATACAAAACTCCAACTTGCAACTCCCGACTTCAAATTCTGATTTCATTCTAGTAAACTCCAACTTCCAAATTCTGATTTCAACAATTTCTGATTTCATAACATTAGAACAAAGCAAGAATTATGATTAAAGATTTTCATAACTCATTTAAGAAACAAATTTTGATTTCATAGATTATACACAAAAAGGGAAGAACGGCCAATCGATCAAGTGGTTTAAAAAAAAAAAGACGAAACATATGTTGCTTACCTTTGTTGAAGTAGCTCTGGCCGGAGAAGGCGGATGTCGGACTGAAGCGTCGATCTTGTAGGAGGCAAATGTTGAACACGTTGCGTCGCTGGGGATGAGGAGCTGGAGTGAAGGAATCGTGTTTTCTTGTGTGTTTTTCTTTTAGCTCCCGAGGGCAGAAAAGGGCAGAAGAGGGCAACGTGGGCTTTTTTTTTCCAGTCAGCCATATATTGAAAGCGGACCGAGTAAGTACCTTGGGTCAGCCATGCTGACCGAATCAGTAAAATTTGGGATTTATCAAACGTGCTGACTAGACCGAGTCATCCAAAATAGCTGACCCGGACCCAGTCAGCTCACTATCAAACGAGTGCTTAGTGAGCTACCCCCAAAATACCCATACCCATGATAATATACATACAATCATAAACAATATATTATGGGTCCAGTCAACCAACGGGTAGGAATGCCTACATACTATGAGTCCAATCATCCTCGGGATGGAATACTCACGACCCACAACCAACAGGTTGGAATGCCCAGGTCTATTGGTCTCCGTACAAAGCAGACAAGCCTCAACCGTCAAACAAACATGTGCACATATATACAGATAAACACATAACAGTCTATAGACAACAATTGATCAAACTTTAGATCCAAAGACCTAACATGCCTAGGATCCATAAAGTCGTGAACTTTATCACTTTGGACGTCTATAAAGTTCAAAATGCTTGGTCTTAATCCATTAAGACCTTATTTTACATGCATGGGACACATTCAACTGATGAGACCTCATTTTTATCATTCAAGGTCCCCTCAAGAGCCTAGAAGGACAGTTCTTTTCGTTGAAAACACAACATGCACCACCTTGTGGTTTTTGGGACAAGAAATGGGTCTTTTAAAGCAAAATGTTGAGATCTAATCATATAAGCATAAAGTTTGGAACTTTATACCTTCTGGAGCTTCTTATGATCAAACTAACTTTAGATCTACAAGCTTGGTCTCTTCCTTCAACTCTTTGATGGTATGGTTTTCTCCTAAGGCACTCAAGAACACACCAAAATGAGCTTAACACACAGGGGAGGTTAGGGTTTGAGAGAGTCGAGTTTGATCTGTGGAGACTGAGGTAAAAAGATGTGGGTGCACATTATGTTACTTATATAGGCCCCAAACCCTAAATATTAGGGTTTCACCCAGACATTAGTATGCCCAACGTACTCAATTGTACGCCCAATGTACTCCTATGTACGTGCGACTCACTCCCTTTTGGTCCCAAGTTTGCAAACTTGGTCTTTAAACTTACCTTGACTCTTCACTTCCAACCCCAAGGACCATAATGACAAGGAAAAGATGGAAGAGGGTTCCGGAATACCTGCCAAATCTTAGGATGTTACAACTTAATTTGTAAAATAAAAATCAAAGCATTCAACGATTCATATTGTAAAATGAAGCCTGATTCTTATTTTTTCCTGTAGAGGTCAAAGAACACAGATGGGATAAATGAATACTATCCAAATCAAAGAAACCTAGATGTAAAAAACGAAGTCTATGCAACAAATCTGGAAGAAAACAAATTTGTGGATGTAAAAATTGGAATCAAAATCCGAACAAAACGAATTCGCATATGCAAAATTCGGAATCAAAATTAGAACAAAACGGTAATTACGGTAATAAAGAGATTTACACGTCGATCGTAAATAAAATCTTTCCTATCTAAATTCTCGTTACTAGACACCGAACGTCTGAATCGGTGTATAAATCGACATGGTGAGAACTCGAAGCGGATTGAAAACCGATAACCCTCAGCTTGAGCCACAAGTGATTCAGCGTGCGCCAGAAGTAGCAGTCGCATCCGAGCCAATCACTATGGTTGGGGTACAAGCAATAATCCAGATGATGTTAGATCGCCAAATGGAAGAAACTAGGTGTTTGCTTCAATAGGATCGAGATGAACCTACAGTGCCTATTAAGCAACCCGAATTGAATGAAGAGTTATCACATGTTGAGCTATAAAAAAATTTAAAATTAATCAACATTCTATTTGGATTTTTAAATGATTATTGTGTAATTTTGATTTTGTATGACAATTTGTATGTTTTATAATTATTCAACAACTTCATCTATCACAATATAGAACAACAGGGTAATATTATCATTTTTTATTATTCAACACAGTCAATCAGATGTACAATCAACCATCATGGTTTCTTTTTCAGTTATAAAACTTTTCCATACAACACTTTCTCGGACGGAAACTATCAAATGAGGCTATTTGTTGCACCGTCATGGTGGATGGCTACTTCTTCACATATCCGTATGAAAGTATGGTGTTAATGATTTACATGATTCAACCAACCAAAACAAACTTGTATTTAAGAAAAAAAAAACAGTAATAACATTTTTTTTTAAACATTTCTTTTTTTTAAATTGAGAATATTCAGGATTAAATGTTTTAAAATCTGAAGTTTGACGACAAAAAGATTTGTCTTCCTAAAACCTAAAACCATGTATTTTTTTATTTTTATTTTTATTTTTAAACCATGGATGAGTTCATGTTGCACTACAAGAAACCATGCTTTTTTACGCATAAATTTATGACCAAAAATTTGAACGGTAAAGTTAAAGCCTTAACAATGGGATAGAAAACTACTCTTTATAATCAATGATGGGAAGTCTTGGTGTTAATATATGTCCTTATTTTGGGGAAGTGATTTTGACAATTTTTTTTTTGTTGGATGAATTGGAACAACGTGATGACAGGTAAAGATGAATGTAGACTTAAAATTGGTAGTCTTTTCGCATTCGGCCGAATTATTCTTTACAAATGGAGATGGTGATTCATGTGGGAACCTAATGCCTTATGAGTTCATGTCATCAAAGTTATATATGGAAGGGATGAAAAATTTGGATCCTTTTTGTCTCGAAGGTGTTCAACCTGTCTGTTATATCTGTGAGGGGATGGGAAATTCGGCTCCTTTATGAAGGTATGAACTTAGATTTTTTTTAAACGTTGAATAAAGTTGTTGATGGCCAATTCACTCGATTTTGGATGGATATTTGGTTTACTCAATTGGGTTTTAAATCACTTCCCATAAATTTATGTTTTGGAAAATGATAAAATGAGCATTGTTATCTTATAAGATTATTACACACACTATCTTTTTTGTTAGTTAATAAAAAGATTAAACTGAAAATTAATAAGATTGATGGACTCAAAATCTTACATTTTGCTCTTAATTTGGTTTTTTTGGTGTTCGATTTGGACCTCTAATTTGAACATATGTCAAATCTAGGTTTTCCTTTGTTGAAGACAACATAAAACTCTCATATTAATATAATCATTTTATTTGTAACAACAAAAATAAACGCTATTTAAATTTACAATGAAATGTTTACCGTATCCAAACTTTAAACTCGTATTGCTCTAACATTAAAATATTTGTTTGTAAACAGTAAGTTTACAATTATACATTTTGTGTGGTTACAATAACCTGCAATATTTATAGCCTTAAGTTAAGAATCCAAATATAAGCCGTTCTAGCTCAGTTGGTAGAGCGCGTGGCTTTTAACCACGTGGTCGTGGGTTCGAGTCCCACGGATGGCGAGTTTTAATTACCTTTTTTTTTTTCCTTCTACAAAGTGAAAAAACTGTTCCCAAAATCAAACTCTCAAAAGATCCCTAAATTAATCATTTCAAATTTAATAATGAATAAACAACTATAAAAAAAAATCAAAACAAAAAAAACGAAATATATATATATATATATACTAGTCATCTACCCGCGCAATGCGACAGACGGCCATAAGGGTGGGGAAGGAGTTTGTATTGTTTTTTCGGTAAGATCAGCAACTTTTACAAAGAGAATTTTCTAAAAGTCATCAAACAAATTAGTGAAATTAAGACCAACAAAATTAATCTACTCAAAAAATGAACAGCAAGTTTAATCTATTAATAGGCATGATACTTAGAATGTTAAAACCCCCCTAATGTGTATTAACACCCATAAATTGTTGGTGAACGGCATTTTTAAATGTAAGTGTATACAATAAAAAAAATTTGATATCTACGCATAGTTATACATAACTGGTTCGATGTAGAATTATATAAAATAAAAAAGAATTTGGGCAAACAAATATTATTTGATTTTATCCCTTCAAAATTCCAAAAATATTCCCCTAGCTAGGCACCATGAATAAGCATATAAATAGCAAAAAACCATAACCACATGCTTTTATTCCTTCCATACTTATAGTAGCTCCTGCTTAACAATAAACAAAAACAACACAATTAGACAGAAAACAAGTATTCTTGAAATTAAATGATTTTGAACTAATAGACTACCAATGAGAAAAGTATGATTTAGTATTAGGAAATGGCCGTCAATGATATTATTTGTCAACCATTTAACTTTTGTGTATTTTCCAAAGAAAACATTATGGTATCGATTTATACATAGATTGTGATATTATAAGAATTTGACTTTCATGTATGCTTGCGAGACCAGGTAAATCCAATGTGATTATGCTCTTGCATTTCACAAGATGCAATAGATTTTATAGTTTATAAAATTTTAATATATTGCTTTTTCGAATCAAAAAATTGACATCGATTATCAGGTTTTTACGTCCAAAATGAAGTCAAACATTCAGCCCGTATAAAATACTATAAGATATAGAAATATATAGGCTCGAATTGACTTGACCTTCATGTTGTATGGAGGAGTATAGCTGCTACCAAATTCATGTGGGGTGATCTTGAACGATAAAGGAGCGGATGACTGTCTTCGCCATCAATAACCTTCATCAAAGGAACCTATATGTCTACCTTCAGGGAAGCTGGTCAATATCCCTTCATTCTTCAAAAAGTCTCTCTTGCTAACAACGATGACCCTGCCATGAGCAATTAAGGAATAAAATACTTTTGAAAAACAAGGCAGTTAGGTAACATATTTTTGAATAATAATTCAATTCAAGCAAAAGACAAACCCATAACAATTAATGGTTACATATTTTTGAAGCATGTTATTTATTGAATTTCAACAAACTTTTTGTGGAGGTCGGATCTGCCAAAAAATCATATCAAAAAAGAAACTCATCAGGAGGAAAATCACGATAAATCACATATGGTCAAATATGTTAAAAGATAATATAGTTGATTACTTGTCCAAAAAAATGCAAAATAATCGAGAATTCAAAATCAAGAAGATACCTTCAGGTTTTCTTCACAGTTTTCTTTTCTTCAAGTTTGGTACCCACGTTTCTTTTCTTTCCTCTATGTGCATTTATACTCAAATCATTGCTTGCATAAAAAATAAAAAAATCTATAAAAAAACAACTTGTAAAATAAACACAGTTGAGAGAGAGAGAGAGAGAGAGAGAGAGAGAGAGAGACTTAGGTGGTGTGAAAATGGTGGTGAAGATCGAGATCCATGACTTACAACTTGTAAAAAGAAAAACAAGTCATGATTAGAGAGGTGGCTTCATGAAAAAGAAAAGGGACCGGCGGTTTACGGTGTACATTTAGGTTTCTTTAACATTTGTTGAAAATACACATGAGATAAAGATTGATTTAGTCTACTAAAACTAAGGATTCAAGTCAAATAATAACTCCATCTCAAAACCGATTTAATTGGGTGAACTATAGTGAATATTTGGCCAATTTTGCCATATTTTTAGGAGGATTCAAAGTTCAAACGTATATATGATCTCCATGGGTTAACTTAAGATTTTAATATTATTTTAGTGATGTTTGGTTGTATTTTAAGCTTTAATACTTGGACATTTTAAAAAAATATTATTATTATTATTATATTGAATCTATTTATAGAAATAGTGAGATTTCTTTTATAAGATAGTAAAGATATATATATATATATATATATATATATATATATATATATATATATATATATAGAGAGAGAGAGAGAGAGAGAGAGAGAGAGATGGGTTCAATTGAGAAAATAAAAAAGGTTGACAATGGGGGAATCATTCTCAACCACTCATTTAATCTAAGCATAAAATACATGGTGACAAACTTGTAAATATCGTAATAACCTTCAATCTCAAATGCGTAACTATAGAGAATTCGATAACTGTTCGTTCATCATCAAAATTTTTTCTCCAACCTTCAATAATCATCCATATTTGTTCAACTAAACCGAAATTTCTTCGTTGTTCATGAAATTGGAATTGGAGTTCTGGACTCGCAGTCACAGTCGACATTGAGGGACTTAGAATCAGTACTCACAGGTTCCCAATCGGATTTTCGGAAATCAAAATCAAATTAAGAAATCGATCAGAGATAGGATGTCGCATCTGAAGTCGAAATCGGAAGTATATGATGATTTGGAACTGATAACTTGATGTTTTTAACATTTTTAAAATAGTTAACTTGTTTGCACTCTAACTATTTGATGAAATGCATAAACTAAATTACCACGTTATATTCACATATGAATATGTTTTCTCACCTGAATCAATATATGATTATTAAAAACACAAAACAAATATGCAAGTCTGTATGTTATTCATACGTGAATAACATATAAAAATTATATATATTTGTCAAAATACCTTCAATATTCATAAGTGAATATACCTTGTAATATTCATATGTGAATATACTGTGTAATATTCATAAGTGAATATATCATCTAATATTCACAAGTGAATATACTATGTAATATTCACATGTGATATACCATGTAATACTATGTAATATTCACATATGAAATATCATTTAATACTCATAAGTGAATATACCATCTAATATTCATAAGTGAATATACTATGTTAATATTCACAAGTAAATTCATCGTCTAATATTAAAATATGAATATACTATGTTTATTATATGCTATATTCATATATGAATGATACTTAAATTGTAAAAAAAAAATCATACTTTTTATTCATAAGTGAATAACGAATGGACTGTAATAAAATCTGATGTATTGTTATTCATTTATGAATAACGATAACTGAAAATATAAAAAAATAATTTTTTTATTTTATCTTAAAACTATATCAATATGGATGTCTATTTGTAGAGAATAAAAAATCATGAATTTTGGTATATTTAAGGAAATATGTTATGTTGGAAAAAAATGTGCATTCATTTCCCATTTCCGTCGGCACGTTGGAGCCTTTTGCGGCAAAAATAAATGATTGGCTGAGAATGATTCCCCCATTCTTAACTTTTTTTTTCTCAATTGAACCCTCCCCTATATATATATATATATATATATATATATATATATATATATATATATATATATATATATAAACAACTATAAAGAAAAAAAATCAAAACATAAAAACAAGATAATCAATATATATATATATATATATATATATATATATATATATATATATATATATATATATATATATATATATACTAGAAATGGTTTTGGCCCATGCTAAGCACGATCCAATATAATACGTTGGAGGAAATCTTTATCGATTGCATCAAATTTTTGACAGCACAACTTTAATTGAAAAAAAAAAATTAATATACAATGCCATAATTAGGTGTAATTCTCATTTATTGTGCAATCTTTTGATAAGGAAAAAAGTAGGATGCTATACGAAAAAAAAAATGAAAATTGAATGTTGTAATACACACAAACAAAATTACATCACTAATTCATCATTTTGCCCAAATACCTTCAAGTTTCTTTTGGCCAATGATAGTTTATGATCTTTGTCTATATTCACACTGTACAAAGAAGTAGGCACCATTGTATACTACCATCACCTTCACCATCCACACTCATCTCCTAAAATGAAAAATATAAAGGTCAATATCATAATTAGTCAAAGAGATTATATTCTAGTCCGGATATGAAGATGGTGACTTCAACATAAATGAAAAACAAATTATACAATGTTTAAAACATATCATACTAATTTTAAAAATATGTACATTGCAAGAAATAACAATGTAGTGTCATTTATACGTGAATTATAGCATCATACTTTAAGTTCATTCCATTACAACATTTAAATAGGGTGCATTGTTAAAATTGTATATATAAAATGGACGGAGGAAAAGATATTATATAAATATATTTTATGTTTATCTAACCAATTTCAAGGTCCAACAGGTGAATGAAAATGAGTATTATGATGAAACCGGCTCAGCAGGATATCACCTTTATAATTAAATTTATTTCAAATAAATCAAAAAGCCATTAGATTTATTGATAGAGAAAAGCATACTGGGAAATTCCAATGATATAATAACCATGCAGTAAGTCTAAAAGAACGTCTCGACTGCTTCATTGGTATTTTGAACCCATTTTAGAAGCATGTGAAACCGTTGTTTAAATAGTTTTAGTTCCCTATTGATCTTGAACAAAGAATGTAGAGATCATTGCTAGCTGTAATTAATTGTTATGTATATATTAATGAAAAATCAAGAATAAAATAATGCTTATTCTAAATATCATTTAAGAACAAAAAGAGCATGCTTCAATCAAATATTTACTCTTTTCTAACCATATAGAACCACGTTAACAAATGAATTCAGAACTATCAAAATGACATAGCTAGAACATAAATGTATTTCCCAGTAGGCATCAAGTGCTAAATTAATCCATACCATTTGCTCCAACTCAAACATTTTTCATGGATGTTGATATCTAATTTAGGGTTGGGATTCATCGGAAAAACTAAAATGACAACCACAACCGTAAACGTAAATTGTTATAACATGAAGACAAGATTTCATACACAGTTTCATTTGAGATAGTGTTTGTCATTTTTGTAAAGAGACAAAATGGTTTGGTCATTTTTTTAAAAAATAACCTCTAAAAGTAAAAGTAGTTATTTGTCACATTTTATCTTATCTATAGTTGAACTGAGCATATATGAGACTGATTCAGACATACCAAACGAACAATTGTTCTTTTCCGGAAACTGTAATCTTAAAATTTTCGATCCATATATTTTTCTTAATTATGTATTGGCATATAAACCTTGTTAGTCATTCACTCATATACATATACATATAACATAAAAGGAAACAAACCTGATGATGTGATAAAGCATTTAAGTCCATTTATTCCCTGTGAAGAAAACCTCATTATTTGTTTTTCCATCTACAAAAATAAATGCAAATTGTGATAAATATTTTTAACCAATAAAACAACATATAAAATAAATTATGAGAATGACATTGTATAAGACATGAAGCCCAACACCTTGTTTCTTTGGTGCCTGTAGGAGTGCAATAACGACATATCCAAGATTGTCCGATAAAAAATATATGTACATGAATGGTCTTCCCTGGTGGTTTCTAAAACCCCCGATATTTCAAACATCAAAATCTGATTAATGCGACTCTTAAGTCATATAACGTGAAGAGTAAATCAATAAAACTTCACATTTTATCATTAATATAAATTTTTATGGTCTTCCTCATTCATTGTCTATTAGACACTTTTACTATAAAATCTTCATCTGGTTCCCTGTCCTTCAAAAAATGTAAGGAGAATATCATCTTCTTCGTTTTAAAAATCTACAAACGAAAATCAGGAAGGACAATCTCTTTACAAAATAGAAGTAAATGCAACATAATGATAATCAAAAACACTATCAATTATCAAACATTACGTTAGCCTATACCTAGATTACAAAATAGAAGACATAAAAAGGTTAACAGGAAGGACAATCTCATTATCGGATATTACATAGTGCCTGATATCCAACAAACAAATAAAAAAATGACGGTTATGTTTACATCATTTATTTAAAAAAAAAATCAAGCCCACTAACCCGTGGATGCATTCCTTAAAAAGAGATCATGATGATACATGTGGGAGAACTCGGCTTGATTTCTGTATAAATTGATGAAGGGAATCAAAATCAGAGCCTCAATGCCAACAAATTAAGGTAATTTAACTTCCAATCAGAACACTGAACACACCAGCAAAAGTATGGAAAGGGTCGACTTCACAATTTGGGTATGATTTTTCTGCAGCAGATTCATTGTAAGCTCCACTAACAACCTTCATAGTGGAATTCCTACATCCTGAAGCTAAAGCAACCACCATGTATACAATCTCATGTAGTCAAAAGCCCTACAACTTAATAATCACATTATGAACTTTACAATAAGAAATTTAATAGTAAATTCCTCAAAATCCAGAGAATACCTAATTCAAAATGAAATCTGTACAAATAGGAATTAATTTTAAATACGAAGCAATTTTAATGTATTGTAGCCTTGATAGATGAAAAAAAACTAACTTTGACACCGTAATGCAGGTAAAAAAAGAGGGGAATGAATCATTGATAACACAAACCTATTTTGTGCAAGGCAGTGAGATCCAACAACTTTTAACATTAAACCTATTTCAACTCTTATTGACTTTTGGGTGCAAGAATTCTATTTCCATCCAGGGAAATCTTTATGGTGACGTCGCATCAATGCCTTTTCTTATCTTTTCAAAAAGTAAACATGATCAAAACTAAGTGATAAATTAATGCGGAAACTATACCCTTTGTCTTCAAGAAGACGTATGAAAGGTTGTGTCGATTCCATGCTTCATTTTAGCGTCGAATACCTTAATCTCTTTGTCAACAATTCTATTGGCGTCGTTTCAATGTTGGGGGACGTGTCCTCATTAGAATCCTATAAACGCTCTTTTGGCGGCACCACAATGAAAAGGCTATTATATATATATATATATATATATATATATATATATATACACGCCATTGCAAGGATAAATAAATAATATAAAATCAAAATTTTATTTTATTGCGGAAAAATTTGTCCTTATAATTCAATTCATTGAAAAACTATGCTAATACATATTTCTTAGCACTCTTATTCTAACTTTAAATAGTAGCTCAAGAATCTAATCTTCAAGTAATGCGATCGAAATCCATTTCTTCATGATTAGATTCCGCTCACTTCTTCCCTTAAGCTTCCTCTCTTTTCTTCGATTCTATAAAACATCAAATGTAATCTTATCACATCATGTATTAAGAATCTAGAATAGGAACTTAAAAGAGTTAGTTAATGGATTTTACCTAAATTAGAGTCATACGTTTTGACTCTCCCATCTCTTAGATCTCTTAGGTAAATAGGGCAGCTTCGTCTCCTTTTCTTGGCAATAAAAGAAAATGGATTCCATTGGAATGGCACATGGAACTATCTCAGAATCTATTTTTTCTGGATCTCCAATGTCACCATTTTCAATATCCATTGAAGTTTGGGAGTTTGATTTACCAGACAAATTTGCTCGACCAGCTCGCCAAATCATTTATGATTTAGCAGCTATAAGCAAATAGGTCAAATCAATGAGGGTCACGTCATTATCCATCATATAGTACTCTCTTGCGAACTCACTATATGATTCAGGAAGCGACCGAAGAACCCAGTCAACAGTCAACTTACTTGAAATCTCGACACCCAACATCCTTAACCTTTCAATGTGTGACTTCATCTCTAAGACGTGTACACACACAGGTTTCCCATGTTTACTTTCCAAAAGGGCTTGGGTGAGCTTGAACTTTTCAAGCCTTCGAACTTGTGGGTTAGGGAGAATAATTGGAGGAGGTGGAGGAAGTGAAGCATGATCTCTTGTTCCTCGATCGAATCGTGGAATATCATCTTCGTGTGGAGAGCTTGTTCCACGGGATTTGGGAATACCATAGTTGTCGTACTTTGATATCTACAAAACTGGAGAAACTATATTCAAGTTATTTGATTGATTGAGTACTAAATAAATCACCCAAATGAGATATTAAGGCTAGGACCCAACACAATATGCTACAACCTAGAAAAGGGATGCCGTAATCTAGTTGCAGAATATTTGAAGGTAAGTGAATGACGATTCACTAATTTTCCACCATGAAAAAAAAAATGAAAAACAGTTTAAGTTTTAAATCTATTGAAAATTCCTAGATCTTTTGAGATTCATTGAACATTTCAATGGCATGTTTAAATCTCGATATGCCCCTCTAGTTTGTGACTGGGATGCCGAGGATCACAAAGCGGGTATGAATAACTATGCAAACTTACATGGTGCCCTCACATGTTACGGTCACCTATTCGATGTGCCGGTAAACCACACACGCTCCACCAAACTATGACAAACATTGAGTCACCCTTTGCAACCTTTGCTTAGAACCATTTAGTGTGCCAGTTAACCACACACGCTCCACTAATGTCTTCGCAAGGGCACAAAGTGTAATTTCATGGAATTGCATCAATTCACTTTTGCCTAAAGTAACTAAGATTGAGAATTTTATGAAAGCATTTAGTTACTTTTATACTTCATTATACTTATAATGGAAGGTTTCTGTCATATCCTACCCGTTCGGCTAACTACCCTCCACTAGTCAAGAGTGCGGTGGGTAAGAGTGGATACCCATTCAATCGCCATTTTATAGGCAATTTCCTTAAACACCCCTTGTAGACCAGCTTCGTGAATGAGGCCTACTAACGGTAAGACTGACTTTTACTCATACATATATATAATGTTAGACTTTTAATGTTATATATAGTATAGGATGTATTTTACACTTTTAAAATACTAGGTGGTCAAATTTAACAATTATACTTTTAATTCAATTAAATTGTAAACCAAAACTTTATGGATTTATTAAACCTCTTTTAATTATACACCTTAATTAATTAATAAAACCATAAGGGTGTGATTTGAACTTTTCAAAACAATACTAGGGTTTTAGAATTTAACATTCCTAAATTAAACTTTTAATCAACTTTTAAATTCCAAAACTTGAGGGCAAGTTTGAGACTTTTCAAAACACTAGGGTTTCAACTATTTAAATTTCAAAACAAACTTTTGAGTTCAAATTTAAACTATAAAACCTAAAGGGGAAAATTGAAACTTTTCATAACACTTGGATCAAATAACAAATAATATAAATTAAACAATTAATTTCATCATTATCTATATTTGACCTAATTTCAATTTCTTGCAAAATAAGTTACCCAATTAATACAAATAATCAAACTTTATCATATAAGGAAATTATTATCTAATCAATTGGTAATTATCTTTTGTTTAATCAAGGATATACTCATAAATATGTATAAAATCGGATTTTAATGACCTAAAACAGATAAGGCATGTATCCATGAGTAAAACAGCAAGAAATCCCGAAAATAGCTCCATCTGACGCTCGAACTCGCCGAGTACCACACTGTACTCGCCGAGTTGAGGCCTACTCGCCGACTACACTGTGGTACTCGCCGAGTTCAACAGGCAGATGGGCCAAAAAACGTTTTGCAACTTGAACAAACATACAAGGCATCAATACAATAGAAACCAATCAAGGCTCTGATACCACTGACGGGTTTTAGCCATAAGAACATCCTATGTGCTCATACAAACCCTAATGCTTGGATCTAGGTTTCTCTATTGTACATGCAATTCATCCAAGACTATAAACCCTAGATCTAGTATATGATAATCAATATAACATATGAATTAGGGTTTAGATCATACCTTGATTGTTATGTAGCAATAACAATCTCAAATCCTTCTTGTATTGACTTTAGAAAGCTTAGAGTCACAAATATCACTCCTCTAATGGTTTACAAACACCAAGAGCAAGAGGATGAAGAAGAGAAAAGAAGGAGGCTTCCCAAAATGTGTGAAAACCCTAGACAACAAGTTCACCACGTTTTTGGGGCATAAGGGTTCTTAAATAGTGAGGCTATTAGGGTTATCTAACAAGGAAACCCTAATTTGGATGCTTAAGCCCTAAGAAACCCATGGACTCCTTCCTTAAAGGCCCTTGGACGAATTCAATGGGTTTCCCCATAGAATTCGTCCAACCATATATAATAAGGTAATCCATAGCCCAATTGCAATTATCTTATAATTACAATTCCAGTCCCTTAAGTTTAATTAATCTCTTTTAGCCACAGACTTAATATCAATTAATTCTTGACTAATATTAATTAAACAATATGATTTCTCCTTTAATATATTATTCTCATAATATATTAATAAATCATATTTAATCCTTTCTCTCCATAATTCATCCTATCAAGTTGCTTTGGTGAAGGCAACCCAAAAGGACCATGCACCATCGGGTCAAGTACATACCAAAATAGTTATGGACTTAGACACTAATCCAACAAAAACGTCACCTTCGGTAACAAGGCGAACGGGATAATCCGAGGTTATGGTGTTCTTACTACGGGGAATTTATCTATCCAAAAGGTTGCTGATGTGGAAGGTCTCAAACACAATTTCATCAATGTAGTCCCACTATGCAAAGCAAGCCATAGGGTTGAATTTAACAATGATTACTGCTACATAATGACGAGTGATAGAAGCACATGCTTGATCAAATCCATGTCTGAAGGGACCAAGTATCTCTAGGAGGTTTCTCTGATAATTGGAAAACCGCAGTTGTGTTTTCTATCAAAAGCAGTCTCAGAGGTTAGCAGGCTATGACACCACAAGCTAGCTCATCTTAACTTCAGATATATCAACAACCTAGTCACCGGAGAACTCGTCCGAGGTCTCCCAATTCTCAAATTCAGCAATGATACTCTTTGCTTTGCTTGTGAATGTGGCAAACAATCCAAAGCAAGTCATCATATGGTGATTGATTCTTCAATTTCTGAACCTCTAGAGCTCCTTGTAATGCCCTGTTCTAAAATATTCGTTTGTGGAATTTCAGAGGCCAAGGCCAGGGGCGTTTTAGTCCTTTATTAAATTTGGAGTTATTATTTGAGAAGTTTTCGGGCCGGGTTGTGTTGTTAGAAACGTTGGGTTTCTCGTCACCTTTCCGTGGATATAACGTTCATCAGAATCAGATCTAGAATGAAGGAGTTATGACACTTTGAAGATTTGGCAAGAATGTCCCTTATAGAGAAAATTTTGCATAAAAGACCATACATGCATGTTGGGGTGCGCGTGTTTAGGTGAGTACGCCCAGCGTAAGGCTGGTGTACGCCCAACATAAAGGGGTAAAAGATCGCGGGTCCTATAGGCGTACACCCGATGTACGGGAGTTACGCCCAGCGTACGCTAACAGCTTAAAAACCCTAATTCTTGGACAAGCACTACATAAATGACATTATAGCTCCAACCCTAGCCCCCATATCAGCCTCCCCAACCTCAGAAGGAACCCTAGAGCGACCCTACCTTCATATTGTGAGATCTTGATCTTGGAAGGCTTATCTTGGTGGTCTTAGCTTGGAAAAGAGAAGAGGAAGATTAGCAAGGAAGAACCATGGAGGCCAGGGCTTATATATCTGAGACAACACCATCCTCTGGATCACCTGGAAGGTAAAAGCTCATAACTTTGTCTATGGATGCTTAGATCTAGTATGGGTAGTTATGGTAGTTTTTGGTCCAAAGGTGAAAGCTTTATAGCTTGAATCCGATTTGCAGGTCAAGGGTTGCCACCCTTGGTGCTAAATGACTCCTTAAATAGAAAGTTGATATCTTGGAAGTCCAAATGAGTTCATGCATGAGTTAAGAGCTTCTTTCATGGAATTAAAACATGGGTTTTGGAGTTCGGACTTATGTAAGTCACGGAAGCCATAAAGCAAGTAACTTTATGGATTAGGGCATGGAATAAGACCTAGATCTAAGTTTGTGGCTCTTGAGTCAGAGTATTAAGAACTTATTGGAAAATGTCTTAACAGAATGAGTACGCCGAGCGTAATTGCAGGTACGCCCCGCGTAATCTCCAGCAGGCCAGTACGCTAAGCGTACATTAGTGTACGCCTCGCGTAACGCAGTCAGTTGGGCTTATTGCATTTTGGGCCATGTTGTGACCCATGCCATAACAGGGGTAAAATGGTCATTTTACCAATAGGAGAATCTCTATTCTGATTAGAATTTTATTTCCCATGATAGCTGGGAAGCAGTCAGAGTAGTAGTCGGGGATTTCTCATTCAGGAGTTCAGCAGTCAGCATCACGAGGTGAGTTTCCTTCTAGTAGGAACGGGTCTACGACCACAATGCTGACCCGCTTAGTTAGTAGTAGTTTCCGAACTTGGATACGATGCAGTAGTTAGTATGTTTGATGCCTTCGTGGCTCAGATAGGATTTATGTGTTATGTGTTCCGGCCTACGGCCCGATGCAGTATGTAGTATATGTGTTCATGCTAGTTGATATGTTTATGCTATGCTATGTTCAGTCAGTTTTCGGACTTCAGTCTGATGCAGGGGACAAGGCCCCAGTTAGTCCGGACTTCGGTCCGATGCAGGGGACAAGGCCCCAGTTAGTCTGGACTTAGGTCCGATGCAAGGGGACAAGGTCCCAGTCAGTTTCTGGACTTCAGTCCGATGCAGGGGGCAAGGCCCAAGTTAGTCCGGACTTCGGTCCGATGCAGTGGGCAAGGCCTAGTATGTGCTTTATATGGTATGGTATGTGGTAGTTTGGTGGAGCTCACTAAGCTTCATGCTTATGGTTTTAGTTTTTGGTTTCAGGTACTCAGTTTTCAAAAGAGCAGCTCGGAGGGATTGCAGTGCACACACCATCTGTTCAGCCTGGGATGTTTATACTATGATATTTTGACAATTGTTACAATATTTTGAGATACACTATTTCTGGTTTTTATATGGTGTTCGATGACTATGGTTTTATTATTAAATTAAAACGGAATTTTTAGACTGTATTTTTGGGATGTTACACTCCTACATATTGATCTCTATGATCCATCTACCGTAGCCAGTCTCCATCACAAGAAATACATACTAGTTATAGTGGATAACTTCACTCGTTTCACATGGGTCTTTTTCTTGAGACTCAAGTCTGAAACACCGCAGGTCCTGATCAATTTCATCAAGGAGATTGAACTACAGATCAAATTACCAGTACAATGCATACGAAGTGATAATGGAACCGAGTTCACAAATCACCTCCTGAACAGTTACTTGGTTTCAAAGGGAAATAGTCACAGTTTCTCAGCTCCTTAAACACCGCAACAGAATGGAGTAGTAGAGAGAAGAAATCGCACTCTGGTAGAAGCAGTCAGATCTACACTCAACTTTGCAAACCTTATTCTCTACTTATGGGCCGAAGCAATGGCAACAACATGTTTTGTCCAAAACCGAAGCATTGTCTGCAAGTGTCTCAACAAAACTCCGCATGAGGGCCTTAACAACTGTAAACCAAATGTCAGATTCATTCACATCTTTGGGTGTAGATGTTTTGTGATCAATAACAAGGATCATCGAACAAGTTTGCACCAAAGTTAGATGAGGGCATTTTCGTAGGCTTCTCAACAAATAAAGTAGGCTATAAGGTTCTCATAAGACGCACAAGACTAATAGTTGAAAGCTTCAACGTCAAATTCGATGAATATTATGTCCGCAACACTGTTCCATTAAATGAAACTAAAGCAATCCTGAAAAGTGATATCCCATCCACTTCGGGTCCCACAACATAGTTGAGATTGTGACAACCCGAAACTTCTAGCCATGTAATTGATTTGTGTTTAGCACTAAAACTTAAGTTCATTATCTTTTGTTACATCTTGTGGTTCCATATGGGTGCTCTAGACTTAGTATAACGTGGATATAAGTCCTAGGAAGGGTTGGAAAGTGCTTAAGTATCACAAAATTGGACCAAACACACCAAATAAGGTGTGTGCGGCCACAAACCTGTGTGTGCGGCCGCACACCCAACCGCACACACCCTCAACCTCACACTCAATCCCTCATATGGATGGATACCCCTTCATTAATTCATTTGGATGTTTCTCTTCCCTCTCTCTACTTTCTCTCTCTAAAATCATCAACCAAGAACACTTGGAAAGCTTCCTAATTGTGATCTACTCCATCTTCAAGCTAAACATAGTGGCAAACACTTGAATCTCAAGCTTAAAACTCATCATGTTCATCATCCCTTGAAGGTGTACGGCCGCACACCTTCATATGGGGGCAACATACATTCAAATCTCCCAAGTGTGAAGAGCAAACACTTCAAAAATCATCATATGGACTCAAATGAGGTGTGTACGGCCGCACACTCCTGTGTACGACCGCACACACACTCTGTACAGCCGCACACTCTTGTGTGCAGCCTCACACACACTCCTGGCCGTACACCCCAGCCGCACACTCATTTTCAAAGCCATACACTCACTCTAATGCCCATATTTGGCCCTAAACTTGCAAAAATCATTAAGTCTGGATCCTAGGGCACTTATTCTTAGTGATTCCAAGTCCTAAGGATGTTTTCCCATCATGTTAGTCATGAAACACCTTAATTCTAACTCATCTATGTGTCGTCACATGAATAATAGGGGCCATAGGCATTCAGGGCATCCGTTAACACTCAAACCCTACATTAAGCGGTGAGTTCATACCCCTACTCTTTCAATGTTTTTCACTGTTTTCAGGTGGGGGAATAGAAGCAAAGTACAAGCGATACTTGTACTCAAAACTTGTTTTACATACATTATGTTTCACATTACATATGCTTTTAACACCGAGAATCATAACAAATAATAGTTTGAACTCGCAGAACATACTATCGTATTATTTGTGAAAAACATTATAAAATGTTGTATTTCATATTCTCACAAATGTTTTTCCACATCATGTCAGTTAAACGCATAACCTTTGAACTTGAAACATGAAACCTAGTACATAGTTTTGTCCTCGGTAACACTCCTCAGAAATACATGAGTGGAGGATCATCTTTCATAACAGTATTTTCCATATTATTACCTGTAAATTTGTTATTCCCATAAATTGGATACACGTCCTCGGTAACACTCCACCAAGAGATTACGCATGTAGAGGACCGCCCCCGTAACCAGAATCTCTGGGATTTAGAGAGCGTGACTTGAGTGTATAGATCTATACGGGGCTGACTACCCCACACCTAGCTGCTAGCTACGGCCGAACCGAAAGGTTCAGGGTGACAAGAGTCATAAGGATATATGGACGACTTATTTCCATATTTAGTCTTATTGTATGGTTATGGAACTCGCAATTTGAATAACAGAGATGTACTAAAAGGTAATAATGAAAAAGCAACTACGTTTACTTACATATATTAGTTTTATATACGTGTTAAAACTAATACAATTCACAAGAACAACCAGGTTTTCAGTATCCGAACTTCTCGTGTCTCTGGAAGCTCAACAACAACATGTCGAAGTTTCTGGTCCTACTCTATCCGATGAAGTGTCACTCAATACTTCCACTCTACCGATTGAAGGAGAAAGTTCCATTCCGGATCAGGTGACAACCATCGAAGTTCCAATACTTGAGGAAGTAGCTCCGATCCCATCCTGCAAAAGGTCTATGCCTTTGAATGTATCCTTAGACTCAGACGATGACAACATAGAGACCATTGACACAAGAACCGATCCAAGGGTTATCACTCTCTCAACAATCTAGGGGGAATCATCTCAGGTTAAAGAGGAACTCCCATTCGTAATTCAGGGGGAACCTCTCTCAACTGCTTAAGAAAATGCTAATCCAACTCCCTTAGATCAAGAAAATTCTGTAGGCTGTTCTCAAGTCTAGGGGGAACTACAGTCTCTAATCGAAGAATTCTATGATATAGAAGACATTCCATCCACCGCAATCACTGATAATCTGCAACCTCATCTTCATGTATGGACAAAAGATCACCCACCGTGTCAAATCATCGAAAACCCATCCGCAGGTATCCAAACTCGATCCTTAAAAGATTTATCTGATCACTATTACTATGCAACATTCATGTCCTCAGTCGAGCCCCAAACCATCAAAGAAGCCTTAATGGAACATGACTAAATATCCACAATGCAAGAGGAAATGGCAGAATTTGAATGAAACAAAGTGTGATAACTCGTTCCAAAGCCAAAGGGTCACACTATTGGTGGTACAAGATGGGTTTACAATAATAAATTGGATGAATCCGGTTCGGTCGTCAGAAACAAAGCGAGACTAGTCACTAAGGGGTATAGTCAACTTGAAGGTGTTGATTATGATGAAACATACGCCCCTGTAGCCAGGATGGAAGCCATACACATCTTCTTAGCGTATGAAGCTCACAAGAACATCAAGGTACATCAAATGGATGTAAAGAGTGCCTTCCTAAATGGTAAATTGAAAGATGAGGTTTATCTTCAACAACCTCCGAGCTTCAAAAGTCTTGAATTCCTAGATCACTGTTACAAGCTTGAGAAAGCAGGTTATGGTCTAAATCAAGCACCAAGGTCTTGGTACGAGACTCTCTTAGAATTTCTCGTCTCGTCCGTGTTAGGGTGCAAAGTTATCCATGTTTGACTTTGTAATGTGTTGACTTATATAAAAACCACTTGCATGTGGTGCATTAGCCTTTTGACCCATGAGTTAGTGAGAGTGAGAGAGAGACATGTAAAGATCTCTATATAAGGTGGGTTTAGTCCACTTGTAGAGGTGTGCTTGAGAGGTGTAAAAGTGAGTGTGTAAGTCTGTGTTATTTATGTAGATGTAGATCTATGTCCCTTTTTGTAACACCATACATATTCAATACATCTCTTGAACACCCAAATCACCATGTTTATTGTGCAATCTTTAATTTTGCATGCCAAACCATGTTCTTTATGTCACTACAATTGGTATTAGAGCATGTCTTTAAGATGAACGTGATTTTTGAAGAACGATTCTCGGTTTGACAACTTTTGTCATAATTGGAACATTTTTGGTGAGTCTTTCTCTATGATCTCTCTTAATTTCATTGAATTCGTGCGTTGTGTTTTTGATTTGTGATCATTTGACTCGTTGGATCAAATTTTTCTTGAAAAACCCCATTGATGATCCAATAAATTTTTGTTTCGATTGAGCCCATCCAAAAACAAAATCAATTTTACTGTTCACCAGATTGAATTCAAAAGCCCAAACAAATGTTTTGATCAATTCGATTTATTCAAATCCAAATGTTTTGATCAGTTTACTGTTCACTTAATTCAGTTTGAGGCCCAATTTATTAACATTCCATCGAAATTCCATTCATAAGCCCAATAAACAATCCATATTAGTTCATTGATTGTTTCAATCAAGCCTTAAACCAAATTAGACGTCATTTTACGTCTTTATCGTTCTAGTAAATACTTCTTGAGAATCGTTGATAAAGATCGAGTTTAGTAGCAAACTAAAAGTGTTATTGAAATCGATTTAAATTATTATGATCGATTGAGATTATTATGATCGATTGAGATTAAAACCTGTTCGTTTCATCTTTGTCACTGCCTGCGTCATTTTTTTTTGTTCTTGACTCTCGATTTCTTCATCCTGTGATTATGTCTTCGTTGTCGATTCTTTATCTCTAAAAATCTATTGGTTTTGTTTGTTGAGTTGGACTTGTGAATCAATTATATATGTTGTGTTCAGTCACAAAGTTGATTATGATCAAGTCAATATGAAGAAATCGGAAATTGGTATTTTGATTTGGATGAATATGGTCAAGAATAACATGGATTTGATGAAGAACAACTAATGGAACACCTTTTGATCTGAAAATGGCCTAAAGAATCATGAATTTCCTGTTTTTGATTCTTTGACTTTGCAAAGTCAAACTAGGAAAAAGTCAATGTCGTTGTTCAAGTGATGATTCTGTGAATTTTTGGCTGAAATTAGATAATACAAGTTGTTTTGATGATATGGATGTTGAAATGAAGGGCGATTTGAGGATCAATTTTGCAAATTAGCTTGGAATTGAATCTTGATGTCAAATGCCTTTCTTGAAGAGCGAAAGCAATGGAATGCTATTGATATGTGTTTATGAACATTCGATGAACTCTCAAATGCGTTATCTGTTTTCGAAAGGTTGGATTCATGAATGATAACGAAGGCTAATGGTGCTTTTGGGATCAAATAGCTAACTGATCGAATTTTGATTTATGAAGTCAATGGTTAACGAAGAGTTAGAGGCGATCTTCGAAGATGATTTTGGGAATCGAATTCTTTAAATTGTTGGAAAATTTGGGTTTGATTGACTAGCGAAGGTTATACGGGTTGTTGTTTTCGAAGATTTGTTTGGATTTGGAATTGATGTTAACGAATGGTTGGACTGTACAGTACTATCGATTTTGATTTCAATCAAATGAAAGCTTGGAGTTGAGATTTTAAAGAAAATCTATTGTATCAATGAAATATCAATTTAGTGGGAAAATATAATTGGTTCAGACTTCAATCAGAGGCTTTGTATGCCTTCAAATTCGTCAAAAAGAATGTATAATTTCCTTAAAAGATGATTTCATACGAAGGAATGAAGTTTCATACGAAGGGGAGATAGAAAGATTTTGTATGAGAAGATGAAGTTTCGTATGAATTGAAGAAGAAAGATTACAAATTTCACATATGGTCTTTCAACTTTCGAATGTTTAACACCTTTTATAAACTTCAAAAGATGGTACAGCCTTTGTATGTTATGACGAAAAATGGAAAATTTTAGAAATCAACCCCTCAACTTTGAATGTTTGGTAATTTCAACAAATAGCTGTGAAGTATTCGACAATTGGGGGTATCTATCCCATGTTTGGAGTACAAAGGGTAAAATTGTCAAAATTTGTCCCTGAAGTTTAAAAAATTTAGCGGTTCATACCCAAATTCGAAAATGGACTGATTAGAATTTGAAGAAAAGGCATTTCAAGCGCCTGTAGTTTATGTAAATTGATGCTTTCTACCCAACTTTGGAAAAGGGGGGGATTTTTGCATTTTTGGCTATTTTGGGCGCATCGGGTCACTGCAGAATTTTGTAATTGATAATTTCTACCCATTTTTGAGAAATTTTGTCAAACGCGGTCCGTGAACGAAGCTAAAAATTGAAGATTTTTTGGATTTTACGGATTAAAGCACAAAGTTTATGCCACATGTTAAGGGGGAGTTTTGACACGAAAAATTCCGAATAGAGGACGTTCTCTTTCCTTGAAGGTTTTATAATCAAATTTTGATTATAAAAAGGGGGAGAAATTTATATGGAAATTCGAACTTGAATTTTTCATATTATGCGGGTTTGAAGACCGAAGTGACCTCGAATTTTTGAAGCTTACGAAATGATGCAACTGGAAGTTTGGAAGTGATTTATTTTCGAAATGGGTTTGGTATTATTGAAGATTTTCGGGGTGTGTTTTTATGCTCAACTTTTGGTGATCGATTTGGAGTTTGAGAAGCTCGTGATCATTCGTTGATGCTCGGTTTGTATGGTATCACATCCTAGATCCCAAATTGAAGAATCGTGGAAGAATTGAAGATTGAAGTTTGTTTCGACATGTGTCACCTTTGAGGCTCGGATCGCGTAGTTGCTCGATTTTGGAAGATTGGAAGTGGGTCGTCCATTCCTAACTTTGAGGGGGAGAATGTTGGGGTGCAAAGTTATTCATGTTTAACTTTGTAATGTGTTTACTTATGTAAAACCCACTTTCATGTGGTGCATTAGCCTCTTGACCCATGAGTTATTGAGAGTGAGAGAGAGACATGTAAACACCTCTATATAAGGTGGGTTTAGTCCACTTGTAGAGGTGTAATTGAGAGGTGTAAAAGTGAGTGTATAAGTGTGTGTCATTTATGTATATGTAGATCTATGTCCCTTTTTGTAACATTATACATATTCAATACATCTCTTGAACACCCAAATCACCATGTTTATTGTGCAATCTTTAATTCCACATGCCAAACCATGTTCTTTATGTCACTACAATCCGGTTACAAAAAAGGAGTGATTGATCCCACTTTATATAAAAAAACAAACGGTAATCACCTTATTCTTGTAAAAATATATGTGGATGATATCATCTTCAGATCAACAAATCATAGGATGGTAGATGATTTTGCAAAGCTCATGACTAACAAATTCCAAATGAGCATGAATGGAGAGATTAATTTCTTAGGACTTCAAGTAAAACAAGTTCCGCAAGGAATATTCATCCACCAGGAGAAATACACATCTGAATTACTGAAAAAATACTCAATGGGCAACTGTTCCTCAACCAAGGTTCTGATGGCCTTTGGATATAAGATTTATGTTGATCCTTCCAGAGAATAAGTAGACCACAAAACTTATCAAGGAATGATTGGTTCATTGATGTAACAAGCCGACTAGACATCGTCTTCGCAACAAGCGTATGTGCATGATACCAAGCCGATCCGAAAGTATCTCACATGACTGTAGTTAAACAAATTCTTAGATACTTAAAGGGCAGAAATGCTCTAGGCCTCTGGTATCCTGCAGGGAATGACTTCAGCCGACAAGCATTCACATATGCGGCTCATGCTGGATGTAGGTTGGATAGAAAAAGAACTTCCGGTGGATGTCAATTTCTCGGTGGAAGACTCGTCAGTTGGTCATCAAGGAAACAAAGTTTAGTCTCACTGTCTACCGTATAAGCAGAATATGTGGCCGCAACCAGCTGTTGTTCACAAGTCTTGTTGATGAAAACTCAACTTATGGACTACGGATATAGGATGCTGCAGATACCAATTTACTATGATTCAGAGAGTGCTATAGCAATTTCCCACAATCCTATTCATCACTCGAAGACGAAGCACATTGAACTATGTATCATTTTATCAAAGACCACATCCTCAAAGGTAACATTGAACTAATTTTTGTTAACATTCATGAAGAGATTGCTGATGTGTTTACTAAATCTCTTGACTCAACAAAACTCAACAATTTTCTGCAAATGTTAGGGATGATGAATCCAAATCCAAAATTCTTTTTGAATTAATAGGTACTGCAGACCATCTCTGGTCTCTGTTGCGGTCCTAGTAAAATATGTCTATGATAGATGGTTTTGGTATACTCTGTGTACCGTAACCATATATCATAAATATATCTCTTGCAGTCCTTATTGTTTGTTATTTCTGATGTTTTTGTCAAGTTTTTCTTCAGGTTATCCCACCGTAGTTGTATCACCCCCAATCCGCAATGAATGCTAAATCTGCAGTCACTTAATGATTTCTCAACCTCTTCATAAATTAAAGGAACCTTGCATGCTTTTAAATGATCCTCATTAAATATAAAAACATTCTCAAAAAAACATTCATTTGTAGCATATAACGTTTCAGTTCCTTTTCAAATAGTATTATGATGTCAGACCTATTTTAGGTATCATGATAAATAAAATAGTTTTCCATAAAAGAAATATTTGTAGAAATCTTTTGCTTAAACTGTCAATTCTCCTCATCCAGTATGTCAAATCCGTTCCAAGTTCTTACTTTATTCAACAGACGTTTTCCCCTCACCATACGTTCTCCAAACGTGCATTTATGGGTCTGACATATCACTAAATGTTTATTTTCTTAAAAAAATATAAAAAAACAAAGTTTCTTTTATGTACTTTATTCGTGGCTGCAAATTGATAAAACCCAGGGGTTTTTATGATTCACAGCTGTAAATAGGTTAAATCCAATAAACGTTTCAGATCCGGAGGTATAAAAGTTCTCTCCCCCCAAGAAAGCTTTACGCTTTCTGAACTCAAACGACGATCTTCATCTTCTTCACCCTATTGCAATAAAACTCTTTTCCTGCAAGTTCTTAAATTCTGTTTATACAATAGTGAATCTGGAATTTTAAAGAAGCAATCAAAGGCTTCTGGTTCTGCTCAACCCGCTGGTTCCGAATCTGCTGCATGAAATCAATCGCCTTCAATTGCATCTAGAAATTTTAGGGCAATATTCGAAGATCATCCTTCTTATAATGATGCCATCCGTCTAATAATTGTAACGCCCGCAGATTCGGGCTAGTCAATTTAGAGACAGACAAAACTCACAAAGTTGTTTAGAGAGAAATATTTTTCAGAAATGTGAGTTTCCAGTCTCAGAAGAAAAATCCTTGGGATCAAACAAGGAAAGAGAGAAGCTTTACACACTTATTGGGGGAGATTCAAAAAGCTTCTGGTTTGGTTCCTATAACTTGGGATCAGTGACAATCAGCTCTACAACTGCTTCTGTGAAGGTATGACACCCATGGAGCAACGTCTGATAAATGCTTCCAGTAGCGGTTCCTCAGGTGATATGATACTAACTAAAATCTGGGAGCTGATCGAGAAGCTGGTGATAGAGTGAAAGTATTCTAGAAATGAAGATGAGTGGTATCCATAGTAGCCAAGAGGAGTAAAATAACTCAACAATGCTCATCTAGAGTCCCAAATACCTTAACTGACAAAAGTAGTTCTGCTCCTAACAAAATAAAAAGATGATGAAAAGAAACAATGTGGTATTTTCCTGAATACTGAACATCCAACATATATATGTCTAATATTACAAGTGGACGTGGCTCGAGTAAAAGCTGTCGGAGGATACTAGCAACATCAAAACTTTAATCAGCCTCCAAATTATCAGAATGGGAACTATCAGCAAAGAAAACAATTTCAACATCCTCTAGGTTTTCAGCAACATGCGAATTTTCAACATCATCAAAATTTTCAGAATCAGCTTAATTATCAGAATCTGAACCAACAAAGTTATCAGCAACAACAATTTCAAAACCAACTTTCAAATCAGCAACCTAACAATTCCAGTGTGGCCTTAGAAGATATTGTAAAGAGTCTTGCCACGAGCACCTAAGCATTCCAGAATGAAACCCGAGCTAGTATTGAGAATATAGAATAGCAGGTGTCTCAACTTGTCACTTCTGCGGGTCAGCTGGATTCTCAAGGAAAGTTACCGGGGCACACTAAAAAAAAATACAAATCACAATCTTAGTGCTATTTCCTCGAGAAGTGGGAAAATTTATGAAGGCCCAAGCGTAACTGAACTAGAAAAAGAAGTTACAGAAGAATATGAAAAAGTTTTGGTTGAAGGAGAAGATGTAAAATAACCAAAAAAAAAGAAGAAGAATATGAAGAAGTTATGGTTGAAGAAGAAACTGAAGAAGATAAAGGAATAGAAACTCCACAACCAGTGAAGCCGAATCTGAAGGGGTACAAGCCCCTACCACCCTTCCATTAAGACCGAGGAATACGAAGCGAGAGCGATATAAGGAAAATATTATGGAGATTTTTCGTAAAGTTGAGGTAAATCTTCCACTTTTAGATGTTATAAAACATATCCCTTGCTGTGCCAGATTTTTAAAGGAATTATATGTTTCAAAGAAAAGATTTAAAACTAACGATACATTAAAATTTGGTGAAAATATTTCAGCCATTTTGCAAAAGGGTTTACCTCCAAAGTGCAAGGATCCAAGAATTTTCTCGATTCCTTGTAAGTTGGTAAACCTTACTTTTTCAAATGTCATGCTTGACTTAGGTGTATCATTCAATGTTATTATTTATTTAGTTTTTGAAAAATTAAAATTAGGAACTTTAAAAAAGACCGAGACAATGACCCAATTGGCCACCCACTCGACAGTACACCTAAAAGGTGTACTAGAGGATGTTCTTGTCTAAGTGAATAATTTGATCTTTCCTGCTGATTTTTATATTCTAGACATGGTCATTGTAGATTTATCATATAAAAACTCAATTATTTTGGGAAGAATTTTTCTGAAAACAGCTAAAACAAAAATTGATGTTTTTGCTGGTACACAATCAATGGAATTTGATTGGGATGTGGTGAAATTTAATACTAATGATTATGATACTTCTGATAAAATTTATGTTAATTATCTAGGTACCAACATTACTTTTTCTGAGGACTACTATGAGTTTTCTAATGTTTCTCCACAAGATCTATTTTTAGATAGGAAATTAGATGATGACACATTAATGGATCTTAACAAAAATAAGCTTAGGGAGAATGAAAATATAATTTCTACTTAGGGAGCTGATAAGAAGTTGACAAAAGAAAATAATATTGAGGACAAGGATCATTGATATGTGTATATTTAGTTCATATTAAGTGTAGATTTTTATTCATTTATTAGCTAAATTATTGCATTTCATGGACAAAAGGTACTTAAAAGTGTTTGAATTATGTTTTCAGTCCAAAAGTGAAGCTCGGAAGCAAAAGGAAGCAGGAGAAGCGGTTAGGAGCTCGGGAATTGAACAAAGAAGAAAAACACCAAAAACAACACCTACTTGGCGAGTAGGGTCGACTACTCGGCGAGTCAAAGTGAAGATTCGAGAAGATAACGACTCGAAAACCCAAATACTTATCACATAAGGAGATTGTGAGAAGGACTCGACGAGTCGGTACCTGACTCGACGAGTCGGTGCGTGTATATAAAGATAACTTCTCAGATCGATAAAAAAACTTTGGGGAACGATTCTGGAGACTTTAGCTGTGACTAAGAGGTCAGAAAAACCCTAAAAGACGAAGATACAAGCTAGAATCCAATTCCGAAGGAGATTTGAGGCAAATTTCATCATTCTACTTAATCTTTTGTTTTCCATTATGGCTAGACAATTAGAATTCGTTTGTTTACTGTTATTTACTTCAATCATGAGCTAAAACTCTTAAACTTCTGTTTGGGGATACAAAATTGAGACTATGGTTTGATTATTGGTAGGATTAATTCAATGTTGGTGATTTTTGTTATTTTAGCTTGCTAAAGAACCTTGTGTGTGAATGATAATTAATTTTCTGTTAATAGGAAGGTAATTAAATAGCATGAACATCATTTGATTATCAATCTCATATGCTATGTGACCACTTTGTTATATGTCTAGGATTAATGAACATGAAACTAGAATTAATAAGAAAATTAAGTAAATTCATGTGTGAGCTTGTGTGATGACCATCAACAAGAAGTTAATTAAAAGTCAAATTAGTTACCTATTGTAAGTCTAAATTAACCCGAATAATTAATCTATTGAATTGAATTAAATTAGACAACTGATCACTGTTTGAGTTAGTTTATTCGCGAAGGATTAGAGTAGTGAATACAAATCTAGTCACTTGAATCGGTAACCAACAAAAGAGTTAATCCATAGCACTATTACCTTGAAATCAACCATAGGATCAATTGACTTGAACTAAACAGAAGTTCCTTCCCATTATTGAATCTAGTTAATTCTTTGTTTCTCTAGTTTTTAGATTAAGTATTAGTTAGTAAGTTTCTAGTCTTGTAAAACTAGAGAAAACCTTCTACTTATTAATTAATTTAGATAGAATTAGTTTTTAGTTTTAATTTGCCGTTCCCTGTGTTCGATACCCTACTTATTTGACTATACCACAATTGATAGGTCCACTTCCTTTGTGTGTTTATTTTACAACTAAACGTAGGTTTAAAACTAAGTGAGTTTTCACACATCAAGTTTTTGGCGCCGTTGCCAGGGAACGGTTCTAAAATTAACATTAAATTCTAATTCAATCGATCCTTTGTGTGGGATCTATCTTACACAAAGTTAATTACAAGGTAATTTATTAAGTAGTATAAGTTTCAATAAAAATCCGTTTTTTTAGTAACTAGAAATTTTTTTTTGCCGAGTGCACTCGGCGAGTACATCGCTGTTTGCAGTTTTAATTTTTTATTTTATTTTTGTTCTTTTTACATGTTTTTTTGTTTGTTTACAGTTGTTTCATGACCCGAGGATCGGATACACCTCTGGTCCCTCCTCTTGAAGACCCAGAATCCGCACTAAGGAGGAGCAAAGGAAAAACCGTTGGAGAATCCGCTTGTTCAAGGAACTCACCACTTAAAAACCTCAAGTCCGTTTTCAGCAAGAAGAGGAGCAGTAAATCAGGAGCATCCAGTACCTCTTTGACAATCGAAGATCCAATTCAAGAAGACACCGAGTACGAGACCGAGGAAGAAGAACCCATATACGAGCACGAATCTGAGTTTGAAGACGATTTAGCTACCGCTATGGCTAATATCGATGAAGTCCCCATGGGGGAATGGAAGAAGAGGATGCGCGATGACACCGGCCCAGGACTTGTGCAGCCCGCAATTCCTGCAACAACTACTTTCGAGCTAAAGGGCCATATTCTTGCTCAACTCAAGGAGATTCCTTTTTATGGGAAAGAACACGAAGACGCCTGCAAGCACTTGGATGAAGTAAATGATGTGGTTGACTACTTCAATGTACCAAATGTGCCTCGTGAGACCCAACTACTTCGCATGCTTCCAGTCACATTCAAGGGTGCTGCGAAGGATTGGCTCAAGTCACTTCCTCCCGGGTTGGTCATTACATGAGCCAAGATGAAAGAAGAATTCATAGACCACTTTTGCCCGCCGTCCAAGATAGCTAAGTTAAAGAAAGCCATCGCCAACTTCGAGCAACAACCCGGAGAATCTCTTTATGAAGCTTGGGAAAGGTACAAAGGTTTTCTTAGAAGTTGCCCACACCATGACCTTAATAGCCAACAAGAGGTCTCCATTTTCTATGATGGAGTCAATATCACCACAAGGCAATTGATCGATTCACAAGGCCCGCTCACCAGAAAGCCGCCTCCAGTAATCAAGGAGTTAATTGAGGAATTATCTAAGCATTCTAGAGAATACCACAATTCGAGAAATGAAGTAAGTCGAGGAGCAGTGAACTCGGTAAATGATAGCATGGCAGCGGTAATAGCTAAGCTCGATAGTCTAGATAGAAGGATGACAAAAATGGATCAAATAATCCATGCTATTCGAGTTGGATGCGAGAAATGTAGAGGGACCCACCTCACAAAGGAGTGTGATTTGGACGAGAATGGAAACAAGACGGCTCAAGTGTTTTACTCAAGTGGCGATAAATACGACGAGAATTGGCGGAAACCGAAGAAGGACTGGCTCCCATACAACGAATATAAGAAGGTTAAGGAGGAGAAATACAAGCAGAAGGAAAGGGGATTCTATCAAAAGGAAGAGCTAGTAATGGAAAAGAAAGCCGATTTAGAAGAAATGCTCACTAGATTCATATCCGCATCCGAAAAGAGACACAATGATCACGATGTTGCAATGCACGAGACTAGAAACATGATAAGGAATCAGTAGGCATCCATTCTCAACATTGAGAAACAGCTGGGACAACTTGCACATCAAGTGAACGAAAGAAGATCGGGTCAACTTCCAAGTAACACCGAAAATAATCCACGAATGGAGAATGTGAGTATGGTTACTTCCAGCTGTGAAGAAATTTTCACACAGGCACAGAGGGTCTCCAATAGAAAGACAGAGAAGACAGAAGAGTCGGCTCCAACTAAACTCGACCAGACTCGCCGAGTCCCTCAAATGGACTCGACAAGTCCATGCGTAAATGATAAAACTGTCATCCCCTTAAAGCCATATAATCCCCCTCTGCCATTCCCAATCAAATCCATGCCTATTGAAAAAGTTGCATCTTTTAGAGTTTTTATGGAGCATGTTATAGCCTTACATGTTAACTTACCGTTTGTGGAAACGATGCTTCAAACGCCCAAGTACTTCAACTTACTAAAAGGTCTCTTTGCTGCTAGGAAAGACTTGGTTGAAGTTGCGGAAATAATGTTGAGTGAGTTACCCGAAAAGAAGGGCGATCTGGGGAGTATCATAATTCCGTGCCAATTTGGAAATGCACTTGTCACTCAAGCATTGACTGATTCGGGTGCAAGCATAAACCTGATGCCTCTCTCTTTCTTCAAGAAACTGAATTTACCGGAGCCAAGGCCGGTGAACATGAAGATCCATTTGGCCGACAAGACGACAATTCATCTAAGAGGCGTTTACGAGGATCTTCTCATTAAAGTTGACAAGTTCATCTTTCCAGTAGACTTTGTGGTGCTTGATATCAAAGAAGACCCCGAAGTTCCGATTATTTTGGGGAGGTCATTTTTAAACACCGCATGTGCCTTAATTGATGTATGTGAGTCTAAACTAGCATTAAGGGTAGGAGACGAGTCAGCGGTATTTAGAGCTTTACCAGAAGCCGAGCAAGAAGAGAAAGGGAAAGATCGGTTGAGATGATGAGATACTACAAAAAGAACTTGTACTTTTGCAAGAAAAAGATCCAAGCAAGTTTTTGCTACTTTCTGGAGAGGATGGAGATGTCAACGAGGACTTGAAGAGATACAAAAGCTACTGGAAGGAGCTAACTCGAAAAACACAGAAGAAATGGTGAAATACGATCCGACTCGCCGAGTCACTTTATGGGACTCGATGAGTCCAGTCGAAATTACCAACAACTTGGACAACTTAGATCTGCTTGTTGCTAATCCTCTGCATATTATGGACTTGGATATTTTTCATGATTCTTTAGAAGAACAAACAACAGAAGGAGAAATGGATACGGAAGTTCAACACGTCCATATAGCATGTCTTGATGTTCCGCTTGAAGATGGGGTAAGCACAGAAAAAGATGAGAAGGCAATGGATAGGAGAGTGGAGGCTGATCAACCATTCATTACCAAACCTAGAGCACTAACTTTCAGAAAACATGAAGTAATTAAGTTTAAGGAAAAGGAAATGCACTAGAAGGTGAAAAAGAATGGGGTGAAGCAGAAAAAGAGGAGAAGAGAAGCCCAAGCAGCTGAGGATGATGATGTAAAAAAGAAGAAAGAGGAATTACAACGGGCGTACAAAAAGAAGTTCACGCTTACAAGACAAAGTACAAACCACAAAAGATTAGGCGTGCATTTCCGATGCTGGAAGATGACAAGACGTAGACGGGAAGGAGTCCAGCTAACGACTCCTTAAAAAGAAGCGCTTGGCGGGAGGCAACCCGTTATTTAGAGTTTGCTTTCTTTTACCTTTTTAGTTTTGTTTGATTTTTTTTCTCTCGTTTTTAGAATTTTAATCTTCCAATTCGTCGGACATGTCTGCTTGAGAGTGCGTATGGACTAAGTGTGGGGTGAAAAACATTTTATTTTCTAAATAAATGGCAAGATTTCAGAAGAAGGATAAAAATCACGACCAGACTCGCCGAGTCCGAGACTGACTCGACGAGTCGGTTTTATTTACAGAAAAAAATAACAATAATTTTTACAACCGGTAATTAGGGTTTTAACCCTAATGAAATTAGTTTTTTTTTTTTTCACAACCCACTCGCCGTGCGCCTCCCTCCCAACTTTCTCTTTCAAGCATTCATCATCTTCTTCAATTGTTCTTCAAGTTTTCAATTTCTATCACGAAAGGTAACTAATTTCTTCCTATTTTCTGTTAAAAGCATGGTTTTTAGATGATCTAGGGTAGTAATTTCATATAATACCCGATTTTGAAGTATAGTGAATTTCTAGGGTTTTGATTTTTCATAAATTATGTTGTTTTGGATGATTATTCTTGCCCTAATACCTTATAGAAACATCCATGGACAAAACCCTTGAGTTAATTTTGAGATTTAGAGGTTGAATTTTGACAGACTCGCCGACTGACTCGCACAGTCATTGCGACTCGCCGAGTCGTTCATGGACTCGACGAGTCGAGTCGGGGACACATATGTGACTTATTTTAATGATTTTCTGTGTTTTTCTAGGTTTTGTGTCTTTGTTTTGCAGGAGAATGTTTCGCAAGGGACAAAGTTCTAGTGGACGCCAAGGAGATTTTCCTTGGTTAAATTTCCCTCAAATCGAATCCGCTTCTACCATGACGAGATGGAAGAAGAAATTAGCTGACGTCAGGAAGAAAGAAATTTATGTGCCCAACAGAATTGATTGGGGTTGGTTGCAAAGTGTGCGTTATGAAGAGGAGTTGGCTCATTATCTTTTAAAGGAGTTTACTTACGAGGGGGAGATGATGGTTTGCGATGGGTGGAGCCGGGTCTTCCGTATTCAAGAGCCGGTGTACCGGGAGCTTTGCCTGGAATTTTTCTCCACGATATCTTTTCGTGGGGGAGATGACTGCTATCACCCGACGAGTGTCAATTTTTGTCTTGGGGGCGAGTTTCATCAGTGCTCTGTGGTTGATCTCGCTTGTCGGATGGGTATTTATGACCGGTCATTGGTCTCGACCGCTATTTTCCGTGCATTTGTGGAACGCTCTCATAAGGTGTTCCCCGATGGAGTGACGAGCACGAGTTGGTGGAATACGATTACCAACAAAGTGTACATTCCGAAGTCAGCACAGGAGGGAAGCATTCGGTCGCCTACACACCGCCTTATTCATCGCCTTATTTCCACCACTATTAACCAAAGAAAAGATGATGACAAGGTTTCTAACCTTGATGTCTTTTACTTATGGAGCATTATCACACCCGACACTTTCTGTAATATTCCTTGGTGTTTGGCTTCATATTTGGCTGAGGGTGTGGTCAAAGACCGCAAGACATCGAAGATTAATGGTGGTATGTTTGTCACACGGCTCGCCAACTCGTTTGGGTTGATGACCCGTGGCGCATGGAATTTGATGACTATGATTCCTACCCCTCCATTCAATCCTATTCTTTTTAGGAGGGCTAGGATCATTGAGGACTATGGTGGTGGTCATTATGCTATCCCGCATGATGATCCTGTTGTTGGTCCCGAGGCACCGGGAAGGAGGGTCCGATCGAGGCGAGAGCGAGATGTAGAGGAGGAGCCGCTGGTGATTCCGGTAGACAATGATGAAGTACCAATGGATTAGTACAATGTTGAGATGAGGCAGTTGCAAGATCAAATGGCGCGGGGTATCAACTTTAGCAATCAATCCCACATTCAATTATTTGACCACTTCAACATTCCGCATATCGATGGTGGTAACTTCCCGTATATTCCCCTGTAGGATGACGTGATCAATGCGAGGAGCGGCGCGAGTGGAAGTGGAGCGGCTCCAGATCATGACGATGATGAGGAGGATTAGTTTCTTTGTGTTTTTATTAAACAATTTTTATTTTTGTTCTTATTTGATGTGTTTGGAAATTGTTAAGACTTTTACTGTTTTGCTTGATGTTTGATTGCCTTGATGATTTTCAGAATTGGATTAGGAGTGCTTGCATAGAAGGGTTTAAAGTTGTAGAGAAAAGAGAGTTATAACGAGTGAAAGAGAGTCAAGAAAGGGAAGCGTTAGAGTCAAAGTGTCGAGTCCGGTCCCTAGGGACATGAGCAATTGAGTCTAGAAGTGAGGAGGAATTTAGAAGATTTATTAGAGGTTGGAACAATTGCAGAATACCATTTTTTTTCGTCCAGCGGCCTACTCGTCGAGTGCACTAAACTGACTCGACGAGTCGCCTTGTATTCGCACAAATTCGAAGATGTCCGCGCTTATACTTGATGAGTCGCATATATGAATCGACGAGTCATTCATTTTTATACCAAAAGGACTGCTAAATTGATGCTGCTGAGTGTACCACTTGACCACTTATTCCTCCATATCGATTCTTGAAGATCTTACATTGTTTTCCCTGCATATTTGGAGCTGCCACATGAGATTTTGATGCCCAAATCATGGATGAGCTGTTCCCATGGCTAAAGTCAAGTGAAGTTGGAGCTGGAAAAAAGAGTATCAACCTATCGACTGCTACCCCAGGGGAGTTTGTTCCAATTCTCTCTATATTTGCATTTTTATTTTTGCATAGTATGTAATGAGGGCATTGCATAAAATAAGTGTGGGGTAGGGGGTTGGTCACACATATTAGAAAATTTAGAATCTTAATTTAAATCTTAATTTAGGCTAATTTTTTAAAAAAATTGTTGCATACCAAAAATATTACTTAGGGACTTAATTTAGAAAATTTTGGTAAAACCAAATTAGGATTCCATGTTAGAATTGTGTTGATAATTGCATGAAGACCCAAATGTTTAGTTGAGCCTATATACATTCTAGTGCATTTGTGGCTTCCTTATTCCAGTGAAATCATGGGACAAAAACACGACCTCGCTCAACCCGAGGGATGCAATATGTTTAGCATCGTGTACCAGAAATGTATCCAGGAAATTTTTTATCGTTAGCTAATAAAGGTTGAGGTTGAGCGCCCCTGCTTAAGCATGTAGGGTTTTGAGTGAAAAAAGAGAGGTATATGTAAAAAAAAAGAGAGAATTGCAAGATATGTTGTAAGAATTTTGGAGCAAATAAAGTGAAGATCAAAAGATCAAAATTCCAAGAAATTCAAAAAGTTGAAGATACCAAAAATCAAACAATAAAAGTGGTGAATTCAAAGAGATCAAAGATCAAATTATCAAGGAAGTGAAGAATCCAAAAAGAGCTCCATAGTGGTATCATAAATTGTAATTCTAGATTATGTATGCTTGGGTTGCTCAACTAAAAATACCTTGAGGGTAACAGGTTTTCTGCGGATGGATTCGGAGGGATGCATAAAATGAGCATAGTTCAGGGTGAGTGGGCGAATGTTTATGAGGATTGTGAGTATTTTGAGTATGGGGGGTTATTAGGAAAATTTTAGACACAAATGTACGCGTTGCGGTCTTGGCATAATGGCTGGGTTAGATTGGAGTTATCGTATGTGATTCTAATGTTTAAAAATTCAGTTTTGCTTGGGGGCAAGCAAAAGTCAAGTGTGGAGTATTTTGATATGTGCATATTTAGTTCATATTAAGTGTAGATTTTTATTCATTTATTAGCTAAATTATTGCATTTCATGGACAAAAGGTACTTAAAAGTGCTTGAATTATGTTTTCAGTCCAAAAGTGAAGCTCGGAAGCAAAAGGAAGCAGGAGAAGCGGTTAGGAGCTCGGGAATTGAACAAAGAAGAAAAACACCAAAAACAACACCTACTCGGCGAGTCAAAGTGAAGATTCGAGAAGATAACGACTCGGAAACCCAGATACTTATCGCATACGGGGATTGTGAGAAGGACTCGACGAGTCGTTGCGTGTATATAAAGATAACTTCTCAGATCGATAAAAAAACTTTGGGGAACGATTCTGGAGAGTTTAGCTGCGATTAAGAGGCCAGAAAAACCCTAGAAGACGAAGATACAAGCTAGAATCCAATTCCGAAGTAGATTTGAGGCAAATTTCATCGTTCTACTTAATCTTTTGTTTTCCATTATGGTTAGACAATTAGAATTCATTTGTTTGCTATTATTTACTTCAATCATGAGCTAAAACTCTTAAACTTTTGTTTGGGGATACAAAATTGAGACTATGGTTTGATTATTGGTAGGATTAATTCAATGTTGGTGATTTTTTTTTTATTTTAGATTGCTAAAGAACCTTGTGTGTGAATGGTAATTAATTTTCTGTTAAATGGAAGGTAATTAAATAGCATGAACATCGTTTGATTATCAACCTCATATGCTATGTGACCACTTTGTTATATGTCTAGGATTAATGAACATGAAACTAGAATTAATAAGAAAATTAAGTAAATTCATGTGTGAGCTTGTGTGATGACCATCAACAAGAAGTTAATTAAAAGCCAAATTAGTTAACTATTGTAAGTATAAATTAACCCGAATAATTAATCTAGTGAATTGAATAAAATTAGACAACTGATCACTGTTTGACTGAGTTTATTCACTAATTATTAGTGTAGTGAATGCGAATCTAGTCACTTGAATCGGTAACCAACAAAAGAGTTAATCCATAGCACTATTACCTTGAAATCAACCATAGGATCAATTGACTTGAACTAAACCGAAGTTCCTTCCCATTATTGAATCTAGTTAATTCTTTGTTTCTCTAGTTTTTAGATTAAGTATTAGTTAGTAAGTTTCTAGTCTTGTAAAACTAGAGAAAACCCTTTACTTATTAATTAATTTAGATAGAATTAGTTTTTAGTTTTAATTTTCGTTCCCTGTGTTCGATACCCTACTTATTTGACTATACCACAATTGATAGGTCCACTGCCTTTGTGTGTTTATTTTACAACTAAAAGTAGGTTTAAAACTAAGTGAGTTTTCACACATCAAGTTTTTAGCACCGTTGCCGGGGAACGGTTCTAAAATTAACATTAAATTCTAATTCAATCGATCCTTTGTGTGGGATTTATCTTAGACAAAGTTAATTACAAGGTAATTTATTAAGTAGTATAAGTTTCAATAAAAATCCATTTTTTTAGTAACTAGATTTTTTTTTGCCTTGGAGTCGCCGAGTGCACTCGTGTAGACTTGACGAGTACATCGCTATTTGCAGTTTTAATTTTTTATTTTATTTTGTTCTTTTTATGCGTTTTTTTTTGTTTGTTTACAGTTGTTTCATGACCCGAGGATCTGATACACCTCTGGTCCCTCCTCTTGAAGACCCGAAATCCGCACTAAGGAGGAGCAAAGGCAAAACCGTTGGAGAATCCGCTTCTTTAAGGAACTCACCACTTAAACCTCAAGTCCGTTTTCAGCAAGAAGAGGAGCAGCAAATCAGGAGCATCCAGTACCTCTTTGACAATCGAAGATCCAATTCAAGAAGACACTGAGTACGAGACCGAGGAAGAATAAGAACCCACATACGCGCACAAATCCGAGTTTGAAGACAATTTAGCTACCGCTATGGCTAATATCGATGAAGTCCCCATGGGGGAATGGAAGAAGAGGATGCGCAATGACACTGGCCCGGGACTTGTGCAGCCCGCAATTCCTGCAACAGCTACTTTCGAGCTAAAGGGCGAGTAGGTTGGGAGTGAGAAAACCCTACTTTCGAGCTAAAGAGGATGCGCGAGGACCCCAACTCGGCGAGTAGGTACGGAGTGAGAAAACCCTAATTTTTGGGGTTCGTGTCTTATTTAAAGAAGGTTAATCCTTTATTTCCACCACCCTTTTCACCTTAATACCCTGTGAGTCACCCTAATCGTGTGTATTTGCTTGTGTGTGTGAGAGAGAGAGAGAAGCTAACTATGGGTGTTCTAGTGCATATTTGGAAGAGGATTGAAGTGTATCAATCCTTGGAAAGAGAAGAGGCTTTAGGATCAAGTGTTTTTCTGTGCTAGCTTCAGTTTGAAGGTAAAAAGCTACCACCTTGAGCATTACTTTTGATAGATCTTCTTCTAGGGAGTTTTAGAGATTTTCCCCTTAGCTTGTGGTTCTTGATTTACTGGAGCTTGTCATGGAGTTACTACTTGAAATTTGGACAAAAGGAGGTCCCATGAGCCCAAAGATCCAAGATTTATAAAGCTTTGCACAAGTCTCCATGAATGATACCCTTTATGGAGCTTGTTTTGGCATTTTGAGCCCTAGATGCCATGCATGAACATAAAGCTTGTAGCTTTATGTGATAAGTGAGCCTTAGAAGTTTAGATCCAAAGTATGATACATCATTTCTATATAAAAATCTATGCATGAGGAAATGGATTGAAGGGACTTGACGAGTCGGTAAACTGACTCGAAGAGTCGGTTAGGGTTTTCCCCCGATGAGTTTGGACATGTTGTAACTTAGCGAGTTGATGAGACAAATCAATGAGCTGAGTTGGACTTGCACAATATTTCTGAGAAAACAAAGGAACTCGACGAGTCACATAGATGCACTCGACGAGTCGCATAGATGCCATATCACAACCATTCTTGGGCATGTGCTAATCACTCCTCGGAACATCATACTTGATCAGGCTATGCCATTCCCAAGACTAACCATACATCCTCGACCTTACCTGTGATATTCAACAATCTCAATACTTTTGTTCTTGTCATTGTGACATGGATTTTAGTATGAATGCAAGCACGTATACTTTGTTAAATGTTTTATTATTTAAAAGTATAAACTCTTAGACAGAGTGTTTTAATCCCAATGGGTTTATAGTTGGTATATCTTTTATGGGTTGATATACTTTATTCACTATAAACAATGCTCTGATACCAATCTGTCACACCCCAAAACCAAGAACGGCGGAAACGTTCCAGGGTGGAGGACGTCATGTGAAGTATCATAATAATGTAACGTAGTAAAAAGGCAACAACATCATCCATTGCATTAAAAGTAAAGTTTTAATACATGTGTGTTCTTTCATAATGTACAACAATAAAACGAATAATCAAAATAAGATGAGTCTTGTCTGAGCTCCATCTTCTCAAAAACCTGGCCATCGCACCTGTCTAACTGATGACCTGATAATAAAAGTTATTTTGAAAGCGAGTATCAGCTTCAAAGCTGGTGAATTCATAAGTATTTAGGTGTTATTGTCCCGTTTTGGAATGCTGTTAAGAATGTCGTATGAATATTTAAATAGAACAGTTGATATAAGTATGAAATGTGGTCTTCTACCAAGACCCGAATGTTCTGTAAGTAAAATGGTAGTTTTTCCTTTCTAATGACTAGTACTAAAAGTACGTAGTCTAACTCATCGTTTATGTGAATATATCACAAAATAAAGTAAAATAGGAAAATAATATGATAGTCTTCTACCAAGACCTAAATGTCCTGTAAGTAAAATGGTAGTTTTTCCTTTCTATTGACTAGTACTAAAAGTACGTAGTCTACTCCTCGTTTATGTGAATATATCACAAAATAAAGTAAAATAGGAAAATAATATAATAGTGTTCTACCAAGACCTAAATGTTATGTAAGTAAAATGATAGTTTTTTCCTTTCTCTTGACTAGTACTAAAGTACTTAGTCTAACTCATCGTTTATGTGAAAGTATCACAAAATAAAGTAAACAGGAAAAAGCATATGATAGTCTTCTACCAAGACCTAAATGTTATGTAAGTAAAATGATAGTTTTCCTTTCTATTGACTAGTACTAAAGTACTTAGTCTAACTCATTGTTTATGTGAAAGTATCACAAAATAAAGTAAACAGGAAAAAGCATAATCATGTAAGTGTTATCCCTGGATGACCAGGATTAACACGACATCGCTGAAGCAAAAGGTATACCCTATGAACATCCGAAGATTGTCCCCTCACCCTCTGTAGCGACAGCAGGGTGGAGGGAGGGTTAGTCCCGTGGCCGACTCCTAATATCAACGTTAACCTAATAATCATCCGAAGATTCTCATCTCATCCTCTGTTGCAACAGTAAGATGGAGGGATGGTTAGTCCCGTAACTAACTCCTAATATAGGTAACAACCTTAGACATCCGTAGATGTTCATCACCCAGTGTTGCTAACCGCTAGGTTCCGGAATGGTTAGTCCCATCTAGACATCCCATCGAATAGGGATAAGGAGGAAAATTTACACAGAAGGTACGAACAAATCTTCCTAATATAAACGATAACCTTAGACATCCGTAGATGTTCATCACCCCATGTTACTAATAGCTGGGTTATGGAATGGTTAGACCCGTCTAGACATCCCATCGAACAGGGATAGGCAGGAAAATTTACACAGAAGGTACGAATAAATCTTCCTAATATCTCTAGGTACAAGTATCTAGGTAAGTGAATACAGGATAATGTATCTGAGTAATATTATTCATGTATGGTATTCATGTAAGCGTATTCAGATAAATTGTAGCTATGTAAACGTACTCATGTATCATGTAATCCTAGGTAATTGTACTCATGTATCATGTAAGGTACTGGTATAGACTCATGAATGAACTGACTCTTGTGTGATTCCTTGTAATAGGAATAATGTTTTGTTTCATCTAACTATCCCTATGATAATTAACTGGAATGTAATTGATTGTTCAAGTAGATTGATGCACCCTCGATACACCAGGGTGTGGGAAACTGAACGAAGGATGGAAACTATAACATCAATACGTATATAAGAACATATGCGTATAAGTGTAGTTTTGCTCAAGAAGGTAAAAATAATGGTTTTGCAAGATATCTAGGAGTTTTGAACAATAATTAAGAGTGACTTGATGTCATTTTAATAAACATTTCAAAACTAATACTTTTGTTATCAAGGTATTTTAAGATAGAAAACCATTTCATGTGTCACCTTTTGAAGTATGTGCAATCTACGGAGTGAAAACACAGTTATAAAATACATAAGATTGATTTAATAACATACTGTTTTCTACTTGTATTCCCGCCATTAAAGCATTTAAAATCATTTAAAACATTGATTAAGGGGTATGAACTCACCTATAGAAGGTGATTTGGATGAACTGGATGGTGTAGGATTGTTAGGTGTCAAGTGAGGACTTGTACACACACTACAATCCTAATGAACATATAATCACACATATATGCACTCAATTAGTCTTAAATTACTAATTGATAATGTTAAGACATCCTAGAACATAATAAACACTTTATATAAGTGTTTTAAGCCCTAAGGATTGCATCTAAGCTATTGTGGGACAAGGTACTTGGGTTTAGGGTTCCAAAGGACCCCATATATGAGTTTACTCTCCATATATCCTCACACATGGAGTTTACGGTTGTAAACTCTTGAGTTTACGGCCGTAAACTCCCAATCTTGGTGGTATTTTGTGTTTTGAAGTTCTAAATGATCCCTAGAATTATTCCAACTTGGTGGTTCAATTCTTGGAAGGGTTTAAGGCCTAGAAACACTCCTTAGAGGAGTTTATGGCCCCAAGGCCATTTCCTTTGGAGTTTACGGTTGTAAAATCCCTTGGAATGGTGTTTTTGTTGCTTTCAAGTCCCTTACACATGTGCTATAGGTCTTAGACTTTTATCCCAAGCCTTTGAAAACCTTAGGCACACTTTGGTGCCCTTCTTTCATGTTTACGGCCCAAGAGCCTTATTAGGGCCGTAATCTCTAAAAAAATGGGTTTTTGATGTGTTAGAGTCCTTGATTTAAGTGGAAGTAATTCTATGTGATAGTCCAAGGCTTTAGGTGCATTAAAAGCACACTTTGGTCCATGTTTTTGGAGTTCACGGTCCAAGATCTTCTTGGGCCGTGAACACACAAACCTTGGTGTTTCTTTGTTGTTTTATTGTCCTAATTTCACTCCTATACAAGTCCAAGGCAGTAGTATATCTCAGGGGAAACGCTAGGCATTGTTTTCGGGAGTTTACCGCCCAAGAACACCTTGGGGAGTAAACTTCTAAATCGAGTGATTTAGCTATCTAAATATTGTTATAAACACATATTAAGCTATCTAACACTACTAGCAAGAGGTAATCACGTTTTGGGATAAAAACCCGAAGATCCGTGAGAGAGAAAGTGGCTTTTCTCTAGTTGGAAATGTGAATAATGAATGAAATTGGTTCAGAATTCTATTTATAGTCCTGAGATATTTTTGGTAGAAAATATTTTTATTGTTGAAATGATCCCTAATATAATAGAGTGATGGAATAATAGAGTTGCACTAAACCCTAGTGCATCCACTCTCCTGATATTTCCTGAAGTGTAAACCCTAAATTACTCAAACTTACACGAAAAAGTCTGAAAATTAGCTGTGACTGCTATAACTTCTATTGAAGTGATATAGTTTGTACAAAATGGAAATTTTGGGTTTTCATATCATCCCCCTGTTAAAGAGAATTTTGTCCAAAAATTAGTATTTAGGCAAGGAAGGAGGTACGAATGATCGAGTCGTTATGTGAACTTCCTAATTGATTTGCTCTCGCGCTCCCAAGTGAAATCGGGTTCTCAGTTGGTATTCCAACGAACCTTCACTAATGGGCAACGACGTCGCTTCGTCCGCTTGACCACTCGGTCGAGGGTCACTACGGTTCAAATACGAAGGCAAGGATCTCGTAAATCTCGATCTCGTCGAGAGGGATTATGAAAGTCCTAACGGAAAGATAATGTTTCAAGTTCGAGATGCGAAGGGGAAAATTTACGTTACTGAGTTCGCGGAGTAGGTGTAGTTTGAGCTGCAGGACCGATATTGGTAAGAATCTCGGAGGTCCTAACATATTGGGCTTTTCTTTCCATGCTTTACGAAGTGTATTAAGCCATTCCCAAAGGGAGGTTTCTTAAAGAATTTGGTCTCTCACTCGGAATTCCAAATGTTCTTTCTCTCGCTTACTTCCCAGTCATGGGCCATCCCTTGCTGGGTCAAAGTCGAAAGGGTTCCTGAAGTTTGCGGGGAGTTTCGAATGGACTATGATAGTAGGTCTCTAAGACCTAGAATTTGGTGAATTTTCCGTTGGTGTCTACGGTGCCGAAAAATTCCCAACGGTTTTGGATAAGTTGACAGAGTACTCAAAAATTTCCACAACACTAAAAGTGTGTCTCAGGAAATTTGACTCGAAATTCCAAAACTCTTGTTCAGAGGACTTTGCGAAAAGTATCTCCGAGGGTAACATTTCTATGGGTTCTTTCTTACTACGAGGGTAGATAAGTAGTCATTATATGGAGAAATGACGAACTGATTCCAGTAAGAAAGGCGTACTCCACTCATTTAGCTCGGGAATACTATGGGCATATTGGTCCTATCCGAGGGGTATCACTACGGACTCGAAGTGTCCGTATCGATTTCGGAGGGTAGTCTTTAGGAAACCCTTCCCTAACCCTTGAACTGGTGATATTCGGATCTCAGGCCCATTTCTGAAAGTAACTCTTTCCCTGTGTTTGCTCAATCAAATCTTCTAAATGAGGCAGAGATAATGATTTCTAAAGGAAATCTAAATGAAGTCTCCGGTCATCGAGGTACATATGATGCACTTCGTCGACTTCTGGTAAGAATAAGATCGGAGCTCTCAAGTGTGAGAAACCTGGTCTTCTAATTCTATTGTTGAGTAGTTCGCTGTGTTGTTCGGGCTGTTCTTGTATCTTCCGTAGATGTTTAGACTGTAAGGCGTTCTGGTTATAAGAGTCATGTTGGGCCCTAAGTTTGTTCACATGCTAACTGTAATTACTCGTAGTCTTGGGTAGTCTCCATCCTGAAGTTCATATTATAATCCATACATGGTTCAATGATCACAATTTCGTGTATACGAGTCGTATATAACTAAGGTTGAAAAGGTAGTCGAATAACTGATTCTTCCTTAACCTCACATCCCATCGAGGGAAAAAATAGTGAAATCATCAATTCTAAACCTGTAGAACATTGATTATATATCACTCTCATGTATTCATTCTTCCGTAATAGGTCAACCGTATGAATCCTGGAGTTGAACTTGACGTACTGCATGAGTAATACTGTAGGGATTCCTTCGGAAAGGAAAGGAACTATAAGGTAATTCATGCACGAGTACCTCGGAGTTCTGATATGACGACTTCGCTAAAAGACGTTTACTGAGAAAGAGATGTATTTATGAAGCTGGTATTGTGAGGATCGAATGGAATCGAGTCGTATGATAACGTCGGAATCATACAGAAACTTAAAGACATTAGATTTGAACATAAAACGTTTACAGACAAAAACAACTGTGCAACCATGAACAGAGTTACAATACTTTAGATTTGCTACAAGACTATTGCTGCGAATAAGATATACTACAAAAGACAAGTATACGCAGCACGAGCATCCCTATACCGACATGATCCCGCAAAAGGTAAGACTCTAGTTGCACTAGTTTTAAACATGTTTTTGAACATACAAAGTACTGATGATTTAAAGGGAACCTATACTATATTAGGGTCCTTAACTGCCTCTTTGCATTCTGAGGTCAAACTCCTCCGGATTCGTCGTTGTCCTTCTCTGCTGGACAGTCCCTATTGAAGTGTCCCATGACACCAAATAGATGACATATCTGAGAGGTTTTGACATTGGTGGTTGAAGATATGTGTTGGATCTGGATCCTGCAGTAACTGGCAGTATGTCCATTTCTGTTGCACTTATAACAGTGTAACGGTCGGAAACTACCCAGATGATGAAAGCTACACCCATAGCATTTCGATAGGTTTCCGGCATATTGTCTGGCTGGTGTAGGGACCATTGGGACACCAGATGGAATGGTTGTAGGAGGTGCAGATGTCGTAGCTGTGAAGGTTGTTACTGGTGGTTGTTTCCTATTCTCCTTTCGAAGCGACTTGTCCTTAGAGTTTGTCCAAGACTTTCGTTTGTTACTCTTGGTCTTAGGAATCGGGGTATCATGGTAGTTTGTTGCTTGCTGAGGTGCTGGATTGTTACTTGGGGTGGAATGATTGTTAACAATCCCACTAACACTTACGTTGTTAGCATTCAGGTGGGTCAGAACAGCTGACACGGCAGCCAAGACTACAGCTTGAAAGGTAGCTGCATCAATTTGAAGAGTTGGTGGTTGGTTGATGGGCTGATCGTTTTTCTTCGGCGACATGATTCTGTTACACCGAAAGAAAATGAATCTTGTGAGAGAAAATGGTTGAACCTGGACGTAGTTCGATCGCTCATGAAAAGAATAGAAGTATGTTTTCTAAGGTTCGACCTACATCCCTATGATGCAGTCCTTGCACGGAATGGAAGTATGTTCACGAAGGTTTGACCTACATCCCTATGATGCAGTCCTAGCAAAGATCGGAAGTAAGTTCATACAATGGTCTCAAGATGTTTTTAGTTCTAGCCGAGGTATCGTTGGTTGGCGAATAACGTGATCCAACCATCTAAAAGAGACTCGGAGATGTCTCCGGAGTTAAATTGCTATAGTCCAATGACTTAACTAGAGCATGCTTCAAATAGACTCAAATGAAAGTATGATGAGAGTATTTGAATAAAGAATGACTCAGAAGTTAGCTGACTGTCAATATATTTGATATTCATGACGTACAAGTTCGGGAAAATGACCTTGTAAAAGGTCTTACATCATATCCAGAGAAGATAGTTCTTGATAGCATAAAGACCTAACGAAAGTACCTACAGTACAAGATAGTTTCATCGAGAATGCCACATCGGGCATAGACAGGAACACGATTCCTTTCTAACAAGGAATATAAAGTAAAGTATCTACTACTAGCGATGGTCATCCCTCTGGTGAACTCTCAGTTTAGGCAGTTGGCGTTCCACATCAAGTAGGTGTCTTTCGTACACTCTCTGGCGTACTCGAAGTTCTATGACTTCGGCTCGTGATTCAGCCAGTGCTTGCAGCAGGGTTTCATGGTCTCTCTCAGACCTCTCACGAGCATGTTCAAGGCGACTGGTGCAAAGCATATGCATTCCTCCATTTGTATCAACTTCTGCGATACGTTGTAGAGCTGTCCTGCCCTGAATTTCATTTTGGGCAACTCTTCGGATCAGAATTGGCATGATTCTGTCTGCTGAGCCCCCATTGCTCAGGACATAGAAGCTTCGGTCACCATTAAATGGTATGGGTTGATCTTGTCCTTGGCTCCATGTTTCCAACCATTCCACCCACTCAGGCGTCGGGCCATGAGAAGCCGGACGAGGGTTAGGAATTGGAAAGGGAGCTGCCGGGGTAGGTTCTCAACCTCGGGTTCAGAGATGGCATCATCTAAAAGGTCGTCAGCATGGTGATCATTCAGAGAGATTGGGTGATCATCATCTGGTTCTTCTCCAAACCATTCAACAATCACTTCGTTCGGAAGGAACAGGTTGTCGTGGGGATGGAATCCAGCCATGTTATCTACGCGAGAATTGGGGTAAGAAAATAATTATTAGATGAATTATCTAGATAATTATTTAGGAAATCTTCATTAGTTCCATCGCTATTTGTAAAGTGCATACCAGTTATATGTAATCAACACAGGATAGGCCTTCAAATAAGTGACCCTAACTCCAAATTCACAAGGAATAGGGGTAAAGCAAAAATTTCACCGATTCTAAGTCTACATCCTAGTTACATATAACTTTAGCGTATCCACTTAGCAATTATCAACTTAGGAATGAAGATTCCATTTTAGTTCTCAAGTATAAAGTACTTATAGTAACACAAAACACCCCTATGGTATTTTAGACTTAGGTTCTGTTATAATGTTCTCATTGTGGTTATGTTGATAAGTTTTAGACATGTTGCCATATCACAACCATTCTTGGGCATGTGCTAATCACTCCTCGGAACAACATAGTTGATTAGGCTATGCCACTCCCAAGACTGACCATACATCCTCGACCTTACCTGTGGTATTCAACAATCTCAATACTTTTGTTCTTGTCATTGTGACACGGATTTTAGTATGAATGCAAGCACGTATACTTTGTTAAATGTTTTATTATTTAAAAGTATAAACTCTTAGACAGAGTGTTTTAATCCCAATGGGTTTATAGTTGGTATATCTTTTATGGGTTGATATACTTTATTCACTATAAACAATGCTCTGATACCAATCTGTCACACCCCAAAACCAAGAACGATGGAAACGTTCCAGGGTGGAGGACGTCATGTGAAGTATCATAACAATGTAACGTAGTAAAAAGGCAACAACATCATCCATTGCATTAAAAGTAAAGTTTTAATACATGTGCGTTCTTTCATAATGTACAACAATAAAATGAATAATCAAAATAAGACGAGTCTTGTCTGAGCTCCATCTTCTCAAAAACCTGGCCATCGCACCTGTCTAACTGATGACCTGAGAATACAAGTTATTTTGAAAGCGAGTATCAGCTTTAAAGCTGGTGAATTCATAAGTATTTAGGTGTTATTGTCCCGTTTTGGAATGCTGTTAAGAATGTCGTATGAATCTTTAAATATAACAGTTGATATAAGTATGAAATGTGGTCTTCTACCAAGACCCGAATGTTCTGTAAGTAAAATGGTAGTTTTTCCTTTCTAATGACTAGTACTAAAAGTACGTAGTCTAACTCATCGTTTATGTGAATATATCACAAAATAAAGTAAAATAGGAAAATAATATGATAGTCTTCTACCAAGACCTAAATGTTCTGTAAGTAAAATGGTAGTTTTTCCTTTCTATTGACTAGTACTAAAATTACGTAGTCTACTCCTCGTTTATGTGAATATATCACAAAATAAAGTAAAATAGGAAAATAATATGATAGTCTTCTACCAAGACCTAAATGTTATGTAAGTAAAATTATAGTTTTTCCTTTCTCTTGACTAGTACTAAAGTACTTAGTCTAACTCATCGTTTATGTGAAAGTATCACAAAATAAAGTAAACAGGAAAAAGCATATGATAGTCTTCTACCAAGACCTCAATGTTATGTAAGTAAAATGATAGTTTTTCCTTTCTATTGACTAGTACTAAAGTACTTAGTCTAACTCATCGTTTATGTGAAAGTATCACAAAATAAAGTAAACAGGAAAAAGCATAATCATGTAAGTGTTATCCTTGGATGACCAGGATTAACACGACATCGCCGAAGCGAAAGGTATACCCTATGAACATCCGAAGATTGTCCCCTCACCCTCTGTAGCGACAGCAGGGTGGAGGGAGGCTTAGTCGCATGGCCGACTCCTAATATCAGCATTAACCTAATAATCATCCGAAGATTCTCATCTCATCCTCTATTGCAACAGTAAGATGGAGGGATGGTTAGTCCCGTAACTAACTCCTAATATAGGTAACAACCTTAGACATCCATAGATGTTCATCACCCAGTGTTGCTAACCGCTAGGTTCCGGAATGGTTAGTCCCATCTAGACATCCCATCGAATAGGGATAAGGAGGAAAATTTACACAGAAGGTACGAACAAATCTTCCTAATATAAACGATAACCTTAGACATCCGTAGATGTTCATCACCCCATGTTACTAATAGCTGGGTTCTGGAATGGTTAGACCCGTCTAGACATCCCATCGAACAGGGATAGGCAGGAAAATTTACACAGAAGGTACGAATAAATCTTCCTAATATCTCTAGGTACAAGTATCTAGGTAAGTGAATACAGGATAATGTATCTGAGTAATAGTATTCATGTATGGTATTCATGTAAGCGTATTCAGATAAATTGTAGCTATGTAAACGTACTCATGTATCATGTAATCCTAGGTAATTGTACTCATGTATCATGTAAGGTACTGGTATAGACTCATGAATGAACTGACTCTTGTGTGATTCCTTGTAATAGGAATAATGTTTTGTTTCATCTAACTATCCCTATGATAATTAACTGGAATGTAATTGATTGTTCAAGTAGATTGATGCACCCTCGATACACCAGGGTGTGGGAAACTGAACGAAGGATGGAAACTATAACATCAATACGTATATAAGAACATATGCGTATAAGTGTAGTTTTGCTCAAGAAGGTAAAAATAATGGTTTTGCAAGATATCTAGGAGTTTTGAACAATAATTAAGAGTGACTTGATGTCATTTTAATAAACATTTCAAAACTAATACTTTTGTTATCAAGGTATTTTAAGATAGAAAACCATTTCATGTGTCACCTTTTGAAGTATGTGCAATCTACGGAGTGAAAACACAGTTATAAAATACATAAGATTGATTTAATAACATACTGTTTTCTACTTGTATTCCCGCCATTAAAGCATTTAAAATCATTTAAAACATTGATTAAGGGGTATGAACTCACCTATAGAAGGTGATTTGGATGAACTGGATGGTGTAGGATTGTTAGGTGTCAAGTGAGGACTTGTACACACACTACGATCCTAATGAACATATAATCACACATATATGCACTCAATTAGTCTTAAATTACTAATTGATAATGTTAAGACATCCTAGAACATAATAAACACTTTATATAAGTGTTTTAAGCCCTAAGGATTGCATCTAAGCTATTGTGGGACAAGGTACTTGGGTTTAGGGTTCCAAAGGACCCCATATATGAGTTTACTCTCCATATATCCTCACACATGGAGTTTACGGTTGTAAACTCTTGAGTTTACAGCCGTAAACTCCCAATCTTGGTGGCATTTTGTGTTTTGAAGTTCTAAATGATCCCTAGAATTATTCCAACTTGGTGGTTCAATTCTTGGAAGGGTTTAAGGCCTAGAAACACTCCTTAGAGGAGTTTATGGCCCCAAGGCCATTTCCTTTGGAGTTTATGGTTGTAAAATCCCTTGGAATGGTGTTTTTGTTGCTTTCAAGTCCCTTACACATGTGCTATAGGTCTTAGACTTTTATCCCAAGCCTTTGATGGCCTTAGGCACACTTTGGTGCCCTTCTTTCATGTTTACGGCCCAAGAGCCTTATTAGGGCCGTAATCTCTAAAAAAATGGGTTTTTGATGTGTTAGAGTCCTTGATTTAAGTGGAAGTAATTCTATGTGATAGTCCAAGGCTTTAGGTGCATTAAAAGCACACTTTGGTCCATGTTTTTGGAGTTCACGGTCCAAGATCTTCTTAGGCCGTGAACACACAAACCTTGGTGTTTCTTTGTTGTTTTATTGTCCTAATTTCACTCCTATACAAGTCCAAGGCAGTTGAATATCTCAGGGGAAAGGCTTGGCATTGTTTTCGGGAGTTTACCGCCCAAGAACACCTTGGGGAGTAAACTCCTAAATCGAGTGATTTAGCTATCTAAATCATGTTATAAACGCATATTAAGCTATCTAACAGTACTAGCAAGAGGTACTCACTTTTTGGGATAAAACCCCGAAGATCTGTGAGAGAGAAAATGGCTTTTCTCTAGTTGGGAATGCGAATAATGAATGAAATTGGTTCAAAATTCTATTTATAGTCCTGAGATATTTTTGGCAAAAAATATTTTTATTCTCGAAATGATCCCTAATATAATAGAGTGATGGAATAATAGAGTTGCACTAAACCCTAGTGCATCCACTCTCCTGATATTTCCTGAAGTGTAAACCCTGAATTACTCAAACTTACACAAAAAAGTCTGAAAATTAACTGTGACTGCTATAACTTCTATTGAAGTGATAGAGTTTGTACAGAATGGAAATTTTGGATTGTCACAATAAGCTAGGAGAGATACCTAGAGGAGCATTGAGGAGTCTACCAAGAGAGTAGTTGATATCCATGCGGGATAGAGTACTGTGAATTATAATCCTAGGAGGAGGACTTGAGACGACTATAGTTTCGTATGGAAGGTAGTATTGGACCCGTACTACTGAAAGCACTAGATCTGTATGTGACCCAAGTAGGAATCTTAGGATGCTAAGGAGCGTGTAGGGGTGGATAATCGAGTGTGTGTGTATTGAGCTAGTCTCTGATGATTTTGTGTTAGCGTTTCAGAGACATTATGGTGATTACCCGCAACAACCCCGGGGGCAGTGGTACTAGTGATGAGGAGATCTGCAAGATCATTGTGGAGGAGGTCGCCATAACTATTAGAGAGGCCATCCCAGAGATGTCTGGGTCTATTAAGACCACTCGGATCGAGACTTTTGATTAGCGATACGTTGCTGTCATGGAGGTTGTTGCTATTGTAGCCACCGCAGCCGTACCTGCTACTAGGCCACAGGGAGATGAATCGTTGTTGTTCCGGGAGTTTAGCAACACGTAGCCACCAGAGTTTGATGAGACGCATGATCTGATTGCTGCCATGTGATGGATCTTCGATACTGAGGGATGTTTCTTGTGTCACAACCAGAAATTTTGTGTCTTGTAATCATTACACTCAAGTAAAATGCTGAATCAAAACTTAAGAGCTTGTATGATGCTTACTACATGACACCAAAATTTTTTAATCAAATACACCATACAAGTATTGCAAATGGTCAATAAACAATTGGAAACCCTAGAAGTTCTTGTTTAGGTCCATTGTGGACTAGGACTTCCTTATTGGACCCAATGGACCAATAAGCTTCCAATTTGACTATCATGGGATTAGAACCTTTAAATGGGCTCTAATTGGATCCACATTCATTTATTTCAACATTTTGGGCCATATTGGGCCTAGAATGAAATAAATTAAATATTATGAACCATAATTAACCTAAACTAGCCCAACAAAGTGTAAAAAAAATCATACTATATTTTTTTTTGGGCCAAAAATCATCCAAACTAACTATAATATGGGCTTAGGGGCATTAAAGCCCAATGATCTCCTTTCCCTTCCAAAATCTCGGCCCAAGACAAGCCCAAGAAGAAGAAGTTGACTATTGTCATGACACCTCACTTTTATATGGGGGATATCTATGTTTTACACTTCAAACATCCATACAAATCTCATCTTTTCATGAAAACCACTCTCTTCTTCTCCCTCTCTCTCATTCTCGACCGAACACAACACACACACACTCACAAAAATTCATTTCATCATCTCTAAGTCTTGAAGAACATCTCCTCCTTCCCTCTTCTAAATTTTCGAGATTTAAGGGCATTCCAAGGAGATTTTTCACAAGAATCACCATCCAAGGTAAGTTTATACTTAAATCTATGATCTAGGTTCCTTGATTTATCAAACATCTCATCTTAACTCATGCAAATTTATGGTCTAACTCCCTAGAACCATCTAAGTTCGAAAATCTCCTCAAGAAGTTGCTAGAGCCGAAAACAACATCAAACTTCTTCCATTCTCCTCCAAAACCGAAACCACACCCAAAGGTGAGCTTCATAATCCCTATTTTTCTGTTTTATAAGTTTTGTGGGGGGGGGGGGGGGGAATACAAGTGAATGTGTAGATCTATGTGTATTTGTATGCCTTGTATGATTTCTATGCTTATAATTGTGTTTTTGTGTGATTAAGATGTTGGATCTAGTCAAAAAGCCCTTAAAAATCGAGATATATTTTGTGTTAAATGATACTAGCATAAATTATATTACTACATACAAAGTATTCCAAGAAAAATAACCAAGTTGCTTAATAACATCTTCTTTGGGCTAAAAACTCATTTTGGACTCAAAATGTTAAAAATATAAAGTTAAAGGGCCCAAAATGACAAAATACAAATTCTGATGGATGAAATGAGTCAAAACAGTTTTAATAAGATATTTTTCTGAAAACATTCTCTTTGGAGGATTAAATGTGAAAATTTTAAGCATAATGGGCTAAAAATGACATTTTTGGCCCAATAAGGCCCAATATGCGAAATTTTACAATTTCAGGGGCTGAAACTGTGTTTTTCTGTAAAACAGTGGACTACTAGTGTTCCAAGTCCTTTTCAAAGGTTAAAAATGCTTTTCATAATTAAAAAGGACCAAAGTTGCAAAAATTTTCCAATTTGGGCCAAAAGTGTAAAAACTGCGAAAAAGGGAGGTTAAAGCCGAGAAAACTGTATTTTGAGGGACTAAAACTGTTTTCAAATAAAAATGTGCTGAAAAATATCAATTTCAACAAGTTTTGATATTAAAATACCAAGAACAATGGTTTAAGGACTAAACCGGAAATTAATTTGTCCAAAGGGTTGAAAAGGTAAATTTACAAAATAAAAAGGGGCTGTAAACAGAAAAATTTCAATGTTAAGTCAATACATCCGTTGCGATAAAATACTAACACTGCGACTACCGACAAATCACAATACACAACAACACCAAAAATCGTTATCAAACGAATTGATTCGATCTCGAATCAATAACAAATCCGAAACTACTAACACGACGACAACTCAATTCATACACGGAAAATTCGGGAATTCAATACACACGTGGGAATATAAAGACGTCGATACACCATCTTTGGGCCCAAAAGTGTCAAATCTTGCTTGTTGGGCCTAGCTAGCCCAATGACCTGATCTTTAGGCCCGAAGACTACATCCTTACGAGTTGTTGGGTCTTACATGATCCAACACAGCGTAAAAGGACTTTCAATGGCCTTTATACTATTGGTCCCCAAGGGTCCTTTGGTACTGCCAATAAAGTCGAGAATTCACAAGTGCGAGTCGGGCTAAGGGCCCTTCGCACTCACTATATCCCCGACCGACTAGTGGGATTATTGAGGTCTTCGTGCCCTCTTTTCCCCTCGGGTGTGGGACTACAAGAAGTCAGGGCGGTTGGATTACGGGAATAGTACAGACGACGCCTAATGGATCGTTAGTATAGTTGTAAACTGGTCGTTTGTGTTAACGCGTGTTTATAACAATTCACCATGCGCAAATAATCCAATGACGCCTGGAATCCATGACTTCACATACCGCGATGGTACAACAACTACGGATTTCAAATTGTTAGGAAGACATCGGGTCTTCCTGGAGTTATACAATACATACAGTTGCGAGATACACACTAAGTTTAATAAACTCTTTTACAATTATAGAAACAAACAAGCATACTTACGGATCTTCACAAACTTTTTCACAAACTCTTTTCAGAAAATATCGGATTTTCTGGTGGTTTTCAAAACGATACAAAACGTTGCTTTTCAAACACCGCTTATGAACTCACCAACATTTCATATGTTGATGTTTTTCAAAATACTTGTATTCTCAGGTAACAGGTAAACCAAACGGGAAAAATGTACTCAGTGATGGCTTGCAGTTTGTTAATCTATCATCAAACAATTTATTTTTGGGACTGTAATGTTAAAACAATGTACTAAGTGTAAACTCTACCAGTTGTTCTATCTCAATGCATGGTGATGAATGATGTTATGTTTCATATATATTCAATGTTATGGTATTGAATTGAGTCACAACAGCCCTCGGACGTTTCCGCCGTCTGGTTCGGGGGTGTGACATCTTGTAACACTGTAAATTTCAAAACAACTTTTCGCATTTTATAAAAATGTAATTCATTTAATATTCGAAAAAACACCCATGTTTGAAATACAATTCATGCCATACAAAAATCCCAAGATCTCATAACATAAAACTCGTGTGTGTGTACTGATCAAGCCGGCGCCTTCCCACGGTCGTCACTAGTACCTGAAACAAATAACACCAAACACTGTAAGCACAAAGCTTAGTGAGTTCCCCAAAATACCACGTATATCGCATATTATCCACTCGAGGCTATAACTCTGTGGGTCCGCGCACCCAAACTCTATGAACCCTCAGGTTCTAACTCTGTAAACATGCACAACATAAATCACAAAGAATAATGCAGCGCAACACATAACACACACACACACACACACATATATATATATATATATATATATATATATATATATATATATATATATATATATATATATATATATAGCATACAAGCACTGTATCACATAACTCTAGTTACCTACTCAAGGGAAGGTATAGTGAGAAGACTCACCTCGTGTATCTCGATAACTCGCAAATCCTTGAAATCACTCGTGCTCGATCCTCCGAACTATAATCTTCCTATAATACAAATATATCTCTAATTAACACTTTTACAACTAAGGTTGACTAACCCTTTCAAGTCAACACTGGTCAACGGACAACTTTGACCGGACTCGACGAGTGCACCAAAGCAACTCGGTGAGTCTAACACGTTCACTGACTCCCTCGGATCTTTTCTTGGCATGTCGAGCACTCCCCTAACTCGACGAGTTCCACCTGACCTGAATCGTAGGACAACCACGACTCAACTCGCCGAGTCTCAAGAACAACTCGGCGAGTTCCGGCTTGACTCAGCCCCATATTGACTCTTCTTGACTCACTGGGTTATCCCCCAACCCGGCGAGTCCACTCGCCGAACACATTACGTGAAACGCCAACCCTACTCGCCGAGTCCCAAGAACAACTCGGTGTGTACATGCCATGCACACACTTTTATTGACCTTCTGAGGTCAGATCTGCTTTCCTAAACCATAGATTTTGCCTTCCCAAGCATGAATGTCACGTAAAGTTCGAAACTTGATGCTTGTATAACCCCCACAAGGCATCAAAAGGTGATTTGGTCCCATAAATAACCCCTAGGTCCAATGACTCCATAATAACCCAAAAAGCTCCAATGGTTAAGGTCTCTGGACCTCTTTGAGTGAAGATCCAAGGCACCAACTCGAAGAAGGACCATTTGCTTCACATAATCACTCTCCAAAGGGTTTATAAAACCCTAACTCTAAAGATCACCCCTATAATTGAAGGAGATTCGAACCCTTACCTCAAAATGAAGCCTCTGGACTCTAGATCTGATGTAATCTCACCTCCTTCTTGCTCTTGCCACCTTCCTCTTGCTAAACAAAGAATACAAAGGCTCAAAAGTGACTTCCTCTCTCTCAAAACGAATTAGCTCTCTTAGGGTTCTCTCAAGGGACTGGTAGCCGCAATGGGAGGCTATAAGTGCCCTTAAATAGGCTCCAAACCCGGAGAATTAGGGTTTCATTAAATAGCGTGGACTCGCCGAGTTCACTCCTTGGATTCGTCGAGTCCAGACGCGAATCCTCGCCCAAATCGCGATCCTACTCGGCGAGTTTGAGCTCCAACTTGCCGAGTCTCCTTACAAAATACTAAAAATATAAGAATGAATAATACCTGGGAATCCGGGCTGTTACAATTCTCCCCCACTAGAACTAGACTTCACCCTCGAAGTCTCGCTCTGCAAATAACTCTGGATGCCGCTCGCGCATCTCACTCTTCGGCTCCCAAGTCATATCGGACCCCTTCTGATGCTGCCACTGAACCAAAACCAAGGGTACCTCCTTATTCCTCAGAACCTTGATTTTCCGATCTCTGATTGCCACTGGTCTCTCAGCATAATTCAGGTTCGCATCCACCTGAATATCCTCTAATGGAACCACTGCGACTCATCGGCTATACACTTTCGTAATTGCGACACATGGAAGGTGTCGTGAATCTGCCCCAACTCTGCTGGAAAATCCAAGTGATAGGCTACCCTGCTTACCCTTGAGACCACCCGAAATGGACCAATATATCGGGGCCCCAACTTGCCCCTCTTCCTGAATCGAATCACTCCTTTCCAAGGAGAGACCTTCAGGAGCACAAAATCGCCAACCTGAAATTCAAGCTCGGACCGACGTCGGTCCGCATAACTCTTATGACGACTCTGAGCGGTCAACAACCTCTGTTTGACCTGCTGGATCTGCTCTGTCGTCTGAAGTATGATCTCAGTACTGCCCATAACACGCTGTCCGACTTCTCCCCAGCAAATGGGGGTCCGACACCTCCTCCCATACAACAGTTCAAAGGGTGTCATACCAATGCTCGAATGATGGCTGTTGTTGTAAGAAAACTCTGCCAATGGAAAGTACGTATCCCAACCCCCCCCCCCCCCCCCCCCCCGAAATCCATCACACATGCCCAGAGCATGTCCTCGAGCGTCTGAATCATCCGCTCACTCTGTCCGTCTATCTGGGGGTGATATGTGGTACTAAAATGCAGCCTAGTACCCAGTTCCTCATGAAACTTCTTCCAGAATCTGGAAGTGAAACGTACATCCTGGTCCGAGACAATTGAGATCGGCACCCCATGACGAGATACCACTTCCCTCACGTACATCTCTGCTAACTTCTCTGCAGAGGAGCTTTCACTAATAGCAAGGAAGTGGGCTCTCTTCATCAACCTGTCCACAATCACCCAAATTGCATCGAATCCCCTTGCAGTCCTTGGCAACTTGGTGATTAAATCCATGGTAATCTGTTCCCACTTCCATTCGGGAACCTCCAACGGCTGCAACCTACGATGCGGTCTCTGGTGCTCGGCCTTAAGCCTACGGTAGGTTAAGCACCTCTCAACAAACCACACAACATCCCTCTTCATACAGGGCCACCAATACTCCCTCCTCAGATCCAAATACATCTTAGTGGCCCCGGGATGGATCGAGAATTTTGACCGATGAGCTTCTTCCATCAAAATGGTGCGCGTCCCTCCCACAAACGGTACCCAAATCCACCCCTGAAATGTCATAAGCCCCCGACCATCGGTAACGAACTCCGATACCAACCCTACCACTCGCTCCTTCTTCTGGTTCTACGACCTCACGGCCTCAGCCTGTGCTCCACGAATGGTATCCAACACCGGAGCCATCACGGTCAAACGCAAACATACACCTCGCAATGGGGTGCTCTCCGCTTTGTGACTCAGGGCGTCAGCTACCACATTAGCCTTGCCCGGATGGTACAGGATCTCACAATCATAGTCCTTAACCACATCCAACCACCTCCTCTGCCTCATATTTAGGTTGGGCTGATCCATCAAATATTTCAGGCTCTTATGGTCCGTGTATATCGTACACCGAACCCCATACAAATAGTGACGCCAAATCTTGAGGGCGAACACCACTGCCCCCAACTCTAGGTCATGGGTGGGATACCTCGTCTCATGTGGCTTCAGCTGCCTCGATGCGTATGCTATCACATGCCCTCTCTGCATCAGCACTGCTCCCATCCCCAAGATCGATGCATCACAATATACCACAAAGTCATCCATTCCCTCCGGGAGGGCTAACACCGGGGCCTCGCATAACCTTTGGCAAAGCATCTCAAAGAAGGCCTGCTGCTCGGGGCCCCATGAAAAAGCGACACCCTTCCGGGTCAATCTGGTGAGTGGCACTGCGATCTTAGAGAAATCTTTGATAAATATCCGATAATAACTGACCAACCCTAGAAAACTCCTGATCTCGGAGGGTGACCTCGGCACCTCCCATCTCATCACCGCCTCAACTTTGGCCGGGTCGACCAATATCCCTTTCTGGTTAACGAGATATCCCAGGAACTGGACCTCTCGCAACCAGAAATCACACTTGGAGAATTTGGCATAAAGCCTCTCTGATCTCAGAACTCCGAGGATCTCCCTCAAATGCTCCTCATGCTGCTCTCTAGATTTCGAATATACCAAGATGTCATCGATGAATACAATCACTGACCAATCCAGCATCGGCTTGCACACTCGGTTCATGAGATCCATGAACAATGCCGATGCATTGGTGAGCCCGAAAGGCATCACCACAAACTCGTAATGCCCATAACGCGTCCTGAATGTTGTCTTCTAGATGTCCTCATCTCGCACCCTCACCTGATGGTATCCAGACCTCAAATCGATCTTAGAGAACCAAGATGCTCCCTGTAACTGATAGAACAAATCGTTGATCCTCGGCAACGGGTAACGGTTCTTGATCGTCAGCTTGTTCAACTCCCGGTAATCAATGCACATCTGGTGTGAACCATCCTTCTTCTTGACAAAAAGGATAGGCGCTCCCCATGGCTAGCTGCTCGGCCGAATAAACCCCTTTCCTAACAACTCCTGAAGCTGCAAGGAAAACTCTTGCATCCCTGAAGGTGCAAGGTGATAAGGCACCTTGGCAATAGGCGCGGCTCCCGGAACCAAATCGATACTGAACTCTACTTGCCTCACAGGAGGCACACCCGACAACTCTTTTGGAAAGACATCTGGGAACTCACGCACAATCGGAACCTCCTCCACTGACCTCGACCTCTCGAACTCAACCCGCGTATCCATCACGTACGCCACAAAACCCTCACACCCCTGCTGTAGACACTGTCTCACCCTAGCGGCCGAACAAGACGCTGATCCAGAACGGGTACCCTCGCCGTACATCGTATGAACTCCCCCACAAGGGTCTCGTATGGTCACCAGCTGTTGCTCGCAGTCGATAACCGCACCGAATCTGCTCAACCAGTCCATGCCCATAATGACACAGACATCACCCATCGCACTAGGAACCAAGTCGATCGGGAACTCAACACCAAAAATCTCGAATACACACCCGCGGATCACCTCTGTGGCATATATCACCCTCTCCTCAGCTATGGAAACTCTCAGAGGCCGACTCAGTGCCTCGCGACTAACACTAATATGCTGACTAAAAACCAAAGATACAAAAGACCGACTCGCACACAAGTCAAATAACACCAAGGCAGTTACAAAATTCACAAGAAAAGTACCTACACATAACATAATATAAACATAATATCTCAATCATCAAGATAAATACACGAAAGAATACATACCAGCCACGACATCGGGCGCTGCGCGGACCTCCTCGGCGGTCAACTGAAAAGCTCTCCCTCGTGCCCTCGGCGCCTCAACCTTCACTGGCCGACTCTCGGTAGCTCTGATGGCAGCAGGGGCAGATCCCTGAGGTGCGCCTGAGCTAATCCCCGCAACTGCGGACACTCCGCCTTTCGGTGTCCGGTCTAGTTGCAGTGAAAACATACTGCAAACCCCTTGGGGCAGTCCTTGGCTATATGCCCCTCCTTGCCACATTTGTAACAAGATCCAGCTCTACATACTCCATCATGACCCTTGCTGCACTTTCCACAAGTGCGGCCCTTCTGGCTCCCAGATCTGGGATAGGCGGGCTTGGCCCGCTTGGCTATCGGCTGGGATTGAGCCGGTTGCCGATCCCTCCCCTTAGACTCCGCCTCTTCCCTAGCCTGAGTCTCTAGCTCAATCTCCCTCTTTCGGGCATTTTCCTGAAGCTTGGAAAATTTTCGGTACGAGGAGTTCACCACAAACTCCCAAATGTCTCGCCTCAAGATACTCAAATATCGGCTCATGCGTTCCTGCTGAGTGGACACGTGCTCAGGGCAGAACATCACCCTATCATGGAACATCCTGGTAATCACCGTAACAGACTCAGTACCCTGCTTGAGGGTCAGAAACTCCTGGGCCAAACGCTCTCTCTCCACCTGGGGAACGTACTCATCTCGGAACATGGCAGTGAACGTCTCCCAGGTCACTGCCGCAAGCTCAGCAGGCGAAAAGTGCGCTGTCACAAACTTCCACCAGTCCTTCGCTCCCAAGCGAAGCTGGTTCAACGCGAACCGAACTCTCAAATGCTCAGGAGACGAGCAAGTGAAGAAACACCCCTCTATGTCTGAAATCTATCTCATAGCCGCCACCAGGTCCTGGGTCCCGTCAAACTCTGGCGGTTTCGTGTTGCTGAACTCCCGGAATAGCAACGCATCACCACCCTGTAGCCTCGCAGCAACAACAACTGCAGTGGCCGCTGCAACAGCAGCGTCAGAAAGAGCAGCATAACGCTAGTCGAAAGTCTTAATCAGCATGGTATTAATAGACCCGAACATCTCTGGTATCTCTACCCTGATGGCCGCAGCCACCTCCTAGTGGATGATCCGGCGAATCTCCTCATCACTAGCCCTACTGCTCTCTGGCATAAGACGTGTCCTCACCATGATCTACCTCTGAAATACAACATACGATAAATTAGAATCCATTCGAGAATACTCACACTCGAAAACTCTTCTCTCCTTGATCCTTGGCATACCGAAGGTTCTTACTTGAACTGTATACCGCCCCGGTGCTTTCAGTAGTACGGTCCCAATACTACTTTGCACACCGTTTTAGTATACACCGTAAATCCTCCTCTTCGGATCCCAAATTACAAGTACTCTATCACCCTCTAACAGATCTCTCATAAGCTCCTCGCTGCTACCTATTCACTCTCAAGCATCTCACCTCTCCCTAGGCTAAGGTATCACAAATCGGGGCACTCTAGTCCTAATAGGAACACCTAGCCTACTCTAGCAAGAGAATACATCATATAAATATATAATATAAGGGTATTTTGGGAAATCACCGTTCGGGTGCTGGCTGATCGTACACACGTTCCTATTCTGAGTTCCTCTAAAAATCTTTTACTCCTTTTTGAAAATTTGGTTCTCTTTTGAAAATATTTTCCAAATCCTCAGTTTGAGTTCAAATACTCCCGAAGGTGTACCCGAATCCCTCAAACCAAGGCTCTGATACCAACTTGTAACACTGTAAATTCAAAACAATTTTTTGCATTTTATAAAAACATAATTTATTTAATATTCATAAAAACACCCATGTTTGAAATACAATTCATACAAAAATCCCAAGATCTCATAACATAAATCTCGCGTGTGTGTACTGATCAAGCCGATGCCTTCCCACGGTCGTCACTAGTACCTGAAACAAATAACACCAAACATTGTAAGCATAAAGCTTAGTGAGTTCCTCAAAATACCACGTATAACATATATTAGCCACTCGAGGCTATAACTCTGTGGGTCCGCGCACCCAAACTCTATGAACCCTCAGGTTCTAACTCTGTAAACATGCACGGCATAAATCACAAAGAATAATGCAGTGCAACACATAACACATATATATACCATACAAGCACTGTATCACATAACTCTAGTTACCTACTTAAGGTAGGGTATAGTGAGAAGACTCACCTTGTGTAGCTCGATAACTCGCAAATCCTTGAAATCACTTGTGCTCGATCCTCCGAACTATAATCTTCCTATAATACAAATATATCTCTAATTAACACTTTTACAACTAAAATTGACTAACCCTTTCAAGTCAACACTGGTCAACGGTCAACTTTGACCGGACTCGGCGAGTGCACCAAAGCAACTCGGCGAGTCTAACACGTTCACTGACTCCCTCGGATCTTTTCTTGGCACGTCGAGCACTCCCCTAACTCGACGAGTTCCACCTGACCTGAATCGCAGGGCAACCACGACTCAACTCGCCGAGTCTCAAGAACAACTCGGCGAGTTCCGGCTTGACTCAACCCCACATTGACTCTTCCTGACTCACTGGGTTATCCCCCAACCCGGCGAGTCCACTCGCTGAACACATTACATGAAACCCCAACTCTACTCGCCGAATCCCAAGAACAACTCGACGTGTACATGCCATGCACACACTTTTATTGACCTTCTGAGGTCAGATCTGCGTTTCTAAACCATAGATTTTTCCTTCCCAAGCATGAATGTCACGTAAAGTTCAAAACTTGATGCTTGTATAACCCCCACAAGGCATCAAAAGGTGATTTGGTCCCAAAAATAACCCCTAGGTCCAATGACTCCATAATAACCCAAAAAGCTCCAATGGTTAAGGTCTCTGGACCTCTTTGAGTCTAGATCCAAGGCACCAACTTGAAGAGGGACCATTTGCTTCACATAATCACTCTACAAAGGGTTTATAAAACCCTAACTCTAAGGATCACCCCTATAATTGAAGGAGACTCGACCCCTTACCTCAAAATGAAGCCTTTGGACTCTGGATCTGATGTAATCTCACCTCCTTCTTGCTCTTGCCACCTTCCTCTTGCTAAACAAAGAATACAAAGGCTCAAAAGTGACTTCCTCTCTCTCAAAACGGATTAGCTCTCTTAGGGTTCTCTCAAGGGACTGGTAGCCGCAATGGGAGGCTATAAGTGCCCTTAAATAGGCTCCAAACCCGGAGAATTAGGGTTTCATTAAACAGCATGGACTCGTCGAGTCCACTCCTTGGACTCGCCGAGTCCAGACGCGAATTCTCACCCAAATCGCAATCCTACTCGGCGAGTTTGAGCTCCAACTCGCCGAGTCTCCTTACAAAATACTAAAAATATAAGAATGAATAATACCTGGGAATCCAGTCAATTACATTTCTATACGTGTTCTTGCCCAGATCACCTGAGAGTTCGGTTTGTGGTGAACCAGCTTCGCTTGGGAGCGAAGGACCAGTGGAAGTTTGTGACTACTAGTTTTACTGCAAACCATGCTATAGTGACATGGGAGAGGTTCACACAGTTGTTCCGAGATGATTATGTTCCCCAGGTGGAGATGGAACGGCTAGCCTAGTAGTTTCTATCTCTCAAGTAAAAGACAGAAACTGTGACAGAGATTACGAGGATGTTTCATGAGAGGGCGCTGTTTTGCCTTGAGCACGTGTCTACCGAGCAAGCATGTGTGGGTTGGTATTTGAGCATCTTGAGGAGGGATATTCGGGAGTTCGTGGCGAACTCATCATACTGGACATTGGCTAAGCTTCAGAACAATTCTATAGGGAGGGAGATTGAGCTAGTGTTGCAGACTAGAGAGGAAGAGGAGTCTCAGGGTAGATACAAGAGACCAGAATAGTCGCAACCCGTGATGAAGCGGGCAAAGCCCGCTGATATGAGAGCGGGGGGGGGGGGGGGGGAAAGGCCGCACTTGTGGCAAGTATGGCAAGTGTCATGAGGGATCTTGCTGATCAGGGTTTTGCTACAAATGTGGCAAGGAGGAGCACATGGAGAAGGACTGTCCTAAGGGATTTAAGGCTAGCTTTCATTGCAACTAGACCAATCATCGGAAGGCCAAGTGCCCTCAACGCAATCAAGGGATCAACCCAGACTTCTGCTACTGCTGCCTTGCACGCTATTGATGGTCGGCCGGTAAAGTTCGAGGCTCCGAGGGCTCGTGGGAGAGCTTTCCAATTGACAGTGGAGGAGGTCTGCGCAATTCCTGATGTTGTTGCTGGTACGTATCTCCCTATTTGTGTTATTTTGAGATTTGTTTATGATTATATCGTGTTGTGTAAAGGTACTTTCCTTGAGAGCTTTGTGGCTGCTTTGGTGTTATTTGACTCGGTTGTGATTCGATCCTTTATGAATTTATCCTTTAGTTTTCACATTAGCATCAGACGTGAGGCATTGAGTCGACTAGTGAGGGTTTCTGTAGTCGACGAGCATGCTGTTTTTTCAACCGATGTATTCTAGGGATGAGTATTGAAGATTTTTGGTGTTGAGTTCTCGATAGATCTGGTACCGATAGCGATGGTGATGTTTGTGTCATAGTGGGCATGGACGAGTTGAGTCAGTTTGGAGCTTTGATTGACTGTGAGCATCATATGATAGCCATACAATACCCTAGTAGGGGAGTGCCTACTGTGTATCGCGAAGAGACCAGATCTGTATCAACTTTCTATTCTACTGCCAGGGCGAGGCAGAGTTTACAACAAGGATGTTTGGGCTTTTTAGCATATGTGATGTATTCGAGGGTTTCTACTGAGAGGATGAGTTCTATATCCGATGTTCTGGTGGTGTGTGAGTACTTGGATGTTTTCCCCAAGGAGTTACCGAGTGTGCCTCCCGAGAGGTCAAGTGGAGTTCTGGATTGATTTGGTTTCGGGTACGACGCCTATTGCCAATGCACCTTTCACCTTGCGCTGCTCGAGATGCAAGAGTTATCCTTTCAGCTCCATAAGCTACTGGGGAAGGGTTTTATTAGACTGAATAGCTCACCGTGGGGAGCGCCGATCCTTTTTGTCAAGAAGAAGGATGGTTCACACCGGATGTGTATCGACTGCCGGGAGTTGAACAAACTGACGGTCAAGAATCATTATCCACTACCAAGGATCGATGATTTATTCAATCAGTTGCAGGGGGCGTCTTGGTTTTCCAATATCGATTTGAGATCTGGGTATCATCAGATGAGATTTTGCAAGGAGGATATCCAGAAGATGACCTTCAGGAATCATTATGGGCACTACGAGTTTGTGTTGATGCCTTTCAGACTCACCAACATACCAACAACGTTCATGGATCTTATGAACCGGGTGTGCAGGACCATGTTGGATTGGTCGTTGATCGTGTTCATCGATGATATTTTGGTATACTCGAGCTCTAGAGAGCAGTACGAGGAACATATTCAAGAGATTCTTGGAGTATTGAGGACAGTGAGGCTTTATGCCAAATTCTTAAAGTGTGATTTATGGTTATGAGAGGTCTAGTTCTTAGGAAACCTCAATAACCAGAATGGGATTTTTTTCGACTCGACCAAGATTGAGGAAGTTATGCGATGGGAGGTGCCGAGGTCCCCATCCGAGATTAGGAGTTTTCTTGGCCTGGCAGGCTACTATCAGATATTTATCCAAGATTTTTGTTCCTCTTACCAGATTGACCAGGAAAGGTGTTACTTTTGCTTGGGGGCCCGAGCAGTAGGCCTCATTTGAGACTTTTCGCTAGAGATTGTGCGAAGCTCCGGTGTTAGCCCTTCCTGAGGGAGTGTAGGACTTTGTAGTTTACTGTGATGCATCTATATCACGTATGGGTGTTGTGTTGATTCAGAGGGGGCATGTGATAGCATACACATCAAGGAAGCTGAAGCCTCATGAGACGAGGTCTCACACCCACGATTTGGATTTGGGGGCGATAGTGTTCGCCTCAAGATTTGGCATCACTACCTTTATGGTGTGTGGTGTACCATATATACGGACCATAAGATCCTGAAGTACCTTATGGATCAACCCAACCTGAATATGAGACAAATGAGGTGGTTGGATTTAGTGAAAGACTACGACTATAAGATTTTGTATCACACTGGCAAGGCTAATGTGGTAGCCGATGCATTGAGTGATCCAATCCGAGAGGTATGCATGAGGATGATGATGATGACTCTAGTATTAGATACCATCCGAGAGGCCCAGGTGGTGGTCGTGAGACCATAGAAATGTAAGAGAGAACGGGTAATCGGGAAGATTTCTAAGTTTCAAATGGATAGTCGGGAGCTTATGACTTTCCTTGGGCAGATTTGGGTGCCATATACGGGCGAAGCTTGGCGTATTTTGATGGAGGGGGCTCATAGGTCAAGATTTCTGATTCATCCAGGGGCCACCAAGATGTATTTGGATTTGAAGAGGGATTATTGGTGGCCCTGCATGAAGAGACATGTGGCATGGGTAGTTGAGAGATGCTTGACATGTCGTTAGGTCAAAGTGGAGAACCAACGTCCACATGGCCTGTTGTAGCCTCTAGAGATTCCCCAGTGGAAGTGGGAACAAATTTCCAGGGATTTTATCACCAAATTACCGAGGACTGCATGAGGTGTCGACATGATATGGGTGATTGTAGATCAGTTGATGAAGAGCGCTCACTTTTTAGCTATCAGTGAGAGCTCTTCTGCGTAGAAATTAGAAAAGATCTACGCTCGAGAGGTGGTGGCACAAGATCGAGTTTCGACATCGATAGTATCAAATCGAGATGTGCGTTTTACTTTCAGGTTCTGGAAGAAATTTCATGAGGAGTTGGGTACCCGATTTCACTTCAGTACCGCATATCACCCACAGATAGACGAGCAGAGCGAGCGGATGATTCAGATGCTCGAGGACATGCTACGTGCATGTGTTATGGACTTTGGTGGAAGTTGGGACACTTACCATCATTCCAGTATAGGTATGCCTCCTTATGAGCTCTTATATGGGAGGAGGTGTTGGACTCCCATATGTTGGGGAGAGGTAGGACAGAGAATGATTGGGGGGGGGGGGCACTGAGATAGTGCTCAAGACGACAGAGCAGATACAATAGGTTAGACATAGGTTACTGATGGCCTAAAGTCGTCAGAAGAGTTACGCCGACCGATGCCATTCAGAGCTAGAGTTTTAGGTCGGAGGTTTAGTCCTCCTGAAGGTATTCCCATGGAAAGGGGTGATCTAGTTTTGGAAACAGGGGAAGTTGGGCCCTAGATACATTGGTCCTTTAAGGGTGATCGCCCGAGTGGGTAAGGTAGCTTATCGATTAGAGCTACCTGCACAGTAGAGCCAGATCCATAAAACCTTCCATGTATCCCAGCTGAGTAAGTGTGTAGCCGAGGAGATGGTAGTGGTCCTTTTAGAGGATATTCAGGTTGATGAAAGCCTGAACTACATTGAGAGGCTGATAGCGATATTGGATAGGAAATTGGAGGTCCTGAGGAATAAAGAGGTTCCCTTGGTTCACCTTCAGTGGAAGCATCAGAAGGGATTCGAGTGGACTTGGGAGTTGGAGTCCGAGATGCGAGAGCAGTAACTAGAGTTGTTTTGAAAGGATGACTTGAAGGGCGAAGTCTGATTCTAGTGGGGGAGAATTTTAACATCCTGAATCCTTGGTATAATATTAAATTATTTTACATTCATAATGCTAGAGCAACTCGATGATTTGGATGCCCCAACTTGCCGAGTAGAGGAGTTAATTGGCTGCGTGATATCTAGAGTCTACTCGATGAGTTGGAGGACCTCGAGTCGATGAGTAGGTACTGAGTGAGAAAACCCTAATTTTTAGGGTTTGTATCCTATTTAAAGAACCTTAAGCCTTCGCTTTCGCCACCCTTGTCACCCTAATACCATGTGGGAAACCCTAATCGTGTGTATTTGCTTGTGAGAGAGAGAGAGAGAGAGAGAGAAGCTAACTTTGGGTGTTCTAGTGCATATTTGGAAAAGGATTGAAGAGCATCAAGCCTTGGAATGAGAAGAGGCTTTTGGATTAGGTGTTTTTCTTTGCTAGCTTTAGCTTGAAGGTAAAATCTACCACCTTGAGCATTTCTTTTGATAGATCTTCTTTTAGGGATTTTTAGGGTTTTTTCCCCTTATCTTGTGGTTCTTGAGTTGCCGGATCTTGACATGGAGTTTAGACTCTAGATTTGGACAAAAGGAGGTCCCATGAGCCCAAAGATCCAAGATTTATCAAGCTTTGGGCAAGTCCCCATGCATGAAACCCTTTATGGAGCTTGTTTTGGCATTTTGAGCCCTAGATGTCATGCATGAACATAACGCTTGTAGCTTTACGTGATAATTGAGCCTTAGAAGGTTAGATCCAGAGTATGAGACATCATTTCTACCTAAAAATGTCTGAATGAGGAAATGGATTGAAGGGACTCAACGAGTCGGTTAGGGTTTTCCTCGATGAGTCTGGACACATTGTAACTCGGCGAGTTGATGAGAGAACGCAACGAGTTGAGTTGGACTTTCACTCTATTTATGAGAAAATGAAGGAACTTGACGAGTCGCATAGATGCACTCGACGAGTTGGGTCAACATAGACTGTTGACTCAAGCGTTATATTCTATTGACTTTTAGGGTTTGGACAAGACATGAACTATGGAGACCTTGGAGGGGTAAAATTTTCTTTTACCCTTTTTCAAGAGTTAGGGAGAGAGGTTAGCCTATTATCTTGGAGTTGTGGTTATAAGTCTTAATGAGAGATGATCACGACATGTAGGCGGACATTAGACCGTTCGAGGGGTACGAGGTTTACTTGTTTATTCACGAGGTGATTCTTCTCACAATACTTACCTGAGTGGTAACATTGTGTGACCAGAGGGTCTTGTATGCTTATACTGAGCTATGTGATATCATGCATTATGTCTTTGTGATTTATGTTGTTAATTATTCTGAGCTTTATTGAGTTAGGACCGTAGGGTCCCACCCGATTTGTAGGACTAGAGGGTCTCCACTGAGACACATGGACCACTGGGTCTTTATTAAGATATATCCATGAGAGGCTAACAATATGTGTACGGTATTTTGGGGAACTCACTAAGATTTGTGCTTATGTGTTATGTGTTATGTGTTTTAGGTACTTCTCCGGATCACGGGAAGGTGCCGACTTGATTGTACACACGAGATGGAGTTTATATTTTTAGAGGATCATGGATTCTTAAATAGTTATTGAATTGTGTTTTGATAATTTTAAACAATTATGTTTCTTTTGAAATGTGATAATTGGAATTATGTGATTTTGAAAATGAAAAATTAGTAGAAAATTTACAGTGTTACAATTGGAGTTAATTGGAGCTTGAAGCTTATGATGGATGTTAAGGAATTCTTGTAAGACATTTAATCAAGAAATATCTAATTGAATTGATCATACAAAGATAGATTGTTACATTCTAAATCCTAAAGGATGTTGGTGACAACTTTGAGTCCCTATAAGTATTTTGACCATATCTCATGACTTGTAACTCTGATTGATGAGATTTAAAATATTCTGAAAATTAGACAAAATTTCGGGCACTTTTCATGTTTATTAAAGAAATTAGAAAATGCAAAAATTCGATAGAATAAAAAAATTCAGTCGAATAAACACTTTCCAGTCAGAAAGTTTGAAAATCAGTATAATGAAAATCGACCTAAACTCAAAAAATTATATCCTGTGACCTAAAAATTATATCAAAATTTTGGATTTCTTGATCCCGAAGACTCTGGCTTGTATATATAGGACGCCTCTCTGATCAAATTGAAGGTTGGACAATTCCTGAAGCTCCAGACAACAAAAGACGATTTCTCTTCTATTTCAGTGATTTCTGAAGATATGAAAGCTGAAGATCATCTCCTACGTTTAGTTAGAAAACTTAAACAATTAGTTTATCTTTTTATTAGTTTTCATTTGTTTTTAACCATGTCTAACTAAAACCATAGTTTTCAATTCTACATTAGATTAATACTTTTGATGTGATTAGTTATCAAATCTGGTTCTTTTGTTTTATGTTTCTATCTAGATTTTTTTCGTTTTGAGCTTAATGAATGTTTGATTTTTAATTCATGCTAGTCTGATCACCTAGCTAGGGCTTTATCATTCCAGTTAATCAGTTAATAGAATCTATATTTTTTCTTGCTAGTTGGTAAAAAGTAACAAGTATAAGATTGGTTCCGTGTTAGGGATTTAACTCTGATATAAACTGCAAAAATCATACATTTATGCTTGTGAGCTTGTGAGAAGTATTGGGTAATGCTAGGAATTTTACACATAACATAAAGCTGCTTTTCTAATTTAATTCAGAGCTTGTTTAATTAATCAATAAAATGTTTTGGTTAACCAATTTAGGTAAAAGAAATTATACAAGAGTTTGTTATTTTTTCTCTGTACCAAGGTAGATAGAACACATTCTGAATAACTATATTTGGGCTAATTTCATGATTAGAAAGACACAATAGACCTGAAATCATTTTTATTATTGATTTTTGACTAGTTTTTTTTCACTGTTATTTTTAGTTTTAGTTTAATTAAAAAACTCCCTTTTATAATTTTTGTATAAATGACTAGAATGTGCCTGATGCAAAAAGGCATTGACTATTAGGTTGTATACCTGAGGATTCGATCCTGCTTCCCTATGCTATATTGTTAGTGCAACCACCAGTGAAAATTTATTTTCTTAGTACGCCCGCGACAATGTGTTAACTAATAGGTTAGGCCTTAGGATAGCCCAGTTTAGGACCATCTAGTCAAGGGCTAGGTTATCCTACCAGGAAATGTTATCAGGTGGTGTTGTCATACAGTGTTGCAAAGTAGTGATGTCATGTTGTTTAGCTCATGTCAGTGGACATAACATCATCACCCGTAAATCGTACAATAAAATATATAAAAATAGCATGGTTCATGATATACTTAACCAAGGGAGAATCCATTCCATTCTCCATCTCATCAAATTTATTTAGTGTTTTTTTTTCAGACTTCAGTTTGTATTTAAGGGGTCCGAGATAATTCGGGTCCAAAATGGGTTACGTTGAAGACTATTGTCATTTTTATAGGTTTAATGACCTAAGAATGTAACAAACTTTGGTTTTTGTCCACATTTAAGTAACCATGTTTTTTCGTACATGTTTGACTGGTAAACTTGTTTGACTTGTTTATAATAGGGTAATATTACCGATAATTACCAATTGTAACACCCATCTCCCAGGTATATTTTTAGAAGCTTTATATTCATTTTATTGAAGGAACTCGACAAGTTGGACGCCCCAACTCATCGTGTCAAACCTAGTCAGACTCGCGTGATTTATGATTTCTACTCGACGAGTCGGAGGACCCCGACTTGACGAGTTGAGGCTGTGCATGTAAACCCTAAAATTTAGGGTTTAGCACCCTATTTAAACAACTTATGGGTCGTTTCTGGCCTCCCTCATTGTCATTGCAGCCAAAGGAAACCCTAGAATGTGTCCTAAATCCCCATTGTGTGTGTTGAGAGCTTGAAAGGTGTATTTGGTGCTTTTGGAAGGGAAACTTGAAGAGTGAGAAGCTTGGAACGAGAAGGAGCTTTTAGATCCAACATCTACAATGTTTTGGCTACCATTTGAAGGTAACAAGCTATTACTTTGATCATTCTAGTGTTAGATGTAATGCCCGTAGATCCGGTCTAGTTAATTTAGAGACAATAAGTGTCGAAAATGACTTTTTAGAAAAATATTATTTAGAATAAATAATCTTAACCAAGTTTTAGAATAAGTCTCAAGGTTTCTGTACATATAAAGAACGCCGAAATCTGAGTTATAACGAAGAAGTTATGGCCCGTCGAAGTTTCGCGGCAAAATCGGCACGACACCGGGAAGCGTAAATAGTGAATTTACGATAGAAGACTTTTTGGCCTTAGCAATCTAAAAAACGTTTTCGTGTATGTTAAACCAAGAACATACAAAAAAAGCACGCCTAAAGCTGACTTCGTATGAGGAAGTTATGAATTTTCCAAGATTTGGCTTAGTAGTGCACGACCCGAAACTCGAATTTTAGTTCGAGCGGTTTTTGGCCTACGCGGCCTACATGAGAGTTGAAGATCTCATTAATAGGAACTCAATGGTAAAAAGATAGACGAAAACGGATTCCGTATGAAGGAGTTATGAATTCTTCGCGGTCATTTAACAACCTAATCTCCTTCTACTGTTAAATTTAAGATCGGTTGAGAATTAGCCGACGGAGTCTAAATGAAAGTTATAGATCTTGTTTTTACCTACGTGTGGAAAAAGAGAACGTTGAAAACAGAGCCCGTATGCGAAAGTTATGGGGTTTAGAAGTCAGCAGGGTGCTGCTGTAAAAGGGGTGACGTGGCACAATGTAGGCCACACACGTTTCGCCACCAGAATGCCGACACCTGGCCTGGAAATCGATGAGCTGGAGGCTAAATCAATGAGTTTTTGGGATTTCCAGCCTATAAATAGAGGTGTCGGGTTCCCTTATTCTTCACACCTTCCCAACTTCACTCTCTCTAATTTCTCTCTCTAAAGCCCCAATCCCCCCCCCCCCCCTAAAGTCTAGGTAAACCCCCTAGCACCCGAAGGAAGCCCCAAGGCTCCCGAAGCCCCTAGAAAAGAGCCTTTTGGCTCAAAAACTCTGCTCCGGCAGAGCCTGGTTTTCGAGAAAACCCACTATAAGTGAGATATGCCTACCCTATCTTTAGTATATCTTAAGTTTTAATATAGTAATATTATTTGGACCTTATAATAAGTATTTGGGCTATTATTATGGGTTATATAAGTATCATACGATATTTTTTAACCACTCGCGGTATGGGGGTTCCAGTTTGGTTGCTTGATTAAGAAGTGCTTTTATGCCGAAATGATCTAGCACTCCGGTGTTCCATGTCTGGCCTCGTTTGTATATAGTGGGTGAAAAGTATTGTGTGAATGATTATATAATAATAATAATAATAGCTAGACTATTAAATAGTCGCGGTTAACTTCAGACTAAACCCTAGTGATATTGATACTAGGTTTTGTTGAGGAAATTGTTTTAAGAGTAACGAAGTGCTGTCCGAGTGCCGAGTCACCACCTTACCAGGTGAGTGCATAGTCCCTTTCATGAACATGATTTTAATACAAGTATTGATTGAAGTATTAAATATATGTTTATGTGCGAGTTATTTGATTTCTCCTGAAATACGTGTTAAAGAACATACCTGATTATATATAATAATTTAGGATAAAGAGTAAACCTAAATTAATTATGAGGAATATTGGGTAGTATCTTCTTACGAGTATGAGTAAGTTATACTCCGCGAATACAACATTAATATATGTCATTGATCCGGGAGCATGGATTAGACATAGTTATTGTCCTTAGTCCGAGAGTATGGACTGGACATAGTCAAATTTCATTAGTCCGGGAGTACGGATTAAGACATAGTCAGTCGTCCTTAGTCCGAGAGTATGGATAGGACATAGTTATTCACCATTAATCCGAGAATATGGATTTACACATAGACACTTGTTCCTAATCCGAGAGTATGAAATAGGCACAATTATTAATCCAAGAGCATGAACTAGATCCGAGAGTATGGGTTGAGTAAGAGGTAAAGTTTAAGATCCGAGAGTATGGATAGTCTCGTTGTAAGGATCGACGGGGTGGGGTAAGAGATGATTATATATATATATATGGGGAAATTGTACTTTTTGTGTGTTCTAAATTATTTATATGATATAACATTGTGGGATTAAAATCCCTATGTATTCACCAGGTTTCCCAACCTGACCCACTCTAGCTTATTTGTATCACAGGTGTCGATACGAAGCTACTTTGCACTTAAAGATTTAAAAGAGATGTAGATCACTTGTGTAAATAAATGTAAGTTCTGTTTATGCTTATGTTCCTGTATTGACGATGACATCCCAAGGTTTTAAAAGGAATAAAAATACATTTCTTCAGAAATGCTTTGATAACGTATTTATCAATTTTTTTGGGAACAAATTTCGCAAGATTTTTATTAAAAGAAGTACTCAGATTTTTATAAAGATAAACAAAATCGGTCTTTTCTGGCTGTGAAAATGGGGATGTCACATTAGATCTCCTTATTCTTGGTTTTAAAGCCATTTTTAGCATGTTGGTGGACCATTTCGGGTATTGGGCATGATCTGAAGTTGTAAATTAAGATATGGACTCCCCTAAGTCCTTAAAGCCATAAAGTTATTTAATCTATCAAGTTTGAGCCCTTTTCTTTGGCTTAAACCTCTCCCTTAGCTTAGTTTTGGAATTTAGGACCTTGCATGTACGTAAAGTTTGCACTTTACGTGGAAACTATGCCCTAGGAGGCTAGAATTGCAATTTGGAACCTTGGTCTTGCTTAAAAACGTTTGAATAAGAAATGGACCGGAGGGACTCGATGAGTTGCATGGTCAACTCGACGAGTCAAACAAAGATTGACCATTATTGGTTTCTGCATGGACTCGACGAGTTAGGGTTTTTCCGACATTTGGACACTGCATGGACTCGACGAGTTGTCTGGGAACTCAGCGAGTTAACTAGGTTTTTCACGATTCCTCGAGCTCTGGAAGGACTTGACGAGTCAGTGAGCTACACTCGACGAGTTAGGTCAAAATGGACAGTTGACCTTGACCGTTGAATTTGAATTGACCAAAGGTTGACAAGTTTCACATCTGGGGGTATTTAGTAATTTTAGAATTTATGAAAATGGATTATTGGTGGATGTAGCTGACTGAGTTTGGAGCTGCATTTGGAAAGTTTGACATTTATCATCCCGAGCTACTTGTGAGGTGATTTGTCCTCACTATACTAACAGGGTCGAAGGCACCAATGCTGGCCCTTTTCGGATTTGTATATGGGTTTATTGCATGATATGCTTATTAATTTACATCCTGGTAGCTAGGAAGGTGATATGCTTAGTGACCTGGTTTGGTTGGTATCCTGGTATATAGGATAATGCTATGTTAGTGACCGGTTAATTCAGTATCTTGGTTATAGGATGTTGCTATGATTAGTGATTTGTTAGATCGGTTTGATTGTTATATACATGCTAGCGTATGGTATTTATGTTCACATGATTATTTGATTAGTGGTTGTGTTGAGGTGCACCTGCTTTGTGTTGAAGGCCAACATACCTAGGGCGAACCAGATAGATTGTATTCCCGGTTAGGGCATACTAGTTAGGATGAAGGCCCGACGAGTGGTCCGGATAGGCTGAAGGCCCTAAGAGGCGGTACAAATGTGCTGATGGCTCGAAGAGCAGTCCAAATAGACTTTAGGCCCGATGCGGGCAGTCCAGTCAGGCTGATGGCTCATTATGCATGCTGTTTGTTATATGATATGAATATGATTGTATGGAATTGGTATTTTGGGGGAACTCACTAAGCTTCGTGCTTACAGTTGTTGATTTTGCTTCAGGTACTTCTGATGACCGCGGGAAGGCGAAGGCGTGATCTTGCACCTCCTCATATTTTTATAATTTGATTCTGGGATACTCTAATATGAAACTATTTTGAAAACGAATTTGTAATAACTATTATTTTTTGAATGTTTTAAAAAGTTTTAAATTGGTTTGAATTTTATGGATGTTACAAGTTGGTATCAGAGCCTAGGTTTGAGTGAATTGGAGGAAACACTCGTGTGTCTCCAGTCTCAAACTAAGGACAAGATTTATAAATGATTTTCAAAATACTAAAGGAGGATGTAAGTGTGCGATCAGCCGGAGCTCGCAAGAAGACCCCAAATTACCTTACGGATTATTTTGATTTTGTGATATGTTAGAACAACATGCAAGTACTAGGCTAGGGATATTCAAGATATGCTAGATAAAATTACCTGGTTGTATGATGCGTGATAGCCTTGGGTTTTCCTTATATGAAATTGAAATCATTACTTTAGTTGCTTAGTGTATGCATCATGATCGTAGATATTTAAGATCTTATAGCCTAAGAATGTTTGGTTTGACCTTACTTCCTGTTCTTGTTTGATGAAGGGCTTATGGTAGGATCAGATATTCGAAAGTCTATGGGTGGGTTGTGCAAGGTCAGTATGCCAATTGTGAGGTATTTAGCCTTCCTCTAGGAGTGAGTATTGAGCATTTTCCATGCATGTGTATATTGTTAGGGCGTTGTGTTGATACTTGATACAAATATGGGTAGGTGTGGAAGGTTGTATGGGCCCGTACTATTGAAAGCACGAGACCCATACACATAGCAAGGAAGTCACAACTCATAGGGATTTGTTAGGAGTTGGATCCCGGATTATTATATGGAATGTTTAATATCTTCTTGGTATATTTTTAGCATGGTGATTGCACAGAGATTTGTGACTGGATGTGGGTCAGGATCAGGAGAGGGTAGTCAGGAGGAACCAACAGTGCCCGAGACTATCGGTCGGATAAGACCGGACGAGATGGAAGCCAAGAATTAGGAGATCCTGCAGGACGAGGTTGTTGTATTGTTTCAGGCACAGTTTCCGGAGATGTTTGGGTCTATAACGACCGCTATGATTGAGTACTTCGACAAGCGCTATGAAACCATTGCTAAGACGGCTACCGCAGCAGCTACAACAACTGTAATGGCGGCAACGGGAGGAGCCATTCAGGATTTTTAGTACCGGGACTTCGATAACACGAAGCCCCCAACATTTGATGGGACTCAAGATCAGATCAGAGCAATGAGGTTGTTGTCTGACGTGGATGGTTGTTTCTTCACATGCTTATGTCTTGCTGAACAGAAGGTCAAATGTACACTGAACATGCTGAGGTCCAGGGCAAAGGATTGGTGGAGGTTGATGACTGGGTCGTACATTGATGATCAACGAGCTAAGGTTACTTGGGAGCAGTTCAGGGATATGTTCCGCGCTTGCTACATTTTGCCGGTCGAGTGGGAGCGGTTAGCTCAGGAGTTCTTGAAATTGAGACAAGATAGTGAGACAGTGATGGAGATCACCCGTATGTTCACGAAGAGGGTGATATTTTGCCCAGAGTTTGCTTCTGTGCAGCCTCAGATGACACATTATCTGAGCATGCTCAATACTGATATCCGTTAGTTTGTTTCTACCCAATGATGTAATACTTTGCTGGAGTTACAAGAGGCTGCTAGGCGGCGAGAGCTTGAGATTAAGTTACAACTGAGAGGGAAAAGGTAGGCCCTGACGTAGTCAAAGCTGGTGCCAAAGTGGTCTAAGACCGCTGATTCTAGGTCGGGAGGCCAGCAGGGCCTCACTTGTGGCAAGTGCGGGAAGGGTCGCTCGGGGTTTACAGATCGAGTAGTGTGTGCCGCAAATGTGGAAAGGAGGGGCATTTTGTGAGGGATTGTCGCCAGCCAACCCTGGTTCAGGATATGAGGAACTGCTACCACTGCCATTAGGTTGGTCACATGAAGACCAACTATCCACAACTTGCTGCCAGGCCGGCATAGGCTCCATCACCGGCTACACTAAGGATTACTGACCGGAGTCAGGATAGATCAGCGCCCCTGAGGGCTCAGGGATGTGCCTTCCAGCTTACAATAGAGGAGGCTAGGGCAGCACCAGACATGGTTGATGGTACGTTTATATCCTTTATCTTACTGATTATATTTTTTTATGCTTATATGTGTTGTACCATGTTAGGTACATTCTTAGTGAACTCCTTACCTGCTTTGGTATTATTCGACTCAAGGGTGAGTCAATCGTTTTTCTCTTAGACATTTATTAGGGAGTTCGATTTGCCAGAAGGAGAGCTAGAGTGTCCGTTGCGATTCTCTATTGCCAACGAACATGGGATTTCCTTTTCTTCAGTCTATTGGGGTTTCATGTTGGAGATCTTCGGGGTATATTTTTTGATAGACTTGATTCTGATTCCCATGGGGGATGTGTGTGTGATCGTGGGTATGGACTTGCTTAGTCGCTTCGGTGCCATGATCGACTGTGAGGGTCAGCGAGTGGTAGTTCGAACCCCAAGTGGGGGAGAACTGGTTGTCTACAGAGAGGGAACTAGGTTAGGTTCAAGCTTTTGCTCAGTTGCGAGGGCTCGACGGTATATTCAGCACAAGAGTGCGAGTTATCTAGCATACGTGGTAGACACGTGAGTTAGGGATCAAACTTCGTTTTTAGAGGTTCCAATAGTCAGGAATTTTGCTGACGTGTTTCCGGAGGAGTTACCCAGAGTGCCTCCGGAGAGGCAGGTCGAGTTTAAGATTGACCTAGTGCCAGGTGCGACCCTTATCGCCAAGGCATCATACTGGTTGGCACCACCAGAGATGCAAAATCTCTCATCACAGTTGCAGAAACTACTGGGCAAGCAGTTCATTCGTCCGTACAGTTCCCCGTAGGGAGTGCTGATTCTCTTCTTCAGGAAGAATGATAGTTTGTACCAAATGTGCATCGACTACTGGGAGTTGAATAAGTTGATGGTGAAGAACCGTTATCCACTCCCGAGGATAGATGATCTTTTCGATCAGTTTCAGGGGGCATCTTGGTTCTCCAAGATAGACTTAGGGTACAGGTATCATCAGGTTAGGGTTAGGGAGGACGACATGGAGAAGACCACATTCCGGACTTGTTATGGACATTACCAGTTCGTAGTGATGCCGATTGGGATCACCAACGTGGAATGATATTTATAGACCTAATGAAACAGGTCTGAAAACTGATGCTCAATTGCTCAGTGATCGTGTTCATAGACGGTATCTTGGTGTACTCCAAGACCCGAGAGCAGCATGAGGAGCATCATAGGGAGCTATTGGGAGTTTTGAGGCTAGAAAGAATTTATGCCATGTTCTCGAAGTGTGAGTTTTGGTTACGAGAGTTTCAGTTCCTCAAACATCTCATTAACCAGGAGGGGATTTTGGTCCATCCGGCCAAAATCGAGGCGGCTATGTAGTGGGCGGTTCCAAAATCTCCCTTAGATATCAGGAGGTTCTTTGGATTGGTAGGGTACTACAGTAGATTCATAGAGGATTTCTCCAAGATTATAGTACCCCTCACTCGTATGAAGAGGAAGGGGTTGATTTCCAGTGGGGCCCTGAGCAGTAGAGGGCATTTGAGACCCTCAGGCAGCGACTTTGCGAGGCTCCAGTCTTGACTCTCCGAGAGGGAGTTGAATATTTTGTAGTGTTTTGTGATGCATCCATCACAAGACTGGGAGCGGTCCTCATGCTGAGAGGACGGCTGATAGCCTATGCGTCATGACAGTTGAAGCCGCACGAGATGATATACCCTAATCATGATCTGGAGTTAGGAGCGGTGATATTTGCTCTCAAGATTTGGAGACATTATTGATGGGTTTTATACAAAAATCCTATGTGTCCATGCAACCCTAATTTGGATCTATGTTTTCATTATTAGACATACAACAAAATGAACACAAAGGAAAACCATAGCATGGATCTAAAATTTTGAGATACACAAACAAAAGATTAGAATACATACCTTTGTTCCTATGTAGTAATAACAACTAAATCTTGAAGTTCCTTTGCTCTTGAGAACAAGTACCACAAATGTAGTACCTCTAATGGCTCACAAACACACAAGAGTGAGAGGATGAATATGAGAGAGAGGAAAGAAGGTAGCTTGCTCTTGAAATCATCTCTTCTAGGGTTTCTCAAGGGTGGGACGAAATCTTAAACCTAGGGGGTCTATTTATTCTTGAGGCTTACTAGGGTTTTAGGGTGGAAACCCTAATCACTTAGCTTAGGGCCTAAGCAAGTCCATGGATCTCCTTGCCTTAGGCCTTGGATGAAAACTCCTAGATCCTTTTAGGATTTTTGGCCTAGCCCTAATAAGGGCGATCCAATTGCCCAAAGCCTCAACTATCAAATAATTGAAAAACAGCATTGTACTTTTAATCAGTTCCTTTAATCCCAAAATTAAATCCAAATTAATTTATGATTAAATACTAATTAATAATATGATTCGAAATTAATATATTATTCTTATAATATATTAATAAATCATATTTATGCCCTAATTGATTTTTCATAACAATAAATCAGCCTCTCTCCTTAACATTCATCCTGTTTAGTCATCAGTGTGAAGGCAACCCAAAAGGACCATGCTACTATCGGGTCAAGTACATCCCATTTATAGTTATGGGCTTAGACACCTAATCCAAAAATTATCTCTATGGGGTCCGCTATACCATATACATGGACCACAAGAGTTTGAGACACATCATAGATCAGCCAGACATGAACATGAGACAAAACAGGTGGCTAGATGTAGTCAAGGACTACGATTGTGAGATCCTTTGCCACCCAGGTAAAGCGAACGTGGTTGAGGATGCTTTGAGCTGCAATTCAGCCAGATCTTCTACTCCGGTAACATGTATGATGATATTAGTGGATTCCCTACTTGTGAGCTTGATCAGGGAAGCTTAGGCTGAGGGTATATGGTAGGAGAATTGAAAGCTTGATAAGATTAGGGGTGAGAACACCCGGTTTGTTCAAGATAGCCGAGGATTATTGGCCCGTTATGGTCAGGTTTGGCATCTGATGTCTGGTGGGGTCAGATAGATTGTTCTAAAGGAGGCTCATAAGTCTCGCTTATATATTCACCCGAGGGCCACCAAGATGTACTAGGATTTTCGATTGAGTTACTTGTGGACATGCATGAAGAGGGGGATTACATGGTATGCGGAGAGGTGCTTGACATGTCGGATGGTCAAGGATGAGCATCAAAGGCTGCTTGGTCAGATGCAGCCTCTGGAGATTCCCATGTGGAAATGGGAGTAGATCACGATGGATTTTATCACCCAGCTGCCAAGGACGGCGAAGGGATATGATGCTATATGGGTCATCGTGGATTGATTGACCAAGAGCGACCACTTCTTAGTGATATGGGAGAGTTCATCGGACGAGAAGCTGGCCAACTTGTATATCTGCGATATCGTTGCTCGCCGTGGGGTGCCAGTCTCTATTGTCTCAGATCATGATGTTCGGTTCACCTCCCGTTTCTGGCAGAAGTACCATGGGGAACTAGGCACGCGACTGCACTTCAGTACAACCTATCATCCGCAGACATATGACCAGAGTGAGCGGACCATACAGACTCTTGAGGATATGCTGAGAGCTTGCATTATTGACTTTGGTAGGAGGTGGGAGTCCTACCTACCCCTTGTAGAGTTCTCCTACAACAACAGCTTTCAATACGGTATTAGTGCCCCACCATGGATTATTTTGTCATTGGCTACCGATTATTGTGATTAGGCTCATGTTCATTATTACTAATCCTTAGAAAACAAATTAATTTAAACAGTGGCCAATTGATTCAGGTAAAGTAAGACTTGTAGTTGTAGCTAATTAAATGACTAATTTAATCAACATCCACTACAAGAAAAAGACCCTTTACGACGTGCAAACCACAACACTCATTGATTTATGTTATGCAAAATAGAGTGACATTAAAAAGTATCATCTCTTAAAAAAATTTTAAGGATTTGGGTCAGACAGTATTGCGTGCCCTTAAATTAATGTCATAAGAAAAAAAAATTAAAAACACGGAGGGCGCTGTATCTTAAATGCACGTCCTCTATAAGTGTCGCTTTATAAATTTAATGAATGCATGTTTAATAGATAGGGAGAAAATGAAATAACAAATTTTTTGAAAACCCACCTTGTTCTTTTCTCCTCTCTCCATCCTCTCTTGTCACCGATTTGCTTCTCTGCTACATGTTAATCTTCTCATCGTATCTCTGCTCGATCTCCTTCTTACCAGTATCATTGAACATCTCACTTGCCACCCCCGCCCTATCTATAACAAACCTCTCTCTCTCTCTCTCTCTATTTTTCTCTTTCTCTCTTCCATTACCGACCACAAATGGTTTTTCGAACACTAGTCATGGAAAACCTAGGACGATTCTCCAGATTTTAGCAATAAATATATGGACATCCATATATATATATATATATATATATATATATATATATATATATATATATATATATATAATCAACATTCCCTCAATTTGAATTTGATGCAGGTAATACACGACCAACTCTACAAGTCTCTTTCCCCTCTCTCTCTCTCTCTACCCTACTATTCGACAACCACCTAGGCACCCAACACCCTTCATCTTCTCTCTGGTTCACCACCGCTACCAATAAAGCCCCATTATACCACCAGCACAACATACCACAAGATTAAAGAATGAAACATTAGGTTTGTGTTTTTGAATCTCATGTACAACATTTGCTGAGGTTATTTTTTCTTAGTCTGCTAATTTAATATTTTTTTTGGTTTTTTAGGGTTGCTCATGGTGTGATGATGATGCAAAGAATGGTGACATCGGTCCGCTGAGTCACCCCTCCGACTTCTTACACCTGGGTAAGACAATTATAGATTTAAGGTATTTTTGTTTTTTTGTTTTTAAGTGCTTCTTGATGCCTACGAACCTCAGCCCATCCCTTCACTTCTGTCTTTTGAAATCATATCTATTTTAGAACCTAATTTTAGATTTTTTAGGTCTTTAATCTTGATCCTTTTGGTTTTACAATCGTTCTTCTACCTCTTCTGCCCTACTTTGTCACTGTGTTGCTGCTTCAGCTTCATCCAATAATTTTTGAAATTAGGGTACCAAGAAAATGGTATTGCCTGGCTTTGTTTCTGGTGGTTCCATAGGTGGACCTCCCCTCATCCCCATGCCAACTTATCAGAACAGAGAACAACAACAACAGGGGACTTCTGAGATGTCAGTGATTCAAACTACTCTTCACCTTAAAGCATATCTAAATTATGGTTTATATATTCTTGCTTTTGTATATCTAAATTACTTAATTGGCCTGTGTCAGCTTTTGTTTTTGCCTCACTAGATTCTTGCTTATCTCCTTGAAGCATATCTAAATTATGGTTTGTATATAATTAGGTCATGAAGATGACATGGTGATAGAATTGGAAAATGTAGTGAGAAAAGTACATGGATACACAGGTTTAGGAATACAAAAAGAGAGCAACAACAACAATAGAAGCAAAAATAGATTAACCGGACCTTCTCATAAACCCAAGACACCTCATAAATTGCTTCATCTTCTTGAAGTAATTGCCATGAACACCTGAACTAAGATAAGAGGAGAGAAGACAAAAGACAGACAAATATAAACATAACTTCATTCACTTAACTCCTACTGAATCGGCTGGCCAATAACACGACGACAAATAAACCACCTCGTTTGCTTCTCGTTTATGACTAGCTAATATGGGTGTTCATGGAATAATAACACAAATGAAGTGATTTCTTTTAATAAGCACAATGTTAGACATGATGGATAGCATATTTTCAGTCTCTGCTTTGTGATTTTGCCTCACACTCTCACAGTATGAAAGTATAAATGAAGTTGTTTTTTTATTATTTTTTTCTGCCTCTAGAGAATTGTAATCGAGATTTAGAATGCAATCATGATTTGTATGAATGAAAAGTATGAACACAGGATGTAAATATTAATCAGATCTTATATTGATGAAGAAACTGATTACAATAAGTAGAGAGAAAAAGTGTTCATTCTCTACTTCTATCCTCAGTCCCTATTTATAGGCAACCTGAGTGTACAAAAAATATACTAAGTCATAAACTCAAAGCTTCACACAAATGAATACTTAATAAAATAACTAACATGTGAAAACAAAAGAAACAAACACTTCGACTTTTACAACTTATAGTCTCTACATTCTCCCCCTTTGTAAACAGTCGAAACTATTCAGTCTGTGAGATGCTGAATAACAGAGTTTATTGTTCTTCTGATTTCTGACTACCAAGTAATGATCTTTTTGAGCTCCTTCCTGTCTCCTTCATTGTTCTTCGAGCAATTAGTCATACGAACTATGAAATTCGTATATTGCGAAGTTGTATATCTTTCAATTTCTGAGAATTTGAACAAAAATTTCTTTAGCTTCCCTTTCGTGTCTTTCCCTGTGAAAACCATGCCAAAAGGTTTAAGGCATATCTCTCCATCTGAATATTTCTTCAATTCTGCTTGAGATAAATTAGACTTCCAAGGAACTTTCACTTGTTTTCCCCGAACAGATCAAGTTCTTCATCTGTTAATGCCAAGCAATCATAGTAGTTATCTATGAATTTCTTGATATGTGCGAAACCAAACTTGAACACGTTTGTATCATATCCGTTGAATTTATTCTCTTCCATTTCCTTCAAGATCAGAGCTACTTGAATAAGATCATTCATATTCATCAATGGGAAGTCAACTATTGTAAAATCAACAGACTTGTTATCTACTCGAACAACAAAGTATCTGAAATTTTGAAGCATGTTCTCGAACAGTTCATCCTTCTTGATAGTTAGCACCTTCTTTATTTTCATCAAAGACCACACCTCGTGTTGATCCTTCGCAAGTACTTCATGAAATCTTATTTTCATTGAAATGTATTCTTCAGCATTCTTGAATTTTTCACTAATCTTGTACTGCGTTGTTACGAACATCATCTCATTTATTGGAAAGTCCAGTTGGCATTTGTCTGAATTTGCAATATCGTAACTTCTTCTTGGCTTTTTCTCAAATTCATACAAATGGGTTACAACGACTTTAGATTCGATAGTTTCATATGAGTATAACTTCGCAGGATCACCCTTGTTCATTGTTGGTGGGTCATTTGCTCTTTGCCTCATGATACTCTGAACTTGCCTTAATTTCTCCATTTCAGCTTCAGTCTCAACTTTCTTTTCTTCTGTTGATTTTTCAATAAGTATCTCTTTGCCTTTTCCAGCAACCACTGCTTGTGGTTTCGCACTTGAGCTTCCTCCTTCAGTTGACCTAATAACTATTCCCTTGAGAATTGGTCTTGTTGTTACTGTTGTTTAAGAAATTGGTTTCGTGATTCTTGGCAAAGATGTTTTGAGTTGAGTAGAATAAACCTTCCCAAAAACCTTCGCATCTTCAACTTTACTCTCTTTTATTTCTCCCCCTTGCACCTCTGTGAAAGCAGGTGGGGAATTCTTCGGCAGTAGAGAAGTAAAGTTGGTAATCGGGGCCAACGCCTTTTGAATTGCTTGCTCCAGAGTATTAACTTTGAGAGTTAAAAATTCTGGAGCAAGAATCGTCTGTTGAGAAGTTTGCGAAACACAACTTTTTAATTCAATAGCCAAATGAGTTAATTTGGAAAATTGCTCCTTATTTTCTTGATGTTTGGCTTCTATCATCTGAGCTGACGATTGATAATTAGTTGCAAGCTTGGTTACTGCTTCGGCAATTATATCAACACGTTTTTGAACTTCTGAATTTTGCGAATGAAGGTCTTGAATTTCTTTCACAATTTCAGCTTTTAGCTCCTCGATCTTGAAGCTAACATCTTCCCTGACCTTTTAACATCTTGTAAAAAAAACATGCCGTTCTTTTGTAACACTTTTCAAATCATTGATAACAACATCAAAAGATATCCCTTGAGCTTGAATGCGAAGCTCATTATTTTTGTCAAAGTCATCAACTTTCGCACTTAAACGCTTCTCTGCAGCTTTAATCATCGATTCAACCTCCAAGCCAGAGAGAGATGACTTTGTACTAGCATCTTCTTGGGATTGAACAATGGCATTCAATTTGCGATTGAGTATTTTGAACTGCTTACCTGACATAAGCATATGGTTAGGTATTTCCTCCTCCTCTGAATCAAAATGGATCGCTTCAAACAGTCCTCCAAAACCTCCTCCTTCTGTTTCTTCATCAGACTGATATTGCAAAGGTATGGGTTGTGGTGTTTCAGGAGATTGAGATGGAAATAATGTAGTGAAGGGATGTTTTAAAGGATGATCAAAAATTGATGATGTGAGTGTATGAGTATTTGGTAAAGGAAATGGTGGTAATGAAGTAATTGGCTCTGTGATTTGTGTATTTTTGATAGGTGTCTCCGTATTAGATACGTTAACAACATTATCAAAACTAAGTTCTTCCTCTTGAATTGAAGTTTGTCTAACAACTTCAATTGGTGTGGATGTGGTGGTGGAAATATGTGAAATGATAGGAAGAGTAACAGTTACCGTTGTGGAAACAGGTGGAGTTTCGGGAACCACTTTGTCTGATGATTCATTTTGAATGACCAGCTTTCTTTTATTGTATAGCTTCTGTGTAACTGCTTCACAATGTCTGTAGCTCTTTTTCTTTTTGAGCCAGGAGATACAGGAGCTGGAACCTCTCGAAAAATAGCTCCTTTACTACTCACCTCAGTTTTGTGAACAGTTGGTGAAGTAGTTGGCGTTTGTGATAATTTGTGAAGCTTCTTTAATACCCCAAATTTTGTGGGTATAGTTTCCTTTGTCTTTTTAGGAGAAACCACCTCTTTCTCAGCCCCTTCACCCTTCGCCACTTTGGAAGATTTTGGTTTGGCTTTCTTTTGAGTTTGCTTCTTTTTCTTAGAAGACTCAGTAGTAACTTCTAGCAACACTCTAGTTTTCACAGTAGGATCAAATGTTTTCATGTACCGAACCAAAACTTTATGAGTAGGAGAAACCTTGCGAAGCATCGCATAAGGAATTCTTGCAACACTCGTGAAGATATTTTCATCATCTTCAACAGCCTTTGGAAATTGGTATAAGGAAAATTCTGCAACTTCTCCATCTTCAGGAACTTGAATTCCTTCTATTTCGTATACTTTCTTCAGAATTAAACTCCAGTATCTGGCACAAGAAATCCCCTTCTCAACACTTGTATTCTGAAGACTTTTGGTGAACTCCTTCCACAGTTGAGTTCCATAATCCACACTCAAATCATAATAAAGACCCATCACCATAGCATACACCTCCATCCTTCCCCTGTCTAAGCCAACGCTTCTCCCAGTCAAACACCTGAGAAATATGCCAAATAAGAAGTTCTAGATGCACGGTAGACTTGATTTTCTTAAATCACTGATCTTTTCAAGAGTGGGTTGATGACCCATCTCATTGAGCATAAAGATAATCTGTGAATTTGTTGGCTTGAAGAACGGTGGTTTATTTGGAATGTTCAAGAAGTTGATGAACATATTCTTTTTAAGACGAACTGTCTTGTTGTTCACCAGATTGAAGGTTATGACATCAGTAGTATAGTTGTATGGCGCAATTGATGTCGCTATTGACAACCACGACATTGGAACAGAGAAAGAGTTGAACATTGCAGTAGATAAAGGAGACCTTTTGAGAGCAACAACCAACATCTTCAGTTCTTATGGGTAAGATGAAACAGTAGCATCAACTTGATAGTTTGTGCTTTGGATCTTCATAAGGGATTGTGAAACAACTTATTTTGTGTTGGATTGAGTAACAACCATTGCTAGGGTTCAAAGAGAAGAAAGAATCAGAGAATTTGGGAATTTTTGTGTTTGATCGCGTAACCGTATAACACCTTATTTAACCCCCTTTTATACATAATCCCGATTGATTTGAATTGGAAGCGAGATGCATTTAATGATATCCGACATGGCACCTTGAAAATCAGACCATTACTGCGAAAAGTTAGCCATGTGTGAAAAAGCAGCTGTTACATCGCCTTGAAAACCGTGCAGAATACCATTCGTCACGTTTACACAGCCTATCAATATACTCGTTGTTGAATTGTAACCGTTAGAACCCTTCGCATGGAGGCAAGGCTCTTTCACTTTTGGGATGAAAAGCGAAGTCATATGCCAGACTTGCGAAATCATCAGTCTAAGTTGGAATTACTTAGAACCTCAAGGATTTCGTGAGTGCAGTGTTCTAAAGAAATAATATAAGAATCAAAATAATTTTTTTTGGATTATCGTGATGTCAAAAATGCAATTTGACACAAAAGCAATTAAACCCCAGGCAAAGGTTACTTCGTTAATCATCAAGAGAGATGATTAACAACTTGTGTATGTTCCCGTGAATTACAATCGGATACTTTTTGATAAGTATCAAAGGGCTTCTTTTTAAAATGGATTCTTTGGTTGGTTTAAAATTTCGTTACATGTCATCCTAAACATAAGGTGATTAATTGTAATAGAAATTACTTGTATGACCAGTGTAGTCAGTGACAAGTCAGCTTTGAAAATGTTTATCATGACTAGGACATTCAGATGAAACTCACACGGAAATCATATTCATAAAAAAAAAATTAAGGAATTGGATCTTGTTGGGTAACAAACATTTTGGGTTGCAAATGTTTGATCAAGACGACACATGCAAAATGAATATGATTTGGAGTTTCTAATTTTGGTACTGAAACAAAAGTTTCATCAATATCTGGAACTATGTTCCCCATCAATTCCTTAGGTTGTAAGATGTTTGGGTTTTACCTTCATTACAGACTCATGATGTCAGATCATTAACACATAATTTTTGTATATCTAGGTCTTGATTGGTTTGATCAAAGACCTCTCGGACATACGTCTTTGTGTGTGATTTGTGTTAAGAATTTTATGATGAAAAAGATTGGCTATAAGATCGATGTACCTCTGTTATGTGTGGACCAAACAGAAAACTCTTTTTCTCATGTCAGAAGAGTAAGGTAGCTCTTTTGACTAATGCGAATACAAGCCTGATTGGGAAGAAATTTTCATGAGATAATTTCATTAAGGCTTTCATTTCTCACACATAGAGTCATATGATGCTTGGGTAAACATGTTGCAGCATGCTTCTAGGGACATCCTAACTAGTACAAAGTTGAAAGAAATGATACCTTCCCATAGAAACAGATATCAGCTTGACGTATTCGCATTCTGCTCTTGACAAAAACTAAAAACACACAAAACAAAAGAAAATATTTTTGATTTTTCAATTTTCTTAAAAAAAATATTAAATGAAACCTTTGTTATCTAATATGAGGATGCGAAGCAATGCGAAGCTTCTTAATGCACAATAACTTCTGAATGGTTTTGTCTCATAGCTGCTGAATGGACCTTTCATTCTTGAGTTATTGATTTTGAAACTGAATTTCCATCAATCATCCCCAAACCTGCTAAAATTCTTACAAAAGATTTTTCATCAAGAGGTTTAGTAAAAATATAAGCAAGTTGTTAAGTAGTTTTAACAAAATGCATTTCAACATTCCGATCTTCCACATGATCTTTGATAAAATGATATCTAAGAGCTATGTGTTTTGTCTTTGAGTGTTGTACTGGATTATGACAAATGCGAATTGCACTTTGAGAATCACAATACAAGGGAATCTTTTTCATGTTTATTGCATAATCACGTAGTTGACTTTGAATCCCAATGATTTGCAAAGTGCAAGCAACAGCTAAAATATATTCAGCCTGAATAGTTGATATAGCAACACAAGTTTGCTTCTTTGATTGCCAACTCACCAATTTTCCATCTAATAGTTGACATCCACCACTTGTACTTTTTCTATCCAAAGTACATCCTCCTAGATCAGAATTTGAAAAAAGCTTGAATGAAGAATCCCGATTTCATAGGATACCAAAGCCCTAAAGAAATTGTTCCTTTAAGATAGCAAAAAATATTTTTCACTGCGGTTAAGTGAGGTTCTCTAGGATTAGCTTGATACCTAGCACCATTACACACAGAAAACATAATATCAGGTCTACTTGCAGTTAAATACAATAAAGACCCTATCATGCTTCGATAAAGTGTTAAATCAACAGCATGAGTATCTAACGAAGGAGTTAGTCTTGTTCCCACTGCCATTGGTACTTTAAGCTTCGTGCTATTTGTCATTCCAAACTTTTCGAGCAAGATTCTTTGTATATTTTTCTTGGTTGATTAAAATTCCATCCATGTTCTATCTTATATTCAAACCAAGAAAATTGTTAATTTTTCCCATCATGCTCATCTCAAATTTACTTTTCATGAGATTTTCAAATTCAGTAGACAATGCTGGGTCAGTTGAGCCAAAAATAATATCATCAACATAAATTTGAACAAGCATAAGATGATTCCCAACTTTCTTGCAAAATAATGTGGGGTCAACCCATCCTTGTTTAAATTTAGATTGTTTCAAAAAATTGGTAAGTGTTGCGTATCAGGCTCTTGGTGCATGTTTTAACCCATAAACTGCTTTGTCTAAGATGTAGACATGATCAGGATGATTTTCATTTATAAATCCTAGTGGTTGTTCAACATAGGCTGTTTCTTCTAGTTCTCCATTTAAGAATTCACACTTAACATCCATTTGAAAAACTTCAAAGTCTTTGTGAGCTGCATAAGCTAAAAATATGCAAACTGCTTCGAGTCTTGCAACAGGTGCGAATGTTTCTTCATAGTCTATTCCTTCTTGTTGCGAATATCCTTTAACAACTAGTCTAACTTTATTTCGAATAATATTTCCATCTTTGTCGGTTTTATTTTTAAAAATCCATTTTAATCCGACAATTGAAACATCAGAAGGTTTAGGAATTAATCTCCAAACCTTATTTCGTTCAAATTCAGCCAGTTCAGATTGCATAGCAACAACCCAATCTGAGTGTTCCATAGCATTCTTTACTATCTTTGGCTCTATTTTCGAAATAAAAACATTAAACATACACAACTCTTGGTTCGCATTCAATACCTCATTTTTCGCACGAATTTGAGCTCTAGTCAGCACGCCATCTTGTGGATTCCCAATCACCTGTTCTTTGGGATGATTCCTTGTCCATTTCTCAAGTGGTGGAAAATCAGGATTAAATTCCAATGGTGCATCTTCGTACAAATCTTCATTTTCAGATCCTGCAACAAAAAATTATCATTTAATTCAAGAAATTCATCATTTTCATTAAGATTAATTGTCTCTGTTGCATTATGCTCCCCCTCAACATGATTTTGAAATTGCGAATGCTCCCCCTCAACTTGATGTTCATGTTGAAATTGTGAATGCTCCCCCTCAACTTGATGATTCATATTTTCATTCTCCCCCTCGAAAGTTTGCTCTCTTTGTACATTGTTGATCATATGCTCCCCCTCCATACGAACTTCTGGCACACTTTCGCAAGATATTGACATTGTATTTATTGTTGAATCATCAATATGTTTTGAAGATTCTGATGTTTGATTATCAGGAGCATTAACTTCCGCATCATTTGCCCTGTCAGGAGTTCCAAAAATTAAGTCATAATCAAAATCATTGATATCTGAATTGTCAATTTGAGTATCTGAATCAACCAGAATTGATTTATGTTCAAATTTACTATCCATTTGTTTAATATAGTCATCATCAAAAGTTAATTTGAAAGTTTCTTCAACTTTTCTTGTTCGCTTGTTTAACACTCTGTATGCGACTGAATTGTGCGAATATCCTAAGAATATGCCTTCATCAACTTTAGCTTGAAACTTGGTCAAATTATCTTTTAGATTCATTATAAAACACCTGCAACCAAAAACATGTAAAAATTTTACATTTGGTTTTCGATTGTTAAGTATTTCATATGGAGTAACATTGAATCTTTGATGAATGAATGATCGATTCTGAGTAAAACATGTAGTCGATACTGCTTTAGCCCAAAGATATTGAGGTAAGTTCGCATATGTTAACATGGTTCTGGCAGATTCGCATAGAGACCTATTTCTTCTTTCAACAACACCATTTTGTTGTGGAGTATATGGTGATGAGAAATTATGCGAAATGCCTTTGCCTGTGAGAAAAGAATCCAGTGTTTGATTTTTAAACTCAGAACCATTGTCACTTTTAATTCTACAAACACTCTTCTTAAGACTCATCTCAATCTTTTTGATAAAATCAATCATCATCTGAGCAACTTCAGATTTTAACCTGAGAAAAAATACCCATGTGAATCGAGAAAAATCATCAACAATAACTAAAATGTACCGTTTTTTATTGATTATTGCAACAGTCGATGGTCCACATAAGTCAATGTGAAGAAGTTCCAATGGTTCCATGATCTTTGAATCTATCACTATTGGATGACCTTTTCTATGTTGTTTTCCTTGTTCGCAAGTTGCACACAAAGTATCATTGTCAAATTTTAGTATTGGTAAACCTCGAACTAAATCTTCATTGACAAGTTTATTAATATTGTAAAAATTCAAATGTGACAATCTTCTATGCCAAAGCCAGCTAACATCATTAGAGGCCTTTGATAGTAAACAAACAGCAGGTTTTCCCACAATTGGTTTGATTTCTAGTGTAAACATGTCGCCATATCTTTTTGATTTGAGAAGTACTTCATTTGTCTTTGCATTTGAGATGATACTTCCTTCTTCATTAAACATAACCTGATTTCCAGTACCCACAACAAGTTGCGAAACAATGATCAAGTTATGTTGAAGACCTTCAATATAAGCAACCCTGTTAACTGTGACTTGTCTATTTGTGACTTTTCCATATCCTTTCACTTGACACTTGTGATTATTTCCAAATTTGACTACTCCAGCATTCTCCAAACTTCTATAATCTCGTAAGTTTTCCTTTCTTCCAGTCATGTGACAAGAGCAACCACTATCAATATACCATTTCGCATCATATTGCTTGTCACATATCACCTGCATTTATTGAAAAAATTTAGGAACCCAAAACTTATTGGGTCCATCATTAGTAGTTTTGAACAAATTCCTTGAATTTAAAAACCATGTTTTCACTTTATCTGAGATAGTTTCCATTATATCAACATCATCAGATCTAGATATTGAAATATAGTCATTCAATAGTTATGGACTTCCATTGACTTTCATCTCATCATTCACAACATTCGCAACTTTCATAACTGGTTTCCATTTTTGTACCGGAACATGAGAATCATGAGATGATGAACTACCAGAAGTAGACTTATTGACGAATTTGTCAAATGCAGTCTTTATCTGTTGCTCTGAAAACTTCCCATTTTGATATTGTTTTCCTTTCCCTTCAAGCTAATTGTTGATCTTATATACATTTGATTTTCCTTTTGTATACGAAACTTTGGTGGGTTTAGAAGTTGAAGGATTTGGAAAATTTGGTTGTTTAGGTGAAAATTTTGGTTTCGTTTGTGTTTTGACATTCAAAGTTGATGAATTATTCGTAAATTTGCCAACATTGTGAAACTTATGAGCATTCACAAATCTTTGCGAAGTCTCAAATTTCCTAATGTTTTCATATTAACGAACAAATTTATCATTCTTTTTCATTGGAATTTTGTCAATAGAATGTATTGGTTTGTGAAAACTTGTATCCTTTTGAACTTTTGATGGTTGTTTCTTTGAAATTTGTTCTTTTTCAACTTTTGGTTTATCATTAGACACCACTTGCCAAAAGATTTCTTTTCTTGCTTTTCTTTTTGAAACACTATTTTTTGTTGAATAATTTCCAACCATCAATTTAAATTCATGAGAATTTAGTTTCACATCCATCTTTGGTTTTTCATCGTTTTCAAAAACTTTGTTTTCTTTTGCATGTTTAACCACCCATTTTTGTGATGATTTTTGACCTTTAAAAACATAAGAATTTTGAGTCAAATTGTTTTCTACTATATTTTGAATTGCAAAGAAACCTTCAGTTGTTGACCTTTGATTATCATTTTCAACCATTTTGTTGAATTCAGGTTTGATTTTCTCAACATTTCCAGTTGTGACAAAGACTTGATTTGGAAAAACTGTGTTATCTTTACATGTAAAATTTGGATAAACCACAGTGTTAGTTTCCAAGTAATTTGCACCTTTGTCATTAAGAATTTTGTCAAATTCTTTTGTATCTCCAAACACTTGATTAACAACAACTCGTTGAGGTATATCAAGTGAATCCTTCACTTCTTCTTTGTCTTCATCAGTGTCATCTGACTTCCAGCTTTCAACTTCCACATTATCAAAGTCACAATGTTGCGAAGTAGAGGGTTGATCATTTTCATCCTTTACTATTGAATCAACTATAATTTCTTTACCTTTGACCTTACATGTGATATTAATGATTGACAATTTAGAATAATCAACCTCTTCTTCCTCTTAGATCTCACTAATTTCACTCACATTATCTGAATTTTCATTGACATCAACATAATTGAGTTGAGAATCAAGAGTTGACTTTTTAGTTTTCTTTAAGATTTTCACTTATTCATTCTTTTTCAAACATTCATTGACAATATCAACCAACTCATCAGCATTCAAAAATTCATCAATTTTGACAATACTATATGCGAATCTATCATCAAGTATTTTGTCAAGATGAGCAATTGTGTTTTCGCAGTCATAAGAAACAACATCAACTTTTTCGCATTCATATTCAAGAAAAGGTAAAAGTTTCCTATGTTGTTCTTTGCTTATTTCAGATGAATGATGTTAAGTAGTTAACTTTGCATATAGGCATTTAGTAGAATTATAATAAATGTTTGTTTGTGCTAGCAACAATCTAACTTCTTTATCTACACTGTTCCTATCACAATTTACATTTTCCATTAGAAGTTCAAGTTTACCTACTCTGCTTCTTTTTATTTCTAATTCTCTTCTCGTTTCAACTAGTTGCATTTTTAGATTTTGTGTTTTAGTACTAGTAGAGACAATAACATAATCAAAATAAGCAATAGTATCATCAAATGAAGTTATTTCAGCATCATAAGTAGATAAAGGAATATTAAATGATTCAAGAATAGCACGTACCTTGGTGGTCATTGGAGATTTGTCAGTGGATTTGGACACAAAGCATCTTCCAGAAATGTCCTCTTCACAATTATCTTCATAACTTGCGAACATTGCACCAAGAGTTGGAAGCCTCATTTCTTCATCATCAGATCCTAAAGACCATATTTGATAAGTTCCACTTTCTTCTTCATCCGACTCCCCTTTCACAACCAATAACAAACCTTTTTCCTTCGCACGCACCTCTTCAAGCTTTTCTGCGTAGTAAGCTTCATCCTTGATTTTGCTTTTCTTCTCCTCTTTCTTCCTCAGCATACAATTAGCTGTGAAGTGGTTTTCCCTATTGCAATAATGACAATATATTCCAGAATCACCTTTTAGCTTCTTCTCTTCCTTCGCATCTTTCTGCTTTACTTCAATCTTTTCCATTTTCTTCTTTTCCTCACTTCCAGCTTTTATGTAGCCACTCTTCGCATCATTTGGCTTTCCTTTTGGATTGAAAGCCTTTTTGAAAAATTTCTTAACTCTATTGTTTGAATAGAATGCAACTGCTTCATCATCCGAGTTCATTAAGAAACCTTCATTATTTGATTCATCTTTCTCACTAGCATCAATTTCAGAAACTTTTGAAACCAAAGCCAAAGGTCCTCCTAGACTTTGTTTCGATTCTTCAAGCATTTCTGCCACTTCACTTTCATGAGTTTTCAGTTGATTATAGAGATCATTTAGAGTGGTTGTATTAAAACTTTGCTGGTTCTTTATCATCATGCTCACACTTTTGCCATTCTTTGCAAAGACCCATGATGAATGTCATATTGAATTCCATGAGATATCTAGAGATTCCATACCTGCTGCAACGATAAACAAGCTCATTCAGACGATCATAGTAGTTTTCAATTGTTTCAGCATCCTTTTGTCTGAATTCCTTAAGTTCAACAAGACATTGCTTAACAGAGTTGATCTTAGTCTTCTTACTTCCTTGATATTTCTCTTTTAGTGTGATCCAAATTTCCTTAGCTGTTTTACAACTATGAATGTATTTGTAAACCACAGGAGGCAAAGCACCTCTTAGTTCCCTCATACATATTTTCTCATTCTTCTTCATGCGATTCTGTTGTTCAAAAACGTCAATTGAAGAAGCAGATGATCCAATTGATTGAACATTTGCAGGAGGTATAACTTTTCCACTGATACAATTATAGAGCTCTTCATCAATTCCATTTAAGTAATCCTCCATCCTATCAGCCCACTGATCATAGTATTCAGGGATTAACAATGGAATTTTGGTTGAAGAACCATGTAAATGAGAGAAAGAAGTCATGGTGTTCATGTTGAAGTTCGCGATTGATGAACACGAGAAAATTTTAGAAAGCTTGAAAAACTTGATGTAACAGTGAATTGATCACTGATTGCTAATCGATCAATCGACTAAACAATTCAAATGCAGAATCGATTTAAATCTGAAGATGAAGAGATATTTTCAGAACCAAAATGCGCGGAAAATTTTGAGTAATGTTACTACTCAAAAAGAAAATGATTCTAAAACGAAAATCAGATCAATGCAGTTTGAAATCCTGCTCTGATACCAATTGTAGAGAATTGTTATCGAGATTTAGAATGCAATCATGATTTGTATGAATGAAAAGTATGAACACAGGATGTAAATATTAATTAGATCTTATATTGATGAAGAAACTGATTACAATAAGCAGAGAGAAAAAGTGTTCGTTCTCTACTTCTATCCTCAGTCCCTATTTATAGGCAACCTGAGTGTACAAAAAATATACGAAGTCATAAACTCAAAGCTTCGCACAAATGAAGACTTAGTAAAATAACTAACATGTGAAAACAAAAGAAACAAACACTTCGACTTTTACAACTTATAGTCTCTACACTGCCTCTAACTTGAATTCAAAACAGGTGTTGGTTTAGATAAGCCAAACGAATGGGCATTTGATAATACACAGTTTGATACTATTCTTAAAAAGTTGAAAGTGGTAAATTCTTCAATTTTCTTCACCTGATCTTTTTCTCTCTCTGTTTTAAAAAAGTTTATTCACATGAATTATTTTATTAATCAAAGTTCATGTATATTTTGACAGCAAGCAACACTAAAAAAACATGATGAAGGTATGCTTAAGTAACTGATTTGTAATTGTGATGAAGCTTTAGTATTTGTTAACTCATGATCCTCGTGCTTCTTATCTCAAATGATGATGATGAAGAAATAGACTTGCCAAAGGACAATTGTGAAAATACTGTCAAGGCTACATGTCCTCAAGGAACATCATTTTCTTGCTCAAAAACGATTTTAATTCTAAATTATTCATTCTATCCAAATTATTAATACATAGGTATATATATATATATATATATATATATATATATATATATATAAATAGTAATATATTATCAGATACAAGAGAAAGGAGAGAGGAAAGCTTGTGAATGCATACTCTGCTCAGGATCTTGAAGGAATCCTTGTATGTTTTCCTATTTTTGATCTACAACTATTACCATATTCTTCTTTATGATTGAATTTATTGACATTTAGAAAATTTGGATATTTTTTTAGGTCAAAAAGACTAATGTGAGTCCAGAGCCTGAGTTAGAGCTGGTAGAAGCATCTGATAATCTTGAAGCACATGGTAATTATGTACTACATGTTATGCATTATTTTTTTGGTAATGTGGTGTATTAAAACAAAACATATTTCATATTTCAATATTTATTAGCAGTTGAATATGAAAAGGAAATTTCCCCAGACCGGTGGGGTAACAAATTTGGATTTGTTTCTGGAGGATTACTTGGAGCACAATCCATAAGAAAGAAGTCTAGCAGCACATGAGAAATCTCTCAAAATAGTAACAAAAGGATTGCATTTTATGAAGAGGATCAAGAGAGCATTTGAAAACTTGTACAAGTATGTACCTTTTTTATAATAAAAACTAAAAAGACCTCAACTTTTGAATAAAGAATCAACATCTACAAAATTGACAAATTTTGTTTTTGTAGGATAAAGCAACTTCTAGAAAACAGGGAGTTGGTATCAAGGATCACACAAGGAAAATAGCAGGGATTCTTTTTCAATGGATAAAAAGGTCTTTTAGTGATAGCGAGAGGGAGGAATCCAAGTTTGAAGATGATGATTCTTTAGAAAAAACAAAAAATTGATGATGTGTCAGAATCAAAAGTGAAACTAAAGAAACTTTGCGGGAAGCTTCTTAGCCAAGTACCTGAGAAATCATTGAAGCTAAAAAAAACTCAAAGCTCTAATCGCTTTCGGGTCATGCCTACTGGTAATTTACACGTTCAGACACCTACATATGAACTTTACACATTCATAATTCGGACCTGTACTTTATACGTTCAGACTCCTGCAGATGTTAACAAGCTTAAGAGTATTAAAGTCAAAGCTTTAGAGTACTTTACATTTATGCCCTTTTACCTGCTTTTGCATTATGTATAAATTATAATGATGAAATTATTGATGTGGTTTCAACTCATATGATAGTTGGCATACATGTTATGGGTTCAAGGTTATAAGCTCAATGATGCACTCACTCCAGGTAATTTACGCCATTCAAGGCTCCTATGCCTATAAAACCAAGAAAGCCCATTGATAGACAGTTCAAGAGATAAAGCCCAACACATATTCAGAACATATCCCTAGAAGGCCATGCTATAACTGGAATAATGCACATGGTAATTTATTCTTTATGTATTTTAGCTTTAATGTTTCTAAGCAGTACATGTGTTTATCATAAGCCAAAATAGGAAGTGAAGTATAATTCTTGAATTGTTTTGATATCCATCTTACAATACAAAATGAAACCACAATATAGGTTAAAATACTGTATTTTTTTAATAATAATATTTAGATTTGTACTACTACAGGTAACAAAATTGAGACACCGTATTATATCTTTTATTCATTCTGTTTACAAAGTGTTCAATTGTAATTTCTTATACAGAGTGGTAAGAAAATGGTGAAAGAAGGAGCATTGACCGCTTTACCATAAGTTTCGTATTCATACAGGTAAGTCAAGATAATCAAAATAATGAAATATAACTACCATCCTTATCTATAAACTTGAAATTGCTTATTTGGGTGCTTGTTGCTTTTATAGAATGCAACAATTTCAGAAACCTATGTTATTGGAAACATTGGCTAAGTGTAGGAAATAACAATGTACCTTGCTATTTCTTGCAAAATAAGTTGTTATTTCATGTATTTAGGCCTTTTTGGGTTAAAATGCAAGAAATAGCAGCATACTTAATTTTTTGAGCTGAAAAAAACAGAATTTACTTTTGTTAACAAGATAAATCATTATATATCTCCAAGTGCAGGAAACTTGTCGAAAAAGAGTCGACACTAGATGGAGATTGTCAAATGAGAACTTCCTAATGGGTTCCATTTAGTGTTGTACATGTTTTGTTTTTCTATAATAATTATTATGCAATATTAGCAATGTGTTACATTTACTTACTATTAGAGTGATTATTTGTATTTGACATATTAGTGCAATGAATTATCTTTCTTGATTAAGGTATTTTATTTTGTATTATGAGACTTTTAGTGAGTATCGTAAAGACACGTCGTGAATGTATATTGTAAATGGTTGCTGAAGTTTATGACACGCAAATGTGTTTCATCTTCATTTATGATAGGGGATTTAATGATATGCAATGTGTGTCCTAAATGTGCATCGTAAGGTTACAACATGTAAATGCATGTTGTCTTCCTTTATGACAGGGGCTTCCTTGATACACATTGCGCATCATAAATGTGTGTCATAAATTCACGTCATAAATGTGCGTCGTCTATAGACAACACGCAAAAGCGTGTAGTCTCTCGTTATGACAGGGCCTTCCTTGACACATTTGCGCACCGTCTGAGCGTTTTATGACACACATTACTCATCGTAAAAGGCTGTTTTTCTAGTAGTGATCTTGTATGGTTGTTCATCACACAACCTCACACATTAACTTACCTATTTTCTAATTAGTCCTAGGTTCATATTCACTAATAATAGACATATAATATTGTTTTCACATAAGTCATATGAAGCAATCAATTAAGAGGATGTTCATGCAACTTAATAGGCTTGATAATTAATAGAAAATAGTTATTGTCAACACAAAAGGATCATTTACAAGCTTAGCAAAACAATTTTCACCAAATCAAATAATCCATACCATAAAATCAATCCATATTAACAAGCTAATATATCCTAAACAGAAGTTATGAGTTTTTAGCTCATGTTTACAGCAAATAATATCTCAAAAACGAAATCTATAGTAAAAACATAGTTTTGTGCAATTGATTAAGAAGAAGAGAGTATATGTTGCCTTTGATCTATTTCGAATTGATCTCTAGGGTTAATATTCGAACTCCAGAGCTTTAATAACCTTTTATTCATAGCTGGTCGCCAAAGGATCCAGTAGAAGTCTTTGTCTCAGGCTATTATGTCATATATATAAATTTCTAAAAACAGGGGAAACTTGTCGAGTCCCTTAGCCTGACACGACAAGTCTTTCACTTAAATCTTGTGGGCGGAAAGTCTTCAAAGATTTGCGAACATTCTTGTCTACTCGATGAGTTGATGGCCAACTTGCCAGGTTCTTCATCCTTTTAGCTTCATTTTCTTCTTTCTTTACTTCCCGAGCTTCCGTTTGCTAATCCCACTTCCTTTTTAACTCGAGCATGTCTTTTAGGATGAAAAAATAATTTAAACACAATTAAGTACCTTTTTTTTAATAATTGGGACAAATTAGCCAAAAAGTATTATGATTTTAGACAAAATATATAAGTAAATATGCACATATCAAAATACCTCACACTTGACTTTTGCTTGCCCCCAAGCAAAAACTGAATTTTAACACACTAATACCACATAAATCAATCCTAATCAAACCCAACCATTATGCCAAGACCGCAAAGCATGCATTTGTGTCTAAAATTTTTCCTAAGGATCCCCCTAATCCTAAATACTTACAATCCTCATAAACACCCGTCCACTTCTTTTGAACAACGCTCATTTTATGCATCCCTCCGAATCCATCCGCAGAAAACTCTCTTAACCTTCAGGTATTTTTGGTTAAGCTACCCAAGCACACATAATCTAGAAAAATTACAACTTCTGATACCATAATGGAGCTCTTTGAATTCTTCACTTTCTTGAACATTTGATATTTGATTTATTGAATTCACCACCTTTTTGTTTGATTTATAGTATCTTCAACTTTTTGAATTCTTCATAATTTTGATCTTTAATTCTATTCGTTGATGGCTCCAAAACTCTTTCAACTTTTTGGTAATTTCTCTCTCTCTCTCTCTCTCTCACACACACACACACACATTCTCTCTCTCTCTCTCTCTCTCTCTCTCTCTCTCTCTCTCTTTATATCTCACTTTTTTTTCACTAAAACCCTACATGCTTACGCAAGGGAGCTTAACTTCAACCCTTATTGGTTAAAGGTACTAGTGTTCCTAGATACATTTCAAGTTAAACCCTAGCAATTTTTATGCAAAATTGATAGGGTCCTTATAGAATCATCAAACATAATACTAGCATGAATGTTAATTGATTTTACCAAACTTTTCTAAATTAAACCCTAGCAATTTTTATGCAAAATTGTTTTCTAAAATTAATCTAAGATTCTAAATTTGACTAAATGTAACCAACCCCCTACGTCACACTAATTTATGCAATGTCCCCATTCCATATTATGCATGATAAAGAACAATAAAATAAAAGGTAATTAGAAAAAACTCCCATGGGATAGTAGTTGCGAGGTTGATCGTCTTTATGTAAATATCCATCTTTAGCAGACTTTAGTATGGGAACAGCTCATCCATGCCTTAGGAATCAAATCTCTTGTTGCTGACAAATCCAAAAATAAATAAATAAACTCTTGGAAACACTCAGGAAATAATCTTCAAAGAATATGACTAATGTCCGCATCAAATGTGGTCAAATCGTGAACACGAAAATAGAAGAATGAACAACTCGTCGAGTGCATGTGAGGACTTGCCGAGTTGCAGCGTAACTGGCAGAATAATTGGTTTTTTTTTTCACTTGGACTCGCCGAGTTGAGGATATGGACTCGACGAGTCAACTCTGTATGGACAAAAACTCTTTTTCTGGCTCAGGTTCATTTTGGAATTTAAGGAGGATATTAAAGCAATATTGCAACTTGTTTTCCTTCAGTAAAATTTACTCTTTAACCCGTCTAACTATTGGACTCGATACCGGACTCAAAACTCCTATCTTCTCGTCTAGACTCGACTCTTCACGTTATTCCCTCACACTCTATACTCTTGCATTCATACCCTCATCCTAATTCTGAAAAGATCAAAACAACACACAAGTAATAGAAAAAGGAAAACACATTAAAAAAATCCTAATTACTAGTTGTTCAAATGTCAAACCAAACAAACAAAACAACCCAAAATAAAAATTATCTTAAAGCAAACCACACAAATAATATTAAAAATGATAACTAATCTTCATCTCCTTCCTCATCATCATCACCAACTATGCTCCCCCCGGCTCCACTTCTTCTCGAATTGACCCTCTAGTCCCAATTCCTAATATGCGAGTACCTGGGTCCGTCCATCGGTGGAATGTACATGTGGTTCATCATATGGGCAAGAGCCATATAATTGTAGTTTATACCTTGCCCAATATCATCATGATACCGTCTCAACTCCACATTGTACCAATCCGTTGGTAGTTCATCTTCCATCGGGATTACCGGTGGGTCTTCTTAAATGTTCTCTTGCCTTGGTCTAACCCGTCTACCTAGTGCCTTAGGCCCCACAACCTCATCATCATCCGCGATGGAAAAGTTACCACCACCATAGTCTTCCACAATCCCAACCCACCTATAAAGCATAAGACTAAATGGAGGTGCTGGTAACATAGTTAACATTCTCTTGGCTCCCATTTCCATGACTCCATATGACCTTGCTAATCGGGTAACATAAATAAAACACATCAAGGTAACATAATGAACCATAAATAAAACACATCAAGGTTCGGGACCTTGTTATCATCTTTCCACATGTATTCCACCAGGTTCCACCGTTTGTTACCTGTAAGGTCCTAAAACGGATCTTTACCAATGATCAATCAATCACACAAGCACAGAAACAAGAATATAAGTAGAATAAGAATCAAAACAAGCTTGCACATGTTTATTACTTGAAAACATCGGGTACAACTTGTTTACACTTGGCCGTGAACTGTCTAGCATCAACAACCAATAATGACCTACGCAACCCCTATTTATAATAGACAATGACAACAAACAGATACTGGGCTGGAAACTGGGTTTACGGCTGTAAACTCTCTATTGGCTGTGAACCCAACTTTGACCTACTATTATACCAAAAATTCTCTAAAGAACTATTACAATTGAAAGCCTACACCAAACCATTAATTGATCCCTTCATTATCTTCGGAAAATCTTTGTGGCCTTTTTCCAAAAACATCCCAAAGGCTTAACCTCAGATTCATCATAGATGCCTAGTCTCCAGCCCAAATCCGCCATACTGCATTCACGATATTCAGCTCCAAGGCAGAAAGTTAATACATTTTGATTATAAAAATCACTCCCTCCCCGGAATGATACCATGGCAAAGAACTCTAGGTAAAGCTCCTAGTACACTGGTTCCTAAATTTGGAGCAACCTCCTCCAGCCATTGCAAGTAATTGAAATCCAATTTTGAACACAAACCTTTGTCAAATAAGGATTTAATGCCTCCGTCAAACCCACTTGACTCATCCATTCCCAGTTCAGTTCATTTGACATGTAAATATCCTTTCCCTTGAGTGTCTCAAGCTTCTTCTTCTACCTAACCAAAGTTGACTTCGAACCGATTTGTGGAAAATTAAACCAAGGGAATTCCCCTCGGCTTCACCTTGATCTTCGGCCTACTCTGGACATTTTCTACAAAATCAACACAAATCCACAAAACCACAAAAATATTAAAAATTAAAAATTTGGGCAGTTGCAGCATAGACTCGTCGAGTCCATGAACAGACTCAGCGAGTCAGATGAACTGTTGCGAAAATCAGACCTGATTCGAAACAAATAAGCCATGTATACTCAAAATAGTTTCAAGGGTTTGTCTAGGGTTGTATACCAAGTGTTAATTCACAAAAAATTTCAACTATAACACTCTAAATTGATCAAAATCGAAACTCTAAAATTTATGTCAAGTTCAAAAGTCGGGATTCTAACAAATTATCACCATTACACTACCAAAGATTAAAACTTTCACATAATTATGGATGAAAGTACTAACCTTTTGGCGAGAAATTGGAAGAAAGCACAAAATTTGGAAGATGGTTGCTTGATAGAGAGTGCTCGTCGAGTGGCCGTGGTGGCTACTAGAATGAATAAAGTTTACCTATTAGGGTAAAAACCCTAATTTATAGAGTTTAAAATTACATTTTTTTCAGATTATAAACCGACTCGCTGAGTAGGGTTGCAATTTTGTATAATGTCGTGAATTTTCAAATGGACTCATCGAGTAAGGTAAAGGTCTCGTTGAGTTGTTTACTATGTACAAAAAAAAAAAATTGTTTTCCTTAAATTTTTTCCACCACACCCCACACTTAAGCTTTGCTTGTCCTCAAGCAATCATTTTAAGAATAATATGAAGATGTATACTGTATATCCTACTAACACACCAAAGAAAAATAAAACCAAAAGAAAACAAAAAGGAAAAGGTAAAAGAAAAGAAAACTCAAATAGCAGGTTGCCTCCCGTAAGCGCTTCTTTTTTGAGGAGTCTTTAGCTAGACTCCTTCTCGCTCTACGTTGCAGCGAATTTCTCTAAGTCCAACCCTTCTTCTAATCCTTCATCCTTTGGTATTCCCTCTTCGTATTTCTTGATCCTATGCCCGTTGACTTTAAAGCTCGAACCATCCTTGCTACATAGCTCAATCAGCCCATATGGAAAGACATGCTTTATTGTAAAAGGCCCAGACCAACGAGTGCGTAATTTGCCTGGAAAGAGCTTTAGTCTTGAGTTATACAAAAGAACTTTTTGCTCTTATGCAAACTCCTTATTACCCTTCAACCTTGCATCATGGAATTTTTTAGTCTTTTCTTTATATATTAAAGATCTAGTGTATGCTTTGTTTCTAAATTCCTCAAGGGAATTCATTTGCATCAATCGGTTAGCACGAAGTTCGTTTAGTTCAAAATTAGATATCTTTAAAGCCCAACATGCTTTATGCTCAAATTCAATTGGAAAGTGGAAATTCTTTCCATAAAGCAACCGATATTGTGTAGTACCAATAGGTGTTTTAAATGTTGTTCTAAATGCCCAAAGTGTGTCATCAAGCTTGTCCGACCACTCTTTTTTATTACATCCAACCAATCGCTCCGATATTTGTTTCAATGTCCGGTTTGTAACTTCGGTTTGCCCACTTGTTTGTGGATGGTATGGTGTTGAAAATCTATGGTGTACACCATACTTTTGTAGCACCTTAGACAACTGAACATTTGCAAAGTGGGCTCCCTGATCACTAATTAGAGCCTTAGGAACACCAAATCTTGAAAAAAACTTTTTAAAGAAGCGCACTACCACACGAGCATCATTAGAAGGTAAAGCTTGTGCTTCTGACCATTTAGATACATAATTTTGACAACCTGTAAATTCCTATCTGGTAAAGTCAATCCAAGCAACCAAAAGTCAAATTTATTTCTATTGCCTTTTAGCCTTTGTTAAGGGTCGTTCTAATGAGTTCTAAGTCTAGTATACTTAAGGATTGAGTGTTTGGAAGTATTAAATTGAGATCGGAAGGCTGCAACCGAGACAAAAAACCCAACATATGAGGTTTACGACCGTCAACCCTGTTTACAGCCGTGAACACTCTTCTGGCCGTAAACCACCATCCATATGTGAGAGATTGCTTTATTTTTCTTTGTTTTTCCAACCTACAGCCGTGAACTACCCATTCTCTCTCAAGTATCATCCAAGAAAAGCTCTTATTTCACTCCAAAAGTGTAAGTGTCCCATCCCTTTACTAGTGTACACTTGAAAGCCCTTTGATTCCATATTGATTCATCACTTTTCCTTCAAGATCTTCAAATCACCATCCTTTCCACCAAGTACACATACTTGTTCTTGGGCCATAAACTCCCCAAAGGCTTCTAAAATGTAAGTATCTCATTCATCTACTTGTTGTCCATTAGAAGCTCTTGAATCCCCATGAAACAAACACCTATTTATACATGATCTTCAATAGTTTAGGGTCGTAGACCTTTCTTTGGGACGTAAACCCTTCATAAGATCATATGGTGGCCGTGAACCCTTCAACCCATGACTATAAACCCTTCAAGTGATCTTGATTTGGCCGTAAACTCTCCTTAGACCAATCTTGGGCCATGAACACATCAAGTGTTCTTGGCCATAAACACTCCCTAGGCTGTAAACTGTTAGAGTTTGGCTGTGAACTCCTTATGATCAATCACATGTGATTCTAACACTCCATTGTGAGTGTTTCCCAGTTCCTAAGGTTGTTTCCCTTAGATGTTAGTTGTTAAAACACTAATTATGTACACATATGTATCAATATATGTCATTTAGGACTCGGTTGTGCCTCGAGACTTCATTCGTGGAACTTCTCATCCTTACTCAAATCTTCAAGTTGAATCACCCACATAAGGTGAGTTCATACCCCCTATAATCAATCTTTTAAATGTTTTTAAATGCTTTTAAGGAGGGGATGCAAGTTGAACACAATGATATTGTGTTAATATTTACGTGTGATAATGTCACAACTAGCATTTTTGCTAGGAAATTCTACTCTCATGCAATCATTCACCTAGAGTAATAACTTTTACTCTAAAGGAATATCATACTCCACTCTCATTCAAATATATCTCATACATTTAAATAAGGGTTGGAAACCCTAGATATCCCGACTCAAGTTCATTATGGACTATGATTCTCTTATTGGACCTAATGGACCAATAAACCCTTAACTTAATTCTTTTAAGCTAAGAGTCTTAAGTTGGGCCTTATTTGAACTCACATTCATTAAGATATAGTATTTTGGGATTTAATGGGCCTAGAATGACCCACACCTTTCTCATGGACCTATTGGGCCGAGAACTACCCTAAAGGCCCAATGGGCCGAAAATTTTCTTTATGGGCTTCATAATTCCGAACCAAAGAAAGAATTGGGCCAAGCTAATTCACCCTCCTTCCTCCTAGCCCAAAATCTCGGCCCAAGATCAATTAAAACAAATATATATATATATATATATATATATATATATATATATATATATATATATATATATATATATATATATATATATATATATATATATATATATATATATATATAGGGAAATGTAATAAGAATTGACTTAGGAGGTGCCACCTCCATAATGTCCAACATACATCCATGCAAGGACCCCCATACTTCCAAGCATATCACCTCACCATCTCTCTCTCCCTTCTCTCCATATTCTCGGCCAACCCTCTCACCACCTTCATTTTGCATTCAAAAACTCTCTTAAACACTCTAAAATACCTCTTCCATCTTCCATCAAAAATCTCGAGTTGGTGTGTGCTTTCAAGAGGATTCTCCACCAAAAATCATCATCCTAGGTAAGTTTTTACTTATATCCATGGTTTAGCTTCTTGATTTCTTCAAAATCTCCTCTTAACCCTTTCCATTTCGTGAATCATACATCTTAGAGCCATCTAAGTTGTAAAGCTCCTCAAGAAGCTTGCTAGGGCCAAAAACCTCTTCACATCTTCATCAAAAAACGAAACCTTCAAACAAGGTGAGCTTCATACCCCCTATTTTCTGTTTTTATGAGTTTTTTTTTTTTTTTTTTGGGGGGGGGGGGGGGGGAATACAAGTGAAAGTGTAGATCTATATGTGTTTTGTATGCTTTGTATGATTTCCATGCTTATATGTGTGCTTTTGTGAGTTATAATGTTGGATTTAGCCATAAAACTCCTCAAAACCGAGATTTACCTTATGTTAAATGATTTTAGCCTCTACTATATTTCTACATACTAAGTGTCTCTAGAAAAATAGCTAAGTGGTTTAGTAATAATTTCTTTGGACTAAAAACACAATTTTTGGACCTAAAATGTGAAAAATACAAAAATTAAGGGCCCAAATTGACAAATCACGAATTCTTATGGATGAACTGTGTCAAAACAGTTTCAATAAAACAATTTCTGGAAATATACTCATTTAGAGGATTAAAAACATAAATTTCAAGCTTAATGGGCTAAAAATGACATTTTTGGCCCAATGAGGCCCATTATGCGAAATTTTCTGTTTTGGAGGGCCAAAACTGTGTTTTTCTGTAAAAGAGTGGACTATAAGTGATCCAAGTCCTTTTCAAAGGTTTAAAATGCTTTTTAAATTTAAAAGGGACTAAAGTTGCAAAATTTTACAATTTGGGCCAAAATTGTCAAACTTGCGAAAAAGAAGGGTTATAACCGAGAAAACTGAAATTTCAGGGACTTAAGCTGTTTTCTATGAAAAATATGTTGGAAAATATTTATTTCAATAATTTTTGGTATTAAAATGTCAAGAAAATTGATTTAAGGACCAAACCGGAAAGTATTTAAATAAAGGGTTGAAAAAGTAAATTTTTACAAACAAGGAGGGGCTGAAAACAGAAAATTTTCAAGGCTAATTCAATACATGCAATTTGACCAAATGATGGTACCACGACTATCGACGAAATACAATACATTACAACACCAAAAGTCGTTGTTAAACGAATTGGTTCGGTCTCGAACCAATAAAAATCCGAAACTACTAACACGACAACACTATGACACTACGATATTATGATTCATAACTAATAACGTTTGGGAATTCAATATACATGCGAGTGTGCACAAACGTCTACGCACCATCTTTGGGCCCCAAAAGTGTAAAATCTTGTTTGTTGAGCCTAGTTAGCCCAATGACCTGATCTTAAGGCCCGAAGACTTCTATCTTACGAAGTGTTGGGTTTTACCGATCCGACACGATGTAAAAGGACTTTCAATGGCTTGTATACTACTGGTCCCCAAGGGTCCTTTGGTATTGCTACTAGAGTCTACCTTTTTATGCGGGGCGGGTCTGGGGCCCCTCGTACCTTTTTATCCCCAACCGACTAATGGAGTCATCGAGGCCTTCGTGTCCTCTTTCTCTTCGGATGTGGGACTACACGTAGTCAGGGCGTTTGGATAACGTGATTAGTACGGACGACGCCTACGGGATCGTTAGTATTGCTATAGACTAGTCGTTTGTGTAACGCGTGTTTGTAGCAAATAATCATGCTCAAAAATAATCCAATGTCGCCTGGTATTGATAACTTCACGCGTTGCAATGGTTTCAATGTAAATTCATGTAATTCAAAGAATTAGGAAAACATCGGGTTTTCCTAGGGTTTTTCAATACATACGGATTCGGAATGCATACAATTTTAATGAACAATTTTTACAAGTATAGAAACAAACAAGCATACCTATGGATCTTTACACCTTTTTGACTATACTATTTTCAGAAAATATCGGATTTTCTGGTGGTTTTCAAAACAATACAAAACATTGGATTTCAAACACTACTTATGAACTCACCAACATTTCATATGTTGACGTTTTTCAAAATACTTGTATTCTCAGGGAACCAGTGAATCAAAGGAAATCATATTTAGTGATGGCTTGCAGTTTATTTATGTACGAAACGAACAATTTATTTTTGGGAATGTAATGTTTAAACAATGTACTTCATGTAAACTTTACTGGTTGTACTATATTAATGCATGGTGACGAATGTTGTTACGTTTCATATATATTCAATGTCATGGTATTCAATTGAGTCACGGCAGCCCCCGGGCGTTTCCGCCGTCTGGTTCGGGGGTGTGACAGGTTGGTATCAGAGCTTTGTTTATAGTGAACTAGCATATCTAGCCACACATTGATATGCAACTATAAACCAAAAGAGGGACTAACATAACTCTGAACAAAACACGTAAATAAAACACCCTTGCTTGCATTAGGAATAGGAACATAACGCCGAACCAAACAAAGATAATGCTAGTATCTCGGTTAATCCAGGACTGTTCTTAGTTGTATCAAGGAGCGGATGTAGCCTGATCAACTACATTCCTCCAAGGTACAACCATCACATGTCTTGAAGAAATCGTGATAGCTAGGGAACCTAAAATCATTTCCCTTAATCTCCAAGAAGGGAACCTCAACTGAATCTAGGCAATAGTCGTAGAGTTATAGGAGTAATTGGTATGATATTTGTTTCTAGTATTCATAGCCCTTCTTGCAATACGCTAGGGACGATTATCATTAGCTAGGAAACCCTATCTCCCTAGTCAAGGAATAGTAGGATGGCTAGACCCAGAGGAAGAACCACAGGAGGAACACGAAGTAGAACTCGCAGGTGAACCCACCAAGTCAATAAATGGACCTCGAAGAGGAAGAGCCAGAGGGCAATGATGGTGATGACTCGGATGTAGAATCCCATAACATCAACCCTTCAAGTAAAGTCAGAGTACTGACACATCGTGTGGGCCCCGGTGACCCCATGCCCCTCGGGCACACAATATTTGGAGATAGAGTCACCAGTAGGGAATACGACCACACTACAGTAGGAACTAAGTTCTCTTTAATCTTGGTCACAGAGGACCAGCTGACCGGGCCCTCCCAGTCGTGGTCCAGGGCACCTGAGGTAGGGATATCCAAGCTCAGGACACCCCTAATCGAACCAAACAAATGTGGTTTGCTATTGAGAAAGATGAGAGGCAAACATAGGAGGTGAATGGAGACTCTCGAGCGAGACTGTTAGTGTGGAAGTACGATTACGAGCCACCGAACAACAAGTAGCTTGTCTCCGAGGTGCATTCACTTCATCAGCACCACCACTAGACACTTCCCGCCACAATTAGGATCAACCTTTCCTTTTTCCCCTACTATTCGACATGACTCTCTTTCGCGTACTAAGATGGTACTTACCACTGGAACAATTATGTGGTACCTTTATTTCATATTACTACATAGACTCAATTATATGTTCAAGCGAACTCTCAAAACCGCTAGAAACTTAAGGATCTCGAAACCGGAACAACCTATATACTCTAAGGATAGACGTAACAATCGTGCCAAATCTGTAATTATGTACTACCGCAAATACATCATAGGGATGTAGATGGAAGCAGTGAGAATTATACAACAAGATACAACAGTTATAGAGTATAACCAACAATGACGATCATTACTTACGATCTGGATTATCGACGTGCAGCAGGCAAATGCCATCCCGCAAGAATAACAAGCGCGCCCGCGAGACACCACTCTTGCAGATGGACTCTGCTACATTTCAAGCTGCTGTAATGGCAGCAGTAACCGCTGCTATGACACAGATCAATGCAAACAACCCTAATGGAGGCAGGAATAGCATTGACCACTCCAGCCAAAGGAACAAACATGGAAACCAACAAGTGATAACCCGTCAAGGAACTCCAAACCCCAAGCTTAAGAGCAGGGAGCTGAGGTCTGGAGGTAAGAGAAAGGGACAACACACTCAAGGGTTCTCAAGGGAGCAACATGTTATTGTTGTTCATGCGACCACGACCCCTATTACACCAGCAACCAGGAGACCATATGCTGGAAACCTTCCAAAATGAAACCAGTGCAAATTCCATCATAATGGAGCCTGCAGGGAGATGCATTGTAACAAATGCAACCAAAGGAATCACATCGCCAAATTCTGTAGAACTTATCCATGCCAGAATCATCAGCCAAATGTAAACGACAACAATCACAACAACCCTAACAACAACACCAATGATGAGACCATTCGCACTTGCTATAGGTGTGGAGGAACTGGTCACATCAGGCGCAATTGCCCCAGGGATAACAATCGCGGAGCAGAAGGATCAGAAATGGTCCTGACCTTGGGTTAAGGCAAGGCAAATCAAGACCCGACAGTTGTTATTGGTATGTTCCCATTTAACAACTCTTTCACTTACCTCTTATTCAATGGTAGATCCGAGCGAAGTTTCGATTAGTATCAAATTCGAACACTTACTAAAACAGCATCCCCAAAGCTAAGCTAAGCCTTTTCAATGGGCATGGCCAATGGGGAAAAACCGATTTAACCTAGGGTACTTATGTGGAGTACACCTTAACAGTAGACAACCATTTATTACAAATAGGTTTCATGCCGGTAAATATTAGGAGTTTGAAATTTGATAATCGTCATGGTTGGGTTACGCCCCCACCGTGCTGATACTATGTGTCGCGAGAAGGCCGTTTGCCTTCACCTTCCTAATCATGAAAACTTTAATAATCCATGGTGATAAACCTAGCACCAATCTTCTCCTTATCTCGTGCATCAAGGCACAGAAGTGCCTGCACCAGAAGGACTACGTTTTCCTCACTCATGTTGTGGAAAAGACCAAAGAAGAGGTAGGCATACAAGGTATTCCAGTAGCATGTAATTTTTCCAAATGTGTTTCCCAAGGAACTTTCGGGAATATCCCAGAGAGATAGGTCGAATTTCGAATCAACATCATATCGGGAACCACATCAATTGCCAATTCACCCTATAGGTTGACTCCCGCCGAAAATTCATAAAGTTATCCAGTCAACTGAGTAGAATTGTTGCACAAAGGATTCATTAGACCAAGCTTCTCACCCTAGGGAGCTCCGGTCTTGTTCTTCAAGAAGACAGATCATTCCGAAGGTACATCGATTTTAGGAAATTGAATAATCTCCCTATTAAAGATCGATACCCACTTCCACGGACTGACGATTTATTTGGCCAGCTCCAAGGAGCTCGTTACTTCTTTAAAATAGATCTAAGAATCGGTTATCATCAACTTCGAGTCCGAGAAGGCGACATTTCAAGAACTGTCTTCCGAACTCGTCACGACCATTTCAAATTCATTTGTGAGACCCTTCGGTCTAACGAATACTCCCACACTACTCGTGGACTCTACGAACCAAGTTTTCCCAACCATTCCTAGTTAGCCTTTTCATTATTTTCATCAATAACATAATCGTCTGCTCGCAAAGCGAGAATGAAACACTATCATCATCTACGACCAGCCTTGGAAGCATCAAGACTAGGAATATCGTGATGAAAGCACTGCAGGGATGGATAAAACCCTCGAAGTCAAAAGACAAAGCTTATTATTATAAGAGATGAGTTGGGCGTTACCTGGGTGATCGTTGATAGGTTAACCCAATCTGCCTATTTCTCGCTAATACTAAATTCAAAAAAGACAGAAAGATTTACATGGACCTATATCAAAGAGATCGAGAGACTCCATGAAATATCGGTATCTACTATCTCGGATTGAGAGAGCGGAACTACTTCAAGATTTTGACAGTCATTTCAAAAGGCTATAGGAACATAGCTAAGTATGAGCGTTGCTTATCGCCCTCAAACCAATAGTCAAAGCGAACGAACTATTCAACCACTCGAATTCATGTGACAAGTTTGGGTGTTGAGTTCAACAAATCCGGGGATACCCGCTTGCCCTTGGTTGAATTCTCACGCAATGACAGATATCGCACGAGCATCAAGATTGCTCGTTTCGAAACCTTTTATAGTCATACATGCATATCACTCACCAGTAGTCTCATGAGACCAGAAACCATTTGCGAAACAACAGAGAAGATAATCCAAATCAAAGCCTGACTTCAAGCACCGCGAGACCGACAGAAGAGCTATTCCGGCAAGCGGCATAAGCCAATAGGATGTCAAAGTTGGGGATCGCATGTCATTAAAGGAATCTCCTTGGAAAGGAATGATTATCCTTAGAAAACGAGCAAACCAAACCCACGATACCTCGGGTTGTACGAGATTCTTGCTCGGATTGGTCCAAAGACTCGCAAGCTGCAGCTACCTGTAGAGCTCAGTAACGTACACCCTGTGCTCAGCGTCTCAGAGCTGAAAAAGTGCCTATCAGGCAAAACTCTTATCACTCCTTTGTGAGCGATCGAATTAAACAAGAATCTCATGTTCGTTGAAGAACCAGTCAATGTATTGGATAAGGAAGTCAAGCGTACAAAACAAAGCCGCATCCCGATTGTGAAGGATCAACGGAATGCAAAACGTAGGTCGGAATTCACAAGTGAATGTAAAGACTAGATTAAACAGAAATACCCTCACCTATTCTCTTATTCATGAGCTTACCCTTCGAAAGAATTTCGGGACGAAATTCCCTCTAACGGGGGGATGATGTCACAACTAGCATTTTTGCTAGGAAATTCTACTCTCATGCAATCATTCACCTAGTGTAATAACTTTTACTCTAAAGGAATATCATACTCCACTCTCATTCAAATATATCTCATATGTTTAAATAAGGGTTGGAAACCCTAAATATCCCGACTCAAGTTCATTATGGACTATGATTCTCTTATTGGACCTAATGGACCAATAAACCCTTAACTTAATTCTCTTAAGCTAAGAGTCTTAAGTTGGGCCTTATTTGAACTCACATTCATTAAGATATAGTATTTTGGGCTTTAATGGGCCTAGAATGACCCACACCTTTCTCATGGACCTATTGGGCTGAGAACTACCCTAAAGGCCCTATGGGCTGAAAATTTTCTTTATGGGCTTCAGAATTCTGAACCAAAGAAAGAATTGGGCCAAGCTAATTCACCCTCCTTCCTCCTAGCCCAAAATCTCGGCCCAAGATCAATTAAAACAATATATATATATATATATATATATATATATATATATATATATATATATATATATATATATATATATATATATATATATATATAGGGAAATGTAATAAGAATTGACTTAGGAGGTGCCACCTCCATAATGTCCAACATACATCCATGCAAGGACCCCCATACTTCCAAGCATGTCACCTCACCATCTCTCTCTCCCTTCTCTCCATATTCTCGGCTAACCCTCTCACCACCTTCATTTTTCATTCAAAAACTCTCTTAAACACTCTCAAATACCTCTTCCATCTTCCATCAAAAATCTCGAGTTGGTGTGTGCTTTCAAGAGGATTCTCCACCAAAAATCATCATCCTAGGTAAGTGTTTACTTATATCCATGGTTTAGCTTCTTGATTTCTTCAAAATCTCCTCTTAACCCTTTCCATTTCATGAATCATACATCTTAGAGCCATCTAAGTTGTAAAGCTCCTCAAGAAGCTTGCTAGGGCCAAAAACCTCTTCACATCTTCATCAAAAACCGAAACCTTCAAACAAGGTGAGCTTCATACCCCCTATTTTCTGTTTTTATGAGTTTTTTTTTTTTTTGGGGGGGGGGGGGGGGGGGAATACAAGTGAAAGTGTAGATCTATATGTGTTTTGTATGCTTTGTATGATTTCCATGCTTATATGTGTGCTTTTGTGAGTTATAATGTTGGATTTAGCCATAAAACTCCTCAAAACCGAGATTTACCTTATGTTAAATGATTTTAGCCTCTACTATATTTCTACATACTAAGTGTCTCTAGAAAAATAGCTAAGTGGTTTAGTAATAATTTCTTTGGACTAAAAACACAATTTTTGGACCTAAAATGTGAAAAATACAAAAATTAAGGGCCCAAATTGACAAATCACGAATTCTGATGGATGAGCTGTGTCAAAACAGTTTCAATAAAACAATTTCTGGAAATATACTCATTTAGAGGATTAAAAACATAAATTTCAAGCTTAATGGGCTAAAAATGACATTTTTGGCCCAATGAGGCCCATTATGCGAAATTTTCTGTTTTGGAGGGCCAAAACTGTGTTTTTCTGTAAAACAGTGGACTATAAGTGATCCAAGTCCTTTTCAAAGGTTTAAAATGCTTTTTAAATTTAAAAGGGACTAAAGTTGCAAAATTTTACAATTTGGGCCAAAATTGTCAAACTTGCGAAAAAGAAGGGTTATAACCGAGAAAACTGAAATTTCAGGGACTTAAGCTGTTTTCTATGAAAAATATGCTGGAAAATATGTATTTCAATAATTTTTGGTATTAAAATGTCAAGAAAATTGATTTAAGGACCAAACCGGAAAGTATTTAAATAAAGGGTTGAAAAAGTAAATTTTTACAAACAAAGGGGCTGAAAACAGAAAATTTTCAAGGCTAATTCAATACATGCAATTTGACCAAATGATGGTACCACGACTATCGACGAAATACAATACATTACAACACCAAAAGTCGTTGTTAAACGAATTGGTTCGGTCTCGAACCAATAAAAATCTGAAACTACTAACACGACGACACTATGACACTACGACATTACGATTCATAACTAATAACGTTTGGGAATTCAATATACATGCGAGTGTGCACAGACGTCTACGCACCATCTTTGGGTCCCAAAAGTGTAAAATCTTGTTTGTTGAGCCTAGCTAGCCCAATGACCTGATCTTAAGGCCCGAAGACTTCTATCTTACGAAGTGTTGGGTTTTACCGATCCGACACGACGTAAAAGGACTTTCAATGGCTTGTATACTACTGGTCCCCAAGGGTCCTTTGGTATTGCTAGTAGAGTCTACCTTTTTATGTGGGGCGGGTCTGGGACCCCTCGTACCTTTTTATCCCCAACCGGCTAATGGAGTCATCGAGGCCTTCGTGTCCTCTTTCTCTTCGGATGTGTGACTACACGTAGTCAGGGCGTTTGGATAATGTGATTAGTACGGACGACGCCTACGGGATCGTTAGTATTGCTATAGACTAGTCGTTTGTGTAACGCGTGTTTGTAGCAAATAATCATGCTCAAAAATAATCCAACGTCGCCTGGTATTGATAACTTCACGCGTTGAATGGTTTCAATGTAAATTCATGTAATTCAAAGAATTAGGAAAACATCGGGTTTTCCTAGGGTTTTTCAATACATACGGATTCGGAATGCATACAATTTTAATGAATAATTTTTACAAGTATAGAAACAAACAAGCATACCTATGGATCTTCACACCTTTTTGACTATACTATTTTCAGAAAATATCGGATTTTCTGGTGGTTTTCAAAACAATACAAAACATTGGATTTCAAACACTACTTATGAACTCACCAACATTTCATATGTTGACATTTTTCAAAATACTTGTATTGTCAGGGAACCAGTGAATCAAAGGAAATCATATTCAGTGATGGCTTGCAGTTTATTTATGTACGAAACGAACAATTTATTTTTGGGAATGTAATGTTTAAACAATGTACTTCATGTAAACTTTACTGGTTGTACTATATTAATGCATGGTGACGAATGTTGTTACGTTTCATATATATTCAATGTCATGGTATTCAATTGAGTCACGGTAGCCCCCGGACGTTTCCGCCGTCTGGTTCGGGGGTGTGACAGGTAACCATCACATTAAAAGGATTTCTTATGATTTTATAAGATAGTAAAACAATTCAAAAACTCTTTAAAAAGATGTTACATTGTTGTTAATAAAACTATGTTTTTAAAGTACATGCATAACTCAGTAGATAATCGAGTCTTTTCTACAAATCAGGGAAAAAACAAAAAAAAACATATTAGTAAACTATAATAGGTATAGTTTAGGGGTTTAGTTCATACTATAACTAGAACAGCAAGGAACATAAATATAACCAGAATAAGATAACAATAAATGTGAGATACTACTTCATGGCACAACAATACACTTGTTGTGTCACGTTTTTTACCCTGAGTCTCTTGGAGGGAGAGCGGGCATTGTGTGTATAGATCTATATGGGACATACACTCCCACACCCCTACTGTTTGCTACAGTCCCAGTCGGCAAGGCCAATGCGTGAAAAAATGTCACGTCGTTTCGATGCCGGATGGTCGTCGTGTTTACAACAGTCAATCATCATGGTTACAACCTTATCACATTTTACCTTAATTTAACTAATTGGTTTTGAAGGTAGTTAGTTCTTCAGTAGTTATTTTATACAATATTACTTCACACTTTCATTTTCTCATTACATTCTTATAGTGATATTCTCACATAAAAGGTTAATGCAAACTATTTTCTAGTAAAGATAGTCTTAAACTTGGGAAAACTTACATCAATACAAAAGACAAACAGAACAGTTGAGTGTTAGTACATTCAGTTAGATGGGGGCATATAGTGCTAACTTTATGATTCCTTAGTAGATACATTAGGGATATATAGTAATCAAGTCCGACAGATAGTAGGATGCATGTTCTCCGCTTTATTTCCTGTTCCTTGTTTGGTTGTGGGCTTAGAGCACATTCACGCTGTCTACTATCTACTCGATCTTATATATATATATATATATATATATATATATATATATATATATATATATATATACACACACACACAAGTAATCATACGGAGTATCAGGAATGGGTTAGGTCATAACATACAAATTTAGTATACCGTTTTCTAGTACAAAACATACTTTTCAAATAGATCCTTAAGTAAGTGAAACTAGAAACTTATCAGCAAAAGGTTTAATTCATTTTATTAAACCAATATAACTTAAAGGACCTTTAGTGGTTAATTCTATAATACCTCAGTTTATACATTAGGGTTATGTATAATTAATATCCGACAGGTAGTTGGATGTGTGCTTTCCACTTCATTTGATGTTCCTTGTTTGGTTGTGGGCTTAGGGTAGATTCACACATTTAACTGTCCGTTCGATATGAGATTATATATAACTAGTGTAAACTAAGTTATTATAGAATGAACTATTGTGGTTACCATTTTACTAAAAAAAAGCGATGATTTTCTTAAGGAATGTTTTCTTAAAATATAAAAGAACTATTACAGTTAACTCCTTAAGTACCAAATGAATATGGCAGGGTTGTATACAATGAAGACCTAACAAACAATGGGATGTGTGACTTCCGCTTCATTTCCTGTTCCTTGTTTCGTTGTGGACTTAGAGCACATTCACACAATCAATTGTTCGTTTACTCTAATTTGTATATAACTTGTATCCATTTAGTACTCATAAAAGGAATTGTAGAGTCATTTGTACTTATCTTTCATCACATCAGAAAATATAGGATTTTCTTGAGGAACATGAAAACTTTTCTAAAAGAACTTAAAGCTTACTTTTCAACACTTAAATACTTATGAACTCACCAACTTAAATGCTGATATACTCTTTCAAAGTAACTTGTATTCTCAGGAAACTAGTAGAAAAGTATGTGCACTAGGATTCAGAAGATGGAGTATAGTAGCTTCATGTATTATTTTGTTATTTAATTTTGGAGTCAATCTTTTGTGAATCACATAGCTTGTAAACACTTTAATATTAATGCAATGGTTGTTTGTTACTTTGATTACTGTGATGCATGTGTTGTGATACTAAACATGACGTCCTCCACCCCAGAACATTTACACCGTTCTGGTTTTGGGGTGTGACAATAATATACCACCACCAATATATATTTATTTCCTGTGGATATTGGGAGTAGTCCCATAAAGTCAATCCCCCATATATCAAATATCTCACAAACTAGAATGCTATTTTGGGGCATATCGTTTCGGGATGAAATATTTCTTGACTGTTGGCATGAATCACACTTGTTAACATATTGAGCGGCATCTTTAAAAATTATAGGCCAATAAAAACCCATATCAAAAATCTTTTTAGCCATAATTTGTACTCCATGATGTCCTCCGGTCAGCCCGCTATGACAATGTTTCAAGATTTCTCGATTCTCTTTCCCGAATACGCATCTTCTTATCATACCGTCTGCGCAGCTTCGAAAGAGGTATCATCCCAAAAGTAATACTTGCTTTCAGAAAAGAATTTCGTCTTTTGTTGTCTAGTCAAATCCTTTGGAATATAGTCACTTGCTAAATAGTTGGCTAAATCTGCATACAAAGGTACTTCACCTGCTATAACCATAAGATACTCTTTGGGAAAATTATCTCCAATCTTGTTATCTTCTAATTCTTCCAAGTGCAGGTTCTCTAATCGAGATAAATGATCAGCTAATATGTTTTCCATTCCCTTTTTGTCTCTAATTTCAATGTCAAATTCTTGTAAAAGCAATACCCAACATATCCGATATGTGCATATTTAGCCATGTGTTTAGTATATAATTTTATCAATTATTAGCTAATAATTTGCATAATATGGACAAAAGGTACTTAGTAATGTCTAAATTATATTTTCAGTCTAGAAGACATGCTTAGGAGCAAAAAGAAAGAATGAGAAGCAACCAGAAGCTGGAGAATGAAGAAAGAAGAACAAACATGGAGCTACTCGACGAGTACCATTGAATGTTCGCGAAGTAATGTACAAAATCCTTGCCATACACGTATTTCTCAAAGGAACTCGGCGAATTGGGAACTTACTCGCCAAGTTAACCCTGTTTTGAGGCAATTATAAATAGAGGATAAGATCCCGAATTGGAGAGTTTTTTTTGGCTTCCTTGGAGAATAACCTGCGACTGAAGAAACCTTTGGAGACCTGAAGAACCCTAATATTTGATCCTTAGAAGACTCAAGGCAGATTAGGTTAAATCTTCCACTTAATCTAGAAGTGAATCATGTTTAGGCTTGAAGAACCCTAATTTGTTTAGGAAAGACTAATTTACTCCTATGGTGTGATTTATACTTTTATTGATTGATTATTGGTGATTTTATTAAACTAAGTTTGTTAAAGAACCTTATGCATTAATTATAACTATTTTTCTGTTAATTGGAAGAGAATTAGGCTACATGAACATCTCTTAATTGTTAACCTCATATGATTTATGTGAACACTTCATTATATGCTTAGGATTAGTGAATATGAAACTAAGATTAATTAGAGAATGGGTAAATTAATGTGTGAGCTTGTTTGGTAAACCAACAAACAAGAGGTTAGTTGAACTACCAATTTGATTAACCAATTACAAATCTTATTTAATCCAAATAATTGAACTAGGGAGTTAATTAGTTGAAACACTTGATCACTGCTTGAATTGATTAATTTTCTAAGGGTTGGTAATAGAGAATGAGAATCTAATCACTATAGTTGGTAACCAATAACAATCAATATATTACTTTATCATAAAATTAACCATAGGACTGAATTGGTTGGACCTAAACAGAAACCCATTTATTAAATTTGGTAAATTTTTACTTGTTCTAGTTGTTTAGTTAATTACGTGTTAGGAGGTGTGTTTAAGTTTCTAGTCTTATAAAACTAGAGAAAACCCTTTACTTTTATTACTTGTCTAGTTAAAATTAGTTATTAGTTTAATTTATGTTCCTTGAGTTTGACACCCTACTTATTCAACTATAACACTAAAACACAGGTTCACTACCTTTGTGTGCTAAATTTATATTTTAAGAGTAGGAATAAAACTAGTGCATTTTACACACATCAAGTTTTTTGCACTGTTGCCGGGGAACGGTTCACAAATTAAATCTAATTCCTAGTTTTATCGATCCTTTGTGTGGGATTATCTCACACAAAGTTATTTTTTTTAGTAATTCAATAATTAGGTCAAGTTTTAGTAATTATTAGTTTTTAGTCATTTTTATTTAATTTTATCTGTTTTAGTTTCTTACACAGTGAACTCGCCGAGTGCAGTCGACCCTACTCGGTCCACTGCTGATTGGCAGTTTTTTTTTATTTTCGTTATGTTTCATTTTTTTTGTTCTTTTACGCATTTTTTTCTCTCTTGTTCTGGTTGCAGGATTTTCATGACGAGAGGATCCAACACTCCTTTGGTTCCCCCCTTTGAAGACCCAGAATCCGCATTGAGGAAAAACAAAGGCAAGGACGTTTAATGCTCCAATACACCTAGGAAATCACCTTTGACCAGCTTAAAAACTATTTTCGGGAAGAAGAATAAGAAACCAAGAGATACCAGCAGTAGAAAGAGCGAAGGAAGTAAGCTAGAAGTTATTGAAAACAACCCAAAAGAAGTTGAATTTGAATACGACTCCGAAACTGAATACAAAGAGGAAAGTGATCAAGAAGGAGACTTGGACAACAACATGGACAACATTGATGAAGTCCCCATGGGTGAATGAAAGAAGAGGATACAAGATGATACAGGCCCGGAACTTATGCAACCCGCAATTCCCGCAACTGCCACTTTTGAGCTTAAGGGTCACATACTTGCGGAACTCAAAGAGATCCCCTTCTACAAAAAAACACCATGAAGATGCTTACAAACACTTGGATGAAGTTAATGATGTAGCTGATTATTCCAATGTTCCCAACGTGCCTAGCGAGACTCAGCTGCTTCGCATGCTTCGGGTTACATTGAAGTGTGCTGCAAAGGATTGGCTCAAGTCACTTCCCCCCGGATCCATCACTACATGGGCCAAGATGAAAGAAGAGTTTATTGATCAATTTTTCCCACCTTCCAAAATATCTAAGTTAAAGAAATCCATAGCTAACTTTGAACAACAAGCTGGAGAATCACTTTATGAGGCTTGGGAGAGGTACAAAAGTCTACTAAGAAATTACCCACATCATGATCTTAATAGTCAACAAGAAGTCTTCATTTTCTATGATGGATTGAATGTTACAACAAGGCAATTACTTGACTCGCAAGGCTCACTCACAAAGAAAGCACCCCCGATGATAAAGCAACTAATTGAGGAATTATCTAAGCATTCTAGGGAATAACACAACCCAAGGAATGATGTGACGAGGGGATCAACATATGTAGCTTCAGAAGATTTGTCAGCAGTTATGGCTATGTTGAAAACCATGGATAGGAGGATGGGTAAAATGGATAAAACAATACATGCTACTCGAGTGGGTTGTGAGAATTTCAATGGACCTCATCTTACTAGAGATTGTGACTTGGATGAGAATGGGAACAAGAAGGCGCAAGTATGCTACTCCAGTGGTGACAAATATGATGATGATTGGAGAAAACCCAAGAAGGAATGGCTTCCTTATGATGAGTACAAGAAGGCTAAGGAGGAGAAATATAAACAAAAAGGAAGAGGTTTTTACCAAAAGGAGGAGCCGGTGCAAGAAAGAAAACCAAGTTTGGAGGACATGCTTACTAAATTTGTAGCTGCTTCAGAAAAGAGACACAATAACCATGATGCTGCAATACAAGAGACAAGAACAATACTTAGAAATCAACAAGCATCTATCCACAACATTGAGACACAACTGGGGCAACTTGCCCAACAAATTACTCAAAGATCACCTGGAGAACTTCCTAGTAAAATCGAAAACAACCCACGAGGCGCGCATATAAATATTGTGACAACTAGAAGTAGGAAGATCATTACTCACCTGGCTCCCATTTAGAATGAAGATCCCAAGAAGTTACAAAAGGAGGATGCAGAAAACCCAAGCCAAAAGCAAAACCGGCTGAGCACAGACCCTACTCGCCGAGTTCACGATATGGACTCGACGATTCCGCTACCTGATCAAAAACGTCAACCTCCTACAAGGCCATATCAGCCTCCATTGCCATATCCAGCCAAAGCTAAGAAAGAAAAGAATGATGAAGACTACCAGAATTTTCTAGAACACATAAAGGCTCTTCAAATCAACATAAAATGAGCATAGAAGTTGTTGCCCAAATGCCAAAATACACCAAATTTTTTAAGGAGCTTCTAACTAATAGAAGGAAGATGGAAGAAGTGAGAGAAGTGGTTCTCAATGAGAATTGCTCAGCTGCTATGGTGAACAAGCTACCAAAGAAGAAGGGTGACCCGGGAAGCTTAATATTGCTTGTCAATTTGGGAATTTGGCCACCATTCATCATTTGGCTGATTCAAAAGTGAGTGTAAACCTCATGCCATATTCATTTTTCAAGAAACTAGATCTCCCGGAACTGAGGCCAATTTGAATGGCAATCCACTTAGCAAATAAAATAGTTACATTCCCACGAGGAATCTATGAAGATCTTCTGGTAAAGGTGGATAAGTTCGTGTTCCCCGTGGATTTTATAATTTTGGACATTGAAGCGGATCCTCAAGTCCCGATCATCCTTGGAAGACCTTTCCTTAACACCGCAAGAGTTATAGTTGACATGCGAGATTCAAAACTTACTCTACGAGTGGGAGATGAATCAGTCACTTTCGGGGTTGATCAAGCCATGAAGCATGCAAGGAACAATAATGACACAGCATTTTCAGTTGATATGTTGGATAAATTAATGGAAGAATTGAACAATGAAGAACCAAACAAGTCCACCATCGCCTTTGATGAAGAACTTGATGCTGAAAGAGACCTACTAGAAATAGAGAGATTGCTGGAGGAAGCTGATTAAAATGAACTAATAAAAACCACTGAGCAACCTACTCGCCGAGTAGACCCGTTCTACTCGCCGAGTCCATATGAAGAAATCAGAGATATCACATATTCTACCTAGGACTCGATGAGCCCCTTCACTGGACTCGACGTGTTCACCATGCAGAACATGAAAATTGAGCTAAAATCGCTACCAAATCACTTGGAGTACGCATTCCTTTAAGATGGTCAACAAAAACCTGTTATAATAGCTTCTGACCTCTCCCAATATGAAAAAGAAGAATTAGTCCATGTCCTAAAGAAGAGAAAGAGTGATATTGCATGGAGTATCACCGATATCAAGGGAATAAGCCCCGCTTACTGCTTTCACAAGATCAACCTGGAAGAAGAAGCAAAGCCGGTAGTGCAACACCAAAGAAGATTGAACCCGAACATGCAAGAAGTGGTTAAGAAGGAAGTAGTCAAGCTTTTAGATGCGGGAATCATTTATTCTATTTCCAAAAATCCATGGGTTAGTCATGTTCAAGTGTTGCCCAAGAAAGGAGGGATGATGGTCATAACAAACGAGAAGAACGAGCTTATTCCGACCCGAACGGTAACCGGTTGGCGAGTGTGCATCGATTAGCGAAAACTAAACGATGCCACTCGTAAAGACCATTTTCCTTTACCTTTTATTGATCAAATGCGTGAAATATTGTCCAGCCATAGTTACTATTGTTTCTTAGATGGATTTTCGGGTTACTAACAAATACCTATAGACCCAATTGACCAAGAAAAGACTACTTTCACTTGCCCGAGTGGGACTTTTGCCTATCTCCGCATGCCCTTTGGGTTATGCAATACACCTGCAACCTTTCAAAGGTGCATGACAGCCATATTCCATGACATGGTGGAAAAATTCATGGAATTATTTATGGACGATTTTTCTGTTTTTGGATCTTTCTTCCATGATTGTCTTGCTAACCTTGGTTTAATACTACTTTTGGGACGAGCCATATATTTTACGAAGCTGTGCAGATGGGATCATAAGGAGATGTGTATTTGGGAAGGAAAGCCATGAAATTTTGGAGCATTGACATAGCGGGCCCACCGGTAGACATCATGGAGCACATTACACGGCTAAGAAGATATTTGATATTGGGTTTTATTGGCCCACAATTTTTAAGGATTCTACCCAATATGTTAAGGAGTGTGATGCATACCAAAGAGCGGGAAACATATCATCCCGAAACGAGATGCCACAACATAGTATTCAAGTGTGTGAAGTGTTTGATGTGTGGGAGATCGATTTCATGGGACCATTTCCAATGTCAAAAGGGAACACATATATATTGGTGGCGGTTGATTATGTATCCAAATGGGCGGAGGCACAAGCTTTACCAACTAATGATTCTCAGGTGGTGGTGCGCTTTCTAAAAAAGTTGTTCTCAAGATTTGGAGTTCCTAAAGCTCTTATTAGTGACCGGGGCACTCACTTTGCCAATAAAAGTGTTAAGAAAATATGGGGTGACCCATAAATTCTCTACATCTTACCATCCACAAACTAGTGGGCAAACTGAAGTGACGAATAGAACATTATAAAAGAATTTTGGAGAGATCGGTGGGTAAAAATCGGAAGGAATGGTCGGATAGGTTAGATGATGCACTTTGGGCCTTCTGAACAGCTTTCAAAACACCTATTGATACTACACCATATAGGCTAGTTTATGGGAAGCAATGTCATTTACTGGTAGAAATAGAGCATAAAGCCTTTTGGGCTTTAAAAATGTCCAATTTTGATGTAGCTGAACTTAGAACCAACCAGTTGATGCATTTGAATGCTCTTGAAGAAATTCAGAATGAGGCTTACACTAGCTCCTTGATTTACAAATAAAAAATAAAGAATTGGCATGAAAAAAGAATCAAGGGTAATAAGGACTTTCACGAAGGGCAAAAAGTGTTGTTTTTTAATTCAAGGCTCAGACTCTTTCCGGGCAATCTAAAGTCGCGATGGGATGGTCCATTTATAGTAAAGAAAGTTTTTCCACATGGATCTATCGAGTTACTATCAAAAGAAGGCACTCCTTTCAAGGTTAATGGACATCGAGTGAAAAAATATGAAGAAGGAATTACGCAGAATGAAGGACTTGAAGAAGGGTTGCTACTGGAAGGCATGGCAGAAACGTAGAACAGGAAGGAGTCCAGCTAACGACGCCTTAACAAGAAGCACTTCCGGGAGGCAACCCGAGTTTAGAGTTTGCATTTCTTTCCCCTTTAATTTTTCTTTTTGTTTTTCACTTTTAGGATATGTTTTTTTTAATCTTATTTTGAAATTATGCTTAATATGATTTCTTGAGAGCAAGCAATGCTCGAAGTGTGGGGTGGTGGCTTTAAAAAATCGAGTTTTTTTCAAACTGAATGATCTACTCGCCAAGTTCATACATTACTCAGCGAGTACTTGTTGAAATCCACGAAAAATCGCTAATTCGCACATCTACTCGGCGAGTAGGTGTTCCTACTCGACGAGTTCATATTTTTAATTGAATTTTTTTACAATCTGTAAATAAGGGTTTCTTTTTACCCCAATCACTTTCATCAGCCGCCTCCCACGTTTGACTCGCTGAGCATTGTGTTTCCTCTCAAGCAAATATTTGAATTCTTGCCAAGTAGTTCATGGACTCGGCGAGTTCATGCTTTGTTAAAACTGTTATGGTGAGTTTTAATTATATGGGTTTTTTGTTTGTTGTTTTCATGATGTTGTTTTGTAGAAATCATGTCCAGAAGAGGTTAGAGCTCTAGAGGAGGAAGTTATGGAGACATTCCATGGCTTGCTTTCTCATAAATCACTTCAAGGTCGTCGCATGCTAGGGCGAAAAACAGATTGGAGGCGTTGAAACAGAAAAGATCTATCTCCCCAATGCAGCTAATTGGCGAAGTGGACGGCACAACAATAATATGTGATGGGTGGATGAAACTTTTTAAAATACAAGAACCCGTATTTCACAGAACTGTGTTGGGAATTCTTTGCTACTATCTCATTTTGAGGTGGTAGTGAATATTATAATCCAAACATTATCACTTTTTGCCTCGGAGGGGAGATGCACCAGTGCAACATAGCAGAACTTGCCTGGAGGGTAGGTCTCTATGACCAAAATGTCATTATGTCAGAGGATTTTGAAGGATTTCTAGAGCAATGCCACAAGGATCTTCCCGAGGAAGTCGTTGCCTCCACTTGGTGGAATAGTATTGCAAATCGGGTTTATATTCCCTCTTCTACTCAAGATGGCCATATTCGTTCTCCGATCCATCGTCTCATTCATCGCCTCATTGCTAGTACCATAAACAAGAGGAAGGATGATGACAAAGTTCCTACTCTCGACATTTTCTATTTGTGGAGCATCATCACCCCGGATATTTTTTGCAGCTTGCCTTATTGTTTGGCAAAATATCTTTCAGATGGAGAAGTAAAGGAGAAGATTACCTCCAAAATTAATGGGGGTATGTTTGTGACAAGACTCGCAAGATCATATGGGATTTTGGATAGGCAAGAATCAAGGGCTTTAACCGTGATTTCTCCTCCTCCATTTAGCATTACATTATTCTGGAGGGCGAGGATTGTGGAAAATTTTGGGGATTCTTTTGCAATCCCAAACGAAGACGAGGTGATTGTTCCTAAGGAGCCAGGAAGAAGAGTTCGGCATAGGAGGGAACGGGTCCGAGAAGACCCACCGGTTATCCCGGTGGAAGATGCAATGAGGGGTGGAATAACGTGGAATATAGGGGGTATGTTGATGATATTGGTCGAGGAATTAACTATAATAATGAGTCATTCAATTATCTCTTTCAACAAATACACATTTCTCCACAGTCTGGGCCCGGATATCCATACATTATGAGTTGGGAGGAGCGTATGCAAAAGAGAAAAAACCAAGCAAGTGGAAGTGGAGCAGAAGAAGAAGACATAGAAGAAGAAGCTTGAATTTGTTTTTATTTGGATGTTTTTATTTCTTTTGTTTTGTGATTAAAATTTGATGTACGCGAACCTTAATTAGGACTTTGTTCGTTTTCTTTCACTTGTGGTTACTTTGTTTTTCAGGTTTGAAGATTAGGGTGCATTTAGGAGTCTCATTGGTCAAGGATAAAAGTGAGGGATGTTGTAGATAAGAATGTCAAATGTTACATTTAAGGTTGAGTCCGTTTAGAATGAGAGTAACAAAATTCATTATTATTGAAGAAAATACAAGAAGAGTCAATGAAGTGTCCTGTTTAAACACTTCAGCCAAGGGTAAACAACAGAAAAATCAATTTTTTGACTTAGCTACTACTCGTCGAGTTCGTGTGCAATTCTTTGATTTTATGCTGGGGGCCAGTCTACTCGCCGAGTTCACGTTCTACTCGCCGAGTCCCTTAATGCTTCACTCTCAAGACCTATTTTGGGCACATTCACCGCAACCTTTATCCATACTTTTGTAAAGATTCATTCCTGGAAGGTTTCTGAGAAGATTTTTCCTAAACAATTAGAGCTATTTAGATGTATACCACACGCGACATGATACCCAAGGCATGGATGACCTGTTTCCATGTCTAAAGATATTTGAAGTTGTAGTTTTACATAAAGAATATCCACCTTGCGATGGCTATCGTAAGGGAGTTTGTTCCAATTCCCTCTTTAGTCCTGTTTTTCTTTTCATGCATACCATGCAATGGGGATATTGCATAAATTAAGTGTGGGGTAGGAGGTTGGTAACATTTTAGTCAATTTAGAATCCTAATCCTAATTTAGGCTTGATTTTTTTTCAAAATCTTGCATAAAACATTGCTTAGGACTTAACTTAGAAAACTATGGTAAAAGTAAGTAGGATTCATGTTAGAATTATGTTGATGATTGCATGAAAACCCAAATGTTTAGTTGAGCCTATATACGTTCTAGTGCATTTGTGGCCTCCTTATTCTAGTGAAATCATGGGAGAAAAACACAACCTCGCTCAGTTTGAAGGATGCAATATGTTTAGCATCGTGTACCAGAAATGTATCCAGGAAAATTATTATATTTAACCAATAAAGGTTGAAGTTGAGCGCCCCTGCTTAAGCATGTAGGGTTTTGAGTGGAAAAAATCTGAGTTACATGTTAAAACAAAACAGAGAGAATTACAAGAAAAAGTTTGAAGAATTTTTGGAGCATCAAAGTCAAACTATGAAGATCAAGGATAAAAAATTATGAAGAAATTCAAAAGTTGAAGATACCAAAAAATCGAAGATCAAATATCAAAAAAGTGAAGAATTCCAAAAGAGCTCCATAGTGGTATCAAAAATTGTAATTGTCTAGATTATGTATGCTTGGGTTGCTCAACCAAAAATACCTTGAGGTTAGGAGGTTTTCTGCGGATGGATTCGGAGGGATGCATAAAATGAGCATTGTTCGGAAAAAGTGGGTGAATGTTTATAAGGATTGTGAGTATTTAGAGTATGGAGGGTTCCTAAGGAAAATTTTAGACACAAATGCATGTGTTGCGGTCTTGGCATAATGGTTGGGTTCAATTGGAATTATCTTATGTGATTCTAGTATGCTAAAATTCGGTTTTGCTTGGGGGCAAGCAAAAGTCAAGTGTGGGGTATTTTGATACGTGCATATTTAGCCATGTGTTTAGTATAGATTTTTATCAATTATTAGCTAATTATTTGCATAATATGGACAAAAGGTACTTAGTAATGTCTAAATTATACTTTCAGTTTAGAAGACATGCTTGGGAGCAAAAAGAAAAAAGGAGAAGCAACCAGAAGCTGGAGAATGAAGAAAGAAGAACAAACCTGGAGCTACTCGTCGAGTACCATTGAATGTTCCCGAAGTAATGTATAGAATCCTTTCCGTACACGTATTTCTCAAAGGAACTCAGCGAGTTGGGCACCTACTCGCCAAGTTGACCCTGTTTTGAGATAATTATAAATAGAGGATAAGATCTCGAATTGGAGAGTTTTTTTTTGGCTTCCTTGGAGAATAACCTGCGACTGAAGAAACCTTTTGAGAACTGAAGAACCCTAATATTTGATCCTTAGAAGACTCAAGTCGGATTAGGTTAAATCTTCCACTTAATGTAGAAGTGAATCATGTTTAGATCAATTAAATTCGTTTTTAGCTTCTCTTTGACTGTAATCATGAGCTGAATTTTCGTAGTTTTTGTTTAGGAAAGACTAATTTACTCATATGGTATGATTTATACTTTGATTGATTGATTATTGGTGATTTTATTAAACTATGTTTGTTAAAGAATCTTATGCATTAATTATAACTATTTTTGTTAATTGGAAGAAAATTAGGTTGCACGAACATCTCTTAATTGTTAAACTCATATGATTTATGTGAACACTTCATTATATGCTTAGGATTAGTGAATATGAAACTAGGATTAATTAGAGAATGGGTAAATTAATGTGTGAGCTTGTCTGGTAAACCAACAAAAAAGAGGTTACTTGAACTACCAATTTGATTAACCAATTACAAATCTTATTTAATCCAAATAATTGAACTAGGGAGTTAATTAGTTTAAACACTTGATCACTGCTTGAATTGATTAATTTCCTAAGGGTTGGTAATAGCGAATGCGAATATAATCACTATAGTTCGTAACCAATAACAATCAATATATTACTTTATCATAAAATTAACCATAGGAGTGAATTGGTTAGACCTAAACAGAAACCCTTTTATTAAATTTGGTGAGTTTTTACCTGTTCTAGTTGTTTAGTTAATTACGTGTTAGTAGGTGTGTTTAAGTTTCTAGTCTTGTAAAACTCGAGAAAACCCTTTACTTTTATTACTTGTCTAGTTCAAATTAGTTATTAGTTTAATTTTCGTTACCTGAGTTCGACACCCAACTTATTCAACTATAACACTAAAAGACAGGTTCACTGCCTTTGTGTGCTAAATTTACATTTTTAGACTAGGAATAAAACCAGTGCATTTTACACACATCAATATCAGTCTTGGTTTAGCATCTTTTTTAGCAAAGAGATACTTAAGGGTTGAATGGTTGGTAAATACAATGTTTTTGACAAAACGATATATGGGCAGAATTTATCAAAAGCATAAACCACCACGAGCAGCTCCTTCTCGGTAGTAGTCTAGTTTTCTTGAGTTGGGTTTAAAGTATTACTTGCATAGTAGATAGGTTGAAAATGTTTGTCAATTCTTTGTCCCAAAACATCTCCCACCGCATAGTTACTAGCATCATGCATTAGTTTAAAAGGGAGACTCCAATTCAGGGCTATCATGTTAGAGGTACTAGTCAACTTTTCCTTTAACAAACTTCATTACATTCCATAGAAAAGTCAAATGGAGCATCCTTTAAAATAAGTTGAGTTAACGGCCTCGTGATCTTAGAAAAGTCTTTAATGAAACGGTGGTAAAATCCCGCATGGCCTAGAAAGCTCATTACCCCTTTTACATTAGCTGGGGGCGGTAATTTAGCTATGGTATCAATTTTTGCTGTATCCACCTCTATCCCCAACCTTGTAACATTGTGTCCTAAAACAATCCCTTCCTTTACCATGAAGTGACACTTCTCCCAATTTAGTACTAGGTTTGTCTTGTCACATCTTGCCAACATTAGGTCTAAGTTAGATAAACAATCTTCAAAAAAGGACACAAAAACCAAGAAATCATCGATGAAAACCTCCAAAAATTTCTCGATCATGTCGTGGAAGATAGCCATCATGCACCTTTGGAATGTAGCTAGTGCATTGCATAACCCAAAAGGCGTGTGTCTATATGCAAATTTCCCACTTAGGCAAATAAAAGTGGTATTTTCTTGGTCATGTAGGTCAATTGGAAATTGCAAGTACCCCGAGAAACCATCATGAAAACAATAGTAAAGATGATCGGATAGCCTTTCAAGCATTTGATCGACAAATGGTAGCAGAAAGTGATCCTTGCAAGTAGTATCATTAAGCTTTCGATGGTCGATGCAAACATGCCACCCGGTTTGGTTCTTGTTGGTAAAAGTTCGTTCTTCTCATTTGTCACGACCGTCATCCCACCTTTCTTCGGAACTACTTGAATGTGCCAAACCCATGGGCTATCGGAAATGTAGTAATAGTCTCTGCATCTAAAAAGTTTGACAATTTCTTTCTTGACCACCTCTTGCATGTTTGGGTTTAAACGCCTTTAATGTTGAACTACCGACTTTGCACTTTCTTCAAGAATTATTTTATGGGAGAAATAGGAAGGACTTATTACTTTCATATCGGTAATGTTCCATGCGGTGACATTTTTTTCTTTTCTTTAGAACTTGTACTAACTCTTCTTTTTCAGCCTTGGTGAGATCGGAAGCAATGATCACAGGTTTTTGATTACCTTCTTCGAGAAATGCGTATTCCAAATGTTCAGGAAAAGTTTTCTGCTCTAATTATGTGTTTTGTACACTGAACACGCTGAGTCCGGAGAGGGGACTCATAGATTCCACGCCAAAATTTTCGTCTGATTGCGATTTTTCGGATGGACTCGTCGAGTCAATGTCTTCGACTCGGCGAGTTGACTTTTCAAAGGCTCTGATTATTTCTTCGTATTCATATTCTTCAAGCATTCTTTCAATCTCTTTCAGGTCTCTTTCAACATCAAAGTCATCTTCAAAGACATATATGGATTCACTTGACTTGTCTTCTTTCAATTCTTCCATTAGTTTGTCGAAAACGTCCACTGAGAAGGATGTAACATCACTATACTGGAATGTTTCATGGCTCGATCAACTCCAAATGTAACTGACTCTTCTCCCACCCTAAGGGTAAACTTGGATTCTCTCATGTCTACTATGGAACTTGCAGTATTTAGGAAAGGTCTTCCAAGTATGATCGACACTTGGTGATCCTCTTACATATCTAGCACTATGAAATCCGCAGGAAATACAAATTTATCAACTTTTACCAATAAGTCCTCGCATATCCCCCTTGGAAATGTCACCATCTTATTTGCTATATGTATTTCCATACGAATCGGTTTTGGATCCGGAAGGTTTAACTTTTTAAGGAAAGAGTATGGCTTAAGATTGACACTCTCCCCTGAATTCGCCAACGCATAACTAGTATCTAAGTTTCCGAATTCGCAAGGAAAAGTTAAGCTACCCAGGTCCCCCATATTCTTTGGTAATTTGTTCAACATTGCGGTTGAACAATTCCCATTAAGCACCACCTTGGACACCTCTTCCAACTTCTTTCGATTATTGAGTAGCTCTTTTAAGAATTTTGCATACTTGGGCATTTGTGCAACCGCTTCTATGAAAGGAATGTTGATTTGGAGAGATTTGATGTGTTCCATGAACTTTTGATAATCTTAATTCTGCTTTTCTTGTCTTGCCCTGCTTGGAAATGGCAATGGAGGTTGATAAGGTTTCAAAGGGGGTCATTCTTCTTTTCTGACTGTGGACTCGTCGAGTCCTTCTTCCCGACTCAATGAGTCGGGTCAACTGATTGGGAATTCGGGTATTCTTTCTACTTTTCCTGCGCCTCTTTTTGTATCATCATTCATTATAGGTGTCAGAGGTGTAATTAATTTCCCACTTCTAGTCCTCATAATTTTAATTTGAGCACCTCTCGGATTTTTCTTGGTATTGCTTGGAATTTCACCTGATGCTCTTCGATTGATTTGTAGTGCAAGTTGGCCTAACTATTTTTCAATGTTTAGTATAGAGGCCTGCTAATTTCTCATCAATGATTGTTGCTCTTTCATCATGGCTTGTTGTTCCCTTATTGCATCATCGGTTTCATTGTGTCTTTTTTCGGATGTAGCTGCAAATCTTGTGAGCATATCTTCAAAGTCCATCTTTTTATCTTGCATCGGCTCCTCCTTTTGATAAAAGCATCTTGTCTTCATCTTGTACTTTTCCTACTTTGCCTTCTTGTATTCATCGTATGGTAGCCACTCCTTTTTTGGTTTTCTCCAATCCTCGTCATATCTATCGCCACTTGAATAACATACTTATACTTTCTGGTTCCCATTCTCTCATCTAGATCACAATCCTTAGTAAGGTGAGGCCTACTACAATTGTCACATCCCACCCGGATGACATGGATGGATTAATCCATCTTTTTCATTCTTCAATCCAAACTATCCAATTTCACCATCATTGTTGCCATATTATTGGAAACTAAGTTCACTGTCCCACGTGTTGAGTCGCCCTTTGGGTTATGGTATTCTCTAGAGTGCTTAGAGAATTCTTCAATTAGTTCCTTTATAACACCAAGATTTTTATTTGTAAGTGGTCCTTGCGAATTAAGGAGTTGTTGAGTTGTCACGTTCACTCCATCATAGAAAATGGAGACTTCTTGTTGAATGTTAAGATCATTGTCGGGGCAACTCCTCAACAAACCCTTGTACCTTTCCCACGCTTCATAAAGTGACTCTCATATTTGTTGTTCAAAGTTTGCAGTGGCTTTCTTCAATTTTTCTATTTTTGAGGGAGGGGGAAATTGATCAATGAATTCTTCACATAGTTGAGCCCATGTAGTGATGGATCTTGGAGGGAGTGCTTTTACCCAATCTTTTGCGGCTCCCTTAAGTGTAACCAGTAGCATACGAAGAAAATTAGTGTCGTGAGGAGCATTAGGGATGTTGAAGTAGCAGGCTATATCATTGACCTCGTCGATGTGCTTGTACGCGTCTTGGTGATCTTTCTCGTAGAATGGGATGTCCTTGAGTTGGGCTAGTATGTGGCCTTTTAGCTCTAAATTAGCAGTTGCTGGAATTGAAGGTTGCACGAGGCCCGTCCCGGTATCATCACACATTCTTCTTTTGTATTCTTCCATGGTAATATCCACAATGTCATCCATGGTGTTGTCGGGTTCACTTTCTTGCTCTCTTTCTTCTTCGGATTCTATCTCGTACTCGGTTTCTTTTAGAATGGAATCTTGTTTAAAACTTTCAATCTTGCTCTCATCTCTCTTTTGACTGCTAGACTCACCCACTTTCTTTCCTTTCTTCTTTTCAAAGACCGATTTAAGGTCTTTGAAAGGCGAATTCATTGGCGGGCTAGTTTCTTCAATGGTTTTATCTTTGTTCTTCCTAAGAGCGGATTCCGGGTCTTCGAATGGGTGGACTAAAGTAGTATTTGATCCATGGGTCATATAATACCTAAAAGAAAACCGAAAACATGTGTAAAAAGAACAAAAATGAAATTAATCGAAAATGAAAATTTGCACGTGACTCGTCGAGTTAGTTCATCTGGACTCAACGAGTTTAAGGCTAAAACAGAAAATATATATATATATATATATATATATATATATATATATATATATATATATATATATATATATATATATATATATATAAACTAACTAGCACTTAAACTAAATAACTAATTAACTAAAATGGTAACTTTGTGCAAGATAAATTTTACACAAAGGATCGATAACTCTAGCAATTAAGATAACTATTTAAAACAATCCCCAACAACGGCACCAAAAACTTGATGTGTAAAATGCACTAGTTATAATCCTACTACTTCAAACACAAGTAAACCCACGAAAGGCAGTGTACATATCATTTAGCAATATAGTTCAAGCAAGCATGGTATCGAACAGAGGAACGGTAATAATTAAACTAAATACTAGAATTACCTAATTAAAACAAACAATAAAAAGAAGGGGTTTTCTCTAGTTTTGCAAGACTAGAAACTTAAAAAATTAACTAATACTCAACCTAAATTATCTAACAACTAAAGAAAATAAAAAGTAACAAGATTCAATAATAAAAGAGACTTCTATTTAGGTTCGACTAACTTGTTTCTATAGTTGATTTTTTGGCAGGCGCACTGGATTATTTTGTCATTGGCTACCGATTAATGTGATTAGGGTCATGTTCACTATTACTAATCCTTAGAAAATAATTTAAACAAAGTCCAATTGGTTAAACTAATGAATTTCCTAGTATTTTGATTCGGGTTAAGTAAAACTTGTAGTTGTAGCTAATTAAATGACTAATTTAATCAACATCTTGCAAGGTTGTTCATCATAAAAGCTCACACATTAAGTTACATATTTTCTAATTAATCATAGGTTCATATTCACTAATACTAGGCATATAATATTGTTTTCACATAAATCATATGAAGCAAGAAATTAACAGGATGTTCATGCAACATAATAGGCTTAATAATTAATAGAAAATAGTTATTATCAACATATAAGGATCGTTTACAAGCTTAGCAAAACAATTTTCACCGAATCAAATAATCTAAACCATAAAATCAATTCATGTTAACAAGCTAATCTACCCTAAATTGAAGTTATGAGTTTTTAGCTCATGTTTACAGAAAATAATATCTCAAAAATGAAATCCATAAGTAAAAACATATTTTTGTGCAACAGATTAAGAAGAAGAGAGTATATGTTGTCTTTAATCTCTTCGAATTGATCTCTAGGGTTAATCTTCAAACTCTAGAGCTTCAATAACCTTTCATTCGCAGCTAGGTCGCCAAAGGATCCATAATAAGTCTTTGTCTCTAGGTATTATGTCATATATATATATATATATATATATATATATATATATATATATATATATATATATATATATATATATATATATATATATATAGATTTCTAAAGATAGGGGCGACTCATCGAGTCCCTTAGCCTGACTCGACGAGTCTGTCACTTAAATCTTGTGAGTTGTAAGTCTTCAAAGGTTCGAAAATATTCGTGTCTACTTGGCGAGTCAATGGCCAAATCTCCGAGTTCTTCTCCCTTTTAGCTTTATTTTCTTCTTTCTTCCATTTGCTAATCCTGCTTCCTTTTTTACTCGAGCATGTCTTTTAGGCTGAAAACATAATTTAAACACAATTACGTACCTTTTGTTGAATAATTAGGACAAATTAGCCAAAAAGTATAAAGATTTTAAACAAAATATATAACTAAATATGTACATATCACCGATCTGAACTGGAGTTCCAGGTAGTAGACATGGTCTTACTTAAGGTCTCACCTTGGAAGGGTGTTATTCGCTTCAGGAAGAGTTGGAAATTGGGTCCCCGATACATTGGACCATTTAGGATTATTGCCAGGGTTGGCAAGGTTGCGTATAGATTGGATCTCCCGGAGGATCTTAGTCAGGTCCACATCACTTTCCATGTGTCACAATTGCGGAAGTGGATATTAGATGAAAAGGCAGTGGTATCATTGAACGATATATAGGTCGACGGATGCCTAAATTATGTGGAGAGGCCAATGACCATTCTTGATAGGAAGGTGAAGGTTCTGTGGAACACAGAAGTACCTTTTGTAAATGTACAGTGGTAGCACCGGAGGGGAACCAAGTGGACTTGGGAGCCAAAGGCAGAGATGCGGAAGCATTACCCCGAGTTATTTATCGCAGCAGACTTTGAGGACAATGTCTAATTCAACTGGGGGAGAATTGTAACACCTCGACTCCCATGTATATTTTTAGAAGCTTTATATTCATTTTATTGAACGAACTCGACGAGTTGGAGGTCCCAACTCGTCGTGTCGAACCTAGTCAGACTCGCGTGATTTATCACTTCTACTCGACGAGTCGGAGGATCCCGACTCGATGAGTAGATGTTGTGCATGTAAACCCTAAATTTTATGTTTTTTTCACCCTTTTTAAAGAACTTATGGGTTGTTTCTGGCCTAAGTGCTTCCCCTAATCAATGGGACTTATTACCGAAAACAACCCTCCAGATTGGTGTAATATACACATTTTAAATTCGTGTTTTGTAATGAATAAAATTGTGAAATAGATTGTTGAGTTCTAACAAGATGGTTTTTACTATAAATGAAGTAAAAACTACGTTTAGAATCACTCAGAAAATATTGGAAGTCTTATGAGATTCAAATTAAAAGCCAAATAGTGAAATTTAGCGAAAATATAAAATTTTAAATAAGTACAATTTTATTATTTTATGTTGTAGAAAATCTCGTTAGAAACTTGTAGGTGAAAACCTTGTCGAAATCCGAGTTATAACGAAGAAGTTATGACCAACCGAAGATCCACGACAAAACCTGCACGGCTCCGAATGACGTAAAAAGTGAGTTTATGATAAACTACTTTTTTGCCTTAGTAATCTAAATGAAAGTCGTAGTATTCGTTAAACCAAGAAATTCGGTAAAAAGAACGCCAAAATCTGACTTCGTATGAGGAAGTTATGATTTTTCGAAGTTTCAACTTAGCAGTAGACAGCTAAAAAATCGAATTTTAGACCACGCGACATTTGACCGATACATCCTAAATGAGAATCAAAGGTCTCGTTATTTGTAGTACAACGGTAAAAAGTCTGACGAAAACGGATGTCGAATGAAGAAGTTATGAATTTTTAATGGATTTTCCTGTCCCGGTCAGTTAAAAATAATAATATTAAAAATAAAATCAAAATTAGTCGACGAAGTCTAAACGAAAGTTATAGAGTGTAAGTGTAGCTATGGGTGCATATAAAGAACTTCAAAAATGGAGCTCGTATGTGAAAGTTATGGATTTTAGAAGTTTGGGGCCCGAAAACCGAGGAATTTTGCATGAACGGTACCGGCCACGTCACCTCGCACGAAGCAGGTGCGTCACCGAGTCGTGTCATGTCTGAATTGCCGACGCACCTTGCACTCCTGTCGCCTTCCGAATGGACCAAAGCACCGAGCCAATCCGAATTCGACGCGTGTAGCTTCGCTGTCCGACGCGTGCTTACCTGCGAGCCGAGCCACCAGGCTGCTTCATCATCACTTCCTGTCCGAGCCTCGCATGTGCACCAGCTCCCCTCCTTTCGCTTCATGGCCTTTGCTCTAGCAGCCGTGTGTCCCTTCTTCCAGCGCACCTACGAACCTCGACCCTATAAATCGGAGGGTGCGAACCTTCCCGGCTAAAATTAGAAAATTGACACTTTTCACCCTAAATCCATATTTTCACTATTTTGACTTTCCCTGAAGCCCCGGTATCAATTTTAGCACCCGAAACACGCCCCGAGACCCCCAAGAAGACCGAAAATTTTATCTTTTCATTTTTGAAGCCCTACCTTCGCAGAGCCTAGTTTTCAATTAAGCTCCCGGTTTTCAACATAGAAAGTCATATTTAAAGACCAAAGTGCTGTCCAAATTACTATTTTAACCCCCAGTTAACTTAAGGTGAGTTCAATATATAGGAACAATTGTATCTTATGTGTTATATGTGCTATGTGCTTTTCAGTGTTATTATTCTGAGTTATTTTCCCGTGTTATTTTATTCGCTTGTTTATAGCAATTGTAATACCTTTGACCATGTGATTAGTGAAAGGACTTAGATTCACATTGGTACTGGTATGTAGCCTCTAGCCATGCAGAGCATGTCTCCATAAGAGAATGACTTCTATTCTATGGCATTGGCATATGGTTAGACAGGACTATAAGCCTGAAATCTAACAAGATGTTAATCAGAAATTGCATGTCTTCTATGCCATTTGGGCCAAAGTTTTATTGATGTATATCAAGAATTGAAAAGTATATCTTTAAATAAAGTCTTTGATTGATATGAACGCTTGTTACATGATCTCACATATGTCTTGTTCCACTTTGATTTTGTCACATTGAAGTATATATATGGCATAATGTTATATTGTATCTATTATTGAACTCACTAAGCGTCACCGCTTACCCTATCAATGTTTAACAATTGCAGGTGATAAGTAACTAGTATGTTCACATACTATTGAAAGATTTAGAATAATTTGTAATAGTATTTTTGTACTTCAGTTTATGTTTGTATAAATTACAATATCCTGGGTAGTTATGTAATATATATAACACTTTGTAATAGACGGTTTGTATCCAATAGTTTGTAATCCCTTTATCAATGTAAAATATTGCTTTTATGAATATGCAAGTAGCATGTTTTGGAGTAATGATATTGTGAAGTATGAAAGTTTGGGTCTTTCAAAAATACAAAAGTTGGGGTCTTTCAACCATGGTATCAGAGCAGTAGTTTAAGCGAACTAAATTCCACGGATTGGTATTTAGACTTAAACTATAGGAAGTTCAATATATGAACATAATCATTGTAAGTTTAGGGATACAAACCATAGGAAATATATAAGTAAAAGTATTAGGTAATAGTAAACCCTAATATTCTAAAATATTATCTTACTCTGTATTTCAGATCGATGGCTGAACAAGTAAGTAGCCATACCCCTGAGGTTGGTGGAGATCCTCATCCCGAGGAAGAGAATACTCCAGTATCTCCTCGTGAGGAGCGACTCTTAGGTAAACTTACCGGTGTTATTCGACAGTCTCTCGAAGAACACAAAAAGAATGATGATAAAGGAAAAGAGAAAGTCACTGGAGAATCTTCAAGCGGAAAAGTGAAGCGTCCCTCGTTCAAAGATTTCAAGAGTAGTGGTGCTACGGAGTTTTCTGGTGTCCTTAATCCTATAGTTGTTCTAACTTGGATTCAGAACATCGAAAAAGTATTTCGTGTCTCTCATGTGGATGATGAAGACAAGGCTATCTATGCTTCTGCAATGCTCATTGGAGAAGCCTTAGTCTGGTGGGAGGCAACATATGAAGCTCTCGATGGATGTGACCAAGAGAACTTATCCTGGGAGTTGTTCAAGACTCATGTGCTAGAGAAGTATTGTCCTCTAGATATGAGGAGAAGATTGGAGAAGGAATTTCTCGAGCTTAAATAAGGAGGAATGACTGTGAATGAGTATGAAACTCAGTTTAATCAAAGAGCAAGGTCTGCTACGAAGTATATTCCAACTGAAGACGAGAAAATTTAATTATTCATGGAGGGACTACGACACGAAATCCATGATTTTGTTGTCAATCGGGATGTTCTGTCATTTGATAAAGCTGTTGAGTATGCTAGAAGGCGTGAGCATGGCGTAGAGATACGTGGTTCCACTCTTACTGTTCCAAAGCATCCACGTACTGAAAGAACTACTCCTGTTTCCACTATTCCACCAGCTCAATCTGTTCGAACTGATCCTAGCAAGAAAGCACAATCTCAAAGTGCTTTTCGTGGCCGCGGCAGGTCACAATCTTTTTCTATTCAATCACCTTCATGTTGCGTTTGTGGAAGGAATCATCCAGGTCAATGAAAAATAGACAACGAATCCATTATCTATTATGGCTGTTGAGAAACGGGTCATATATAGCCAGCTTGCCCAAGGAAGGATGTGACTTGTTATGCATGTGGTATTACTAGCCACAAGAAGCGTTTTTGCCCTACTCTTACCAGCCAAGTGACGGGAAGTCTAGCTTCTATTCAACAACCGGCGAGAAGTCAAGTCCCTCTCCAACAACCAAAGAGTACTCCATCTAAAAAGGAGGAGGTGCCGAAAGCTAAGGGTCGTGCATTCCAGATTACCATAGAGGAAGCACGTGAGGACCCGAATGTTGTGACGGGCACATTTCTTGTCAACTCTAGACCTGCTCACATCTTATTTGATTCTGGTGCCTCATATTCTTTCGTATCCTATGAATTTGCACATTCTTTTCAAAATGCTTGCTATGCACTCGCGCAACCATTTCATGTAGATACTGCAGGAAATATATCATTACTTGCTGATAAAATCTATAGGGATTGTGTTATAGAAATTGAAGGCTATAATTTTTTTGCTAACGTAATCCCTATCTCCTTGCCCAATTTCGATATTATTCTCGGCATGGATTGGTTGTCAAAGAACCATGCAGAACTCTTGTGTTACGAAAATATGGTACACATTCCTATTGAAGGGGAAGATCTTATTCATATCTACGATGAACAAAGGATCTTAAAAATAATCTCTTTCCTCAAAGCTCGTAAATTCATATCGAAAGGTTGTCCTATCTATCTGGTCTATACAGTTGACATCTCAACAAAGGAGAATAAAACTGTAAATGATATTCCCATTGTCAACGAATATCCTGATGTTTTTCCCGATGATCTGCCTGGACTTCCTCCGGACAGGCAAGTAGAATTCTGAATTGACCTTGTGCCTGGTGCTGCTCCGATTGCAAAGACTCCTTATCGTCTTGCGCCAGCCGAGATGAAAGAAATGATGATCCAATTGCAGGAATTACTTGACAAAGGCTTTATTCGACCGAGTACCTCTCCCTGGGGTGCTCCAATATTGTTTTTCAAGAAGAATGACGAATCAATGCGAATGTGCATTGATTATCGTGAGCTGAATAAAGTGACCATCAAGAACAAGTACCCTCTACCTTGCATGGATGATTTTTTCAATCAACTTCAGGGTGTTAGCTATTTCTCAAAGATTGATTTGAGATCTGGATATCATCAGTTGAAAGTACAAGAGGAAGATGTACCGAAGACTGCTTTCCGTACTCGTTATGGGCATTTCGAATTCCTTATCATGCCATTCGGTTTGACAAATGCTCCTGCTGTATTCATGCATATGATGAATCGAGTATGCCGCCCAATGCTTGATAAGTCTGTCATCGTATTCATTGATGATATTCTAATCTATTCTAAGTCTGAAGCTGATCATGCCGTTCATATTCGTGAAATCTTAGAACTTCTTCGAAAGCAGAAACTTTATGCTAAATTCTCAAAATGTGAATTTTGGCTTCGTCAAGTTCAATTTCTCGGCCATATTATTTCTAGTGACGGTGTATCTATGGATCCTATCAAAATCGAGGCCATTCAAAATTGGGAAGTGCCCCGTAATGCTTCCGAAATTCGATGTTTCTTAGGTCTCGTGGGATATTACTGGAAATTCATAAAAGACTTTTCTCGTATAGCCGTACCTCTCACAAGTCTTACTCGGAAGGAAGTGAAGTTCGAATGGGGTGAACCCCAAGAAAAAGCTTTCTCAACTCTAAAAGACCTTTTGACTCATGCTCCCATCTTATCACTCCCAGAAGGTGATGATGATTTCTCCATGTATAGCAATGCTTCAAGATTGGGACTCGGTTGTGTGTTGATGAAGCGTGGTAAAGTGATAGCCTACACCTCAAGACAACTGAAAGATTATGAAAAGAATTATCCCACCCATGATCTTCAACTCGCTGTAGTAGTATTTGCCCTAAAAATTTGGAGACATTACTTTTTTGGTATGAAATGCCAATTGTTTACCGATCACAAGAGTCTCAAGTATATATTCAGTCAGCAAACTCTGAATATGAGACAACAACGAGCCATGAAGCTGATCAAAGACTACAATTGTGAAATCCTGTACCATCCTGGAAAGGCTAATGTGGTTGCCGATGCACTTAGCAGGAAGGTTTATCGTAATAGTATGTGTTATACTATTACTCACACTACGGTAAAGTTCACTATTCTTGATGAACTAGAGAAGTGGCAAGTTGAGGCCTTAAAGCTAGAAAATGTGAAGAAGGAAGGAATGGTACATTATGCTGATGTTTTACTTGATGATCCACGAGGATTAAAAGTATTTAAGAATCGGCTATGGATTCCAAAGATTGGTGGATTAAGACAGAAGATTTTAGATGAATCTCGTAAGTCTAAACTGTCAATACATCCTGGTACAAGTAAAATGTACTATGATGTAAGAGCTGATTATTGGTGGCCTGGATTAAAAAGAGACATTGGAAGATATGTACAGGAATGCTTAGTATGCTTACAATTCAAAACAGAGCACCAAAAGCCTTATGGAACCCTAGAAAGTCTTAGTGTTCTTGTATGGAAGTGGGAAGAGTTGTCCATTGATTTTATTACCAAATTGACAAAGACTGCTAGACAACATGATATCATTTGGGTAATCATCGACCGCCTAACTAAGAGTGCACATTTTCTCGCCATGCGTGAAACGGCTCCAATAGAGAAATACGCACAAGTATACTTGGATGAAATTGTTACAAGACATGGTGTGCCACTAAAGATCATTTCTGATCGCGATACTCGCTTCACTTCTCACTTTTGGGCGAGTATGCAACACGAATTAGGATCTCGAGTTGCTCTTAGCACCGCTTATCATCCCCAGACAGATGGTCAGACGGTGAGAACAATCCAAACAGTAAAATATATGCTTTGTACATGTGTCTTGGAGTTCGGTGGTAACTGGGATAAATACTTACCGCTTGTCGAATTTTCGTATAATAACAGTTACCACACTTCAATCAAAATGTCACCATATGAAGCATTATATGGTCGTAAATTCCGTACGCCGTTATGTTGGCGTGATGTAGGACAGAAGATCCTTGGAAGCCCTGAAATGATTCAAGACACCACTGACAAGATTCAAATCGTACGAGAAAGAATGAAAGCGGCCTAGGATCGACAGAAGTCCTATACAAAAAAGAGAAGATGACCTATAGAATTCCAAGTGGGTGATTCCGTGATGCTGAAGGTATCCCCATGGAAAGGCCTTACACGATTTGGGAAGAAAGGAAAGTTGAGTCCTAGATTTGTTGGTCCTTTCAAAATCATCCAGAGAATTGGAAAGCAAGCATACCGCTTAGAATTGCCTGAAGATTTGACAGGTATTCATGATGTGTTTCATGTAAGTTATCTGCGTAAATTCTTGAGCATCTACAATAAGACAGTTCCATTATCCGAGGTGAAATTGGATAATAAGTTAAGATATATTGAAGAGCCTGAAGAAATCATGAATGAAAGAACAACTAAGATACGCAATAAAGAATTAGAATTGGTGCTGGCCCAAACTATACTTGGGAGAATAAGAATGAGATAAAAGCAAAGTATCCCCATTTATTTTAATCGATGTAATTTAGGGGACAAAATCTTCAAAATGAGGAGGTATTTGTAACATACACGTTTTAAATTCGTGTTTTGTAATGAATAAAATTTTGAAATACTATGTGAAATAGATTGTTGAGTTCTAACAAGATGGTTTTTACTAGAAATGAAGTAAAAACTAAGTTTAGAATCACTCAGAAAATATTGGAAGTCTTATGAGATTCCAATTAAAAGCCAAATAGTGAAATTTAGTGAAAATATAAAATTTTAAATAAGTAAAATTTTATTATTTGGTGTTGTAGAAAATCTCGTTAGAAACATGTAGGCGAAAACCTCGTCGAAATCCGAGTTATAACGAAGAAGTTATGACCAACCAAAGATCCGCGACAAAACCGACACGGCGCCGAATGACGTAAAAAGTAAGTTTTTGATAAACTACTTTTTTGCCTTAGTAATCTAAATGAAAGTCGTAGTATTCGTTAAACTGAGAAATTCGATTAAAAGAACACCAAAATCTGACTTCGTATGAGGAAGTTATGATTTTTCGAAGTTTCAACTTAACAGTAGACACCTAAAAACTCGAATTTTAGACCAACAGACATTTGACCAATACATCCTAAATGAGAATCGAAGGTCTCGTTATTTTTAGTACAGCGGTAAAAAGTCTGACGAAAATGGATGTCGGATGAAGAAGTTATGAATTTTTAACGAATTTTCCTGTCCCGATCTGTTAAAAATAATAATATTAAAAATAAAGTCAAAATTAGACGACGAAGTCTAAACAAAAGTTGTAGAGCATAATTTTAGCTACGCGTGCATATAAAGAACGTCAAAAACGGAGCTTGTATGCGAAAGTTATGGATTTTTGGAAGTTCAGGGCCCGAAAAATGAGGAATTTCGCATGAACAGTACCGGCCACGTCACCTTGCATGAAGCAGGTGCGTCACCGAGTCGTATCCTATCCAAATTGCCGATGCGCCTTGCGCTCCTGTTGCCTTCCGAGTGGACCAAAGCACCGAGCCAATCCGAATCTGACGCGTGTAGCTTCGCTGTCCGACTCGTACTTACCTGCGAGTTGAGCTACCGAGCTGCTTCGTCATCGCTTCCTGTTCGAGCCTCGCATGCGCACTAGCTCCCCTCCTCTCGCTTCGTAGTCTGCGCTCCAGCAGCCGTGTGTCCCTTCTGCCAACGCACCTCCAAACCTCGTCCCTATAAATAGGAGGGTGCGAACCCTCCCGGCTAAAATTAGAAAATTGACACTTTTTCACCCTAAATCCATATTTTCACTATTTTGACTTTCCCCGAAGCCTCGGTATCAATTTTAGCACCCGAAATACGCCCCGAGACCCCCCGAGAAGCCTGAAAATTTTATCTTTTCCGTTTTGAAGCCCTACCTTCGTAGAGCCCGGTTTTTAATTAAGCTCCTGGTTTTCAACATAGAAAGTCATATTTAAAGACCGAAGTGCTGTCCAAATTACTATTTTAACCCCCAGTTAACTTAAGGTGAGTTCAATATATAGGAACAATTGTATCTTATGTGTTATATGTGCTATGTGCTTTTCAGTCTTATTATTCTGAGTTATTTTCCCGTGTTATTTTATTCGCTATGTTTATAGCAATTGTAATACCTTTGACCATGTGATCGGTGAAAGGACTTAGATTCACATTGGTACTAGTATGTAGCCTCTAGCCATGTAGAGCATGTCTTCGTAAGAGAATGACTTCTATTCTATGGCATTGGCAAATGGTAAGACAGGACTATAAGCCTGAAATCTAACAAGATTTTAATCAGAAATTGCATGTCTTCTATGCCATTTGGGCCAAAGTTTTATTAATGTATATCAAGATTTGAAAAGTATATATTTGAATAAAGTCTTTGATTGATATGAACGCTTGTTACATGATCTCACATATGTCTTGTTCCTCTTTGCTTTTGTCACATTGAAGTGTATATATGGCATAATGTTATATTGTATCTATTATTGAACTCACTAAGCGTCATCGCTTACGCTATCAATGTTTAACAATTGCAGGTGATAAGTAACTAGTATGTTCACATACTGTTGAAAGATTTAGAATAATTTGTAATAGTACTTTTGTACTTTAGTTTATGTTTGTATAAATTACAATATCCTGGGTAGTTATGTAATATATATAACAGTTTGTAATAGACGGTTTGTATCCAATAGTTTGTAATCCCTTTATCAATGTAAAATATTGCTTTTATGAATATGCAAGTAACTTGTTTTGGAGCAATGATATTGTGAAGTATAAAAGTTTGGGTCTTTCAAAAATATGAAAGTTGGGGTCTTTCAATTGGCGTCCAGCTTCATCTGAACTCAAGGTATATCATATATTAATATGAATCAAATTGGGTTCTTTTTGTTTTTGAATCTTTTTGTGTTTGATTTCAAGATGCATGTCGTAAAGCTGCCGATTTTGTAAAAAAGAAGGGAAATGGTATATCGAAGTTATCCATGAAATCCAGTTTGTGTAATAATCATATTTTGTGGGGATGAAATCTATTCAACAGGTTTGATATGATTTTAGGATTTATGGGGTAAAATCATAGGTAATAACTGGTTTCTAATTGTTTGATTTTTTTTATAATGGGCAGGATAATGTTGCAGTTGCTATGGAAGTTGTGAAGGGTGAGAAAAATGAGGAAATATTAGTTGAGGTTGAAAGGATATTGACACCAGTGAAGAATGAAGAATCAAACATGACCTAGCGGTATTCAGTAAATTTAAGTTTTCTTACTTTTTTTACATGTAAAGTTGTGTAATGGTTGTTGGTATCTTGCTATTATTATTATTATTATTATTATTATTATTATTATTATTTGAATTTAGGGTTTGATCACAAAGGACAGAGGTTGTATTGTCTCAACAGGTGCACTATTCGCTAAGCATATTTGGGGATCACAAATTCATGAGATGAAAAAACACAAACCTCATGTTCTTCTTGGTTCATCAAGAGTTGGAGGTATTTTCAATAGGCATGTATGTACTTTCCTTTTTGTTTAGGAAGTATAAATTTTTATTAATTTTAGGCTAGATTGCACAAAATACCATTATATTTTGGGAAATTTTGTCGTTTCACAACTAATATTATATTTTGACACATTATATATCAGCTTTTATTGGTAATTTTCCAAATTAACCATTTTAGCATGTCACGTTTTATCATGTTAAAATAAATAATTCGAAAGAAATGTTTGAAACTTTTATAGTTTGAACGAAAAAAATAAAGTGTCAACTCCCTAAACTGTAAAATTGTTCAAAATAAAATTGTTTTTCTGTGATTTTCTCTTAATTTTATACAAATATTTTTACAAATAGTCCTAAGATATCTATTACCTAAATATAAGATAATTTTATTGCAACTAAGTATTTGTTTTTTCATTTTAAAAGTATTACAAAACTTATAAATTTGTTTTTGTTGTGCTCATTCATGACTCTATTTTTTTTTTGTTCTATTCTATATTCGTGTGCTTAGAACTATGCTAGACTCGGATTCCACTAAACCTGCTATTTTTGCCATGTCCAATCCCATTTTCAATGGTTTGTTTTTCTGAATCCATTATTCGCAGAATGTTTTTGAAGAACAATGAGGGTATTTTGGTACTTTATTTATCTCTCTCTATTTCAGATATTATATAAGTTTTTATATATATAGGTAAGGTAAAATTCCTTAAGACTTATAAATATGAAGAAACCAATATTATCATTTTTAAAGGGATGTCCAAAATATCGAAACTGGCTATTTTCATCCATGTGGTTTATTTAATAAGACAACATAAATGGTTCCTGCTCCTACCAATTAACTCCTGTTTTTTCGGTTACTTTCTTACAAGAAATGTCAAATTGTTTGTGTATGTGTATGTTAGCTGTTTCTGTATGTGCATGCAGGGGTTGTCAATCAGAGGGTACGATTGAATGATATTTTTCTATATATCAAAACTGATTACAAGAGGAACATATATAGGAAACAATACAACAACTAATCCAAGGAATTAGGAGCAAACCATGAAAGGGATAATCTCAACCTATACACTTTCTATGGATAACAATTACTATCAACAATTACCAAACTTAAGCATAATCTTCGGAGATGCTCTCGCCAACACTCCCCCTCAAGCCGACGAATGGATGTTGATCATTCTCAGCTTGTCAAGAGAGCACTGAAACACTTTTGTACACACAGCTTTAGTTAACATATCTGCTAGCTGATCCTTCGACGTAACATATGGTAGCTTAATCGTTCCCTTCTCCAAGTGATCCTTTATAAAATGTCGATCTATCTCCACGTGCTTAGTTTGATCATGCAGAACTGGGTTATTTGCAATCTTAACTGTTGCCTGATTATCACAATGGAGCCTCATCGATTCCTTAACTTCGAAATTCAGATCTCGCATGATTCTCTTGATCCACAAAAGCTCATAGACACCATGCACCATTCCACGAAATTCTGATTCAGCACTAGACAGTGCTACGAGTTTTTGCTTCTTGCTCCTCCACGTAACCAAGTTTCCTCCAACAAAAGTGAAGTACCCCGATGTCGATTTTCCATCCGACTTATCCCCAGCCCAGTCAGCATCGGTATAACCTTCTACTCCAAGGTTTCCGTTTTTTGCGAAAAATAATCCCTTTCCAGGAGATGATTTAAGGTAGCGTAGGATTCTTGTTACAGCTTTCATGTGATCTTCATTTGGTGCGTGCATGAACCGACTTACCACACTCACAGCATATGCAATATCTGGCCGGGTATGAGATAAGTAGATAAGCCTCCCAACGAGTCTCTGGTACTGTTCTTTGTTTGTTGGAGTCTTATTGGAGAGGATAGTCAGCCCATGGTTCTGTTCAATAGGAGTATTCACCGGTTAACACTCTAACATTCCTGTTTCTGCGAGAAGATCAAGAGTATATTTACGTTGGCACATGGTAATGCCTTTACTGGATCTAGCCACCTCGATACCTAGGAAATATTTCAGATTTCCTAGATCATTCAACTCGAACTCAGCACCCAACACACCCTTTAATTTATTCATTTCATCTTTATCGTTACCTGTCACTACCATGTCATCAACATAAACAATGAGAGCTGTAATTTTTTCTTTATTGTTCTTGACGAATAACGTGTGGTCGGCATCACTCTGGTTGTAGCCAATGCTCTTCAGGAACTTCGAGAATCTCCCGAACCACACTCTAGGAGATTGTTTTAGGCCATACAGAGCCTTATTCAGTTTGCACACTTTGCTACCAAATTTCATTCCTGGTGGAGGATCCATATACACTTCCTCTTCTAGATTGCCATTCAAAAAAGCGTTCTTTACATCATACTATCATAAAGGCCATTCTTTATTCGCGGCTATGGAGACAAGAACCTGAATAGTGTTGATTTTTGCTACCGGAGCAAAGGTATCTCCATAGTCTATACCATATTTCTGTGTATATCCCTTCGCGACCAACCTGGCTTTAAATCTGTCGATCTTCCCGGATGAGTCCAGCTTTACAGTAAATACCCACCTACAACCGACTGTTTTTTTCTTTGGAGGAAGAACGACCTCATCCCAAGTACAATTCTTCTTTAAAGCATCCATTTCTTCTTCAATAGCCTTCCTCCATCTTGGGTCTTCAAGTGCTTCTTGCACATTATTCGGTATGACCACAGTAGATAATTCCTCCACCATGGTTTTTTTGCGAGCTTCCCAGCTTATCCGTGGATACATAATGGTTGATCGGGTATTTTGATTTTGACATCAACTTCGGTTGATATTGCTTCTTTGGGACTCCCCTATTTTTTCTTACAGGGTACCTCTGGGTTACCTGTTCATCATTCATTTCAGAAGACATAGAAGGAATATTATTAGATGATGTACCTTCTTGTGGAGTCGGAATCGGGATTGGCTCTGGTACGGGACTATCTTCCCCTACTTCGAAATCTCTCCTACCATCGTCGCCACCTTCATTTCCACCGTCACCATCGTCACCATCTTCATTCCCACCGTCATCTTCACACTCTTCTTCATTACTATCATCATTGTCATATCCGTAGTCTTGAAAAAACTCACATGACTCGTTGTTTTGACAGGTTGTATTCCTCTCTTGGTTAGTGGTTCTCTCCCCCTGAGGGAAAACATCCGGCTCAAAAAACGAGACGTTCTCATGAAACTTGACATCGCGAGTGATGTACATCTTCTTTTCTTTAGGATCATAGCATCGATATCCCTTTTTAAGCTCGACATACCCTAAAAACATACATCTTACAGCTCGTGGTTCAAACTTTCCATTTTTCTGGTATACGAAAGCCGTGCATCCAAATATCTTTGGTTCGAGATTCATCCCGGTTGGAAGGTCTATGATGTCATGTAAATGTTGCATTGGAGTTCGAAAATCAATCACTCTAGATGGGGTTCGATTCATTACATACGTTGCTGTTCGTACTGCCTCACCCCAATATTGCCTTGGTACTTTCATATCAAACAAGGATGCACGAACAATCTCTAAAATCTATTTATTTCGCCTTTCTGCAAGACCATTCTGTTGGGGTGTATTAGCCCATGAAGTTTGGTGTTTAATCGACTTCTCTTCACAAAAACGTTGCATTTCTTGATTAACATACTCTCCTCCATTATCGGATTGAAGAATGTTAATCTCGCCCTTATATTGAGTTTTAACCAACTTGTACAGTTCTTGAAAAGCATGAACTACCTCATTCTTGTGTTTAAGTAAAGACACCCAAACCATACGAGTACATTCGTCAATAAAGGTGACAAAATATCGATGGCCACTCGGAGTGGGAATTCATGCCGGCCCCTAAACATCTGAGTGTACTTTCATAAACGGTACAGCAACCTTTTTTTCACTTGGGAAATAAGAAATTCGATGACTTTTCGCCAATTCACACACATCACAATTAAATTCAACATTATTCTTATTCAAAAATAATTCGGGTTTCAATTTCTTCAAATAACCAAAAGATAAATGGCCTAATCTACGATGCCATAACCACAAAAGAGATTTCTTTCCTTCAACTTGATTTGCTACTGCTTGTCCTTCTTCTTCAAGATAATATAGCTTCCCTTTTCTAATACCAGAGCCAATCATCCGATCCGTTGCTATGTCCAGAAACGTACATTTGGTTGGCCAAAAAGTTACATAGCAATGTAGTTGATCAATAATCTGGCTAATAGATAATAAATTTGATGAAAGTGATGGAACCACTAAAACTGTATCAAGGTTCATTGATGATGAAACTTGTGCAGCACCTTCACATGTAACTTGGGCCAAGCCTCCATTTGCAGTTTTTATTTTTTGTTTTTCAGGTCGTGTTATGGTTAATAACTTGGAGGGGTCATTGGCCATGTGATCCGTTGCACCTGTGTCTATAATCAATTCATTATTTACCGAGTGGGTTGTATTAGACATACCATAATCATTTGAGGATTCAGTGTGAGCTGCTACAGGATTTTCTTCGGTTTTTGTTGTGGCTATTGAGGCTTGTCCCACCTTTCTTCTTGGTTTCTTAGTGAAGTCCCACCACTCCGGGTAACCCACGATTTCATAGCAGCGCTGTTTTGAATGTCCTACTTCTCCACAGTGAGTACACACAAGTTTATTGCCATTGTTCTTGCCTTTTGAAATCCGATTTCGGGTGGCTAAGTTAACGATGCTGTCGGGCTTAATCTTCGGTTCCTACATAGTATACCGCTGAGTTTGATCTTTTCGTACGAAGGCATAACAAGCTTCGAGATCCAAAGGCGGATCCTTGCGTAGTATCTCTCCACGGGCCTAATTAAATTCAGTATCTAATCCCGCTAGAAAGATATGCACTCGGAGCCGTCCAAGGATTTTGTTGAGTGACACCACGTTATTCATATCATCCTCGTGAACCATCAGTCTAGTGTCAATTTCCTGAAAAATACCAATTAATTCGTTGTAATACGATGCAAGAGTTCTTCCATTCTGACGAGTACTGAACGATCTCCTATTCAATTCGAACAGCTGCGTTTCATCCGTTCCGTCATACAACGTCTTGGCCACCGCTTCCCATATTTCCTCTGCCGTTTTCAAACGAATGAATCTTGGGATCAAGGTCGGACTCATGGAGTCAATAAGCCAGCTTTTCACGCGGTTGTTTTCGGTCAACCAGTTTTCGATTTGCTTCTCTCCGGATGCGGGCTTCTTGGTGTCTCCGTTGAGAAATCCGAGTTTGTTTCGAGCTCCAATGCGCATCTCCATCAGTTGTGACCACAACTGATAATTCGTATCATCCAGAATGATCCCGGTTGGGAATGGGACATCTTGAACAACATAACGGGTTTCTTGAGAGTTTTCTTTGTCTGTCATGATCTCCAAGAATTCGAGTACAGAATGCAGTAAGGGTTTTTCGAGAATTTTTAGGAACTTGGCTCTGATACCATGTCAATCAGAGGGTACGATTGAATGTGTAACAGCTCGAAATCTCAAGTATTGTTAAAATTACATTTTGGGGTGTTTTAAAGGGGGGACTCGGCGAGTTGGAGCTAGACTCGCCGAGTAGGACCACAGACTTGGTCGCGGGTTCACGACTGGACTCGACGAGTCCAGATATGGACTCGGCGAGTCTACGCTATTCAGCAGAAACCCTAGCCGTTTGGTTTTGGATCGTATATAACGCCCTATATGCCGTCATTGTCCGTCTTTTAGCCGATTGAGAAGAACCCTAAGCGTCTGTGGACATCTAGAGCAAGATTGGAGGCTATTGGAACTTTGAAGAGATTGTTGGGCAAGAAGGAGAGGAGTTTTGGCTAAAGGAACAGCAAGGGATTCGAGCCCTGAGGTTGGGGACACAGAGAGTGCGTTTTTTCAGGTAATACTTCGGATCATTTCTGTTATTTTGATGTGTGCACGGATTTAGGGTTTATGAAACCCATTTGGTGATTAGATGGATTATTACCTTGTTACCCAAACGTTTATAACCCTGTAATAGGATGTTTAGAGGTCCAGAAGGTCCCATGCTTGTGTATTTCGGGACCATACGTATTTCAGGAAGCAGTTTGATCGACTGCATGGCATGGACTCGCCGAGTCCAATGAGCAGACTCGGCGAGTAGCTTGAAGATTGACTGGGACTCGTCGAGTTGTTCTTCAGACTCGGCGAGTGGAGTCGGGGTGGCCCCGCGATTCTTCTAGGAGTAACTCGTCGGGTCAAGGAGGATACTCGACGAGTAGAAGGGAAAACTTAGAGGATTGGAGGACGAGTAGACTCGCCGAGTCGCCAGAGCACTCGCCGAGTCCGGTCGAGTTGGCCATGGATTGTTGACCAGAGTTGACCTGTGCGTGATTTCTTAAGGTCAGTTATCGTGGAAGAGAAAAGTACTAATAAGAGATATATGATGTTATAGGGAGCTTGTAGCTCGGCGGATCAAGTGCAAGAGATTTCAGGAGTTGCTAACTTCCAATATCCACGAGGTGAGTCTTCTCACTATACTGTACCCGGAAGGGTTTGACTGTGTGACCGGAAGGTCGGACGTGATATGTGTTATACGTACCATAAATGGTAAGGTAATTGCTATGCGTGTTATGTATGTTATATGGGCCGGAAGGCAATATGTTATGTGATTGGAAGGTCGGATATGGAATATGATATATGTACTATATGTGGTAAGTTAACGGTATCATGTGCTGTGTATGTTTAGGGGCTGGAAGGCGATATGTTATGGGCCGGAAGGCAATACGTTATGTGACCGAAAGGTCGGATATGTTATGTGTTATATGTGTTATATGTGTAAGGTTAATTGTTATGCGTGTTGTGTATGTTTATATGGGCCGGAAGGCAATATATTATGGGCCGGAAGGCAAGGTGCTATGGGCCGGAAGGCAATACGTTATGGGCCGGAAGGCGATTATCTCATGGGCCGGAAGGCATTGTGCAGTGGACCGGAAGGTCAGGGCCTGGAAAGGCGTATGTGCGTAAGGTGTATATTAGGGAACTCACTAAGCTTCGTGCTTACGGTGTTTTACATTATGTTGTTTCAGGTTCTTTCAGTAACGCGGGATGGCACCGGCTCGATTGTACACACCAAAGAAAGAGTTGTATTTTGGAGGATCCTGGTTTTCTATTCAAGTGAAAATGGAACTATGTTTTGTAATTCAAATACAAATAAGATTTTAAACAAGTGTTTTAATATTAAATTGATTATTTAAATGAAAATTTTGCCTTGAAAATCACGGTGTTACAAATTGGTATCAGAGCCTTGGTTTGAGGGATTCGGATACGCCTTCGGGTAAATCTGGACTCAAACTGAGGAAGTAAGAAAAAGTTTTCTAATAAATAGTTTTCTAAAAGTGAATAAGAGTTCAAAGAGGAAGCAAGAAGGAGCAGTGTGTACAATCAGCCAGAGCCAAACGGTGATTTCCCAAAATACCCTTACTTTTGTGTTATGAAATATCTATGATGCACTTTATGAGATATTATTGCATGCTAGAGACAGGCTAGGTATTTCATATCTTAGGACTAGAGTGGCCTGATTTGTGATGCCTTAGCCTAGGGTTTGTTGTTATATGTGCGTTATGCTTTTGTGTGTATATGATGAGTGAGGGTATCTAGTTAGAACGCACGAGGGGTAGAGCTACAGAGTTCAGTGGTATTTCCGAGGATGAGCCAAGAAGGTGGAGTTATCATAGATAAGGAGTCCTATGTATTCTTCGATGCTCGAATGCTGCTTGCTTTGTGCTTTGTGTAACTCTCGATGATGGGAGTCAGCTACTAAGTGAGTATGACGATATTCAGGAGGTAGATGGCTGACATCATTAGGAGCTCTTCAGCAGTTGATAGCAAAGAAGTGGGAGGACGAAGGAAGAGACTAGGGAGTAAACCTAGCCAGATGAGTGCGCTGGTAAAGTAGAGGATTTCGCTGGAGAGCGGGCACGTGCGATGGGATTGGTGAAAGAGCAGGTCAAGCAGCTACTTAGGAGCTCTGGGATGGTCCGTGTGGAAAGTATGGGTAGATGTGGCAGGTACTATGGGCCCGTACTACTGAAAGCAGAGGACCCATACTTGATACAGGGAGCATTCTGAAGGTCCTAAGGAACGGGATGAGGAGTGATGTTATGGTCCGGGTACCATACATCAGAACAGATTGAGGATAGATGTTGTGGTTCGAGTACCATACATCGGAGCGGATTGCGGAGTGATGTTATGGTCCGGGTACCATACATCGGAACAGATTGAGGATAGATGTTGTGGTTCGAGTACCATACATCGGAGCAGATTGAGGAGTGATGCTATGGTTCGGGTACCATACACCGGAACAGATTGAGAAGGGATGTCATGGGATGAGTACCATGGTTCGTAGTGGATGATGCTTGTGACTATCTTGTTATCCGGTCATGATCGATGAGGTAGAGATCGGACGCTATGGGTTTTAGGCCTGTAGACCATGATTGAGTATGGAGAGGCGTTCCTCGAGGGGAAAGGCGAGTGCCTATCAGAGTATTTTGGTAAGGAGTTAAATACAGAGGAAAATTTCGGTTGAGTCGAGCAATCAGTCGATAGAGGAGAGGTCACCTTCTAGGTGGGTGGTGCCATTATGTTCGTGTGCAAGACACGAGAGGCCTGATGTTTCTGTTTTGGATTGGGAATACACCCTGCAGGTCGTTATCGATAATGATTTCCCTCAGAGTATCAGGTAGCAGGTGTGCCGCGAGGCAGTGACTTATCGTGAGCAGACAGTCAGTTGGGACTGAGGTAGTCGAGGACCACACCACACCTAATTGGGAATAGTAGGTTGTGTTATAGTGGTAGCAGTGGGGAGTTCAGTTGAGTTTTGCAGTGCAGAGAGTTTTCGTCTATGTTGGGAGTGGGTCCCTGTCCTTGGGACAATTCCGGGTTGGAACATTGGTTGATGAGTTGAGGTGAGAGGAACGATGATTTTGCGGTGCAGTCTATGAGCCAGAGATGTTATCGAGCAGTTCATATGTTTAGTGTTAGATTGGTATGGGATTTGGAACGATTAGAGGCAGTCGTGATGAGAAGTTCTTGGAGAGTTAATCAGAGGTTCAGGGTATAGAGGGTTGATTGACTTCCTTAGGGGGGGGGGGAATTATCGGGCGTTGCATAGCACTTCCTGGGAGCAGGTTCGATTTCGCTGGTGAAAAATAGTCGTGGGTTGGTTGAGTGCTAATTGGTGATGGTTCGAACTCTAAGTGGGGGAGAACCGGGTTCAGTATGTAAGAAAGTAAAGATTTGTCAAGCGTGGTTACAAGTGAAGTATAGAGATATGCTGTAAGAAATCATGAGACCAGAGGTGTCGGTGATCGAGAAAAAGGGTCAGAGTGAGTTAATGCGGGAAGTACTCGAGGAGGAGAACGAATGTATCCATGATAGGTGTTTGGTGTCGTTGCAAGTAGATAGAGAATGATTGGGTCGGTAAGCGCATCCTTGTTTGGATTTTGAGTGTCGGGGAAAAGGGATTCGGAGGATTATCAGCATATTTCGTAACATCGGCGTTATCTCGTATTCCAATCGAGAAATTAGATGCACCGAAGTTGTAAGGTGGGAAAAATATAGATTTAATTATGGGTTCAGAAGGAATGTATTTTGTGTTTACATGATGTTTGGGGTAGGAGACCAATGGTTGTGGCAGTATTCTGGGATATCCGGGTATGATATCTTTATTTCGGAGTTACTCATGAATCTTGAATTGAATCGACTTGTGGTATATCAAGTATCTATGAATCCAGTAGGAGCCCTCGAGTATGGAAATTCAGGGAGATTATTTGAAAGAGTGGATTTTCGCAAAGGTGGGCATTTGTTATGTTGATTGCCTCCAGGGTCTGTGATGGATATTCGAGTCGCAGTACTCACTAGTTAGAGGGTGTTGTGATACTGCGTGGAGTTGTAGTACTCACTAGATGGCAAGAGAATTTCGACGTTGGAATATTTTCGAGCAGTGTATGAGGTGGAAGAGTTTCGAGTTTGGGTAGCCCTGTTATTGAGTTTTTGGAGCTTGGATGTTGAGTCGGGGGCGAGATGGGGGTCTCCGTCTCTGTCGGGAGATGCGGTGAGATACGCAAGGAATATGCGCAGCAGAAACCAGAGATTGGAGTCGAGACGATCCTCGGTTGGATTATATTTTCTCGCATGAGGAAAAAAGGATTTTGTGACTTACGTGTCACTGGGTCGGGATAGTGGTCACGGGGAGAAAGTTAGTGGGATATTTGGATCGTGATACGGGTGACGTTGGGGGCTCAGCTGTGGAGTCAAAAGTTGACCTGGTACTCAGTCTTGAAGAGGAATATGAGAAAGGAGATTATCCTGATGACATCTAAGGACACTTTAGAGAGAGTGAACGATTCAGACGCTCAAAGACATGCTTCGGGCATGTGTATTAGATTTTGGAGGAAGCCGCGGTACATATTTATCCTTGGTTGAGTTGTCCCATATCAACAGCCATCATTAGTGCATTGGTATGCCGCCCTTTGAGTTGTTGCATAGGAGGTGATATCGGACCCTCATTTGCTGAGGAGAAGTAACGCGTGGACCTGAGATTCCTTGCGAGCAGATCCAGAGCATGTGCGATACATGGAGTAGTGGCAAGGTTGTCGAGCGGATTTTCCCTAGGTAAGGGAAGAGAAAGGTATGTTGGGATTAGTGCAGCATGTGTATGCGATTACAAGAGGAGAACTCGTGAGAGTTGCTCTGAGAATGAGAATGGGTCTCTCAGTCGTTCTGAAATGGATAGAGTGGGCTTTGGATCGGGGATCCGGTGATTTATGGTTTCCTAACCCTTATGGGTCGAGTGATCGTTGAGATTTGGAGCAGAGTTGCATCTTGGGTAATTCTCGGTTACAGAGAGTGGTGAGCAGTACAGAGATCGTGCTTTAGTCGACAGAGCAGATTCAGCAGATTAAACAGAGATTATTGATCGCCTAGAGTTGACAGGAAAGTTATGCAGACAAACGCCGTTACGAGCATGTGTTTCAGGTCGGCGATTTCGTACTTCTGACGGTCTCTCCTTGGAAAGGGGTGATTCGATTCAGGAAGAGGGGAAAGTTGGGGCCCCGATATGTTGGGCCTTTTCGCGAAAATACGAGGGTAGGACGGGTGGCCTACCGTTTGGAGCTTCCAACGGAATTGGGATGGATCCATGACGTTTTTCGTGTGTCGCAATTGAAGAAGTGTATAGCCGATGAGTCAGCAGTGGTTCCACTAGAGAACAATTAGGTGGATGCGAGCCTGTGTTACGCTGATAGGCCAGTGGCCATCAGGGATCGGAAGATCAAGGTTCTGAGGAACAAGGAGGTACCTCTGGTATTGGTTCAATGGCAACCTCGGAAGAGATCGGAAGTGATTGGGGAGCCGGAACGTGAGATACGGGAGTAGCATCCGGAACTATTTCCAGAGTGAGACTTCGAGGGCGAAGTCTGATTCTAGTGGGGGAGAATTGTAACAGCCCGAAATCTCAAGTATTGTTAAAATTACATTTTGGGGTGTTGTAAAGGGGGGACTCGGCGAGTTGGAGCTAGACTCGCCGAGTAGGACCACAGACTTGGTCGCGGGTTCGCGACTGGACTCGACGAGTCCAGATATGGACTCGACGAGTCCAGATATGGACTCGGCGAGTCTACGCTGTTCAGCAGAAACCCTAGCCGTTTGGTTTTGGATCGTATATAACGCCCTATATGTCGTCATTGTCCGTCTTTTAGCCGATTAAGAAGAACCCTAAGCGTCTGTGGACATCTAGAGCAAGATTGGAGGCTATTGGAACTTTGAAGAGATTGTTGGGCAAGAAGGAGAGGAGTTTTGGCTAAAGGAACAGCAAGGGATTCGAGCCCTTAGGTTGGGGACACAGAGAGTGCGTTTTTTCAGGTAATACTTCGGATCATTTCTGTTATTTTGATGTGTGCACGGATTTAGGGTTTATGAAACCCATTTGGTGATTAGATGGATTATTACCTTGTTACCCAAACGTTTATAACCCTGTAATAGGATGTTTAGAGGTCCAGAAGGTCCCATGCTTGTGTATTTCGGGACCATACGTATTTCAGGAAGCAGTTTGATCGACTGCATGTGATATGTGTATTTGTAGACATATTTTTATGCACTTTATCTTAATATTTTGGCCTTATTTATTCTATTTTAGAACTAAAGAGTACTCATAATACTTTGAATTATGTTTTGCAGCTATTTGTTGTCAATAATGCACAAGAGAAAAGACTGAAGCGGAAATTGGGCTTAGAAGCTAAAAGAAAGAAAAGGGGGCTGAGGTCGCGGTTACGCCCCGCGTACCTTAAGGTTACGCCCCGCGTACCTGCTTGCACCGGATATACATGATCGCGTGATTATCCATAGTACGCGCCGCGTAATCCATAGTACGCCCAGCGTACTTAGGTCGGCCACAAAGATTATAAATGTCGATTTTTAGCTAACCAGGAGGGGGGATTCGATTTCTAACCTAATTTAGTCGACAATTAACTTCTATTAAGCCGTTTTGAGGGTCTAGAAGGCGGCCGGAAGGCCGTTAAGCTAACGGGAGCAGAGATCTGAAGGATTGGAGAGCAGATACATGTCGGTAATCATATGGATTGCTAACGTGACCATGTTTAGCACTTCCTTATGGTACTTTTTGTATTTAGTTTCTGATTTGGGTGTAAAAACCTTTTACTTTGTGTTTATGATTGAATGAAGTTTTGATTCTTAAACTAATTGTGATGTTAAATAATTTATTTGTGTTTAATTTATCTTGCCAAGCTTGTTCAAAGATCCTCATGTGTTAATGATGATTATTTGCTGTTAATTGTTAAGTGAATTAAGTTGTATGAAAACCTGCTTGATTTGCTTGTCTCTTATGATTTTTGATGACCATTGAGATTATAAGACTAGAAATAACGAATGTGAAACTAGGATTAACATGGGAATAAATAAGTTAATGTGTGAGCCTTGTTTGATGACCATCAACAAGAGGTTAATTAAATGTTTAAATTAACTAAGTTTACAAGTCTTGCTTGATACGAACTGAACACTAGGAAGCATGTTAGTTTAATCAATTGATCACTGTTTGAATTAACTTGTTTGCTAAAGGATTAGTTATAGTGAACATGAATCTAATCAATTTAGGAATCGGTGAACATGAATAAATGAATTAGTGTATGCAATTGTTTATGTTTTCTAGGTGGAATTTGTCTAAACCAAAGTACCTAAAGAGATTTGTTTTTCCTGTTAGTTTATCGAGAATGGTTAATTAATTATTAGTTTGAGATTTATTAAATTATTCTTTCCGTGTGACATCTAACCTATAATTAAATATATTAAATTAATCCACCGTTCCCTGTGATCGACACCCGACTTACCTAAGCTATATTGTAATCTGACTAGGTACACTGCCTATAAGTGCATAGTTAGTCTAAGTTTGTTAGGTTATAAATATTAAAATTAATGGGTACTTTCGTGCACATTAAGTTTTTGGCGCCGTTGCCGGGGAACGGCTTGTCATTAATTTATTTTATTTGATTATTCGTTATTTGTTTTTAGTTAGTTCTCATTTTTTTTAGTTTGATTTTCGATGATATCTTTTCACTTGTCGGGAAGGTTCTTGTTTTTATTTTGCAGGAATTTGGGATTGTACACATTGCTTGACCTTACTTTTTGCATGGGTTTCGAGAATGAAAGCGATTAGGGAATTCTTGACCTGCTTAGCCTACTACTTTGTTGATTTGTCCAACTCAATCCATGAGGCGTAGTATAGCAAGGCGTATTGTGGTGGTTAAGTGGAAGACCGAGCTCTTGCTGTTCTTGACTAGTTAGGTCACTTCTTGTTCCGCTTCTAGTTAATGGTGCAAGGAAAACAAAGGAAATATTCTAACGGGTCCCGAAAGTGGGTGTTTTCGCAAACCAATTCTTGCATGCAAAGGTTTTTGATTAACCATTGTTGTTTGATCTTGACAAAGATAAGTGATTATGACATCTCAATTTTTTTTATCACTCATCGTGAAGTCATCATTAGCTTAAGAAATTAAAAAGGAAAAATTAAATAAGTTTTAAGTTCCTAGATGAAATGATTAAAAAGAAAAGGAAATTCAATTAAAAGAAGAAAGTTAAATTTCATTACGCCCCGCGTATGTTTACTTACGCCATGCGTAATATGCCCCGGATCGCGAATGAACATTTCAGGGGGTTGAGGTACGCCCCGCGTACTCTTGAGTTACGCCCCGCGTAACATGGCGACCAGGTATATCTTTTGACCCTTTGACTTCTTCTTTATTCTTTTCCCTCTTCTACTCTCGCGCAAACTGTGACGGCAGCTCTCTCCAAGATTCTCGATTCTCTCTCGTTTCTTGTTAAATCCACCACACAAGTAAGTATTTCGGATACTCAATAGCTTGGATTTGTGTTTAATTCAAAGGAATAAGCTACATTTAGCTTTTGCTTGAAATCTAGGGTTTATATATTTTTCGAATTAGGGCCGATTTTGCAAATGTATGTGTTGATTAGGGCTTGAATGGACCGATTTCGGTTAATACATTAAACCCTCGAGCTTAATTTCGTCTTAATTCCGTCCCACGTTTACCGATTCGAGCTTGGGGTCGTACGCCAAGCGTACCCCTGTGACTTCGAGTTCTTGACTCTGGCTTCGATTTTTGACTGTTATACATGTTACCTGTTAAATGTTTTCATAGGGATTGATTCATATTTTATTAGGAGGTACCGATTTTTCTCCTACTGCCTTGGATCACACGGTTGGTTCCATTTGCTAACATGTATGCCCCATGTGTTTGACTTATTAGACAACCTGGGTATGGGCTTAAATTGACAGTTTTTTTTTAAATGGGTATTAATTTTAGAACGAAAAGGGACAGATTCGTGAACTCAGACGTAAGCCCAGCGTACTGCACCTATCCAGCCCCAATTTTTTTTTGGTTTAAAAAATCTATTAATGCTGCCATATTTTGTTGGTTTTGTGTTTTTTTGTGCAGATTATGGCTCGAAGGGCCCAAAGAACCAACCCTCCCGAGGATGTGACCGATCATCGCTTTTTACAATTTCCGCAAACACTGAGCGATGCTACCAGGGCTCGTTACAGCACTAACTTGAGCCTGCTTCTCACAAAGGAGATTGATATTGCACCCTCTTTCGACTGGGAGTTGGCTACCAGGACTGGACTTGCTGCATTGATCCAGGAATTTTTGCAATACACACACTCGGACGTGAGTGGGGTGGAATTGTTTGTGTGTCAGGGATGGGCACGTTTGTTCAGGATCCAGGAGCCGGTATATCGAGAGTTTTTGCTGGAGTTCTATGCTACAGTTTCCTATGATCCTGGGAAGCCACTCAATGACAGGACAGCCTTTGCTTTCAGACTGGGAGGAGTGAGCCGGGAATGCAGCGTGATAGAGCTTGCTACTCGGGTGGGTATTTACACAGCCGATGAGACAAGGAGTGTCCACTTCCCGACATTTCTTGCTGACTGTCTCACGGAGCGGCCGGAGGACTACAATGAGAACACTTTTTGGGCCGAGATTATGGGAGGAATTTATACACCATCTACCGCTCGAGGGGGGATGATTCGGTCTACTACATACCGAATGTTGCACTGGTTGATTTCTATGTCTCTCACGCATCACAAGAATAGTGAGAGAGTGCCTTCGATGGACCTGTATTTCCTATGGGCACTAGTTACTCCAGGGAGGCACCTGAACCTTCCAGTTGCTTTAGCTGCATACTTGGGACGGAGGGCCAGGGGACTTCGGGGAGATAGCCCGATATGCAGAGGGCATTTTATCACACGATTAGCTCGATCATATCAGTTGATGACACGTGAGATCACGAGATCGATGGTGTTTCACGACATGAGGCCGATGAGTCTTCAGCTATTGGAGTCAATGCGCGTATTAGAGCGGGGCGGAGATGGTGTTTTGAGGGTTCGAGCAGATGATGTGGCGGATGAGGAGGGTGCTGCCGAGCCACAGCCGAGACGGGTCCCGTGGCGTAGACCTACTCCTCGGGGAGCGCAGCAGGGACCTGAGCCGGAGATTGATATGCGCTATTTAACTCAGGGCATTGATCGTCTTGACTTGAGGGTCCAGAACCTTAGCGAGTATGTTGCACATGTGGACGCGCAACAGCGGTGGCAAGGGAATGCATTGAATGCATTCTTTGCCCATCAGGGATTTCAGTATTCGGTTTCCTTTCCACCACCATTCCAGTCACGATTTGATAGGGCCGGTACTTCTGGGATACAGCCACATGATGATGGAGATGACGAGTGATCCTTTTTATTTTGTTTATTTGTTTGTTTTGTGTTAATTTTAGTTTATGTTTAGTTTTTAGTATTTGGTATGTAATTAAACTTTGATTTAGTTTGTTTTACTTTTGTTTTCCATGTTGATGCTCTATCGTTGTTTAGATTTATGCAGAATATTCGCCCTTAGGAAGCTGGCAGTAAGTTCAGCAGCTAGGTCCGACTGTTGCTAGAGAGTCATGTGAGAGTTCGAAGGTTACAATCAAGACCCACAATTTGTCATAAGTGTGGGGTGCATATTTATTAGAGTTGTATTTCGACGCGAGGAAGAAGTATCATCCCGGCTGCCACGACATGGTTGACACTTTCCTATGTTGTGGGGGATTTTTCATCGCGAGAAGAGAATGTCATTCTTGACGAGACGACGTGGTCGACACTTTCCCACGTCATGGTTATTATACATTGCATTTGTTTGCGATCTTTTGCACCACATTTTCGAAGATGGCGGTCTTGATTTTATTTTTCGGCAAATTTAGAAGCAGCAGTTCCAGTTTTCAGTTTTTCAGCAGTATTTGAAGCAACCTGTAGCAGCCCCATTCGATCTCGCCACAACTACCCAGGGGAGTCTGTTCCTTTTTTCTCCCTTTTTATGTTCTTAATTTGTTTTAGCATACAATGAGGGCATTGTATGAAATAAGTGTGGGGTAGGGGGTCGGTAAAAGAGTAAATTATAAAAATGAAATAATAGTTGGAAATTGCTAGATTTAGGGAAATTTAAAAATTTAAAACAAAACTTGAAATAATAGTTTAATTTAGAAAAATCTAGTGATAATTTGAAATTTTGGTAATAGTGTATGAGATGATCCGATGAGAACTCAAATGTTTAGTTGAGCCAATATACGTTATAGTGCATTTGTGGCTTCCCTTTATTTTAGTGAAATCATGGAACAAAAACATAACCCCGCTCGGTTTGAAGGATGCAATATGTTTAGCAGTCTAAACCTGAAATGTATCCAGGAGAATTATTATCATTAACCAATAAAGGTTGAGGTTGAGCGCCTCTGCTTAAGCATGTAGGTTTTGAGTGAAAAAAGAGAGGTACATGTAAAAAAAAAAGAGAGAGAATTACGAAAAAAAAAGTTTGAAGAATTTTGGAGCAAATAAAGTGAAGATCAAAAGATCAAAATTCTGAAGAAATCCAAAAAGTTGAAGATACCAAGAAATCAAAGATCAAATTGTTCAGAGAAATGAAGAATTCAAAGAAAGCTCCATAGTGGTATCATAAATTGTAATTCTAGATTATGTATGCTTAGGTTGCTCAACTAAAAATACCTTGAGGTTAGGAGGTTTTCTGAGGATGGATTCGGAGGGTTGCATAAAATGAGCATTGTTCGGAAAAAGTGGGCAAGTGTTTATGAAGATTGTGAGTATTTAAAGTATGGGGGGTACTTAGGAAAATTTTAGACACAAATGCATGCGTTGAGGTCTTGGCATAATGGCTGAGTTTTAAATGGATTGTTTAGTGCGATATTGGTAAAATAAAAGTAAATTTGCTTGGGGGCAAGCAAAGGCTAAGTGTGGGGTATTTTGATATGTGTATTTGTAGACATATTTTTATGCACTTTATCTTAATATTTTGGCCTTATTTATTCTATTTTAGAACTAAAGAGTACTCATAATACTTTGAATTATGTTTTGCAGCTATTTGTTGTCAATAAAGCACAAGAGAAAAGACTGAAGCGGAAATTGGGCTTAGAAGCTAAAAGAAAGAAAAGGGGGCTGAGGTCGCGGTTACGCCCTGCGTACCTTAAGGTTACGCCCCGCGTACCTGCTTGCACCGGATATACATGATCGCGTGATTATCCATAGTACGCGCCGCGTAATCCATAGTACGCCCAGCGTACTTAGGTCGGCCACAAAGATTATAAATGTCGATTTTTAGCTAACCAGGAGGGGGGATTCGACTTCTAACCTAATTTAGTCGACAATTAACTTCTATTAAGCCGTTTTGAGGGTCTAGAAGGCGGCCGGAAGGCCGTTAAGCTAACGGGAGCAGAGATCTGAAGGAGTGGAGAGCAGATACATGTCGGTAATCATATGGATTGCTAACGTGACCATGTTTAGCACTTCCTTATGGTACTTTTTGTATTTAGTTTCTGATTTGGGTGTAAAAACCTTTTACTTTGTGTTTATGATTGAATGAAGTTTTGATTCTTAAACTAATTGTGATGTTAAATAATTTATTTGTGTTTAATTTATCTTGCCAAGCTTGTTCAAAGATCCTCATGTGTTAATGATGATTATTTGTTGTTAATTGTTAAGTGAATTAAGTTGTATGAAAACCTGCTTGATTTGCTTGTCTCTTATGATTTTTGATGACCATTGAGATTATAAGACTAGAAATAACGAATGTGAAACTAGGATTAACATGGGAATAAATAAGTTAATGTGTGAGCCTTGTTTGATGACCATCAACAAGAGGTTAATTAAATGTTTAAATTAACTAAGTTTACAAGTCTTGCTTGATACGAACTGAACACTAGGAAGCATGTTAGTTTAATCAATTGATCACTGTTTGAATTAACTTGTTTGCTAAAGGATTAGTTATAGTGAACATGAATCTAATCAATTTAGGAATCGGTGAACATGAATAAATGAATTAGTGTATGCAATTGTTTATGTTTTCAAGGTGGAATTTGTCTAAACCAAAGTACCTAAAGAGATTTGTTTTTCCTGTTAGTTTATCGAGAATGGTTAATTAATTATTAGTTTGAGATTTATTAAATTATTCTTTTCGTGTGACATCTAACCTATAATTAAATATATTAAATTAATCCACCGTTCCCTGTGATCGACACCCGACTTACCTAAGCTATATACTGTAATCTGACTAGGTACACTGCCTATAAGTGCATAGTTAGTCTAAGTTTGTTCGGTTATAAATATTAAAATTAATGGGTACTTTCGTGCACATTAGCATGGCATGGACTCGCCGAGTCCAATGAGCAGACTCGGCGAGTAGCTTGAAGATTGACTGGGACTCGTCGAGTTGTTCTTCAGACTCGGCGAGTGGAGTCGGGGTGGCCTCGCGATTCTTCCAGGAGTAACTCGTCGGGTCAAGGAGGATACTCGATGAGTAGAAGGGAAAACTTAGAGGATTGGAGGACGACTAGACTCGTCGAGTCGCCAGAGCACTCGCCGAGTCCGGTCGAGTTGGCCATGGATTGTTGACCAGAGTTGACCTGTGCGTGATTTCTTAAGGTCAGTTATCGTGGAAGAGAAAAGTACTAATAAGAGATATATGATGTTATAGGGAGCTTGTAGCTCGGCGGATCAAGTGCAAGAGATTTCAGGAGTTGCTAACTTCCAGTATCCACGAGGTGAGTCTTCTCACTATACTGTACCCGGAAGGGTTTGTCTGTGTGACCGGAAGGTCGGACGTGATATGTGTTATACGTGCCATAAATGGTAAGGTAGTTGCTATGCGTGTTATGTATGTTATATGGGCCGGAAGGCAATATGTTATGTGATTGGAAGGTCGGATATGGAATATGATATATGTGCTATATGTGGTAAGTTAACGGTATCATGTGCTATGTATGTTTAGGGGCCGGAAGGCGATATGTTATGGGTCGGAAGGCAATACGTTATGTGACCGAAAGGTCGGATATGTTATGTGTTATATGTGTTATATGTGTAAGATTAATTGTTATGCATGCTGTGTATGTTTATATGGGCCGGAAGGCAATATATTATGGGCCGGAAGGCAAGGTGCTATGGGCCGGAAGGCAATACGTTATGGGCCGGAAGGCGATTATCTCATGGGCCGGAAGGCATTGTGCAGTGGACCGGAAGGTCAGGGCCTGGAAAGGCGTATGTTCGTAAGGTGTATATTAGGGAACTCACTAAGCTTCGTGCTTACGGTGTTTTACGTTATGTTGTTTCAGGTTCTTTCAGTAACGCGGGATGGCACCGGCTCGATTGTACACACCAAAGAAAGAGTTGTATTTTGGAGGATCCTGGTTTTCTATTCAAGTGAAAATGGAACTATGTTTTGTAATTCAAATAAGAATAAGATTTTAAACAAGTGTTTTAATATTAAATTGATTATTTAAATGAAAATTTTTCCTTGAAAATCACGGTGTTACAGAATGATATTTTTCTATATATCAAAACTGATTACAAGAGGAACATATATAGGAAACAATACAACAACTAATCCAAGGAATTAGGAGCAAACCATGAAAGGGATAATCTCAACCTATACACTTTCTATGGATAACAATTACTATCAACAATTACCAAACTTAAGCATAATCTTCGGAGATGCTCTTGCCAACTTGTTTTTGTTTATAATCATCTTCGACTCAAACTAATATCTTTGTTTAATAGTGTAGGAGCATATTGGTCTGGTCATAGTTCAAAAAATAGTTGTATGGTTTGGTGTTTGTCGCGTATTTCATTTTTTTTTTTGTTAAGCATTACTCCATGTTTCCATAATAAAGACTTGATTTGTTTAATTATTTTATGTTTAATCAATTTATTTCAGTTTTATTAATTTTAGCGGTGTGCATATGTGGTTGACTATCATGTGTAACACATGATCCTGCATTTTTTATGCAGCTCTCTCACGTGTCGTTGATTTTGCATTTTAACTTCTTACATCTTTCCGTATCTAAGTAAAGTGATATGCTTATCCGCTCTCAATCATTAAATCTTACCCATTCATTGACTAACACAGTCTCTTGATAAGAAAGAAATGAAAGTATAATGTTCTAATTGGGTACTTTTTTAGTACATTGCCATGATAAGAAATGACGTGAAAGTAAGTTGTTATAATGAACATGTAACTGGAAGTAAGCTGTTATTTCTACCATCAATCTCCAAGTATAAAGTTAAAAAAATACAATGGTATAATTAGGAAAATGTTTTTTAAACTCGAAAGAGTTGATGATCATATATGGAATGAATGTACTTATCATTAAATAATTTCATATTCATAGAATTAGTTAAATGGTTTAAATGTATTGTTTCTTTTTGGGTTAGTAGTTGGTTTTAACTATCATGAGTTTGTCGAAATGGACAACCATTGAAGCATACCGTCGAAGGGAAATCATGCAACAGTACAGGTTACACACATATATATTGTCTCTGAAGTTACATTAATGCAAAAAATAACAACGTACTTATATTTATTTGTGTTCTATGTCACCCTATTTTCTATTATGATATTGTATTGTTTTATTGTAGGGGCAATTTGTATAATGGGATGCATCAAGGAATAGATGTAGTTTATGCTAGATTTGTTAGATAGCGATGTACTTTTGTCGTCAAAAAATGGTCTATAAAGATGAATAAGTTTCATGAAAATGATTTTGAAACTTATAATATTTTGCATCTCTAACAATAACCCTTCCGACCCATACGAAGCATGGGCAGCCTTACTAGTTAATTATTAAATATATTTTACTATTTGATAAAAAAACATAATAGAAGAATTTAGAAGTTAGAGTTAACGAGAGATTTTTTTTTCATTTCTTCTATAGGATGTTTTTTATGGACGGTGGGTTTGTGAGCTTCGTGTGGAACACATAAAAATCTTTTTTTTTTTTTTTTTTCTTCGACTATCGAAGTTTGAAATGATTGCAATTTGGTGGGGTATCAATTTCCAAATTTTCATTTGATGGTCGACTCATTCTTTTCATTGGACAATATTGGTGGTGTTTGGATGAAATGTTTGGGGGCTGTAATTTTATGATTATGCGAGTTCTTTGGAGAGCTATGAATGCTAGTTTATTTCAACCCAACAAGCCGAAGAAAGCTTCTTTAGTGGAAAAAAATCGTCACTTTAATTGTATTATTGGATTTTCAATAGTAAACGTAAAGTTAATTGAGTTGGTTGGTTTTAGAATCCAACTTCAGCTGTGTCCACTTTATAATGTTACTTCTAACATTTTGTTATTTTTTATATAATCTTCTTCCACACACACCAAAAAAAAATTAACTAGTAAATAATCGAAATAATAATAAAATCTAAAAGGATACACAATCTCGTGTATATTATATTCTAATGACAATAAATGATTTTAATGTCAATCTTTTTCATTTTAAACATAAAAATTTGGCAAACATATGTGGTCCCATTGACCCATACGATCATCCTTTAGAGTGAACCATTGTAGAATTATTCAAAGAAAAAGATGAACAACCAAGTTAAGTTAATGAGGAAACTTTCACTTTTGCTTTTGCTTTTTATTGTAATTGAATTGAAGGGAAAGGATGCTTTACTTCATTATGTCATAAAACTATGCTTTGAACCCCATTGCCCCACATTGTTCGATTATTGCTGCTTGATTCAACATCCAATGACTTATGCATTTAAATTCAATTCAAAAGCTTTTAATCAAGGGTGCTGTTATTAAAACATCATTTGGACATCCTATTAATATATTTATAAAAAGTCAATTAATAATTAACTACTTATAATCAGCTGTTTCGGAAAACAATATAATTTCAATCAATAAAAATATTTAAAAAATTAATTAGGGTGTCTACATAGCAAATTGGGATGTATTTTTAACCAACCCCTTAATCAATAAAGCGTACAACAATAAGATTTATTGTAAATTGTACCCCCATATTGTCTATGGACCTACCCGTAAAGCCTTTTAAATAAGGAATAAATCACGGATACCAATAATCTTTTGATTGTGTGAGATTTTAAAACAGATGTCTATGAAATGCTTGACACTTCTACTGTGAGAATTTTTTTTTTTTTTAAACGGCAAACTATCCTACTCTTAATCAAATCCTAAACACCACTTAAGTCTTCTAGTAAGACTTGAACTCATGTCTCATGACTTTTCATTTGAAAGAGTTGTGAGACTTTTATTGCGTAGACAACCAAAAATATATGTATATGGATAGTTATAGGGATTTAATATTACATGGAATAATTAATAATGACAGTAACATGGGTATTATATTTTTAACTTTTTTTTTCGTATCTATATTTATTTACATATAACTGAATATGTATTTTTATTTATCTATATTTTGTTTTTCACTCATGATATTAACATATTTATATTTGTTTATTCATAATAGTAACATACATAAACCTCACTAATGATAATACGGTAATTATTGATAAAAAAAAAAAATATATTAAATATGTTGGTATTATCTACAAGAAAATGTAATAATATTGGTATCATGAGTAGCAAAATAATTTACAAATTGCATAAAGATTATACAATATTGTCATTATCAATAAATCAAAATATATTGTCTAGATTAGTAAAAAAAAAAATTAAATATCTTTCCATCTTTTTTAATATGCACTAATAGTAAGCATTGGAGGTAAACATATGTGTACATATTTTCAGTTTCTTCTTTAAGATTTTTTAATCCATTCATTTGATTATATTTTATTCAAGAAAATTCGTTATTGTAGACTTTATAGTAGATAACAGATTCAAGATATTTGCATCATTGAACCTAATTCAAATTAATATTATAACAGTATGTTTTCTTCATCAAAGTACAAACCGAGAATAAAAAAAGAATGTTTGACCGTCTACTTTGATCATCTTGTGATAAAGGGCATTTTCATATCCCCGCATCTTATAAGTTATATCAACATATACAAAAGACTTGATAATTTATATAAATTCATATGTTATATATTTATAATGATACAAATGAAAATTGTTTCATAACATTCCAAGTTATAGTAAAACTCATTTATCTTTTTATTCACCGATTAAAAACTATAAATTCTGTCTTAACCATAGAATATGAATTGAAGCAATTCTTTACATCCATTAGGCCTAATTCGATGAGATCAATAAGTTACTACAATTTTAGAAAATTGATTAAAAACAACGATACAAGTTTACTAATTGAATATGCATTTTTAGATTTTTAAAAGAACTTAAAACAAAACAAACCAGAAAAATTATGTTAAACATGAATACCCGAACTTCCACTAAAGCCACAAATAATAGTGAAGTGAAGGAAAGGGGATGTTGCCCAAGAAAGAAACAAATTGGATGGACAACAACCACACAACATAGCTTTAGGCACAACAAAGGAAGGTCAAAAGGCAACGTTTTTATAATGTTTATTTAACAAGGATAACTTGCTGAGGTTGTATTCCGCCACTACTATATTTGAATTGCCTATTTTTTCTCTTTAAATTATATAGAACTGGAGTTGTATAGAAATAAAATTGAATTATAGAGTATAAATTACAGAAATATTCTACTTTTTATCCACAGCTAGAGTTCTACCTTGTTAGATTTTTTTTCTTTGACAAAAATGTAAAAATAATCTATTGTGTGTTGTCATTTTCTTGGATAAAATTATAGATATGGTCTTTTTTTTGGGAAGGTTTTCGTTATTGATGTCGTTTTTGTCAAAGCTGAATATTATGTGTCTAATATATTTTTTATATATATTTTCACATATATTTTTTTTACATTTTTTATATTTCTTATATTTTTGTAATTGGAAAATAGAAACCACCCACCCAACTCCCACACTCTCTCTCTCTCTCTCTCTCTCTCTCTCTCTCTCTCTCTCTCTCTCTCTCTCTCTCTCTCTCTCCCCCCCCCCTTCTATTCTCTCAACGAGCTCCAACACCATCCCCCTCTTCCCCCCACCACCACCATTCGTCCCTAATATGTATTTATTTCTTATTTCACATAGCAAGCAAACCTAGAACGATATTGTAATTTAGATCCAAAGTTGAAGCAATCAAAGGTTAAGGAAGATTCGAGCAAAATTGAGTTGGAGGCGGATGCGAAGATCTTGGAGGGAATGATGGGAGGCTGACAAATCGATTAGGGTTCTTATTTAGTTTTAAAATAATTTATATATCTGGTCGCTATTTGAGAAAAGTAGAGAAGAGAAAAAATGAGGCGTTATTTGATCATTTTACTCGAACTTAACGCATGATAACAAAGTTACATAAGGACCAATTATCATTTGGAAACCACATGACCAACTATATAGCATTTATTAACATTATATGTAAGTTCTCATTTTTTGAAACCATAGGGATCAGTCGTGAAATTTTTTCTTAATATTGGTTAAAAAATACTTAACGATGGCTGATGATGTGCTTCATGAATTCCACTCAGGGTGAGAAGTATTTCGTCTTCACTCTTAACCTATACACTGGAATCAGGCCCGAATTTAACATTTCGGATGTCTTGTGCGAAAATCAAAGTGAGGCCCTATGAAAGTTTTATTGTAAAATATTATTAAGTAAATTTGTTACCATTAAATTCAAATATCAGAGTTACTAATAAACATCTCATAAATTTGCTACCACAACATCATGTCTTCACTCACTGGACACTCCAGTTTTCTAGGATCATAGACATTCACTAGAACATATTTTGTGAATTCACCATTGCCATTCAAAGTGGTTATCTCTTCATTTACACATCCTAGCCTTATTCTAAGAAGGTGCATGCCATCAAACAAAAGGAAAGGCCCAAACCGTTAGGAGGAATATGTTTTCAATAGCAAGAGTCAGTCTAAGCAGTGGAACACGTTACCCATTTCAACTAGGGAAGTTTCCAAACTTAAATTCGAAATGAGATCTTCCATCTTGATTAGCATGGTAGGTAGGCATGAAAGATGAGGCAAAGAATGTTCCGCATCTCCCCGACCGGAAGCTTTCAAGACAGACAAAGGTAAGATATAAGGTAAGGGGAAAAACCCTTTTATGCTCACTTGTAGGGGTTTGGACCCCACAAAGGGGGAAGGAGTCGATTGAACATCTCATCCATTGGCAGGAATTTCGCGTGCATCTGATCCCTAATTCTTGTTCACCCAGGATGTTCGTGTTGGGTGAATTGTGACCTAGGACAATCATGTCGGGTAAGCAACAACCGCTTCGTCACAGTGCTTACTTATGGGCTAACAGGTCACACTTTGGCCAAGTATCCAACAAAGAGACTATCGAGAGCCAGGAGTATTAAAGGAATGTCCATAGGAATGGGTGCATTATGACATCGTAAGATGTCTCGCCCGAATGAATTAGTTGGTCCTAGAAATGTTAGAAAAATTGAACAAAAAGAGTAATAAGAAGTGAAAATGATAGAGACACTTCCCAACTAGAAAGCATATCTTATTTTACTTGTAGTTTAACTTCTTCTTTATGTTCTTTGACAACATCATGGACTTTTTTTCTAGGTTTTTCCATAGTTTCATGAACTCCATCCATGTTTTGTGGCACACGAAATTCAACTTCTTCTTTATGTTCTTTCACAGTTGACTCTTTGACTATGAATAAATTGTTCTTCTTTTTGTTTCTTATGTTTAGAACAACCCGATTTAAGTTTTCTAGTAGGAGACATCTTTTTCTAACTGGAAAAATAAATGTTAATAACTTTTATATATATATATATATATATATATATATATATATATATATATATATATATATATATATATATATATATATATATATATGGAATATTTATCAAAAAAAATGATATTTAAAACAGTTAGAGCATCAAACAAAATTTTTTGCTTAGTGATATTTCTAACTATTAGACTATATTATATTAATATTTTAGTAGCCAAAAAACGAGAAGCCCATTGTCCCCCTCCCTTTCCCCACCTTAAAATCTATCAGTTCCTCTGTGACCCCTCTATACCAAACATTGAAAAGCTAAAATAATAAAACATATTGATAAAGTGACAAACACAATTCACAAGACATTATATTGTACAAATGGACAAGCAAAAAACATTGTTTTTAACTTTCTATACGTTATTTTCATTAACTTCATTATGAATTCATAGATAAATCATTCAAATAAAAAGGATCATTTAACCTGGAAGAGAAATCAGTCAAGCGTGGTTGGTGTAACATGCGGGATTTATAAGGTATATTATATATATATATATATATATATATATATATATATATATATATATATATAGGGTTAATGAATTAATTTGGCGTGGTCCTGGACCATTGGGCCTTCTGTTGGGCTTATAAGTGCTTACGTGGGGCGTACCATTCTATGTACGCGTTGCATACTCACAAGTGATGGATGCGGATACAATTCACGTACGCGCTGCCTTCTAAAGGGAACGCGCAGTGTACGCATGTTGTCCCAAAAACCATAAATTTCAAGGTTAATCCCTATATAAAGAACATTATGCCCTGAGTCCAGCCACCCTCTCACCCTTAAGTAGATCCCACGAAACCCTAAACCCTTGTTTGTGTTTTTTGAGCTTAGAAGACCTTTTTGGATTGCATTTTGGTGTTTTGAATAAAGGTGGCCATTTTTGAAGCATCATCAAAGGAGCAAAGGCTTATAGATCCAGAACCTTGTCAACATTTGGCCTTCATATAATGTATAAAGCTTTGAACTTGGTGCTTATTTGCTTAGATCTATTGACATATGGGTTTATGGACCTTTTTGATCCCAATAGCGGAGTCCCTTGAGTCCATGTCATTTTTGGAACTTAGAGTTGCTACTCTTAGTGTTACCTTGGACCTAGAAGCAGAAAGTAGCCATCTTTAGGGATGAAATCCACACATGCATGAGTTAAGTTCATTTTCATGAAAGTCAATTGTTATTTCTTGAGATTGGCACTTTTAGGGGCATGCAAAGTCACTAAGCCATTGACTTTATAGTTATAGAGGTCCTAAATAGCTTGGATTTACGTTTTGGGTGGTATGGCTTAAGCATTAAGTGCTTAGTGGCATCTTTTTGGACTCTGGCCGCGAACGCGCTCTATAAGCTCCAGGAATGCCCCACATTATGACTATAGCCCGCGATTTGTACCAATGAGGAACGCCTAGTGATCCACAAGGGAACGCCCTGCGTTCGATCCGACAGTGGTTCATTTGTAATATCCATAAAATTCATGAAAATTTAAAACTTTTTCAAACATCCAAAAAAACACCATTTAATTACAATTTGTTTTCAAAATAGTATCATATCAGAGTATCCCATAAATCAAAGTCATAAAATGTGAGGAGGTACACGTTTAAGCCTTCGCCTTCTCGCGATCATCCGAGGCACCTGAAACAAAATCCAAAAATGTAAGCCCGAAGCTTAGTGAGTTCTCCCAAAATGTCAACGCCATACTAACCATAACCATATCATAACAAACAACATTCATATAGAGTCTACAATATGAATGGTCTGCCCTCACCGGGCCTTCAGTCTATCTGGCCCACTCTTAGAACCTTTTGCATGTCTGGTCCGCCCTCCCGGACCTTCAGCCTGTCTAGACCGTTCTCCGAGCCTTCTGCCTAACTGATACACCCCGATGGGTATGCAGTGATCTATCCAAACCACCATGGATCTATTGGCCTAGAGCACAAAGCAGGCCTTAACCCACCTGCAATCATACAATCAACATATAAATATCATACGCTAGCTAGCATGCACAAACAGTCAAACCGATCTAGCAGATCACTAATCATAACATCATCCTATATACCAGGATACCGACTTAACAAGTCACTAACATAACATAATCCTATGTTCCAGAATACCGACTTAACATGTCACTAACATAGCATCATCATATATACCAAGACACTGACCTAATAGGTCACTAAGCATATCATCATGCGATAACCAGGATAAAAATCCAAAAAGGGTTGGCTTTGGTGCCTTCGACCCTGTTAGTATAGTAAGGACAACTCACCTCGCAAGTAGTGCTGAACAGATAAAGTCGAATCCCAATAAACAACTCAAAAATCAACTGCCTGTAATCACCATATAACTGATTCCATTAAAATCCCAAATTACCAAAATACCCCTGGAAGTCAAACTTTGTCAAAGTCAAAGTCAACGGTTAAGGTCAACAGTCCATGTTGACCCAACTCATCGAGTTCATCCAGTAACTCGTCGAGTTCCTTCAGAACTCAGAAATCGAAAACTTGAGTCAACTCGTCGAGTTACCTAAGTAACTCGTCGAGTTCTTCAGTGTCCAGAAGACCAGGAAAACCCTAATCAACTTGCCAGGTCTTCTCACCCACTCGCCGAGTTTACTCAGAATCCAGAAGGCGGGTAAACCTTATCCGAATCGTCGAGTTGGCTATGCAACTCATCGAGTTCCTTCAGCCCTTTTCTCATTCAAATGCATTTAAGCGACACCAAGGCTCCATACTGTAGATCTGGCCTCCTAGGGTGTAGTTACCATGTAATGTTGCCAACTTTAAGTTCATGTAAGGCCTCAAGAGGATAAAACACCTAAAACTAGTCTTGGGAAGAGGTTTAGGGCATGGAGAAAGGCCAAAGCTTGCTAAAGTTGAGAACTTTATGTCCATGAGGGCCTAGAGGAGTCCAGATCTGAACTCCTCACTTCAAAATGTTCTCAATACCCGAAATGCATCAAGAATAAGCTAGAAATAACCCTAAACTCTTGAGTGGAGAGATCTAATAAGAAAATGATCAATTAATGATTTTTTACCTTCAAATAAATGCCAAAATGAAGTAGATGCTGGATCTACTAGCTGCTTCTCGCTCCAAGCTTCTCAATCTTCAAGTCTCTTCAAAAAATGCACCAAACACACACTCTTTAGCCTCACACACTCTCAAAATATGAGGTTAGCTTGATTAGGGTTTGTTTTTGGATGTGAAGGTGGTAAGGGAGGCTGGAGAGAGGACTTAAGGTCCTTTCAATAGGGTGTAAACCCTAAAAATTAGGGTTTTCATGCATAGCCTCAACTTCTCGAGTTAGGGTCCTCCAACTCGTCGAGTAGGTTCCATAAACCACACAACCCAATCGGTTTCTACACGACGAGTTAGGGCCCCCAACTCGTCGAGTAGATCTTAAATGATGTATAAAATTGTTGAATTTCATACCTAAGAGTCGTGATGTTACACCACTTTGGGCCATTTTCTTTGACTTTACTACTGTGGGTCTTAGTGGATCATCATTTTGGGCTTTATTAGATTATGTGTTATTTTGGGTCTAAGGTACGACCCATTAGAAAGGTTCAGCCCAATTTTGGAAATTGGGCCAATGGTGGGCCATTAGTTGGCTTAGGAAGTCTACCTAGTATTGGGCCTTTCATGTTATGGTTTTGGGCTTTAGGCATGGACCAAATTAGATCAGGGGTAAAATGGTCATTTTATGCTAAGAAGGATTATTGGGTTTTGACTAAGTGTTATTTTGTATTGATAGCTCAGGGAGTCGTCGGAGCAGCCGATTAGAGATTTCCTACTGTGAGATTCCATATTCAGGTGAATTGCCTTCCTGTATCAGTGGGTCGAAGGTACTAATGTTGGCTTATTAGTAGTTGTTTGTAATAGAGATGATTGTCTTTGTGATAATTTTCTGGTATGCCACTATCTGTTATGTTTTATGTGTTTATTTGTTACGATATTATGTGGTAGTGGTAGGGGTGAAATAGATACAGTGCCGGTTGAAATAGAACGAAGGGGAGGCCAGCACCCAGATATGCTCGACAGTATCCGGTTGAAATACACCGAAGGGGAAGCCAACACTCAGATATGCTTATCCGGTTGAAATAGACCGAAGGGGAGGCCGACACCCAGATATGCTTGGCAATGCATTTTTTGCATGGTATGTGGTATGATAGGGGAACTCGCTAAGTTTTGTACTTACGGTTTTCAATTTTGGTTTTAGGTACTTCTTCTTCGAAAGGAAAGGAGTCGGAATGATTGCAACGCATCACACCATGATTTCCACACATGAGATATTTGGGAGTTATACCATGATGTTATTTTATTACGACATGTTTTGACTATTGATATATTGGTTTTTTTTTCATATGGGTTGACACTATGGATGTTTTCAAACTATTGGTTTTATAATTACTTAAATAAAAAAAAATAAAACTTTTGGTCTTAAGTTTTGGGATGTTACAGTTGGGGTTTGGGAAATAAAGAGATAAGAGATATTAACCTATTATCAGTGAGTCATTTAGAGGGCTTAGAGGAGGACAAACCGACTACCAACGACTCAACGAGATATCAAGATTCAAGACAACAAAACGATAGTTTCTGGCGAGATAAACGAGTAACACCAACAATCTACAGGAACTGTTAATAGGTTTGTTAGAGGTTGATATTTTTGGTGAGTTTTATAAAAATCTATAACGTTTGTTTGAACCTATATTAGAAACATATATGTATTTTTTAGATATAGATATTTTCCTTAACTTGTTGATAACTTATTGAATTTATGAGGATATTTTGATATTTTGATTTTTGTTGATTTAATTCACGATTAAAATTACTTCAAGGTTGCAATCAAAAGTCACATTGTGCATATAGTTACATTCTACATTGTGTATATAGTTTAATGCTAATATTCTTCAATAATAAGTAACAATACATAAAAATGTATTTTATGAAAATAAAAACACCGCTATTATATATTTGTCCCTAAATTTGAAGGCCCCTTAAAATAGGAAGCCTCGTGCGACTGCACCACTCGCACGCCCTAAGGCCGCCATTTACTGGAATACTGAATCTGGGGAACACACAAATCATAAGCCATTCACCGAGAAGTTATCCCGGAAAAAAACTTCGATGATAAACCCAATATTGAATCGATCATAAAGAATAACAAATATAAGTAGAATATGTATTATGAGTTCGTACCTGTATTTATATATCCCTTTCCTGTGGAATGTCACATTCGTCTTACTGATATTGCCATATTTATAGATATTTTTAGGCAATATTTTAATGCATTTTGATTAATATTTTGGTTAATTGCAAATATATATGGTACTTATGAGATTGATTTATATTTTGAAGCCAAAAGGAACATTTTTGAAGATAAATGGCGAAAAGCGGCAAAAAACGGAACTTTGAAGGATTGAAGAATTAAAAGAAGAAAATCCTACGAAAAGCCCAAATCACGACGTGACCATGACTTACACGACGTGAAGTGAGTGTTTTAAAAGATAAGTGCATGGGAAGTCAGATTCCTTGCCCGATAAGGATTCATCTCAAATCACGACGTGAAATTCTCGTTCACAATGTGAATTACAATAATTCCCAAAACTATATATATTCATTCACTTTCACGATTCGGGAGGCAGGGAACGTTTTGAGAAAGGATTCTGAATGAAAATAGTTTAGAAACCGAATCAAAAGCATTCAAGAAGGAAGTAGATTGAAGATTATAATCATCACTTTAGTTTGGTTCATTTAATCATGTCTTTATTTATTGAATTTGAGTGTGTGATTTCAACCATGAGTAGCTGAATTTAGCTGCTTCTGCTTCTGTTTAGCTAGATGAAGCTTTAACTCTATGGATTAGTTATTTAATTATGGATTTTAATTGTTGGTTATGTGCTTGTGTTTGATTGTTACTACCTAGCATGTTAATAATTGATACTTAAATTGCTTGAATTCATGTTTTAAGTAGTTTAGTGACTATTAAATTACATGAACTTGACATGTAACGACCCAATTTTCACATCAAAATTTTTTTTGTTTAAAAACGTTACTTTAGAAAATATTAATAACTAAAACATCATTCGATCATCCATAATATAAACTGAACCATGTCTGAAAACCAAAACATACAACTAATCAGAATATCAGAGTATCAATCCCAGAAAAGCTCGTAAATGCGGAAACCGAAGAGTGTGTGTGTGACATGCTGCTACCGCGCCGGCTCCTTTCCCCTAGCTGAGGAGGTACCTGAAACCAAAACTGAAACTGTAAGCACAAAGCTTAGTGAGCTCCCCCATAATACCCCATACCATGCAAGCATTTAACAAACAACATGCAATTAGGAGATACGGGCCCCGCCCACACTCGTGAAGATACGGGCCCCGCCCACACTTTGCTTTCTGAGAGATACGGGCCCCTCCCACACTCATGAAGATACGAGCCCCGCCCACACTTCACTATCTGGGAGATACGGGCCTAGCCCACACTCCATTCTCGGAGAGATACGGGCCTCGCCCACACTCAACCGCCAACTCATATCACACAAGTATCGCACAGACAGCAAGTGTAAACAATTCTATCATACTGGCATATGTCATAATCAACTCAACTAAGAGATACGGGCTCGGCCCACACTCTAATTCTAACGTCTCATCTATACGGGCCGGCCTTGGTGCCTTAGACCCGTTACTACTAGAAGGAAACTCACCTCGAAATAGCTGCTGGTCTGTGTGGGAATTGATCGCCTACTACTGCTGCTGCTGCTCCGGAAACTCCCCGGCTGTAATTCCCACAATATACTTAATCATACACTGCTAACTGTCCTTTGGGTAAAAAGACCATTTTACCCCTGGTCTAGCCCTAAGTCAATTCGAAGTCAACTTTTAGTTGACCCGACTCCCCGAGTCCCTGTCCAGACTATTGTCCTGGGTCCCTGATTCTACTCGTCGAGTTGGGCTATGACTCGACGAGTTCATCTTCTAAACTGACATTCAACTCCTTCATCCTACTCGCCGAGTTGTATGAACAACTCGTCGAGTTCATCTTCATCCGAAGAACACATATGCTAAGACTCGCCGAGTTGTATGAACAACTCGCCGAGTCTATTCTTGATCTATGAAGATTGCCTTGGACTCGCCGAGTCAGGGCATTGACTCGCCGAGTCCTAACATGGGTGAGTTCAGCTCCCAACTCACCGAGTCACCCCCTGTGACTCACGGCTCAACTCGACACATCATGAAGGGACCAATTCAGTGACTCGCGACCAGACTCGTCGAGTCACATATACGACTCGCCGAGTCGCAGCCATGCATCCATCAAATACACCGATTTGCTCGATTCCAGTCCATGCCATTCATAGATCTGGGCTTCTAGGACACAAATCACACGTAAAGTTTCCAACTTTACGTGTAGATATTCACCAATATGGATTTTAAGGCTCAAAGTGCACCAAAAGAGGTAGATCTAGGGCTTTCATGCAATATGACCCCATAAAGGCATTAGATCCAAGCTCTAGGGACTAAATCATGCCTAGATCTAAAGGCTAACAACTTATTACAACCCACAAAGCACAAACAAGCTTGGGGAAGAGCCCAAGAAGGACTCCTATGAAGCTAAAAGAGATTACAAGCTTGAAAACAGAGGGGAAACGAGCTATACCTCAAGGAAAACGTTGAGATGACACAAAGATGCCTGGTCTCCTTCTCCTCTTCTTGATCTACTCTTCTTTCCCCTCAAAATCTTCAAGAACACTCCAAAACACTTCAATCTCTCAAGGAAATAAGGGAATAACGATGTTGGGAGTTCTGGGGGTGAATGGGGACGAGTTTGGGGCGGAATGAGGGTTTAAATAGGGTGCAAACCCTTGAAATTTAGGGTTTCATCCAGCAGCGGTGACTCGCCGAGTCCGGGATATGGACTCGCTGAGTCGCCAACTTAAACGTGTCCTGAGTCTCGTCCCTACTCGGTGAGTCGGACCTTATGACTCGCCGAGTTCAAGGCTAAAATAGGGAAATACTCAAATAAAATTCACATACCGGAAACCAGGTGCTGCAAATTTCCCCCACTTATTTTAGACTTCGTCCTCGAAGTCTGCTGCTCGATCCTGAAACAGCTCGGGGTAATGCTCCATCATCTCGTCCATCGGCTCCCAAGTCCATTCCGAACCCTTGCGGTGCTGCCAAAACACCTTCACTAGTTCTACCCTCTTGTTTCTCAAAGCCTTTGACTTCCTGTCGAGTATTGCGACTGGGCGCTCAATGTAATTCAAGCTGTCATCAACCTGAATATCCTCCAACGGTACTACCGCTGAATCGTCCACCAGGCACTTCCGCAGCTGCGAAACATGGAAAGTGCTGTGGATCTGATTGAGCTCGGCTGGCAGATCCAGCCTATACGCCACCTTGCCCACCCGGGCTACAACCCTGAACGGCCCGATGAATCTTGGGCCCAACTTGCCCCACTTCCTGAATCGAATGATGCCTTTCCAAGGCGACACTTTCAGGAGAACCATATCCCCGACTTGGAACTCCAAGTCGGATCGACGCTTATCGGCGTAACTTTTCTGCCGACTCTGAGCAGTCTGAAGTCTGCTCCGAACCTGCTGGATTCTCTCGGTCGTCTCTAGCACCACCTCGGTGCTTCCCATGACTCTCTGGCCAACTTCACCCCAACATATCGGGGTTCTGCACCTCCGCCCGTACAACATCTCGAACGGTGGTCGGTCAATACTCGCGTGATAGCTGTTGTTGTAGGAGAACTCGGCCAAGGGAAGATAGGTATCCCAGCTACCACCGAAATCCAACACACACGCCCGCAACATGTCCTCCAAAGTCTGGATGGTCCGCTCACTCTGACCATCTGTCTGCGGGTGAAAGGCGGTGCTAAAATGCAGACGAGTGCCCAACTCGTCATGGAATTTCTTCCAAAATCTAGAAGTAAAACGCACATCCCTGTCCGAGATCAACGATACTGGCACCCCATGCCGTGCCACAATCTCCCTGATATAGATGTCGGCCAATTTTTCGGCCGATATGCTCTCCTGAATTGGAATAAAGTGAGCACTCTTGGTCAATCTATCCATGATGACCCAAATCGAATCCACTCCACGTGCGGTCCTGGGAAGCTTCGTGATAAAATCCATCGTGATATCTTCCCATTTCCACAGTGGAATGTCCAACGGCTGCATCTTGCCATGCGGTCTCTGATGTTCGGCCTTGACCTTCCTACAGGTCAAACACCGCTCAACGTACCATGCCACATCAGTAATCCGGACGAAGATCCCTATACATCTTCGTCGCCCCGGGATGAATAGAGAATCGGGACTTGTGCGCCTCCTCCATCAAAATCTGACGCACGCCTCCGTGATACGGCACCCACACCCTACGGTGTAGTGTCAAAAGTCCTCGGCCATCATAATCAAAGGAGGAAACCTGACCCACCACACGCTCGCTCTTCTGATGCTCCTCCTTGATAGCCTCCTGTTGAGCCTCCCGAATCTGCTCCAATAGGGGAGTCACCACGGTCATCCTCAAGCAAACGTCCCTGATCGGCACCGTCTTGCGGCTAAGCGCATCGGCCACCACATTGGCCTTCCCCGGGTGGTAAAGGATCTCGCAATCATAATCCTTCACCACGTCCAACCACCGATGCTGCCTCATGTTCAGATTCGGCTGGTCCATGAGGTACCTCAAACTCTTGTGGTCCGTGTAGATGGTACACCGAACCCCGTAGAGGTAATGTCGCCAAATCTTGAGGGCAAAGACCACCGCCCCCAACTCCAAATCGTGTGTCGGGTAGTTCGCCTCGTGAGGCTTGAGCTGCCTTGAAGCGTAGGCAATGACATGCCCCCTCTGCATCAGAACTACGCCCAACCCCGAAATGGACGCATCACAATAAATCACAAAATCCTCTACGCCCTCAGGCAGGGCTAGGATCGGAGCCTCACACAATTTCTGTCTCAGCATCTCAAACGCAGCCTGCTGCTCGGGTCCCCACCGAAAGACCACGACTTTCTTTGTCAGTCATGTCAGGGGTACTGCTATCTTGGAGAAATCTTGGATAAATCTCCGATAGTAGCCCGCCAATCCCAGGAAGCTCCGAATCTCAGATGGAGACTTCGGGACCTCCCATCTCATCACGACCTCGAACTTGGCCGGATCAACCAGAATCCCGTTCTGGTTGACGAGGTGTCCAAGAAATTGCACCTCGCGCAACCAAAACTCACACTTGGAGAACTTGGCATACAAGCTCTCCTCCTCAGGGTCTCCAATACCTCCCTCAGATGCTCCTCGTGTTCCTCCCGAGTCTTGGAATAGACCAAGATATCATCGATAAAGACTATCACAGACCGATCCAGCATCGGTCTGCATACGCGATTCATGAGGTCCATGAACGCGACAGGAGCATTGGTGAGCCCAAACGGCATCACCACGAACTCGTAATGACCATAGCGCGTCCGAAACGCGGTCTTCTGCATATCCTCCTCCCTGACCCTCATCTGATGATAACCCGAACGCAAATCAATCTTGGAGAACCAAGATGCCCCCTGAAGCTGGTCAAATAGGTCATCAATCCTCGGAAGCGGGTAACGGTTCTTCACCGTTACCTTGTTCAGCTCCCGATAATCTATACACATCCGATGCGACCCGTCGTTCTTCCTTACAAACAGAATCGGGGCTCCCCAGGGTGAACTGCTCGGACGAATAAATCCCTTGTCTAGCAGCTCCTGTAGCTGCGTAGACAACTCCTGCATCTCGGGAGGGGCCAACCGATACGGCGCCTTGGCTATCGGAGCCGTGCCAGGGACAAGGTCAATCCTGAACTCCACCTGTCGCTCCGGAGGTATCCCAGGAAGCTCCTCCGAGAAAACATCTGCAAAGTCTCGAACCACCGGAACCTCGCTCACTGTCGCCTTACCCGCCTCCCGGGTATCCATCACATATGCGACATATCCTGCGCATCCCTGCTGGAGGTAGCGCCTAGCCCTCACAGCTGAACATACAGTGGGTCCACGCTGAGGCCTCTCTCCATGAATCACTAGCTCTCCCCCGCTTGGGGTCCTGACCCGTACTAGCTTCTGCGCGCAATCTATCACCGCCCCATTGGCGCTCAGCCAATCCATGCCTATAATCACCTTGTTCCCACGCAACGGAATGGGAACCAAATCTACCAAATAGCGCTCCTCGAACAAACGCAGCACACAATCTCGGAATATCATCGATGCTCGCACCGATCGATCGTCAGCGATCTCCACTTCCAAAGGGCAATCTAACTCGCTCGATGGCTCATGAAACTTCTTGCTAAGTGCAAGGGAAACGAATGATCGGGATGCTCTTGAATCAAATAACACTTGAACTAGGAGGCCGTTCACATGGAACGATCCTAAGGCATGCATATACATATAGAGCACATATCAATAACATAACATCATCATAAAAAAAAAATAAAGGGGAAGAATCATACCCATCACCACATCGGGTGCGGCGCGTGCCTCCTCGGCAGTCAACTGAAATGCCCGACTCCTCACCACTGGAGCCTCTGCCTTGCCCTGCCGACCATCCGTGATCCACAGGGTCGCTGGAGCTGGCGCCTTCACTGGCGCTGCAACTATCAACTAGGGGCAATTGGCCTTCTTGTGGCCCCTCTGGTTGCAGTGAAAACACAACAACTCGGATGTATGAATAGCTGAAACTGGAGCAGTACAATCCCTGCTAAAGTGCCCTACTTGTAGCAGCCTCCTGATCCCATCCTACATACCCCCACGTGCGTCCTACCGTATTTCCCGCAGTGGCTCGATCCTGAATGACCTTTCGGCCTACCGTCTGATCCCTTGGGCTTCTTCTCCGATGCCCCTCCTGCCTGACCGTCCTCTAGTTTCCGTTTCCGGATGTGCTCCAAATCTATCTCCCTCTCCCTAGCCCTGGCAATCATAGAGTCTAGGGTAGAAGCCGAAAAGCTAACATGCTCCCGGATGTCAGCTTGTAGCATATCATGGTAATGAGTCCTCCTCATGTCCTCGTCACCGGCATACTGGGGCACCAATAAATCCCTCTCCCGGAACTTGGTGGTGATCTCCGCCACAGTCTCCGTCATCTGCCTCATGTCTAGAAACTCTCTGGCCAGCTGCTGAAGCTCGACCGTCGGTGCAAACTCTGCCCTGAACCTGGTCACAAAGTCCGACCAGGTCATTGCCTCGATAGCTGAGGCTCCCAACGAGTCACCCACTGACTCCCACCAATCCCGGGCTCGGTCTCGTAAACACCCTGCTGCGTACCTCACCTTCGACCCCTCGGGGCAGAAGCTAGTCAACTGGGCAGACTCGATATCTGCAATCCATCGCCTAGCGACAATGGGGTCCTTCACCCCATGGAAATCCGGCGCACCACTGCCCCTGAAGTCCTTGAAGGACAGTGTGCGAGATCCTGACTGGCTAGAGGCTAAATCGCTCCTGAATGCCCGTAGGCGATCCTCCATCAACTCCATGATCCCTTCCTTGATCGACCCAAAGAGAATGGGGGTCGACTCAAGGATGCCCCTGGTGATCTCCGACGTGATGAACTCATGTAGCCTCTCATCAATTGGCTCGGAGCTTGATCCCGAACCTGACCCCTCTCCTGAACCGCCATCGTCTCGGTCGAAGTACCACCATTCTGCAAAACATCATAATAATCATTAGTGATACTGCTACTTTCTGAGGGATCTCAACTACTTACAGGTTCCCTGGTCTCATCTTGGCCTTCCTTGGTTCGGGTACGGATCCTCTGCTTTCAGTAGTACGGGCCCATACTACCTTCCACATCTATCCGTACCTTTTCCAAGGAATTCCTCGATTCCACCAGATCCCCTTCACTACTGCTGATCAAAGTTATACTCATCCTAGGCTTTCCCTAGGGAGATCTCTAATTCTACTCTAACCAGTCCTCAGCTGCTGCAGGCCTCATTATAATGCCAATTGGCCATTACTCGAATGCCATCACACGTGACGAGGCTCAGATAATCCTTCGAGTACCAGACTCGTCCCTACAACGGTTGGACTCAAACAAGAGCTACGCAGTAGGATCAAATTCGGCACTCTAAGATTATCCAATCCTGGTTACATGTGATGTGACGCATTCGACTAATGGCTAACTCCCATTATTCAGAGTCCCACGAAGCACGAAGCAAGCAGCATTCAGACAAGGGTAACAGTCTCAACTAACTCTATCCACTTTCAGGAACTAAGCTAGCATATAGTGCTAAGCTCATACTACCAGGCATAACCTATTCAGGCTATCCTACTTACTGTCTACTCCGTAACTAGCATGCAATTTCTCATACAACTGAAACACAAATAGTAGGCACATAAGGCATCACTCCTAGATCCTTAGTCCTATTCTAGCATGCGGTTCTACGAAAGCTGATAAACATAACATAAACTTGTATGGGTACTATGGGGAATACTTACTTGAGCTCGGTCGATCGCGCACGTCACACACTTCGCTCTTTCTCATGACCCTTTTCTAAGTTTCAGAGAACATTTTCTTTTAGAAAATCTTTCCATCCCTCGATTTGAGTTCAGACACTCTCGAAGGCGTGTCTGAATCCCTCAAACCAGGGCTCTGATACCAACTTGTAACAACCCAATTTTCACATCAAATTTTTTTTTGTTTAAAAACGTTACTTTAGAAAATATTAATAACTAAAACATCATTCGATCATCCATAATATAAACTGAACCATGTCTGAAAACCAAAACATACAACTAATCAGAATATCAGAGTATCAATCCCAGAAAAGCTCGTAAATGCAGAAACTGAAGAGTGTGTGTGTGACATGCTGCTACCGCGCCGGCTCCTTTCCCCTAGCTGAGGAGGTACCTGAAACCAAAACTGAAACTGTAAGCACAAAGCTTAGTGAGCTCCCCCATAATACCCCATACCATGCAATCATTTAACAAACAACATGCAATTAGGAGATACGGGCCACGCCCACACTCGTGAAGATACGGGCCCTGCCCACACTTCGCTTTCAGAGAGATACGGGCCCCACCCACACTCGTGAAGACACGGGCCCCGCCCACACTCGTGAAGACACGGGCCTAGCCCACACTCCATTCTCGGAGAGATACGAGCCTCGCCCACACTCAACCGCCAACTCATATCATACAAGAATCGCACAGACAGCAAGTGTAAACAATTCTATCATACTGGCATATGTCATAATCAACTCAACTAAGAGATACGGGCTCGGCCCACACTCTAATACTAACGTCTCGTCTATACGGGCCGGCCTTGGTGCCTTAGACCCGTTACAACTGGAAGGAAACTCACCTCGAAATAGTTGCTGGTCTGTGTGGGAATTGATCGCCTACTACTGCTGCTGCTGCTCCGGAAACTCCTCGGCTGTAATTCCCACAATATACTTAATCATACACTGCTAACTGTCCTTTGGATAAAAAGACCATTTTACCCCTGGTCTAGCCCTAAGTCAATTCGAAGTCAACTTTTAGTTGACCCGACTCGCCGAGTGGATCTCCACTCGCAAAGTCCCTGTCCAGACTATTGTCCTGGGTCCCTGATTCTACTCGTCGAGTTGGGCTATGACTCGATGAGTTCATCTTCTAAACTGACATTCAACTCCTTCATCCTACTCGCCGAGTTGTATGAACAACTCGTCGAGTTCATCTTCATCCGAAGAACACATATGCTAAGACTCGCCGAGTTGTATGAACAACTCGCCGAGTCTGTTCTTGATCTATGAAGATTGCCTTGGACTCGCGAGTCAGGGTATTGACTCGCCGAGTCCTAACATGGGTGAGTTCAGCTCCCAACTCACCGAGTCACCCCCTGTGACTCACGGCTCAACTCGACACATCTTGAAGGGACCAATTCAGTGACTCGCGACCAGACTCGTCGAGTCACATATACGACTCGCCGAGTCGCAGCCATGCATCCATCAAATACACCGATTTGCTCGATTCCAGTCGATGCCATTCACAGATCTGGACTTCTAGGACACAAATCACACGTAAAGTTTCCAACTTTACGTGTAGATATTCACTAATATGGATTTTAAGGCTCAAAGTGCACCAAAAGAGGTAGATCTAGCGCTTTCATGCAATATGACCCCATAAAGGCATTAGATCCAAGCTCCAGGGACTAAATCATGCCTAGATCTAAAGGCTAACAACTTATTACAACCCACAAAGCACAAACAAGCTTGGGGAAGAGCCCAAGAAGGACTCCTATGAAGCTAAAAGAGATTACAAGCTTGAAAACAGAGGGGAAACGAGCTATACCTCAAGGAAAACGTTGAGATGACACAAAGATGCGTGGTCTCCTTCTCCTCTTCTTGATCTACACTTCTTTCTCCTCAAAATCTTCAAGAACACTCCAAAACACTTCAATCTCTCAAGGAAATAAGGGAATAACGATGTTGGGAGTTCTGGGGGTGAATGGGGACGAGCTTGGGGCGGAATGAGGGTTTAAATAGGGTGCAAACCGTTGAAATTTAGGGTTTCATCCAGCAGCGGTGACTCACCGAGTCCGGGATATGGACTCGCCGAGTCGCCAACTTAAACGTGTCCTGAGTCTCGTCCCTACTCGGCGAGTCGGACCTTATGACTCGCCGAGTCCAAGGCTAAAATAGGGAAATAATCAAATAAAATTCACATACTGGAAACCAGGTGCTACATGACACCTAGTGATTTAGTGACCATTGAATTGCTAGAGCTAGGATCGACCCAATGTTAGATAAGTGATTTTAGTAATTAAATTTAGCTGTGCTGGAGAACATAAATTATAACCATAATTGTGTTTGTTAAATAAATCTTACATAGCCCCATTAATAATCCATAACTGAATATGTGTTTGATTATTTGTGACCATACATAGTTTTACATGAATTAGTGAAACATTAGTAAATTTGGACTTAAATTACTTATAAAATTTAGTATCTAACTCTAATAATCCATAATTAATAGCTAACCATAGAGGAGAAGTGGGTTCGAACTAAACGGAAGTGTTTTTTTGTAATTGATTGAATTTGATAGTTAAGTGATTAACTTTGTCTGAACTTGCAAAATCAGATAAAAACCCAATTAACTTTTGTTTGTTTAAGATTAATTTGTAGTAGTTGAACTAACTAATTAAATCTATTTCCTGTGTTCGATACCCAACTATTAGTGCTATATTATTTATGAAAAGGTACATTGTCTTAAGTCGTAATAGTAAGTAGATAGTTGGTAAAACTAGTAGGTATAAATTACGCACATCACTTACCGAGCATGTTCCTGTCTCGTTGCATTTAATGCCCATGGAACCGAAGGTATAAAAGCGTGTACTTTGGTAACATTATTAGTCACTTTTATTAGATCTCAAGAATTGTTAAGATCCAACTACACTATAGTATGTATCTTAATGATATTAATACTAAAAATACATCAATTTCGTTAATCACTCTTCCATCATGTGGATTCATCGTTTGTTCTTCAGTGGTTCTGTCACATTACACTTTGTACCGTCCCGACTAGACTAGTTCCGGAGTGATTCTTTAAGGTTCGGCGGTTCGTCTATATCGAACCGAACGTGAATCTTTTCCCGATGAGGGTATATGTACGATAGGTCTTATACCCTATTAGTATACAAGACAACATCAGAGGAATATAGTAACATTGTTTCGAATAAAATCAATTTATGTTTCCTAGTTTGTTAGATTTGTTGGATGTGAAGTCCTACTTATGTTGGATAAATATATTATGTTTATAGGGAAAATGACACAATTCCCCTATTAAGTTTCTAGGGTTTATCCATGTAGCACCTGGTTTCCGGTATGTGAATTTTATTTGAGCATTGCCCTAATTTAGCCTTGGACTCGGCGAGTCATAGGGTCCGACTCGCCGAGTAGGGACGAGACTCAGGACACGTTTTAAGTAGGCGACTCGGCGAGTCCACATTCTGGACTCGGCGAGTCACCGCTGCTGGATGAAACCCTAAGTTTCAAGGGTTTGCACCCTATTTAAACTCTCATTCCGCCCCAACTCGTCCCCATTCACCCCCAGAACTCCCCCTACATCGTTTTCCCTTGTTTCCTTGAGAGTTTGAGGTGTTCTTGGTGTGTTCTTGAAGGTTTTGAGGAGTAAGAGGAGTAGATCAAGAAGAGGAGAAGGAGATCAGCCATCTTTGTGTCATTTCAACATTTCCTTTGAGGTATAACCCGTTTTCCCCTTGATTCTATGCTTAAAACTTCATTTGGGTCCTTCTTGGTCAATTCCCCAAGTTTGTATGTGCATTATTTGTGGTAATAAGGCGTTTGGCCTTTGGATCTATGCAAGATTGAGCTCCAGGAGCTCAGATCTGTTAGCTTTTTGGCCCCATGAGGCTTGTTAGCCCTAGATCTACCCTTTTGAGACATTTTGAGCCCTATAATCCATATTGGTGAATATCCACACGTAAAGTTGGAAACTTTACGTGTGATTTGTGTCCTAGAAGTCCAGATCTATGAATGGCATGGACTGGAATCGAGCAAATCGGTATAGTTAAGGAGTGCATGGCGGCGACTCGGCGAGTCGCATAGGTGACTCGGCGAGTTTGGTCGCGAGTCACCGATTTGGTCCCTTCATCATGTGTCGAGTTGAGCCATGAGTCACAGGGGGTGACTCGGTGAGTTGGGAGCCGAACTCACCCATGATAGGACTCGGCGAGTCAATGCCCTGACTCGGCGAGTCCAAGGCAATCTTCATAGCTCAAGAACAGACTCGGCGAGTTGTTCATACAACTCGGCGAGTCTTAGCATAAAGTGTTCATCGGATGAAGATGAACTCGACGAGTTGTTCATACAACTCGGCGAGTAGGATGAAGGTGTTGAATGACAGTTAGAAGGTGAACTCGTCGAGTCATAGCCCGACTCGACGAGTAGAACCAGGGACCCAGGACATTGGTTTGCTAGGGACTCGGCGAGTGGTGATCGACTCGGCGAGTCGGGTCAACTGAAAGTTGACTCCAGCTTTGGCTTAGAGCTAAACCAGGGGTAAAATGGTCATTTTACCTAAAGGACAGTTAGCAGTGTTTGATTGAGTATGTCGTAGAAATTGTAGCCGGAGGACTCCCGGAGCAGCAGCAGTCAGTTAGTTCCCGATCAGTTCAGCAGCTACTTTGAGGTGAGTTACCTTCCAGTAGCGGTGGGTCTAAGGCCACAATGCCGACCCACCAGTAGGAGATGTATGATAGATGATTGTCTTTGTGATATCATCTAAGTTCGCTATTACCTGACATGTTATATGCTAGCATGATATGTTGTATGTGATAGTAGTAGAGTTTGGTTGTTAGGACCAAAGGGTAGTCAGACACCCCAGATACGTCTGACAGTATGTGATGATATGTATGCATGCTGGCTTGTTATGTTATATGTGATCGTAGTAGTAGGGGTGAAATAGTCCCCGAGGATCGGTTGTTAGGACCGATGGGTAGTCAGCACCCCAGAATGGCTTGACATGGGTAGTCAGCACCCCAGAATGGCTTGACACGGGTAAGACGGCACCCCAGAATGGCCGTATAGGTAGGTCGGCACCCCAGAATGGCTGTACCGGGTAGTCAGGCACCCCAGAATAGCCTGGCAGTACGTATGTTATGTGTTTGTATGTTATGCGGTACGTTGGGGGAACTCACTAAGCTTTGTGCTTACGTTTACAGTTTTGTTTTCAGGTACCTCTGCATCGAAGGGGAAGGAGCCGGCGTGGTAGCGGCACGTCATACACACACTCTTCGGTTTCCGCATTTATGAGATTTACTGGGATTGTACTCTGATATTTTGATGGGATGTACGGTTTGGCTTTTGAGAACATGGTTGCAATGTGTTATGGTGTGAACAAACAATGTTTTTATTTATTAATGTTTTCTAAAGTAATATCTTAAAAATGAAATTTTCGGACGTAAAAATTGGGTCGTTACAATCCATTTAGCCACTTAACTTATTTTTTGGCTTTATGAGGGAACAAACTCGTTTTTGTCGGTTCAATTACGTCCTTTTTGAAGTATTGAAGAGGTAAACCGGTCATAATTTTACCACATCATTTATTAATGCAACGTGACTATACCCCACACCCATTATCGTCTTCTTCCCCTCCTTATTTCTCAAATAGAAACCTGCAACATTAAAACTCATTATCAACAACATCTCGTTCTTTTAATTCTTCCACTCAACCAAATCAATGGACTCACCACCACCATACAGACCCCGCAACCCAAGAACACTCTTCCTTCTGAACCTAAAACCCCTTTCTCCCTTCACGATCTCTCGTGCTTTCGCCTTCCCCTGCCAAGAGATAAAAAAACCAGACTTGATGTCTTTGAGGAGGTCACCGACCTATATGGGTCTCGTCACTGCTACAACAATCGATTTTTCTAATATCGGTTCACCCAGAAACACTAGAAGACACATGTGGCGAATGGAAGAGATTCGAGAGGATAAAGATCTGGTTGTTGTTGATGAGTACATCGTTGTTAACAATAAACAAAAGAAAAGGAGACATAGTGGTAGATCGAAGAAGGAGAAATCAATTTCTTTCTGTTTCATTCCATCCCCAAGTAAGAATAAATAAATTTATCTTGCTTCACTTCTGGTTCTCATCTACGGTTCTATTGATTTACTTCTCATCTTGATTGCATTGTTATTTCAAGAGGAAACGATGAGGATTACGGGTACACTTTCGATCAAATCAGATTCCTGATAAATGTTTTGATAACATGGAATAATGTTGCAAAATCAATCCTCTGATCTGGGTTCGGTTCACTCTGTTTTTTTCTTCATATTTCACAACAGACATTAGCTTTAGGTAAGTCAAGCACTTGTACCCCTTTTAAATTTTACAAACTTCAACAACACTCAAAGATTTGATTTTCATTTTAAGCATGATTTCTTCAATATCTCATCTGGGTCTACACCTTTTGAATTTCTCAAATTCCATTATCTAAAGGTCATAAAACAAGAGAAACCTTAAGCTTAAAGAAGATGGCATTCTAAAAGCTAATGTGTATCGTGATCAAACTGTATTTAGTGGAGCCGGTAAGTGTGCAGATGGTGTATTTGCCGATGCCAGAGGAGCTTGTACAGTGGCAAGTTGAATTGAAGCATGTGTTGAATTTCAAAGTAGTTAACTAGGGAAATTATGGTCCAGGTTTGAATGTTGACTTGAATGATGTGGCAAATAATGTATATGTGGCAAGGAAATCGGTTAACACAAATCTAGGAGACTAAATAGACAGGTTGCCCAAAAGTTTGTTCGCTCGTAAAACCACAAAATAAGTTAAATGAGTAAACCATAGAAACTTAATATGGCATATATGTCATTTTCCCTATGTTTATAAAGGGTGATACACTTCATGATGGTGAAGTATAAACCGGTTTAACCCATCCTAACCAGTCATGGCAATTCATTCTTGCAATAGATCTTTCACAATAGTTTGAAAATTTTGATGAAAGAACTATCGAAGGTAACGTAGTGGTTCAAGCTCTCCATGGCCGGGAGCTTATGGTGATTCTCGTTTCTCGATGATTCTTGTTGGCATATTGTAAATCAAAATCAATTATAAACCATCGTAATCTGTTGTGATCGTTTATTATTTTAACTTATAACTTGTCATTAAAATGTCAACGTCGTATATAAATCAATAATAATCACAAATCTTATTAGCAACAAATATTTTTTTAAGTATGAAGCATATTTTTGGATGTTAGATCGAAACACCAAAAAAAAAAGTAAATCTAAAACAAAAGATCTTGATAGGAATAAGAAAGGGATGGTTTCCAAATACATATAATTAAATAGCAGAATGAAAAAGTTAAGTTTTTAAAGTGATGAAAAACAAAATCAAGGACAATTATTAAACATATTTTTTAAGATGTCTTTTCCACTGTATTTTCTCAATTTCAACTTTACGAATATACACGTTAAATTAAAAAAAGTCACTAAATTTAATTTCATACGAAACAAAAAAACATTAACCTAAACCACTGACGCTTCCCATGTTGCCGACCGTAGTCCTTAAGTAACCCATTTTCCATTTTTGTCCCTCTCTTTCTCTTCAAAAACACACACGTGAACAAGGTGCCTCAAAGCTCCCAATCATGGCGTCTCCGCCTTCAACAACCACCACCTACTTCTTCTTCCTCCTCCTCCTCCTCAACACCGCAGCCGTCGTTAGTAAGCTTCTCTAACTCTCAAATTTTCAATTTCTTTTGAGGGTCATGTAATACTTACTATATATGAACAATCGCTGATATTTGTTTGTATGTTTGGTTTTATGACTTAATTAGGATCGCAATCATATATCGGAGTAAACTATGGCGTCACCGCCGACAACCTTCCACCGCCGTCAGCCACCGCGAAGCTACTTCAATCAACTTCAATCGGGAAAGTAAGGATGTACGGAGTCGACGCAGGAATAATCAAAGCTTTAGCGAACACCGGCATCGGCATCACAATCGGTACTTCCAACAGTGATATTCCGGCGTTGGCAGCCGACTTGAACTTTGCAAAAGGATGGATTAGTTCTAATGTATCACCATACTATCCGGCGAGTAAGATCATCATCATCAACGTCGGCAACGAGGTGTTGTACTACTCCGACGAGAATCTGAAGACACAACTGTTGCCGGCGATGCAAAATCTCCAAAACGCCCTTGAAGCGGCTTCATTGGGTGGGAAGATAAAGGTGTCAACGGTGCACCCGATGTCGGTGTTGGGACAATCGGAGCCGCCGTCTGCCGGAAGATTTGATCCAAAATATGAGGCTTTGTTGAAGGGATTTTTGGAGTTTAACAAAGCAACTGCTTCGCCATTCATGATCAATCCTTATCCTTACTTTGCTTACCAGAGTGATCCACGGCCTGATACGCTGGCGTTTTGCCTGTTTGAGCCGAACGCCGGCCGGCCGGATTCCGGCACGAATGTGAAGTATATGAATATGTTTGATGCTCAGGTGAGTTTAAATTTAAATTGTTCAGGACACGGTTAGCATCTGCATCTTTATTTTTGAATTTAAAATTTGGCTCAAGTTTCGCCGGAACGTGCGCCACGTATTTAGCCCACAACAAGTATACATTATTAATTAATTAATACCTTTGTTTCAATAATATTAAAATATATTTTTTAATCTAATCTAATATTTAGTTTTGGAAAAATTGTAAAAAATGCCAACTTGAGTTTTGCTATATATATATATATATATATATATATATATATATATATATATATATATATATATATATATATATATATATATATATATATATATATATATATATATATATACTTTATTTGTAATAACAATGTATTTAACAATAATAACTATCCAGTGAAAAATTGAAATTAAAACGTAAAAAATGTTAGAACTATGAAAATCAGAGTACCAAACTCTAAACTCTGAGGACTGTAATATGGGTCTTATATTAAATTGTGAATTCCATAAAATATTCTTTTTAAGTATTCATAGTTTAATATTGTCAATCTCTCTTGTGATGGTTTCTAACATTTTTAGTTTAATATTGTCAATATCGGTTGTCATAGTTTTTAGCATTTGTTTGTGGTTCTTATTTAAACCATTTCCTAACTATTTATATATTATATTTTTTTACAATATATATATATATATATATATATATATATATACACTGGCGGAACCAAAAATTTTAATATGGAGGTACACTATATTATATATAGTTAAATATAAAACATATTATAATATCTTTAGTTGGGGTATAATAACATGAAACATGTTTACAAATAATACTTTTTATATATATAAAATATATTTTTTGGGGTACTGTAGTACCCCAACACCCATCTAGCTATATATATATATATATATATATATATATATATATATATATATATATATATATATATATATATATAAAATAATCAAATCCTTTATTCTTTTTTGAATGTACCCTTTATTTTATAAAGCTTCCAAATATTTATTTTACCGTATCTTCGCAGTTATTATATAACTTATGAGTCTATGTTTCACCATTTTATGAAGGTGGACGCAGTGAGATCGGCATTGAATGCGATGGCCTTTCCAGATGTTGAGATTGTGGTTGCTGAGACAGGTTGGCCATACAAAGGCGGCGATACTGAGCATGGTGCAACCATTGACAATGCGAAGGCTTACAATGGCAACTTAGTTGCTCATCTTAGATCCATGGTCGGAACTCCATTGATGCCTGGGAAATCCATTGATACGTATCTATTTGCATTATATGATGAGGATTTAAAACCTGGTGCGGGTTCCGAACGATTTTTTGGGATCTACAAAACAGATTTAACGTCAATATATGATATCGGACTCTCCAAAACGGGTCAGGTAAGGTTAACATCTTATTGAAGTTATCCTAATACAAATGAATTGTTATTTTTATAGTTTGGGATATGCTGGGTTATAAGCTTTAGTAGTTTTTAACTTTTAGATTTATGAAGTTCGAACTTGAAACTTTTAGTTTTAGAGATTTTAACTTTTAAAAGTTTTAATTTGTAGTTTTATGTGATTTCACTCATTTAAATGTTTACAACTATTTTTATCAAACAAAAGTTTTACCTTTCAGCTACCAGCGACAAATTAACTAGTTTTATCAAACACGAGTAGATTTTCAAAGTATAGTTTTTCAATAAGGAATTACAAATAAGAGAATATTTGAAAATCCAATCCTTAATAGAAAAAATGAAAACATAATGATACATATAAGAGACACATAAGTGAAAGTACATTGTTTTATTTATTTATTTTGCATTTAACCTTAACTTCTATTACACATATATTGATTAGGGTCCTCTGGCTACTGCACCGGCCCCCGCCCTAAGCCCGCCAGCAGATGCTCCCACTACCGGTGGTGCGACTACACTGCCGACAAACTCCTCGACCACAACAACGCCAACCACGACACCTCCTAATTCCACCATCCCTCAGTATTCTCCTACTGCACGGGTCAATGCATCAAAGAATGCAGGTAGCTTGAACACAATCGCCATTAGTTTTATTGCTATTGTTTTTCTAGCTGTGACTTCGATGTTGTAGATTGGTATTTTAAGGTTTTTATGATTGATGGTTGTTCCGGTGTTTATTTGTTTTTGTGTTGTATGATAGAGATCTACAAATGTAAAAGATTATGGTATGATTTTTGTTGGTACATCATCTTAACACTTGATTTTCTACAAATATATATGTATATGATGAAAATATAAGAAGGAAGCACGTCCATCAGATTATTTTAAGTACATTACTTTTTATAATATTAGGAAGATTATTAGGTTAATGATAATATGTAATATTCTAAAAGAGTCTCAGGGTCAACAAGGTGTTATAAATAGAAAATCAACCGTCCTTGAACATTGTCTACTTCGAAATCATCGCCGTATCATTTTGAAGATATGCCCAAGAAAACCTCGATTCAGTTTAGTCAAATTTGAATTTTGGGTCGAAACATATTATAATTCATTAATACATGATTCATGTGTTGAATATGTACCCATCACCTCATGAATAAAAATATATAAGACGTACGAGTTCACAAACATGAAAATTATGATGTGTTAAACATGAGATTCATAAATTTGTATCACCAACTTACATAATGACTATCTACTCCCTAATTATCTATAAGGATGAAAGATCCCAAAAATACGACCCAAAATTGTTTGTTTTAACATTAACTAACAACATAATCTCGAATATCATATTATCAAACCATGTCTCGTGTATCTCATAAAGTCATAACAATGTATCAAATCAAACCCGATATCAAAAATATATGGAAAATATCATAGTATAACTCCCAAGGTAAAAATGTGGTGTGTGCCATGCCATAAACCCGAGCCCTTCACCTTGCTAGCTGAAGTACCTGAAACCAAACTAAAACTGTAAGCACGAAGCTTAGTGAGCTCCCCCAAACTACCACATACCATACATCAACATAATAAACACATAAAACAAATATTGGGCCCCACCCACTAAATCGGGTCCCGCCCGACATCAGACTGATGTCCGGAATAACTTGGGCCCCGTCCGGCATCGGACCGATGTCTGGAATAACTTGGGCACCTCCCATTACATCGGGCCTCGCCCGACATCGGACCGAAGTCCATAATAAACCGGATATAACATATCATGAACATATAGCATAATCACATACTGTATGGGGCTTGCCCGACATACTACACATAACAATACATGCATGAATCATGAAGACATTAAGCATATACACTACTGCTATCTAAACGGGCCGACATTGTGGTCGTAGACCTGTTCCTACTGGAAGGGAACTCACCTCGTAACGTTGGCTGCTGAGATGCTAAGTCTGAAACTGGTTGATTGCTGCTCCGAAATTTCTCGGCTACAAATTTCATAGACACTAAATCAGATACTGATAATTGTTCTCAGGGTAAAATGACTAATTTAATCCTGGTCAAAGTCAACCTACTGGTCAAAGTCAACTTTCAGTTGACCGGACTCGCCGAGTTGGGCCTCCAACTCGCCGAGTCCCTAACACCTTTTCTAATTCTCTACTCGCTTTAAGTCGTCGAGTTTGGCAACAACTCGACGAATTCTTCTTCCAAGTTAACGTCGAATCTAACTTCATCCGACTCGCCGAGTTGTATGAACAACTCGTTGAGTTCTCCTTCATCATATGAACATGCCTATTCTATGACTCGCCGAGTCGTATAAACAACTCGTCGAGTCTGTCTGCTTCCAAATCCAAGTCTTCACTCACTGTGTACTTACTCTACTTACTACACACACTCGCTACTACTGAACCAGGAGTCTAAAACTCGCGACCCAACTCGTCGAGTCAGAAGAACGACTCGCCAAGTCCATTGCATGCATATTCCATACAGTCGATTCTAATCAACTTTAGTGCATCCAATTCGTAGATTTAAGCTTATGGGAGTATCTGAACACGTAAAGTTGCAAACTTTACGTGTGTCTAAGATGCAATGAAGCAATAACACTCAAACTTTGCTAATATGGGGGTTATTAGACCAAAAAAAAGCCATGGCTGCCAAAAGGTGGTCTCCTTGAGCTTCTGGAGCTCAAGAGAGGCTAGATCTGAGATATGACTCGATCACAAGGCTTTATCACAAAGGCTTTGGGGGTTTTGAGCTTAAAACCAACAATTTGAGGACAAACTAGATCTATTAGCACAATAATCTTAATGGAAACTTTATTACCAGAAGGGATGGTCAAAGAGGAGTGTATTCTGGATCTACTTCTTCTTCCTTGAGCTCTTTTACCTTCTTCTTCTTCTCCTTGCTCCAAAATGCACCAAAAGTTCCTTCACAAGGCAAAGATCACTCACACACACTGCAAGGAGGCTAGGGTTTCGGGAATAAGTCTCTGGGAAGTGAAGGAGGCTGGTTTGGGGCTATAATGACGTTTAAATAGGGTGCAAACCCTTGAAATTAGGGTTTCATCCAGACTGGCAGACTCGTCGAGTCCAAGAATATGGACTCATCGAGTTGCCAACTTAAACCACGTGCAAATCCCGTCTCTCTCGACGAGTCGGGCTACTGACTCATCGAGTACCCCTCAAGAATGAACAAATTACTTTATTTAAATCACATACCAGAAATGGGGGCGTTACAAAGGATATTCTAGAAACCCTAGAATATTCATCCAGAAACCGTCCACCTCCATAGGAGGAGGGTTCTGGGACCTCTTGCTCAACTATTGAAGAATTTCAGTTAGACCCCAACACTTTTAATTAATCCAATTAATCCAAAAATTAAATTTAATTAATTTCTTATTAGTTCTTAATTAAATATTACTATTTCTAATTAATATATTATTTTCATAACATATTAATAAATTCATTTATTGTTATTTATTAATCATATAATAAATCAATAAATCATTCTCCTTCTCTAAAAGTCATCCTATTCAATTAGTATGTCTGAGGGAAACCCAAAAGGACTTTGCTAATAACTCAAGTATATACCAATTCAATTATTGACTTAGACACCTAATCCAACAGTCTCCCACTTGGATAAGTCTATAATTGTGATTACAAATATAACTTCTAAACTAGACAATAAAGTGTAAGGTCTCGTTTTCACGATTGAAAATTTTCATTTTATTTAAAGTAAAACTTTCCAATTATAAAACCAATTTACGAAAATCATATGTTCCTAATTACAGTTATTAAAAATCAGAGTATTATAATGAACGTGAAATCCTCAATGTTGTTGATGAGTGTGTACAGTCCTGCATTCGCCTTCCCATAGCCACTGATGATAACTGAAACAATAAACTGAAATTGGGTAAGCACAAAGCTTAATGAGTTTCCCCCAAAATACCCCATATGATAAACATACAAGAATGCATAACGGCCTACAACCTCTCGGTTGGAATGCTCAGGCCTAATCAGTCCTTGGACTGGAACACCAACATGAAACGGGTCCAATCAGCCATCAGGCTGGAATACCCAAGGTTTGTTGGCCTACCGCCTCAAACCAACTGCTCTTCTCAAGCATCCATACTTATGGCTTACAACCGACCCGCACCAGGTATCTTGGCCTACAACATAAAGCAGGACTGCCTCAACCCACTACTACCATATGCCAGCATATAAGCAATGAGGATCAAGTAGACATATAATATAGGCAAACAACTATCATACAGCTCACTATCGCCTACTAGTCCTCACATCACACACTCTCCTGCTACCATCTATCCTCCATCAAATGCATAACCATAAGTAACTAAAGGTGAGATAGCCACCTTGATAGATGATCCTATTATAGAGCCACAACCAAACAAGGAACAGGCAAGAAAGCCTAAATCAAGAGTTCTCAGGCTATCCTACATGACCACATACACTCCCTAGGGCACTCCATTAGATGATAACGAGCAAGTACAGGTAAACATATCGATCTACAAATCACTACCGCATAGCAGCATCCTATATACCAGGATACAGATCTAACATATCACTACAACATAACAACATCCTAAATACCAACAATCCAAGGAATACATAACCGTATATACTCAGAGGTGAGATAGACACCCGGACAAGTGATCCTATTCTAAAACCACAACCAAACAAGGAACATGTAAAAGAGCCTAGATCAAGAATCCTCAGTTTATCCTACAAGACTACATACAGTCACTAGGCATCCATCTACTAACAGATAAACAAAACTAGTGGGCCGGCATTGGTGCCTTCGACCCACAGTACAATGAGGAGAAACTCACCTGAATCGAAGAAATCTGGACACTGCGATACGATCCCTTGTTCATCATTGCTTGCTCCTGCGAATCCACTAACACTAGAACCAGGTAGAATCTCAATTAATAGCTTAAAATCCTCAAGTTTTACCCAAATTGAAACTTGGTTAAAAAGTCAACGGTCAATGGAAGTCAACAAACAGACCCTCACGACATGACCATCTATGGCCTTATGTCGTGAGCTATTATAGGACAAATTAGTCGGGTCTCTCACTCCTCACGGTGTAACAGGCATAATCCTCACGTCGTGAGATCTGTTTGAGTGCCAAATTGATCCAAAAACATCTTAATCTATTAAGCCACTACTCCATCTTTTCCCAGAGGCTTCCTAACACTCCTAGTATCATAAAAAAAACGTTTCTTTAAGGTCTTGTATGTCCAATACTATACTTGAGCTCAAACTAGGTCATTCATGAAGTAAAAGGAAATAATTTTCAAGCATGGTTTTAAACATCCTCCAAACTTCAGATCCATGACATATAAGCATCAAGGGACCCTAAGGACCCATAAATTTGCCAACTTTATGGAGTTCCAACACTTTAAATCCTAAGATCTTGGAAAAATATGCATAAACCCTTAGATCTAGCAACAAGGAAACATAAATCTTGGATCTTGATTACTCACATTGGTCCAGAAGTGTAGCTAAAGGTTGTGAAAGAAAGTTCCAAGCTGAAACTATACTCCATGGTGATCTCTTCTTCTTTAAACCACCAAAACTCCACCAAAAGCTCAAGAATCACAAAGAGAGGCTAGGGTTATGGTTTTACTGAGTTTAAGGAAGAAGGAGGCTATTTAGAAACCCTAAAATGTGGTTTATGGGGTTTAAATACAAAGGAATCCCTAAAATATCATGGACTTGGGTTGTAATGTACCTTACGTCGTGAGCTTCTTACACCTCACATCGTGAGCCTACTATGGTTCACTTCATGAGCCTTGGTTTTATTGGATTAGGTGTCTAAGCCCATAACTATTTTGGTATGTACTTGACCCGATTATGAGCATGGTCCTTTTGGGTTACCTTCACTCACACAACTTGATAGGATGATAAGAGGAGAGAGAGAGAGAGAGAGTAGAATTTATTATATGAATAATAAATTGGTACTCAAAATGGTTTATTAATACATTAAAAGTTTAATATATTATTTGGAAACCATATTATTTAATTAGTATTGATCAGAAATTAATTTGGAATTAATTTGGTAATCAAAAGAGGCTGATTAAATAATTGGGGGCTGTTATGAAAATCATTGATAGTTGCATAATTAGGATGATGAACTCCATAGAGTGGAGTGGACGAAATTTATAGGGAAGCCCATAAGATTTCGTCCATGGGGTCTAAGGAAGGAGTTCATGGGCTGCTTAAGGCTTAAGCAGTCTATTAGGGTTTACACCTAAAACCCTAGCAGCCACAAGTATAAATAGAACCCTATACCAAGGATTTTTGGCTACCAAGTCTTCTATGAGAAACCCTAGCCGAAATCCTTCCCTCTCTAAGTCTTCCTCTTGCATTGGTTGTTTGTGATTCCATTAGAGGTGCAAGACTTGGGGCACTAGGCTTTTAGAAATCAAGATCAAGAAGGATTGTGATTGTTATTGCTACATAACAATCAAGGTAATGTTTCTAACCCTAATCATATGTTAATTTCGAATTATATGCTAGTTAATAGGGTTTATTGCTTTGGTATTCAATGTTGTATGTTTACTTAGAAAAACCTAGATCAAAGTAATTAGGGTTGCATGTACACCATAGGATTGATGTTATGCACATATGTCACACCCCAAAACCGGAACGGCGGAAACGTTTGAGGGTGTAGGACGTCATGTTTAGTATCACAAGACATGCATCATAGTAATCAAAGTAATTAACAACCATTTCATTAAATTGAAGGTGTTTACAAAGTATGTGGTACACATAACATAGACTACAAAGTAAATAACAAAACAAGACTTGAAGCTAACTGCTCCATCTTCTGAATCCCAGTGTGTACCTATCTACTGGTCTCCTGAGAATACAAGTTATTTTTAAAGTGTAGATCAGAATTTAAGCTGGTGAGTTCATAAGATTTTAGTGATATAAGCAGTTGTAAGAAAATTGTAGTAAGTTGTAAGTTATGTTTAGAATAGTTCGCATGTTCCTCCAAAAAATCCTATATTTCCTGCTTTGATGAAAGATAAGTAAAAATGGCTCTACAATCCTTTCTATGTGTGCTAAATGGATACAGGTTATACAAAACCCGGAGTAAACAAACAATCAGTTGTGTGTATCTGCTATAAGCCCACAACCAAACAAGGAACAGGAAATGAGGCAGAAGGCACACATCCTATTGTTTGTTAGATCCTCGTTGTATATAACCCTGGTGTATTCACTTGGTACTCACGGAGTTAACTGTAATAGTTCCTTTATAATTGATGAAAAGATTCATTAAGAAAACCCTTATTTCATTTAGTAAAAGTGGTAACAAATGTAGTGGCTCCTTCTATAATAACTTAGTTTATACTAGCTATATATAATCTAATATCAAATAGATAGTTAATTGTGTGAATCTTCCCTAAGCCCATAACCAAACAAGGAACAGGAAATGAAGCAGAAAACACACACCCAACTACTTATCGGGTATTAATTATATATAAATTTGATGTATAAACTAAGGTATTATAGAGTTAACCACCTAAGGCCCTTTAAATTTATATTGGTTTAATAATATGGATTAAACCCTTTTACTGGTAAGTTTCTAGTTTTGTATAACAGATGTTCTAATTGAAAAGTATGTTTTGTACTAGAAAACGATGCACTGAATCTGCGTCCTATGACCTGGCCCATACCTGGTACTCCTTATGATTACTTGGTGTATACGGAATATATATAAAGCTAAGATCGAATAGATAGTAGGGTCGGTAAATCTGCTCTAAGCCCATAACCAAAAAAGGAGCAGGAAATGAAGCGGAGAGCACAGATCATACTACCTGTCGGATCTGAGTAATATATATCCCTGATGTATACACTAAGGAAACATAAATCTAGCATTACAGGACCCCCTTCTATTGAATGTACTAGACTCGACTGATATGTTTATCTTTTGTAAAATGTAAGTTTTCCCTAGTTTATAACTATGTTAAGTCGAAAATAGTTTGCATTAACTTTCAAGTGGAACCGTCACAATATGAAAGTAATGGGAAAATGTAAGTACACAATTGTCTTTTGAATTGACATCCTAATGTACTGATTGCTTTAAAACATGTATGTTTTATTGAGGTCATAATGTGATGGATAGTACCCATACTCTATGCTCTCCCTGCAAGAGATTATGGGGACCAAACATGACTTCCGTAAACAAATTGCTAGGCCGTGTAAATTCACATTAAAGTTATATGATCATGTATACCCAATTTACTATCATCTTTTGTTTAGAACAATGAGTTAGTTATGATTGGTATAGTTAGATCCTGTATTGTTCTCTTGCTATAGCATTTAGTATGTCCGTTCTGTTATAGTATCTTAGTATGTTCCTTTTGTTATCATGTATTGTATCTTCCTCCGTGTTTCTCTTTATAGTATGATCTAGTATCTAGTGTGATCTGAACCCCTAAACTATACCCATTAAAGTTTACTAGCATGATTGCTTGAATTGTTAATGAAAAGACTCATTTATCCACTAAGTTATGATTGTACTTTAAAAATGGAGTTTTATAAACTATGAAGTAACATAACTTAAAAAAGAGTTTTTGAAATGTTTTGATCACTTATAAAAGACATAAGTATTCCTTTGAAAGATGTTTAACAAACGTTTACACAATTATCATTGTGTTCAACTTGTATCCCCCTCCCCCCATTAAAAGCATTTCAAACAGTTTAAAAGATTGTTTATAGGGGTATGAACTCACCTTATGTGGGTGATTCAAACGAATATGCACGTAAGGATGAGAAGTTCCACAATGAAGTCCCGAGACATAAACGAGTCCTAGATGACATATATTGGCATGAATATAGTGTTTAGAAGCAACTACATGCAAGAAAACACCTTTAGGGACTAGGAAACACTTGGACCAAGTGTTAGAATCACATGTGGTTCATATAAGGGATGTTTAAGGCCACCAAATGGTGTTTACGGCCGTAAACTCATGGTAAAGTGTGCACAAAAGGGTGATTGAGTGATAGGGAAGCTTGTGGGACTATAGCTCAACAAGAGGGTGAGCAAAACAAACACTCTGGAAGGCTTTTGACGTGTTTACGGCCACACCAAGAGTGTATGGCTGTAAACTCTCTAAATGGTGACATTTGGGTCTTAAATAAAAGGGGTTTAAGAGTTCTTTATGGATAGCTAGTGTCTAGAAGTGTTTAAGGCTCATGTTAAGACCAAAATAAGGGTTTACGGCCATAACCAAGAGTTTACGGCCGTAAACTCTTGAAGTTGATGGGATTTATGGTGTTTCAAGGCTATCATCTAGTGTTTAACATGCCTAACTAGATGATAGATGGAATACTCACACTTTTGAGGGCCTTCGAGGAGTTTTCGGCCACCAAGGACAAGTGTGTGTTCTTGGTGAAAGTTGATGATCTTGAAGATCTAACCAAAAGAGATGATTTTATGGATGAAATCATAGGGGTATACTAGATTAAGAAGAATAACAACTAAAATATGGAAGAACACTTACGTTTTTGAAGATCTGGGATGAAAGGATTGATGATACTTGAGAGAGAATGGAAGTTTCTTGAGTTGAAAGTGTAAGAATGAAAGAAAAGTGAAGGGAATGAGACTTTAAAGGGGAGTTTACGACCAACCATGAGTTTACAGCTTTAAACTCAATGTTGTGGCCGTGAACTCCTTGTGTTGGTGTTTATCTCTTGAATGTTGAACAGTGACTCTAGCGGGTACTTCCTAACACTCATTCCTTGAATGTATTAGGGTTAGAACACCTAAATAGACTCTAAACAGTGCTAAAAGATAGCAGAAGCGAGTCTGACTTAAGGTTTGATTGGCTTGACTGGAATTTTAAGACATACATTTTTGGGTTGTCATAACATAACCCTTCAGTGGTATCAGAGCCTAGGTCATTTTTCTAGTGAATAGATGCAAAAGTAAACCACCAAAGATCTCGAAAATCGATTTTTTTTGGTTTCTAACTAGCAGACTCACCAAGTCCATGTATGGACTCGATGAGTAGGTCCTACTTGATGAGGTCCATAATGGAGTCAACGAGTCCAAGGGTCAGTTGTCGGATTTTTCGATTTTCCTGCCAGATTTTGTTGAGGATTGTTTCCAAAACTCGTTTTTATTGCCTATAATTGATTTTTTTTAATGTTTGGAATGGTTATCTTCATCATAATTAATGGATATGGTTAAATATGGATAATATAGGATTATTATTAGTCAAATACTTGACCTGGTAAGTTTGAAAAGTTTCAATTTACACCCCTTAGGTTTTATAATTTAAATTTGAACTTAAAAGTTTTAGTTTTTTTTTTTAAATTTAAATAGTTGAACCCTAATGTTTTGAAAGGTTTCAATTCTTGTCCTTTAGTTTTGGAATTTAAAATTTAATTAAAAGGTATTACTTTTGAAATATGAAATTCTAAGACCCTAGTATTTTGAAAAGTTCAAATTACACCCTTATGGTTTTATAAAATTAATTAAGTGTTTATTTAAAGGTGATAATTAATAAATCCATAATAATATGGTTTAAGATAATTAAATTAAAGGTTTAACTTATTAATATATTAAACCACATAGTATTTTAAAAGTGTAAAATACACCTTTATACTATATAAAATTAAAATTCTAATATTATATATGTATGAGTAAAGAGTTAGTCTTACCATTAGTCGGCCTCATTCACGAAGTTGGTCTCTAAGGGTGTTTAAGGAAATTGCCTATAAAATGGTGATTGAATGGGTATCCACTCTTACGCACCGCACTATTAACTAGTGGAGGGTTGTTACCCAAACGGGTAGGATAGGACAGAACTTTCCGTTATAAGTATAATGAAATACAAACTAACTAAACACTCTCATATATTACCAAATCTTAGTTACTTTAGGAAAAATGTGGATTTGGTTCTAATCCATGAAATTGCACATTGCACCTTGTTGGTCGTTAGTGGAGCGTGTGTGGTTAACCGACACACTAATATGGGACCAATGAAGGATGGAAATGGGTAACTCATAGATTATCATAGATCAATGGAGCGTGTATGGTTAACCAGTACATTGATTAGGTGATGACATCCTCGAGAGTACCAAGCTAATTTGCATGGTTATCCACACCTTGTTTGTGACCTCGGCATCCCAGTCACAAACTTGAAGGGAACAATCGAGATTTGAACATACCATTGAAAAGTTCACTGAATCTCAAAGGATCTAGGAGTTTCAATTCATTTAAAACCTAATTTTCAATTTTTGTTTTTCATGGTAGAAATTGGTAAATCGTCATTTACGTACCTTCAAATGTTCTGCAATTTGGATTACGACATCCCTCTTCCAAATTGTAGAATATTGTTGGATCCTAGCCTCAATATTTCATTTGGGTGTTACATTGAGGATTTTATCAACTAACTTGAATTTCTCCCGTTTTGTAGATGTCAAAATCTAACAGCCATGGTCTTCCTGAATCCGTTGGAAAAAGTTTTCCGCTTGAAGATGATGTTCCACGATTAGATTGTGGAAATGGAAATCATTCTTCACTTCCTCCACATCCTCTAATAATTCTCCCTGACCCACGTGTTCGAATACTTGAAAAGTTCAAGGTCACTCAAGCCCTATTGGCAAAAAGACACAAAGATGGAAAGTCTATATGTGCTCATGTCTTGGATATGAAGTTGCATATTAATAGATTAGGAATGTTGGTGTCGATGTCTCAAGGAAGTTGGTTGTTGACTTGGTTCTTTAGTAACTTCTCGAATCATATGAGATGCATCAAGATTTCTTGGACAGGTACCACCAAAGCGCGAGGCAAGAGCACTATGAGATCATTACTAACATGATCACCGCTAAGATGAGTGTTGAAGATTATTGTGTTGCGTCTTGGGCCCTTATGTTTTATAGCTGGATTGGGCTTGTCAATCCGTGTTTATCTAGAATAGCCTTCTTTTTCTTAGGAAAACTGTTAGGGTTGTATTATAAATATATGCATGCATGTATGCGTATAGTAAGGGTCGTCACTCTCATTGATTATTTGTAAACCCTAAAATCCTCTATAGTTGATGTTCTTTATCGAGCTCTTCTGAGGATTGTTTATCAAATCATTCGACACCTTTTGATCCATTAGCTTGTTCTTAATTGTTTATCTGATTGTTTCTCTACCTGTTTCATAGATCTAATCGATCTTCAAGTTTGTTTTAAACTCATCAATTGGTATCAGAGCAGGAGGCTGTGTAATCGATACACTTCTTTTCTGTGAAAAAGCTTCGATTAGGGTTATTACGCATTCATTGATATTTATTGAGCCGTCATCTCATAATTGACGTATCTCAATATTTATTGTTTTTGCCCTAATTTGATATATTACAAGTCTGATCTTTGAACAGGTTATTCGATCAATTATGGACGAGTCGCAATCCAATCCCATCAATATTTCAAACATCATTGGATCAACAACGAAGATTCCCATCCTGTACACCCATGATTATGAAGTCTGGGCGAATCACTTTGAAGATTATGTTATAGGATCTGAGGATAATGGATACCTCATCTGGGAAGCAATTATCTCTGGACCGTTCTCTCATTCAGCAACTTCAAGGATTATTAAAACTCAAAAGGAGTATAATGATCTTCTGAAAGATGTTAAAGATGTAGCGCAAGACAAAAAAGTTAAATTTCAGTGCAATATCAAAGCGCTAAGATTGATTAGATTTGCTCTTCAATCCGATACTTTTAGGCTGGTAAGTTCATGCACGACTGCAAAAGAAATATGGGACAGGCTACGTGAATTATACTCTACAGATGAAGATCTTGAACACTCCATTCAAACCTTACTCTTATCTGAGTTTGGTGAATTCAAGCAAGGAGCAGAAGAAACGGTGACTCAAACGTTCGATCGCTTCAATCATCTTCTTAGCAAGATGATCAAACATGACATAGAAAGGAAGCTTATTGAACAGAAGGTTACGTTTTTGAATGGACTCAGGTCTGAGTGGAGAGCAATCGTGTCCACAGTTAAAGCACACGAGCAATTCAAATCCTATTCTTTGGCGAAACTGGTGGGCATCCTAAAATCTCAAGAAAAGATCGTACTGCAGGAGAAAACCGTGGTTTCAAGTCTAGGTTCGTTGGCCCTCCTGTCGAAAAGCAAAGTTGTGATAGAGGACGAAGATCTCAACTTGGATGATTATGATCTCACGTCTGAAGACTACGCTATGATGGTGTCAAACCCTTAGAAATTCATCAAGAAGAGATTCCCCACCAACAGGAACCGAAACTGACAAGGAAGCTATAGCGCTGAAAAGGTCAAAGATGAACCGAAAGCTGAAGAATCAAAGAAGGAACCGAAGGCTGAAGGAGATTCTGGAGTAAGCTGCTATTATTGTGGAGGAAAGAACCACTATGCAAAAGATTGCGTCCTCAAAAATATGGCAGAAAAGGACGAGGAAAATGATGAAGAAGCCACGTTGTTGAAAAAGCTTGATGAGTTAAGGAAGAAGAAATCTGCTGCTAATCCTTCTATGAATGCTTTAATTGTGCAGGGTTCGGTAGCTGATGTTGAGTTCGGTGGCGTTGAGGTATGGTCAACCGACTCCGAAGATGATGAAGTGAGGAAGCCTTCACATGGAAAGGCTTATGTAGCGAAAGAAGAAAGCAGTGGAGGAAGATGCTTATGGTGTCCGACGTTTCTCAGATGAGGGGATACAACACTGATGGTGGAAATGATGACAAGGAACAACAGAATCTGTGTTTTACTGCCAAACCACTCAGCGTGCAGTTCAACGAACTTGATGAACTGATCAAGAAGGTACAATCAGTTTTTGTCTCATTTAAAGTCCCACTATGCTCTTATGAAAAGGAATTAAAAAGTGTTAATTCGAGAATCTCTCATCTATATAGTAGTTTAACTCAAACTCGGGTCACCAATTCTAACCTAACTGATCAATTAAGCAGGGTGTCTTCAAAGAGTGAGGAACGGCGGATGTGGATCGAACTGAAGGAGTCGGAGTTAATCAAAATAAAAGATGAAAACATTTATTTGCAAAGAGAAAATTTAAAGCTTTTGAAACAGCGAAATGTTTTTTGTCTAATTGCCAAACTTCTTTATTCTAATATTACTCAACTTCATTTGAATTGTGAAATAGGGCAAAAGATTCATCGCATGATTTTACCCTTTCTTGAGTTTAAGGAAGATGAAATGGATGCTGATGCTTATAATTGTGAGAGTATTATTTCGTCTGAGGATGTTAATCCAACATATTTGTATGGACTGGACAAAATAGAATCTTTCATAAAATCCAAGGACCACAAGAACATGCTCAAAACTCTTTTGGATGAAAATGATAAACTGAAGCTAAGAACCGAAACCATAGAAAAATTCGACTCACTGAATGTCAATTTAAGCTCAGAAAATAAGATTGATGTTGAAAATGCATCTGAGCTTAATGAAGACGATAATATGAGTGAAATTTCTGTAGAGGACACAGTTGATTGTTCAGAATTTGTCAAGAATGAACCCGAGAACCACAAAAATCTTATTTCAGAAAATTCTGTGGAGTTTGCTCGGTTGTCCCAACAAAAGTCCCCGATTCTTGAAGAGAAGGCATTCGTATACCAAAAAGTTAGAACCACTCCGAATCAGGTGTACAAAGTCACAGGTGTAACAGAACATCAGACTGCTGAACTAACAGCTATTGTGAACGAAGACAATGCTGATGGCTGTGACGAGTTCTTCTGGTCAGCTCCCATTGACAATGCTGATGAAATGGTAGGTCTGTCTGAAAGGACTTCATGGAAAAGCAAAGGCAGATACATACCAGAACCTTTAAATAAACCTGATGGCTTCAACGTGGCAAGTACCAGTGGAACTAAAGATGTCCCTCAAGAGAAAGAAATTCCTGCAAAAGAAGTCACATCTCCAAGTGAAACAACATCGGTTCAGAGTGGATCAGCCAATGAAAATCAAAAACATAAAGCTAACATCCATCATCAACCAAAGCAGATGACAAGTCAAAAACGGGAAAGGAATCAGAGATACAGGAAGAATCTCTCAGAAAGAAAACAATTTTGGCAATCGCAAAATGCCTATTTCTCACATCAAGACAGGAATTTGAAACCAGCGAAAAATCCTGTTGGATCGATGGAGGGTAATAACAACCGAAAGCAGAAGTTCGGTTCAGAACAAAACAACAACCGAAAGCAGAGTCTCAGTTCTGAGCGAAACAATAACCGAAAGCAGAGTCTCGGTTCTGAGCAAAACAACAACCGAACGCATAGATTCGGTTCAGAAAATGATATCAACCGAAAGCACAGGTTCGGTTCGGAGAGCAAAAGAAACCAAAAGTCTAGGTTCGGTTCCACTGATAATCAAAACCAAAAGAGTCACCTAGAATCTCAAATCAAGAAATCATCTGAGTCTAAATTCTCTCATTCTAATTCTCATTCTTCTTCTCAATCTCATTCCAATTCTTCCAATCATTCCTCTTCCAAGAAATCTCATTCTAATTCTCCAACTGACCTGAAAGGAAAATCTGAGGTTCCGTCAGTTAAATCAGAGACTAAACCAAAATCTCTAGATCTCACCAAGATTAAGGTTTACACCATCAAAAAGAAAAATGAAACAACTTCGATAAAAAGAACATTTTTTGTTGACATCTCTTTTTCTGCTCCTGTTTCTGTGAAAGGCTCACGAGGACCCAAGAAAATTTGGGTTCCTAAATCTATTTAATTTGTGCAGGTTATCAGTGACGAGCAGACAATGAAGAATGATACATTGATAGTGGCTGCTTGCGTCACATGACAGGAAGGAAAGAAGAGCTAAGGGAATTCAGATCTCTTTCAAATGGTGGAAACGTCAAATTTGGGAACAACTCCTTCGGCACCATCAAAGGCTACGGGATGATTACAAACGGTGATTTCACAATCAGGAAAGTTGCATATGTAGAGGGACTACAACACAACCTCATCAGTGTATCTCAGCTTGTTGGAGGTACTGGTCTCAAGGTTTCATTCGATGATGAAGGTTCGGAAATTATTGAGAAGAAGACGAACAAAGTTATTCTCAAATCAGAGCGTAAAGGTGAAATGTTTCCCCTAAATCTCAAACCAATCAAAGGAAACCCAACCATCTGCCTGTTATCCAAAGCACAATCTGACGAAAGCTGGCTATGGCACCGAAGACTATCTCATCTCAACTTCAAAGATATCAACAAACTTGTAACTGGAGGTCACGTTAGAGGTCTTCCATTGCTCAAGTATGATAGAGATCATCTATGTGCCGCATGTGAAATGGGGAAGCAGAGTCGTCAAAGTCATCCATCTATAATTAACACTAAAGTTGTTAAACCACTAGAATTACTTCATATTGATTTATGTGGTCCATCTTCTATAGAAAGCATTGGTGGTAGCAAGTATATTCTTGTTATTGTTGATGACTTTTCACGTTTTACATGGGTGTTCTTTCTGAAGCTTAAATCTGAAGCGACTTACAAGCTAAAAGTGTTCATCCAGCAGATTGAAGTACAACTGAAGAAGGTCGTTCGTAATATCAGAAGCGACAATGGGTTGGAGTTCAAAAATAAAGAATTTGAAGAATTCCTGGAAGAAAAGGGAATCAGTCACAACTTCTCAGCTCCCTACACACCTCAACAGAACGGGATTGTCAAAAGACGAAACCGATCCTTATGTGAAGCTGCCCGAACAATGCTAAGTTTTGCTTCCTTACCTTTATATGTTTGGGCTGATGCTATTTCTGCTGCTTGTTTTACACAGAACAGGTCTTATCTTAACAAGCTCTTCACTCTCACTCCTTATGAGATTATCAACAACAGGAAGCCGAACGTGAAGTTTTTCCATGTGTTTGGTTCCAGGTGTTTCATTTTCAATTCCAAAGAACACCGCAACAAGTTTGATGTCAAAGCCGACGAAGGGATATTTCTGGGTTATTCTCTTACTTCCAAAGCGTACAGGGTGTTAAACAAGCGTTCAAGGAAAATAGAAGAAACTTACTACGTGACTTTTGATGATAGCTATGTTAAAAAGCTAAAGGCTAACACAGACACAGCTGGAGAAATCTTTCCTCAAACTGGCCAAGTCACAGCCTCGATCGCTAATCTATTCGAGAAATTCATGGAGCTCTTTGATGAACCAGAGAAGGCCACTCTTTCTGAGGCCAGTGCAGTAGATAACAGGGTAGATCACTTGAAGCAACTTATTAACGATGCTGCAAGAAGAATGAATGAAGAAGAATCAATGCATCAGTCGAGGGGGAGCGTTCACCATCAGTCGAGGGGGAGCGTTCACCATCAGTCGAGGGGGAGTGTCCACAATCAGTCGAGGGGGAGGATCCACCTTCATCCCAACCAAGTTCAGAAGTTGAGGGGGAGCCAAGGTCTCAAATCGAAAGTACTTCACCAACCAAAAGTGCTTCTCCAACCGAAAGTGCTTCACCAACCGAAAGTGCTTCACCAACCGAAAGTGCTTCACCAACCGAAAGTGCCTCACCAACCGAACGTGTGTCACCATCTGAAAGGACCTCACCAACCGAAGGTGCCTCAACGCCCGAATGCTCAACACATCAAGAAACCACTATAGCTCAAGATTCACAAGACATTCCTGTAAGATCATCTGTCGAGGAGGAGCATGCTGATATGTCATACGACTTCGACAGTCTGTCCGAACCAGAAGAAATGATAAATGCTGAATTAGATCCATCTGTTGATCCAAACTTCCCTCCTCTCACCAAATGGACCAGAGATCATCCTATCACTCAAGTTGTTGGTAATATCTCAGAAACAGTTCTGACTCGATCACAACTCAAGGCAAAACAAGCATCCTTGTTCTCAAAAGTCGAATTTTGCATGTTTAACTCATTCGTCTCAAACGTTGAACCAAAGACAGTTAATACTGCTCTTGATCACTCCGATTGGGTTCAAGCTATGCAAGACGAACTGAATGAATTTGAAAGGAACAAAATCTGGCGTCTTATTCCAACTCCTCCAGGTGCCTCGGTTGTTGGTCTAAAATGGGTCTTTAGGAACAAACTCGACAAGGAAGGGAACGTTATAAGAAACAAAGCACGTCTGGTCGTAAAAGGATACTGTCAGGAGGAAGGCATTGACTATGAAGAGAATTTCGCTCCTGTAGCTAGGCTGGAGTTAGTGAGAATATTTCTTGCCTACGCTGCTCACAAAAACTTTGAGATCTTTCAAATGGACGTCAAGTGTGCATTTCTCAATGGCGATCTCGAAGAAACTGTGTATGTGGAGCAACCTCCTGGATTCGTGAATGAAAAGTATCCCAATCATTGTTACATTTTGGATAAAGCCGTGTATGGTCTGAAACAAGCACCGAGAGCCTGGTATGAAACGCTGACTAAATTTTTAAAGATTTCCAAATTCAAACAAGGTTCGGTTGATCCAACCTTCTTTCACAAAAAGGAAGGTAACCACCTTATGATCGTTCAAATTTATGTCGATGATATCATCTTTGGCTCCACGAATCCTAGCCTAACAGCTGAATTCAGGAAGCTGATGGAGACTAAATTTGAAATGAGCTCGATGGGTCCCATTAACTTTTTCCTTGGTTTAAATATTAGACAGGGACCTGAAGGCATCTTTATCAACCAGGAAGCTTACACAAAGACTCTCTTAGCTAAATTTGGCATGATGGGAGATTCAAAAGTCAAAGTCCCAATGGTGTTTGGCACTAAGCTCACCCCATCCCTGGATAAACCGGCTGTTGATATTACACTATATCGTCAAATGATAGGCTCTTTAATGTATCTTACTGCTAGCAGGCCTGACATAATGTTTTCTTTTTGTTACTGTGCTCGATTTCAGGAAAATCCTCGGGAGCCTCACATGCTTGCAGTGAAGAACATATTATGTTATCTCAAAAGAACTACCTCTTTAGGTTTGTGGTATCTTTCTAACTCAGGCTTCTTCGTTCAAGCCTACTCAGATGCAGACCTTGGTGGTTGTGGTCTCGACAGGAAAAGCACCACTGGCGGCTGCCAATTCCTCGATGGGAAGTTAGTTAGCTGGCAGTCAAAGAAACAAACGTGCGTGTCTCTGTCTACTGCTAAAGCAGAATACATCGCCGCTGCTTCCTGTACCTCTCAAGTGATTTGGATCCAGAGTCAACTCAGAGACTATGGACTCAATATGAAAAAGATCCCACTATATTGTGACTCTGAAAGGGCAATTAGGATTTGTCATAACCCAGTGCAACACTCCAAGACCAAGCACATCGCACTGAGGTATCACTTCATCAAAGATCACGTGGAAGATGGAAACGTTGAAGTACACTTTGTTCGAACCACTGATCAGTTGGCTGATGTCTTTACCAAAGCTCTTCCTGAAGTGACTTTCAACAAAATTCTACAAGGCTTAGGTATGATGGTAGGAGAGTTGGTCCCAAATCCTCAAATCTCTAACTAAGAATCAGGAACCGGAATAGCCAGACCGCTTGGTCTCTCTCTGCTCTGAAGATTTAATGGAACCGAAGTAGACAGACCGCTCGGTCTCTCTCTGCTTTGGTGATCTAATGGAACCGAAATAGACAGACCGCTCGGTTCCTCTCTGTTCTGAAATTTTCATGTCACCGAAATACACAGATCGCTCGGTCTATCTCTGCTTCATTTTTTTTATGTTGTACATTTTATCTTTCTGTTTTTATTTCTTTTTCAGAAAAATTTCAAAATCACAAAAACATTTTATCTTTTTATTTTTATTTCTTTTTCAGAAAAATTTCAAAATCACAAAAACATTTTATCTTTCTGTTTTTATTTCTTTTTCAGAAAATTTTCAAAATCACAAAAACATTTTATCTTTCTGTTTTTATTTCTTTTTCAGAAACATTCCAAAATCACAAAAATATTTTATCTTTCCTTTTTATTCCGTTTTCTTACTCATTTTCAACTACTCGCAAGTTCTGGTTGGTATTTGCTTTGTGCAGATAACTTCAAGTATCACCTTCGATAGTGTTCACCCAGGTATGTTTTATTTTTCTCTCAGACTAGTTAGTCGTCCCTAGAAGCATGCTGTTGTATGTTGTCACAAGCCTCTATGACCTTGAGTAACCCTTAATGATTCGATCAATACCTATCGTTTCTTCCCGATCAGGCTATTTTTTAACACTCGGTCTAGAGCTACCTTACACTTCTCATTTGAAACATGAGTTGCTCTGCTTTGTCCCACTTTTGTAGCAGAAGGTACATTCGATCTCTTAACCACCTCCTCAAATTCTACATTTACCTTCGATTCCCTAAAGTAACCCTTGATGCTTTCGGTCTTTACCACTGAAGCTTATGGTTACACAACATCTGTGTTTATGATCTTGGATTCGTTTACCACGTTCCTAGTGAAACCCAACATCCAATACCTAAAATGAATTGACGGTGTGTGTTATACTCAAAATGTTACTTGGAAATCTCATTTTCTTTTTGCGTGATCTTTCATGAAATCGTCTCTTCCTAAGACATTTCTTCCCAAAGAGGTCCAGTTTATTTTTTTTTTGAGATTTCTGTTTATCCCATGCTTGTCACTAGATAATTCCCACCTACCTGTTCAACAGATCACATCGGTCTCACAGGTACCTCTACCAACACTCAGTTTTATGTTGAGACTTGATGTTCGGTTAGAGGACAGCCACCCCACAGCCTATGCTCAAAAGATGCCTTTCATTGTTTATTAACAGACAATTGATCATATTTCTAGGGAAACCACACAAGCACTTCAAGTATCTCTTGGCTTTGAAGGAAGTGATTCTTGCCCGGAATCTTCCGCCTTCTGTCTTCTTCATAGACAACACTCACATCTCACACACCTTTGATTTATTTCTTTATCTTTCACACTCTTATGCATGAAAATTAATTTTTCCAACATTCTGATTGCTGTTTGGTATGTGGTTTTAAGTTACAGTTGTAACCAAACAAGGGCACAAGGGATTTCAAACGGTACAAAAATATGATTTGGGCGCGTGCAGTTGATTCGTTTCACACCCACGTGTGCTGACGTATTCCTGGGATAAACCATAACATCCAATCGCGCTTTTTCAGGCGACGTTTTGGTTCCCTCATCATCACAATTTTCTCTCTCCAGTGAACGGTATAAATAAGGGGTGATCGTGTTCTTTGGCATTTACCACTCACGTAATCTCTCTCTATGAAAAGTTTCCACTGTTCATCTTCTTCTTCAATTCAACAATGGCGAATTCTTCTTCTGCACAAGATCAAACTGCCTCTTCATCTTTGCTTTCCATCAAGCCTAATCAGAATATGATTATCGAGATGACCCCTTTCTTATATGATGCGTACATGCGTCATGTGGTGGAATGTCTAAAATATTCCCCATTGCTGTTGGCACTCACGTAGGTGGAAGCCGTTCCGATGTCCCTGCTTTCTCAAGTCTACACAACAGAAACTTATGACAAACACAAAGATCGCATCTACTTCACCATCCATGACAAGAAAACCTCCGTTTCAAAAACCAAGTTTTGCTCTCTTCTAGGGCTTGCAGTTGATTCTTCCGTCATCTCACCGGATTTTGTCACTACTACCCAACTGTTCTCGATGATGTACGAGATGGGCTATACCGATGTTCTTACAACAATCGCGAAGGTCAAGAAATCATGTCTTCCTTCTCAATGGAATGGCTTGCTTACCCTTTTAATCAAGGGTTTAGCGGAATGTTGTGGTGGTTCTGATACCACGAGTAAAGGATTTCTCACCATTCTCTATGGTCTTTACAACGACATCAACCTCGATTATGGCTCCATAATCTGGTCTCAAGTCGTTCAGAGTCTAAACACCACCACCCGGTACTCCGAGATCTCTTGCGGACGTTTCTGGACGCTCATCACGAAGAAGGCCATGGATTCCCTAGAAATCCCTTTGATGAAGGATGCTCTTCTGGCTTCAATTGCATCTTACCACACGAAGAAGATTATCATTTTTGATCCAAGTAAGTTTCTACATTATGGATTAATCCCTGAATCCATGTACAGATGTTTCACGCCTCACAGCCAGATCATGGCGGACTATAGCACCAGAACTCCCTTGCCTCCAAGGGTTCTGTCCGACGAACAAAAAGCCGCATTGGAAGCCCTTGATCAACCTGCCAACCATGGAAAGAGGGCTAGTAAAATGGAGAAAAAGGAGAAGAAAGAATCTGAATCGAAAAAGGAGAGAAAGCCAAGATCCTCCAAGCGTAAACATGATGCAAATGAACCTTCTCGGTCCAAATCCAAGAAAGTTAAGAAGATGGCTAAAAGGGCCAAAGGATTCCCTTCTCTTGGCTCTTCTCCACATGACCAATCCGACACAGAGACCGCTGCTCCTCATGCTTCTCCAACAGAGCCAACTACTGCTCCTCAACAACCATCCTCTCCACCAGCATCTCCCAAAATTACAAAATCACCCACTCCACCACCTTCTCCTAAAATTCCTACCCCACCCCCATCACCAAAACAGACGGTCCCACTTTCTGTTCCTATAATCATACATCCCACTACAACAGAACCAACCATTCCTTTCTCTATTACTATACCTACCTCTTCTATCCCCAATCCAATCATCACTGAATCGGTTACTACCACCTCTTCTCAGCCACTAGTAACAATCAATGTATCTGATACAGGGGCTACTACTGTGGTTGAAACCCCCGTCATCAACATCCCTCAATCACCTTCTCCATCCTCAAACTCCGGTGCTACTTTGGGCGGTGATGATGAAGAGTATGATTCTCTTTATTATAGCCCTTACCGGATTCCCACAGATACTGATGCCGATACCCCTATTACCAGTCAGCAGCTTCAAGAAATTCATGACAAACTCGACAGTTTGCTGGCTGACAATAAAGCCTATGGGGGTGTGGTGCTCAAAGCCTTCATCGAGTCTGTGATCAAGACGTATACCGATGCTCTGGACCATTCTACTGATGCCATTGATAACTCAGCAGCTTCATGCTCCAAAGCTACAAAGGAAGTCTCTGAGGTTGTTCACACAACTCAGATCTTTCTTGACTCTCTCAAAGCACATGGTGATGCTAATGCGACCAAGTTTCAGACGTCTGTAGACTCCTTTTCAGCTACCCTTCAGGGTGAAACCTCCAAGTTTGAGGCTCTGCGTGCTGACCTCAAAACTGAATCCACCTCTTTTCTCAAATCTTTGGATTCACGTTTTGCTTCTCTAGCAGCAGAGAGTACCTTAAAAGAAGATCTTGTCAAGCATCAGGCAACTATTGACCTTCAGAAGATACAACTGGCCCAGGCACAACAAGAAATCTCTTTGCTAAAAACTCAGCGGGCTGTTCTTCAAGGTTGCGCTGGTGATGTCAAGAATATACTGACAACTGTCCTCGACACTCATGATCCCTTTCTTACCCTTACCATCAAACAACATCTCCAGGCTAAACTCCTTCCTGCAATTAACATCTTGAGCGAAATGAAGGGTGTCTTGGAGAAGCTTGTTCTTCCGAGACAAGGGGGAGAAGAGGGTATTCCAAAGACAGAACCAAAGGTTAATTTAGCTTCGGGTTCTGGAAAACAATTTCTTGTTGAGAGCGAGTCAGATACCGATGAAACTATTGCTGAAGCTCTTCAACGAAAGAAAAGGGACAAAGAGCTAGATGAAACAATGAAAATAGCTCGAGAGGCAGAGGCCAAAGAAAGAAAAATCAAGGAGGATGAGGATGCTCTACAAGCCAAGAAGACTCTGTTCCCAGAATGGGACAGAGACACACTCATCAATCAAGTGATTGAGTTTCCCTCCATATATTGGTTGGAACCGATTGCATCTTTTGAGCGAAATGAAGGGTGTCTTGAAGAAGCTTGTTCTTCCGAGACAAGGGGGAGAAGAGGGTATTCCAAAGACAGAACTGAAGGTTAATTTAGCTTCGGGTTCTGGAAAACAATTTCTTGTTGAGAGCGAGTCAGATATCGATGAAACTATTGCTGAAGCTCTTCAACGAAAGAAAAGGGACAAAGAGCTGGATGAAACAATGAAAATAGCTCGAGAGGCAGAGGCCAAAGAAAGAAAAATCAAGGAGGATGAGGATGCTCTACAAGCCAAGAAGACTCTGTTCCCAGAATGGGACAGAGACACATTCATCAATCAAGCGATTGAGTTTCCCTCCATATATTGGTTGGAACCGATTGCATCTTTTGAGTGTGAGAATACCAAAGACTCACAGTTTGACATGCCAATCACACGAAAAGCTTTTACATTTCATTGCTTCGATGTCACTGCTGATGTCCCTCATCCAAACTTGAAGGTTGACAGAGAGTTAATAGATTTCTATTTGAAGTATGGTCAACCACAGTACTTGACATGGAGTGCACAGAAGATAATTAAAGTCAAGGTACTGAAACCAACACAGGCTGGGAAATTTGTGAATGTTAACTTCAAAATCAACAGAGGAACGGCCAACACAGAACATTTTATTTCTCTGGCAGATCTTCCCAGTCTGAATCCTCATGATTGGATTCTACTATACAACATTCTTCTCTCCAATCAAAGAGAGTATGAACCGATTCTGAAACATCTCAAAAGAATGTTGGCTTCCTATATCCATGAGCTCACCACTATGGATCAGGAAATAGCTAAAATAATGAACAAGAAACCGACCATCAAGCCTACTTCCAAGACAGGAGATGTACACAAAATGAAGTTAGGGCAAATTGACTCTTCAAATCTGACGGTCATGTTCACAAGAGGCGACAAGCACAAGTTTCTGTTTGCTCTGGTAGACAAGCATCTGTTTTCAACAGACTGTCTGGAGCATATCATAAACATGATTCACCGATGCAAGCAGAACTCCACAACAGACAAGAAGAACTTCACTGATATGCTTCGATGGTATATTACCTTCAGGCATCAGATTCTGGCTATTTTACGAAGGATTTTTGAGACGGTGAAGAAGCCTTCTGCTGTTAAAAGGGAATGAAGGCTCTGTGCCAAAGACGCAAAGGGGGATATTGTTGAAGATTATTGTGTTGCGTCTTGGGCCCTTATGTTTTACAGCCGGATTGGGCTTGTCAATCCGTGTTTATCTAGAATAGTCTTCTTTTTCTTAGGAAAACTGTTAGGGTTGTATTATAAATATATGCATGCATGTATGCGTATAGTAAGGGTCGTCACTCTCATTGATTATTTGTAAACCCTAAAATCCTCTACAATTGATGTTCTTTATCGAGGTCTTCTGAGGATTGTTTATCAAATCATTCGACACCTTTTGATCCATTAGCTTGTTCTTAATTGTTTATCTGATTGTTTCGCTACCTGTTTCATAGATCTAATCGATCTTCAAGTTTGTTTTAAACTCATCAATGAGGATTGGAGAATCCCTAACCTCTCAGTTGAAGAAAATGCAGAGGTATGTTGATCGTCTTCTCAAACTTAATGTTAAGTTTGATGAGGATTTGGATATCGACATCATCCTCCACTCCTTGCCTTCCTGCTACAACTAGTTCAGAATGACCTACCACATGAATAAGGAATAGGTCTCCCTGAGTAAGCTTCAAGGACTTCTGAGGACTGCTGAGAGTAACCTCAAGGACAAATCTATTGCATCAGCCCCTACTATGGCTACTTCTGTGTTGGCAATTGGTCGAGGGATGGGAAAGAAGATGAAGGCTCCTTCAAAGAGCTACCAAAAGGGAAAGCCCCGTCATGGTTTATCCTCTAGTGGGACCAAAGCAGATTCTTATAAATCCTCCTCTGACCCTAAGGAAGCAGAGTGTTTCTATTTCCACGAGAAGGGCCACTGGAAATGAAGTTGTCCTAAATATATGCAAGACATTAAGGATGGGAAGATAAAGCCCACTTTCATAGGTATGTATTCTATTAAATCTAACAACTCATCACTTGCTACTTCATGGGTTCTTGATACAAGATGTGGTTTCCATATATTTTCTGATTTGCAGGGCCTAATAAGAAGTAGGGAGGTGGAGCATGGGAAGATAATCTTGATTATGGGAAACAGAATATCGTCGCTTGTGACCAGAGTTGGAGTTTATTATTTAGTGTTGAGTAATGGGTTACGATTAGATTTAAATAATTGTTGTTATTCGCCAGATATGGCAAAGAACATCATTTCTTTTCATGGATTATATAGACAGGGTTTCAGATATTTATTTGATAATAGTAATAGTTCTATTAATGTTTATTTGAATGGTGTTTTTTATTTCAATGCATTTCCTTGTAATGGAATATATGAATTTGTGTTGGTTCTAGACAACTTAGGAAATGATGTATTGAATATTGATTCGTCTAATAGTCTACACAAAGCATGCTTGTGGCAGTGTCACCTTGGCCATGTCAACAAGAAACGCATAGCACAACTCCAAAAGGATGGAGTATTGGAGTCATTCAACCTTAGGGACGATGATGTGTGTGAATCTTATTTACTTGGGAAGATGACCAAGTCACCCTTTACTGGCACTTGTGATAAGGGTGAGGGTCTATTGGATCTCATACACACCAGTGTGTGTGGGCCCTTCAGATCCACCACAAAGGATGCTTGCCGCTTCTACATGACTTTTTTGGATGATTATAGCAGATATGGATATATCTACTTAATCAAGCATAAGTCATAAACCTTTGAAAAGTTCAAAGAGTTTAAGAATGAAATGGAGAATCAGCTGGATAGGAAAATCAAGATGCTTCAGTCAGACTGAGGAGGATAGTACCTAAGTCTTGAGTTTCACGGCTATCTAAAGGAATGCGGAATTGTTCCACAACTGACGCCTCCAAGAACGCCACAATTGAATGGTGTGGCTGAGAGACGTAATCGATCCTTGTTGGACATGGTTTGTTCTATGATGAGTTCGGCTTCGTTACCAATAGCTTTCTGGGGGTATGCCTTAGAGACTTCCGCCCATATCCTTAACCTAGTTCCCACCAAGAAGGTTGCCAAAACACCTCACGAGATGTGGACGGGGAAAGCTCCCTTGTTGGTACATATCAAGGTTTGGGGTTAGACGGCTTTCATAAGATGAGAGACTCACGACAAGCTCAAACCTCGTAGTGAGAAGTGTTATTTCATCGGCTATCCACAAAATTCTTTTGGCTATCTCTTCTACAGACCGAGTGACAATGTTGTCTTCGTTGCGAGAAGATAGGTTTTTCGAGAAAGAGAACTCATAAGCCAAGAGGACAGTGGGAGGCAAATTGATCTTGAAGAGATTCAAGAGCAGAGTGATGAAGGAACTTCTAACACTGGAACTCAAATTGAGGAGGAAACTCCTGTTGAACCAACTGACGAGTCCTTACCTCTTAGACGTTCCATTAGGGTTAGTGTTCAACCACGGTTTTATGGTTTTCATATTACTACTGAAGGGGAGACGTTTATTAGTGATGAAACACTAATAAATATGGACGAACCTAGCAGCTACAAGGAAGCCATGTCAGGACCGGAGTCTACTAAATGGAAAGAGGCAATGGACATCGAGATTCAGTCGATGTACGAAAACCATGTTTAGAATTTGGCTGACAACGTGCCGGGTCGTAAGATAGTCGGGTGCAAGTGGAACTTCAAGAAGAAGACATACATGGATGGGAATGTGCATACTTATAAAGCACTATTGGTTGCGAAGGGCTTTACTCAAACTCTTGGAGTTGACTATGATGAAACCTTCTCACCAATTGTGAAGATAAAGTATATTAGGGTAATGGTCGCAATAGTTGCGTTTCATGATTATGAAATATGGCAGATGGACGTGAAAACTGCTTTTCTTTATGGAAAGTTGACTGAGGATGTTTACATGAATCAGCCAGAGGGTTTAGTCAATGCGAAACATCCAAATAGAGTGTGTAAGCTTGATAAATCCATTTATGGATTGAAGCACGCGTCTCGCAGATGGAATCTTTGTTTTGACGAGAAGGTCAAAGAGTTTGGCTTTCTGCAAAGCCAAGATGAGTCATGTGTGTATGTCAAGGCTTGTGGGAGTATAGTGAACTTCCTTGTATTGTATGTCGATGACATACTACTCATAGGAAACGACGTCCCAATGTTGCAGGAGGTCAACTCCTGGCTTGGAAAGTGTTTCGCTATGAAGGACCTCGGAGAGGCTGCATATATTATGGGAATAAGGATAGTGAGAAATAAAAGTAAGAAACTGGTAGGACTCAGTCAGGATACATACTTGGATAAGGTACTAAAGCATTTTAGTATGGAAAATTCCAAGAAAGGAGAGTTGCCAATCCAAAGCAATACCAAGTTGAGTAAGACTCAAAGCCCGAGTATAGAGGTAGAGATAGCTGATATGAGCCGAGTACCTTACGCTTCCGCAGTTGGCTCGATCATGTACGCTATGAATCGTACTCGCCCTGATGTGGCCTTCGCTTTGAGCATGGTTGGCAGATATCAGGGAAACCCTGGTAAAGCCCATTGGACTACAGTTAAAAATATTCTTACATACCTTTGGAGGACCAAGGAATAGTTTCTAGTCCTTGGTGGGAGTGACGACTTAAGGGTACAAGGGTACAATGATGCTAGTTTCCAGACGGATAGGGATAATTACCGTTCACAGTCAGGCTGGGTCTTTACTCTGAACGGAGGAGCAGTGACTTGGAAAAGTTCCAAGCAGGAGACTGTGGCTGATTCAACGTGTGAATCAGAGTACATTGCAGCAAGTGAAGCGTAAAAAGAGGCAATATGGTTGAAGAACTTCATTGGAGACCTTGGAGTTATGCCATCCATAAAGGAGACCATGGAGATTTTATGTGATAATGAAGGAGCAGTTTCCTTAACTAAGGAACCAAGGGATCACGGTAGATCCAGACATATCGACAGAAAATACCATTTCATTAGACATCGGGTAGAAGAGGGACTTCTCATAGTGAAGAGGTTATCGTCAGAAGATAACCTAGCAGATCCCCTTACAAAGGGACTGAGCAGGGTTAAGCACTTGTGGCACGCTAGGAGCATTGGGGTAAAGGATGATATGAGCTTAGATCAGATATATAGGAAACGTGTAATAGATAATTTGTACTTGACATTTGATATAAATAAAGGTGTTTTTATTTAAAAAGTAAAGTTACTATCTTGTGTTGGTTATTTATCTGTTGTTTCAGTTTTTCATGTTTTGACTTCCTGAATAATAAGATTATTCAAACAGTCCACAGTCGTTCATATATTGAAAGTAGATATGAAAAAAGACTATCGTGAATTTGTTTGTAGATTGTCTAAAGAGTTTTAGACATAGCAGTAGTTTGTTGCAAAGTTCATGAGTGCTTACGAATTGTGATTTGAGTATTGGAATAAACCCGCATTTGCTGGTATCACTTCATGGAATTTTATCTCAAGTGATCGCAATGCGATAATATCTTATAATCTTAAAACTTAGAGATATGGTTATTGTTTGCTGGTTGGTTATGCATTGATGATGTGTAAACACATTAGTAACTTGATGTTATAAAACACATTGTTGTGCATGATTTAATTAGTAAATAGTAAAAGAATATAAATCGAAGTTAATTTGTTCCTTTAATTCTATGAGGATAAAGGTGATATCTTGGCCACTCGATGATTTGGTTTGACTTATGTGTCGGTCCAGATCATAATAAAGTTGATGTGTTCAACTAAGTTCTATGTCAAATGAGTCAGAGATTGAGAAACAAAGTGCTGGACAATAAGTATTGTAAGCATGATATCTAGAACAGAGGATTATACGATCCCTTATCTGAAGGACGAGTTACTGATCAGAGTTGATAGCGGCGTATAAGAGCTACCACTACTAGAAAAATAGCATTTTACAACGCGCAATTTATGATATGCATTGATTTACGATACGTAAAAGTGTGTGACCTAAAAATAATGTCATCTCTCTATTAGTTTTAAAGATCTAGGATGCTCATTTTTCCGTGCCCTTAAATTAGTGTCTAAAAAAACACGCAGGGCACCTATAATAAAATGTGTGTCGTCTGAAGATGTCACTTTATAAATTTTAATGAGAATGCATGCTCCATCCTTGCCTTCCTTTTTCTTCCTTTGCCTCTTGCCCTAATTATCGATGCCCCTTCCTTCCCCTCCCGACACTGACTGCCCACCTACTTCTTCACTCGCACTTCAACCATCATTACTTGCCATTCCTTTTCATCGATGTCAATCAACGCAAGCAGGCCACCAGCTGACAACCTTCACTCTATCCTTCCTCTTTTCTCTGTAAACCTTAATCCGCCTCCACCACTACCGAATCTACCTCAATTCACCTCTAACCCCGGCTCATCTCTTTCCGTCGGCGACCTTGGGATCACCTTACCTCACCAGAGACTACAATGATTGCTTAATTTTACAAGCCCTAGGTTAGATTAATATTGAAGTTGAGTTTGATTCTAATGAGATGATCGGTTTCCCTAGTCGCGTTTTCATGAAGAAATTTCCCACGTGCACACCAGATCTTCAAATTGTTGCAGAAGGGGACGACGCACATGTGATTTATGCTAAAAAACTCAACTTTTGTACGTGTCTCAACCTCACTGTGTTTGAAATAGATGGTGAAACATGCTTGGGTGTTGTTGAGGTGGTGACGACTTCCCAGAAAGTCAATCTCCGAGATGAACTCGAAAACATCTGTAAAGCTCTAGAGGTATCTTTCTATCTTCTTTTCTATTAAGGTTTCTGCATTTCTGGCTCGATCATGTTAGGTTCAGTACATTTACATCATGTTTTAACTTTCTATGGCTCAGAACACCCTATAGTTCACCATCGTGGTGAAAATTCTATTTTTTTTTCTTTTTTTATTTTTTCATTTGTTAAATGAGTTGATTTCTTTGTTCAATATTTTCTTAATCGAATTTTCGTTGTAGGTTGTTGATCTAAGGAGTTCGGAGTTCTTGGTCTATCCAAAGCAAAAGGTAGGAATGTTGTTAGAAACTCAACAATAAAAGTACACTGAATTCAACCGTTTTTTAATATCTCGTGTATGTTTCTGTTTATCAGGATTTTAGTGAACCATATGATGTTGTACACCACACTACCTGCCAATTTTATGGGCATTTAAGGTATTATACTACTTATGTACTCACATTATGGGTTGAAACCTGTAACTTTACTTGAAAGAGTTTTCTTACAAACACATAAAAGAGCTTTGTTACATGCATACACCTCTCATTTCAAGTTGAAACAAATATATCTACCCCCCCTCTCTCATCCACACACAAATGGTTGAATAGGTATAAGAGTGTGGAGTTCTAATGCAGTGTGTGGAAGAACTAGCAACAATGAAGGTTAGTTTTATAACACATGCAAATGAAGGTCAGTTTTACTAGCAACAATGAAGGTCAGTTTTATAACACATGCAGTGTGTGGAAGAACTAGCAACAATATGTTTAAGATTAAGAAAAAATATCACACAAATCATTTGTTATTAATTTTCAGACTTCTTATTGAGATGTAAGGATTTGACATTGATACTGATGAGTGCTACATTGAATCCTGAGCTTTTTTCCAATTATTTTCAAGAAGCACCCATGATTCATATTCCTGTAAGTGCTTTTGTTATCTTGTTATTTTCTGCAATAATCTACTTTCATGTGTTTGAATATAAGGGTTCACTCACCCAGTGAGGGCACATTTCTTAGAAGATCATGGTTAAGAAAAGTTATGGAAAACACCTCCTGTCATTCAGGAAGTATTCCATGAAGAAGAAGAACCTGAAATCGATGACACAAATACTCCAATTGTTAGTGGGGTAAAAGTGGAAATTCCTGCGAGTTGTGTTGTGCCCATTAACATTTAGTAGGAGGTTGTTAAGACTGAGAAAATGGTGGAGGTGGTCTAGGAAAGTATATCACTTTCTGCAGAACCTTCTACTGGAAACAAGTCCGGGAAGCCAAAAATAAAGGGAGTATCAATGATAGAGTTGTGGGTATGTATGTTGTGTATATATATATTCTAAGTATATATCTATATATCTATATTCTAATTTCTTGTGGGGTTGTGCACTGTAGTGGGTTCAATGCGACAGGTGTGAAGCCTGGCAGCATCAAATATGTGCGCTATTTAATGGTCGAAGAAATGATGGGGGGCAAGTAGATTATACTTGTCCAAATTGTTATATGGAAGAAGTTGAAAGAGGAGAGTCGATGCCTCGACCACAAAGTGTTGTACTTGGAGCAAAAGATTTACCTCGAACCATACTCAGTGATCACATAGAGAGCAGGTTGTTTGGAAAACTGAAGCAGGAGAGACTAGAGCGTGCAAGGTTGTATGGGGAAACTTATAATGAGGTGATGTTATAATCCCCCCCCCCTCCCCAAAAAAAAAGACAACTCCATACCATACATTGTGAATGAACAATAAAGTATGTATCTTACATTTTCTTTATTATTAGGTTCCTGGAGTAGAAGCACTTGTTGTCAGAGTGGTCTCTTCTATGGACAAGAAGTTGGAAGTCAAGCAACGATTTCTTGAGATCTTTCAAGAGGAAAATTACCCTGTGGAGTTAAGGTATAAGTCTAAGTTATTTCAACCGTACTACTTTCGTTGATTTTTTTATTATAGCATCTTTCCCTACATTTCTTCCAATACAATATATTATACTATAAAAAATCTACCCAATCTGTTATATGCGTTGGCTTTATCTTGTGGTTCTGGTATGTGAATCCCTAAACTAGAATTTCTTGTTTTAGGTAGTTCTGTTGTTTCAGAAAATTGAAGGTATAGAAGTGTGTCTTTTTGGTATGTATGTTTAAGACTTTAGAGCAGAGTGTCCGCAGCCAAACCATCGACGCGTTTATCTTTCTTATCTGGATTCGGTCAAGTACTTCAGGCCTAAGATGAAGGCTATGATAGGGGAGGCTCTTCATACATTTGCATATCATGAGATTAAGGCTGTGACAGGGGAGGCTCTTCATACATCACTTGTTGAGGTAATCTTTATCTGGATTCTGGTAAAATTAAGTCAACTCTAATTTAACTTTTGATTATAAAGACTAAAACAAGTTTAAATTTTGATGTGAATACGTTAAGATGCATTGACTCAATCAAACTTTGAGAATTATAGCTCAAAACCTCGTGATTCTCTAAGTAAGTTACCTTTTTACCCTTTGATGCCTTGAAAAACACTCCTTGTTTGTTGCCTTGATGCATTTCACAAGCATCGGCTCGCCAAGTAAGTTACCTTTTTACCCTTTGACTTTGTTGGTCAAGGTAGTTGACTAATTTCTATGTTGCTTTTTTTGTTGGTTAAGAGAAGGGGTAGGGCAGGGCGTGTGCAACCAGGGGAATGTTTCCAGAGCCATTAGCTGTAAGTTGACTAATTTCTATGTTGCTTTACCCTCAATGTGTTTATGATGCTTTTTCTGAATATCAACTACCCGAGCTTTTAAGAACTCCTTTAAATTCTCTTTGTTTGCAAATAATAAGTTGGGAAGTTGGAAGTATTGGAGAGTTTTTTTCAGCTGTTTTGCAGCCTCCAGAGGCATTAGTTGTAAGTGTTAACTGTTCTTGATGACTTGAATCTTAATGAATGATTCAAATTGCTAAATGATAGAACTTTAATTTGTTCTAGGTCCAAAATACTTAAATTGGATCCGAAATTAGGTAAAATGCTGATAATGGGTGCTTTTTTCGTTGCTTTGATCCTATTCTTACAATTGTTGTTGTGTCAGGGATCCTATTCTTTTGCCTCAAGAGAAGAAAGACGTGAGTAATCCAACTACTTTCACACAAGGGCATTTTGGTCTTTTCCTGATATCTTTTGTATGTCTATTTCAGTAAGCTAGTACAACAAAATCTTTTATATGTCTATTTCAGCAAGCTAGATAAGTCCATATGTTACTCTGTTTTGTTGTTTTTTATTTTTAATATGTGCAGCATAGCGATACATCAATGTCCTTCAAAATTATGGATGATGGCCAAGTCTTTCTCTATGCAGTAAGTATTAAAGAAATAGCAATGCACTCTAATTCATTTGTTTCATATTTTTTTCATAGTTCTCTAGGGATATTTTTCCTTGTGTCATAGAATGATTGGCTCCTATCTTGTTTTTTGATATTTATACGCATTTTTTTAAACATATTTCTTTATTGTATTGCATGTTAAGTTACCGAGTATAAAAAAGCTTGCTGATCATGTAGGTGTTCAAAATAATAGAATTTTTTTAAAAATATTTCTTTATTGTATTGCATGTTAAGCTACCGAGTATAAAAAAGCTTGCTGATCATGTAGGTGTTCAAAACAATATAAAATTTTTAAACATATTTCTTTATTGAATTGCATGTTAAGTTACTGATTTTCCATGTGTAGGTTCTGACAGCTCTAGCAACCTCCTTCCATGCCCTGAAGCCTCTCAAAGTTCCTGCATCAGGTTATTCCTTTAGATAGGAAATTGTTAAAGGAGAATTTAGTCATGGGTTTCTTTTAAGGTTGTACATGTTTAGTTTTCTATAATAAATATTATGCAATATTAGCAATGTGTTACATTTACTTACTATTGGAATGATTATTTGTATTTGACATAATAGTGCAATGAATTATCTTTATTTTTTATGGTATTTTATTTTGTATTATGAGACTTTTAATGTGTTATTTAGTTTGAAAATTAGTATATCTATCAAAAAAATATATAATTTTTAAAAACATTTAAGATTATGACATGCAAAAATGTGTGTCTTCTTCCTTTATGACGTGGGCTTCCTTGATACGCATTATGTGTCATAAACACGCGTGTTGTAAGGTTACGACAAGCAAATGCGTGTCATCATCCTTTATGATAGGGACTTCCTTGATACGCAATGCGCGTTGTACACGCGCATCGTAAATGCGTGTCGTCTGTAGACGACGCACAAAAGCGTGTCGTCTCTCGTTATGACAGGACCATCCTTGACACACATTTGCGCATCGTAAAAGGCTGTTTTCAAGTATACGATTGCTAATCGGATCCTGAAGTCGTATGTGAGATATAGTTACTAGGCTTATCCAAGTGGGAGACTGTTGGATTAGTGTCTAAGTCCGTAACAATATTTGGTATGTACTTGACCCGGTTGAGCATGGTCCTTTTGGGTTGCCTTCACCAAAACAACTTGACAAGGTAATTTAGAAGAGAGAGAGAGAAAGAAGATATTATGATTTATTAATATATTATAAGAATAATATATTAAAGGAGAAATCATATTATTTGATTGATATTAGTCATAAATTAATTAGGAATTAATTTGGTGACTAAAAGAGATCAACTGAATAAAGGTGCTTAAATTGTCATATTTTTGTCCATATGCCCTATTCCAGAAGGTTCCATGGGCTGCTTGGTGATTAAGTTGTCCATTAGGGTTTTACCTGAAACCCTAGCAACCTATAGTATAAATAGAGACCCTTGCTTGCAATTTTCGGCCAGTTGACTCCAAGAGAAGCCCTAGGGCCGATTTTAGCATCCTTCCTCCTCTATCATAATTCCCTTATTGCTTGTGTGGTGTTTGTAAGCCATTAGAGGAGTAACACTTGTGACTCACAGCTCAAGACCAAGAAGAATCAAAGGATTTCAAGCCAATTGAAAGAGGTAATCACTTAGATATGTTCTTATAGTGTTAATTTTGAATTATGCATGCTAGATCTAGGGTTACAAGTCTCGGATGAATTGCATGTACAATAGAGAAGCCTAGATCCAAGCTTTAGGGTTTTGCATGAGCACATAGGATGTTCTTTTTTATAAAACCCATCAATCCACACCTTGTTTATGATCCACGGCATCCCAGTCACAAACTTGAAGGGCACAATCGAGATTTAAACATGCCATTGAAAAGTTCAATGAATCTCAAGGGATCTAGGAGTTTCAATTCATTTAAAACCTAATTTTCAATTTTCGTTTTTCATGGTGGAAATTGGTAAATCGTCATTTACCTACCTTCAAATGTTCTGCAATTTGGATTACGGTATCCCTCTTCCAAATTGTAGAATATTATGTTGGATCCTAGCCTCAATATTTCATTTAGGTGTTATATTGAGGATTTTATCAACTAACTTGAATTTCTCCCATTTTGTAGATGTCAAAATCTAACAACTATGGTCTTCTGAATCCGTTGGAAAAAGTTTTCCGCTTGAAGATGATGTTCCACGATTAGATTGTGGAAATGGAAATCATTCTTCACTTCCTCCACCTCCTCCAATAATTCTCCCTAACCCACATGTTCGAATACTTGAAAAGTTCAAGGTCACTCAAGCCCTATTGGCAAAAAGACACAAAGATGGAAAGTCTATATGTGCTCATGTCTTGGATATGAAGTTGCATATTGATAGATTGGGAATGTTGGGTGTCGATGTCTCAAGGAAGTTGGTTGTTGACTTGGCTCTTTAGTCACTTTGTGAATCATATAGTGAGTTCATTGGAGAGTACTATATGATGGACGACGACATGACACTTATTTATTTGACTTATTTTCTTATTGCTGTTGAATCAACGATGATTTGGTGCACCGGTCAAGAAAATTTCTCTGGTAAATCAATGTCCCATCCTTCTATGGGAAATGGAAACATTGGAAGTCCAGAAAATTGTTCTCTATGCAAGAGAAAGTCTGAGTCTGAAATAGTCCCGTGTACCATTCCATAAGAATCCATATGTTTCTACTGTCAAAAGAAGAGGAATTGGTTATGAAGTTGCCCTAACTACCTAAGAGATCTAAGAGATCGGAGAGTCGAATTGTATGACTCTACTTCAGGTAACATCCACTATCTAATTCTATTAAATTTTCAATTTTAGATTCCTAATACATGATGTGATAAGATTTCATTTTGATGTGTTGTAGGATCGAAGAAAGGAAAGGAAGCTTGAAGGTAGAAGTGAGCTGAGTCTGATCGCGAAGAAATGGATTTCGATTGCATGATTCGATGATCAGATTTTTGAGCTGCTGCTTAGAGTTATGATAGATTTCTTAGGAATATGTGATAGCATCGTCTTCATTTGAATTTGCATTGTAAGGACAAGTTTTTTTCCGCACCTTTTTATAAATAAAATAAATTTTGAATTTTGTCATATTTATATCTCCTTGCAATGTTATTTGTGAAAATTGATGCATGTGCGTTTCTATTATAAGTAATATTAAGTGGATGTGATTCTTAGTTATGTTATTTATGGTAGTGTCATAATTTTCTAAGTAAGGAAAGATTCCCATCACCCAAGATTCAATTGGACAAAAGCTTGGAATCATATGATTTGAGTCATGTGATGTATGGAAATGGTGGTAATTAGGAAATTAAGACTAATTCCTTGTTCACACAATGTTGTGCACTGGTCAAGTCTACCATAAATAACAATAAAATTATGCTTACAAGATTAAGTATAATTTTGAATCATTGAAAAAGTTTCAATGTATAGCAGAACGAATAAGAAGAATCAATTAGGCAGAAAGATAAAAGTTCCTCCAATCTAAAAAGAAAGGAGAGTACTTAAGTATCATGTTTTATGATCATCCTAGTGATTATGAAACCATATCACAATTGATCCTCTAAGGACACCTTAGTGCACTAGTATGGCTAAGAATAGGAATCAGAAATTGTTGAAATGGTTAAATCAAAAGGTGAATCATACTTCATTCCAAAATCAAGTATTAGAGTCATACTCCAAGATTGTGACTTGAGTGACACATATTAAGAATTTTTTAACACACTCATCAAATGTGGAGTAGAAATTTATTTTTCTCACTCTTGCACGTTTGAAATTGGTAAATTATGATGTCTTGGATAAGAAAAAGACCAACTAATATCAATTGTGTGTAGTGTTTGTCTTGATAAGAATCCACACTAATTCTTGAATATTTGTTTGTCAAGAAATGTTTCTTGACAAGAGAATCTTATATATCAAGAGGTCAGTGGGAGTCTAAATGATCTTGAAAAGTTTCAAGAACTAATCAAGAGTAAACCTATTATTAAACACTAGCACACGACTTGAGGTTTGTAACCTATCGTGTTGACATATTCTTGTTTCTATGCCATTCCACTTTATTTAACTTGGAATGTGAGTTCTATGAGTTCTCAATTGATTTCATAGAGGCAAGGCACCCTGATAGATGGAAAGTACATTGATAGGTAGGGGTGAGCTGCTTATTAACTTGGAAGCAATGGTGGGACCCTTGATGGCAACAAATTAAGAATGAACAAGTTCTGTCCGTAAGAGTTTGGATTTGTGTCAAACATTATCTTATGATTATGGTTATGACAAATTCACATGGATAAGAGCACATACACCATAAAATCTAAGTGTCATAAAGTTTCTCTCTTTTTCATGAAAATGATTGTTAGGAAACGCTTTCACTAAGAGATATTTTAAGGAGATAGCAATTGTGATATTTGCGTTCTCATATTTGACTATGATTACGGCATCCCTCTTCATAGTTCAAATTATGAGATTTGACAATTAATCTAAAAATTTAGGACTTATTGCTATAAGTTCTAATATAGTTTAGACACACATGTGAGCTATCTAAGGAAAGGTGTATGAGTTTGAGAAGCTTAGATAAAGTCTTATCGAAGCATATCATATTAGAAATATGAACTTTGGAAGTCAATAAGTATTGATTTCTAGAAGTCAAACTATTTTCTGAATACTTGTCAAAGCTAGTGGGAGCATAAATGTTATGCTGGTATGGATATAATTATCATGTTAGTGGGAGCATGATTATTATTTTAAGTGTTGCAAATTAGCAAAATTAATTATAGAAAACAAAAGTTTAACTTTGCAAAGTTGCATGGGTTGAAAAGTTGTTTTGCTATAATTAAGAGAGAGAGAGAATATTATACTTCGTTTCAAATCTAAAAGCTTAGATCGAGAAATTTTAATCAAATTTAGTCAAAGGACATACATAAATGTTATGATGAAAAGATTCAACATAAGGGAATTTTATGTATGGCAATATTATAGCAAGAAACTGGTAAAGTATCACGTTTTCGTTATGAATCATGTCCCATATGCTTTGGGTAAAGGATTGATTGAATATGCTGTAATATTCGAACGTTCTAAATTTTCAAAATTCATAGGGCATTAAGAGGGAAAAGGACTAGAACTGGATTTGACTAAAATAATTAAACGGCTGTGAAGGACGATCTAAGGTTCGCCAAGGATTAGTCACTTTTCGGAAGTTGGAAGTATAGTCACGAATGAACCATAATGACATTATTATGATTAGATATGATTTTATTAATAATGAGTTGTCATATGGAAAATATGGAATGTTTCCTTATTGGGAGTTGGATATCAAGAATCTATGTCTAGATTAGAAACTTTTATGCAAGAAGGATGTTCAAAGGAATGTACTTTGAATATGAGACTTCACATCTATATAATTGCCTTGTAAAAATCTCCATTAGAGCACTTTGTAATATCATTGACAAAGTCGTGGTAGCTTTGGTGCTGTGACATTACGAAAGGATCGTTTCATAAAATGTTAGAATCTAGCATATTTTAATAGTAGCAAGAATTTGGTATTCTTACACTTATGACAAGGATTAGGAGTTGTGAAATGAGTATCATTGGAAATGTGTTCAATTAATCTATTTCACAAAGTATGGACCATAGGTAAACAAAGTGTGCATGCTTAGAGGATGGTACAACTGTTGTTATAATTGAAGTAATAAGTTGATTATCCGAAACATTATACAATGAATAATGAGTAATCAATATGGTGATTAAATAAAGGTGTTTTATTTATACTCAAAAGTTTGTGTCACACCCCAAAACCGAGAACGGCAGAAACGTTCTGGGGCGGAGGACGTCATGTAATGTATCACAACGATGCAAAGTAGTAAACAAGAAACAACATCATCCATTGCATTAATAGTATAATTTTAAATACATGTGTGTTCTTTCATAGTATTAAAGCAACATAATGAATGTTCAAAATAAAAGACGAGTCTTGACTGCTCCGTCTTCACAAAACCTGGTCGTCGTACCTGTCTATTTGTGACCTAAGAATACAAGTTATTTTGAAAGCGAGTATCAGCAATAAAGTTGGTGAATTCATAAGTATTTATGTGTCTTTGATTTGTAAAACTATAAAGAAAGACTTGTAAATGTTTGAAGAAAAGTTTGTATCAATGAAGATGTTTGTAAGTAATTGTAAGCGTTTGACAACCCTAGAAAATCTCATATTTCCTACTAGTATAAAAAAGTAGTCTTCTACCAAGACTCGACTGTTTTGAAAGTAGCCTTCTACCAAGACCCGACTGTTTTGAAAGTAGTCTTCTACCAAGACCCGACTGTTTTGTAAGTAAGCATCAGTGTAAATGTGATAGTTTTTCCCTGTTTAACTATTATTATAAAACTATAGTTTAGCTCATCGTTTATGCGTAAGAGTCACAATATAAAGGTAATAAGGAAAATAGTCTATCTGTATCAAATATATCCTACCTCGTCGTTCATGTGAATGTGTCACAAAGTAAAGGAAGGAAAATAACATAATAACTAAATTGTATCCTTTTACACTAGGATATTCACTGCGTGGAAACTCGCCGAACAGTACAACTGTAGACACCCATCGATGATCATTTTCCCTACTGTAGCTAACAGCCTTCGGGGTGGAATGGTAAGTCCCAAAACGTGTCACACCCCCGAACCAGACGGCAGGAACGTCTGAGGGCTCGCATAACTTAAATTGAATATCATCACAATGAATATACATGAATCATAACATAAACATCACCATGCATCAATATATTATAACTGACACTGTTCACATCAAGTACATTGTTTTAATATTACAATTCCCTACATAAATTGTTGATAGTTTTTAAAAGCAATAAACACACTGACATACTTGGCACTTATTCCTTAGCTTACCTGTTACCTAAGAATACAAGTTATTTTGAAAATGGTCAACATATGGAATGTTGGTGAGTTCATAAGCATGTTTGGTATGAAAATGTTTGGTGTAGTTTGACCGAAAACAACCCAGAAAATCTGATATTTTCTGAAAAGACCATTGTTTATAAAAAGGTGTGCAGATCCGTAAATATATGCATGATGATTTCAAAACATGTATAAGTGAAAAAAAAAGCTTTGTATTAATGTAAAAGTGAAAATGTTGAACTTTACTAGAAAACCCGATGTTTTCCAAAATAAAACATATCATATAACGGTTTGAATGATTACTCATCATGTGAATGACTTTGAATTACCTTGTTTACTTGGTTTACATTGGATTTATTTAAGTGAGTTGTTATAACCATGCATGATAATGACTAGTTCGTTTGTCTTGGCACTCTGGTAAACGCCGAAATTGATCTTAAGATTTTGCCACCCTAGACTGGCTGAGTCTAAATGTAGCGAACAGTTGAGGTGTGGGGGAGTCACCCCCGTATAGATCTATACATAAAATCTTGCTCTCCCTCCAGGAGACTTTGATTATAAGTACAGACTACGACCGGCATACATTGGTGCCACCCGTTATTACTCAGTAAATGCCAAATTGACTTTGATTACTATTATTTATCGACCTGTATTTGATTACTTTGATTACGCATAAGCCTAACAAACGAGAAGAAGAGGAAATACAAAGTCCTACTACTTTCGTGAGTTATTTTGGACTATTGTGTATTTGAAGGACACATTGGTCCAATTCGCATTTGATTACTTGGACCTTAATAGCAATGCTAATGGCCCAATAGCACTTAGAAGCCATTGAGGGTCCCTTCAATATGAAATCAGGAAATAGAAGGCCCAATAACATTTATAATTACCCATTGGGCCCAAAAATCATGTTAATGGGTCAGAAAGGCCCAATAAGCATGTTTGGAACTTTCAATCCCAAAGAATTTATTGTTTACTTGTTTTGGGTATAGTACAGTTGTCTGAATGTTTAATTGAACAATTGTTAAATTTGTATCGGTACGAGACCGATATTCGGAATTTATGTATATTCATCTTGCCATTTTTCATAAGTTGTGGTTTGGTATTTTTGACCCAAATATCTTAATAATAAAATAATTGACTCAAAATATTGGTTTGACCATTTCAGCCCTTCTTGGATAAAAATGACAATTTTAGCCGCTCATATATATAAAAAGACATTTTAGGCCCTAAAACCATTTTCTTGTCATTTTTGACCCATAGACTTTGTTTAAGTGGTGGTTTTAGCTTAAAATTTACTTTTATCAGTTTTAGCCCTTCCAGAAAAGTATTTTATGGCTAAAGTCCAAACTTTTTGCAACTTTTACAGTTTTGACCCAAAATCCAAAAACTTTACATTTTTTTATCCTTTTTGTAAAGAAAATCATTTTAACCCATGAAATGATTTTTTTACCCTTTTTATCCTCTGTTTTGAGAGAATTTTCATTTTAGCCCTTTGAAAATCAGATTTTTCGCAACCTTGGGCTTAATGGGCCGGAAAGCCCAGAAATTGGCCCATTGAGCTAGTATTTACATTTCAAGTCCTTTGAAGAGCATTATTGTCACAAAAACATTTATTTTAACTGTTTTGACTCTTTTGACCCTTAAGAAAACCGTGAATAGCAACTTTTCACCCAACTTTTGTTTATTTGACAATTTAAGCCCAAAAATGAGTTTTATGTTGCAATGTTTTTATAACAATCTTAGAGATTAATATTTTGACTTGTTTAGTGTAATATAACTTGGATCATGTTTGATTTTCCTCTTATAGCATAGATCTCAAGATTTCTCCCCCTTTTGGTTACATATTTTCCACAAAACACATACAATCACACATACATGCATAAAATCGTACATGGCACACACATACACATAAATCTACACATTTTACTTGTATTCTCCCCCATGAAACTAGTAAAAATAAAAAAAGAGGGGTATGAACTCACCTTGAGTTTGTGGTTTCGGTTTTGATGAAGAATAGAAGAAGTTTGATGCTATTCTCGGCATAGCAAGCTTCTTGGAGGATTTTTGACTTAGATTTGTTCTAAGATGTAAGATCACGGGTTTAAATAGATTAGGAGGATATTTTTGATGAAAGAAGTAATTAGATCATGGATTTAAGCACCAACTTACCTTAGATGATGATTTTTGTGAAATAATCTCCTTGAAAAGCTCCTAAATCTCGAAAATTTGATGAAGAAGAGTGAGGATATTCTTAAGAGAGTTTGTTTCAAAAAGTTAGATGAAATGTGTGTGTGGGTGTGTGTCTTCGGCCAAGAGAAAAAGAGAGAGGAGAAAGAGAGAGTTGAAAGGATGTGCATGGGAACATGAGATGAGTGAATGGAAGTCGAAAAGGTAATAAAGAGGTGGCAAGTGGAAATCAACTCTTCCTCGTTTTGAGTGGTTGGGCCGAGAATACGCTAAGGATAAGAATGTGTTGGGCCTTTTTGAGTTTGAGTCCAAAATATGGGCCTAATTTGATGGTTTTCGGCCCATTGGCCCTTTTAGAGAAATTCACGTCCCAAAATTGATCAAGTATGAGTTTTATGGCCCATTAGGGCTAATTAGGTTAGTTATGGCCCAATAAGGTCCATTAGGGTATTTTATTTTATTCTAGGCCCATTATGGCCAGAAAATGTTAAAATAAATGGAAGTGAGTCCAATTACAGCCCATTTAAGAGTTCTAAGCCCAAAATAGTAAAATTGGAAGCTTATTGGCCCATTAGGCCCAATAAGGAAATCCTAATCTGTAATGGACTTAAATTGGGATTTCTAGAGTTTCCAATTCTTTGTTGACTATTTGAAGTGCTTGCATAGAGCGTTTGATGGAAAATTCGTTGTTATTGAATAATCATCATACATGCTTTCACATTTTTGGTTCATAAAGGTTGTCATTGGTGTTGTTACAAGCATCCAAATTCCTAGTTGTGACAAAACGTTTGTAACAGATTCTATGTAATAGTATCTATTAAACGTATTAATGTAAACGTGTTCATGTAAGCGTATCTATGTAAACGTATTCATGTAAGCGTATTCATGTAAGCATATCTATGTAAACATATTCATGTAAGCATATTCATGTAAGCGTATCTCTGTAAATGTATCTATGTAAACATATCTATGTAAACGTATATATGTAAATGTATCTATGTAAATGTATCTCTTCATATAGTATGTAATGTATTAGTATTGACTCATGAATAAACTGACTCTTGTGTGATTCCTTGTACTTGGAATTGTAAGTAGTATCCCCTAACTATACCTATTAAAGTTACTATTAATGTACGTGTATAACCGAAAGTATGCCTTTGCTACCCAAAGGTACTGAACTAACTGTTGGAAATTTAATGTCTATATTAGTATACATGATATATAACTAATATTTAGACGACGTTCGGACGAATAACCGGTGCTCTAAGGCCACATCCCAACGAGGAAAATGAAATAAAGCGTGCTAGTCGTCCTAAGTCCTTTAAACATTACTTATGTAACTATACATATATAGGGATGCATTTCACAATATAAAAGTATAAAAGAAGTTTTGTAAAACATTTGAAAAGTTTAATACTAAGAAATGATGACTTGATGTCAGTTTATAAAACGATTTGAAAGTATTTTGTTTGATAAGATAGTTTTAAGTATAAGGAAAACCTTTGTTTGAAACACATGTGTAACAGAGTTTGAAAGGAAACATACAGTATGTAAAGCAGTTTGATAAAGAGTTTTAACATGTAAAAACATTTGAGAAAGTCATTTGAAGTAATCTGTTTGGTAAAATAGCTTAAAGTATAGTAAATCCCTTTGTATGCTAGTTATTAATCACATGTGATTGATATAATAACTTGCATGATTCAACTTGTATTCCCCCCCCCCCCCCCATAAAGCATTTGTAAACATTTAAAATCATTTAAAAGGTTAATTAAGGGGTACGAACTCACCTGCAGTGAGTGGATCGGATGGAAGTGTCGGACAAGTGTTCAGTGTCAAGTGAAGACTTTAACACACACAATGATCCTAATAACATATAAAGACATATGCATATATATAATCAGTGATTATAACAATAATTAGACAAGTATACACATTCTATGGCGTGGAAAACACTTTGGTCAAAGTGTTAGGAGGCCATTGGGTTGCAACAAAGGAGTATAAGGTTTTATAAGTGAGTTTATGGTCCATAGACCGTACTTGTTGGAGTTTACGGACAAGAGGAGTTTACTCCTGGGCATAAACTCTCAAATGGGTCACCAAATGAGGCTTAAAGGTAAGGTGTCTTATGTTGTTAAGTGTTCCAAGGATTAAACAAGATGTTAGATGGGTTTAAGGTCCAAGAAAGACCTTATATTGAGTTTACGGCCTAAGGACCACTTCCCCATGAGTTTACGGTCATGAACTCATGGTATGAAGTACCATTTCATTTCTTGAAGTCCCTATTTCAATGGTGTATGGTTCTATACTAAGTTCCAAGGCTTGGTAAGGTGTTAGGGTGCATTTTTCCCCACTTAAAGGGGTTTACGGCCCAAGAACATGTCTTGGCCATAAACTCCTTGGATCATGTGATTATTTATGTTTTCTAAGCTCTAAACATGTTAAACCTAGTCTACAATGACTTAGAACAAGAGTACTTATGATCTAGGAGCTTGAATGGTTGTTTTTGGGCAAGAACACGAGTGTGTGTTCTTGGTGAAACTTGACGATCTACACAAATGGAATGACTTCACGGATGAAATCATGTAAGATCACTAGTTTATGTATGATATCAACTAGTTAGGACAAGGAACTTACAAGATTTGAAGATCAGGGACGAAGATCGGGATGATACTTGAGAGGATTTCATCCCAGGGAAGGAAAGGAATGAACTAATGACTAACATATCATCATATAAGGGGGAGTTTATGGCCTACATGGAGTTTACGGCCGTAAACTCCATTGTGGTGGCTGTGAACTCCTTGTCAAAGGGTTTCAGACTTGTTCGTTGTGCTATATCTTCATCAGATAAACCCCGACACTTATCCCTTAAGTGTACAAGGCTCAGAACGCTCAAATAAACTCCTTATTGTGCTAAAAGATAACAGCAATGAGTTTGACTTTCAATGAAGTGCTTGACTATACAGGATAGAAAATTTTTGGGTTGTCACATCATCCCCCCATTAGAGGGAATTTCGTCCCGAAATCAGAATTTAGGTAAAGGAGTAGGTATGAATAATCGAGTAAAGAGGTGGGAATACTTCCTATTCGATTGATTCTTGTGCTCCCAAGTGAATTTAGGTCCTCGGTTGGCATTCCAGTGAACCTTCACTGAAGCGGCTTGACCTTGTTCACCTGATCTCTTGGTACATGGTCACTACGGTTCTTTCACGAAGGTGAGGTTCTTGTTGATCTCGATCTCGTCGAGTGGAATTACAAGAGTCCTGATGGAAAGGTACGCTTTCAAGTTCGAGAAGTGGAGGATAAAATGTACATTACTGAGTTCGCAGTGTAGGTTACGTCGTGGATGTTTCTTTTCTCATTCTTACTATGTGAGTAGGTAAGTAAGTCATTCACAAGGATAATGACGAACTGATCCAAGTAAGAATGGTGCACCCTATTCATTAATTTCATGAATACTACGGGCGTATTGGTCCTATCCGAGGGGTATCACTATAAACTCATAGTGTCCATATCGAGTTTGGAAGATTGTCCTCAGAACATCCTTCACTAACACTCGTAAATGGTGATATTCAGATCTCAGATCTATTTCTGAAAGGTAAATAGTTCCTTGCGGTTGGTCAACCAATTATTCTATGCGAGGCAGAGGGTAATGATTTCTAATGGAAATCTTGTCGAGGTCCCTGAAGTCGATGGACCTACGAAACAATTCGTCTTTCTTCTTGAAGAACAAGACCGGAGCTCTCCAGGGTGAGAAGCTTGGTCTTTCCATTCCATTGCTGAGTAGTTTGTTAAGTTGTCCGGATGGTTCTTGTATCTCCGTGGGTGTTAGACCGTAGGGCGATCTGGTTACAGGAGCAATATTAGGCTTTATGTTTGTTCGCATGACGATGCGATTACTCGTAGTTTTGGATAGCCTCCATCCTGAAATTCATATTAGAAGTCATACATGGTTCATCAATCACAGTCTCATTTATACGAGTCATATATAATTAAGATTGAAAAGGTTGTCGAATAAATGATTATTCTTTAAGCTCACATCCTAACGAGGAAAAGAAGTTAAAGTGGAATCATCAATTCTAAACCTGTAGAACCTTGATTATATACCACCCCTGTGTATACATTCTTCAGTGATAGATCAACCGTAAAGGTCCTTGGTTTGAACTTGACGTACTGTACGAGTGGTACTTCGGGGAGGTTTGCTAAGTTTTCTTCGGAAAGGATAAGAAGTATGAGGTACTCTATGCATGAGTACTTCGGTGTTCTAGAATGACGGCTTCGCTAGAAAGGAGATTTTGGAGAAAGAGGTTTACGCACGCAACTGGTATTGTAAGGATTGAATTGACTCCGGTTGAAAGATAATATTGGACTCACATGGAAGTAAAGACATTATATTTGAACATAAAGACGTTACAGACAAAACACAACAGTGCAAATTTTAACAGAGATACAATACTTTAAAGTAACTACAGGAATACTGCTGTGAACAAAGTATACTACGAAAGGCAAGTACATGCAGCACGAGGGTCCCTTAACTGACGGGATCTTGCAAAAGGTAAGACTCGAGTTGCACTAGTTTTAAACATGTTTAAAAGCATACATAATACTGACGATTGGAAGTGAACCTATACTATAGTAGGGTCCTTCGTTGCCTCTTTCCATTCTGAGGTCAAACTCCTCCTGTTCCACCATCGTTCTTCTCGGTTGGGCGGTCCCTCTTGAAGTGTCCCATTATGCCACATAGATGGAATATTCGAGAGATTTCGACATTGGTGGTTGAAGTAATGTGTTGGATCCGAGTCCTGCAGTAGCTGCTAGTATGTCCGTTAGTGTTTGGTTGATGGGTTGATCAGCTGTCACGGCAGCTGAGACTACAACTTGAAAGGTAGTTGCATCAATCTGAAGAGTTAGTGTTTGGTTGATGGGTTGATCACTTTTCTTCGGCGACATGATTATGTTACACAGAAAGAAAATGAATTCATGAGCGAATATGGTTGAACCTAAATGTAATTCGATCGTTTATGTAAAGAATAGAAATATGTTCTTGTGGGTTTGACCTACATCCCTATGATGTAGTCCTAGTAAAGAGTAGAAGTAAGTTCGTACAATGGTCTCAAGACTTTTGTCGTTCAAGCCGGGTTATTATTGGTTGGTGGATAATATGATCCAATCCTTTGAAAGAGGCTTGAAAATGATTCCAGAGTTAAATTACCCTAGTCCAATAACTTGACTAGAGTGCATTTTAGATAGACTCCAACGATAGAATGATGAAAGTATTTGAACAAAGAGTGACACAGAAGTGAGTCGACTGTCAATATCATCAATGTTTAAGATGTAATAAGTTTGGGAAAATTGACCTTGTAGTAGGTCTTACATCATATTCGGAGTAGAAATGTCTTTGACAGCATAAAGACCCAACTAAAAGTACTTACAGTACAAGGTAGTCACATAGAAAAGTGCTACACAGAACATAGATAGGAACACGGTTCTTTAAAACAAAGAAGGAAAGTAACGCATCTTCTACTGGCGACGGTCACCCCTATGGTGAACCCTTAGTTCAACTAGTTGACATTCCATATCAAGCAGGTACCTTTCGTACACCCTCTGGCGTACTCGGAGTTCTATGACTTCAGCTCAAGTTTCAGCTAGGGCTTGCAGCAGGGTCTCATGGTTTCTTTCAGATCTCTCATGAGTGTGTTCAAGGTGATTGGTGCGGATGGTATGCATTCCTGCATTGGCATCAACCTCTGCGATATGATGTAGAGCCGCCCTGCCCTAAATTTCGTTTCGGGCAACTCTACGGATTATGATTGGTAGAACTCTGTATACTGAGCTCCCTTCATTTACTTTGTAGAAGCTTCGGTCTCCATCAAACGGCATAGGCTGATCTTGCTCTTCGCTCCATGTTTCCAAGCATCCTACCCGAGGAGACGTCGGGCCATGAAAAGTCAGACGAGGGTTAGGATTTGGAATGGTAGCTACCAGGGGTAGGTTATCAACATCGGGTTCGGAGTTATCATCATCCGAAAGGCCTTCAGCATGGTGATCATTCAAAGGGATTGGATGATCATTCTCGGGTTCTTCTCCAAACCATCCAACATTGCCTTCGTTCGGAAGGTACGGGTTGCCGTGGCGATGGAGTCCAGCCATGTTATCTATGCGAGAATTGGGATACAAAAATAGTTATTAGACGAACTAACTAGATAATTATTAAATAATCTTCATTAGTTACATCACTATTTGTAAAGTGCATACTAGTTATATGTAATCAAAATAGGATAGGCCTTCGAATAAGTAACCTCAACTCCAATTTCACAAGGAACAAGGGTAAAGCAAAATTTCACATATTCTAAGCCAATAACTATTTTGGTATGTACTTGACCCGATTATGAGCATGGTCCTTTTGGGTTGCCTTCACACATGCAACTTGATAGGATGACAAGAGGAGAGAGAGAGAGAGAGAGAGAGAGAGAGAGAGTAGGATTTATTATATGAATAATAAATTGGTACTTAAAATGGTTTTATTAATATATTACAAATTTAATATATTATTTGGAAACCATATTATTTAATTAGTATTGCCTAAAAATTAATTTGGAATTAATTTGGTGATCAAAATATGATGATTAAATAATTGGGGGACTGTTATGCAAATCATTGATAGATGCATAATTGGGCTGATGGACTCCATAGAGTGGAGTGGACGAAATTTATGGGGAAGCCCATAAGATTTCGTCCATGGGCTCTAAGGAAGGAGATCATGGGCTGCTTAAGTCTTAATCAGTCTATTAGGGTTTACACCTAAAACCCTAGCAACCACAAGTATAAATAGACCTCTATTAAAGGTGTTTGTGATTCCATTACAGGTGCAACACTTGGGGCACTAGGCTTTCAGAAGTCAAGATCAAGAAGGATTGTGATTGTTATTGCTCATAACAATCAAGGTAATGTTTCTAACCCTAATCATATGTCAATTTTGAATTCTATGCTAGTTCATAGGGTTTATTGCTTTGGTATTCAATATTGTATGTTTACTTAGAAAAACCTATATCAAAGCAATTAGGGTTGCATGTACACCATAGGATTGATGTTATGCACATAACCTTTTAGGTTTTACCTAAAAACCATGTCTTGACTCCTTGAAACCCTAAATCGATCCGATCTTAAAAACCGGGTGTTACAACTCTCCCCTACTTAAATTCAGTTCCATCCTCGAAAGCACTTCTTGCTACCATTCTAGAAATTACCCTTTGAGGGTCCTTCCAACCCGACTCATCTAACACAGTCTAGTATTGCTTGAAAGCCAAGACCCGCACCGATAACATTCAAGATCCAAATCTAGGATCATAAGTTGATTTTAGCAGAGACTCTAGTGGCCAGTGGCACAACTACTGTAACACCTCATCGCCATCGATTACCTCCCGATACCTCTGCAGACCATACACGGAAGAAGAAACCTAATGATAAACAATCCCCCACATTCATCGTTGCTTCATAAAAGAAGAATTCACTTCCAGACTAGGACCTTCAGTTCCCGAAATCGCAGATAACCTTTAGGCGAACCGAGCCACCCCATTGACATTCTTGCCACACGGGACTTCCAGCCTAACCCAACCAAGGTCTCCTAGCCTTGCATTTCTCATCAAAATTTGAAGTAGGAACCTCACCTCTCATTATAGCTGCCAACCACACACACTGATGCATCAACAAGAAATCTTTACAAAACCTAGAAAACAAGGCTAAACCATCCTTTCTATCAAGTATGTTGTCCGAAATCCACATATTTGATTGGTCATAGAGCTACTCGGCCAACTGCCGCTATACTAACCCCGAATGAAATACACCAACATAAGGGAACCCGACAATCACATACAGACTAGTTTGGACTCCTACTTGGCTTTAACAGCCCAACTCTACTACCTACTAACAACACACGAGCTTACCCACGATTCACTAACCGATAACAGCACTCGGGATTACCCCCGATCCACGAACCAACCACAACACATGAGACTACCCCCTATCCAAAAACCAACTATAGCACTCGTGTAACATCTTGTTTCTGATCGTTCGTGATTAGGGTTCATGGGCTGCAAACCGAGCATGAGGGAGTCTTGGGGTTGTGACGAGTTTCTAGGAGCTTAAGGCATCTCGTCACCTATCCGAGGGTATGAGGTTTGTGGGAATTGGGGTTATGTCGAAGAAGTGATGACAGTTTGATGATTTGGCAAGATAAGTCCTTCAGTTGAAAATGATGGTAGCGGAGTACGCTGGGCATACATGTGTGTACGCTTAGCGTACTCATGCACGTGACATTTAAGCTGAGCCACCTAGTACGGTGGGCGTACCAGAGGGTATGCTGGGTGTACTAGGTACACAAGAAAACCCTAAGTAAGAGGAGTATCCTTATATAAAGAATGAGATGGCCTCATTCCTGGTCACCATCCTCATTCAATAAACCCCCCTAAACTCTAATCTTCGTTCTTGAGCTTGTGTGTGAACATTATGAGCTTATAAGTGTTATTATGGAATTTTTGGAGTGAAGAAGGAGCATGGAATAGAATAAAGAAGGAGTCCAGGCTTTAGATCTGAGCTTTTCTGTGGTTGGAGCATCATTTGGAGGTATAAAACTCAAAGCTTTCCCATCCTTTTTGTTTTGTGCATAATATGGTCCATTTTAGGGCTTTTGGTCCCAAAGCTTGAGGCTTTATGAGTTGTTGCACTCCAGAGCTCAATATCTGTCCTTTTAAGTGTTTCTAGTGGTGAGGATCCATAAAAATGAGGTCTTGAACGTGAGAATCAACCCATGCATGAGATTTAAGCATTTTGAGTTAAGATAATAAGAGTTTTATGTGTTTGTGACGTTATCAGCCATGCAAAGGCTTAAATTCACTAACTTTATGGAGTAAGAGATGATCGAGAGCCCAGATCTGAGAAATGAGTTAAGGTCTTAACGGGTTAGGACCAAAAGAATGGACTAAAGCAAAACTAGAGGTACGCCCAACGTAAGTTCCCGTATGCCCCACGTACTGGGTTGGAGTCCTCGATCAGTTTCATGCATGTGTGAGTACGATGAGCGTACCAAGAGTGGTACACCCCACGTAACATCACTGTAGGCTTTTGGGCTGGATCTTATCATGGGCTGTGAGGGTTGGGCTTGAAACTTTGGGCTTGTGACTTAAAGATTATGAGTAGAGAAATATTATAATTTTGCCTTGGGCCCTTGTGTTGGGCTTTCCCTTTAGTTTTGAGAGTCGTCTCGGGTGAGCCCATTTATTATTAGGCCTTGGTGATCCCAATGGATTTAAGGCTTTTAATGGGGTGGTTAGTGGTCTTCCTTTAGACCTAATGAGTAAGAGTCTGCACTTAGTTTCTAAATGGGTTAATTGTGGTTTTGGCTCAGACTTAGAGGTCGGTGCATAGTAGCAGCGTTATGGGGGTCGTTCATCATCCGAGGTGAGTCTTCTCACTATACTTTACCTAGAGTGGTACTTATGTGTGATCGGAGGGTCTTATGTATTTACATTGATTATTACATTATACTGCCTTATGTTGTATGTTATTCATTATGTCTTTTTGATTTATGCTATGCGGAGCTTTACAGACCAGACCAGAGGGTCCAACAAACCGTGAGACTGGAGGGTCCCACTGAGATACATTGATCGGAGGGTCTTACAATGATATAGCCTCAAGTGGCTGATGAGCTGTGTGTGTGGTATTTTAGGGAATCCACTAAGCGTCTTGCTTACCGTGTTATGTGTTATGTGTTTCAAGTTTTCTCAGAATCGTGGGAAGGCACCAGCTCGATTGTACACACCAGAGAAGGAGTTATGATTTGAGAATCCTGGATTATTATTATTAAAAAATATAGAGTTGTGTTTTATAAAAAATTAAATGGAGTTTTCGTGAAACGTGATATGAGAAATTATGTGATTTTTAAAAGTAAATTTTGTTTGAAAGTTTACAGTGTTACAAATCGGGCCTACCCCGATCTAATAACCAACAATAACACTCAGGCTCAACAAGACTTAACTGATCTTACCAGGTCTTCGGGCCATGACTCAAACCTCCAAGCCCCAATCAAATAAGAACATACAAAGAAGCATTTATCACAACCCTCAACCTGGGCTCTTAGCACCCTAGAGTCTAAAGCACAAACACACTCTACGTATGATGTAACAACTAAAACTAATACCACTTGGAGGCAAATCCTACAACTTACAATGATCTTGATGCAAAATCGAAAAATTAAGCAGTCGTGTGAAAGTCTTGAACCTGGAGTGTAACGCCTCAAAAATCACAACATGTTTAAACTTTTTAAAATAATCCAAAATCATAAAATGTTTACAAAACCATTGTTTATCAATATCAGAGTATCCTAAAATCATAAAGCCATAAGTAGAGGATGTGTACGGTTACACCTTCGCCTTCCTGTGATCATCAGAAGTACCTGAAACGATCAACTAAAACCGTAAGATAAAGCTTACTAAGTTTTCCCCAAAGTACCACCATACAAAACATATCAAACAAACAGCATGCATAACTGAGCATTCAGCCTAACTGGACCTCCTCGCAGGACCTACATCCTATTTGGACCGCTCTCGAGCCTTCAACATAACTGGACTGCCTCGCAGGGCCTACAACCTATCTGTACTGCTCATTGGGCCTTCAGCTTGACTGACCGCCTTGCAGGGCCTACAGTCTATTCGGACCACCCTGGTATCTTGGCCTTCAGCACAAAGCGGAACTGCCTCAACCCAACTAACCATAACATGTGGACATATACATAACAGGTAAAAGTTTAACAAGTGAATAGAAAATAGGCAGATATGGAGATCACTACCGCATGCTAACATCCTATGTACCAAGATACTGATCAGAAAAATCTATCACATACTATCATATAACAGGATCTCCAATCCAATGGGCCGACCTTGGTGCCTTCGACCCACAAGTGCAGTGAGGAAGACTTACATCACAACCTGACAAAAAATAATCAATACTCTGATCCCAAATTCCGGCTCCACCCAAGTCGTAAATGTCCAAACACTTCCCATTAGTAAAAAAATTACAATTTCCTAAATTACCCTTAGTCAAACTTGGTTAGAACTAACAAGTCAACTGAGTCAACCCAGTCGATTCAACTCAGCCGAGTCGATACAGAATGCATACGTGGGGCGTACTCCATTGGTATGTAGGGCATACTCAATTCTTAACCACAGACGGGAGAGTTGACCGCGTACGCGTTGCGTACTCCAGGTTACTTAGGGCGTACTCCCAGACTTCTCAAAACTTCATTAAGAGCATAATGTCTTAAGCTCTTACATCCAACTTTCAGATCCAAAATTAAATTATCCTTAAGAGTCATACAGTTTCCAACTTTATGACTTTACATGTCCATTAAGTGCCCAATACCCCCAATTACAACATATTAATGTGTTAAGACCCTCTAAAGAAAGCATGGAGAAAAACTAACCATCAAAACCACATTTTTATGACTTATGACCCTCCCTAAGGTATGAAAGGACGACTTATTGGGTCAAGAACATACCATGCTCAATAATCACCATTTTGGGACAAAAAGTAAGTTAATGGAATGAAATTTCTAGATCTACAAGATGGAGTGATAAAGTTGCGAGCTTTATACCTTTTGGAGGTTGCAAACAAGAAGGGAATCTTAGATCCAAAATGCTTCCAAGCTCCAAGATCTTCTCACCGCCTTCTTCTTCTTCCAACACACCTCCAAAAACTCTTATGGGCTTAAAATGGACTTTTCTCACTTGGGGTTGCTTGAAGATGTTTTTCACAGAGGGAGGTTACTGAGGATATGAAGCATCAAGTTATAATGGTGTTTATATATGGCTAAAACCTTAAAAATTAGGGTTTGGACATCCTGCACATACGCCCTACGTACGAGATGTACACTAAGCGTACTAAGGTCTGCCCTAGTAAGCTCAGCATACATATCATATGTCCAACGTACAAACCTCCTGTCTAAAATTACCATAATGCCACTATGGACCAATCTTGAAATCGTTTCAACTACAAGGGGGGTCAAAATGCAATATTATTCAAATATATGGTCAAAATTAGAAGTACCTCGTCATTGCGATGTTACAATTCTCACCCACTTAAACTAGACTTCGTTCTCAAAGTTAGCTGATGCAAATAGCTGAGGATAATGCTCCTGCATCTCAGCCTCCAGATCCCATGTCCACTCAGAACCTCTCCGATGTTGCCACTGAACCTTTACCAAAATTATCTCCTTGTTGCGTAAGACCTTCATTTTCCTTTCCAATATAGCTACCAGTCTCTCAATATAATTCATGCACTCATCGACATGAATATCATCCAAGGGAACCATTGCCTCACCGTCCATCACACACTTTCGTGACTGAGAGTCATGTAAAGTGTTGTGGATTTGACTGAGCTCACTCGGAAAATCCAACCTATAGGCCACCCTGCCTACCCTGGCGATCACAAGAAAAGGTCCAATACATTAGGGACCTAATTTCCCCTCTTCCTAAAGCGTATCACACCCTTCCAAGGTGAGACCTTCAATAATACCATATCGCCGACCTGAAATTCCAACTCCGATTAGCACCGGTCGGCATAACTCTTCTACTGACTCTAAGCTATCAACAACCTCTTCCCGATCTGTTGAATAAGCCTCATGGTCTGAAGGACTACTTCGGTCGTTCGCATGAACCTGTTTCTAACCTCTCCCCAACAAACTGAGTTACTACATCTCCATCCATATAAGAGCTCAAGAGGTGGGGGCACCGATGCTGGAGTGATAGATTTTGTTGTAGGAAAACTATGCAAGAGGTAAGTAGGAATCCCAACACCCACCAAAATCAATGACATAAACCCACAACATATCCTTGAGTATCTGGATGGTCCACTCACTTTGGCTGTCAGTCTGCGAGTGATATGCAGTGTTGAAATGTAGCCTCGTGCCAAGTTCCTCGTGGAACTTCTACCATAATTGGGAAGTGAACCGAACATCTCGGTCTGAAACAATGGATACCGGAACCCCATGACGAGCAACATTCTCTTGGACAGACACATTAGCCAATTTTTCGGCTGAAAAACTCTCCCGGATGGCCAAAAAGTAGGCACTCTTGATCAATCAATCAACGATGGCCCACATAGCATCAAAACCCTTGGCAGTCTTCGGCAAATTGGTGATAAAATCTATGGTGATTTGTTCCCACTTCCACATGGGAACCTTAAAAGGTTGCAGCTTCCTGTGCAGCCTTTGATGCTCGTCTTTGACCATCCTATAGGTCAATTACCTCTCGACATACCAGGGTATCTCCATCTTCATACACGACCACCAGTAACTCAATTTCAAATCTTGATACATCTTGGTGGCTCCCGGGTGTACAGAAAAACATGATTTATTAGCCTCTTCCAATACTATCTGCCTAATCCCACCAGAAACTGGGACCTATACCCAACCACATTGAGTCAACAACCCCTAACTATCGGAGGCAAACCTATCGATCTCACCCCTGATCCTCTCATTTTTCTAGTTCTCCTTCCGAGCTCCCTTTACCTGTGCCTTTCTGATCAGACCCAAAAGTGGAGAATCAATGAATATCATCATTCATATCTCTCCAACTGAAGATCTAGCCGACTTGTGGCTCAAAGCATCCGCTACCACATTCTCTTTACCCGGATGGTAAAGGATCTTGCAGTCATAATCCCTGACCATGTCTAGCCACCTGCACTGCCTTATTTTCAGATTCAGCTGGTCCAGAAGATATCTCAAACTCTTATGATCTGTGTATACAGCACAATGGACCCCATAAAGATAATGGCTCCAAATCTCGAGGTAAAACACCGCTGCCCCCAACTCTAGGTCATGAGAAGGATATTGCGCCTCATACGACTTCAATTTCCGCGAAGCATAAGCAATCACTCGTCCCCTATACATAAGGACTGCCCCCAAACCAGAGATGGATGCATCACAGAATACCATGAAATCTTCAATGCCCTCTAGAAGGGTTAACACTAGGGCCTCACATAACCTTTTCGCAGCGTCTCAAAAGCATCCTGCTACTCCGAGCCCAACCGGAAATCCACTACATTCCTCGTCAGACGAGTGAGGGGTACTGTGATCTTGGAGAAATCCTGAATAAATATCCAATAGTATCCTTCCATACCCAAGAAACTGCTGATTTATGTGGGAGATTTCAGAGCCTCCCACAGCCTCACGACATTGATCTTGGTCGGAGACCAAAATCCCATCCTGATTCACGAGATGTCCTAGGAACTGGTCCTCTGGTAACCAAAACTCACACATCAAGAAATTGGCATACAGTCGGTCCCTCTTCAATACTCCCAAAATCTCTCGAAGGTGTTCCACGTTTTGCTCTCTGGTCTTGGAATACACCAAGATATCATCAGTGAACACTATAACAGATCGGTCGAGCATTGGCCTCCATGTCACACCCCCGAACCAGACAGTGGAAATGTCCGAGGGCTCGCGTGACTTTAATTAAATATCATCACAATGAATATACATGAATCATAACATAAACGTCACCATGCATCAATATATTACAACTGGGATTGTTCACATCAAGTACATTGTTTTAACATTACGCATTCCTAACATAAATTGTTTGAGTATTTTTAACAACATACATCCTAACCTTACATCATATTACTCTTCCGCTTACCTGTTACCTAAGAATACAAGTTGTTTTGGAAAAACGTCAACATATGAAATGTTGGTGAGTTCATAAGCAATGTGGTGATGAAATGATTTGTGTAGTTTGTAAAACCCAGATAATCCGATATTTTCTGAAAAGACCTTTTTTTTTTTATCAAAGTGTGAAGATCCATAAGTTGATGCATGAATAATTTCAAAAACATATATATGAAGGGTGTTTTGTATTATAGTTATAAAATTTCGAGCGAGTAGTATTGAATTCCCTGGAAAACCCAATGTTTTCCGATGTTGAAATGTATAGTTATAAAATTTTGATGTTTTCTAATGGGCCTCTAGGGCCCAATAGCATATAAAAGCTATTGAAAGTCCTTTTATAAAATATTGGGTCATGGAAGGCCCAATAACATATAAGCGTTATACCTTTGGGCCCAAAGATCATGTCGATGGGCTTGCAAGGCCCAACGAGTATGATTTGAAACTCACAAGCCCAAAGTTTGAAGATTTACTCATTATAGTCATCACGTATCTATTGAAGTGTTTTGATTTAACGATTGTCATTTTGTATTGATTCGAGACCGAATCAATTCGTTTATAATGATATTTAGTGTTGAATGTGTATTCGTTTTCCGTTTTGTCAGTAGTCGTGGATCTTGTATTTTGTCTTAACGAATGAATTTGTTTAAAAGTAGAATTTGACCTTTTCACTACCTTTCTTTTATAAAAATAACACTTTTAGTCCTTTATATAAAACAATTTCATTTTTAGTCCTTAAAACATTTTCCTGACACTTTTTGTATCATAAACTTGTTGAAAAGACAGTTTTAACCCAAAATTTATTTTGTTAACAGCTTTAGCCCTTCCAGAATGGTATTTCTCTGTTAGAACCGCATTTTTCGCAACTTTTACTGTTTTTGGCCCAAAATCTAAAACGTTTACATTTTCTATCCTTTTTGGAATTGAAAAGCATTTTTGACCTCTGAAATAGTTTTATTACACTTCTTATCCCCTGTTTTGCATAAAGTTTCGTTTTAGCCCCTTTAAATTTCATTTTTTTCGCAATTATGGGCTTATTCGGCCAAAAAGCCCAAATTTAGCCCTTTAAGCTAAAAATTTGCATTTCAAGTCCTTTGAAAATTCTAGTATTCAGAAAAATGATTATAGAAACTATTGTGACCCTTTTGACCCTCAAGAAATCGTGACTTGATAGTTTTTAACCCTAGTTTTATAATTTTGACAATTTAAGCCCTAAAACGGGTTTTATGTTAGAATATGTTCCTCATAAACTTATAAGCTATTTTTCTTGACTTATTTAGTGTAAAATAACTTAGATTATTTTTTTTCCTTTCTCATGTCATAGATCTCGAGTTAACACCTGTTTTGGTTACATATTTATCACAAAAACACATAAAACCACACACATACATACATAAAATCACGCATAGCATACACATACACATAGATCTACACATTTTCTTGTATTCTCCCCTATAAAACATATGAAAATCGAAAAAAGAGGGGTATGAAGCTCACTTTGAGTTGTGGTTTCGGTTTTCAAGAGAGGAGTGAAGAAAATTTCGATCCTAGTAAGCTTTCTTCGATGATCTCGAATTTAGAGGCTTCTAAGATGCAAGATCACAAGATTGCATGGATTTAGAAGAGATTTTTGATGAAATGAAGTAGTTACATCATGGATTAAACATCAAATTACCTTAGATGTGTGATATTGAGAAGAGATTTCCTTGTAGCCCTTGTGATTCTTGAAATTTTTTAGGGAGGGTGTAAGGATGTTTTAGTGAGAGTTTGAGAGAATAGAGATGAATTTTGTGAGTGTGTGTGTGTTGTGTTCGGCCGAGAGAAGAAGGGAGAGGGGAAGAGAGAAAGTTGATGAGATGTTTGCTTGGAAGCATGAGATTTGCATGGAAACCCACCAATTATTAGTGAGGTGGTAATGAGAAAGTCAACTCCTCTTTCTCTTGTGGGTTTGGGTCGAGAATGGAGAGGGGAAGAGAGAAGATTTGGGCTTTTTGCCCTTAAGCCTATATTAAAGTTAAGTTAAATGATGCTTTACCCAAATAAATCAAAGTATAATTTTTATGACCTATTAGGGCTAAATTAAATTGGTTGTGACCCATTAAGGCCCAAAATATTATGCTTCATGTATATGGGTCCAATTAGGGCTCATTAGAGAGTTCTAGATTCAAGATGGATAAATTGGAAGGTTATTAGTCCATTAGGACCAATAAGGAAATCCTAGTCCGAAATGGACTTAAACCGGGATTTCAAAGGTTTCCAATTCTTTATTAACCGTTTGTAGTGCTAGAATGAAGTATTTGATGAAGTTTTGTTGTTATAGAATAAGCATCATGCATGCTTTCATGTTATTGATTCATAGTTGTTATAGGTGTCGTAGTTACAAGGCACCAAAATTCCTAGTTGTGACATCATCCCCCCGTTAGAGGGAATTTCGTCTTGGAATTGTTTTGAAAGCTAGATTTAAGAATGCGATAATAGATGAGGATACTTCTGCTTCATTTGATCTTCGCATTCCCACATGAATTATGGTCCGCGTCTCGCGTTCCATCGAACTTTCACAATTGGAATGCGGCTCTGCTTGGTAAGCTTCACCTCTCAGTCCATGATTTCAATTGGCTCGTCGATGAACAGAAGGTTCTCATTAATTTCAATCTCCTCTATAGGGATGATGAGAGTCTCGTCGGATAAGCACTTTTTCAAGTTGGAAACGTGGAACACAGGGTGTACACTACTAAGCTCAGCGGGTAGCTGCAGTCTATAACCCACTGGACCGATTCGGGCAAGAATCTCGTAGGGTCCAATGTATCGAGGGTTTAGTTTGCCCTGCTTCCCAAAACGAATCACTCCTTTCCAAGGAGAGACTTTTAGTAACACCCTATCTCCGAATTGAAACTCCAAGGGCTTTCGTCGTTTATCGACGTAGCTCTTTTGTCTGTATCGTGATGATTGCAGTCGTGCTCTGACCTGAATTATCTTCTCGGTCGTCTCGCGTATGATTTCTGAACCCATTAAGGCATTGTTCGACGCTTGCCCTCTCGCTAGCTGGGTGTCTCCTACCTTAGCCCAGCACAATGGTGATCTACATTTACGCCCGTATAATGCTTCGAAAGGAGCCACTTTGATACTCGAGTGATAACTGTTGTTATATGAGAACTCGATCAAAGGTAAGTGGGTATCCCACGATTTTCCAATGTCTATTACACATGCACAAAGCATATCTTCTAGTATTTGGATGGTTCACTTGCTTTGGCCATCCATTTGTGGGTGGTAGGCAGTGCTCATGTCGAGTTGTGTTCCCATAGCTTTCTGAAGCGATTACCAAAAGCGGGATGTAAACCTACTATCTCTATCTGAGATGATAGATACAGGTACTCCGTGGAGTCTCACGATTTCCTTGACGTAGATTCTTGTCAGGCGCTCCATCTTGTAGGATTCTTTTATTGGCAGGAAATGGGCGGATTTCGTTAGTCTATCAACTATTACCCGAATTGTGTCCAAACCATCCGTCGACTTGAGTAGTTTGGTCACAAAAACCATGGTAATCCTCTCCCATTTCCACTCAGGAATTTTTGGTCACTGTAATAGTCCAGAGGGCTTCTGATATTCCACCTTTACTTTAGCACAAGTAAGGCATTTGCTAACATAGGTGGCAATCTTCGCCTTCATGTTAAGTCACCAATAGTGTTGCTTAATGTACAAGTACATTTTGTCTGAACCCGGATGGATGGAGTATCGCGTCTTGTGGGCTTCATTCATGACTACCTCTTTGAATCCCCCAAGTTTAGGGACCCATATGCGGTTCAAGAAGTAATATGTTCCATCTTCCTTCACCTCCAAGTTCTTCTCCATTCCACGCAGCGCTTCACTTGTTTTGTTTTCCGCCTTCATGGCATCTAACTGGGTTGTCCTAATTTGCGAGGTCAGATGGGATTGGATGGTTATTGAGAGAGTTTTCACACGATGATTTGAGTATTCTTTTCGACTCAAGGCATCGGTTACCACGTTAGCCTTGCCTGGGTGGTACTTGATTTCACACTCGTAGTCGTTTAGCAGTTCGACCCATCTTCGTTGCCTCATGTTTAGCTCTTTTTGATTCAAGATATGCTAGAGACTCTTGTGGTCGGTGAAGATAGTGCACTTGGTACCGTAAAGGTAGTGTCTCCAAATCTTCAGGGCGAAGACCACTGCTCCCAGCTCCAGATCGTGGGTCATGTAATTCACTTCGTGAGTATTTAGTTGTCGGGACGCATAAGCTATCACCTTTCCATGCTACATGAGTACATAGCCTAAACCCTGATTTGACGCATCACAGTAGACTATAAAGTCTTCCGTTCCTTCGGGTAGCGATAGCACCAGTGCACTGCAGAGTGTTTGCTTCAGAGATCGAAACACGTCTTCCTGCTTGTCCGTCCATACGAAAGGTACACCATTTTGTGTAAGCATGGTAAGCGGTTTGGCCGTCTTAGAGAAGTTCTGGATGAATCTATTGTAATAGCCTGTGAGACCCAGAAATTGGTGAATTTCTGCGGGTGTTGTTGGAATTGCCCATCCTTTGATGGCTTGGATTTTAGAAGGATCCACATGAATTCGTTCCTGACTAACAACATGTCCCAAAAAGTTCACACTTCGGAGCCAAAACTCGCACTTGGAGAGTTTTGCATATAACTTTTCAGTTCGCAGGGTTTCCAGGATTTGTCGAAGATGTTGGTCGTGTTCTTCTTCGTTTCGGGAATATACGAGGATATCATCGATGAAACCGATGATGAAATAATCAAGAAAAGGTCAGCAGATTTGATTCATTATATCCATGAATGCGGCAGGAGCATTTGTTAGACCGCAGGGCATTACAACAAATTCGTAATGTCCGTAACGAGTTCAGAAGGCGGTTTTTGGAATATCCTACTCCCGGACCTTGAGTTGGTGGTATCCAGATCACAGATCTATCTTTGAGAAGTGACTAGCTCCATGGAGCTGATCAAATAGGTCGTCGATTCGTGGAAGTGGATATCGGTTTTTGACTGTGAGCTTGTTAAGTTCTCTGTAGTCGATACACATCCTAAAGGTACCGTCTTTCTTCTTCACAAAGAGAACTAGAGCTCCCCAAGGTGAGAAACTGGGTCAGATGAATCCTTTATCCAAAACCTCACTGAGTTGGTTGGACAACTCTTGCATCTCCGCAGGAGCCAATCTGTAGGGTGATTTGGCAATGGGGGTAGCTCCTAGTACAAGGTCAATTCAAAACTCGAGTTGTCTTTCTGGGGGTATCCCCGAAAGTTTTCTTCAGGAAAGACATATGGGAGCTCACAAGCTACTGGAATGTCTTGAATGTTGACATCTTTCTTGGATTTGTCTACTATGTGAGCCAGGAACGTCAAGTCCCTCTTTCGTAGGTACTTTTGCGCTTTAATGCACGAGATAAGACGAAGGTTCGTGTTGGGTTTGTCCCTATAAATAAATAGGGTTTTGTGATTTTGGGAGATGAAGGCGAACGGCCTTCTCGTGACACATAATTTCAGCATGGTGGGGGCTTAACCAATCCATGCCGATAATCACATCAAAACTCCTAATGGAAACAAGCATTAAGTTTATTTGAAAGACGTGGTGATTTAAGGCTAGGGTACATCCGATATAGATTTCCCCAGAGGATTATGTCTTCCCATTAGCCATTTCCACCGTGAAGGCTTCATTAAGCTTCTAGGGTTGTTGATTTAGCAAGTGTTTGAATTTATTGCTAACAAAACTCCATTCTGCTCCAGTATCAAATAGGATGCATGCGTAAGTGTGGTTTAGGAGAAACGTACCAGTAACAACAGCGGGATCCTGAACCGCTTCTCCCTGACCCATAGCTAGCACCCTTCCTGTTCCTGCGTTCCCAGGGTTGTTGGTGTTGGGGCAGTTCCAACGGATATGCCATGTCCTTCCACATCCGTAGCAAGTGAGGCTTGATCATGTGTTATTGCTGTTGTTGGTGGTGGTGTTGTGGTTGTTGTTGCTTTTTTTGTTTCCTTGTGGTTGACTTTGGGGAGGATAGGTCCTGTTAATACTATGTCATGTGACCCTTCCGATTGCAACTAGTGCATTGCATTTCCCCACATTCGCCATTATGGTGGTAGTTGCACCTGTTGCTAGAATACTATTTGGGAGTGGTTGGATTAGCTGAGGCTGGAGCATGTGGTGTGAAGGGTACTTGAGTGGTCACAACATTGACCGTTACTGTTTGTTGCTTCTTCGCTGATTCCGAGCCCTTTTGTCTTGTTATTCTTTCCTTTCTTTTTGTCATTCTCTTTCTTGCCTTCAATTTCCGCTGGCTTCTCGCCCTTTTTGTTGTTGTGGTCGTATAGTTTCTTGGCCAATCTCTTGGCACTGTCGAGCGTTTCAGGTTTTGCAGCAATCACATTTCCTTGAATTGGGGAGGTTAGTCCCCAGATGAATTGTTCGATTTTCTTCCCTTCAGACTTAATCATGTCAGGGCACAATAATGACATCTCGCTAAAATTTGATATGTATGCATCTATATCATAGTTTCGGACAATGAGATCCCACAGCTCTTGCTCCATCTTCTCGATTTCGCCACAAGGGCAATACCCAGCCATCAGCATTTCCTTCAACTCCATTATCACACCCCAAAACCGGAACAACGGAAAACGTTTAGGTGTGGAGGACGTCATGTTTAGTATCACGAGATATGTATATGGTAAGCAAGTAATGAACAACCATTTCATTTAGAAAGAAAGTGTTTACAATGTGTGTGTTCAAAAAACATAGAATTCATAAACAAATAACAAAACAAGACTTGAAGCTATTCCGAATCCCCCAGCACGAGCACCTATCTAATAGTCTCCTGAGAATAAAAGTTATTTGAAAGAGTTAATCAGAAATTAAGTTGGTGAGTTCATAAGATTTTAGTGATGTGAGTAAGTTGAAATGCATTATTGAAAATGTATACGTAAAAGTGATGTAAGCTGTAAGTTATGTTTTGAAAAGTTCGCATGTTCCTTTAGAAAATCATATATTTCCTATCTGAATGAAAGTTAAGTAAAATGAAACTACAACCCTTTCTATGGGTACTAAGTGGGTACAAGTTATATAAAACTTAGAGTAAACAAACAATCGATTGGGCGTATTTTCCCTAAGCTCACAACCCAACGGGGAACAGAAAGTGAGGCGGATAGCACACATTCCATTGGTTGTTAGATCGTTGTCATATATAACCCTGGTGTATTCACTTGTTACTCATGGAGTTATTTGTAATGGTTCCTTTATATCTAATGAAAAATTCTTTTAAGAAAACCTATATTTCTTATAGTAAAATAGTGACCACATTGACTACTTTTATGACAGCTTAGTTTATACTGCTATAGATAATCTGATATCGGATAGAAAGTTAATTGGGTGAATCTTCCCTAAGTCCACAACCCAACGGGGAACAAGAGGTAAGGCGGAAAACAAACATTTAACTACCTATTGGGTATTAGATTCATATATAAACATGGTGTATAAACTAAGGTATTATAGAGTTACTCACCTAAAGTCTTTTAAAATTGCACTGACTTAATAAAATGGATTAAGCCCTTATCTGGGAAATTTCTAGTTTTGTATACCAAAAGTACTGACTTTGAAAAGTATGTTTTGTATTAGAAAAGTTGTGCTTTGACCCTGTATCCTATAACCTGATCAATACTTGGTACCCTTATGATGACTTATTGTATACTAAGCATAAATATATATAGAATCGGGTAGATAATAGATTGGGTGAACTCGCTCCAAGCCAACAACCCAACGAGGACAGGAAATGAAGCGAAGAGCACGCATCCTATTAGCTGTCGGAACCTATTGGTATATATGTATCCTATAGTGTATACATTAAGGAATCATAAAGTTATCATTATGGTCCTAGCTTTTAGAAGTAGCCTTCTACCAAGACCCGACTGTTTTGAAAGTAGCCTTCTACCAAGACCCGACTATATGACTATTATTAATTAAATCTAACCTACCTCATCGATTATGTGAATATGACACATGGTAAAGGTATTAATAATATTGAAACTGGAATTGTATATCCTTCTGTAATTGTCGTGTTGATAGTGTAAGTATGGTAGTATTTGTAATAAGTGACTACTTTTAGTACTATTTTGCCTTAATTGAGGGTTAAGGCATAATGTGATGGCTAGATCCCATGCTAAACGCTCCCTTGTCAAGAGATTTTAGGAACTACACGCGACCCCTGCATGAGTGCAAGTCGCGAACATCCACATTACTATGTATACCCAATATAACTATCACCTTTTGTTTAAAACAATGAGTTAGTGATTCATTGGTATAATTAGATCCTGAAATCGTTCCATGCTATAGCACATTTTTATGTTCTGCTCTGTTATCGTGTATTAATATCGATTTATGTAAATGTATTCATGTAAGCGAATCTATGTAAACGTGTTGCATTTGTATAGACTCATGAACTGAACTGACTCTTTGTATGCTTCATTGTACTAGAAGTGATGAATAGTATTCTCCTAAACTACACCTATTATAGTTTACTAATGTTCTACTTGGACTATTACTTAAAGATTCAATTGCCTACTAAGTTATGCTCGTACTTTAAAAACAGAGTTTTGTATAACTATAAAGTAGCATAACCTTTAAAAGACTTTTGAAATGTTTTGACAACTTATAAATAACGTAAGTAACATTTTGAAAGACGTTTATAGCAAACATTTACACAATTATCATTGTGTTCAACTTGTATTCCCCCCCCCCCCTTAAAATAGTTAAAATAGTTAAAAGATTCATTACGGGGTGTGAACTCACCTGATGTGGGCGATTCAAACGAGTATGCGCGTTCGGATGAGAAGTTCCACGAATGAAGTCCCGTGACACAATAAGTCCTAAACGACATATAAGGACACATATTGACATGAATATAGTGTTTATAAACAACTATATGAAAGAAAACCCTTGCAGGACTAGGAAACACCTTGGGTAAGTGTTGGAATCACATGTGATTCAACAAAGGGAAGGGAAAAGGCACTAAATGGTGTTTACGGTTTTCGGACCAACTCCAATTGAGTTTACGGTCATAAACCCATGAGCCTACGGCCGTAAACTCATGTCCTTTTTGTTGGGTTATGAGCATTCTATCACTCCTAAGTGTACATGCAACCCTAAATACCTTGGATCTATGTTTTCTCTATTATACATGCAAATATCAACTTTCCAAGGTATGGTTCTATTCTAGCATACTAAACATTGAATAACACAAGTTAGAATAACATACCTTTTGTTGGTGCTTGTCTTCATGAAGCTTGAGTGCCTAGTGCCCCAAGTGTGACACCTCAAATGGTTCACACAACACCATAAGCACTTGGAATAACTTAGAGAGAATTCTACACTTCATGAAATCGGCTAGCCCTTTCTTTTTCTCACTAGTGGCTGATTTTGATCAAGAATAAGATGCTTATATAGTTATACAATTAGGGTAAACCCTAATTGTCATGACTTTCCATTTCCTTGGATCCATGGGTTCAAATACACCATGGACCATCCATGGACCATCCTGTGGGTTTTAGCCCAACTTGATAATCCATGGAGTGTTAGCCCACTATATAAGTATGGATGATTTGCACAGTCAACCCATATATTTAATTAGTCTTCTTTTGATCACTTAATTAATCCTAGATTAATTCTCGATCAATACTAATTAAATAATCTTATTATTCTTATTATTAGTAAACTAGAACTTATAATATATTAATAACCATAAGTGTCTTATTTCTCTCATTATAGTCTATCCAAGTGCATGATGCCATGCAACCCAAATGGACCATGCCGGGTCGGGTCAAGTATTACCAATTATAGTTATGGACTTAGACATTAATCCAACAATCTCCCACTTGGATAAGTCTAAAACTATTATTGCGTATGACTTCAGGAACCAACTGGCAATCGTAGCTCTCAAAAGCTTCTGTCGAACTCTGACCTTGTCGATAAACTCTGACCTTTGTCAATGACTTGTCCATTAGATAAGGGATCATATATTCCTCCATTCTAGATATCATATGGACTGAGACATGGATTATAATCATTCTCTCTATCCATTTGTTATTTCCCGATTTCCGATTTATGACGACTGACTAATTCAACAAATCAAATCAGTCCTGGCCCGGCCGAGCACTTCCATTTGTCATCATCAAATCATCGAGGGGCCCACAGATATCGCTTTTATCCTGAAGGTAAAAGGAATGGATAAACTTCGACTCATATGGCTTGTTCTACTACTTGTTGAATCATACACAAAGGCACGTTTTATAACATCGAGTTACCAATGCGTTTTCATGCAATCAATGTACTATCAACTCAGAGTAACAAATCATATCTCTAGGTTTGAAGAATATAAGATATTATCGTCTCATGATCACTCGTGATAAAATCCATGAAGTGATTCCAATGAGCGCGGGTTGAATCCAATACTCAGAACTTATGAGCACTCATGAGTGTTGTAGCCCTTTGTCCAACACCTTAGACCTCTACAAGCCAACCCATGACAGTCTTAATTCATATCTACTTCCAACATATGACCAACTGTGGATGGTATGAATAACTTAGTCATTCCAGAAGAATAACCTAGCTTATTCGGGAAGTCAAACATGCAAAGTGAAACACAATAATAATTGAATCCAATATGGTATCAAAACCTATGAACATAAATAAAACACCTTTAATTTATCACCATATGATTACACATTATTCATTGTATACTGTTTCAGCTATCAACTTTATTCTTGAATTTAAAACAATAGTTGTCCCATGCTCCAAGCATGTACACTATGTTTTCTAAACACTAGTCATGCCATACACCAAGTATGCATACTATGTTTGTCTATGATCTTTACTTTGTGAACTAGATCAATTGAACATAACTTCAATGATTCTCTTTTCACACTCCCAAATCCTTACTGTAAATGAAAAAATTCCAAATTCATGCCACTTACTGACATCTGTTAGATTCTAAACTTATATGCATTGATCCTCTTGTAACGATTATGCACAAACTCACAAAGACTTGGCAACAATCATTACAGAGTATTCCAAAGGAGATCAACTCCTTGGAAACATCCTTCTTGCATTAAGTTTCCTTAATCTTACACAGATTGAAATTTATGACTTTGAAACATTTCCATATTCATTTTGACTATCACTTCTGAACAAGAGTTTCCTCCTTACAGATTATGTCAATATGGTCCTTCCAGAGTTATCACTATACTTCCAACTATCCTTGAGCAACCAATCTTTGGTGAACCTTAGATTATCCTCGGCAGTTGTTTAATCCTTTTAGTCATATCCAGTTCTAAACCTTTTCCCTTCTTAATGCCCCAGGCATTTGGAAAATTTTAGAAAGGATGAATATAGCACATGTAATCGATCCTATATCCGAAGCATATGGGACACGATTCATGATGTCTCACATAAAGACTAAACCAGTCTTTTGCTATAACATTTCCATTTCTATTTGCCAAGTTCTCATAATTCAGATTATGAAAAGGGATGATGTAATCATAATCGAATTTTAGAACGCAAATAATGGACCCATATATATATATATATATATATATATATATATATATATATATATATATATATATATATATATATATAATTTCCTTATGTTGAGCCATTCCAACATTAAATTCATATATATATATATATATATATATATATATATATATATATATATATATATATATCCTTAACTAAATTTTTAAAGCCTCATGATCTAAGCTTATAGATTTGAGATGAAGTATAATTTCCTCTCCCTTAATTATAGCAAAACAACTTTTTCCCAATTGAAACCTTTTGTTTTCTATAATTAACATTGCTAGCTTGCAATACTTATCATAATTATCATGCTCCCACTAACATGATGATTATTATCATAACACTTATGCTCCCACTAGCTTTAACATGTACTCAGAAATCAGCTGACTTTCTTACCGAAGTTCAGATTTCTGATACTAGATTGTTTTGATAAAACTTTCTCAAAATCATACACCTTCCCTTAGATAGCACACTCGTGTGTCTACACAATTATGAAGAGGGGTTTCGTAATCATAATGGGTAGACCTTTTTTCCACTTCTCACAAGTCCAGGTTAGTGTACCGGTAAACCACACACGCTCCACTAACGACTTTGAGAATGCAAATATCACAATTGCTATCTAGCTAAAATCTACTTAGTGAAAGTTTTTCCTCACCATCATTTTCATGAATCAGAGAGAAACCTTATGACACTTAGATTTAATGGTGTATGTGTTCTTATCCATGTGAATTATCAAAACCATAGGCACAAGACAAGGATAATGACAAATCCAAACTCATATGGACTAAACTCAATCTTAATTTCTTGCCACCTGGCAGCTCAAAGGCCTGCCATTGCTTCCAAGTTGTTGTGCAACCAATTAAGAACTCTAAGAACTCATATGAAAAGCCAACTTTAATTGGAATGGGCACAGAATATGTCAACACGATAGGTTCGTGTGCTAGAGAAGAACTCCAGGTTCTATTCTTGATTAGTTCTTGAGAGTTTCAAGACCTTTAAGACTCCCACTGTCCTCTTGACCTATAAGACTCCCTTGTCAAACATCCAAGAGATAGTGCGGATTCTAATCAAGACAAGCACTACACACAATTGGCCTTAGTTGGTCTTTGTTTTATCTAAAACATCACAACTTACCAATTTCAAATGTCCAAGAGTAGATAACTTTTACTCTTACATTTGACTCATGTTTTTAAACCTTCTCTAAGACTTGTCACTCAAATTACAATCTTGGAGTATGACTCTAAGACTTGTATTGGAACGAAGTATGACTCATCTTCTTGATTTAACCACTTCAACAATTCAAGTTCCTCTTCTTTCCTTAGAGAACTAATTTTGATATGGTTTCTTAATCATTAAGATGATCACAAAATTGATACTAAAGTACTCTCCCATCTTTTCATATTTGAGAAACTTTTATTCTTCTGCCTAATTTGATTCTTCTTATTCGCTCTGCCATACATTGGAACCTTTTCCAATGTCTCAGAGTTACACTTAAGCTTGTAAGTATAATCATATTTACTGAGCTTTAGTAAACTATGATGAAAAGTCTTATCAATATTTTGTGGTGGACTTAATCAGTGCACATGACTATGTACTCGATCCCTTAGTCCATTACTTGACTCACACATCCATGTGAACAAGTAATTAGTCTTAATTTTTCCAATACTTGAAAGTTCTCATTCATCATGTTATACAGCTTGCATGATTCCAAGTCCCGGTCCAATTGAAACTTAGGTAATGAGAATCTTTCCTTATTTGGTAAATTTAGACATTACCACAAATGAAAGAATCAGTTTCATATTTCCACTCTTGCTATTAATGGAATCATATAAGCAACAATTTTTCCTCAAATGCCATTGTAAGGATATTTTAAAATAACTAAAATCAAAAATTTTCTTTTATTTTAAAACTATGCGGAAAAACTTATCCTTACAATCCATATGAAAACTTGTTGTTATCTATTCCTAAGCAATATCTCATAACTCCTAAGAAGTAGCTCAAGAATCCGATTTTCAAACTACGCGATAGAAATCCATCTATGCGATCAGATTCAGCATATTCTTTCTTTAAGTTCCTTTACTTTTCTTTGATTCTTAAAACATTACCATGTAACCCGGTCACATCATGTATCAGGAATCTCTTAATAGAAACTTAACAAAGTTAGATTAGTGGACTTTACCTGAAGTAGAGTTAACCTTATTGACTTTAACATCCTTAGGTAAATTTGGCAGCTTCGCAACTAATGACCCTTCCTTTGGCAATATAAACATGTGGACCCTTTGATAATGGTACATGAGACTATCACAGACTTAGCTTTTCTCTTTACCATTTGGTCAACCGAGTTGAATATGGCTGATCCCTTTCCATTGGGAAGAGAATGCTTTTCTAGATTTCATGTGTCACTATTGTCAATGTCCATCAAGTTTTGAGGAAGTTGATCTTAACAAATAGATAAGATCATTAAGGGTCTTGTCATAGTCTGTTTCATAGGTATTCCAAAAGAACTCACTATGTGACTTAGAAAGTAGTTTAACCACCAACTTCGTCAGGACTTTGACACCCTTCTCTCTCGGCTTGTCAATATGTGACTACATCTCCAAGATGTGACCACACCTAGACCTTCACATGCTAATAGGGTTCGAGTGACCTTAAAGTTTTTAAGAACTTGTGGGTTAGGGAGAATAATTGGAGGAGGTGAAAAGAAGTATGATTTCCATGGGACATCATCTTCATTTAGGAAAGCTTGTTTCAAGAGATTTGGGAAGATCATAAATGTCTAAACCAGACATCTTTTGGGAGATATTCAAGATAGTCGATTTTAAAGTCCTTAATATGACACCCAATATGAAATATTAAGGCTAGGACCCAACAAACTATTTTATAACTTAGAAGAGGGATGCCATAATCCAAGCTATAAAATATTTGAAGGTAGGTGAATGACGATTCACCAATTTCCACCAAGATAAACGAAATGTATTATTAGGTTTTAATTGGTTTTTGAAACTCCTAGATCTTTGAGATTCATTGAACTGTTCAATGGCATGTTTCAATCTCGAGTGTGCCCTTCAGGTTTTGTGACTGGGATGCCGAGGATCACAAAACAAGGTCTGAAGTAACCATGCAAATTACTTGGTACCCTTAAGTGTTTACCTCTCAATCGATGTGCCGGTTAACCACACACGCTTCATCGATACTATGATAAACATTAAGTTACCCTTTGCCTACCTTGTTAAATACGAGTTAGTGCGCCGGTCAACCACACACGCTCCACTAACCGACTTAAACAAAGTGCAAAGTGTAATTTCATGGATTAGCACCTTATTCACATTTTCCTAAGTAACTAAGATTGGGTATTATTAAGAGTTTAGTTACTTAGTATTTATCATTAATACTTTTAATGAAAGGAGAATTATAGTCATGTCAAACCCGTTCGGCTAACGACCCTCCACCAGTCAAGCAAGCGGTGGGTGAGAGTGGGCACCCATTAAGTTGTCATTTTATAGGCAACAACCTTATACACACCTTATAGACCGGCTTCGTGAATGAGGCGTACTAGCGGTAAGACTGACTTTACTCTTATACATATACATATATATATATATATATATATATATATATATATATATATATATATATATATATATATATTAACTTATAATATTATAAAGTATAAGGGTTGAATTTTAACTCTTAAAATTCTAAGGGCTAACTTGGAATTAAAGTATTCATAAGAGAAAACTTTACAAATTCCAAAAGTTGAGGGCAAATTTTGAAACTATTCAAAACTAATTAATTTCATAACTTATGTGTTTAAAGTAGTTTTAATCCAAGAACTCTTCAAGTTCCATAACTTGAGGACAAGTTACGGAAGACTTTAAACTAATAAAAAAATTAACTTTTCTTTATTTTATAACTTATGGAACTAATTAAGGTTATACCCTTTTTATTTATTATTTAATGAAGAGACTCTTGGTCCTCCATAACTTGAGGACAAATTATGGAGTCATAACACCAATTAATTAGAACTAGACTCTTCATTTTGTAACCTTTGTCAACTTTTATGAGTTTTATGAAACTTAAATGTGACTTTTCATATAACTTGAGGACAAGTTACCAAAACACATTTTAGAATCAACTCTTAGATTAATTTGGATTGAAAACAACTATTTCACTCAACTTTTCTATTAATCTAAGCAACTCATAAGAACATGATAATTCAAATCAAATTTTTTTATGTAATTAGTCTAAACCTTAAACTAATACAAAACATGAATCTATTGACAATTATCTTTGAAATTGGATTAGCATGAACCTTACCACATCAAAAACATGTTTATAAGTTCAAAAACATCTTAGGGTAATGTTCCTAGTCCAATTCTAGCCAAAAAAGTCGAATTTATGTTGTCTGGGGGTCCAACTCGTCGAGTGCACCAACCAACTCGGCGAGTTGGATGCTTTTTGCCTTGGACTCGTCGAGTCCCTTCATGGACTCGGCGAGTCTGCTGGGCAGACAACATCAAAACTTGATTTTTCAGCTCCATTTGCAAGTATAATAAGAAAACAAGCCTAGGCTCTGATACCACTGTTGGGTTATGAGCATTCTAACACTCCTAAGTGTACATGCAACCCTAAATACCTTGGATCGATGTTTTCTCTATTATACATGCAAATATCAACTTTCCAAGCTATTGTTCTATTCTAGCATATTAAACTTTGAATAACACAAGTTAGAATAACATACCTTTTGTTGGTGCTTGTCTTCATGAAGCTTGAGTGCCTAGTGCCCCAAGTGTGACACCTCAAATGGTTCACACAACACCATAAGCACTTGGAATAACTTAGAGAGAATTCTACACTTCATGAAATCGGCTAGCCCTTTCTTTTTCTCACTAGTGGCCGATTTTGATCAAGAATAAGATGCTTATATAGTTATACAATTAGGGTAAACCCTAATTGTCATGACTTTCCATTTCCTTGGATCCATGGGTTCAAATACACCATGGAGCGTCCATGGACCATCCTATGGGTTTTAGCCCAACTTGATAATCCATGGAGCGTTAGCCCACTATATAAGTATGGATGATTTGCACAATCAACCTATATATTTAACTAGTCTTCTTTTGATCACTTAATTAATCCTAGATTAATTCTTGATCAATACTAATTAAATAATCTTATTATTCTTATTATTAATATACTATAACTTATAATATATTAATAACCATAAGTGTCTTATTTCTCTCATTATAGTTTATCCAAGTACATGATGCCATGCAACCCAAATGGACCATGCCGGGTCGGGTCAAGTATTACCAATTATAGTTATGAACTTAGACATTAATCCAACACTTTTGACCATTTTGTGCTTTGAAGTCCTAGAAGTCATTTTGAAGCATCCTAACTTCAAGTCTAAGCCTTAGGAAGTGATTAGGGCAACAATTCACTCCTAAATGGAGTTTACGGACCATGGACCATTTCTCCATGTGTTTGCTACCGTAAACTCCTATGGACCATGGTATTTTGATGTTTTCAAGTCCTAAACACTTCAAGGTAAAAGTCTAGGCTAGTTTCTAGGCATCAGGAAGGAATATGGGGCATCATAACACACTTTGGGGTGTTTACGGTTTTGGGAGATCCCCAAACCGTAAACACATATAAATGGGGTAATTTGGTGATTTTTATGTGCTAAACACATCAAGGGAAGGTTCTAGGTTTGTTTCCAAGGTTTGTAAGGACATAGGGCACACTTTGGCACCATATTTAGTGTTTACGGTCCAAGAAGATCTTGGGCCGTAAACACCTTGTCCTTGTGATTTTTGGAGGATTTCAATGATATCTAGGCATGTAATACACTTTAATACACTCTATGGCTGAAGTACTTACAATTTGGGTCGAACGGTTGAAGATTCCTTGGGAGAGAAATCGGGTTTTCTCTAGTTGAAATAGAAGAAATGAACTAAAAATGGCTAAGTCTTACTTATATAGCCTTTAGGATTTACGACCCTAATGCCATTTTGGGCCGTAAACTCTAGACTCTTGGGGTTGTTGGAAACTAATTGATGTACAATAAATACTAGGGGGGCATCCTCTCTGCAGTTATCTCTTGAAGTACTAACTTTAAACCACTCAAACTTATTCCAAAAGCTTGAAAGTTAGCAGAAATAGTTTTGACTTCAATTACAGTGGATGGTTGTATAGTATGGAAATTTTTGGGTTGTCACATCATCCCCCCATTAGAATGAATTTTGTCTCGAAATTGGCTTTCTTAGCATTATTACTGGGGTTGCGCTCTTCTGATTTGCAGAATACTCACTCGTAGACCTGGCAACTTTTCCCTGGTGTTCTTGATAGAATTCATACTTTGTCGATCTATCATTACCTCGTGTATACAAGCCGTATATAATTAGGATTAGTAGGACTGTCGGATGTGCGACTCTGTCCCAGGTCCACAACCCAACGAGGATAGGAGATTGGGCGGAAACATACATACTAGATCTGCGTAATCATAATCATATACCACCCTCGCGTATACACTAAATAATAATAGGTGGGCTGTATTCGTCCATAGCCTCTGTGCTCGAAATTGGTCTGCTGGACAAGTGGTATTTCTTGATGGTCTGCGGACATCTGATGATAAGGCTTCGTAGGACAAAGTACTCTTCGCATGAGTACTTCGTGGGTTTAGAATGCGAAAGATAAAATTTTTGATTCAGGTCGGACTTTCGATACGAATGATGAAAGTTTCGAGAACTTGCCGATTAAGGCGATAGAAATATATGAAATCAGTATGGTGAGGACCACGCCAACTCATGACGAAAGAAAACAACTGACTCTATACTGAACAAAGTTTTGGTCAAATGAAAGAAACATCTGATAAACGATGATGTATCCCTGGTATGTTCGGTACTGTACTCCTAGTATGTTCAACAATGTACTCCTTGTAACAGTTCTCATGTTTCCTATTTTCTATTTGAAGTTAACACTCCTATGTATCGTACCATTATGTGCACATATAAATAAAAGTGCTTTATTAATTCTAGGGATACTTTTATACCATAATCCCCAGTGGTACCACTACCATCGCCCGTCATATACAAGTTGTGAATAATTAAGATATGTCACGCAGTCGACTGAGTATCTCTACCTCAAATCCACAACCAATTAAGGAAAGGGGACCTAAGTGGAGTCACTCACTCTAAGTCTGCAACATCTTAGTTACACACAACGCTGATGGATATGGTGAGCCATAATAGCTTCTCTAAGGCATATGTTAGTTCTCACGAATACTGTGGCCTATTATAACATGTGAGTTGTATAGTTACATTTAAGTGTCATCCCAAATTTTAATCTTATATGAATATAAATTAATTTTAAAAGTAATTACTATTTTGAAAACGTACCACTACTCGTCGACGACTTTGGGGTAGATTCTCCTGTGGTGACCATCAGAATACGTCCATCCGCTCCTGACTTCTTTATTATTGGGCAGTCCCTCTGACGGTGACCAGTCTCACCACAGGCATATCAGGCTTGGTTTTCTTCAGCTCTGAGGACTTGGGAGATCGGTTGAGACGGTGCCCTACAGTAACGGACGGTGTGTCCCCTTTTGTGATAGTTCAGACACTGCATTTCCTAGCATACTCCGGTGTGGTAAAAGTTGCACTTTCCACACTTCGAAAGGTTTCCAGCATATCGAGTGGCAGGTGCTAAAGCAGTACGCGTCGTAGCGGCGTACATAGTACACGCTCGTTGCTCTTGCGGGGTGTCTTGTTTTGTTCTTTTCTTCTTTCTCTTGTTCTCCGACTTCTGATTATAGTCCTCTTCCCTTGTGGGCTCGGGAATAGGGACTTTTACACCATGGTGAACTCCATGGTCGATGAGTCGCTAAGCCAAGCGTTTAGCACTATCGAATGTGGCTGGGTTAGAAGACAACATATTTCCTTGGTTCGGAGCAGTCAGACCCCAAATGTATCTTTCTATCTTCTTGTTCTCCAAGGTAATCATCTCGAGGCATAGAGATGCTAGTTCACTGAATCGGTCAATGTAGGTCACTATGTCTGAGCTGACCATAGTGAGATCCCACAGTTCTTGTTCCAGTTTTTGAATCTCGCTTAACGGGCAGTATTCCTCCCGCATTATCTCTTTTAGGTTTTCCCAAACTATTGAGTTTGCCACTGATAGAGTTAGTGACTTAACATGGCTGTTCCACCGTGTTAGGGCCTTGCCAGAGAAGGTGTAGGCAGCAAACTTCACTTTGATTCATCTGGGCACAAACAGATTTCGAAGACTGACTCTGTTTTCTCGAACCATTGCATGAGGGTAATGACTCCTTTAGTCCCATTAAAGGACAATGGATGGAATATGGTGAAGTCCTTCTAGGAGAACTCTGTTGGGTGCACAGGGACCTCATCTTGAGTAGAATCAGTAGGCATTTCGCTTCCACCTGTACTGATGGGGTGATATTGAGCCATGGTTGTTGCCACAGCCACGGCCACTGCAACGTTTATGGTTGCCATATGTATTTGCGAAGGAGGCGGTATTGGAGTTATCGAAGTAGTGTGCGTGGGTGATCTGCAAGGAGTCATATTTGCTATAAGAAAACAAAGATGAGACGGAATAAGTCTATAACAATGGACACAAGCCGAAATCTGAAATGACAAGGTTATCCTAGTTCTAGATGCATCGGGTCCTGACTTCCACAGGGTTCTAGAAACAATTCATAAATGAGTCTATACCTAATAAACTCTATGAATTTGAAATAACTATCCTCAAATGAATATCTATTTCCTGAATAACTGTTATCAGCTGCATGTAAGAAAATAATCCTAACACATGTAATGTGAGCAGTGTTTCCACTCGCTCGTTAAATTAACATGATTAATATTTATTAGTGTGACGTGTAAGAAGTTTTGGTTACTTCGGTTGATCTTTCCTTGAAAAATTCTCATGAACTTGCTCTTGTTCCTCCTGAACTCTTCTGTTGTCTACTATGAGGAAGTGGTTACATCTATCTGGGCTTGTCGTGCCAGAATGAAAGTGACTAAAGAATCTATGAGCTTTAAGGTACCTTTATGGGGTGATCCTTACAGAGTCTTCCTATAATTTTACCAGGTACACAAGTTTGTATATAATTGAAGATTAAATAGACCATCGAATAAGTGGGCCTACCTCAACACTACACCTTTAAAAGGAATGGATAGCGAAGTGTAGGCCATAAATTCTATGTCTATAAGATCCTAATTATATAACACTTTAGGAATATACCTTGTAATATTATAGACTTATCTGTAAGAGTCTTTTAAGTTCTCACATAAGTTATTTATCTGGAGTAAAATACTCCTATAGTATTCTAACTCTGAATCTACTCGTTCTGTGTTCTCTTGACTAGTGTTCAAGTAAGTTTTAACTATGTTGCAACACCACATCATTCCTAAACACATGTCAGTCACATCTCGAATGAATATAGTTGATCAGGCTATATTGATCCTAGCTATGATTACATAACTGTTCAGGTTGACGACAGTGTCCAACCTTTAAATACTTTAGTTCTGTTCTCCTCGTGACACTAGTTCTACTATGTACATGTATGAGCAAGTAGGTATATTTTTATAACTTGTAGTTATACTCCAAAATATATCATTATCCAAAGCACGTAATCCCCATTATATTTATAGTTGTATATCTTTTATCGGTTGATATACTTAGTTTACTATAAACAATGCTCTGATACCAATCTGTCACACCCCAAAACCGGAATGGCGGAAACGTTCAGAGGTGGAGGACATCATGTTTAGTATCACGAGATATGTATACGGTAAGCAAGTAATGAACAACCATTTCATTTAGAAAGAAAGTGTTTACAATGTATGTGTTCAAAAAACATAGAATTCATAAACAAATAACAAAACAAGACTTGAAGATATAATGCTTCATCTTCTAAATCCCCCAGCACGATCACCTGTCTAATTGTCTCCTGAGAATACAATTTATTTGAAAGAGTTAATTAGAAATTAAGATGGTGAGTTCATAAGATTTTATTGATGTGATTAAGTTGTAATGCGTTGTTGAAAATGTATACGTAAAAGCGATGTAAGTTGTAAGTTCTATTTTGAAAAGCTCGCATGTTCCTCTAGAAAATCATATATTTCCTATCTGAATGAAAGTTAAGTAAGATGACACTACAAGCCTTTCTATGGGTACTAAGTGGGTACAAGTTATATAAAACTTAGAGTAAACAAACAATCGATTGGGCATATTTGCCCTAAGCTCACAACCCAACAAGGAACAGAAAGTGAGGCGGATAGCACACATTCCATTGGTTGTTAAATCATTGTCATATATAACCCTGGTGTATTCACTTGTTACTCATGGAGTTATTTGTAATGGTTCCTTTATATCTAATGAAAAATTCTTGTAAGAAACCCTATATTTCTTATAGTAAAATAGTGACCACATTGACTACTTTTATGACAGCTTAGTTTATACTGCTATATATAATATGATATTGGATAGAAAGTTAATTGGGTGAATCTGCCCTAAGTCCACAACCCAAAGGGGAACAAGAGGTAAGGCGGAAAACAAACATTTAACTACCTATTGGGTATTAGATTCATATATAAACATGGTGTATAAACTAAGGTATTATAGAGTTACTCACCTAAATTCTTTTAAAATTGCACTGACTTAATAAAATGGATGAAGCCCTTATCTGGGAAATTTCTAGTTTTGTATACCAAAAGTATTGAATTTGAAAAGTATGTTTTGTATTAGAAAAGTTGTGCTTTGACCCTGTTTCCTATAACCTGATCCATACCTGGTACCCTTATGATGACTTAATGTATACTAAGCATAAATATATACAAAATCGGGTAGATAATAGATTGGGTGAACTCGTTCCAATCTTAGTTTATCCCCCCCCCACCCTTAAAACAGTTAAAATAGTTAAAAGATTCGTTATGGTGTATGAACTCACCTGATGTGGGTGATTCAAACAGGTATGCACGTACGGATGAGAAGTTCCACGAATGAAGTCTTGTGATACAATAAGTCCTAAAAAACATATAAGGATAAATATTGACATGAATATAGTGTTTATAAACAACTATATGAAAGAAAACCCTTCCGGGACTAGGAAACACCTTGGTTAAGTGTTGGAATCACATGTGATTCAACAAGGGAAGTGAAAAGGCACTAAATGGTGTTTACGGTTTTGGGACCAACTTCAATTGAGTTTACGGTCATAAAACCATGAGCCTACGGCCGTAAACTCATGTCCTTTTGACCATTTTGTGCTTTGAAGTCCTAGAAGTCATTTTGAAGTATCCTAACTTCAAGTCTAAGCCTAAGCAAGTGATTAGGGCAACAATTCACTCCTAAATGGAGTTTACGGCCCATGGACCATTTCTCCATGTGTTTTCTGCTGTAAACTCCTATGGACCATGGTATTTTGATGTTTTCAAGTCCTAAACACTTCAAGGTAAAAGTCTAGGCTAGTTTCTAGGCATAAGGAAGGAATATGGGGCATCATAACACACTTTGGGGTGTTTACGGTTTTGGGAGATCCCCAAACCGTAAACACATATAAATGGGATAATTTGGTGATTTTTATGTGCTTAACACATCAAGGGAAGGTTCTAGGTTTGTTTCCAAGGTTTGTAAGGACATAGGGCACACTTTGGCACCATATTTAGTGTTTACGGTCCAAGAAGATCTTGGGCCGTAAACACCTTGTCCTTGTGATTTTTGGAGGATTTCAATGATATCTAGGCATGTAATACACTTTAATACACTCTAGGGTTGAAGTACTTACATTTTGGGTCGAACGGTTGAAGATTCCTTGGGAGAGAAATCGGGTTTTCTCTAGTTGAAATGAAAGAAAAGAACTAAAAATGCTAAGTCTTACTTATATAGCCTTTAGGGTTTACGGACCTAATGCCATTTTGGGCCGTAAACTCTAGACTCTTGGGGTTTTTGGAAACTAATTGATGTACAATAAATACTAGGGAATCCTCTCTCCAGTTATATCTTGAAGTACTAACTTTAAACCGCTCAAACTTATTCCAAAAGCCTGAAAGTTAGCAGAAACAATTTTGACTTCAATTATAGTGGATGGTTGTACATAATGGAAACTTTTGGGTTGTCACATCCATCCATGGCATAGAGTTAGCTACAGGGAGAGTTGTGGCCTCTATATGTCCATTCCACCAGGTGACAGCATGGTTGACAAAGGTGCACGCGGCAAACTTCACGTTCACTTCCTCCGGGCATTCACATATTTCGAACAATAATTCCACCTTCTCAATCCACCTGTTCAGGGCTATCACACCACCCATGCCATTAAAGGTTCGTGGCTTGGCATTGGTTAAATCTTTGTAGGAGCATGTTTTGGTCGGTCCTTTATTGATCCCGTTGTTCAAACTTCGTGCCCCTTTTTCCGTTGACTCCTCCATTGTTCCCTTGGTGAATCTGTGCCATTGCTGCAGCGACTGCAGCAGACACAACTTTTTGGAATGCAGATGAGTTAACTTCTAGAGGGATTGGTCCAGGGTTACCGTGAGTTGGTCGTCGAGGAATCTTTCTATCATGGAGCGGAAAGATGTTGAGTGCCTATGGTTTTGTGAGATTGTGATCCTATAAACTAGGTGTGTGGCATGAACTTAAGCAATTTCACATTTTACCATACAATCATGGATATATAACACATAGTTGATTACGACATCATAATAGAACACATAAAACCTTTCATTAATATTATCCGCATTTTTGATACATGAAAATTTTGCTCAAAAGAGCATGCATAAGTGGTGCAATTTTGGCAGCATAACGGCTCTATGAGTAGTGAAATCACTTAAACATAGAGTTGGGGTACATAGCATAGATTTTAGTACTAGCAGGGTAAGTGTACTCCTAACACTCGATGGAGCATCCTACGACTACAGTGAGGTCATATGTCAAAGTCTTGTGCCAACAACTGGGCCATCTCAGTCATATCCCCAATGACTTCGTCCCTCTCATGCTCAGCTTGCACTGCTCGTGCTTCCATAGCGAATAACTGTTGCTGCAGGGCGGGAATCTCAGCTTCTGGGGAGCGGTTCTCCCTTGCGGTATTTACTGGTGGGGCGGGATGGTCTGGATGCGCCTCACTGACAGGTGCCATGATAGTGTCCTCGCTGGTGTCTTGTTCTTCCTCCGTGTCGTCCTCAGTCTCATCAAACTTGTAGTCAGTGTCTGTATACTCGTCAGGTCCCACAGCGTGTGCTCCCCCCTAATCTCATTCCAGCTCATCTTTGATCATCCCGTGGGCTACTAGGACCTGGTGAAACTAAAGGCCCTGGTGTTCTCCTTCCATGTCGACTGAGAAGAGGTGTACGAGTAACTATCATTACTCCTATGACACTTCTATTATTGTATAGATTAAGTTATTGTTCTCTTTTTGGTGATAAAGGGGTATGTTTTTAGGTTTTTCTACCATCGCGATTTCCTCGGGACACATGATAGTTGTACCTTGGAGGAAATGTAGTTGATCAGGCTACATCCTCTCATTGATACAACCGTGTACAGTCCCGACTTACCCGAGGTGATAACATTATCTTGTTTGGTTTGGTATTATATTATGTTTCCTAATTCACACAGACAAAGATGTTTTATAGTTGTGTTTTTATTTGTTTTGTTTTGTTCAGAGTTGGGTTAGTCCCTTTTGGGTTTATAGTTGCATATCAATGTGTGGTTAGATATGCTAGTTCACTATAAACAATGCTCTGATACCAACCTGTCACACCCCCGAACCAGACGGCGGAAACGTATGAGGGCTCGCGTGACTTTAATTGAATATCATCACAATGAATATACATGAATCATAACATAAACGTCACCATGCATCAATATATTACAACTGGGGTTGTTCACATCAACTACATTGTTTTAACATTACACATTCCTAACATAAATTGTTTGAGTGTTTTAACAACATACATCCTAACATTACTTCATATTACTCTTCCGCTTGCCTGTTACCTGAGAATACAAGTTATTTTGGAAAAACGTCAACATATGAAATGTTGGTGAGTTCATAAGCAATGTGGTGATAAAATGATTTGTGTAGTTTGTAAAACCCAGAAAATCTGATATTTTCTGAAAATACTTTTGTTTATCAAAGTGTGAAGATCCATAAGTTGATGCATGAATGATTTCAAAACCATATATATGAATGGTGTTTTGTATTATAGTTATAAAATTTCGAGCGAGTAGTATTAAATTCCCCGGAAAACCCGATGTTTTCCGATGTTGAAATGTATTCGTGATTACTGATTTTTGTATTGTCTTAACGAATGAATATTAATTAATCCACATTGTATATCGTCCTAATTTCATCTACTTTCATTTCCCGTAAGCCTTAGCAAACGAAGAGAATGGGAGAATTATGTCCCACTACTATCGTAAGTACCTTAAGTTGTCGTAGATGCGAAAGACACGAGGGTCTAACACGCATTTGATTACTGTGACCTTACTAGCTTTTCTAATGGGCCTCTAGGGCCCAATAGCACATAAAAGCTATTGAAAGTGCTTTTTATAAAATATTGGGTCATGGAAGGCCCAATAACATATAAGCGTTAACCCTTTGGGTCCAAAGATCATGTCGATGGGCTTGCAAGGCCCAACGAGCATGATTTGAAACTCACAAGCCCAAAGTTTGAAGATTTACTCATTGTAGTCATCACGTATCTATTGAAGTGTTTTTATTTAACGATTGTCGTTTTGTATTGATTCGAGACCGAATCAATTCGTTTATAACGATATTTAGTGTTGAATGTGTATTCGTTTTCCATTTTGCCAGTAGTCGTGGATCTTGTATTTTATCTTAATGAATTAATTTGTTTAAAAGTAGAATTTGACCTTTTCACTACCTTTCTTTTATAAAAATAACAGTTTTAGTCCTTTATATAAAAGAATTTCATTTTTAGTCCTTAAAACATTTTCTTGACACTTTTGTATCATAAACTTGTTGAAAAGACAGTTTTAACCCAAAACTTATTTTGTTAACAGCTTTAGCTCTTCCAGAATGGTATTTCTCGGTTAGAACCCCATTCTTCGCAACTTTTACAGTTTTTGGACCCGAATCTAAAAAGTTCACATTTTTTATCCTTTTTGGAATTGAAAATCATTTTTGACCTTTGAAATAGTTACTACACTTCTTATCCCCTGTTTTGCAGAAAGTTTCATTTCAGCCCCTTTAAACTTAATTTTTTCGCAATTATGGGCTTATTGGGCCAAAAAGCCCAAATTTAGCCCATTAAGCTAAAAATTTGCATTTCAAGTCCTTTGAAAATTCTAATATTCACCTTTTGACCCTCATGAAACCGTGACTTGACAGTTTTTAAACCAAGTTTTGTATTTTTGACAATTTAAGCCCTAAAATGGGTTTTATGTTAGAATATATTCCTCATAACCTTATAAGCTATTTTTCTTGACTTACTATTGTAAATTAACTTAGATTATGTTTGTTTCCTTTCTCATGTCATAGATCTTGAGTTAACACCTCTTTTGGTTACATATTTATCACAAAAACACATAAAATCACACACATACATACATAAAATCACGCATAGCATAAACATACACATAGATCTACACATTTTCTTGTATTCTCCCCAATAAAACATATGAAAACCGAAAAAAGAGGGGTATGAATCTCACCTTGAGTTATGGTTTCGGTTTTGAAGAGAGGAGTGAATAAAATTTCGATCCTAGTAAGCTTTCTTGGATGATCTCGAATTTAGAGGCTTCTAAGATGCAAGATCACAAGATTGCATGGATTTAGAAGAGATTTTTGATGAAATGAAGTAGTTAGATCATGGATTAAACATCAACTTACCTTATATTTGTGATAATGAGAAGATATTTACTTGTAGCCCTTGTGATTCTCAAAATTTTTGAAGGAGAGTGTAAGGATGTTCTAGTGAGATTTTTAGAGAATGGAGATGAATTTTGTGAGTGTGTGTGTGTTGTGTTCGGCCGAGAGAAGAAGGGAGAGGGGAAGAGAGAAAGTTGATGAGATGTTTGCTTGGAAGCATGAGATTTGCATGGAAACCCACCAATTATTAGTGAGGTGGCAATGAGAAAGTCAACTCCTCTTTCTCTTGTGGGTTTGGGTCGAGAATGGAGAGGGGAAGAGAGAAGATTTGGGCTTTTTTCCCTTAAGCCTATATTAAAGTTAAGTTAAATGATGTTTTGCCCAAATAAATCAAAGTATAATTTTTATGACCTATTAGGGCAAAATTAAATTGGTTGTGACCCATTAAGGCCCAAAATATTATGCTTCATGGATATGGGTCCAATTAGGGCTCATTAGAGAGTTCTAGATTCAAGATGGATAAATTGGAAGGTTATTAGTCCATTAGGACCAATAAGGAAATCCTAGTCCAAAATGGACTTAAACCGGGATTTCAAAGGTTTCCAATTCTTTATTGACCATTTGTAGTGCTAGAATGAAGTATTTGATGAAGTTTTGTTGTTATAGAATAAGCATCATGCATGCTTTCATGTTATTGATTCATAGTTGTTATAGGTGTCGTAGTTACAAGGCACCAAAATTCCTAGTTATGACACTCCAAACCACCATAAACACCACAGATGCATTGGTGAGCCCAAGTGGCATCACCACAAACTCATAATGCCCGTAATGAGTCTGAAACCCGTTCTTCTCCACGTCCTCCTCTCTCACTCTCACTGTAACTTCCCGATAACAAGGTACTTCAAATTTCAACCCTATAACTTTATTATGTTGCATTTTGGTCCCTAAGTTCCAGAAAGTATGCAAAAGGACCTTAATGACATTATTTTAGTTCTAGGACTTCAGAGTACGCCATACGTACATGGTGTACGTTGAGCGTACTAGGGCACGCCCTAGTACGTTGGGCATACATCAGTGTACGTTGGGCGTACTTGCTAAATGAGGAAACCCTAATTTTTAGGGTTTGGCTGGTATTTAAGCACACGTATGGCCTCATTTCACCCACCTTATCTACCTCCATCCCTCTCATACGTGTTTATAACCCTACAACCACCTTGATGAGCCTTTTCAAGTTAAGAAGTGTGTTTTTGGTGCCTTAGAAGAAGAAGGAAGCAAACCAAACTCATCTTGAATGAGTGGAACACTTGGTTCTGGGGTTTCTACTTCATTTGCAACCATTCTAAGGTAAAAAGCTTGCAACTTGATCCCTCTATCTCATAAATCTATTTTTGGTTGTTTTATGGAGCTTTTTGGGTCCCAAAATGTTAGATCTTGAATATGGCATGTTCTTGACCTTTGATTTGTCCTTTCAGACCCTAGGAGGGGTCTTAAGTTATAAAAATGGGTTCCAAATGGTTAGTTTTGCTTCATGCATCTTGTAGAATGTATTAATGAAATAAGACCTTGAGTTAAGCACTTATTGGACATGCTAGGTCATAAATTTGGAGACGTTATGACTCCTAAGAGTATTTTGGCCATGGATCTGAAGTTTGGACGTAAGAGATTAAGCCATCAAGCTCTTATTTGGATTTTGGTACTTACGAGGGTACGCCCCGTGTACTAGGTCAACCACCCCGATTGTCATCAACCTGTGAGGCTTCGTGTACACCGATCGTACCTCAAGAGTACGACCCACATACGTACTTTGATTTGACTCAGTCGAGTTGACTCGGTTAGGTGGAATTAGTTTACCTAGTTGGTTTGACTCAGTTGACCTAGTTGGTTAAACCGGTTGACTTTGACCAAGTTTGACCTTGAGAGTATTTTGGATATTTTGGTATTTTGATGGAAATTGGTCATTTGGCGGGAATAGATATCGGTTAGAGAGCTGAGATTTGGATTCGAGACCTCATCAACTTATGTTCAGTTTGTGAGGTTAGTTTTCCTCACTATAATTTTGGGTCAAAGGCACCAAGGCCGGCCCATTGGATTGTTATTCTATTTTATCATATATTGGTATGCTTAGTGATCTTTAAGATCTGTCTGATTGTCAGTTAACTGGTTATATGTATGCTTATCTATTATGTATATATCGACATGGTTATATATGGTTGGGTTGAGGCAGACCAGTGTAGACTGAAGACCAAGAGACCCAGGGTGTACCAGATAGACTATAGGCCGGACAGGCATACCATTTAAGCCAAAGGCCCGGAGAACGTTCCAGATAGACTGAAGTCTCGGTGAGGCATACCAGTCATGCGGAAGGTTCTGTTAGTGTACCAGATAGACTTTAGCCTAGTGGGACGTTCCATTCAGGTTGAAGGCTCTTTATTGATATTGTCTATATTATGCTTATGTTATGTGTTGGTACTTTGGGGGATCTCACTAAGCGTTGGCCTACGGTTTTGGGTTTTGTTTCAGGTACTTCGGATGATTACGGGAAGGAGAAGGTGTGATCGTACACATCCTCACGTTTTTTAGTTATGATTTTGGGAGACTCTAATGTTAAACTTGTTTTGAAAACTATAATTGTAAACAATTTGTGAATTAGGTTGGTTTTAAAAGTTTTAAATTTATCATGCTTTTTATGGATGTTAGTATGTTACAGTCACTTGATGATACCCAAACCTCATATTGATCTTGGAGAACCAAGATGCACCCTACAACTAGTCAAAGAGATCATCAATCGGTGGAGGGAGATAACGTTTCTTCACCATTAACTTTTTCAAATCCCGATAATCAATGTACATCTGGTGTGAACCATCCTTCTTCTTGACGAACAAAGTTGATGCTCCCCACGGTGAACTGGTCGGTCTGATGATATGCTTGACCATCAGCTCTTGAAGTTGAATGGACAACTCATGCATCTCGGGTGGTTCCAAGCGGTACGACGCCTTGGCAATTGGAGCTGCACCTGGCACTTGATCAATCCTGAAGTCAATCTGCCTCTCGGAAGGCACAATGGGTAACTCCTCCGGAAGCACATCAGCAAACTCTCTAACAACTGGAACTTTTGAAACCGAAGTATTTACCAATCCGAGTATCAACCATATAAGCAAGGTAGCGTGCACACCCATGTTGAATATATTGTCGATCCCTTATGGCTGAACTAAACCCTGAGCCAACCGCAGTACCCTGTCCATAGAGAACCAGTTCTCCCCCACTTTGGTTTCGAACCACCACTTGTTGGCCCTCGCAATCGATCATAGCACCAAACCCACCATCCAATCCATCCCCACTATCACACATACATCCCCCATGGGGATAGGGAACAGATTATTCGGATAAGGCACCCTAGAGATCTCTAATACACAACTGTAATACACTCTGGATGCAGAAACCCTATGTTCGTTAACAGCAGAAAACCACAATAAACACTCCAACTCACTAAGGGGCATACCAAAATCCCTACTTAAAGATCGAGACACAAAGGACCGACTCGCGCTAGAGTCTAATAACACAAGAGCAGACAAAGAGTTAACTAAGAATGTACCAATTAAAGCCTAACATAAGCATACCATAAAATAATCAACATAAAAATAAATAGAAACATATCGGTCACAATGTTTGGCACTGCTCTGGCCTCCTCAGTAGTGATTTGAAAAGCACAAGCCCGAGCCCTCGAGGGCTCTAACCTCCCCTAGCGCCCATCGGTGATCCTCCGAGTGGCAGGCACCGAATCCTGTGCTGGCATGGTGGAAAGCAAACGATAGTTGACCTTCATTTGTCCAACCTGATCACAGTGGTAGCAAATAATGATACTAGAAACTAAGGTTGGCTGGCAACAATCCATCGCATAGTGTTCCTCCTTGCCACATTTGTGGCATCAAGAAATAAGTCGACAAGGACCCTTGTGAACGTTGCTTCACTTCCCACAAGTACAACTCCTCTAACTCCCAGACCTTACATCAACGGCCTTAAATCATTGCATTGTTGGTTAAGACTGTATAGGGGCCTGCCTCTGCTCCTTTTTCTGGAGCTCCATCTCCAGCTCACGCCACCTCATGGCCTCCTGTAATCAAGAAGTGATCCATTGCGTTGAGTAGACATGAACTGTAGGATTTCTATCTTGAGCATGCTCAAGTACCGAGTCATCTGAGCTTGATCAGAAGAAGAAAACTTTGGGAAAAACATAGCTCTCTGTCGTGAACATCTTGGTGATCTCCGTCACCAAATCGGACCCCTACCACAGTCCAAATACTACGGGCCAGACTCTCCCGCTCCACCAATAGAACATATCTCAAGCAGAACATCTCAAATAACTGCTCCCATAACATGGCAGCTCGTTGCTCTGGGGTGTATGTACTAGTAACCAGCCTCTACCAATCCTGCGCTCCAGATCGAAGAAGGTTGAGAGCGCACTTGACCTTATGGTCAGCTAGGATAGAACAAGTGAAGAAACATCCCTTGACATCTGACAGCTACCTCATGGCAATGATCAAATGTTGAACCCCGTCAAATACCGGGGGCTTCGTATTGCTGAAGCCTCGGTAATAAAAAGCCCTCCAAGCGCCAATCCCTACAGCAGCAATGACTGTGGTGGTTGCAGCAACAGCAGCATCAATCTCTAAAAGTGTAGCATATTAGTTGTCAAACAACTCCATCATAGCAACCTTGATAGACCTTAATGATGGGTTTTGAGCAAAAGAACATCTTATGTGCACATGCAAAACCCTAAAGATGTGGATCAAGGTTTCTCTATTGTACATGCAAATTTATCCAAAGCTTATAAACCCTAGTTTAGAATACTTTGAAATCAATATCTATAACAAAACAAATTTAGATGATACCTTTCAATAGTTACAAGAATCTTCAATCTTCAAAAAGCTTAGTGTCACAAGTGTAACACCTCTTATGGCTCACAAACACCACAAGCAAGAAGATGATCTAGAAGAGAGACGAAGAGAGGCAAAATTCAGGCTATAGTAACTCTAGGGTTTCTTAGTGTAGCTGAAACTAAAGCCCTGTGATCCTTTAAATAGCTGAGCTACTAGGGTTTCAGTCAAAACCCTAATTAGATGACTTAGACCCTAAGCAGCTTAAGAACCTTCTGGAATAAGGCCCCTTGGACGAAATTAGAGTGGGGCTTACACTCTAATTTTCGTCCTCCCGTATATCCATAAGGATTCACAGCCCAAGCCAATTATCCTATTATTGACAGTTCCAGTCCCCCATTGTTCAATTAATCTCTTTTAGTCACATAATTAATTCTTAACTAATTCTTGACCAATATTAATTAAACTATATGATTTCTCTTTTAATATATTATTCATATAATATATTAATAAACCATAATAACCTCTCTCTCTCTCTTCCTCTCCTTACATCATCATGTCCAATTGCTTTGGTGAAGGCAACCAAAAAGGACCATGCACAACCGAGTCAAGTACATACCAAATATAGTTACGAGCATAGACACTAATCCAACAGTCTCCCACTTGGATAAGTCTAGTAACTATAAATGCAAGTACGACTCAGGATCCGATTAGCAATCGTAGCTCTCAAAACTCTGATCTTATCAGTAACCTGTTCTTTAAATAAGGGATTATATAGTCCTTTGTTCTAGATATCGTGTGGATAATTACATGGAACATAGACATACTTACTGTCTAGCAGTTTGTTTCTCGGTCTATGATTCGTCTTTCATAGAACTTAATAGAACACATCAATTCAGTCCTGACCAGGTTCGACACATAAGTCAAACCATATCATCGAGGGGCCCATATATCGCTTTTACCCTCTTAGGATAAAAGGAATAGATAAACTTCGACTTATATGCATTTACCATTAACTCATCAAATCATGTACAACAATGCATTTTATAACATCAAGTTACTGATGCATTTACGGATTATCAATGCACAACCAACTTGCAAACAATAAACCGTATATCTAGGTTTCAAGACCATATGATATGATGGTCTTGTGATCACTCATGATAAATTCCATGAAGTGATACCAGCAAGCGTGGGTATAATCCATGGTTGCAGAAATCGGGATTAATCATGGATTAATCGTTTGGCGTTTTCCAACCATCAAGGATTAGGGCATTAATCGAAAATTTAGGATTAATCGGGTTTGGCGGGATTAATCGGTCAACAAAAGTCAAAAAAAGTAAAAAAGGTGAAAAAAGTCAAAAAAAGGACAAAAAAATTAAAATTTTAAAAAAAATTAAGTCAAAAAATCAACTTTTTTTTTACTCCAAAATTTTCAAAATTTCAAATATTATACGAAAATGTTCATATTTTCGTATTTCCAAATTACAATTTTTCTTATTTTCTAATTTTGAAATGCTTGTTTTTCTTAAGATATATTAATACTTAACTAATTTTAATATTTTATTAATAATCTGTGGTCTCCGATTAATCCTCGATTAATCTCCGCCAAGACCGATTAATCCCTTAAAACAAGTCGACTGTCGAGCTACCGTCAAGCGATTTTTACAACCTTGGTTTAATCCAATGCTCAAATCTTATTCATAAGCACTCATGAACGTTGTAGAAAACTTTTTCTCTGTCTAATACACTCTAGACAATCTACAAACCAATTCATGACAATCTTCTTTCATACCTACTTACAAAGTATGAGCGACTGTGGAACGTTCGAATAATCTTATTATTCAGGAAGTCATAACATGCAAAATGAAACAATAGGTAAAAAATTAACATAAGATAGTAACTTTACTTATAAATAATACTACTTTATTTAATCATCAAATGTTAATCACATTTATCTATTACACATTTTGAAACTATCTAATCTAAACTAATATCGTCGTTCAGCCCAATACTCCTAGCGTGTTGCAAGTGTTTAACCCTACTCAGTTCTTCTGTAAGGAGATCTTCTGGGTTGTCCTCTAACTATACCCTCTTCACTACGAGGAGTCCCTCTTCCACCCGATGTTGAATAAAATGATATTTCATGTCGATATGTCGAGATCTACCATGATCCCTCGGTTCATTGGTCAAGGAAACCGCTCCTTCATTATCACAGAATATTTCCATTGGCTCCTTTATGGATGGCACAACTCCAATGTAGCATCGCCATTTTCTCGGCCAGAAAAGACCGATTTGTTTATGCTTTATTTAAAAATCAAAGTATCCTTTTGAAGAAAAGTGTTGCGGAATTTTTTTCCCAGAAAAACATGATAAATATGTTATCAAAGCATTTTTTTGAAGAAATGTATTTTATTCATTTTAAAACTTTGGGATGTCATCGTCAATATAGAAACATAAGCATATAGAACTTACATTCATCAACACTAGTGATTTACATCTCCTTAATCTCTCGGTGTAATGTAACTTCATATCGATAATTATGATACAATAAACTTGAGTGGGTCGGGTTGGGTAACCTAGTGAGTACATAGGGTTTTCAACCCACAATAATATAATTGTTTGTTTAAACATCAAACAATCAACCCAATTACCCATCCTCATTATCTTCATTAGTCTTAGGGATCTACCCTAAGAATCATCTATCCTGCATTCGTTCATTTCAAAGTCCATGACAGGCACTAAGTCCATAGCTGCCAATGCTCATTCGTAAAGCACTAATTCCATTGTTGCTAAAGTTCATTCATAGGGTACTAAATCCATAGCTACCAGTGTTTATCTAGTAGGTACTAAGCCCATAACTACCAATCTTTATCTAACCGGTACTAAGTCCATAGCTACCAGCGTTTATTCAATAGGCACTAAGTCCATTTGTCGATGTTCACTCATATCATCTTTCGTCTCTCATCATTCATCTACATATGTTTCACCCAACATATCCGTAGATATAAAATACATATATAATTTAAATCATTTAAAACATGTATGAAATTATTCATCCATCATACATAGCAAGTATACAGGTTATATGCACACATAGCACGTAATTTATATAAAATACTTCATATCCATACGTAAGATGAAAGTAACTATGCACTCACAACACGTTATTTATATTAAATACTTCATATATATGTGTAAGATGAAAGTAACTATGCATTCACTTGTTAAAGTGATGATTCCAAACTCGGGCAGCGCTTCGCTTTTAACGATTTTATTTTCCTCCGACGAAACCTAGCATTATTGTCGCTAAGTTTTAGTCTAATCTTTGTTGCGACTAATTATTAGTCTAGATTCATCATTAACTCAAAGTCTACTTTCATGATCTATCAAGTAAGGAACAACCAGGCAGGATCATATCGGAGGTAGGGTCCGTTTTGTATACGAAGTATACTGTTTGGAAATCCCACTTTAAACACCTCACTAAATCACAGCCTAGACATCATTCCCGTAAGTAGATCAATCATTATAACGACTTTGAATCACAAATAAATATTATTTCTAGGTTCATAATAACGATATTATATTTAAATATAAGTTATATTTAAGGTATGGTAGGCTTATTTCACTTACAGCGAGTTTTATTAAAAACTGGACTCCGCTAGAGCAGAGCTTCTGAGCCGAAAAGCTCTTTTTCTCAGAGCCTTTGTGCACTGTGGGGCTATCTTCTAGTGATAGGGAAGTTTCCTAGGCTTTAGGGGGGTTTAGGGATTCTAGAGAGAAGTTATCGAGAGAAAGAAAGGCTTATGGTGTGAACAAAATATTAAGAGTTCATCTCTTATTTATAGGGGTTTTCTCGTAGAGTAAGCCCTAAGTTTCTTCCGCTTACGATCTCCAGTTTCTATGTTATTTATATCCATGTGTTGGTATTTACGATCACTACAACTTTCATTTAGAACTCGTCGGCTAATTCTCATTCTATCTCCGATTTCCATAACTGTATCGAATTTATCGTGCTCGAATAGTAAGTACTAAGTTTCGTCCATTTCTTTTGCATACGAGCTCTATTATCGACATTGTTTATATCCACGCTTTGTTATTTATGAGTACCACAACTTTCATTTAGATCCCGTCGGCTAATTCTCACTCTATCTCAGATTTACAAAACTGTATCGAATTCGTCGTGCTCGAAGAGTAGGGACTAAGTTTCATCCATATTTTTTGCATGTGAGCTCCATTTTCGACTGTATTTTTATTGTTGAGCTCCTATTAACGAGATCTTCAATTCTCGTTTAGACTGTTTTTGTTAAAAATCGACTGATCTAAAATTCGAATTTCGGGTTGTGTACTACTATGCTAAATCTTAGAAAAATCATAACTTCCTCATATGAAGTCAAATTTGGACGTTCTTTTTATGCACACTCTCGGTTTAACATATAATACAACTTTTGTTTAGATCACTAAGTCTAGAAAGTATTTTATTATAAATTCACTTTTTCCGATTCCCGGTGTCGTGCCGGTTTTGCCTTAAAACTTTGACCGGTCATAAATTCTTTGTTAAAACTCGGATTTCAGCGCTCTTTATATGTACAGAACCCTTGTGACATATAATATAACTTGGTCAAGATTATTTATTCTAAATAATATTATATAAAAAAAAAGTTATTTTTGACGCTTATTGTCTCTAAATTGACTAGCCCGAATCTGCGGGCTTTACAATTATCTCCCCCTTAGGATGATTACGTCCCAGAATCATCAACAAAACAGGGCTTGTATAATGACTTCATATGTTATATATTCATCCTAGGTAATAATCGTAACTTCTATATTCCTTCGAATCAGTATCTATCTCTTAGACTTATTCACTGCAAGCAATACTCGATCATGCACCCACTCTCTATCTCACGTTAGTCTTCCAATCATGACCTTCGAATCACAATATCAATTCCTTATTGGATACTCCTTCTTAACAAACTTAATACAAGTTCTTTGATTACAACCATAGACTATTAGGTCATGTTCTAATGACCTATCATCGTATGATGTGACGCTTAGACTCAGGTCTTTTAGAGTCGAATTCCAGAACAAACTATACCTTCCTTCATGTTCTAATGTGATATAATCACATTCTAGCATATAGTACTTCTAGCTACAAGCTTCTTACTTTAACAACAATCGCGGTACTTCTACTGATCGCTTCGTTTATCCTTTATTTCAATCTTCTGTCTTAAGTCAGATGCTACATCGATCTTGATTCTCTAAACCATGTAACATACTCATCTTAGTCGGACTCGACATGATATGACCACTAGGGTCGAAATAATAATCATCTTCTTAGTCATTTCCGAAATGATGGTAATGACATACATGAACAAAACAGAATCAATTACTATCGCCTTGGTAACTTTGCGACTTTCGCTGATCCAAGTGCGATTCTTGTGCTTCCAGTAGTATAGGCCTCTACTACCTCTCACACCTACTCATACTCTTCCTAAGTATTGTCTCGCAGTTCTCCAAGTCATTATCACAAAAACAACTTTAACACATACAAATGTGTCCAAACAATCATATAATTTCCGTAGACATTACTAGGACTTCTTCCATGCGTATCTTCAATCATCAATTCTACTTCAACTAGGTTGGTGATGGAAATGTCAGACGATGGGATAACTTCATGGATTATACCAAAAGTCATTTTTTCTGCTAATCAAAAGTGTACTTCTCCTTTACTAGACGTATTATTTCATAGACACGTTCTAAAGGCAAGATATCACTCTTACGATATCTTCCGATAGGTACCACTTAGTATCGTAAGACTTCTCATTTCCTCCATTTACTCAATTCACTATGAGTCTTCACCATGATGTTTTGCACACCAAAGCAGTCGTTTGGTGTGTCGAGACGAGAATATAGATAGAGGAAGGTTTAGATGTGTATTCCTCCTTATTACTTCGAAAAACTACATGTCAGTTCTAATATCGTAATTAAACGTTTAGAAATCTGAACACATAAAGTTTCCAGATCCGGTTGGCAACAGACTATAGATCCGATCAAACAATAGCATCATAAAGCCTCACAAATCATTTAGCACATAAAATCAATTTAGACATATTCCCTAAATGAGCTAGCGCCCGTGTCTATTCTGATGTACTTCCTAAAATATATTAGACACACTCCTCACGATCATCGCTTAGCTTTCTAAGTTTAAGTCTAGAAATAAATCCTTATTCCTAGTTCGCTTAAACTAATGATCTGATACCAACTGTGACATCCCCATTTTCTCAGCGAGAAAAGACCGATTTGTTTATGCTTTATTTAAAAATCAAAGTATCCTTTTGAAGAAAAGTGTTGCGGAATTTGTTTTCCCAGAAAAACATGATAAATACGTTATCAAAGCATTTTTTTAAGAAATGTATTTTATTCTTTTGAAAACTTTGGGATGTCATCGTCAATATAGAAACATAAGCATAAACAGAACTTACATTCATTAACACTAGTGATTTACATCTATTAATCTCTCAGTGTAATGTAACTTCATATCGATAACTGTGATACAATAAACTTAAGTGGTCGGGTTGGGTAACATTGTGAGTACATAGGGTTTTCAACCCACAATAATATAATTGTTATGTTTAAACATCAAAAAATCAACCCAATTACTCATCCCCATTATCTTCATCACTCTTAGGGATCTACCCTAAGAATCATCTATCCTGGATTCGTTCATTTCAAAGTCCATTGCTTTCAGGGTTTATATGACAGGCACTAAGTCCATAGCTACCAATGCTCATTCGTAAAGCACTAATTCCATAGCTGCTAAAGTTCATTCATAGGGTACTAAATCCATAGCTACCAGTGTTTATCTAGTAGGTACTAAGCCCATAGCTACCAATCTTTATCTAACCGGTACTAACTCCATAGCTACCAGTGTTTATTCAATACGCACTAAGTCCATAGTTGTCGATGTTCACTCATATCATCTTTCGTCTCTCATCATTCATCTACCTATGTTTCACCCAACATATCCGTAGATATAAAATACATATATAATTCAAACCATTTAAAACATGTATGAAATTGTTTATCCATCACAGATAGCAAGTATACAGGTTATATGCACACCTAGAACGTAATTTATATAAAATACTTCATACCTATGTGTAAGATGAAAGTAACTATGCACTCACAACACGTTATTTATATTAAGTACTTCATATATACATGTAAGATGAAAGTAACTATGCATTCACTTGTTAAAGTGATGATTCCAAACTCGGGCAACGCTTCGCTTTTAACGATTCTATTTTCCTTCGACGAAACCTAGCATTATTGTCGCTAAGTTTTAGTCTAATCTTTATTGTGACTAATTATTAGTCTAGATTCATCATTAACTCAAAGTCTACATTCATGATCTATCAAGTAAGGAAAAACCAGGTAGGATCATATTGGAGGTAGGGTCCGTTTTGTATACGAAGTATACTGTTTGGAAATCCCACTTTAAACACCTCACTAAATCACAGCCTAGACATCATTCTCGTAAGTAGTTTAATCAGTATAACGACTTTGAATCACTGATAAATATTATTTTTAGGTTCATAATAACGATATTATATTTAAATATAAGCTATATTTAAGGAATGGTAGGCTTATTTCACTTACAACGGGTTTTATTAAAAACTGGGCTCCGCTAGAGCAGAGCTTCTGAGCCGAAAAGCTCTTTTTCTTTGAGCCTTCGTGCACTTTGGGGCTTTCTTCTAGTGCTAGGGAAGTTTCCTAGGCTTTAGGGGGTTTAGGGATTCTAGAGAGAAGTTATCGAGAGAAAGAAAGGCTTATGGTGTGAAGAAAATATGAAGAGTTCATCTCTTAGTCATAGGGGTTTTCTCGTAGAATAGGCACTAAGTTTCATTCGTATCTTCCGCGTACGAGATCCATTTTCTATGTTATTTATATCCATGTGTTGGTATTTACGAGCACTACAACTTTCGTTTAGACCTCGTCGGCTATTCTCATTCTATCTCCAATTTGCAAAACTTTATCGAATTTATCGCGCTTGAAGAGTAGGGACTAAGTTTCATCCATATCTTTTGCATAGAGCTCTATTATTGATGTTCTTTATATACACGCATTGGTATTTATGAGTACTACAACTTTCATTTAGATCCCATCGGCTAATTCTCACTCTATCCCAGATTTACAAAATTGTATCGAATTCGTCGCGCTCGAAGAGTAGGGACTAAGTTTCATCCATATCTTTTGCATACGAGCTCCGTTTTCGATTGTATTTTTATCATTGAGCTCCTATTAACAAGATATTCAATTCTCATTTAGACTATTTTGGTTAAAAATCGATCGATCTAAAATTCAAATTTCGGGGTGTGCACTACTATGCTAAACGTTAGAAAAATCATAACTTCCTCATACGAAGTCAGCTTTGGATGTTCTTTTTATGCACACCCTCGGTTTAGCATATACTATGACTTTCATTTAAATCACTAAGTCTAGAAAGTATTTTATCGTAATTTCACTTTTTACGATTCCCGGTGTCGTGCCGGTTTTGCCGTAAAATTTCGACGGGTCATAACTTCTTTGTTATAACTCGGATTTCAGCGTTTTTTATATGTACCGAATCCTTGTAACATATACTATAACTTGGTCAAGATTATTTATTATAAATAATATTATATAAAAAAAAGTTATTTTTTTATGTTTATTATCTCTAAATTGACTAGCCCGAATGTGTGAGCGTTACATTCAAGGTCTCCAATGAAGTTCTTCAACCATATCGCCTCCTTTGACGCTTCGCTCACCGCTATGTACTCTGATTCACACGTTGAATCAACTACGGTCTCCTTCTTGGAACTTTTCCATGTCACTGATCCTCCATTCAGGGTAAAGACCCAGTCCGACTGAGAACGGTAGTTGTCCCAATCGGTCTGAAAACTGGCATCACTATACCCTTGCACCTTTAAGTCATCACTCCCACTGAGGACTAGAAACCATTCCTTGGTCCTCCAAAGGTACTTAATAATATTCTTGACTGCGGTCCAATGTGCTTTGCCAGGGTTCCCTTGATATCTGCTGACCATGCTCAAAGCGAAGGCCACATCAAGGCGAGTACAAGTCATAACATATATGACCGAGCCAACTGCGGAAGCGTAAGGTACTCGGCTCATCTCTGCTATCTCGACTTGGGTACTCGGGCTTTGAGTCTTACTCAACTTGGCATTACTTTGGATCGGTAACTCCCCTTTCTTGGAATTCTCCATACTAAAATGCTTTAGTACCTTGTCCAGGTAAATATTATGACTAATTCATATTAGAATTTTACTCATGTTTATCATTATCCTTATTCCCATAATATAGGCAGTCTCTCTGAGGTCCTTCATAGTGAAACACTTCCCAAGTTGGGACTTGACTTCCTGCAGGGTCGGGATGTGATTTCCTATGAGTAGTATGTCATCGACAGATAATACGAGGAAGCTAACTATACTCCCAGTGGCTTTGACATATACACATGATTCATCCTCGATTCCCAGACAACCAAACTCTTTGACTCTCTCATCGAAACAAATATTCCATCTGTGAGACGCTTGTTTCAATCCATAAATGGATTTCTCAAGCTTACACACTCTATTAGGATGCTTTGCATCGACAAAACCCTCTGGATGACTCATGTAAACATCTTCAGCCAACTTCTCATTAAGGAAAGCGGTTTTGACATCCATCTGCCATATTTCATAGTCATGAAATGCAGCAATGGCTAGCATCACCCTAATAGACTTTATCTTCACATCCGGTGAGAAGGTCTTATCGTAGTCAACTCTAGGAGTTTGAGTAAATCCCTTCGCAACCAATCGCGCCTTATAAGTGCGTACCTTCCCATCCATGTCGGTCTTCTTCTTAAATATCCACTTGCACCTGACCGTCTTAACCCGACACATTGTCAACTGAATTCCAAACTTGGTCATCATACATGGACTGAATCTAGCTGTCCATAGCCTCTTTCCATTTCGCAGATTCCAGGCCTTTCATGGCTTCCTTGTAGCTATTAGGTTCATCCAAATTTATTAGTGTACTATCACTAATAAACGTATCACGCTCACTTATTATATGAAAACCATACAACACGGGCGGAACACTAACTCTAATAGAACATCTAAAAGGTAGGGACTCGTCAATTGGTTCAACAGGAGTTTCCACCTCAGGTTGAGCACCAGTGTTAGAGGTCCTTCATCGCTCAATTCTTGGAGCTCTTCAAGATCGATTTGCCTCTCACTGTCCCCTTTGCTTATGAGTTCCCGCTCTCGGAAAACCCCTTTCCTCGCAATGAAGACAACATTTTCACTCGGTTTATAGAAGAGATATCCAAAGGACTTCTGTGGATATCCAATGAAAATACATCGCTCACTGTGAGGTTCGATCTTGTCGTGAGTCTCTCGTCTTACGAAAGCCTCACAACCCAAAACCTTGATATATTCCAATAAGGGAGCTTTCCCTGTCCACATCTCATGAGGTGTTTTGGCAACCTTCTTTGTAGGGACTAAGTTAAAAATATGAGCGACAGTATCTAAGCCATACCCCCAGAATGAGATAGGTAGCAACGCACAACTTATCATGGAACGAACAATGTCTAGCAAGGTTCGATTACGCCTCTCAGCCACACCATTCAACTGCGGTATCCTAGGTGGCGTCAATTGTGAAACGGTTCCGCATTCCTTGAGGTAGTCGTAGTATTCAAGACTAATGTACTCTCCTTCTCGATTGGATCGAAGCATCTTGACTTTCCTGCCCAACTGATTCTCCACTTCTTGTGTAAACTCTTTGAACTTTTCAAATGTTTTTGACTTGTGCTTGATTAAGTAGATATACCCATATATGCTATAATCATCGGTGAAAGTCACATAGAAGCGGCTCACATCCCTTGTGGTGGATCTAAAAGGCCCACACACATCGGTGTGTATGAGATCCAATAAACCCTCACCCCTTTCACAAGTACCAGTTAAGGGTGACTTGGTCATCTTTCCAAGTAAACAAGACTCACACACGTCATCGTCCCTAAGGTCGAATGACTCAAACACTCCATCCTTTTGGAGTTGGACTATGTGTTTCTTGTTGACATGTCCAAGATAACAATGCCACAAGCATGTTTTGTCCAAACTATTGGAAGAGTCAACATTCAATACATCATTTCCTAAGTTGTCTACAACCATCACAGTTTCATATATTCCATTACAAGGCAATGCATCAAAATAGGAAACACCATTAAGATAAGCACTAATAGAACCCTTTTCATTATCAAATGAATATCTAAATCCTTGTCTATACAGACCATGAAAAGAAATGATGTTTCTTGCCATTTCTGGTGAATAGCAATAATTATTTAAATCTTGTCCTAATCCATTACTAAGCACTAACGAGTAAACTCCAATCTTGGTGACAGGCGACACTCTTTTGTTCCCCATGATCAAGTTTATCTTCCCATGCTCCACATTCCTATTTCTTCTTAGGCCCTACAAATAAGAACAAATTTGAAAACCACATCCTGTATCAAGTACCTAAGAAATAGCATGTGATGAATCATTAGATTGAATAGTGTAAATACCCGTGTAGGACGAACTGATCTTTCCATCCTTGATATCTTGCAGATATTTCGGGCAGCTTCGTTTCCAATGCCCCTTCTCATGGCAGTAGTAGCACTCTGCATCCTTTGGGTTGGTGGTGGGTGCGGTGAAACCAGCCTTAGTTCAACTAGAAGAGGTTCCATCATGAGACTTTCTCTCAAGGTGGCTCCTTGAGGAAGCCTTCCTCTTCTTACCCTTTCCTTTCCAAATAGCCAAGACTCCGGCAACAGTAGGAGTAGGATTTTGTGTAATGGACTTTTCCTTGAGGTTGCTCTCAGCAATCCTCAACAGGCCTTGAAGCTTGCTCAACGTGACCTCCTCTTTGTTCATGTGGTAGGTGATGCGAAACTGGTTAAAGCAGGGTGGCAGTGCATGAAGAATGATATCAATCGCCAGATCTTCAGCAAAGTTAACATTTAACTTCAGCAGGAGGATCCAATCGCTAGCATGATGCAATGGACTTTCCTGCCATCACGGTCATGGGACTCAAAGGCAGCACTCTCCTCAGGAGTGGTAGTGTTAACATCCACCTCTTTGAGCTCTTTTTCGAGGACATACTCCTTTTCCTCGTAGCGTGTAACCATCCTTATGTTGCGAATCCAATCGTTAAAATTGTTTACCGAAATACCCTAGGCTCCAAAACACAAACCGAACATCCGTATCACTTCTAATACATCACTCGCACCCAAAATGGTGTAGATCTTGCCCTTTTCAAAAGCCATAATCCTTATGATGAGCAGTCTTCAGGCCACAGCCTCATAATAGGAGTCAATTCACAACAGGGCATTACATGTAGGCTATTATGGTCGGTGAAGACAGTGCACTTGTTTCCGTAGAGATAATGTCTCCAAATATTTAATGTGAAGACCACTTCTCCCAACTCTAGGTCGTGAGTTGTATAATTGACTTCATTTGTCTTCATCTGTCTCGAGGTATATGCAATAACCTTTCCTCATTATATGAGCACACTGTTGGATTAGTGTCTAAGTCCATAACTATTTTGCTATGTACTTGAACCAATGGTGCATGGTCCTTTTGGGTTGCCTTCACCAAAGCAACTTGATAGGATGAATTATGGAGATAAAGGATTAAATATGATTTATTAATATATTATGAGAATAATATATTAAAGGAGAAATCATATTGTTTAATTAATATTAGTCAAGAATTAATTGGTAATTAGTTTTTGTTGGGATTAAAACCCTAATTAAGATTTGATGAACAAGATGCGGAAAATAAGAACAAACACAAATATGAAGATTATGTCGAATGATCACTCGATTTATTGAATTGTTAGGAACAAATTACACTTAAGAAAATAAGAATCTAGCTCTACAAGAAACCTCACAACGTGGCAGCTACATTTTGCCTCACTCTCTTAACCCTAATTGTTAATAATACATGACTATTTATAGGGAAAAGACAAGTCTTGGGCTTTTAACCTAGAATTCATCACAGGGGCCCATTGCCATCATCCATGGAGTGCTTTGAAACCCTACAATCTCCCCCTCAAAGTATGGAATGGATGACAATGCTTTAACTTCCAAAACCAGCATCTAGCAAATAAAAAGATCTACAACGAGGAATATATGAAGCAATCCACGAATTTTGATTCTTCAATAGCCTTCAAACACGGGCTCTAGGATATATAAATCACGCACTGAAGTAATGTCTTTAAACTTCATTTTCGAATGTAATCCCAAAGAATCTTCATGAAAACCAAACCTGCCATAAAAACCCATTTCAGAACAAAGAAACCGAATCACTTCTTGTCTTTGAAGAGTTCCCCCTCCAAGTCACAATGATCTTCAAATAAGCTAATGATATAAGCCATCAAAAAATATCATGTAACAACCCAAACTTTAAGATTCGTAACGCCACTTGATCGAGAAAATACAAGAAGTCGGAGATATAACAAGTCCTTAGCAGAGCTCAATAAAGAACTTCCGCTATAAAGGATACTTCTCTGTAAAAGCTTTAGCAGAGCTCGATGAAGAACTTCCGGTGTAAAAGCTACCTTCATAATTCTACCACAAACTTTATCAAAAATCTTCAACTTTGAAAAGTCACAAATCCAATTTCGAATGGCCATACCAAATTCTCCCCCGATTTATAATCGAAAACGTGATTATAAAGCCTTTTTATGGTCATGGGAATGATCTTGAATGAATAAAAATTTACTAAGCTCCCCCGCGACAAAATGATATACACAATGAAGTATAAAATCCGGAAAAAGCCGTGAAAATTTGACGTTATCACGAAAAACGACTTTCCGAACCGCCAAGACTTGATGGAATCCATATTTTTCTGTTCACGAAAAAATATGTGCGTTAAAAAATCCAAAACTGATCACCGGCCCTCAATGTAGTAAACTTTTCTGAATATTAGGCCGAAACTGTCACTTGCTGAAAGACGGGGGCTGGAATGGTAATTCAGCATCAATACACCCCTTTATTTGAAGCAAAAACTGGAAATGATCCAAAAATACCAATCTGTGAAAACAACAGGGACCAAAAGTGCCAATGCGCTGAAGTTGCAGGGACCAAAAATTAAACTTTACTATCTTCTTCCCCATTTAGACACAGATGAATGAATACAGTGACATAACTCGCGACTAACCTATGAATCCAAGAAATCAACATCCACCAAATTTACACTTTCATTCCAAGCACAAGATGCGAATCTTGTCAACCGGAAGTGAATCTCAGGTTCGCTTCAAATGTTCGCGTCTATGACCTTCGCTTCTATGAGTTTCGCTTGTGATTGTAAGGTTCGTTTGATTACACACCCAAAAAGGAAACCCAACCAAAAGTTCATTTCCTATCGTTTCCATTTCCGTTTCAAGCTCCTTCAGGCGAATCACCCTTTCGCTCCAAGCTCTTTCGCTCCAAGAGCTTACATACACAAATTCGTTCCATGTTCTTTTTGAGCACGAGCCTGTATACCGATCCTTGAGTTTTGAACGCCAAGAATCATACCCAAAGCGAACCAATTTTAAAGAAGAACCCATTTACAGGTTCGCTTCCGAGTACAAGAAACCGAAACCAAGTTCGGTCCAGGTTCATTGAACCGAAACCATGTTCGGTCCGAGCACAAGTTCGCTTTCGGCTCATCTCCTCTTTCGGTCCAAGCATAAACACGCGAGCCCAAGATCGAGGTTCGTTCCAAGTCCGTTGATACAAAAGCAAAATTAAGCATGACGATGCGAACAAAGAGCGAAACATTGGCCAAGCCGAACCACAGGTTCGCTTTTTGTCTTCCCTTCTTTCGTTCTAAGGAAACAGACGAACCCAATCATAGATTTGCTTCAAGTTTGACGATTATACCCCAAAGAGAAGAACAGTAAACGAGCGTTCACAGGTAAGGCTTTCACAGCGATTTTGACTTTTCGTTTAGACAATTGTGCATACCAATTGAGCCCTGTTATGATTTCATTCCGATAAACTCTCAAATCTGATTACATTCGTTCTCAGTGAGTTCACTCGCACCAAAGATTTTGCAATACCAATTTTGACCTGCAAAAGCGAACAGACACACAAAGACCATTCCATCTCGTTTCGTTTGATGCCATCCAACATCACTATTCTGAATATGTCTTTCATTTTCGGTTTCTTTTCCGATTCATTCCAGCCAACATCACAATTCAGGAAATCTAATTTTGAGATCGGAAATTGGTTCTGATTCCGAGACCTTCAATTCAATAGCGAAATTCTGAATTGACTTTTTATCTTCTAAGTTCCGATTACAATCCAAATACGAGACCCGTTCGGATTTGAAAGACAAGAAATTATTCTTTATGTGAGAACATCAGTAAACAACGAGACCGTCTTTCCGATTGCAAGACAGTCATTGCAAGTCTTCTCTTTGTGCTAACAATACGATTACAAGGCCAGATTAATGATACCTTCTCAACATCTATATGCAAATCAACAATCTTCATTCAGATTTAATTTCGCAACTTCAATCGCATCTGATGAATATTCACAACCACAGATCTACTAGAATTTGATGCTTCAACACATATATTGTTTAGTATATATCGAGATTACCAAAATCAACTAATATGAACCACTTTGCAATGATAATAGAAAATCAATAGATATCAATTGCTCATATCATCAATTCAAATTTATGATGAAATCGACAATATCAGTTGAACAACAAGCTGAAAAAATCCACGAATCGCTAAATGATTTTAAAGAAAAGAGATTCGATTGAAAAACAAAAATCAATTAAATAAAGAATCAATTGGAGCAAAGATCGACATCATGAGAATCGTGATTCATAAGGAGCTTGAATCGATTACCCAAAAAGTGATTTAGGCTTCTAATATCGATAATCGTGAATGGGTAAAGAACGTTAACAGGAAGACAGAATACGTGTGATGGATTAAGCTTAGACGAACAATGATAAATTGAATTTGGGCCAAAAATAAATGGATAATCAGTAAAGAACCGAATCTTTGGGCCAAATTGAAAGAAATTGATCTACGAAACAATATATTGATTTTGGACTAAACAATCGATCAGATCTATCAGAAAGCATGAATAAAATATGAGATGGATTAAAATAATACCCAGATGAACAGTGACAGAAAACATAAGTTTTCATGAACAGTAGCTTGCACAGAAATCTTGATTCCATGCCACCAAAACACCAATAATCTTCAATATATGTGCAGAAAATCACCAAATCAAGAACCGATACTTCAAAAATCAATAGATCTTTAAAGACCCGCTCTGATACCACTTGTTGGGATTAAAACCCTAATTAAGATTTGATGAACAAGATGCGGAAAATAAGAACAAACAAAAATATGAAGATTATGTCGAATGATCACTCGATTTATTGAATTGTGAGGAACAAATTACACTTAAGAAAATAAGAATCTAACTCTACAAGAAACCTCACAACGTGGCGGCTACATTTTGCCTCACTCTCTTAACCCTAATTGTTAATAATACATGACTATTTATAGGGAAAAGACAAGTCTTGGGCTTTTAACCTAGAATTCGTCACAGGGGCCCATTGTCATCATCCATGGAGTGCTTTGAAACCCTACAGTTTTGTAACTAAAAGAGATTAATTAAACATAAGGGACTGGAATTGTAATTATAAGATAATTGCAATTTGGTCTATGGATTGCCTTATATTAAGGAGTGGACGAATTCTATGGGAAAGCCCATGAGGAAATCATCCAAGGCCTTAAGGAAAGGAATACATGGGTTGCTTAGTGCTTAAGCATCCAATTTAGGGTTTCCTTGTTAGATAACCCTAATAGCCTAACTATATATACATCCCTTATGACCTAAAAACGTGGCTAAGCTTCCTTCTAGGGTTTCACACGTTTTAGGGCAGCCTCCATCCTCTCTCCTCTTCATCCTCTTGCTCTTGGTGTTTGTGAACCATTAGAGGAGTGACATTTGTGACTCTAAGCTTTCTAAAGTCAATACAATGAGGAATTGGATTGTTATTGCTACATAACAATCAAGTTAATGTCTTAAACCCATTCTTATGTTAATATGATTACTTGTATGCTAGAATTAGGGTTTATAGTCTTGGATAACTTGCATGTACAATAGAGAAACCTAGATCCAATCATTAGTGTTTGTATGAGCACATAGGATGTTCTTATGACCAAAACCCATCAGTGGTATCAGAGCCATGATTGGTTTCTATTGTATTGATGCTTTGTTTGTTTGTCCAAGCTTAAAAATCGAAATTTTGGGATTTTGGGGGCTGAACTCGCCGAGTCTATAGATGAACTCGCCGAGTCCATGCTGACTCGACGAGTCCATGCCTGACTTGACGAGTCAGTCGGTCAGAAAGAAGGAAAAATGGGATTTCTTACTGTTTTTGCTTAAGGATACTTGCCTTATCATATTAGATCAATATAAATCCGTTTTTTTGATATATTTGAGTATATTCTTAATCTAATTGAAGATATTTATCAATTAATAAAATATTTGTTTCCTTATGTGATAATTGATTAATTATTTTGATTAAACTGGTAAATTGTTTTGCAAGAAATCATTAAATAAATCAAATATGGATAATTATGTGATTTGTTAATTAAGTTATTTGTTATTTGATCCTTGTTGTTATGAAAAGTTTCATATTTTCCCTTTTAGGTTTTATAGTTTAAATTTGAACCCAAAAGTTTTGTTGTTTTGAAAATTTAAATGGTTGAAACCCTAATGTTTTGAAAAAGGTTTCAAAACTTGCACTCAAGTTTTGGAATTTAAATTTTGATTAATAGTTTAATTTTGATGTATATTTAAATTCTAAACCCTAATGTTTTGAAAAAAGGTTTCAAAACTTGCCCTCAAAGTTTTGGAATTTAAAAGTTAATTAAAAGTTTAATTAGGAATGTTAAATTCTAAGACCCTAATATTGTTTTGAAAAAGTTCAAATCACACCCTTATGGTTTTATTAATTAATTAAGGAGTATAATTAAAAGAGGTTTAATAAATCCATAATAGTTTTGGTTTACAATTTAATTGAATTAAAGGTATAATTATTAAATTTGACCACCTAGTATTTTCAAAGTGTAAAATACACCCTATACTATATATAACATTAAAATTCTAACATTATATATATGTATGAGTAAAACTCAGTCTTACCGTTAGTAGGCCTCATTCACGAAGCTGGTCTATAAGGGGTGTTTAAGGAAATTGCCTATAAAATGGCGATTGAATGGGTATCCACTCTTACCCACCGCACTCTTGACTAGTGGAGGGTCGTTAGCCGAACGGGTAGGATAGGATGAAACCTTCCAGTATAAGTATAATGAAATACAAATGTAACTTAATGTTTTTACAAATTCCCAATCTTAGTTACTTAGGCAAAGTGAATTGATGCAATTCCAAGAAATTACACTTTGTGCCCTTGTGAAGACGTTAGTGAAGCGTGTGTGGTTTACCGGCACACTAAAAGGTTCTAAGCAAAGGTAGCAAAGGGTGACTCAATGTTTGTCATAGTTCGGTGGAGTGTGTGTGGTTTACCGGCACATCGAATAGGTGACTGTAACATGTGAGGGCACCATGTAAGTTTGCATGGTTATTCACACCCGCTTTGTGATCCTCGGCATCCCAGTCACAAACTAGAGGGGCATATAGAGATTTAAACATGCCATTGAAAGTTAAATGAATCTCAAAGGATCTAGGAGTTTTCATAGATTTAAAACTTAAATTTCTTTTCCATTTTTTCATGGTGGAAATTAGTGAATCGTCATTCACTTACCTTCAAATGTTCTGCAATTTGAGTTACGGCATCCCTCTCCCGTTTTGTAGAATATTGTGTTGGGTCCTAGCCTTAGTATCTCATTTGGGTGATTTACTAAGGACTCAATCAATCAACTAACTTGAATTTGTTTCTCCCGTTTTGTAGATGTCTAAGTTCAGCAACTATGGTCTTCCCGAATCCCGTGGAACAAGCATTCCACATGAAGATGGTATTCCACGATTCGATCGAGGAACAAGAAATCATGCTTCACTTCCTCCACCTCCTCCAATTGTTCTCCCTAACCCACAAGATCGAAGAATTGAAAGGTTCAATATCACTAAAGCCCTATTGGAAATGAAACATGAAGATGGTAAACCCGTGTGTGCCCACGTTCTAGGAATGAAATCACACATTGATAGGTTGATAATGTTGGGTGTGTCATTCCCAGATGAGTTGGCTGTGAATTGGGTTTTGTAGTCACTTCCTGAATCATATAATGAGTTCAAAAGGAAGTATTATATGATGGATCATGACGACAACCTCCTTGACCTAACTTACACGCTCATTGCTGCTGAATCAGAAATGATTTGGCGAAGCAATGGAGCGTATTTGTTGGGAAAGTCAACCGACCATGCTTCCGAGGACGTTCTAGGAGAATCGACTTGCGTTTCCTGCCAAAAGAAATGGCGTTGGATACAAGTCTGCCCAAAGAGCCTGAAGAGTCCAGAAGATGGGAGAGTCAAAGTGTATGGCTACGCTTCAAGGAAAAAATCCACTATCTAACTCGATTAAGTTCCTATTCGTTGATTCATGATACATAATGTGATAAGATTACATTTGAATGTTTTGTAAGATCGATGAAAAGAAAGGAAGCTTGGTGAAAGAGCAAGATGAATCTAATCAGGAGGAATAGATCTTGATCGCATGGACTTGAAGATTAGATTTTGAGCTTAGATAGTTATGATAGAGTTGTTAGAAATTTTCTTTTTTTAAATACATATTTTTCAATGGATTTTGCATTGTAAGAACAAATGTTTTCCGCTGCTTTTATAAATAAAATAAATTTTCGTTTGACTTATTTATTTATTTGTTTATTTCCTTGCAATGAAATCGTTATGAAAATTGGTGTTTGCATATTTCTACAACATATGGATATGATTCTTATTTATGGTGTTTATGGAAAAGTCGAGAATTTACCAAATAGGGAGAGTTTTTCATCGCCCAAGTTTCAATTGGACAGAAATTTGGAATCATGCAACTTGGTTGCACGAAGAATGACAAATTTCATATTTGGAAATTAGACTAATTCATTGATAAAGTGTTAAGTGAGGGACTAGGAGATCGAGTACACAAAGTTGTGTGTTGGTCAAAGTCCACCATAAGAGTAACAAGATATTCATCATGGTTTACTAAAAGTTTAGTAAATATGATTATACTCATAAGATTAAGTGTAATTCTGAATTGATTGAAAAAGTTTAAATCAATAGAAAAATGAATAAGAAGAATCAAGTAGGCAGAGAGACAAAAGTTTCTCCATTCTAAGAAGAAGGGAGAGTAACTTTTATGCTTTATGATAGGTCTTAATGATTAAGAACCATATCTCAATTGATCCTCTAAGTGAGTCTTAGTACAATTGTATGTCTAAGAAGAGGAATCAAGAAATGAAGAAATGGTTAAATCAAAAAGTCAATCATACTTCGTTCCAATAACAAGTCTTAAAGTTAAGATTGTGGCAATAAGTGACAAGTATTAAGAAGGTTTTTAACATTCATCAAATGTGGAAAGTTGTGATATCTTGGATAAGACAAAGACCAACTAGGACCATTTTATGAAGTGTTATGATAAAAACTACACTAACTCTTGAATATTTGGTTGTCAAGAAATGTTTATTGACAAGAGAATCTTATATGTCAAGGAGTCAGTGGGAGTCTTAATGGTCTTGGAAGGTTTCAAGAACAAATCAAATAAACCTTATCGATCATCACTAGCACACGAGTTGAGGTTTACAACCTATCGTGTTGACACTATTTTGTTTTCTATGCCATTCCAATTGAGTTAATTATGCATATGAGTCCTATGAGTTCTCGTTTGAATGCACAAAAGGCAAGGACCTTAATCAATGGAAAGTACTTTGATAGGCAAAGGTGAACTGCTTAACTACTTGGAAGACATGGTGGGCAGTTGTGCTACCATAAGGCAAGAAATCAAGATTAAGAAAGTTTGGTCCATATGAGTTTGAATTTGTTGTAAACTTTGGTTTTAACAAATTCACATGGATAGGAACACATACACCGTTTAAATCTAAGTGTCATAAGATTTCCTCCTTCATGAAAATGATTGTGAGGAAATGCTTTCACTAAGAAAGATTTTTAAAAAAAATAGTGATTGTAAAATTGCATTCTCAAATTCGATTATGGTTATGGTATCCCTTTCCATGATTTGAGTTGTGAGGTTTGGCAATTAGTCTTAATTGTTTAGACACACATATGAACTATCCAAGGCAAAGGTGTATAAGTTCAAGAAGCTTTGATAAAAGATTATCAAAGCACTAAGTATTAGAAACATGGACTTAAGAAATTCAATAGGTATTGTTTTTCTGAAAGTTAAGATGTTTATAAATACATGTCGAAGCTAGTGGGAGCATAAGTGTTATGTTTTATAATAATCATCATGATAGTGGGAGCATAAATGTTATGATTGTATGATTATTAAGAAAAGTATTGCAAGTTGGCAATATTAATTATAGAAAACAAGAGTCATTCTTTCCAAAGTTGTAAGGATGGAATAGTTGTTTTGCTATAATTAAGGGAGAGAATATTATGCTTCATTTCAAATCTAAAGGCTTAGGTTGTGGAATGCTAATACATTTAGTCAAAAGTACACAGTGTGTTCTTAAAATTTCGATTATGATTACGGCATTCCTCTTCACAATTCGAATTTTGCGAACATAGCAAATAAAACATTATGGAAAAAGATTGATAAAGTATCAAATATTTATGTAAGACATTTTGCATCGAGTCCCATACGCCTCGGGTACAGGATCGATTGCAAATGCTATAATATTTGACCATTCTAAAATTTTCCAAATGTTTAGCGCATTTAGAGGGAAAAAGGACTAGAATCGGTTTTTGACCAAAATAATTAAACAACTATCAAAGGACAATCCAAAGTTCGTCGAGGATTGATCGCTTGTGAGTAGTTGGAAGTAAAGTATTGGAATATATGGAAATGTTTCCATATTGGATGGACCATATTGACATTATTATGAATAGATAAGATTCTATTAAGAATGAGTTATCATATGGAAAATATGGAAACGTGTCCATATTGGGAATTGAATATAGAAAATCTATGTCTAGATTAGAAACTTTTTTGCAAAATGATGTTCAAAGAAATGTACTTTGAGTGAGAGACATCACATTTATGGAATTTTCTTGTAACAATCTCCGATAGAGGACTTTGTAATTTCATTGGCAATAGTCTTTGTGACTCTGGTGCAGTGATATTATAAAAGGATCGTTGCATAAAATGTTAGAATCTAGCATATTCTATAAGTGGCAAGAATTGATATTCTTACATTTATAAAATGAATTAGGGGTTGTGAAATGAGAATGATTGGAAATGTGTTCAATTTGACCTATTTCACAAAGTAAGAACCATAGGTAAACATTGTGTGCATGCTAAGAGCATGGGACAAGTGTAATAATTCAAGTAAGAAGTTGATTACCCGAAATGACAAATAATGAGTAATCGATATGGTGATAAATAAAAGGTGTTTTATTTATACTCAAAGGTTTGAGACCATATGGGATTAGTATTATTCTTGTGTTTCACTTTGCATGTTTTGACTTCCTGAATAATTTAATTGATTAAGAACAGTCAAATTATTCAAACGGGCCACAGTCGTTCATATGTTGGAAGTAGGTATGAATGAAGACTGTCATGAATTGGTGTGTGGATTGTCTAAAGAGTGTTAGACATAAGCAAACGTTTGGTGCAACGTTCATGAGTGCTTATGAATATGAACTTGAGCATTGGATCAAACCCACGCTCACTTGGATCACTCCATGGATTGTATCACGAGTGATTGGTAAGACGATAACATCTTATATTCTTGAAACCGAGATGTGTGAGTTGTATCTTGCAAATCGGTTACACATTGATAATATGTAAACGCACTAGTAACTTGGTGTCATAAAACATATTATTGTGTGTGATTTGGTGAGTAAGTGCAAGCGAGCATTGAATCAAAGTTTATCCGTTCCTTTTATCCCAAGTAGTATAAAAAAGATATCTTTGGGCCCCTCGATGGTTTAGTGATGACAAACGTGAATGCTCGGTCGGGCTAGGGCTAATTTGATTTGTTCAATTAGTCAGTCGTCATAAATCGGAAGTCGAGAAATAGTACAAAGAGAATGATTTGAAATCATTTCTTATACGATATCTAGAATGGAGGAATATATGATCCCTTATCTAAAGGACAAGCGTAACTGATAGGATCAGAGTTGACAGCGGCTTTGGAAAGCTACGATTGCAGATCAGGATCTGAAGTCATACGCATAATGGTTATTAGAATTTTCCAAGTGGGAGACTGTTGGATTAGTGTCTAAGTCCATAACTATTTTGGTATGTACTTGACCCGATGGTGCATGGTCCTTTTGGGTTGCCTTCACCAAAGCAACTTGATAGGATGAATTATGGAGAGAAAGGATTAAATATGATTTATTAATATATTATGAGAATAATATATTAAAGGAAAAATCATATTGTTTAATTAATATTAGTCAAGAATTAATTGGTAATTAGTTTTGTAACTAAAAGAGATTAATTAAACTTAAGGGACTGGAATTATAATTATAAGATAATTGCAATTTGGGCTATGGATTGCCTTATATTAAGGATTTGACGAATTCTATGGGAAAGCCCATGAGGAAATCATCCAAGGCCTTAAGGAAAGGAATCTATGGGTTGCTTATGGCTTAAGCATCCAATTTAGGGTTTCCTTGTTAGATAACCCTAATAGCCTAACTATATATACATCCCTTCTGACCTAAAAACGTGGCTAAGCTTCCTTCTAGGGTTTCACACGTTTTAGGGCAGCCTCCATCCTCTCTCCTCTTCATCCTCTTGCTCTTGGTGTTTGTGAACCATTAGAGGAGTGACATTTGTGACTCTAAGCTTTCTAAAGTCAATATAAGGAGGAATTGGATTGTTATTGCTACATAACAATCAAGATAATGTCTTAAACCCATTCTTATATTAATATGATTACTTGTATGCTAGAATTAGGGTTTATAGTATTGGATAACTTGCATGTACAATAGAGAAACCTAGATCCAATCATTAGGGTTTGTATGAGCACATAGGATGTTCCTATGACCAAAACCCATCACACACAACCTAGGCCCTGATTGGATTCATCGTAGAAGACAACGAAGTCCTCCGTGCCTTCTGGTAGAGACAAGATAGGTGCACTGCGTAAGGCCTGCTTTAATTTTTGGAGCACAGTGTCTTGCTTTTCTTACCAACTAAAGGCTACACCTTTCTGAGTCAGGGTGCTTAGAGGCTTAGTAATCCTGGAGAAGTTCTAGATAAACCTGCGATAGTAGCCAGCAAGACCCAAGAATTGATGGATTTCTGTGGGCATCTTTGGTGTTGACAAATTCTCGATCACCTTGATTTTGGAAGGGTCCACGTGTATGCCTTCCTCACTAACCACGTGACCAAGGAAAGTTGCCTTTCTGATCCAGAACTCGCACTTAGAGAATTTCGCATATAGTTTCACCACCCTTAGAGTATCTAGCACGAGCCTCAAGTATTGTCTATGATCTTCCTCACTCTGAGAATAGACAAGTATATCATCTATGAATACTATTACAAACTTGCCTAGAAAGGGGTGGCACACCCGATTCATCAGATCCATGAATACCGCAGGTGCGTTGGTTAGACCAAAGGGCATCACTACAAACTCATAGTGACCATACCGAGTCTGAAATGTTGTCTTAGTAATATCCCCCACATGGACTCACAATTGATGGTGCCCTGATCTTAGGTCTATCTTAGAGAAGTAGCTGGCTCTGTGAAGATGATCGAAGAGGTCGTCGATTTGGGGAAGAGGGTAACGGTTTTTGATAGTAAGCTTGTTCAGTTCGCTATAATCTATGAACATCCGAAAGGACCCATCCTTCTTTTTCACAAATAAGACTGGGGCTCCCCAAGGTGAGGAACTTGATCTGATGATTCCCTTATTAAGTAGTTCATTGAGCTGGCTGGATAACTCTTGCATTTCTGTTGGTGCTAGGCGGTAAAGGGATTTAGCTACATGGGTAGCTCCGAGGATTAAGTCGATTCAGAAATCGACTTAGGCTCGGGAGGGATTCTAGGAAGATCTGCACGGAAGACATCAGGAAAGTTGCCGACTTCGGGGATGCTCTCGAGGTCCTTAACTTCTTGTTTTTCTTTAACAACATAGGCTAGGAATGCACGACACTCCTTTCGCGAATATTTCTGGGCTTTGATGCACGAAATGATACGAAGGTTTCAGCTGAGTTTATCACCATAGATGATGAGAGCTTTGCAATTAGGCAGATTGAGACGGATGGATTTTTCATAACAAAGGATATCACCATGATTGGGGCTCAACCAATCCATGATGATGATGACATTGAAGCTTTTTATGGAAACTGGCATAAGGTTGATTGGAAAAGAATGGTTGTTTAGGGTAAGGGTACAACCTACGAATACGTCGTTAGTTCTCTCTTTTTTTGCGTTAGCCATCTCGACGATAAATTTTTTGGTTAAAGGTTGGGATTTATGCTTAAGTAGATGTTTAAATGCATGACTAACAAAACTTCTCTACGCACCAGAATCGAAAAGAATGCATGCATAAGAGTTGTCAAGGAGGAACGTACCCGTAACTACGGTGGGATCAACAACTACTTCCTCCTGGCCCATGGCTAGCATTCTCCTTGTGTTTCCAACTGTTGCTTTTGGGAAATTTCTCTTGAAGTGCCCGGTCTCCCCACATCCATAATAGGCTTGATCAACTCCAGCTCCAGGAGCCTAATTGGTTGGTTGGACTTGTGTCTTGCAAAAACGAGTTTTGTGACCCTTTTTGCCACAATTATTGCACAACATCACGCAGCACTGTTCGTGATGATGGAAGTTGCACTTGTTACACCTTGGGAGGGTACCAACATATCTACTGGCAGGTGCTTCAGTTGAAGGAACAATAGTAGGAGTGATAGCGACATGAACTACCACTATTTGTTGTTTCTTGGAGGGCTCCAGCGAAGACTTGCCCTTGCGCTTGTTCCATAACTTTTTCTTCTCACTACTCGCCTTTGGCGGTTTGGAAACGGCTGACACGGGTTCATGATCAATCCCGTGATCTATCAGAGTTTGTGTCGGGCACTTGGCGCTGTCGAATATGAGAGGTTTAGCAGCCATAACGTTTCCTTGAATTAGGGGTGTCAATCCCCGAATGTACCTCTCAATTTTCTTATTTTCTGGGGTGACCATCCTTGGACATAGAAAAGTCAGGTCACTGAACCTAGCAGTGTACGCAGCAATATCAGAACCCTTCATCTTCAGGTTCCAAATTTTGTGCTCTAGTTTTTGCATCGCACCCCTTGGACAATACTCTGCAAGCATTAGTTCTTTCAAATTCTCCCAACCCATGGCATTGGCTATCGGCATAATTAGGGATTTGACTTGGCTATTCCACCCAGTCAATGCTCTATTGGTGAAGGTACAAGTGGCAAACTTCACCTTGCTTGCCTCGGGGCATGCAGAGATCTTGAAAATTGATTCGATCTTCTCGAACCAAGAAGTTAGGGCAATGACACCTCCATTGTTGTCAAAGGATTTAGGTTTCGTGTTCATAAAGTCTTTGTCGGAACACTCCTTTGGGTGTCCCTGGCCACCATCAAGATTAAGGGGATGAGTACCACTTCCAGATCCGCTTGTACCGCCAGAATTTATCTGTGACATCGCGGCAGCTACAACGGCTGTAACTACTGCTTGGAACATAACTGGATCGAACTAAGGAGGTGGTGGTGGCGGATCCTTCGGAGGGTTGTTGTTCTTTCTGTTGGGTCTCTTCTTGGGAGGCATCTTTCTCTAAAAGATACGAGGGGAAAATGACGATAAGCCTCCTATATTGGTCATGAATCTGATATATTCGAACAAGATATAACTTAATCATAAAGGCATAATATCTTGACCCTACAACGTTAACAGAGATCTACAATAAAGGTTTACTAACACAAACAAGGATATGTTGGTCTTTCATTTGTGGGGATTATTACTACTTGTAATGACTCTGTGCAGTGTTATAGGGTTATAAAGTACTCCTATAGTATTTTAACTATGTGCTTCATTATTATTGGATTTGGTGAGTTTTAGACTTGTCGCAACACCACAGTCACTCCCAAACACATGTTGATCATATCTTGGACAAATATAGTTTATCAGGTTAATTGGCCCCAGATATGATTACATAACTATTCAGGTTTAACCGTAGTGCCCAACTCATCCTAAATACTTTTATGTAGTTCTTATCATGATACAACTTCTAGTATGTATGTATACTTGTATACTTCTTGTAAAATACTTAAATTTTAAAAGTATACTTTTAGCTTCAAAGCGCTTCAACCTCTTTAGTGTTCATAGTTGTATACCATGTAAAGTTAGGTATACTTAGTTCACTATAAACAATAGCTCTAATACCAATCTGTTACACCCCCAAACCAAAATGGCGGAAACGTTCGAGGTGGAGGACGTCATGTATAGTATCACAATAATTGCATCATAGTAATCAAAGTAAACACAACCATTACATTGAATATATATATACGTATTTACATTTGTTTGATACATAGTTTGTATACACCAAAAGTATAGCAAAATATAAAAAGACGTGACTCTATACGCTTTGTCTTCTCAAAGGCTGCGGGAGTACCTGTCTACTGATTTCCTGAGAATACAAGCGATTTTGAAAAAGAGTATCAACATTAAGCTATTGAGTTCATAAGCAAGTTTTTGTAATGATAACCTGTTAATGAATCAGTGAAAATGTTTGCATGTTTTCAAGAAAATCCAATATTTTCTATAGTAAAAAGGTAGTCTTAACCCCAAGACCAATTGTATGCTCGTTATTGAATTATGTTTTATCCCGCACCCCGAAGGGTACAATTGAAGTGATGTCTCACAACCCTATATTAACTAGTTTACGTGTAATGTAATGTTCACTTGTACTTGAATCTATACTTATGGCTTGTAGAGTAAAATAATTATACTTAAATAATTATTTAGTATGGTACTCTTGTATTCAGAAAGTAGTAATGTATACCATAAACTATATATGACATAGTTTATATGATAGTTAATGCATAACCCTGAACTGGTAAAACTATGTATTGATTTCCCAAACCATACCTATTATAGTTTGCATGTATGTTAAGTACTTGGTTTGTATATTGTTCTGAAAACTATGCAATTATAATTGTGATCTGAAAACTTCCCTTATGCTCAGCATGTTACAAAAGGGATAAGATGTATAAATACTTTATAAAATGTGGTGGTCTTTTGGTTGTATCAATTGCATAAGTTTTAAATCATGTTGTATTTTTGTGTACAGAGTTCACAAAAACTATCTGTATTTGGCTTGTACGTCCCCCCTGAAAAATGTTAAACTAGTAAAAGCGTAGGCGTATGAACTCAAATTTGGATGCGTGTAAGCGCCGGACAACGGGACTGGAAATGAGAACCCTCGAGTTGTACGCGAAGTTAACGGAATCCTAATAATAATTAAACACATATTTGTATTTAAATTAGCGAATACATTAGTTTAAGTGTTAGAAAAACACTTGCTTTTGGTTAAGGAATGTTACTGAGACTCGATCGAAGTGGGAAAAGTGGGTTTTCAGCTAAGATTTCCGATTGGGGCTGATTGCAGCCGTGAAGGATTTTTAGCCGTGAATTGTTCTCGGTCGTGAACGATTCTCTTCCTTTGAAGGGTTTACGGCCTTTGAATAGTTCACGGCCCGCTCTTGGTGTTCTTGGTGAAATATGAAGATTTGAAGGGTTTACGACCATGAACTCAAGAACAACAATGCTTGATTTGATGCAAAGACGGTTGTGTGATGCTCCAAAATGAGTTCCAAGGCGGATTAAGTGATAGATGAAGAGAAAACTTGGGTTTTCGGGTGATGGTTTTTAGAAAGAGAAAGTGTGTTTTCGGCCAGAAAGGTATAAATGAGGGTAGGAACACGTATATATAGGTTGGGTTTATGGTCAGTGGTGGGGTTCATTGGTCGTAAACGGTTTACGGCCGTGAACACCAATCTGACCCGATTTTGCTGATTTTCGAAGAAAAACTTGGGTTTTCGCGTTAATTTGGTTCCGACTCTTATATAAATTTATTTATATAAATAAAAATATTTTCTTACCAAAAGGATTTAACGGAAAAACTAAACTTCAAAATTTTATTTAACAGAATTTGATTAACGTTGACGGAAAAGGTTCGGGTTGTCACAGTTTCACCTCAAAATACCCTATATGATAAACATACAAGCATGCATAATGGCCCATACTCTCCCGGTTGGAATGCCCAGGCCCAATCATTCCTTGGACTGGAATGCCAAAATACAACGGGTCCAATCAGCTATCGGGTTGGAATACCCAGGGTTTATTGGCCTACCGCCTCAACCCAACCATCTTCCCGAGCCTTCGTGCCTACATATTATAGTTGGTTCACACCGGGTATCTTGGCCTACATCACAAAGCAGGACCGCCATAACCCACTACTACCATATGTCGGCATACAAATAATCATGATCAAGTAGGTAGATAATATAGGTAAACAGGTATTATACTACTCACCACCGCCTACTAGTCCTTACACAACACACTCTCCTGCTACCAACTATCCTCCATGAAATGCATAACAATAACTAACTAGAATTAAGATATCCACCCGAACAGATGTCCTACTCTAGAGCCACAACCAAACAAGGAAAAGCCAATAAATCCTAGATCAATAGTTCTCAGGCTATCCTACATGACCACATACAGTCCCTAGAGCACTCCACTAGATGATAACCAGCAAGTACAAGTAAACATACTGATCTACATATCATTATTGCATAGCAACATCCTATATACCAGGATACAGATCTAACATATCACTACAGCAGAGCAACATCCTAAATACCAACAATTCAAGGAATGCATAACTGTATATATATACTTAGAGGTGAGATAGACACACAGACAACTTATCCTACTCTAGAGCCATAACCAAACAAGGAACAAGTAAAGGAGCCTAGATCAAGACTCTTCAGTCTATCCTACATGACTACATACAATCCATAGGCATCCCTTTACTAATAGATAACCAAAACTAATGGGTCGGAATTGGTACCTTCGACCTCACGTCGTAAGCTACTATAGGACAAGTTAGTTGGGTCTCTCACTCCTCACGATGTGACAGGCATAATCCGCATGTCGTGAAATCTGTCGGAGTGCCAAATCGATCCAAAAACCTCTTAATTCATTAAGCCACTAATCCATCTTTTCTATGTGGCTTCCTAACACTCATAGGATCATAAAAATTGATGCTTTAAGGTCTTATATGTCTAATACAAGACTTGAGCTCAAAATAGGCCATTCATGAAGAAAGAGGAAGTAATTTTTCAAGCATGGACTCAAACATCCTCCAAACTTCAGATCTATGACATATAAGCACCAAGGGACCCTAATGACCCATAAAGTTGCCAACTCAATGGAGTCCCAACACTTTAACTCTTAAGATCTTGGATTAATATGCATAAAACCTTAGATCTAGCAACAAGGAAACATAGAGCTTGGATCTTGATTACTCACATTGGTCCATAAGTACAGCTAAACATTGCAAATGAAATTTCCAAGCTGAAACCGTGCTTCCAAGGTGATCTCTTCCTCTTCAAACCACCAAAACTCCAATAAAAGCTCAAAAATTACAAAGAGATGCTAGGGTTAGGGTTTTACTGAGTTTATGGATGAAGGAGGTTGTTTAGAAACCCTAAAATGAGGTTTATAGGGTTTAAATACGAAGGAAACCCTAAAAGATCATGGACGTGGGTTGTAGCATATCTCACGTCATGAGCTTCTTACTGTTCACGTTGTGAGCTCAGCATCATTTAACTTCTTTGTTTAATTACTCCTCACATCATGACCCTACTATGGTTCACGTCGTGAGACTTGATTTTACCTAACAACCATGCCTTGACTCCTTGAAACCCTAAATCGATCTGATCTGGAAAACCGGGTGTTATAAAAAGAGTGCTTCCATAGCAACTGTCGAACTCTAAATTGACTAGACGTTGGCCCTAAGACAAGTGATCAAATATTCCTTCATTCTACTAGATAACGTATAGACATGAGACATAGATTAGAATCAATCTCATTGTCCAAATTTTGCTTCCCGATTTCTGATTTATGATGACGACATAAGACTTCAAATTGAACACATCAATGCAAAGAAAAAGTGATATGCCAAAAGTGTAGAATTGTTGGTCACTATACTAGGAAATGCAAATACGTCGAGAAGGTATGCTTTGGATGTAAACAAGAAGGGCATGTAGTGAAGGCCTGCTCAAGGAAGAACGGAGTTGCACGAGCATTTCAGATGACTCTCAGGACTGTAAAGAAAGAAGTAGACATCACTTCAGGAAGTCAATAGAAGGAAGCTTCTTATCTAGAAAGTTAAAGACATAGAGTGGTTGTTCCACTTAGATAATATTGTAGTGTGTAGCCCGATATATGAGTCATAGAGTATAATAGACTTTGAATATGATTGTAATCATTTCAGAAGTTATAAAACATCTCTAATTATGTTATACTACTTAATTGTCTATGTGATTTTGTTCTTGTATGGTGACTTGGAAAACTGCGAGACAATTTTTGGGACAAGTATGAGTAGGTGTGAAAGGTAGTAGAGGCCCATACTACCGAAAGCACAACACTCTCACATGGATCAGGACTAGTCGCAAGGTTACCGCGAAACTAGTATCCGGGTCAAGTTTGTTTATTCTTTCATTACCTTTGTTTCGGTAATGACTAAGGAGACAATTTTCATTCAGACCATGATGGTTATAAAGAACTGAGTCTGAATAGTTTAAAATCTACGAAGTAATTCGATTGGTTTTGAGGACCATATCCATATAGTAACCGAACCTAGTCAATAGATTGGAGGAAGAGATCAAGTCAATCTAAAAAGAGATTGCAACCTCTGTTAAAACCAAGCAATCATTAGCTAGAAGTGATACTTGCTATAATGTGGTTATACCACATTAGAACATGAAGGAAGGTATCCTCAATAGTAGGAATTTCATAGATAAGTATCTATTTCAACATACATCGCATGCACCACATAATAGAAGGTCATTAGAATCTGAACAATCGGTTTGTTACTATAGCCAGAGTAAAGAACTCATCTTAGGCCGAGTCTTTAGCAAACTTTGGGAAGCAGCAGGTGCCTCCGATTAAGATTAAATTTATGACTCGAAGATCTGGACTAAAGGTCCAATAGAGAGTTAATATACGAGTGCAAGAAAAGCACTGCCAGCAGAAGTCCAAAAGTTTGATACTCGTTGGGTAAATCACAATAATGGTGATTTTTATAGAAGATATAAGAATGAGTACATTAGTAGTACGTCGGTATCCAATTACCTTAATTATACTCAAGCAAAGCACAAAAAGGATAATCATTTTAGAAAGGAGGAAAAGAAAATATTGAGTTTAGCAACCGTCATTACTGCTAATATTACGACCCTCATCTACCGTCTGGTACATGTATATATTGGTAAAACAATTTAAATTATTTTCATAATCTTGATCGGAATACATTGTGTCTTATGAGAAGATCACCCATTATAAGCACAAGAAGCAATACTACATTGAAGGTATAAGAGTCATCATGACAAATAGAAGTCTGTTGCAAGCAGAGAGAAAAATACCGATAGTAGAGACAAAGCCAACATGGGCTTTGATTGGTTGTATGTAAAGAGAAAGCGAGGGTCCAAACCGAAATACAGGAGACCCAAAGGTGTGAAAGGCAACTCAACTTTGGGTTCTACGTCAAGATCCACAAGAGTTGCAGCACCAGGAGCTTAGAAAAAGAGTTATTAGCATCGATACCTGTTTGAATAGACGTGTCGGTTAAAAACTCAACATCGTGACAGAACATGAAATGCTTAACCACACCTATAGGTAAATGAAAGGATCTCGCCTTAGATCTTAATACCAAGTGTCCATGGTTGTGTAGATTCACGATATAACGTAGGTCAAAATCGACCAAGCAGCAAAATTAGACCTTACTAAGTATCACACATATGGAATCGATCCGTACAGAACATTCCCATAGACTTGTTGTCAAAATAAATAAGAGGTGTTTAGATTTTGGTCTATTCTTAGATCTTCATAAAACTTATTGACAACGATAATGTGAATATGATATAGTCTAGCCAGTCAAAACCCTAAAGGGAGGCATAGAATAGTTAGGTTCATAGACCTTGTTATGGATAAGGAGATATGGTTTTGTAAAGAACTCATAAATATTAGGTCACTTAGATAAACCCTAATAGAGTTAATGGTATGGAATTAGGTCGACAGACTATTAAGCGGTCATAATGGAACCTAAAATTTTGTGTCTAACACAAAAAGAAATGGTTAGGATAGTGATGTGTGGAAACAAGTAATAAGGAAACTCCTGGATTGAGGATTTAGAGGCGACTTGGGAATTGTTGTTCAACGTCGTTTTGCTAATGATTCTGGGACGTAATCATCCTAAGAGGGTTCGACATTTATAACGCCCACAACTTTGGGTTCAACATTTAAGATATAATAGATAATAATTATAATATAAATCCCCAATTAGAATTATCATTAGTCGTGTGCATTGCAGACCACGTAGTATAAAGCCATTTCAATGTTTCATCGATAAGCTATGAAATGACAATCTCGATAGAATATTATTTACGACAAATAATCTTAACGAAAAATGCAGGAGTTGCGATATGAATCTTGTACACATAAAGCAAACTCTAATTTGAATTGGTATGCAGACGTTATAGACTTTCGAAGTTTCACGATCAGTCAGTGTATCGTAAAGAGTGAATTGGAGATAGGTTGCTTATCAGCCTAAGTAGTCTAAACAAAAGTCATAGTAGTCATAAAACCAAGAGTGTATATATAAAACACGCCCAAATATTACTTCGTGAGAGGAAGCTATGATTTTTCTAAATTTCAGCGCAACAGTGTACAACAATGATATCGAATTTTAAATTGGTTGATTATTAGTCGAAACAATCTAAACGAGAATCGAATATCTTGTTAATAGAAACCCGACAATATAAAGATAACCAAGAATGAAAATTAGACGAGAAAGTTATGAATTTTTAACGGACTTTAACAGTCTAAGCCTGTTAAAAATATAACTTTTAAAAAAAAAGTCAAAATTAGCCGACTGAGTCTAAATTAAAGTTGTATATCTCGTCGATAGCTATGTGTGTATATAAAAACCATCAAAACGGAGTTTGTATGATCAAGTTTGAATTTTATAAGAAAACATAAATTCACGTGTGCAGCCACGCACACAAACAAGATGTGCGACGCGCATTTTCACTCCACCCATAACGTGTGACAACCCGATATTTCGACTCTATGTAATGACCTAAAAAGTCAGGTATTGTAACCACTTTTGAAATAATGAAATTAGCATCAAAAATAAAATGTTCAAAAGTCTCTATTGGATTGCCAAAAATGATAGTTATCATGTTAGGATTTTCAGAAATATGAAGAACACTGAAAACCAAGTCATAACGAAGAAGTTATGACCAACCAAAGATTCACAACAAAAACTGTCATTACGGTTACACGTAAAACGAGAAATTTCAATAAAATACTTATTAGCCTTAGGTATTTAAATAAAAGTCGTAGTTATCATTAAACCATGAACATACATAAAAAGGACGCCCAAATCTGGCATCGTATGAGGAAGTTATAAATTTCCGAAGTTCGGTATAGCGGTAGACAGCTAAAAACTCGAAACAGAGATCGAGCAACTTTTGGCCAGAACGACCTAAATGAGAATCGAAGGTCTCGACAATGGTATTTCAACGGTAAAAAGTCTGGCGAAAACAGACATCGGATGAACAAGTTATGGATTTTTAACGGACTTTTCCTGTCCCTACCTTTTAAAAATAAATAATAAAAATAATTTCAAAATTTGCCGACGGAGTCTACACGAAAGTTGTAGAGCATAGTCTCACCTACGTGTGGATATAAAGAATGTCGAAAACGGAGTTCGTATGAAAAAAATATGAATTTTTAAAATTTACCAAATAATTAAAATATAAGTTTAATTCAAAATCCGGTATTATCCGAAGGAGGAGTCACCGGACCGATCAGAGTTACGCCCAACGTACCCTCGTATGCCCAGCATACTCAGGTGCTAGGCCTCGGAACATCCACGTCGCCCCTCTACTCCTCTATGTCCTGTCCCATCCGAGCTCCAGCAGCCGAGGATGCGGTCATGCATGGCGTACGCGTACGCCCAACGTAACCTCGTACGCCCAGCGTACCGAGGGTCTTCAGCCCCTATAAAAGGGATGTGAGGGTTCCGGGTAAAATTACTCAATTCCACTCTTTCTCTTGCGTTTTTACTCCGTTTTGCGTGCAAGAAATATCCCGAAGCCCCGGTTTTCATACCCAAGCCCAGAAGGAAATTTATGCTCCCGATATTCCCGAGAAAATCCGCTTTCGCAAGTCAAAGTTCTGCTCAGTTTTCGTCTCACCATCTTCAATATATCAAGTGAGTTCATACCCCTTATAAATATACACTTTTACGGCCGCGGGGTGGGGGGGGGGGAATACAAGTAAACACATGGTTATTATCGTGTGTAACATAAAGTTTCACTATATACACTTTTTATCAACTAAATCATATGTGATTCATAACTACTACATGAGAACTTTTGTATGCAATATATATTCTCGATAACATCTTGTCTTTTGGAAATAAAACATGTTTATATATACACACGAATCAAACACTTTATTTATACTTTAAGTATATGTGATTACTTATGTCACTATAACTATTATACTTTACATAACAAGTGAGCATTACACTAGAGTTTACTATACAAAGGAAACACACACTTTGAAAAACTATAATAGGTATATTTTATGAGAAAATCATGAACATTTACATACTAGAAACACTATATCAAAGAGATATTTTCATACACAAGAACAAATGGACATTTTCGTACGTAAATTTGTTTCATACTAAGTTTTGTTAGACATTTCACGTACTTTCGAGTATGCATTTTAAGTCCTATATTATATACCAAAATCCCTTGTAGGGGGAGCTTGATACTTGTGTATAGATCTATACGGGATTTACAATCCCACACCTAAGCTGTTAGCTACAGCTAGGCCGACAGGCCTGGGGTGACAAACGTCATAACTTTCCAACGCTTGAAGAACGTTATTATAGGCATCCTGGTCAAACAGCATGGTTATAAGACTCACATGGAGTATTAAAAACACATTGATTTATGGGGTTCTTCAAATTCCTTAGCGATTTATATATAAACCTACTATGTTAGGCATGAGAAGCACTATTGCATTACAAGTTTTGGAACAATTAAACTACCATCTACTATAGAAGAAAATATGGAATTTTCTAGGAACATTCAAACATGTACAAAACATTTTCATTCTATTTCCTACAAACATTAGTACTAAATACTTATGAACTGACCAGCTTAAATGCTGATCTACTCTTTCAAAACTACTTGTATTTCTCAGGAATTCAGTAAAACAGGTAAACAAATAGCTTTTGAAGAACGGACGTTGTGGCGTCAGTTTAGTTTCATTTTGACATCATATTGTAATTTGTTTTTGAAACAAGTACCTTTCAACAATGGAAACTTTTAAATTATATATATGATGGTTGTATTACTTTCTTTACTGTGTATTCAATTATTGCGATACTACATGAAGTCATCCACCCTCGAATGATTTCGCCGTTCTGGTTTGGGGGTGTGATAGATTGGTATCAGAGCATTATTTATAGTGAACTAAGTATATCGAACCATATAAGATATACGAACTATATATGCATAGGGATTTAAAGTCTCTGACAAAACGTTTTTACACCTGAACCGCATTTCATTTTAACTTAAACTATTTGAGTCGTAAAAGCACAAATACATGCATACAACGATTTATTTTCATACTTAGAGCAATATAGAAGTATATTAAATAAATTGTGCAGCGCAGGTGTGCCTTGGGATATGTAATCGGAACTAGGATGAATATATCATGATCAACTATATTTTTCCGAGAGCCGACTAACGTATGCCAGGGAGTGTCTGCAATGGACAACAAATTTAAAACTTACCAAGAGAATATCATTAAGAATACTATGCTAGGGTATCTTCAACCGTCAAACTTAGGGGTAAATTTTACGTGCTTTAGCTTATAGTCAATTCTTAAACCTATTCACGTATAGACTCAATGGCTGGATTTCATCACCCCGGTGACCCCTACTACCCCAACCAAGGTAATGAAGGATGGATTGTAGACGACCTCGAGGAGGAACCTATGGAAGACGAGGAAGAGGAAGATTCAGATAGCTCAGCTTCTGAGCCCGAGGTAATCAATCCGTCAGCCGTCCGACCTCCATCTGTTCAACCTCCTTTCAGGATGGGATTTCAAGGGCCAACTTCCGTCTGGGGAAGCCACATCCATTATTGGAGCCAGGAGAAAGGACTGCGTCCTCCTTACGGTATGTGTCGAGACTTTTACGATGTTAGCGGAGGAAGTTCAGCTGATCTAGCACTCCCAGTTGTGGTAGGCAAACTTGCCAATCAGGCTTATCAATCTGGAATCCAAGCAAACTGGATTCACGAGGTTACCATAAGGATGGAAGAGAACGCAGCTGATATCCATCGCCTAGACATGCTATAAGGGAATGCTCAACTCCACACCAACTCCCTCCCGGAACAAATGACTACAGCTCTCTCCGAAATGAGAGATTTAAGGGAGCAACAAGCTACCTTTGACATGCGTCTCATGGGAGCCAAGCAATCGGACGCGGAGTCAAGCTCCAAGCATAATCCGCACAGCGAGTAGTGCTCACCTAACTCCCAGATTTTGATATAGAATAGGAGCATCAGCTAAAAGTCTTACCTTCTTTAACTTTTTGTAATCAGAGACCTTTAAAAAGGTCAAAATCTTCTAACATTAGATGTAACGCAACCATATGTTTAATATATATAGGGCATACCTCTTTCGTGTGTTAGTTCTATGCATCTCATTCGAGTTCATGATTTTGTTTATTGTTATTCAAACTCCATTGGTGAATCAAAATCAAAGCCATGTGTTGGTCAAACCAAATTCTTGAACTATTAAAGATAGTTAACTCATTATCATTCAACTCTCAACCACCAAAACTTATAATCTTTTATTTTTATTTCTTGGCAGCGCGATGCCTCCTCGTCCAAACCTAAGACCCAGGTCAGGCACGATACCTCCACCACCACCACCTCCATCGATGGAAAATGCCGCATTGATTGCTGCTGTAACAGCTGCAGTAACAACAACAATGACGCAGATGAGTAATAATGGGTCGGGATGAGGAGTGAATATCTCTACGAATAGCCAACGTCCAGGTCATTCAGGGGATTGTACCTTCAAGGACTTCACCAATAGCAATCCCATGACTTTTAACGGATCCGGAGGGATAATGGCTCTATCACAATGGATAGAGAAAACAAAAGCGGTTTTCGAGATTTGTGCATGTCTGGAAGTGAGCAAGGTAAAATTTGCCGCTTGTACATTCTCCGAGAGAGCCATGACGTGGTGGAATGGACATGTCAAGTCGATAACCCTGGTAGTGGCAAATTCTATGGACTGGGAGAATCTAAAACAACTGTAAATGCAAGAGTATTGTCCAAGGGACGAAGTACAAAAGCTAGATCAAGGACTTTGGGGTCTTACTATGGTAGGCTCGAACATCACGACCTATACCAATAGGTTTAGTGACTTTGCAATCCTTTGCCCAGGGATGCTTGCTCTAGAGAGCAAGAAGATTGAAATATACATCTGGGGACTGTCACCCCAGATTTGAGGAAGTCTACTAGCTTCCAAACCAGTCACTTTCGATAGCGCCAAACAGTTGGCACAAGCTCTCGTTGACCATGGAATCTGTCAAGGCTTCGCAAATGCTGTCCCGGAGCAAACCATAGGAAACAACAACAACAACAACAGTACCAACAACAATAGCAAGAAGAAGTTGTGGAACAAGAGGAAGGGTCAGTCTTAACAAGAACCTTCCAAGAAACAACAACTAATGGTAATCAATGTTGCTACTACCCCCACTCCTGCTCCAGTTACCTCTGCCCCAGCGAAGCAATACACTGGGAACCAACCGAAATGCAGCAAATGCAATTTCCATCACAACGAAAATTGTCAAGAGATGCATTGCAACAATTGCAACAAGAAAGGGCACATTGCATGTTTCTGTAAGGCACCGGCACGACCAATCACACAAGTCCCTGGAGTCGGGGTGGGCTAGGCATGTTATGGATGTGGTGAGGCTGGACACTACAAGAGGGACTGTCCTAAAGCAAGGAATGTTGGCGGCATAGGAAAAGTGTTGGCAATAGAGCAGAACGAAGCAATAGCTGATCTCACGGTGGTTACGGGTACGTTTCTCCTCAATAACGCTTATGCATGCATACTCTTTGATTGTGGTGTGGAGAGGAGTTTTGTGAGTCAAAAATTCAAGCACATACTAAAACAGAACCCTAAATCACTCAATAAGATATTCATAGTAGAAATGGAAAACAGTAGAACAGAAAGCACAAATGATATGTACATAGGCTGCACACTAACTCTAAACGAACATTCATTTCAAATCGATCTAATGTTGATCACTATAAAGAGCTTTGATGTCATCATCGGTATGGATTGGTTAAGCCTACACCATGCCGATATTCTTTGTCACGAAAGGGCCATTTGCCTAAACCTGCCACACGGCGAAACTCTTGTCATTTATGGTGACAAACCTGGTTCCAATTTACAAATCATCTCTTGCGTCAAAGCCCAGAAATACCTACGTAAGGAGTACCATGCCTTCTTATCCCACGTGGTAGATAAGGAAAAAGAAACAAAAGGCATCAAAGACATTCCAGAAGTCTGTGATTTTCCCGATATCTTCCCTGAAGATCTCCCAGGAGTCCCACCAGAACGACAAGACGAGTTCAAAATCGATTTAATTCCCAGAGCTACCCCAGTAACTAAGTCGCCGTATCGTCTGGCACCAGCTAAGATGCAAGAATTATCCAGCCAATTAAACGAACTGCTTAACAAAGGATTTATTAGGCCAAGCTTCTCACCATGGGGAGCACCAGTCCTGTTCGTAAAGAAGAAGGATGGATCTTTCCGCATGTTCATCGATTACCGGGAACTCAACAAGCTCACTATCAAGAACCGATATCCCTTACCACGCATTGACGACTTGTTCGACCAACTCCAAGGAGCGAGTTAATTCTCGAAGATCGATTTAAGATACGGGTATCACCAGTTGCGAGTCTCGGAAGGAGATGTTCCCAAAACCGCCTTTCGAACTCGTTATGGTCACTACGAGTTTACAGTAATGCCCTTTGGATTAACAAATGCACCGGCAGTGTTCATGGACTTAATGAATCGAGTGTGTCATTCATTCCTAGACAAATTTGTGATCGTGTTCATAAACGATATACTCATCTATTCAAAGAGTAGAGGAACATGGTCAACACCTCCGACAAATATTGGAAACTCTAAGAAACGAAAAGCTATACGCAAAACTCTCAAAGTGCGAATTTTGGATTCGGAAAGTAGATTTCCTAGGTCACATGGTTAGCAAAGACGGGATACACGTGGACCCCTCCAAAATCAAGGCAATCGAGAACTGGTCAGCTCCCAAAACCTCAACGGAAATCCAATAATTTTTGGGCCTTGCTGGCTACTATCGAAGGTTTATACAAAACTTCTCGAAGATTGCGAAACCACTTACCACCCTGACCCAAAAGGGTGTTACTTTCAATTGGGAAGAAAGACAAGACTCTGCATTCCAAACACTGAAGCAAGCTCTATGCAGCGCACCTATATTGTCCTTACCAGAAGGAACAGAAGACTTCGTGGTCTACTGTGATGCATCTAATCAAGGTCTTGGATGGCTTCTAATGCAACGAGGAAAGGTCATCGCCTACGCCTCGAGACAACTCAAGACGCACGAGGTCAACTACACTACACACGATTTTGAACTAGGAGCAGTCGTTTTCGCGCTAAAGATCTGGAGACACTATCTCTATGGCATGAAATGCACAATTTTCACCGATCACAAGAGCTTCAGCACATCCTCAATCAAAAGGAACTCAACATGAGTCAAAGACGATGGGTTGAACTGCTAAATGACTATGAATGCGAGATTCGTTGTCACCCAGGAAAAGCAAATGTAGTAGCTGATACTCTTAGTCGAAAGGAATACTCGGGATGTCGAGTGAAATCCTTAACCATGACGATCCATTCACACCTGTCCACACAAATCAAGGAAGCTCAGAGGGAAGCCTTGAGAACAGCGAACGTGGTAGGTGAAGCCTTAAGGGGAATGGATAGAATCTTCAAGTCAAGGGTGATGGAGTTCATTACTTCGTGGATCGGATCTGGACACCAAAGTTTGGGGAATTCAGAGATGAGGTCATGAATGAGGGTCATAAGACTCGATACTCCGTGCACCCAGGTTTGGACAAGATGTATCTGGACCTCAAGAAACTATATTGGTGGCCGAACATGAAAGCAAAGATCGCTACCTATGTGAGCAAGTGTCTGACTGTCGCCAAAGTCAAGTTAGAATACCAAAAACCATTGGGATTGCTACAACAACCCAAAATACCCGAGTGGAAGTTGGAACGGATAACCATGGACTTCATAACCAAATTGCCCAAGATAGCAGGTTGGCTAGACACCATCTGGGTAATCATCGATAGATTAACAAAATCCGCACACTTCCTACCCATAAAGGAAACCGACAAGATGGAAAAGCTAGCTCGAACATACATCCAAGAGATTGTACGACTACACGGTGTACCTATATCCATCATCTCTGACATAGATAGTAGGTTCACCTCACGATTTTGGCAGTCGCTACAAAAATCTCTTGGAGCGAAACTAGACATGAGTACTGCGTACCATCCTCAAACCGACGGTCAAAGTGAGAGGACCATACAGACCTTGGAAGATATGTTAAGAGCTTGTGTAATCGATTTTGGTAAAGCGTGGGATACCCATTTACCACTAGTCGAATTTTCATACAACAATAGCTATCACTCCAGCATTAAAGTTGCTCCATTTGAAGCCCTATATGGCCGCACGTGCAGATCACCACTGTGCTGGGCTGAAGTGGGTGACACACAACTAGCAAAGGGACAAGTACCCAACAGTACTCTCACAGTCCCAAAAATTATAAGAGAAACAACTGAAAAGATTGTACAAATTCGGGAATGACTAGAAGCTTTAAGAGACAGACAAAAGAGTTATGTGGACAAAAGACGGAAGCCCTTAGAATTTCAGGTTGGGGACCGGGTGCTATTAAAGGTCTCACCCTGGAAGGGGTTAATACGTTTTGGAAAATGTGGGAAACTAAACCCAAGGTATATTAGACCATTCGAGATCCTTGCAAGGATCGGTCCGGTAGCATACAAACTTCGACTACCGCAGGAACTCAATAATGTACATCCTACCTTTCATGTATCAAACTTGAAGAAATGTTTATCCGATAAGACCCTCGTCGTCCTTCTAGACGAAAATGAAATCAACGAGAGTCTCCACTTCATAGAAGAACCAATTGAAATCATGTATAGGGAAATTAAAACAACAAAACAAAGTCGCATACCCATCATGAAGGTTCGCTGGAATTCAAAGTGAGGACCAGAATACACCTGGGAACGCGAAGATCAGATGAAACACAAGTACCCACATCTTTTTCCCTAATCCACAAGTGTTTTTCTTACATTAAATTTTGGGATGAAATTCCCTCTAACGGGGGGATGATGTGACAACCCGATATTTCGACTCTATGTAATGACCTAAAAAGTCAGGTATTGTAACCACTTTTGAAATAACGAAATTAGCATCTAGAATAAAATGTTCAAAAGTTTCTATTGGATTGCCAAAAATGATAGTTATCATGTCAAGATTTTTAGAAATATAAAGAACACTGAAAACCGAGTCATAACGAAGAAGTTATGACCAACCAAACATTCACAACAAAAATCGTGATTACGGTTACATGTAAAACGAGAAATTTCAATAAAATACTTATTAGCCTTAGGTATTTAAATAAAAGTCGTAGTTATCATTAAACCATGAACATACATAAAAAGAACGCCCAAATCTGACCTCGTATCAGGAAGTTATAAATTTCCGAAGTTCGGTATAGCGGTAGACAGATAAAAACTCGAAACAGAAATCGAGCGACTTTTGGCCGGAATGACCTAAATGAGAATCGAAGGTCTCAACAACGGTATTTCAACGGTAAAAAGTCTGGCGAAAACAAACATCGGATGAAAAAGTTATGGATTTTTAATGGACTTTTCCTGTCCCGTCCTTTTAAAAATATATAATAAAAATAATTTCAAAATTTGTCGATGGAGTCTAAATGAAAGTTATAGAGTGTAGTCTCACCTACGTGTGGATTTAAAGAACGTCGAAAACGGAATTTGTATGAATAAGATATCAATTTTTGAAGTTTACTAAATAATTAAAATATAAATTTAATTCAAAATCATGTATTATCCGAAGGAGGAGTCACCGGACCAATCCGAGTTACGCCCAGTGTACCCTCGTACGCCCAGCGTACTCAGATGCTAGGCCTCGAAACATCCACATCGCCCCTTTACGCCTCTATGTCTCATCCCATCCGAGCTCCGGCAGCCGAGGATACGGTCATGCATGACGTACGCGTACGCCGAGCATACCGAGGATCTTCAGCCCTCGAACGATTCCGCCGTTCTAGTTTGGGGGTGTGACATAACGCGACACGTGGAACAATGCAGAAAGCAACACATCACCCTCTCCCGACCAGATGAATGACACTCACCTTATCAATGCACGGCGCACACTTATTTTTCACCTATATATAGATCTCGGATTTAAGTCATTCTTCACACCCAATTGCCTTAAAAACTCTCTGAAATACTTTCTAGCTTTTAGTACCCTTTACTCCCGAGTTTCCGACCCCTTCAATGAAGCCTTGTGGTGCCAAACAGTCGTTGAATAGAAGCTCCCAGCTCAGAGTTCTACCCACATAATGTTGGATTAGTGTCTAAGTCCATAACTATTTTGGTATGTACTTGACCCGATGGTGCATGGTCCTTTTGGGTTGCCTTCACCAAAGCAACTTGATTGGAGAAATAAATAAAGAGAGAGAGAGAGAGGTTATTATGATTTATTAATATGTTATAAGAATAATATATTAAAGGAGAAATCATATTTGCTTAGTTAATATTGGTCAATAATTAATTAGGAATTAATTTTGTGATCAAGTGTAATTAATTAAAATAGAGGGGTTGAATTGTAATTATGTGATAGTTACAAAATATGGTAATAGTTATCCTAAATATAGGTTGAACGAATTCAAGGAGATAAGGATCCTTGAAATCGTCCAAAGGATAAAGGATAAGGGTTTTCAAGGCTTATCTTATGGTTGCTTTGTGGATAAGCAACTAGATAAGGATAATGACTGAAACCCTATCTCTACACCTATATAAAGACCCTAAGGCTCATGAATTCATGTATCCCTTCCCAAGAAGTCCTAAGGACGAATTCTAACCTCTCTCCTCTCTCTTTATACCTTCTCCACTTGCTCTTGGTGTTTGTAAGCCATTAGAGGAGTGACACTTGTGACTCTAAGCATTCCAAAGTCAATTCAAGGAGGAATTGGGATTGTTATTGCTACATAACAATCAAGGTAACATCTTAAACCCATTCATATGTTAATATCGATTTCATATACTAGAATTAGGGTTTATAGTCTTGGATTCAAAGCATGTACAATAGAGAAACCTAGATCCAAGCATTAGGGTTTGTATGAGCACATAGGATGTCTTATGACCAAAACCCATCAGTGGTATCAGAGCCATTGGTTTGGTTTCAATTGTATGAACTTGATATATTAGGGTTTGCAAACCCTAATTTGCAAGAGTTTGAGTAAGATCTTCAAATCCTTTCCTTAAACCCTTAAATTTCGAAATCTAGGGTTTGTTATAATCCCTTGATTTTCGAAATTTGCCTCCTCCCCAAGATAAGATCCTAATTTTTAGGGATTTGGATTATCCCATATCTTGTAATTATCCTCTAATTGTTATATATGGTAATTCAAGATCTTGCATTATCCATCCATATTTTCGAAATCTATATAGATATTTAAGGGATTAGGATAACTTAAATGTATAAATGGTAATTATCCTCATTGTTTAGATAATCCCTTAAGATTTAATAACTAAATTAATAGTCTAATTTAAGATAATTATTAAATCAAGAGTTTTAATATTTAAAATTTTAAATTTAAATGTCATAAATTCGAAATTTTAAGATAGATTAAAACTAAATTGTTTTGAAATGTTTCAAAACTTGCCCTCAAGTTTTGGAATTTAAAAGTTAATTAAAAGTTTAATTAGGAATGTTAAATTCTAAGACCCTAATATTGTTTTGAAAAAGTTCAAATTACACCCTTATGGTTTTATTAATTAATTAAGGAGTATAATTAAAAGAGGTTTAATAAATCCATAATAGTTTTGGTTTACAATTTAATTGAATTAAAGGTATAATTATTAAATTTGACCACCTAGTATGTTCAAAGTGTAAAATACACCCTATGCTATATATAACATTAAAAGTCTAACATTATATATATGTATGAGTAAAACTCAGCCTTACCGTTAGTAGACCTCATTCACGAAACTGGTCTATAAGGGGTGTTTAAGGAAATTGCCTATAAAATGGCGATTGAATGGGTATCCACTCTTACCCACCGCACGCTTGACTAGTGGAGGGTCGTTAGCCGAACGGGTAGGATAGGACGAAACCTTCCAGTATAAGTATAATGAAATACAAAAGTAACTAAATGTTTTTACAAATTTCCAATCTTAGTTACTTAGGCAAAGTGAATTGATGCAATTCCAAGAAATTACACTTTGTGCCCTTGTGAAGACGTTAGTGAAGCGTGTGTGGTTTACCGGCACACTAAAAGGTTCTAAGCAAAGGTAGCAAAGGGTGACTCAATGTTTGTCATAGCTCGGTGGAGTGTGTGTGGTTTACCGGCACATCGAATAGGTGACTGTAACATGTGAGGGCACCATGTAAGTTTGCATGGTTATTCACACCCGCTTTGTGATCCTCGGCATCCCAGTCACAAACTAGAGGGGCATATCGAGATTTAAACATGCCATTGAAAGTTAAATGAATCTCAAAGGATCTAGGAGTTTTCATAGATTTAAAACTTAAATTTCTTTTCCATTTTTTCATGGTGGAAATTAGTGAATCGTCATTTACTTACCTTCAAATATTCTGCAATTAGGGTTACAGCATCCCTTTCCCGAGTTGTAGAATATTGTGTTGGGTCCTAGCCTTAGTATCTCATTTGGGTGATTTAATAACGACTCAATCAATCAATCAACTAACTTGAATTTGTTTCTCCCGTTTTGTAGATGTCAAAGTTCAACAACTATGGTCTTCCCAAATCCCGTGGAACAAGCATTCTACATGAAGATGATATTCCACGATTCGATCGAGGAACAAGAAATCATGCTTCACTTCCTCCTCCTCCTCCAATTATTCTCCCTAACCCACAAGATTGTAAAATTGAAAGGTTCAATATCACTCAAGCCCTTTTGGCAAGTAAACATAAAGAAGGAAAGTCGGTGTGTGCACACGTCTTAGAGATGAAGTCACACATTGATAGGTTAAGAATGACGGGATCCGTTGTCGGTGAGGAGATGGCTGTTGATTGGGTTCTTCAGTCACTTCCTAACTCGTATAGTGAGTTCGTAAGAGAGTACTATATGATGAACCACGACGTAACCCTTATTGATCTCACCTATATGCTTATTGCTGCTGAATCAACAATGGTTTGGCGCAATAGAAAAGCAAAGTTGATTGGTGAATCTGCCTTCAAGACCTCTATGGATATAGACAATGGCAATGAAAGACATGCAATGATCGAAAAGTTTGATCATAAGAGAAAGGCAATGTTTGAAGTAGTTCCATGTGTTGTTCCTAAAGAGTCAATTTGCTTTTATTGCTAAGAGAAGGGGCATTGGAGACGAAGTTGCCCAATTTATCTAAGAGATCTAAGAGATGGGAGAGTCAAAAGTATGACTTCGCTTCAGGTAAAATCCACTATCTAACTCCATTAAGTTCCTATTCATTGATTCTTAATACATGATGTGATAAGATTGCATTTGAATGTTTTGAAGGATCGGTGAAAAGAAAGGAAGCTTGATAAGAGAGCAAGATGAATCTAATCACAAGAGATGGATCTTGATCGCATGGACTTGAAGATTGGATTTTGAGCTTAGATAGTTATGATAAAGTTGTTAGAAATTTTCCTTTTACATAGTTTTCAATAGATTTTGCATTGTAAGGACAAATGTTTTTCCGCTGTTTTTTTTTATAACTAAAATAAATTTTGACTTATTTATTTGTTTACTTCCTTTCAATGAAATCGTTTTGAAAATTGATGTTCGCATATTTCTACAACGAATGGATATGATTCTTATTTATGGAAATGTAGAGAATTTACCAAATAGGGAGAGTTTCTCATCGCCCAAAGTTTCAATTGGACAGAAATTTGGAATCACGCAACTTGGTTGCATGATGAATGAGAAATTTCATATTTGGAAATTAGACAAATTCGTTGACAAAGTGTCAAGTGAAGGACTAGGAGATCGAGTACACAAAGTTGTGTGTTGATCAAGTTCACCATAAGAGTAACAAAGATATTCGTCATGATTTACTAAAGGCTTAGTAAATATGATTACACTTACAAGATTAAGTGTAATTTTGAATTGATTAAAGGGTTTAGATCAATAGTAGAACGAATAAGAAGAATCAAGTAGGCAGAAAGATAAAAGTTTCTCCATTCTAAGAGGAAGGGAGAGTAGGTTTTATGCTTTATGATAGATCTTAATGATTAAGAAGCATATCTCAATTGATCCTCTAAGTGAGTCTTAGTACAATTGTATGTTTAAGAAGAGGAATCAAGGATTGAAGAAATGGTTAGATCAAGAAGTCTATCATACTTCGTTCCAATAACAATTCTTAAAGTTAAGATTGTGACAATGAGTGAAAATTATTAAAGGTTTACAACATTCATCAAATGTGGAAAGCTGTGATATCTTGGATAAGACAAAGGCCAACTAGGACCAATTTATGAAGTGTTTTGATACAAGCTACACTAACTCTTGAAAATTTGTTTGTCAAGAAATGTTTATTGACAAAAAGAATCTTATATGTCAAGGAGTAAGTGGAGTCTTAATGGTCTTGAAAGGTTTCAAGAACAAATCAAATAAACCTTATCAATCATCACTAGCACACGAGTTAAGATTTACAACCTATCGTAATGACATTCTGTGCCAATCCAATCGAGTTAATTGTGCATGGGAGTTCTATGAGTTCTCATTTTGAATGCATAAAAGGCAAGGCACCTGAATCAATGAAAGGTACATTGATAGGAAAAGGTGAGTTGCTTAACTACTTGGAAGACGTGGTGGGCAGCTGTGCTACCATAAGGCAAGAAATCAAGATTAAGAAAGTTCGATCCATATGAGTTTGAATTTGTCGTAAACTCTGTTTTTAACAAATTCACATGGATAGGAACGAATACACCGCTTTAAATCTAAGTGTCATAAGATTTCCTCCTTCATGAAAATGATTGTGAGGAAATGCATTCACTAAGAAAGATTTTAAGAAGATAGTGATTGTAAAGTTGCATTCTCGAATTCGATTATGGTTACGGTATCCCTTTCCATAATTTGAATTGTGAGGTTTGGCAATTAGTCTTAATTGTTGAGACACACATATGAACTATCTAAAGGCAAAGGTGTATAAGTTCAAGAAGCCTTGATAAAAGATTATCAAAGCATTAAGTATTAGAAACATGGACTTAAGAAATTCAATAGGTATTGTTTTCTAAAAGTTAAGATGTTTATGAATACATGTCGAAGTTAGTGGGAGCATAAGTGTTATGTTTTACAATAATCATCATGATAGTAGGAGCATAAATGTTATGATTGTATGATTATTAAGGCACGTATTGCAAAGTTGGCAATATTAATTATAGAAAACAAGAGTTAAACCTTGCAAAGTAGTAAGGGTTATAAAGTTGTTTTGCTATAATTAAGGGAGAGAATATTATGCTTCATTTCAAATCTAAAGGATTAGGTTGTGGAATGTTAATAAATTTAGTCAAAGGTACATTGTGTGTTCTTAAAATTTCGATTATGATTACGGCATTCCTCTTCACAATTCGAATTTTGAGAACATAGCAAATAAAACATTATGCGTCGTGTCCCATACACTGCGGGTATAGGATCGATTGCAAATGCTTTAATGTTTAACCATTCTAAAATTCTCCAAATGTCTAGCGCATTTAGAGGGAAAAGGGACTAGAATTGGTTTTGAATAAAATAATTAAACAACTATCAAAGGACAATCCAAAGTTCGACGAGGATTGGTTGCTTGTGAGTAGTTGGAAGCATGGTATTGGATGGACCATATTGACATTATTATGAATGGATAAGATTCTATTAGGAAATGAGTCGTCATATGGAACATATGGAAGCGTGTCCATACTGGGAAGTAAATATTGAAAATTTATGACTAGATTAGAAATCTTTATGCAAAAGGATGTTCAAAGGAATGTAATTTGAGTGAGAGACATCGTATCTAAGGAATTGTCTTGTAACAATCTCCGATAGAAGATTTTGTAACATCATTAGCAATAGTCTTTGTGACTTTGATGCAGTGACATTACGAAAGAATCATTGCATAGAATGTTAGAATCTGGCATATTCTATAAGTAGCAAGAATTTGATATTCTTTCACTTATGAAAAAGGCTTTGGAGTTGTAAAATGAGAATGATTGGAAATGTGTTCAATTTGTCTATTTCACAAAAGTAAGAACCATAGGTAAACATTGTGTTGCATGCTAGGAGCATGGGACAAGTGTTGGAATTCAATTAAGAAGTTGATTACCCGAAACGACAAATAATGAGTAATCGATATGGTGATAAATAAAAGGAGTTTTATTTATGCTCAAAGGGTTGAGGCCATATAGGATTAGTATTATTCTTGTGTTTCACTTTGCATGTTTTGACTTCCAGAATAATTGAGTTTATTAAGAATAATCGAATTATTCAAACGGGCCACAGTCATTCATATGTTGGAAGTAGATATGAATGAAGACTGTCATGAATTGGTGTGTGGATTGTCTAAAGAGCATTAGACATAAGCAAATGTTTGCTGCAACATTCATGAGTGCTTATGAATATGAATTTGAGCATTGGATTAAACCCACGCTCACTTGGATCACTCCATGGATTGTATCACGAGTGATTGGTTAGACGATAATATCTTATATTCTTGAAACTGAGATGTGTGAGTTGTATCTTGCTAATCGGTTACACATTGATAATATGAAAACGCACTAGTAACTTGGTATTATAAAACATATTGTTGTGTGTGATTTGGTTAGTGAGTGGAAGCAAGCATTGTATCAAAGTTTATCCGTTCCTTTTATCCAAAGAAGGATAAAAGCGATATCTGTGGGCCCCTCGATGGTTTAGTGATGACAAACGTAAATGCTCGGCTGGGCTAGGGCTAATTTGATTTGTTCAATTAGTCTGTCGTCATAAATCGGAAATCAAGAAGTAGTACAAAGAGAATGATTTGAAATCATATCTCATACGATATCTAGAATGGAGGAATATATGATCCCTTATCTAAGGACATGCGTATCTGATAGGATCAGAGTTGACAGCGGCTTTGGAAAGCTACGATTGCAGATCAGGATCTGAAGTCATATGCAAAATAGTTATTAGACTTATCCAAGTGGGATACTGTTGGATTAGTGTCTAAGTCCATAACTATTTGGGTATCTACTTGACCCGATAGTGCATGGTCCTTTTGGGTTGCCTTCACCAAAGCAACTTGATTGGAGAAATAAATAAAGAGAGAGAGAGAGAGAGAGAGGTTATTATGATTTATTAATATGTTATAAGAATAATATATTAAAGGAGAAATCATATTTGCTTAGTTAATATTGGTCAATAATTAATTAGGAATTAATTTTGTGATCAAGTGTAATTAATTAAACTAAAGGGGCTGAATTGTAATTATGTGATAGTTACAAAATATGGTAATGGTTATCCTAAATATGGGTTGAACGAATTCAAGGAGATAAGGATCCTTGAAATCGTCCAAAGGATAAAGGATAAGGGTTTTCAAGGCTTATCTTATGGTTGCTTTGTTGATAAGCAACTAGATAAGGATAATGACTAAAACCCTATCTCTACACCTATATAAAGACCCTAAGGCTCATGAATTCGTGTATCCCTTCCCAAGAAGTCCTAAGGACGAATTCTAACCTCTCTCCTCTCTCTTTATACCTTCTCCACTTGCTCTTGGTGTTTGTAAGCCATTAGAGGAGTGACACTTGTGACTCTAAGCATTCCAAAGTCAATTCAAGGAGGAATTAGGATTGTTATTGCTACATAACAATCAAGGTAACATCTTAAACCCATTCATATGTTAATATCGATTTCATATACTAGAATTAGGGTTTATATTCTTGGATTCAAAGCATGTACAATAGAGAAACCTAGATCCAAACATTAGGGTTTGTATGAGCACATAGGATGTCTTATGACCAAAACCCATCACATAATTCCTGACTTTTACTAGATTACTCTATAAGTTAAGCTACGCTTATGTTATTTAAGTGTGACTTTTAATTATGGTCATAGTTGTTATTATGAACCTATTATTAAGATTTATCAGTGATTCCAAGTCATTATACTGATTGATCTACTTACAAGAATGATTTCTATGTTGGATTTAGTGAGTTGTTTAAAGTGGGATTTCCAAACATTATACACTGTTTACAAAACGAGTCGTACCTTTGATATGATCCTACCTGGTTATTCCTTACTTGATAGATCTTGATCTAGAGATTGGGATCATTAAGGAATCTGTACTATAATTAATAGTTTCCAGGATTATGAAACTAGGCTAGGGCTTAGTGCTTTATACGACTAGGTTTCTTTGGAAGTGCGAAGCGAAGCACTGCTGAAATCATCAGTCACCCATTTTGTCAAGTGAGTGCATAGTTGATAGTTTCATTTTATTTACTTATTTTCATAGTTTATTTTTAGTTAATACCATCTCATTTTAGTTAATCTTCATGCATATTTTCTCTTTTTGTTATTTTTAGTTAAAACTATCTCATTTTAGTTAATCTTCATGCATATTTTCTCTTTCTGTTATTGAGCTTAATTGCAGGATTTACCGAAGACTATTTGTCATGGGAGATATGGAAGGAGTGTGGGACTTTTGGAGGCTTTCGGTTTGCTTGTGGAATTGAATTGGTTCGATTGAGCTTGGTGTCAACATAAACAAGAAATCAAGTTAGAGTTAATTTTTGGGCGAGAATGATGATGAGGCGACGAGGACTCAAGCTATGGAAGATTAAAGGAGCATTGGGGAATCTTTGAAGACTTTGGAAGGCATAATTGGGCTCTCAAGAGTTTGGGCATATGGTCTAAAACATTAATGAGAAGATTGGGTTGGTGTGCTAATCAAATAGGCCAAAAAGCCCATTCAGCAGAATCCATGCGGTTCGCGTAGATTTACAAATGGTCGGCGTGGATCGCACTGTGAAGAATCCGGATTTTAGCCTTTTGCCTCTATTTAGGGAAAGTTGGTGGAATACTTTTCGGAAACATTTGGATCCGATATTTGACCACTTTTACTGGAGTTTTGAGGCAAGAAGAAAAGAAGACTAGAAATAACAAACACTTTGCTCTCTAGAAGGCTTGGGAAGATTTTGAAGAATGTTGTGATTTCATTTCATCTTACACTTTGAATCATGTTTGGTATCTCTAAACTATATTGCATTTTTTTTTACTTTGGCCATGCTTGGCTAAATTTTCATTTGGTTGATTATGGTTTAACCCATGGATGATTAGTTGCTTTGAAGACTTATTATTATCTTGTGTTTGAAGTTTATGGAAATGTTTTCTAGTTAAACATGTTGTTGTGTTTATTTATATTTGATCATGAGCTTAGATGAACGAATGCTTATTTTTGTTGACTAATTTCATGGTTAAGTAATGCACCCTCAAATTAGTAAGCAAACAAATAGTTTATATGTTTGTTTTCATTTCATTTAGACCATGGAAATGTTTCCTCCATAATGACAATGTAAGCATTTGATTATCTTTTGGACTTGGTAACTCTTATAACTTAAAGCTAATTGATTTTCATAAGATTATATGCTTCATTGATTTTGTGAGTTTAATTAAGGAAATGTGTTAAGAGCTCCTCTAGCCATTTTAATATCAATCAAGAGTTGAGGTAATTTGTGCTTATGGGTTGCTATAGCGAAGTTAAATTAATTCACAAGTGTTATTCCATTTAGTCTAATGAGAAGTCAACCATATCATCCAGGTGGTGCACCCAAACTCAACCAATTTCACTTCATTGAATTTGATCAAATATTATACTTGTTTACTTGTCATATTTACATTCTAGCTAGTTTTAATTTTGTCAAACAATCAAAAAGAATTAAACCCCCCATTTTACTTTTACTTTTGTTTTACAAGTACTTGAACAAGTGATTTACATAGAGATTTAGATTTAACCAATCTCCTTGGATACGATCCCTTTACCACTATACACTATTTTAGTGTGTAATATTTAGGGTATTAATTTTGTTGGCCTCGACAACCACCAAATTTTGGCGCCGTTGTCAGGGATTGGTTTATATTTAATCAATTTGTTTCTCTATGCCTAGATCTCATTGTGCAGGTACTGTAGTTTAAAACTCAAAAATTGAAAAACAAATTATGCTTCGGAAATGAACACTCCTTGCATTGAAGAACAACTTTCTGAGCTAGCTCAATTAGTTATTATGATTGAAAGTGACCAAAGTGTGCAACCCATGCCTCTTATTTGTGATTTTTGCGCCTAAAATGGACATCATTCTGACATGTGTCCATATTTACAAGGAAGATGAGAATAAGTACAAGAAAAGGGAAGTTACTACTGGTCAAACCAATGGAGTTATGATCAACCTCAACATGATCAATGGTGGGACAACAACCAAGCTTGGGGATACAACCAATGCGAAAGCCCATACGAAGCTTGGAGAAGTGACCAATACCAACCAACTCTGCAATTCCAACATCCATATCTTCCACCTCCTCAGCAACCTGAAACGCCAAGCATGTCCTAAAAGGAGATTGTGAAGAGCATTGCCACTTCTACCCAACATTTCCAAGAAACAACACAAGCTAGCCTCAAAAGCTTGGAGCAACAAGTAACACAACTTGCTCAAATAATAAGTATAATGGAAGCTCAAGACAAACTACCATATGAAGAGAGCCCATGGCATAGCACATATGTCATTCCTTTAAAAGATGAGAAAAGTTATGATGGCCCAAGATTGTTATATGAAGAAGAGGATGAAGAAATTGAGAAAGTTGTCAATGAAACTATAGAGGAGGTGTTAGGGGTTAACGAAAGAGAGATTGAGCCACCCACTACCATAAAGAAACTAACTCTAGCGGTATAACAACCACAAGATCCGAAAACGATAAATTTGTTGGACCCTTAAATGATATGTATCCCGAGAAAGAAGACACCCAACCGGTCACCTACTTAACCACCATGTCAAAGAGGGAAGAGTTGGTCACCATACTGAACAAGTACAAGATATAATGTATTTGGATGATTGCTATCATCAAAGGTCTAAGTCCAATTTGGTTCTCCCATAAAAAGAAAGTCAAATACAAGAAAAGAGTCCTAATGGAGGTGTGGAAATTAAAAAATGTCGACACGGGGCAAGTTTTCAAGGTTAATGGATATCAATTCAAGTCGTTCTATGAAGTTTTTGATCCAAATTCCTACGATTTCATCCATTTGGATGCCCCGGTATACTGAAATCGAGAGGGAAGGACGTATCGCCAAAGACGTTAAAGAATAGCATTTTTGGAAAGCATTGTGTTTTCATCCTTTCTAATTCTGAATAAATGTTTTAGCTAAAGTCATTTTTACATTTCACATTTCTTCGTATTCCTTCTTGCAGTAAAAGAGTGTTGAATTTTAAGCCTCGATGTTCATTTTGGTCAAGGGCGAACAATTGAGAGGTTTCAGCAAGATACATGCGGTCCGCGTGTACTCGAGGGGTAGTCCGCGTGGGTTATAAGAAACGGAACACGTGTGGCCAAAAAATTGATCGCATCATTCTTCAAATATGGATGGTTACAGACCTTTTTACACGGACCGCGTGTACTCGAGGGGTCGTCCGCGTGGGTTATTGAAATGGTTCGCGTGTACCGAATGCCTTGTCCGCTTGTACTATAAATGGTCCGCGTGTACTCCAGAAACTGTCCGCGTGGATTCGTTGACCAACTTCGACAAGCTTTGACTTCCATTTACTTTTGACCAAATAACTTAAGTGACATGCAATCCTTCTTTTTCATTAGCACACCAATTGTTTCCCTCTCTCTCTATGCATTCTTTCTCTCTCAAGAATCAATACCCATATCCTCCTCCCGATCCCCTGGTTTAGGTACCTTCGCCTCGCCCCAAGCATTGAGGACAATTCTTATTTCGAATCTTGGGGTGAGGTATTCCCTTTTTTTTCTTTTTGCTTTCTCATGCATTCTAACTTAGGTTGCATAGCATTTTAGCCTTAATTTGCATTCGTTTTTTTTATAAAACTCCAAAAAGATTTAATTTTCTTCTTTTGCACTTTTTAATTTTACATGACATTTAGCTTAGGGCATTAGGATTCATGCATTTTTGTTATCTATTTATTCTCACCCCCCCCCCCCCTTGATGTCATGGAACACGTTCACAGTTATTGTATCATTATTGGTCCAGGATCTTGTTGCTATCTCACCCATCGAACCAGGACCACTAATTGCAGCTTGGGACTTCATACTTGGGATCAGATGCTGGAAGCTTAAAGGGGTAAGTGATCATGGTCAGGTAGTTTCATGAAGAATTATGCATGCAATACTAACAATTGTAGGATATACTATATCAATGTATGGTCTTAGCCTTGCGGTCCATTCCGACGAGAGGATCACACTTGATCATGTTTGAACCGTTAGGATGAAACACTAGTGCTTGTCCCCGAGTAGAATCCATATCCGGTCTCTTTACATCACCATATTCTTTTTGCGATTTACTTAGGATTTTAGAGAGTCTTTTAGCCCACATTTGGGCATTTTCTTTATTTTTGAAAAATCACAAGTTTGAAAAGGAGCTTGCATATTTACGCTCCACACATTGTCATTTTCACACTTAGACCATTCGGATTATTATTGTTACTCCCTTGGTTCCACTTACATAATTTTGGGAACCAAATTTTGAGTCAAAAAGTTTTCTTGATAAAAGAATAAATTCAATATGTTAGTGCAGTACATTCAAGTTCTAGTTAAACCAACAAAAAAAAAAAAAAAAAAAAAAAAAAAAAAAAAAAAGAGGCTGTAATAATCTTAGATAGGCGACCAGTTCAATTATTGAACAAATTTTTCTACATTTTGGTCACCCAACGGTTGATATTCATTTATTTAGGTTTGTCTTATTGTATATAGATCGATTTGTTTCTTTTCACAAATTGGTAATGTTAGAGAGACTGTTGAGTCGGATACTACGGGAAGTTTGTGTCAACACTAAGTGAACTGATTCCTACAATTGTGTCTGAGCGATAAAACCCAATCACACTTGAGAGTGGCTGAAAAACGTGTGCTCTTAAAAAAGAAGAGCTCCATACGAGCACGTCCATTTGCTTTTTCCCTACTACAGATGTTCTTCATTGTTTTTATGTTCTATTGGGGATGCAGCTGACCGTCCCTCCTTACTCACCTAGAGGAGTTGTCCTAGTTGTGGTTTATGGTCCCATTGTCATCGGATGAAAAAGTAATGAGATAATAGCAAGATCAATTCTGACCATGTTGACTAACGGTAATCAGGTTCCGCGGTTCTATCCATTCTTTTAATTTTTCTTAAGATAGATCATCCCGAGTTCATTTTAGTCTTGTCTTACTTGAGGACAAATAAGGTTTAAGCTTGGGGTGATTTTGATAGTTTCATTTTATTTACTTCTTTTCATAGTTTATTTTATTTTAGTTAATCTTCATACATATTTTCTCTTTTTGTTATTTTTCTCCTTTATCGAGTGCTTTCCAGTCTTTTGAGCTTAATTGCGGGATTTACTGAAGACTATTTGTCATTGGAGATATGGAAGGAGTGTGGGACTTTTGGAGGCTTGTGGCTTGCTTGTAGACTTGAAGTAGCTCGATTGAGCTTGGTGTCAACATAAACAAGAAATCGAGTTAGATTTAATTTTTGGGCGAGAATGATGATGAGGCGACGACGACTCGAGCTATGGAAGATTAAAGGAGCATTGGAGCATCTTTAAAGACTTTGGAAGGCATAATTGGGCTCTCAAGAGTTTGTGCATATGGGCTGAAACATTAATGAGAAAATTGGGTTGGTGTGCTAATCAAATGGGCCAAAAATCCCATTCAGCAGAATCCATGCGGTCCGTGTAGATTTACAAATGGTCCGCGTGGATCGCACCGTGAAGAATCCGGAGTTTAGCCTTTTGCCTCTATTTAGGGAAAGTTGGTGGAATACTTTTGGGCAATTTTTGGATCCAATATTTGACCACTTTTACTGGAGTTTTGAGGCAAGAAGGAAAGAAGACTTGAAGAAACAAACACTTTGCTCTCTAGAAGGCTTGGGAAGATTTTGAAGATTGTTGTCATTTCATTTCATCTTACACTTTGAATCATGTTTGGTATCTCTAAACTATATTGCATTTTTTTTACTTTGTCCATGCTTGGCTAAATTTTCATTTGGTTGATTATGGTTTAACCCATGGATGATTAGTTGCTTTGAAGACTTATTATTATCTTGTGTTTGAAGTTTATGGAAATGTTTTCTAGTTAAACATGTTGTTGTGTTTATTTATCTTTGATCATGAGCTTAGATGAACGAATGCTTATTTTTGTTGACTAATTTCATGGTTAAGTAATGCACCCTCAAATTAGTAAGCAAACAAATAGTTTATATGTTTGTTTTCATTTCATTTAGACCATGGAACTGTTTCCTCCATAATGATAATGTAAGCATTTGATTATCTTTTGGACTTGGTAACTCTTAGAACTTAAAGCTAATTGATTTTCATTAGATTATATGCTTCATTGATTTTGTGAGTTTAATTAAGGAAATTTGTTAAGAGCTCATCTAGCCATTTTAATAACAATCAAGAGTTGAGGTAATTTGTTCTTATAGGTTGCTATAGCCAAGTTAAATTAATTCACATGTGTTATTCCATTTAGTCTAATGATAAGTCAACCATGTCATCCATGTGGTGTACCCAAAATCAACCAATTCACTTCATTGAATTTGATCAAATATTTTACTTGTTTACTTGTCATATTTACATTCTAGCTAGTTTTAATTTTGTCAAACAATCAAAAACAACTAAACCCCCCATTTTACTTTTACTTTTGTTTTACAAGTACTTGAACAAGTGATTTACATAGAGATTTAAATTGAACTAATCTTCGTGGATACGATCCCTTTACCACTATACACTATTTCACTGTGTAATATTTAGGGTATTAATTTTGTTGGCCTCGACAACCACCAATAGTCTCTTTCATGAACATGATTTTAATATAAGTAATAAATGTTTGTTAAAAAGTTTATCTGTGAACTATATGATTATTGCTTGGAATATGTGGTAGGAATATATATATATATATATATATATATATATATATATATATATATATATATATATATATATATATATATATATAGTCATATACAAGGTGCGAATCAAATATGTTTCTATATGTGTTATAGTAAATAGATAATATGATAATAAGTAATCAAAGTATGTTTAGTAAGAAATATTGAAGAAATGATAATACCTAATACTCTATGTTAATATTAGGATAGGATTTCCTAAAATAAGAGTTGGTATCTCGAGAAAATTTCATAAGCCCGGTAGTCTTGCCTATTAGGGAAGTAGAACTTATAAAGGATCCTCGGTTCAATTAAGTTTGATAATAGGTACTCTCATTCGGAGAATGGGTGTAAGTTAGGAATGAAGAGTAGAGTCCTGTTCCATGACACCTTTAGGTGTAGATGTATAGTAGCTCCATACTAGAGTATATCTTAGTATTCCTTTTGGATGACTAGAAATGGTGGGTCCAGATCAGGTAACTTAACAGTATATTTGGTCATCCCCCAGAGTAGGATAACAACACTTGACCATTCTAGGCGGTCTGGTGAATAATGTTGCTATTGTAGGTTTATAACCTACATACATAAATGAAAGGTAATATCCTATTCATCAAAATACTCTAACGGCTCATGTGCCTTTACGACTTACATTGGAAAAGGAAGACACTAACTGTGTAGCCAAACCCTTAAATGGTTCATTGGGTAAGATGAAACTTCCTGATAATTGTAGGACTAGCAGCTGTGAGGATCAATTAGGATGGGTAGAGGGTTATATAGTTATTTAAACCCTATCTATATTATTTAGAAACCGTTGGTTTTCCAGATATGATAATTAAGGAATATTATCATGAAAATATTATGGGATTGAAATCACTATGTATCTCACCAGGTTTCCCAACCTGACCCACTCAGTTTATATGCATCACAAGTATCAAGACTTAAGCAATAGAACTTGATTAAGAAGTTGAGTGATTAAGAGACCACCTGCAATAGAGTTCAGGACCATTAGGTCTTTACGCTATAACCTATATTTATGTATCGATTATGAGATCCTTAGGATTTTATTAAGACAATAAGTTGTACTCAATATGTTTCAAATATACTACAAAAAGTTTTAATTAGTTTTGAAAATAAGAGGATGTGACAATTAACCTGTTGGACCATCTATGTTTTCCGATTTTGTGGGGGTTGGCCATGAATATAATCCTTAAGTTCTTGTCTGGTTCTGGAAATGTCTATCATGGAGTTTAATGGTATGATGAAGATAGTTGAGTCTAACATGGCATGATGAAGACCGTAAATTCTAAAGGAAAGAGGTATCAAAAAAGAAGGTCAAAACAATGGAATGGAAAGGGAAGGGAAAAGTTAGTCGAACCAGCTATGACCCCATATTCAATAAGGGTAAGGATTAATATAAGACACCTCCATAAAAGAATACTTAAGAAGTTTTATGTTTCCACTACAAGGAGAATGGACATAGGAGACGTAGCTATCTATAGTATCTGGAGGAGTTGAAGAAGATCAAAGTCAAAGGGTTTAGTAGCTCAATTGTAGTTATGATTAAACTCCACATTACTTTTACTTCTAAGTTATGGGTATTTGACAAATGATGGTATATTCACATTTGTACATATGTACAAGGACTAAAGGGAAACATAAAGTTAAGACACGAGGAGTTGGACCTAATCATGAACCACAAAAAAAAACACCATCACTTATGATTTGACAATAATTGGCGATCTAAAGCCTACTTGTTTTATTTATATTAAATACTTGGACCAAAAATTGTTGTGTAGATTAGGAGTTGTGGTGTACTTCCTTATTTTTAGCTTTTCATATGTAATTTTCCTTTTTCATGCTAGTTGCTTAAGTAACACCTCATCTACACCATAGTCGTAGTTTATAAATATTATTAAATACAAAATAAAAATATATTAATATTCAACCAAAATAATCATCATTGACACATACGATATGTTCATATGATTTTTATTGATATATAGAACGCCTAAATCCAACTTCATATGAAGAAGTTTTTCGATTATACCGACATGGCTCAATGTATCCTAAAAAGTGAGTTTTAGATAGGTGGCTTATTAGCTTAAGCACACTAAACGAAAGTCATAGTGGTCATTAAATCGAGAGCATGCATATAGAGAAAGTCTAAATCTGACATCATTAGAGGCAGTTAGGATTTTTCTAAGATTTTACATAATAATTTACAGTTTAAAAAATCGAATTTAAGATCGGTTAATTTTTGGCTGACAAAATCTAAACGAGAATTGAAGATCTCGTTAATAAGAGTTCAACAATATAAATACAATCGAAAATGGACTTCAGATGAGAAAGTTACACATTTTATACGAGCTTTAATAGTCTAAGCATGTATGAAAAAGATGAAATCAAAATTAGTCGATGGAGTCTAAACAAAATTTGTAGATCTAAAATCGTTATGTGCGCGTGTCGCACGTAGCTTGTTCCCAAAGCTAGCCACATTGCCCCACCCCTTTTCGAACACGCGTCAGCCATCTAGAAGAGCAACCTTACCCATGTGTGTGGCGCGCACGGACTTGAACAATGCACATCCCAATAAAATCCTCTATAAATAGGCTTCAGCTCTTCATTTGTTCTCCACACCCTCAGATCTCTCTCTCTCTCTCTCTCTCTCTCTCTATTTATATCCTGTTCTAGCCTATTTTTCCTTCATTTCTGGCCTACCACTTAGTCTTGCGACACCCTGAGTACTCATCTAAGTAGTAGCCTTTGAGTACGAGATCCCGAGTTACTATTTTGTCCGCTTAAATCCCAGATCTCATCAATAACACTCTATAAGTGAGATATGCTTACTCTGCCTTTGTGTAATTTATGATTTAAGTTATAAGTCATTACTTGGAACCTATAATTGATTTTTATTAGTAATCCAAAGTTGCTATAGTGATTGATCTACTTGCAGGAAAGGTTCCTAGAATGGTTGTGTTGGCTTGGTTGTTGGATTTCAGAAAAACTATACCTCGAAATGATCCTGCTTCCCAACTGTCCAGCATGGCCGATCCTTATTTAATAGAACTATCGTTATTCATTGGGATTAGTGTTCAGTCTAGCCTACCTTACATATTCCCATTGAACTAATAAACTATAGTAATTTAGGTTAATCTTCGTTAAAAGTGTTGGTTGTCAGCTAAAATGTCTAGCTGACTGTTAATCCTTTGAGAATCTGACATGGTGAATTCTTCTTACTATATTGTATACTCCAATATGTACCCATTGTATGTTAGGATATAGATTCCTGTAGTATACCCTTAAGAAATTAGGCTGGATAGTTGCCTATAACGTAGGAATAATGCTTGCTATATGTGTTAAAATATTATGGGGAGCTGAGTGCGGACCAGTCTTGTGTCGAAGGTTAATAGACTCAGGCGGACTAGCTTTATCTTAAAGGCGAAGGTGTGGTCTAGCTATATGTTGTAGGCAAAGATATGGTAGACTAACTTTATGTTGAAGACAAAGGGGGGCCAACTATATGTTGAAGGCCATTATGTGTATGCATTGTATATGTGTTGTGGTATGGAATATTTTGAGGGAATTCGCTAAGCTTTGACTTACATTTGTTGCATAACTGCTTTATAGGTTGTTCATCTGACTGTGGGAAGGCTCATGCATGACTGCATCGATGTCGAAGCGTCATTAAAGTTTTATAGACTTCCTCTAAGATACTTTTTTATATAAGAATAAATTGTAATGCTTTGTAAGACTTATATTTTAAGGAATAAAAATGTAAAAAATTTGTCTTCAAATTTTGGGATGTTACAAGTTTGTATCAGAGCCCTGGTTTAAGCGAAATGGATGAACATTGTGTGATTCCATACTCAAACTAAGGATCTAAATATCTTACACAAATTTTTTTATAAATGAAAAGATATAAAGAAAAAGGGGATGCGATGCATACGGTTAGGTGGATCTCAGAAAGGAAAGCAATTCCCAAATTATCCATACTATTTTACATATTGATATATGATATGTTGGAAACGCATGCTAGTTTAAGGCTAAGACCTTTCAGGAATTATTAGTTTGGATTGCCTGATAATAAGGATTCCTTATAGTCTTAGGGATTGCCTTTATGTGCTACTTGAAGCCTCTACTGATATCTTATAGTTACCAAGTGTATTCTTTAGAGTTGTAAGGAATTAGGATTCCATAGCCTTAAAATGCTTAGTTCATCCTTACTTCATATTCCATGTTTGGTTGTGGGCTTAGGGTAAAATAAATTATTCCACCGACTATCCAATATGACATGTATACACAAGGAGATTATTGATATTAGGAACGAATTCCTATAGTACAAGGGTTCGGGTAGGAGAAACCCTTGACATAAATCTAGGAAAAATTAGTAATCAGGTTTTAGTAACACTAGGTGTGTGAAAAGTCCTACCGAAAAAAGAGATTAATGACCTAGAAATGTTCGGACAATTCTTGGATCTAGTATAGATAGGTGTAGAAGGTAGTATGAGCCCGTACTACCGGAAGCACAGGATCCATATAGGAATCAGGAAGAGTCGAAAATGTTACTAAGGAGCTGGAAAGGGTTAGTTTCACCTCTAGATAACCCAAATAAATTTGTATTAAACCACCCCGGTTTCTTATCCTCAGCATGGTGATGATCATAAGAGCAAGCAGTTCTGGTTCTGGATTGGAAGGGCCAGGACCAAATGAGGTAGACATACGTGATTGGATAGAGATAATGGTAGCAGCAGTTGTAAGATTGACGATCCCAAAAAATTTTGGAGCTATCAAAACCGAACTAATCGCTATGTGTGACGAGAAGTATGCTACATAGGAAACGTCAATAGAATTTTCATAGATAGAACACCTAAATCCGACTTCATATGAAGTTATGCTTCTTCGAAGTTTTTCAATTAAACTGATGTGACTCAACGTATCGTAAAAAGTGAGTTTTAGATAGGTGGCTTATTAAATCAAGAAACCTAGATGAAAGTCGTAGTGGTCGTTAAACCGAGAACATGCAAATAGAGAATGTCTAAATTTGACTTCATTAGAGGAAGTTATGATTTTTCTAAGATTCGACATAGTAGTGTACAACTCAAAAATCAAATTTTAAATCGGTCGATTTTTGGCCGACATAATCTACACGAGAATTACAGATATCATTAATATGAGTTTAACGATATAAATACAATCAAAAACAGACTCCAGATGAGAAACTTTTGCATTTTATACGACCTTTAACAGTCTAAGCCTGTTTGAAAAAAGATGAAGTTAAAATTAGATGACAGAAACTAAACGAAAGTTGTAGATCTCATCGAGAGCTTTTCGTGGATATAAAGAATATTACAAAAGGAGGTTGTACGAACAAGTTATGCAATTTTGAAAATCTGAAAATCGTTGCGCGTAGCTTGCACCCAAAGCTAGCCATGTTGCCCCCATCCATTTTCGGACACGTGTCAGCCATCCAGAGGATCCACCTCACCTATGTGCACTATATGCACAACCTTGAATGGCATGTATCCCAAGAAAATTCCTTATAATTAGGCTTCAAATCTTCATTTGTTCTCCACACCCTTAGATCTTTCTCTCTCTCTCTCTCTCTCTCTCTTCTCTCTCGTTTTATCCTGTTCTAGCCTATCTTTCCTTCATTTCTGACCTGCGACATATTCCTGCAACATCCTGAGTACTCATCTAAGTAGTATCCTTTGAGTAGGGGATCTCGAGTCAATATTATGTCCGCTTAGATCCTGGTTCTCATCAATAGCACTCTGTAAGTGCACTACACTTACTCTGCATTTGGAATTTATGATTGTAGTTATAAGTTGTCACTAGGAACCTATAATTGATATGTATCTATAATTCCAAGTTGTTATATTGATTGATCTACTTACAAGAAATGTTCCTAGAATGGTCATATTGGCTTGGTTGTTGGATTTCAGGAAAGTTATACACTGAAATGATCATGCCTCCCAACTGTCTGACCTGGTTGGTCCTTATTTGATTGAACTATCGGTATTCATTAGGATAAGTGTTAGGTCTAGCCTACCTTACATATTCCCATTGAATTAATAAACTATAGTATTTTAGGTTAATCCTCGTTAAAAGTGCTGGTTGTCAGTTAAACCGTCCCGTTGACTGTTAATCCTCTGAGAATCCGTCAAGGTGAGTTCTTCTCACTATATTGTATACTCCAATACATATATACATATATATATATATGTATATATATATATATAAATACATATATATATATATACATATATATACATATATATATATATATATATATATATATATTCATGTAGTATACCCTTAAGCAATTAGGCTAGATAGTTCCCTATAACGTATGAATAATGCTTGTTATATGTGTTAAAATATTATGTGGAGCTGAGGATGGACTAGCCTCGTGCTGAAGGCTAATAAACTGGGATGAACTAGCTTTATGGTAAAGCCCAAGGTGCGGTCCAACTATATGTTGTACATAAAGATAGGGTAGTCCAACTTTATGTTGAAGGCCATGGGTGGACCAACTATATGTTGAAGGCCATTATGTGTATGCATTGTATATGTGTTGTGGTATGAAATATTTTGAGGTAATTCACTAATCCTCAGCTTACAGTTGTTAAATAACTGATTTACAGGTTGTTCATCTAACCGTGGGAAGGCTCATACGTGACTGTATCGGAATCGAAGCATCAATAAAGTTTTATAGACTTCCGCTAAAATACTCTTTTATATAAGAATAAAATGGAATGTTTTGTAAGAATTATATTTTAATGAATAAAAATGAAAAAAAATTGCCTTCAAAATTTGGGATGTTACAGCTTAATACATGCCTCCTTTCGATAAAGATAGTTGTATGTGGATTTTTTGTAAGCCGACTCAAAAGACTTTAGTGGATATCTATATTCTTTTGTTAGGATGGAGTAAATAAATAATTAATTAATAAGGTATGTTTTTGTTAATTTTGATTTAATTTTTTTATTGTTGTTATTATTCTTATTATGAAGTTCTCCAAAATATCATATACCACGATACACATACAATGCATACAAACAATCTCTCGGCTCTCGTGTCGATCCAAATACCAACAAGTCTCTCAGCTCTCGTGCCGATCTGCCTGACAACTAGTAATGACTAACGACTCTAGTGCATGTCTAGTCACGACCAACAAATTTAATGTATGTCTAGCCATCATAATGGGGAACGAATGTAGTGCACCTCTAACCTTGAATGTAATGTTGCGATTTTTTACCTTAAATTTTTTAAATACTATTTAAACCAAATATATTAGCGGAAGTCTTACTTTACGTTTAAATCAAAACAATACCAATGTTACTAAAACATTTCAAAAACAATGAACATCAATGTATAAGTTTGCAAAACCATAAGTAAATGAAAACTCAAAACATATCCAAGGTGGTATCATCATTAAAACATCAACTATAGTGTAACTACCCAAATTCTTCGATCCTCACCAAACCATCAATCATGATACCTATACAAATGCAAGGCAAAAGAAACAAACAAAGAAACAAGTGTCAAGAAGTGCTAAGTGAGTCAATCATAAGTACAATGCTAAGAAACATGCATATCCTAAAATGTGTTAGTACTCATCACATAGCATGGATTCAATAATAAACAATAGATAACATCTGATACATCACATATTCATTGTTTGAGCTTTCATTAAGGTCTACCTTTATTATTCATCTTTTATTATTTAATAGATATTAGTTATCATTATTCCCTCCTCTAGGTGCATCACTAACTCAAAAGCTAGACACCCACCCATAGGTCAATCACGAACCAAAAAACAAGATTCGTTCACTACTAAGTCACCGACTCAACCCCTCCCTGCTAGGTGCATCACCAATTTCGAAGGCTAGAATATTATTATAAGATTACATGTATACAATCTTTCATATTATAAAAAGTTGTCAATTTCGAAGTGATATAGATAATTTCAATCTTCACAATATATCATTGAACCTACCCATAAGAAATTTTCAAAAAATAATTTCACAATGCCGACTACAAAACCTACACAAATCAACAAACAAGTTTTGCAAATAAGAATTTTTCAATAAGGTCCAAATTTAAGTTAGGGGAGATGACTTATTAAGGTAACTAACTATTTGGTATGTTCATAAATAGGTAATATTTGTTTATTTGTACTCATTTACCCAACTAACCCGTGTCATAAGTTCGCACATACCCTTATTACCATCAAACAAAGGTTTTTGATGATGTGGCATCTACGTGACCAGTACATTGAAATACTTATAAACACATGGCATTGTATGTTTTTGTCATCGTTTACAATATAAATGTTCGAGGATACGACGACTACTGATAAAATAACTGTAACACCCCAAATTCCAGAGGTGCTGTTGAAGGGATTAAATTGTAAATTAAGGAAAGGGACTCGACTAGTAGGCATGCTTACTCGCCGAGTCGACGGCTTGTACTCGATGAGTTGGTGCTGAAGGGAGAAAACCCTAATCCCGGGGGTTTTGCCCTATATAAAGCACATTATAACCCACACTCAGCCTCTTTGCTACCCTTTTGAGATCCAGAAGCCCTAATTTCATTTGTGAGAAGACTTAGAAGCAAATTGGAGTGATTTGTGAAGGGATCTTGAAGATCAAGAAGCTTGGATCAAGGAGACTTGAAGAGATCCGGATTATACTTCAGTGGGAGATCATTTTAGAGGTAAGGAATCGTTATCCTTGGCCTTCTCCTTCCTAGTTTCATATTAATGGAGTTTTAGGGTTTGGTTGGAGAAATATTGATGAGATCTTGAAGCATGAGTTAGATCTGGAGTTGAAACTCTAGATCTAAGTTCTATATGGATCATTGATGCAGAAAGCCTTTCTAGCTGTTATGCAAAATCCCTTCCCCAAGACTTAAGCCTCTTTCTAGCTTGGTTTTTGGTATTATGGGGAAAGAAGCACGTAAAGGTGGCAACTTTATGTTGTTAATGGACCCTAGAGACCCAGATCTATTGTTTGGAGCAAAGTAGTAGCTCTGTGACTCGAGATTATGAGAATGCACGTATGGACTCGGCGAGTCTGGGAGATGACTCGGCAAGTCGGGCTAGAGATCAGATATTGAGTCGCGTAGTAACTTGGCGAGTTGCATGGGTGACTCGGCGAGTCTTATGATGATGAGCTTGGACTCGATGAGTTGGAAGAACAACTCGGCGAGTCTATTGAAGATTGTCGTGAACTCGACGAGTCTGTTCTTGGACTCGGCGAGTCTGCTCGCAGAACCTAACCTCTTTCAGTTAAAGACTTGGATTAGTGATTCGGTTGGGGACTCAGTGAGTTGGTCAGGATGGAACTCAAAGATCGTTGGAATCGACAAGTCTTGGGGCGACTCGACGAGTTAAGTCATGCTATGAGAGTTTTCTGGATATGGGAACTCAGCGAGTCAACGGGTTGATTCGGCGAGTAGAGTCAATCAGGAAGGTTGACTTTGATTTTGACCTTCAGGGGTATTATGGTAATTTGGATATTTATGTTAATGATTATTGATGGATATAGGTGTTGGAGTTTGAGGCGGTGCTTCTGGATTATGCTCTTGTGATTCGGTTTGGCAGTTGCAAGGTGAGTTATCCTCACCATACTAAGGGGTCTAAGGCACCAAGGTCGACCCATTTGATATGTTATCCTAGTAGTGTTACATGTTGAGTACGAGTTTGTGTTGCATGTTAGTGTTTATGCCAGTTAGGTAGACATGTAGGACTACCTGTGATGTTATATGATTATTGCATGCTCAGTAGTTATGTATATGTTATGTGGGTTAGGTTGAGGTTGTACTGCTCCATGCGGTAGCCAACAAATCTTAGAGTATTCCAGATATGAGCTGAGGGCCCGGTAGGCATTCCATACTCATACTGAGGATTCGCGAGTACGCCAGATATGAGTTGAGGGCCTGGTAGGCATTCCAGACTCATACTGAGGACTCGAGAGCATTCCAGATACGAGCTGAGGGACCGGTAGGCATTCCAGACTCGTACTGAGGGCTCGGTGGCAATCCAGATGTGAGCTGAGGCCTCAGTAGGCATTCCAGACTCACACTGTGGGCCCAGGGGTATTCCAGTCTGTAGAGTTGTGGACATGTTACGTGCTGTTCTGTCTTGATTGATATGATATGTTAACATTGATGTTGCTATGTGGACTGTATGTGTATCAGTATTTTGGGGGTAACTCACTAAGCTTTTGGGCTTACAGTTTCAGTTTATTGTTTCAGGTACTTCAGGAGACCGTGGCATGGCGAATGTGTGATCGTACCGCTCCTCAATTTTATGTTGATGTTTCTGGGATACTCTGATAATAAATGAACTGGAAACCTTTTTGTAATAACTTAATGAATATGGGATGTTTTTGAAAAGTTTAAATTGGTTGTAAATTTTCACGGTGTTACAAAAACCCTAGATTAATGGCTTCTTCTTCCTCATCTTTTTCTTTTTCTTTTTCTTCTTCTTCTTCCAAATGACAAGACGTATTGCAAGCTGATCATCCATGTGATTGTAAACGACCATTTCATGTGAAGATTTCAAGGACCCACAACAATCTTGGAAGACCATTTAGGGTTTGTCAAAACTCACTGGTAAATCAATCTTTGTGAATTTTTGTTAACTTGTGCTTCTTCATCCTTCAATTTAACATTTTCTTAAAAATTTCGTAGAGAATGGAGAAAGTCCAAGATGTAAATTTTGGCAATGGGTGGATAAGGATGAAGTGAGGACAGATGGAATAAGCCATGAGAGGATGAAATCAGAAGAAGACTGTAATATTTGGTGAAAACTTCATACCTTATACAATGAAATTAGTATATGTATGTTGAAGATCGAAGAAAAGAAGAACACCAATTTGGTTAACAGACAAGAGTTGGAGAAAGTCAATTGGAAGTTGTTTAGTCATAAAGTTGTGTTGGTTGTGTTGTTTTTCTTATATGTGGAAATGTTGTTTTGAATTAGGGATCCTTTTGCATTATGTAGATGATGATGTATGATGATTGGATGAAAATGTTGTTTTGGTTAAGTGGAATGGAATTGTAATATTGTAATAAAACATTAGAATTGAAAATTTGGAATTCTAAATATTGCAAATGGAATGGAATTGGACTGTTTTGAATGAAACGTTTTATTTCATGGAAAATTGGTTGAGTGGAATGGACTTGGAATGGAATTATAATGAAACATTGGAATGGGATTGGTTTTCTGAATATTAAAAATGGAATGGAATTGGACTGTATCATGACTAAAATATTGGAATAGATGGTAAAAGATTCCATAGAGCAAGTTTGTTACAAAAGATGTGTTAAAGTTAAACATTACACATTTAAATATGCATTATTGCCAAAAACGTGTTTAAAAAGTTAAACATTACACACTTAAATATGCAATACTGCCAAAAGATTCCAAAAGTTAAAGTTGCCAGTCAAAGATGCCAAAACAGAAACAAGAGTCCAAGATGCCAAAAGCTAAACTTTTGCCCCTCCCACTTCTTTCTTATCTGAATTTTTGTAATTCTTTCTAAAGGTTTCTTTATCCTCCATCCCAGCACAAATTGAAATGTCGGTACTTCATATTGTACTTGAGCTGCACCTTGACCTTGAACTAGCACTTCAGCTTCTACTTCACCTTCAACTTGAATTGGCACTTCAACTACTACTTTAGCTAGCACTTTAGGTTGAACTTGAACTGGGAATTCATTTGCTACTTCTATATCATCTTCACCTTCAAGTTGTATATAATCTTCAAATTCACCTTCAAAAGAATCCGCTTCACTATTAGGTTCCATTTCAACTTCAATGTCACTTTTCATTTCAATTTCATGCTCTAATTTTTTCTAACATGGTAATTAGTGGTCTCTTCCTTGCAACTTGAATGACTGAATTAAAACTCTCAGATACACCATTTTCATATGTATCACAAGCCCTATTAGTCTGAAAAATGCTCTACTCCAAGTTTTAGGGTCCCTTTCCATCAGATGGTTATAGGCTAGAAGCTTTAATTTCTCGATTTCATTCATATGTTGCTCAAATTTTGCCTGGGTAGTAGCTGCAACAACATACCAGAAAAGCTTCCTAAATTTTTGGCCCTTAAATTTTTTCATGAAGTTGGCACATATGTGCCTAGCACATTGCCTATGCTTTGCTGCTGGAAACCTTTCTTTCACAGCCTCAAGTAATCCCTGTTAGCATTAGACAAAAAACATAAGCTTAAATAAATTAAGTAGTACTAAGATAGAGAGAACATAAATTGTTTACTTTGTGTTGGTCTGATATTAGGGTTAGTATTCCAAGGTCATCAATTAAAAGGTCAATAAACCACTTCCATGTTTCTTTATTTTCCACTGAAACCACAGCCCAATCAATTGGGTATATATGGTTGTTTGCATCTCTACCTACAACAGAAAGTAACTGCCCTCTACATATGCTCTTTAAGAAGCAACCATCTAGTCCAATTACCCTCTTACAACCCTCAATCCACCCATCCTTCAAACCCTTTAAAACGAAATAAAACTTTGAGATGTAAGTGGTTCCATCAGTCATGACATCTACATCCATCTTCACTATTGATCCATGGTTAGTCCTTTTTATATCTTCCCCATAGCTCCATGGTTTGGTATAATGTTCTTTTAAAGAACCCTCTATCTCCTTAAATGAATACCTCCTAGCATTTATGCATTATCCAACACTTGCAATCAAATTAAATTCCTTGCTGACTTTAGCTTTCAATTTCCTTATACTCATCTTTGGTTTGTGTAGTATATACCGCATGAAATGAGTTCCTATCCATTTGGACCCAAATTGAAAGACTCTTGAGTAATTATGGCTATCATTCAATGATTTAATTTGGAATGACTTTTCAGAGGACATCCAAGTAGCTCACAACCTAAAGGAACAACCTTTATTCTGCTTACATTTACAACATTTTACCAATAACATATGATTACCACTTTTTTCATACCATAAATCGTACCCATTCTTGACTGCATAGTTGGTAAGTTTCAATTCTAATGGGTTAGAAAACTTCATACCTGAAACTGTCACCATTTGATCCCATTATTGGTTCTCATCATGGACAGGGAACACAACCTCCATATCTTTTCCATTGTTGGCTTCATCATCATCACTTATATCACCTGAAAGTTTGATCAAAATTTTGTCCCTAATAGTTTTGTCAAAAGTTTAAACTTATTCATCACGTTCATGTTCATGTTTCGTAGTATCAGAATTTTCTGAGTCATTGTCATCTTTTCCATCCAAGTCATACTTATTATCATCACTTATATCATCTGCTAAAACCTCGCTATCAGCCCAATCAAGAATTGGTTCATTTTGGTGATCAATGTACACATCCAACCCAACATCACTATAAACAACTTATACAAACGCCCAATAATCAGCATCAATGTCGATTATTCTTATACCCTAAGCCAAGCATTCCTTTCTATTACAATAGTAACATTATCACAGTCTCCTTCAATTAATTTTGTAAGCCGCAAAAGAAATTCTTTATACGTAAATCCACCAAAATCCACATCACGAACATTTTTTTTACCTGGTCCAAGTATACCAACGACTTTGGCCAAATACCCCTTGTAATGAATATCTATAAGAACATACATACATGCAAATGATTAGGATGTCACGTAATACATTATAATTGACCTAAATCGATTTAATCAGCAAAACCCTATGTTTGCTGGTAATAAAGGTATTTGTGAACTCATAAAATAAGTTAGTTGTGAACTTATGAAACAATTTAATTGGGTGAATGAGTGCAAAAAAACAAATATTATCTATTTCGAAATTCCTAGGATAGGACTAGTGTGTGTAATAAATTACACCAAAGTGGCTATACTTTTTTTCAATAAAACATTATTATTAAAATAATAATTAAAATAAATAAATAAATAAAAATAGAGGATGGTGGTATCACTTTGATTTTTGACGCCGTCCATAGAAAAAGAATGGCCTGATCCACGGCATATTCTTTTATTTACGATCGCCACCGCTTCTATCTCTCAAGGAACTCATACTGCTTTATACAAAACTCATCAGATTTCAACACATATATTCGCCCTTTTTTAACGATTTGTTCTTCGTAATTCTTCTTCAATCATCTCCAGGTATTGTTATCTTTCTAATCCCCTTACTCATTTTCAGTCCTTGATCTTTCCGTCGCTTTTCTTTTCAATTATTTCCAGTTAATCAAATACACAGAAAATGAAAATTCGCCTTTTGGCATTGGTTGATAAATGGTGAAATTTCTTTTTCTGAATATCTAATTTCTCATCTGATTATCGAGAAACTAAGCTTACATCAAAGCAATATTGCAATCGTAATGGTAATCGTAATCGTAATCGAAATCGAAATCGACATCGTCTTATCTGTCGTCATATTTACTTCATAAATCAGGATATGCGATTTTATAGGTTTTAGTAATCTCATTAACCGTTGTTCTGTGGAAATATATTTTTTTTGCTTGAAAATCTTTGCAGATGGCGACTTTAATCTCTGACACTGCACCATGGAAGGACCTGAAGGTGATTACAATTCGTCTATTTGAACAATTGCATGTATTCATTGCTAAGCCTGTTAATTGATGATGTGACACTTTCTTACCTACAGGCACATGTTGCGGACATTAACAAGACGCATTTACGTGATTTGATGTCTGACAATGACCGATGCAAGTCAATGATGCTGTAAGATAGCTTAAGCCTCTTATGAACTAGCACCACATATTCATTTCTTTTAAGTTTATTGGCTTCTTTCCTTATAAACCTGAATACTTCGAAGAATTGTTACAATCTCTAGCTGTAAATTACTCAATCTGCTCTTTATAACTATGTCGTTTTACATTGATTATCAACTTTTTGAGCTAAGAGGCTAATGAGTTCTTTTCAATTGGGGTTTATGCAGAGAATTTGATGACATATTTCTGGATTATTCACGACAATGTGCCACTCTTGATACAATGTCTAAGCTCTTTAAACTTGCTGAGGTAGGTTGCTCTTTCTTTCTCTTAATTGAGAATATTATAGTAATATCATCATTCTATAAAATACAGAAATTACAAATCAAGTGAATTATGAGCTTGAGCCTCCAAAGAACAAAAACAGAAGTACAGTATTTTCTGATCATCTCTTTTTTCCTAATGCAGGCAGCACATCTCAAAGAAAAGATCACTAGTATGTTCAATGGGGAGCATGTAAGTAAACCTGTAAATTTATTTGGAAGTAACTTGTGGATTGACTATTTTACCCTTCTGATACAAATGTGATTACTGCAGATAAACAGCACAGAAAACAGGTCTGTGCTTCATGTAGCTCTTCGTGCATCAAAGGACACAACTATAAACAGTGATGGAAAAAATGTTGTGCCTGATGTTTGGCAAGTTCTTGACAAAATTAAAGAGTTTTCTGATAAAGTTCGCAATGGTTCTTGGGTAAAATCATCCATCTTAAATGCTAATCTTTATCTTTATCTTTATTTATTAATTATATATAATAAATAATTCTTTTCTAATTCTTATTAGGTTGGAGCCACAGGGAAACCACTTACAAATGTGATTGCTATTGGTATTGGTGGAAGCTTTCTTGGTCCATTGTTTGTGCACACTGCTCTTCAAACTGGTCACTTTCTTCAACTCCATCTTCTTATTCTAATATTAATTAATCTTCTTTTTGTATAGAATAAAAATAAAAATAAAAAAACTTATTATTATAATTTGTTTTGTTAAATAACAGATCCAGAGGCTAGTAAATCAGCTGGAGGACGCCAACTTCGCTTGTAAGTATACATATTTTATAATAAAGTTCACATAGTCTTACAAAATCCATGAAATTTGTTATAAATTTATGATTATTGAAATGCTTTTAATTCGTTTTATCTTTTTATTTTCTGCAGTCTTGCAAATGTTGATCCAGTAGATGTTGCCAGAAATATTACAGGCTTGGATCCCGAGACAACTTTAGGTTCATATTTTTTTTTGTAATTCAATTTATTTCAAACAACATATATTTTTTTTTATATAATTAATGTTATTTTCTTCTACAACTGCAGTTGTTGTAGTTTCCAAGACTTTTACTACAGCTGAGACTATGCTTAATGCAAGGACATTAAGGGAATGGATCTCATCTTCTTTAGGGTAACTACACCAATTTTTTTTCTTCCTATTATACCCTTACTCTTTATGTTCTCTTACACAACATGGTTTCATTTTCTTTGTTGTTTAAGGCCACAAGCTGTTTCAAAACATATGGTTGCTGTTAGCACAAATCTTAAGGTTCTTTTTTTTCCTTTTTATCAATTGCAACTCATAAATTATTAAAAGTATAATTCATAATTCTAATTTTTTTTATATGTTTTTCTTTGATGCAGCTTGTGGAGAAATTTGGGATTGATCCTAATAATGCTTTTGCATTCTGGGATTGGGTAGGAGGGAGATACAGTGGTAAGGACAAGATAGTCTTTTTATTACAATAATTCATAAATAAAAAAGAACCCATTTTTTCATTTTTTGAAATGTTTTTATGTGATTTTTCTTTTTTATTAATTTCAGTTTGCAGTGCTGTTGGAGTGTTACCTTTATCTCTCCAATACGGTTTTCCAGTTGTTGAAAAGTACAATAACACTAGAACTTCATCTTTCTCTCACTAAAATACATTAAATTTTCTCTTCACTTTTTTTTTTTTAATTATTATTATTATTAACAAGACTTTTTTCCCTTATTTATAGATTTCTCAAAGGTGCTAGAAGCATTGATCAGCAATTTCAATCTGCTCCTTTTGAGAAAAACATACCTGTATGTGATACTCTTCATATAGTCATATTCCCATTTTACCCTCTCGTGTAATGTAATTTTCGTTATACAGTATCCACATTTTTATACTTTGGTTAATTTAGTATTCATATTAAGAAGTAAAAATAAATATTAAAAAGACATGAACAATATATATATATTTTTTTCTTGTATTTCAGGTGCTTCTAGGTTTGTTGAGTGTATGGAACGTTTCTTTTCTTGGATATCCTGCAAGAGTGAGTTTATTCACCTGAGAGGGTATTTTGGTAATTTACTCTTTGTTAAATTCCTCATTTAGCATTATTTTCCCTAGGCTATTCTACCCTACACTCAAGCTCTCGAGAAGCTTGCTCCACACATTCAACAGGTATATATTTATTATTATTAACATTATTATTTAAGTTCTGTAAACATTTGAATTATTATTATTATAATAATTTAATTTTATAGGTTAGTATGGAGAGTAATGGGAAAGGAGTATCCATAGATGGTGTAAGCCTTCCTTTTGAAGCTGGTGAAATTGATTTTGGTGAGCCAGGAACAAATGGTCAACATAGTTTTTATCAACTAATTCATCAGGTAACTAACTAACTAACTAACTTTTTTGTTTTTCTATCTATCTGGCTAATAAAAAGTCTAATTTACCCTTCAGGGGCGTGTTATTCCTTGTGACTTCATTGGTATTGTCAAGAGTCAGCAACCTGTCTACCTTAGAGGTACCAATCCCTTTCCTCTCTAGTTTAACTTCACTTTATTTATTTATTTTTTTTGTCTCATCTCATTTTTATATATAATGTGAAAATTTGGTATTCAGATGAAGTGGTAAATAACCATGATGAACTCATGTCAAACTTTTTTGCACAACCTGATGCTCTTGCTTATGGAAAGGTAATCAATCTACTTTTCACGTTTTTTTAAATAATATAAGTTTTTCTACTCATTTTAATGTAATTTTCTCTTCTTTCCAGACCCCTGAACAATTGCGAAGTGAGAATGTTGCATCTCATCTTGTTCCTCACAAGGTGGCTTCCTACTTCATATTTAAATTTGTTTTTTTAATTCAAAAAAAAAAAAAAATACTAATTTCAATTTTTTGTTGACAGACATTTACTGGGAATAGGCCCTCCCTTAGCCTTCTGCTTCCATCATTGGATGCTTATAGAATTGGACAGGTTTAGTTTTTTTCTTTTTTTTTTTTTTGAAAATATTCATTTATTTTGCTGACATCATCTTACAAAATATATCTTTTTTTAGTTGCTAGCTATGTATGAGCACAGAATTGCTGTGGAAGGTTTCATTTGGGGCATCAATTCTTTTGATCAATGGGGAGTCGAATTAGGAAAGGTAAATTCCTTTTTTTTTTTTCAATAAAAGAAATAAAAATGAAGTTATTTTATTTGAATAAAATTACTACACAGTCGCTTGCATCCCAAGTGAGAAAGCAACTTCATGCATCCCGTAAGAAAGGAGAATCAGTCGAGGGCTTCAATTTCAGTACCACCAAAATGCTAACAAAATACCTCAAGGTGCCTACTTTCATTTCTTTTATTTTCTTTCTATTTTTTTTTTTTTTTTAATATATATAATAATAAACAACTCACTCAATGAGATTTTTTTTTTGTACACGTGGCTTTTTGCAGGCAAGTGCAGATGTGCCTTCAGAACCCACTACTCTTCTGCCCAAGATATAAACTTTTTTTTTTTTTTTTTTTTTTTTTTATTTTTGGGTAATTGCATGAGACGTGTTGTACTGTACAAGCATAAATCTTGCCATTTTTAAATGATGGAATAATTGTTTTATCTTTTTAATTTCTGAATAAGATATGGCTTGGGTAAGGTAATATGGGAGTTGTATTTGAGGATTTTTTTTTTTTGATAAAATAAATTAATATTTATTTTTTCTCATGATTGGAACATTACTTCGAGTTTAAGAAAAGCTCAAAAGGTTGATGTTTGTCACCTATATTTATTGTCTTGCCAACTGCTTGATGAAATGTTTCCATCGCCTCAACAGCTTAGGGGTGATTAAAGAGTTGAGGAAAGAAGGAATTGTTATCATCATCACATATAAACCTAAAAAGTTTTATTGAAATTTCAACCTACAGAACTATGATTGTCTTTTACATTAAAATTTTTATATTAGAAAGCCAAATAGAAAACCATTGGTGATGTATCTCCATTAAGCGCCTCTCTTTAGTTTTTTAAGGATTTGAGTGTGATAAAACTAGTTGATTACTTGGTTTATAATTGTGTAGAAGTGTTCCTAAAAATTAGCTCTAAGCTTTTGAATTCTTTAAATCTACTCTAATAAATGATTTTTTATCATATGTTACAATCTTATTCGTAGTTATTTTGAATTAATTTTTTTTATATGTCATTTTATGAGTTTTTCTATTTTATTAAATTATATTTAATATAATATGCAATAAATGTAGTAATAAATAGATATCAATTTCATTAATAAACTTATCTTCTAATTTCAAAAATTTCAAATTAAAGTTAATTAGTTATTTTGTTTATTTATTTAAATTATTTGTTTAAATTTAAAAGATAAAAAACATTTCAATTACAATAATTCATATTATTTTTTTTATTTTCTTATAAATTCAAAATTCTCAAAATTTTAACATTATATATATATATATATATATATATATATATAAAATTAACTCATGTAATATATGAGTCACACATTTAGTAATATAAAGCATAAAAAATAAAAACTCTCAAAAACTACTTGAAATAACTTTTGGATTATAAGTCTTTTTTGTTTAAAATAAAAGTTTTAAGTTCGTTTGGAAATAAAGTTTTTTCCTTAATTTGAGATTTTCCCCCAAAAGTTAATACCTAAAGCTGAACATACCTATTTAAAATACTAACAATATAAAAATAATCTCGAAAAAGTTGCAAATTTGAAAATCATAAGTATATATATTGGATTTTCGATAATTACAATATTTGAAATTTTGAAATACCAGTATATGTATCCTGATATGCAATTCATTTCAGATTAATACATGTTGAATTTTTGGATTCAAATATTTTTAACACTTCCCAAAAATGTCGGGGTTAGGATTTGCCGTTTCCTTTTAATATATTTTTCATCTTATTCTCTCCTATAAATACAAAGATGAGTTTTTTCAACTCGTGTGTTTTTATTTTTTAAATATATATTATTTTATTTGGTAGTATTTATTTTCATAAACATAAACTCATGATTTGCATTCAATCATTGAATTAGTCTCCTGCAGGTTCATCCATTATTTGTTGTTGAAGCTAACCATTTAATAAAGTCAACCCGATGCCCTCCAACCCAATCAACATTTCCAAATTTTTTAAACAATTTTATTCTTCTAACAACTCCATCTTTCCAATTAATATTCAAAACACACCCTTTTTTCATTTCTTCTTTCTATTTCTCAACAATGGTGTTTCCCCCTCCTCCCATCTCCCTCCTTTGCTTAATCTCCATTGTCACACTCTACTTGATGATTTGTTATGCAGTCATCGGCTTCATTGCCAAATCCGAAGTTTTTAGAGTCGAATCCCGTGAAAATGACAAATCTACCCCTGGTTTATCTGTAGAAGAGTTACAAAAGTTACAAAGTTTTAGTCACAAAATCAACCAAGGAGATGAAGAAGAATCATTAAGTTGTGCAATATGTTTGGATGATTTTAAAGAGTTTGAGGTATGCAAAAGATTTCCAAGTTGTGATCATGTGTTCCATAGCCGTTGTATTGATCTATGGTTGGTTCATAGAAGAACTTGTCCAATTTGTAGGACATCATTTGATCATCTTATTCATGTTGTTTAAGATTTTTCTATTTTATTTGTTTTTTGTTTTGAAAATATGTGATTATGAATGTTATTGATATTTTTTCGTGACCAATCAATATAGAAATTACAAAGTATATTTTCCATATCGTTGGTCTTGTTCCAATGTACTTCGATTTCAATTGAGGAATAAATATTTTGGAATCAATTGTCCAAATTATAAGTGAAATATGTGTTACAATATGAATACGAAGTTTTGATTATTGAAAAGTTATGTATTAGTAGCTTATAACTTCTCCATGTATATAATATTGGTTGTGTCGTTTCTTGGTTTTGAATTATAAGAAGCTTAGTTGTGAACACTGTTAAAGGTTTTATATTTTTTTTGAACTATGTGTTTTTTTTTTCGAGTTAGGCTTAATAAACAATTGAGGATTTTAATTTAGATTTTATATTTTTTCGGCTTGCATATTGTTATAAAAAAAAAAAGTTTGATTGAATTTTAAGATAAATGAAAATGTCCATGACTAATGCATGTGAAAACAAAATCGACAAATAGAATATCATGGCAACATTTCTGAATATTCAAAACAAAAAAATTGTAGAAGGGTAAGGGGCCCAACAGGTTTCATATGTTTTAAATTACTAGAAAATTATAAATATGTTTTTATTGTGGGAGAAAATTGAAAATCATAGATATGTTACAATGCACAAACCGGATTTGAGTGAAAGTGGATCAGATTGAAACCAGTTTTGGCCTCTTGCTCTTGGATCTAAACCGGATTGAAAAAAAAAAAAAAAAAAAAAAAAAAAAAAAAAAAAAAAAAACCCATATATTTTCATCAATTTTGCCGCATTTTACTGAACATGAATGTGTCCGAAATTAATGAAATTTTTATTGTTGAACAGACATGGCTCAATAAACAAAGCTCATCGTTTTGCCTTCGCGCAGATGTTGTTGACAATTTTGGATTGTTTAAGGGATCAAAAGTGTATTATAATGTTTTTAACGCTATAAAAGTTGTTTCTCTAGCATCCTCTATATTTTAAAGGGTCAAAACCTTTCTTGAGAACCCTTCAAGAATAACTTCAGAAGTAATATATCAAAACGCATTTTTATACTACATAAAATATCGGATTTTTATAGGATCTAAGCCAGTTTTTGAACCGGTTTTCGTAAATTTGGTTCCAATCAAGTTTTATGTCTATAAGTTATATCCGTAATTCGATATCAAACTGGCAGATTCAATTCGGTTTTATTAACCATTCTTTGTCGGAGCCTGTTCTAGATCAAATACCGGATTTCCGACCCAAAGTGTTATTTTGCCCACATCTAGCATTGTACCATAAATATAAGTTATCACTTATTAAACTAGAAGATATCTATATCTATATATAACGCAAACTTTCGTTTAAAAGACAACACTGATTTTATTTCATTTTATTTGTTACAGGAGATAAATTACACAAACCTGCAACTAAAATGATATATTACAAGAGGAAAAATCATTTGTGGTATTTTTTTTGTTTGTTTATTTAAGTATGGTAATGATAAAATAAGTTATAAATAATAATCCTATTTTTTAATAGTAAATATACGTTAAGTTATGGAATCATGATTTATAATTGTACTTTAATTAAATTAAACTAGAATCAAGCTCATTATTGGATAAGTTATTCAACAAATGATTACATAAAATATATAATTATTCAACAAAAGTTTACCAGAATTATGTAAGATCAAGTGGATATGTTATGATATATCGGTGATCATGGATTGTTTAATAAGCCTCTTAATCTCTTAATGGTTTTATTAAAAGACAACCACAAAACCATCTTAGTAGCTTGCATCAATCCGCCACAAGGCCTACGAGTGGTCAATCATGAAACACTAGCAATATTTTGGATGTTTTATGGTTTAAACATTGGACCTCATGTGTGAACTTCACTCATTAAATACTATATTCTCATCACCGAGGGAAGACAACCTCTTAATCTCTTAATGGTTAATCATTAAGGTGTTGTTTCTTTTTTACTTAATGGACTTAATGTATAAAAAATTTAATGGTTCAACTATATTTGGTTGTTTTTTTTTTAATGTTAAGAAAATGTCTTAGTTGGTTAAATTAAGAAATATATATCTTTAACATTAAGTGGTAATTTTATATTTATTTTTCCTACGCTTTTTATTTTCTCTACATCTGTAACAACCCGAAATTTCTATCTTGTAAAATCATTCAATTCAATCAAAAGCCAGACTTGTTTCTACTATCTTTTAGCATTGTTTAGGGTCTGTTTGAGTGTTCTAAGCCTAGTACATTCAAGGATTGGGTGTTAGAAAGTACTACTAAAGTTCACTGAGTTGCATTCAAGTCGGAAGACCCCATCACATGGAGCTTACGGCCGTAAACTCTTGTTTGCCCGTGAACTAGCCTCTTAAGTATGATATTCCTTCATTTTTCTTCACTTCTCACACTTCCAAGTCAAGAACACTCAATTCTCTCTCAAGTATCATCAAGAACACTTCAATTTCTCATTAAATTTGTAAGTGATTCTTTCATTTATTAGTTGATATCCTTCTTGATCTAGTAAAACCCCATGATATCATCCGTGAATTCATCTCTTTTTGGGGTTAGATCTTCAAGAACACACACTAGTTTCTTTGGGCCGTAATCACCCTTTCTAGCTTCCAAATCATAAGTATCCTTTCCATATACTTGATATTCATTAGAAGCTCTTGATTAGCATCCAAGAAACAACCATTTTTAGCAAGACCATCAAGAGTTTACGGTCGTAAACCCTTGTATGGCCGTAAACCCTTCTTGATTTACATCATGGTCGTGAACCCTTTCAAGTCTTGGCTGTAAACCCTATCTATTTCATGTGTTGGTCGTAAACTCATTGGCCAAGAACACATCTAGGCCGTAAACACACTATTGTGTGGCCGTAAACACCTTTTGTGCAATCTGTGATTGTAACACTTCATTCCAAGTGTTTCCTAGTCCCTAAGGTTGTTCCCTATCATGATTAGTTTTTATATACACTAATTATATACATATATGTGTCATTATATGCTTAATAGGATCCGTTTGTGCTCGAGACTTCACTTGACACTTAACATCCTATATCGATCTTTCATTTGAATCACTCATTATAGGTGAGTTCATACCCCTAAAATTATCTTTTAAATGATTTTAAATGCTTTTATGGGGGGAATACAAGTAGAAAACATTAAGGTTATAGTATCAATCACATGTGATTTATAACTATCAAACAAGAGGATTTCTTATACTTCAAAACTGTGTTATCAAACAAACTATTTCAAATCATTTTTGTAAACTGACATCAAGTCATCTATAACCATTCAAATGGTTAAAACTCTTTTATATTCTAAACTCTTTATCAAACTCTTTTAAACTTATATATTGTCAAAATCACGTCTATATAGATATAGTTATATAAATAAGGTTGAAAGGGCTTAGGACTGATAGCTCGCTTTATTTCATGTTCCTTGTTTGGTTGTGGACTTAGGGTATCGGTTGTTTGTCCGAGTGTCGTTTGGATCTTAGTTATATATTATGTATATGTGTATAGATATAAAAGTTCTTACATCATTTCAATACCTTTGGGTAGCAAAGGTGTACAAACATGTTTAGTTATTCAAACAACATTACTAGTAAACTATAATAAATATAGTTTAGAGGATTACTACTCACTATTTCTAGAACAATGAAACATACAAGAGTCAGTTCATACATGATTCAGTTCAAACATACTATAACGAGAAACAGAAATAACATACTATAATGAGAAACAGGGATGAACATACTATACACTAGAACAGAGAGAACATACTATACAAACACAATAACACTATAACATTAATGCGAGCCACTACTTCATGGCACGACAATGTACTGATGTGTCACGTTTTGTAACCAAAGTCTCATGGAAGGAGAGCGTGAATTTGTGTATAGATCTATACGCGATTGACCATCCTACACCTTGATGCTAGCTACAGTGGGACCTACAGGTCTATGGGTGATGAATGTCATACCATTTCGACGTCTTTGATCGTCGTGTTTTACTAGTCAATCAAGTATGGTTATAATCTCATCACATTTTACCTTAATTAAACAATTGGTTTAAGGTAGTTAGTACAATGGTAGTTACTATATACAATACTACAGTACATCTTTATTTTCCCATTACATTCATATTGTGATCTTCTCACATAAACGATAATGTAAACTATATTTTTGGTAATGATAGTCATACTTGGGAAAAACACTCACTTTTACAAAAGAAAAAAAAAACATACAGAACAGTCGGGTCTTGGTAGAAGACTACATTTCATTATAAGTAGAAAATATAGGATTTTCTAGGAGATACAAACATTTACATCAAACATTTACAAACAGTTTCATCAAATTTATACAAACATTTGACACTAAAATACTTATGAACTCACCAACTTTAATGTTGATCTACTATTTCAAAATAACTTGTATTCTCAGGTCACCAGCAGACAGGTACATTGGACCAGGTTTTGAGAAGACGGAGCACATTCGAGACTCATCTTTTATTTTGATTCATATTTTGGTGTCTTTCAAACTATACACAGAACACACTTGTATTAAATTATATTATTAATGCAATGGATGATATTGTTGCTTGTTTACTATTATGCATTGATATGATACTGTACATGACTTCCTCCGCCGCCGAACGTTTCTGCCGTTCTGGTTTGGGGGTGTGTAAATTGGTATAAAAGCTATGTTTATAGTGAATTGAGTATATCAACCCATAAAATATATACAACTATAAACACATTAGGATTAAAATACTCTAACCAAGAGTTTATACTTTTAAATAATAAAATATTTACCCAAAGTATACATACATGCATTCATACTAAAATCAGTGTCATACTAGAACAGAACAAAAGTATTGCGGTTGTTGGCAGCACAAGTAGGCTTGGGGATATATAATCAGATTTGGGAGTGATATAGCCTGATCAACTACATCTTTCCGAGAAGTGATTAGCATGTGCCTAGGAATGGTTTCGGTGTTGCAACAAGTCTAAAAAGTTACCAACACTACTACAATGAAAACTTTAGAATTGAACATAAACTTAAAATACTATAGGAGTATTTTGTGTTACTATAACTACTTATTTGAGAACTAAAAGGTCTTTATTAGTAGGTCAATAGTTGTTGAGTGGATACGCTAAGGTTATATGTGACTAGGGTGTCATAGACTTAGAATTTGTGATCTTTGCTTTACTTCCTATTCCTTTTTTGGTTGTGGACTTAGAGTGAGGATCACTTATTCGAAGGTCTATCATGTTTTGGTTACATATGACTGGTATGCACTACGCAAATATTGAAGTAACTGGTAAGGATCATCCTATAATTATCTTAAGTAGTACATCTATTAATTATTTCTTTCATCCATATTCTCGTGTAGATAACATGGCTGGATTCCATCTCCTCGGCGACCCGTACTTTCCCAACCAAGGTAATGTTGGATGGCTCGATGCAGAGCCAGAAGAGAATCATGTAATTCCATTGGATGATGACTTCGTAGAATACTTCCCGGAAGATTATGACTCCGAGCCAGAAGTCAATGATATACTCTTAGTGGCTCCAATCCCAAATCCTAACCCTCGTCCGGCTTTTCAAGGCTCGATGCCTCCGTGAGCTGAGAACTTGGGTAGGTGGAGCCGTGAGCAGGGTCAGCCCTTACCATACAACAGGGACAGAAGCTTCTATAATCTGAGTGAGGGAGGCTCAGCAGACAAAATCCTGCCTATTCTGGTTCGCAGGGTTGCTAGAAATGACGAACAGGGTAGGGCAGCCATTAACCGAGTCATGGAAGTTGATGTCGATGCGGGAGTCAATACATTCCGCATTCGCCATCTACAAGTTGCTCATGGAAGAGCTCTGGACCACAATGAGGTCCTACAGAGAGAACTTACAGCAACCCAGGCTGAAGTCAAGGAACTTCGAGCACGCTAGGCAACGTTCGAAAGGCGTATGTTGGAAATGGAACGTCATCAAGCAGAATCAAAGGCTCATCCGAGCGGTTCTCGTCATAAGTAGAGTCTACTATACTTTGCCTTTTGGATATATTTAGGTCTATATATAGACTCTAGCATTAAATTTCCCGCTTATTTTAAGATCTTGGGCTTTCTGTCTATTAGGTCTTAGTTCTGTCAAAATTTTCTTATTCTTGTTTGATGTAAGACCTACTTCTAGGTCATTTTTCCCGAACTTGTTACAACATTAATGCGAATATTATTGACAAACATCTAATCTTTTGGTAAATCTTTATCCAAGTGCTTTCGTCCTTCTACAGTTAGATCTCTATTTCAGTCATACTCTCATCTGTTTTGTTGGGCTATGGCGATTTAGTCCATGAACCACTCTCATTATACTCACAACTGATTCTTACTATCATCATCATCTTTGTGAACTTTTAGTTGAAAGATGACTCCACGCCGATCACCGAGATGTAATCCTCCGATAAATCCTACTCAACCACCACCACCTCCTCCACAATACAATCTGGCAGCTATCCAAGTTGTAGTGGTTGCGGCTGTTTTGGCAGCCTTAGCTCAATTTAGTGCTAGTGGTACTAGCAGAAGTGGAACAACTATTCATTCCACTCGAGGTGATGCTCCAGTGCACTCTAGAGAGTGCTCGTATAAGGACTTCACCAACTGCAAGCCCAGGACCTTTAACGGGACTGGTAGAATCATTTCCCTCTCGCAATGGTTTGAGAAAATGGAGTCGATCTTCGAGATCTGCTCCTTTCCAGAAGGGAGCAAAGTTAAATTTGTTGCTTGCACCTTCACAGAAAAAGCCATGACGTGGTGGAATAGCCATGTCAAGTTGCTAACCCTGATAGTGGCTAATGTTATGGGTTGGGAAGCTCTGAAGGAGCTCATAATTGAAGAATACTGCCTGAGGGGCGAGGTTCGGAAACTTGAACAGGAACTCTAGAGTCTAACCATGAAGGGCGCCGACATAGTTACCTACACTGCCAGATTCAGCGATCTAGTAGCACTATGTCCGGGAATGGTTCCTACTGAGGGAAAGAAAGTTGAGAGGTATATCTGGGGGCTAGTGCCTCCATTTCAGGGGAATGTCTTAGCTTCAAACCCCACTACCTTCGACAGTGCCAAGCGATTGGCACAACGACTCATTGATCATGGAGTCCGCACCTCAACAACAACAACCCTAGTCATCCTAGAACCATCTAAGGCCGCTGACAACAAGCGGAAGTTTTAGGATAACAAAAAGAACAAAGCGGCGCAGAACTCTACCAAAAAGCAACAGGTCGTGGCTGTTCATGTTGCGATAAAACCTACTGCTACCGTGTCCATGAAGCAGTATGCGGGAAGCTTGCCCAAGTGCAACTTCCACCATAATGGACCCTACCGGGAAATGCAGTGCATTAACTGCAACAGGAAGGGGCACACTACCCATTTCTGCAAGTCTCCGTCTAGGCCAATTAACCAAGTCCCAGGCGTTGGTGTGGGCCAGACTTGCTACGGATGTGGCGAAGTGGGTCACTACAAAAGAAACTGCCTGAAGTCAGGGAACACGGGTGGAGTAGGATGAGTTTTGGCTATAGGTCACGAGGAAGCAGTAGCCGACCCTACAGTGGTCACTGGTACGTTTATCCTCGATAACTCTTATACATGCATATTGTTTGATAGTGGAGCGGAGAGGAGTTTCATGAACCATAAATTTGCTCACTTACTTAAACAAAAACCACGTGCACTGAAAGAACCGTTCACTATAGAAATGGATAACGAAAAGACTGAGAGCACTAGCAGTATATACATAGGATGTACTCTAACTCTAGATAGCCATTCATTTCCAATTGACCTCATGCCTATCTTAATTAAAAGTTTCAAAGTCATTATCGACATGGATTGGTTGAGCCTTCATCGTGCTGACATCATGTGTTATGAAAAGGCCATTCGCCTTAATCTACCGTCTAACGAAACTCTAGTTATCTATGGCGACAAACCCGGCACAGAGAACTGAACAAGCTTACCATCAAGAATCGTTACCCTCTACCTCGCATAGACGATTTGTTCAACCAACTACAAGGGGAGAATTACTTTTCAAAGATTGATCTGAGATCCGAGTATCACCAGTTACGAGTGCTAGAGGAGGATGTTCCCAAAACAGCCTTCCGAACTTGTTATGGACACTACGAGTTTGTAGTGATGCCATTCGGATTGACCAATGCACCCACAATATTCATGGACTTAATGAATAGGGTGTGACATCCTTACTTCGATCAGTTCGTCATTGTATTTATCGATGACATACTTATCTACTCTCGAAGTAAGGATGAGCATAGTCAACATCTACGTCAAGTCTTAGAAACATTATGATCGAAGAAGCTCTACGCGAAGTTCTCTAAGTGAGAATTTTGGATTCGAAGAGTCGAATTCTTGGGTCACGTTGTTAGTGAAGAGGGAATTCACATGGACCCTTCCAAAATAAAGGCCATTGAGAAATGGTCAGCACCGAAGACGCCTACAAAAATTCGTCAATTTCTAGGCCTCGCTGGCTACTACCGCAGGTTCATTCAGAACTTCTCTAGGATCGCGAAACCGCTTACTACATTGACCTTGAAAGGTGTGGTCTTTGACTGGGAAGAGAAACAAGAAAAAGTGTTTCAAACGCTAAAGCGAGCCTTATGCAGCGCACCGATACTATCCCTCCCATAAAGGATAGAAGACTTTATGGTTTATTGTGATGCATCCAACCAAGGGCTTGGTTGTGTTCTTATGTGACGAGGTAAGGTCATCGTTATGCCTCAATACAGCTACAAACACACAAAGTCAACTACACCACACACGATCTTGAGTTAGGAGCAGTGGTAAATCTAGAGACAAAGCACTATCTTTACAGACCACAAGAGCCTTCAACATATATTCGACCAGAAGGAGCTCAATATAAGACAACGATGGTGGGTCGAGCTAATCAATGACTATGAATGCAAAATTTGTTATCCATTCACACTTGTCCACACAAATTAAGGAGGCTGATGCCCTAAGTCGGAAAGAATACTCTGGTCGTAGAGTCAAATCATTGACTATTACTATCCATTCACACTTGTCGACACAAATTAAGGAGGCTCAACTTGAAGCCTTGAAACTTGAAAATGTGGCGGGTGAATCCCTAAGAGGGATGGATAAAAACTTGGAAGTCAAGGGTGGCGGAGCCTTATATTTCGTGGATCGGATCTGGACACCGAGGCACGGTGGTTTCAGAGACTTGGTCATGACCGAAGCGCACAACACTCGATATTCCGTCCACCCAGGTTCAGATAAGATGTTTCTGGATCTCAAAAAGTTATATCGGTGGCCTAACATGAAAGCAAAGATTGCTACCTTCGTGAGTAAGTGTCTTACTTGCGCCAAGGTTAAGGTCGAATACCAAAAACCCTCAGTTTTATTACAACAACCAAAGATACCGGAACATAAGTGGGAGTGAATCACAATGGACTTTATAATAAAGTTGCCCAAGACAACGGGTGGTCTTGATACCATTTGGTTGATCGTAGACAGGTTAACAAAGTCCGCACACTTCCTGCCTATCAAAGAAACTGACAAGATGGAGAAACTAACAAGAACCTACATTAGGGAGATCATATAACTGCATGGTGTTCCCATATCCATTATCTCTGATGGAAATAGTAGATTCACTTCAAGGTTCTGGCAGTCGCTACAAGGTTCCCTAGGAACTAGGCTGGACATGAGTACAGCCTACCATCCGCAAAATGACGAACAAAGTGAGAGGACTATTCAAACTTTGGAAGATATGTTGCGAGCCTGGGTGATAGACTTTGGGAAGGCATGGGATACTCATTTACCCCTTGTCGAGTTCTCCTACAATAACAATTATCACACGAGCATAAAGGTTGCTCCATTTGAAGCCCTCAATGGCTGAAATTGCAGATTCACTTTGTGTTTGGCTGGGGTGGGTGACACACATTTAGCTAAAGGAAGAGTTCCTGGCAGCACTCTCATAGGTCCGGAGATCATACGGGAAACAACAGAGAAGATTGTTCAGATTCGTGAACGATTGAAAGCCTCTAGGACCGACAGAAAAGCTACGCAGACAAGAGAAGGAAGCCTTTAGAATTCCAGGTTGGTGACCGTGTTCTCTTAAAGGTCTCACCCTGGAAAGGATTGATACACTTCATAAAGCGTGGAAAGCTAAATCCAAGATATGTAGGGCCTTTCGAGATTATAGCTAGAATCGGCCCTGTAGCTTACAAACTCAAACTACCTTACGAACTTAGTAACCTACTTTTCACGTTTCAAACTTGAAAAAGTGTCTGTCCGACGAGACTCTTGTAATCCCACTTGACAAGATCGTGATCAACGAGAGCCTCACCTTCGTGAAAGAACCAGTAGAGATCATGTACCGAGAGGTCAAGCAAACGAAGCAAAGTTGTATCCTGATAGTGAAGGTTCACTGGAATGCCAAGCGGGGACCTGAATTCACTTAGGATCGCGAGGATCAAATGAAACTGAAATGTCCTCATCTTTTTACTAAGTTATTTGTAATTTCTTAAACTCTAATTTCGGTACGAAGTTCTCTATAACAGGGGGATGATGTGACAACCCAAAATTTCTATCTTGTAAAGCCATTCAATTCAATCAAAAGTCAGACTTGTTTCTGCTATCGTTTAACATTGTTTAGGGTCTATTTGAGTGTTATAAGCCTAGTACATTCAAGGATTGGGTGTTAGGAAGTATCTACTAAAGCTCATTGAGTTGCATTCAAGCCGGAAGACTCCATCACATGGAGTTTACGACCGTAAACTAGAGCTTACGGCCGTAAACTCTTGTTTGGCCATGAACTAGCCTCTTAAGCATGATATTCCTTCATTTTTCTTCACTTCTCACACTTCCAACTCAAGAACACTCAATTCTCTCACAAGTATCATCAAGAACACTTCCATTTCTCGTCAAATTTGTAAGTGATTCTTTCATTTATTAGTTGATATCCTTCTTGCTCTAGTAAAACCCCATGATTTTGTCCGTGAATTCATCTCCTTTTGGGGTTAGATCTTCAAGAACACCAAGAACACACACTAGTTTCTTTGGGCCGTAATCACCCTTTCTAACTTCCAAATCGTAAGTATCCTTTCCATATACTTGATACTCATTAGAAGCTCTTGATTAGCATCCAAGAAACAACCATTTTTAGCAAGAACATCAAGAGTTTATGACCGCAAACCCTTATATGGCCGTAAACCCTTCTTGATTTATGTCATGGTTGTGAACCCTTTCAAGTCTTGGTTGTAAACCCTAGCTATTTCATGTGTTGGCCGTAAACTCATTGGCCGTGAACACGTCTAGGCCGTAAACACACCCTTGTGTGGCCGTAAACACCTTTTTTGAAAACATATGTGATTGTAACACTTCATTCCAAGTGTTTCCTAGTCCCTAAGGTTGTTCCCTATCACGATCAGTTGTTATATACACTAATTATATACATATATGTGTCATTATATGCTTAATAGGATCCGTTTGTGCTCGAGTCTTCACTTGACACTTAGTATCCTCTATCGATCTTTCATTCAAATCACCACTACAGGTGAGTTCATACCCCTAAAATTATCTTTTAAATGATTTTAAATTCTTTTATGGGGGGAATACAAGTAGAAAACTATATACTTATAGTATCAATCACATGTTATTTATTGATGGGTTTTGAGCATTCTAACACTCCTATGGTGTACATGCAAACCTAAATACCTTGGATCTATGTTTTCTCTATTATACATGAAAATATCAAATTTCCAAGGTATTATCCTAACTAGCGTATTATGAAGTACAACTAATATATAACTAGTAGAATTACATACCTCTTTGTTGGTGCTTGATTCCATGGAGCTCAAGAGCCTAGTGCCCTAAATATGACACCTCAAATGGTTCATACAACATCATATGCACTTGGAATAACTTAGAGAGAAATCATCACTTCATGAAATCGACTTGCCCTCCACACATAGACTTAGTGGCCGATTTTGACAAGAATGATATGTTTATATAGTGTGACACAATTAGGGTAAACCCTAATTGTCATGGCTTTCTATTTCCTTAGATCCATGGGTTCAAATACACCATGGAGCATCCATGGAGCATCCTATGGGTTTTAGCCCAACTTGATAATCCATAGAGCATTAGCCCACTATACAAGTATGGATGATTTACACAATCAACCCATATATTTAATTAGTCTTCTTTTGATCACTTAATTAATTCTAGATTAATTCTTGATCAATACTAATTAAATAATCTCATTAATATATTATAACTTATAATATATTAATAAACCTTAAGTGTTATTTCTATCATTTTAGTCTATCCAAATGCATGATGCCATGCAACCTAAATGGACCATTCCGAGTCGGGTCAAGTATATACCAGTTATAGTTATGGACGTAGGCACTAATCCAACATTTATAACCATCAAAAAAGAGGATTTATTATACTTCAAAACTGTGTTATCAAAGAAACTATTTCAAATCATTTTATAAACTGACATCAAGTCATCTATAACCATTCAAATGGTTAAAACTCTTTTGTATGCTAAACTCTTTATCAAACTCTTTTAAACTTATATATTGTCAACATCACGTCTATATAGATATAGTTATATAAATAAGGTTGAAAGGGCTTAGGACTGATAACTCGCTTTATTTCCTGTTCCTTGTTTGGTTGTGGACTTTCCTGTTCCTTGTTTGGTTGTGGACTTAGGGTATCGGTTGTTTGTCTGAGTGTCGTTTGGATATTAGTTATGTATTATGTATATGTGTATAGATATAAAAGTTTTTACATCATTTCAATACCTTTGGGTAGCAAAGGTGTACAAACATGTTCAGTCATTCAAACAACATTACTACTAAACTATAATAGGTATAGTTTAGAGGATTACTACTCACTATTTTAGAACAATGAAACATACAAGAGTCAGTTCATACATGAGTCGGTTCAAACATACTATAACAAGAAACAAAAAGAACATACTATAATGATAATCAGGGAAGAAGATACTATACACGACCAAACAAGAGCTTACGGTTTGTTGGTGTGTAGTGGGTTAGAAGCTCTAATTAGGGTTTAGAAAACCCTAATTATGGGTGTGTTGGTTTGGACCTATCGGGACTCGCGTTATGGGCCATTGGAATTAAGTTATGAATTATGCCCAATTACATTGTATGAATGACCTAGTAGATTGATGAACTTAATGGATTAAGTCCTTATTAGATTAAGTGTTTATAATTAACGCTAATTGTCATTTCATGTGAAAACCCTAAATGTGTTTGGTTTTGAGTTGGTCCTAGATGTACAGACTATTGATATGTTAACTATTAACAAGTATATGGACTAGAATATTTGGATTGGGCTTTAGGGTAAGGCCCATTGGATAGGCCTCGACCTAATTGGGAAAATTGGGCGATAGATAGGCCATAACTGGGCCTTAATGATTATGAGCTATTGGACCATTGGATTTCCAGGTGTTCGGACCAAAATAAATGGTTGGGCCTTTAGATAAGACCGTGTGAGAGGTTTGGGCCAAATTTAGCCTTGGTTTGGCCTTGGTTAATTATTTAACTTTTGGGATTTCAGAGTGTGAGTTTGGGCCTTAATCTTGGACCAAGCTAGGTTATGGGTAAGATGGCCCTTTTACCCTGAGTGGGAATTTAGAGTTATGTATTAGAAGCCCAAATAGTTAATTGGGTTTTGTTTTGATGTTGACAACTAGGAGATCTGTCAACCAGCAGTCCGGGATTTATTCGCGGGACTTCAACAGTGTGAGGTGAGTTTCCTTTAGTAGGAACGGGTCTAAGGCACCAAGGTCGGCCCGTATATGTGATATGTTAGTAGCTAAGTGTGGGCGGGGCCTGTATCTCATTATTATCAGAGTATAGATATCAGTCATATTGTTGGATTGTTATACTTGTTTTCTGTATGATACTTGTATATGTTTGTTATGCATGTGAGTGTGGGTGGGGTCCATATCTTATTATTATTCGAGTGTGGGTGGGGCTCGAATCTCATAGTAGTAGTCAAGTGTGGGCAGGGCCCGAATCTCGTAGTATTATATTATGGATATGTCATTGTTTGATAGAATTAGATGTACTGGTTGTCTGTGTCATACTTGTATGCATGTTAGATAGCGGAGTGTGGGCGGGGCCTGAATCTCCTAGATAGCAGAGTGTGGGTGGGGCCCGAATCTCCTAGACAACGGAATGTGGGCGGGGCCCAAATCTCCTAGACATTGGAGTGTGGGCGGGGCCCGAATCTCCTAGACATCGGAGTGTGGGTTGGGCCTGAATCTCCTAGACAGTGGAGTGTGAGGGGGGTCCGAATCTCCATGAGTATGGGCGGGGCCGGTATCTCCTAGTTGCATGTTATGTGTATGGTATGTGGTACTTTGGGGAGACTCACTAAGCTTCGTGCTTACGGTTTTTCAGTTTTGGTTTCAGGTATTTCGATTTTCAAAAGAGGAGTTCGGGATGATTGCAGTGCACACACCATTTGTTATAGCATGTGATGTTTTTACTCTGATATATTTGACAGATGTTTGTAATATTTCGAGATAAACGACTTATCGTTTTTATATGATGTTTGATATTATGGTTTTCTTAATGATTTAAAATGAAAATTGTGGATTGTATAATTAGGATGTTTCAATCTAGTTCGGGAGCTGGTGGCTAGGATAGGCCAGGATTGACAGATGATGACATCCGTGAGTTGATCGTTACTAAGGTGGTTGCTGCTATCTGGGGTTCCATCCACGAGGTTTTTGGAAAAGGTATACGGCGGAGGCTATTGCTGTTATAGCCACCGTAGTTGTTGTTGCTGTGAGAGGCCGGGGAAGAGGTTCATTCCAGTACTTGTACTTTAGCAACACGAAGCCCCCGAAGTTTGATGGGGTCAAGGACCCGATTGTGGCTATGAGATGGATTTCTGATATGGGTGATTTCTTCTTCACATGTTCCTGTCCGAAGGACTGGAAGTTCAAGTGTGCCCTGAACCTTTTTCAGTCGGTCGCAAAGGACTTGTGGAACATGGTGACCAGTTCTTATACTCATGATCATAGGGCTACTATTAATTGGGAGCATTTCTTGGAGATGTTCCACACAAGATATGTTCCCCTGGTGGAAAAGGAGAGATTAACTCAGGGATACCTGGATTTAAGACAGGCGACGGTGACAGAGATCACCAAGATGTTTATTGAGAAGGCTCTATTCTGTACAAAGTTTTCTGCTTCGAAGCAGGACCAGATGACACGATACTTGAGCATGCTTAAGATTGAAAATCAACAGTTTGTGTCCACCTGACGTTACAGTACCCTCTTTGAAATCCAAGATGCCGCACATAGATGGAAGATTGAGATTGAGACTTGGGCGAGGGAGTTGAGGCGGGCTCTCGTTTAGTCGCAGCCTACATTGAAGCGGTTCAAGCCGGTTGGTTCACGATCTAGGGGACATAGGGGTCATACTGGCAAGTGCGGCAAGGTTCATGAGGGTGTTTTTCGATCTTCTTCTGGATGCCACAAATATGACAAGGAAGGGTGTAACATACATGTTTTGAAATCGTGTTTTGTAATGAATAAAATTGTGAAATATTATGTAAAATTGAGTGTTGAGTTCTAACAGATGGTTTTTACTAGAAATGAAGTAAAACTATGTTTAGAATCACTCAGAAAATATTGGAAGTCTTATGAGATTCCAATTAAAAGCCAAATAGTGAAATTTAGCGACAATATGGAATTTTAAATAAGTAAAATTTTATTATTAGATGTTGTAGATAATCTCGTTAGAAACTTGTAGGCGAAAACCTCGTCAAAATCCGAGTTATAACAAAGAAGTTATGACCAACTGAAGATCCGCGACAAAACCGGCACGGCGTCGAATGATGTAAAAAGTGAGTTTTTGATAAACTACTTTTTAGCCTTAGTAATCTAAATGAAAGTCGTAGTATTCGTTAAACCGAGAAATTCGATAAAAAGAACGCCAAAATCTGACTTCGTATGAGGAAGTTATGATTTTTCGAAGTTTCAACTTAGCAGTAGACAGCTAAAAACTCGAATTTTAGATCGAGCAATATTTTACCAATACATCCTAAACGAGAATCGAAGGTCTCGTCATATGTAGTACAACGGTAAAAATTCTGACGAAAATGGATGCCGGATGAAAAGGTTATGAATTTTTAACGGATATTCCTGTCCCGGTTTGTTAAAAATAATAATATTAAAAATAATTACAAAATTAGCTGACGAAGTCTAAATGAAACTTGTAGAGCGTAATTTTAGCTACGCGTGCATATAAAGAACGTCAAAAACGGAGCTCGTATGCAAAAGTTATGGATTTTAGAAGTTCGGGGCCCGAAAATCGAAAATTTTCGCATGAATAGTAACCGGCCACGTCACCTCGCATGAAGCAGGTGCGTCACCGGAGACGTGGCCTCGCCTCACAATGCCGCGTGTCGTTAACGATTCGACCGAAGTGCGGTCCAAGGAAATTCCGATGCGCCTCGCTGCGGTGTCCGAGTCTCGCCCCTCCATGTCGTGCTTACCCGCCTCGCAGCCGAACCTCGGCCCTATATAAAGGGGGTTGCGAGATCTTCCGACTAACTTTGAAAATTTGCCACTTTTAGCCCCTCTTTCCATATTTTCTTCATTTTGACTTTCCCCGAAGCCCCGAAATCAATTTTAGCACTTGAAACACGTCCCGAGACCCCCGAGAAGCCCGGAAATTTTATCTTTTCGGTTTTGAAGCCCTAACTTCGCAGAGCCCGGTTTTCAATCAAGCTCCCGGTTTTCAACATAGAAAGGCATATTTAAAGCCGAAATGCTGTCCAAATTACTATTTTAACCCCCGGTTAACTTAAGGTGAGTTCAATATATAGGAACAATTGTATGTTATGTGTTATATGTGCTATGTGCTTTTCAGTATTATCATTTTGAGTTATTTTCTCGTGTTATTCGCTATGTTTATAGCAATTGTAATACCTTTGACCATGTGATCAGTGAAAGGACTTAGATTCACATTGGTACTGGTACGTAGCCTCTGGCCATGTAGAGCATGTCTCCGTAAGAGAATGACTTCTATTCTATGGCATTTGGCAAATGGTTAGACAAGACTATAAGCCTGAAATCTAACAAGAGGTTAATTAGAAATTGCATGTCATCTATGCCATTTGGGCCAAAGCTTTATTGATGTATATCAAGAATTGAAAAGAATATCTGTGAATAATGTCTTTGATTGATATGAGCGCTTGTCACATGATCTCACATACATCTTGTTGTTCCTCTTTGCTTTGCCACGTTGAAGTATATATATGGCATAAAATTATATTGTATCTATTTTTAAACTCACTAAGCGTCACCGTTTACCCTATCATTGTTTAACAATTGCAACTGATAAATAACTAGCATGTTTACATACTATTGAAAGATGTAGAATAGTTTGTAATAGTACTTTTGTACTACTTTTTATGTTTGTATAAATTACAATATCCTGGGTAGTTATGTAATATATATATATATATATATAACACTTTGTAATAGAAGGTTTGTTTCCAATAGTTTGTAAATCCTTTATATCAATGTAAAATATTGCTTTGATGAGTATGCAAATAGCATGTTTTGGAGTAATGATAATGTGAAATATGTAAGTTTGGGTCTTTCAAAAATACGAAAGTTGGGGTCTTTCAACCATGGTATCAGAGCAGTAGTTTAAGCGAACTAAATTCCACGGATTGGTATTTAGACTTAAACTATAGGAAGTTCAATATATGAACTTAATCACTGTAAGTATAGGGATCAAGCCATAGGAAATATATAAGTAAAAGTATTAGATAATAGTAAACCCTAATATTCTAAAATACTATCTTACTCCCTATTTCAGATCGATGGCTGAACAAGTAAGTAGCCATACCCCTTATATTGGTGGAGATCCTCAACCCGAGGAAGTGAATACTCCAGTATCTCCTCGTGAGGAGCGACTTCTAGGTAAACTTACTGGTGTTATTCGACAAACTCTCGAAGAACACAAAAAGAATGATGATAAAGGAAAAGAGAAAGCTACTGGAGAATCTTCAAGCGGAAAGGTGAAGCGTCCCTCATTCAAAGATTTCAAGAGTAGTGGTGCTACGGAGTTTTCTGGTGTCCTTAATCCTATAATTGTTCTAAATTGGATTCAAAACACCGAGAAAGTATTTCGTGTTTCTCATGTGGATGATGAAGACAGGCTATTTATGCTTCTGCAATGCTCATTGAAGAAGCTTTAGTCTGGTGGGAAGCAACATATGAAGCTCTCGATGGATGTGACCAGGAGAACTTATCCTGGGAGTTGTTCAAGACTCGTGTGCTAGAGAAGTATTGTCCTCTGGATATGAGGAGAAGATTGGAGAAGGAATTCCTCGAGCTTAAACAAGGAGGAATGACTGTGAATGAGTATGAAACTCAATTTAATCAAAGATCAAGGTTTGCTATGAAGTATATTCCAACTGAAGACGAGAAAATTCAGTTATTCATGGAGGGACTACGACACGAAATCCATGATTTCGTTGTCAACCGGGATGTTCTATCATTCGATAAAGCCATTGAGTATGCTCGAAGGCATGAGCATAACTTAGAAATACGTGGTGCCACTCTTACTATTCCAAAGCATCCACGTACTGAAAGAACTACTCATGCTTCCACTATTCCACCAGCTCAATCTATTCGAACTAATACAAGCAAGCAAGCACAATCTCAGAGTGCTTTTCATGGCTGTGGTAGGTCACAATCTTTTTCTATTCAATCACCATCATGTCGTGTTTGTGGAAGGAATCATCTGGGTCAATGCAAAATAGACAAGGAATCCATTATCTGTTATGGGTGTGGAGAAACAGGTCATATCAAGCCAGCTTGCCGAAGGAAGGATGTGACTTGTTATGCATGTGGTATTACTGGCCACAAGAAGCATTTTTGCCCTACTCTTACCAGCCAAGTGACGGGAAGTCAAGCTTCTATTCAACAACCAACGAGAAGTCAAGTCCCTGTCCAACAAATGAAGAATACTCCACCTAAAAAGGAGGAGGTGCCAAAAGCTAAGGGTCATACATTCTAGATTACCACTGAGGAAGCACGTGAGGACCCAAATGTCGTGACGGGTACATTTCTTGTCAACTCTAGACCTGCTCACATCTTATTTGATTCTGGTGCCTCAGATTCTTTTGTATCTTATGAATTTGCACATTCTTTTCAAACTGTTTGCTATGCACTCGCGTAACCTTTTCACGTAGATACTGCAGGAAGTATATCATTACTTGCTGATAAAATCTATAGGGATTGTGTCATAGAAATTGAAGGCTATAATTTTCTTGCTAACCTAATCCCTATCTCCTTGCCCAATTTTGATATTATTCTCGGCGTGGATTGGTTGTCAAAGAACCATGCAGAACTCTTGTGTTACGAAAAGATGGTACGCATTCCTATTGAAGGGGAAGATCCTATTCATGTCTATGCTGAACAAAGAATCTTAAAAATAATCTCTTTCCTCAAAGCTCGTAAATTCATATCGAAAGGTTGTCCTATCTATCTGGCGTATATAGTTGACATCTCAAGAAAGGAGAATAAAACTGTAAATGATATTCCCATTGTTAACGAATATCCCGATGTTTTCCCCGATGATCTGCCTGGACTTCTTCCGGACAGACAAGTAGAATTCCGAATTGACCTTGTGCCCAATGCTGCTCCGATTGCAAAGACTCCTTATCGTCTTGCACCAGCCGAGATGAAAGAAATGATGATCCAACTGCAAGAATTACTTGACAAAGGCTTTATTCGACCAAGTACCTCTCCCTGGGGTGCTCCAGTATTATTTTTCAAGAAGAAGGATGGATCGATGCGAATGTGCATTGATTATCGTGAGCTGAATAAGGTGACTATCAAGAACAAGTACCCACTACCTCGCATCGATGATTTATTCGATCAACTTCATGGTGTTAGCTATTTCTCAAAAATTGATTTGAGATCTGGCTATCATCAGTTGAAAGTACAAGAGCAAGATGTACCGAAGACTGCTTTCCGTACTCGTTATAGGCATTTCGAATTCCTTGTCATGCCATTCGGTTTGACAAATGCTCCTTCCGTATTCATGGATATGATGAATCGAGTGTGCCGCCCAATGCTCGATAAGTCTGTCATCGTATTCATTGACGATATTCTAATCTATTCCAAGTCTGAAGCCGGTCATGTCGTTCATATTCGTGAAATCTTAGAACTTCTTCGAAAGGAGAAACTTTATGCTAAATTCTCGAAATGTGAATTTTGGCTCCGTCAAGTTCAATTTCTCGGTCATATTATTTCTAGTAACGGTGTATCTGTAGATCCCATCAAAATCGAAGCCATTCAAAATTGAGAAGTGCCCCGTAATGCTTCCGAAATTCGAAGTTTCTTAGGTCTCGCGGGATATTACCGGAGATTCATTAAAGACTTTCTCGTATAGTCGTACCTCTCACAAGTCTTACACAGAAGGAACTGAAGTTCGAATGGGGTGAAGCTCAAGAAAAAGCTTTCTCAAATCTAAAAGATCTTTTGACTCATGCTCCCATCTTATCACTCCCAGAAGGTGATGATGATTTCTCCGTATATAGCGATGCTTCAAGATTAGGACTCGGTTGTGTGTTGATGCAGCGTGGTAAAGTGATAGCCTATGCCTCAAGACAACTGAAAGATTATGAAAAGAATTATCACACCCATGATCTTGAACTCACTGCAGTAGTATTTGCCCTAAAATTTTGGAGACATTACCTTTTTGGTACGAAATGCCAATTATTTACCGACCACAAGAGTCTCAAGTATATATTCAGTCAGCAAACTCTGAATATGAGACAACAACGAGCCATGGAGCTGATCAAAGACTATGATTGTGAAATCTTGTACCATCCTGGAAAGGCTAATGTGGTTGCAGATGCACTTAGCAGTAAAGTTTATCGTAATAGTATGTGTTATACTATTACTCACACTACGGTGAAGTTCACCATTCTTGATGAACTAGAGAAGTGGTAGGTTAAAGCCTTAAAGCCAGAAAATGTAAAGAAGGAAGGAATGGTACATTTATGCTGATGTTTTACTTGATGATCCACGAGAATTAAAAGTATTTAAGAATCGGCTATGGAGTCCAAAGATTGGTGGATTAAGACAGAAGATTTTAGATGAAGCTCATAAGTCTAAGCTATCAATACATCCTGGCACAAGTAAAATGTACTATGATGTAAGAGCTGATTATTGGTGGCCTGGATTAAAGAGAGACATTGGAAGATATGTACAGGAATGCTTAGTATGCTTACAAGTCAAAACAGAACACAAAAAGCCTTATGGAACTCCAGAAAGCCTTAGTGTTCCAGTATGGAAGTGGGAAGAGTTGTCCATGGATTTTATTACCAAATTGCCAAAGACCGCTAGACAGCATGATAGCATTTGGGTAATCGTCGACCGTCTGACTAAGAGTGCACATTTTCTCGCCATGCGTGAAACGGCTCCAATGGAGAAATACGCACAAGTATACTTGGATGAAATTGTTGCAAGACATGGTGTGCCACTAAAGATCATTTCCGATCGCGATACTCGCTTCACTTCTCACTTTTGGGTGAGTATGCAATGGGAATTGGGATCTCGAGTTGCTCTTAGCACCGCTTATCATCCTCAGACAGATTGTCAGACAGAGAGAACAATCCAGACAGTAGAAGATATGCTTCATGCATGTGTTTTGGAGTTCGGTGGTAACTGGGATAAATACTTACCACTTGTTGAATTTTCTTATAATAACAGTTACCACACTTCAATCAAAATGACACCATATGAAGCATTATATGGTCGCAAATGACGTACGCCGTTATGTTGGCGTGATGTAGGACAGAAGATCCTTGGAGGCCCTGAAATGATTCAAGACACCACCGACAAGATTCAAATCGTAAGAGAAAGAATGAAAGCGGCCCAGGATCGACAGAAGTCCTATATGGAAAAGAGAAGACGACCTATAGAATCTCAAGTGGGTGATTTCGTGATGCTGAAGGTATCCCCATGGAAAGGCCTTATGCGATTTGGGAAGAAAGAAAAGTTGAGTCCTAGATTTGTTGGTCCTTTCAAAATCATCCAGAGAATTGGAAAGCAAGCTTACCGTTTAGAATTGCCTGAAGATTTGGCAGGTATTCATGATGTGTTTCATGTAAGTTATCTACGCAAATGCTTGAGCATCTACGATGAGACAGTTCCATTATCCGTAGTGAAATTGGATAATAAGTTAAGATATGTAGAAGAGCCTGAAGAAATTGTGAATGAAAGAATAACTAAACTATGCAATAAAGAAGTAGAATTGGTGCTTGTTAAGTGGAAACACCATCGTGGCCCAAACTATACTTGGGAGAATAAGAATGAGATAAAAGCAAAATATCCGCATTTATTTTAATTGATGTAATTTCGGGGACGAAATCCTCAAAAGGAGCAGGTATTTGTAACATACATGTTTTGAAATCGTGTTTTGTAATGAATAAAATTGTGAAATATTATGTAAAATTGAGTGTTGAGTTCTAACAGATGGTTTTTACTAGAAATGAAGTAAAACTATGTTTAGAATCACTCAGAAAATATTGGAAGTCTTATGAGATTCCAATTAAAAGCCAAATAGTGAAATTTAGCGAAAACATGAAATTTTAAATAAGTAAAATTTTATTATTAGATGTTGTAGATAATCTCGTTAGAAACTTGTAGGCGAAAACCTCGTCAAAATCCGAGTTATAACGAAGAAGTTATGACCAACTGAAGATCCGCGACAAAACCGGCACGGCGTCGAATGATGTAAAAAGTGAGTTTTTGATAAACTACTTTTTAGCCTTAGTAATCTAAATGAAAGTCGTAGTATTCGTTAAACCGAGAAATTCGATAAAAAGAACGCCAAAATCTGACTTCGTATGAGGAAGTTATGATTTTTCGAAGTTTCAACTTAGCAGTAGACAGCTAAAAACTCGAATTTTAGATCGAACGATATTTTACCAATACATCCTAAACGAGAATCGAAGGTCTCGTCATATGTAGTACAACGGTAAAAATTCTGACGAAAACGGATGTCGGATGAAGAAGTTATGAATTTTTAACGGATTTTCCTGTCCTGGTTTGTTAAAAATAATAATATTAAAAATAATTACAAAATTAACTGATGAAGTCTAAATGAACGTTGTAGAGCGTAATTTTAGCTACGCGTGCATAGAAAGAACGTCAAAAACGGAGCTCGTATGCAAAAGTTATGGATTTTCGAAGTTCGGGGCCCGAAAATCGAAAAATTTCGCATGAATAGTAACCGGCCACGTCACCTCGCACGAAGCAGGTGCGTCACCGGAGACGTGGCCTCGCCTCACAATGCCGCGTATCGCTTAACGATTCGACCGAAGTGTGGTCCAAGGAAATTCCGACGCACCTCACTGCGGTGTCCAAGTCTCGCCCCTCCATGTCGTGCTTACCCGCCTCGCAGCCGAACCTCGCATCCGAGCCTCCCCTCTTGCGCCACCTGCTTCGCTCCGCTGCTGCCACCGAGCTTCGCTACTTAGCCGACTCCGAACCTCGGCCCTATATAAAGGGGGTTGCGAGATCTTCCGACTAACTTTGAAAATTTGCCACTTTTAGCCCCTCTTTCCATATTTTCTTCATTTTGACTTTCCCCGAAGCCCCGAAATCAATTTTAGCACTTGAAACACGTCCCGAGACCCCCGAGAAGCCCGGAAATTTTATCTTTTCAGTTTTGAAGCCCTAACTTCGCAGAGCCCGGTTTTCAATCAAGCTCCCGGTTTTCAACATAGAAAGGCATATTTAAAGCCGAAGTGCTGTCCCAATTACTATTTTAACCCCCCGTTAACTTAAGGTGAGTTCAATATATAGGAACAATTGTATGTTATGTGTTATATGTGCTATGTGCTTTTTAGTATTATCATTTTGAGTTATTTTCTCGTGTTATTCGCTATGTTTATAGCAATTGTAATACCTTTGACCATGTGATCAATGAAAGGACTTAGATTCACATTGGTACTGGTACGTAGCCTCTGGCCATGTAGAGCATGTCTCCGTAAGAGAATGACTTCTATTCTATGGCATTTGGCAAATGGTTAGACAGGACTATAAGCCTGAAATCTAACAAGAGGTTAATCAGAAATTGCATGTCATCTATGCCATTTGGGCCAAAGCTTTATTGATGTATATCACGAATTGAAAAGAATATCTGTGAATAATGTCTTTGATTGATATGAGCGCTTGTCACATGATCTCACATACATCTTGTTGTTCCTCTTTGCTTTGCCACATTGAAGTATATATATGGCATAAAAATATATTGTGTCTATTTTTGAACTCACTAAGCGTCACCGTTTACCCTATCATTGTTTAACAATTGCAACTGACAAATAACTAGCATGTTTACATACTATTGAAAGATGTAGAATAGTTTGTAATAGTACTTTTGTACTAATTTTTATGTTTGTATAAATTACAATATCCTGGGTAGTTATGTAATATATATAACACTTTGTAATAGAAGGTTTGTATCGAATAGTTTGTAAATCCTTTATATCAATGTAAAATATTGCTTTTATGAATATGCAAATAGCGTTTTTTGGAGTAATGATAATGTGAAATATGTAAGTTTGGGTCTTTCAAAAATACGAAAGTTGGGGTCTTTCAAAGGGTAGCATGTGAGGGATTGTCACTAACAGGAACCGATACCAAGCACCTAGATTAGTTACTATTGTGATCAGGTGGTCCATGTGAATGCCCAATGTCCGTTGCTTTCTACCAGGCCGGTGTAGGATCCATCCCAAACTACTTTGAGGATCACAAATGGACGCTAGGGTAGGGTGTATCCCTCGAGGGCTCGAGGTCGTGCTTTCCAGCTCATAGAGGAGGAGTCCAGGGCAGCTCATGATGTCATTACTTGTATGTTTTCATTTATTATTATGTCGATTCATTTATTGTATGCTTATGCTTATGATTCTACTAGGTACCTTCTTAGTGAACTCCTTGCCTGATCTTGTGTTTTTCAACTCGGGTGTGAGTCGGTCCTTTGTGTCTTAGTCCTCTAGTAGGAGTTTTGATATGTCTCTTGGAGAGTTGGAGTACCCATTGAGATTTTCCATCGCCAACGAGTACAATGTCTCTACATTGAGTGTTTTTCGAGGCTACACCTTAGTGATATTCTGGGTGTCATACCCGATTGATTTGGTCCCTATCCCTATGGGGAATGTATGCATGATTATAGGGATAGACTGGTTGAGCAGGTTTGGTGTGATGATTGACTGTGAGGGTCAACAGGTGGTAGTTCGAACCTAAAGTGGGGGAGACCAGATTATTTATGGAGAGGTTACCAGGGTTAGATTAGCCTTTTGTTCTGCTGCCAGGGTTCGACAATATCTGCAACATGGGTGTATGAGTTACCTCACGTATGTGGTTGACAGTCGGGTTGGGAAGGAGGTTTTGGTTTTGGATGATGCCATTTGGGGTCACCAATGCACCTGCGATATTTATGGATTTGATGAATTGAGTGTGAAACCTGATGCTCGATTGATCACTTATTGTTTTCATCGATGATATCATGGTCTATTCCAAGACCAGGGAGCAACATGAGGAGCACCTTCGAGAGCTTCTAGGAGTTTTTAGGCAGGAACGGTTGTATGCCAAGCTCTTGAAGTGTGATTTTTGGTTATGGGAGGTCTAGTTCTTGGGGAACCTCGTTAACCAGAAAGACGTTTTTGTTGAACCGACCAAGATTGAGGTTGTTATGTAGTAGATGTCCCGAAGTCTCCTTCAGAGATCAGGAGTTTTCTGGGTTTAGCAGGGTATTATTGGAGATTTATTCAGGATTTCTCCAAGGTTGTTGTACCCCTCAATCGTTTGACGAGGAAGGGTGTGGATTTCCGTTGGGTGCATAAGTAGCACAACGCGTTCGAGACACTGAGAAATAAGTTATGTGAGACCCCGATGTTGACCCTTCTGGAGGGTGTGGAGGATTTTGTTGTTTATTGTGATGCTTCTATTGTATCATCCTTAAAATTCGAGCCAATTTAAAACTTTTTAAATCATTTAAAACCATTCACTTATTACAATTAGTTTTCGAAATAGTTTATACATCAGAGTTCCCAGAAAACATAATCGTCAATCGAGGAAGTGTACGGTCACGCCTTCACCTACCCACGGCCATCCGATGAACCTGAAATAATAAACTGAAAGTGTAAGCTTGAAATCTTAGTGATTTACCCCCAAAATACCAACCTCATATAACCATAATCATATCATATCAACAAATACAGAACATCCATGCACCTTGGGGATACAGTGTGGCTGGTCCACCCGCATCGGGCCTTCATTCCACCTGGTCCACTCTATGAGTCTACAATATGAATGGACCGCCCGCACAGAGCCTTCAGTCTATCCGGATCTATTCCGAGCCTTCGGTATGACTGGACCGCCATACGGGCCTACAATCTATCCGGACCACTCGTAGGGTGTGTTGGCCTTCAAAACAAAGCAGGTCCGCCTCAACCCAACATCAAACAAATAATCATGTGCATATATTGTTAGATAGAGTGTCTAAGTCCATAACTATATTTGGTATGTACTTGACCCGACCCGACATGGTCCATTTGGGTTGCACTTCACCCGAACAATTTGAGGATAATCTTTTGAGAATAGTATAAGTTATGATTCATTAATATATTATAAGTTATAATTGATGGGTTTTGAGCATTCTAACACTTCCTAAGTGTACATGCAACCCTAATAACCTTGGATCTATGTTTGTCTAATTGTCATGCAAAGTTGAATTCCAAGGTTATATTCCTATCTAGCATACATGGGGAACAATTTTAACATAAAGTATAGATAGAATAACTTACCTTGTTGTTGTTTGTGTTCCTTGAAACCTTGTGAGCCTAGCACCCCAAGTGTGATGCCTCAAATGCTTCACACAACACCAAATGCTCTTGGAAGAACTTATGAGAGAATACTAACTTCTCAAAATCGGCCAAGCCCTCTTGATTCTTAGTGTAACCGATTTTGGGTGGAGAACATGTTACTTATATAGTGTTGACACATCTAGGGTTAAACCCTAATGTGTCATGACTCTTCATTTCCATGACCCATGGGTTTGTAACTCCCATGGAGCATCCTATGGGTGGAACCCAACTTGATAGTCCATGGAGCCTTTTAGCCCACTATACAAGATATGGATGATTTACATAATCAACCCATATATTTAATTAGTTATCTTTTGATCACTTAATTAATTCTAAATTAATTCTTGATCAAACTAATCAAATAATATTATTAATATATTAGAACTTATAATATATTAATAATCTCCAAGTGTTATTTCTCTCATTTAGTCTATCCAATTGCATGGTGCCATGCAACCCAAATGGACCATGCCGGGTCGGGTCAAGTACATACCAGAAATAGTTATGGACTTAGACACCTTATCCAACAGTCTCCCACTTGGATAAGTCTAATAACTATTACTGCAAGTATGACTTCAGGAACCGATCGGCAATCGTAGCTCTTTTCAAGGTTTCTCGAAACTGAGAAGATGATGGTACGCCATTTAAGATAAGTGATCATATAATCCTCTGTTCTAGATATCAGTCGGACAAATACATGGAACAATGTCTTACTTATTGTCCAACAGTTTGTTTCCCGATTTCCGATTTGTTTGACAAAGAACTTCATTGAACACATCAATTTAGTTCTGATCGGGCCCGGTACATAGGTCAAAACAAAATCATCGAGGGGCCCAGATATCAGCTTCTAATCCAAGAAGGAACAGATAAACTTCGACTCATATGTTTGTTCTACTACTCATTGAATTACACATAAGAGCGCGATTTTATAACATCGAGTTACCAATGCGTTTTTCGTACAATCAATGCATAACCAACTTGTAAGTAACAAATCATATCTCTAGGTTTAAAGATTTATATGATATTACCGTCTCACGATCACTCGAGATAGAATTCCATGAAGTGATTCCAGTGAGCGTGGGTTGAGTCCAATGCTCAGAACTTATGAGCACTCATGATTGTTGTAGCCTTGTCCCAGACCTCTACAACCAAACATGACAGTCTTGATTCATACCTACTTCCGACATATGACCGACTGTGGAGGTTTGAATAATATGTTATACCAAACAAAATTATTCTGGAAGTCAAAACATGCAAAAGAAATATAGTAAACGATCGACAAGAGATAGCAACACTTTACTCATAAATAAAACACTTTTATTCATCATCAAATGTCAATTACACTTTACAAATTTCGAGGTTATCTAACTACTAAATCTAATATCATCCTTCAGCCCTATGCTCCGAGCATGCTGGAGATGCTTAATCCGAGTCAGTCCCTTCGTGAGGGGATCTGCCGGATTCTCATCTGATGATACCCTCTTTGCCACGAGGAGTCCTTCTTCGATCCGATGTCTGATGAAATGGTATTTTCTGTCGATGTGTCTGGATCTCCCGTGATCCGTTGGTTCCTTGGCTAAGGCAACAACACTTTCACTATCACAGAAAATTTCCATTGGCTCTTTAATAGCTGGTACAACTCCAAGGTCTCCAATGAAGTTCCTCAGCCATAACGCCTCCTTTGCCGCTTCGCTAGCTGCAATATACTCTGATTCACAAGTAGAATCTGCCACTGTCTCTTGCTTGGAACTCTTCCAAGAAATTGCTCCTCCATTTAGGGTAAAGACCCAGCCCGACTGAGAGCGGAAGTTATCCCTATCAGTCTGGAAGCTAGCATCACTATACCCTACAACTCTCAAGTCATCACTCCCACCGAGGGTAAGGACCCAGTCCTTAGTCCTTCGTAGGTACTTGAGAATATTCTTTACCGCAGTCCAGTGTGCCTTGCCAGGGTTCCCCTGAAACCTGCTAACCATGCTCAAGGCAAAGGCTACATCAGGTCGAGTACACGTCATAGCATACATGATCGAACCTACAGCCGAAGCATAAGGTACTCGACTCATTTCTGCTATCTCAGCCTCAGTGCTAGGGCTTTGTGTCTTACTCAACTTGGCGCTACTCTGGATGGGCAACTCTCCTTTCTTGGAGTCTTGCATTCTGAATCTCTTCAGAACCTTCTCCAAGTAGGTACTTTGACTAAGTCCAATTAGTCTTTTACTCCGATCTCTCAAGATCCTTATCCCCAAAATATAGGCAGCTTCACCAAGGTCCTTCATAGCGAAACACTTTCCAAGCCAGGACTTTACTTCCTGCAGGGTTGGAATGTCATTTCCTATGAGTAGTATGTCATCCACATACAATACCAAAAAGCTAACTATACTCCCACTAGCCTTGACATATACACAAGATTCATCTTCACTCCTAGAAAAGCCAAATTCCTTGACCTTTTCATCAAAGCAAAGATTCCATCTGCGAGGTGCTTGCTTTAATCCATAAATGGATTTCTCAAGCTTACACACTCTATTAGGGTACTTGTTGCTGACAAAACCCTCTGGCTGACTCATGTAAACATCTTCAGCCAACTTCCCATTAAGGAAAGCGGTTTTGACATCCATTTGCCAAATTTCATAGTCATGAAATGCGGCTATGGATAACAGGACCCGAATAGACTTAATCTTGGCTACCGGAGAAAAGGTCTCATCATAATCCACTCCAGGAATTTGAGAGAAGCCCTTTGCAACCAGTCTAGCCTTATAAGTGTGTACTTTACCATCCATGTCGGTCTTCTTCTTGAAGACCCATTTGCACCCTACAGTCTTTCGACCTGGTACATTCTCAACCAAGTTCCAAACTTGATTGTCATACATGGATTGTATCTCGCTATCCATAGCCTCTTTCCATTTAGCAGACTCGGGGCCTGCCATGGCTTCCTCGTAGCTGTTAGGGTCATCTTGACTTACTAGTGTCTCATCACTAATAAGTGTCTCACCTTCTGCGGTAATATGGAATCCATAGTAATGCTCAGGTGCACTCCTAACTCTCGTGGAACACCTCAGAGGTACAGATTCGTCAATTGGCTCAACAGGAGTTTCCTCCTCAAGTTGAGGGCTAGAGTTTGAAGTTCCTTCACCACTTGACTCTTGAATTTCTTCAAGATCAACTTGCCTCCCACTGTCTCCTTGGCTTATAAACTCTCTTTCTCGAAAGACTCCTCTTCTTGCTACAAAGACCACATTGTCACTAGGTCTGTAGAAGAGGTAACCAAAGGATTGTTGTGGGTAGCCGATGAAAATACACCTCTCGCTTCGGGGTTCGAGCTTATCATGAGTCTCGCGTCTCACGAAAGCCTCGCAACCCCAAATCTTGATGTGGTCTAGTTTAGGTACTTTACCAGTCCACATCTCGTGAGGAGTTTTGGCAACTTTCTTTGTAGGGACTAGATTAAGGATATGGGCGGCAGTCTCTAAGGCATACCCCCAGAATGAGATTGGTAGCGAAGCTCGACTCATCATGGAACGAACCATGTCCAACAAGGTTCGATTACGCCTCTCAGCCACACCATTCAACTGCGGTGTCCTGGGAGGTGTCAATTGTGAGACAATCCCACATTCCTTTAGATAGTCGAGGAACTCTGAACTAAGATACTCACCACCTCGATCGGATCGAAGCATCTTAATGTTCCTGCCCAATTGATTCTCGACTTCCTGTTTAAATTCCTTAAACTTCTCGAAAGTCTCTGACTTATGCTTGATTAAGTAGACATATCCATATCTACTGTAATCATCAGTAAAAGTCAAATAATAACGATTAGCATCCCTAGTGGCATGTTTGAATGGTCCACACACATCTGTGTGTATAAGGTCCAACAAACCTTCACCCCTTTCACACGAGCCTGTGAAGGGTGACTTTGTCATTTTTCCAAGTAAGCATGATTCGCAACTATCATTTGACTTTAGGTCAAACGACTCCAAGACTCCATCCTTTTGGAGTTGGCCTATGCGTTTCTTGCTTATATGTCCAAGACGACAATGCCATAATGATGCTTTATCCAAGTTATTATTATTAGTAGAATCAATACACAAAACATTATTTCCTAAGTTATCTACAACAGATACAGCTTCATACACACCATCACAAGGTAATGCTTTAAAATAAAGTACATTATTAAAGAAAGCATTAATCGAACCAACTTCATTATCAAACGAAAAGGTGAAACCTTGTTTGTACAATGCATGAAAGGAAATAATATTTCTTGCCATTTCTGGCGAATAACAACATTTATTCAAATCTAAATTTAACCCACTACTTAGCGATAAAGTATAAACTCCAATCTTGGTGACAGGTGTAACTTTCCTATTCCCCATGATTAAGTTTATTCTTCCTTGCTCCACATTCTCACTTCTTCCTAGTCCCTGCAAGTCACAACAAATATGAATACCGCAACCAGTATCAAGGACCCAAGATTTCGAATGGGGTGAGTTATTAGAAATGATAGTGTAAATACCTGCATGGTTGGGTTTGACTTTCCCATCCTTCACATCCTGCTGGTACTTTGGGCAGTTCCGCTTCCAATGAGCTTTTTCATGGCAATAGAAGCATTCAGCCTCTTTTGGGTCAGAAGAAGGAGTAATGAAACCTTTCTTGGTTCCACTTGAAGAAGAGCCATCAAGGGTCCGAGCCTTGGTACCCTTCGATGATCTCTTTCTCTTCCTCCCTCGACTTTGCCCGATTGCCAAGACTGGAGTTGAGTCTGGAGTAGGAGTGATAGCAACCGACTTCCCCTTAAGACCTGTTTCTGCGGTCTTGAAAAGTCCCTGAAGTTTGCTGAGGGTGACCTCTTCCTTGTTCATGTGATATGTCATGCGGAATTGATCATAGCACGATGGTAAGGAGTGCAAAATGATATCTATTGCAAGCTCCTCAGGGAAGTTCACATTAAGCTTCAGCAAACGATCCACATACCTTTGCATTTTCTGCATGTGGCTCGTGACGGACTCTCCGTCCTTCATCATGGTTGTTATCATGGAGCAGATGACTTCGTACCTCTCTTGTCGTGCACTTTGATGGTATCTTTCCATCAAATCTTGGTGCATTTCATAAGGGTAGAAATCTTCATAAGACTTTTGGAGTTCAGCTATCATGGTGGCCAACATGATGCAAGCCACCTTGGTTGCATCTCTTTCATGAGTATGAGAGTCAGCGATCTCCTGGGGAGTTGCAGTGGACTCGTCAATTTCCTTAAGCTCCTTGTCAAGGACATATTCTTTGTCCTCGTAGCGGGTAATCATCCTGATGTTTCTGATCCATTTATTGAAGTTGGATCCATCAAAGGTGACTTTCCCACACAAACTCATAAGAGTAAAGGAGCCATTAGGATTCGAGCCAGAAGCATTATTTGAAGACATCTGAAAGAGAAGAACAAGTTTAGTTTAGATCTAAGAGAGTCCTTAATAAAACACCCAAATGTAATATTAAGGCTAGGATCCAATCTCAATATAATATAACTTAGAAGAGGTATGCCGTAATCTAAGCTATACCATATTTGAAAGGTAGGTGAATGACGATTCACCAATTTCCACCATGAAAACCGAAATATTAGATATTTAGTTTTTTATTGGTTTTAGAAATTCCTAGATTCTTTGAGATTCAATGAACTTTTCAAAGGCATGTTTCAATCTCGAGAGTGCCCTCCAAGTTTTGTGACTGGGATGCCGAGGATCACAAAACGAGGTGTGAAGTAACCATGCAAATCACTTGGTACCCTTAAAGTTTATCACTCAATCGATGTGCCGGTAAACCACACACGCTCCACCGATACTATAATAAACCTTAAGTCACCCTTTACCTACCTTGTTAAGTCCAAGTTAGTGTGCCGGTTAACCACACACGCTCCACCAACGACTTAGACAAAGTGTAAAGTGTAATTTCATGGATTAGCACCTTATTCACATTTTTCCTAAAGTAACTAAGATTGGGAATTTAATAAACATTTAGTTACTTTATTATATTCATCATACTTTGAATGAGAATTTATAAGTCCTTGTCTTACCCGTTCGGCTAACGACCCTCCACCAGTCAAGCAAGCGGTGGGTGAGAATATTCACCCATTAAGTCACCATTTTATAGGCAACAACCTTATACCCACCTTATAGACCGGCTTCGTGAATGAGGCGTACTAGCGGTAAGACGACTTTATTCTTATACATATATATATAATTATTAAATCATCATAATATAAGTATAAGGGTTGAATTTTAACTTTTAAAATTCTAGGGGTTGGAACTTAAAGTTTTAACTTAACTTTACTTGTTCCAAAACTTTAGGGCAAGTTTTGTAACTTTCAAAACTTTTCATTTCTTTTAACTTATGAGTTTAATAGAGTAATAAAATGAAGACTCTTCATTTTTCTAACTCTTGTGTTTTCTTAATGGTTTTAACTCAAGTGTGACTCTTGGTTTTCCATAACTTAAGGATAAGTTATGGACTCCATTAAAACATATTATGATCAAAAATTAATCTACCACATAGGTTACAAATAATTCCTATGATCATCTAAAACATCATAAGAACAAGAACACGAATATGATCACAATCAAAAATTACATTTAAAACTTTGTAATTTTGATAACTAGTTGTTGTAAATGAATTAGCAAAGACATTACACCACCAAAAAAACAAGTTTTCAATTACCAAAACAGTTTAGGGTAATGTTTCTAATTCATTTCCAGCAACTGAATCGAAATTCTGCACTCAGTCGACCCTACTCGCCGAGTGCATGAACTGACTCGCCGAGTTGGTTGAAGATACTCATGGACTCGACGAGTCCCCCCTATAGACTCGACGAGTCCATTCGCAGACAGCAAGATTTCCGATTCTGTTTTCAACTTTTAAGCACAAATAAGAACAAACAAGCCTAGGCTCTGATACCACTGATGGGTTTTGAGCATTCTAACACTTCCTAAGTGTACATGCAACCCTAATAACCTTGGATCTATGTTTGTCTAATTGTCATGCAAAGTTGAATTCCAAGGTTATATTCCTATCTAGCATACATGGGGAACAATTTTAACATAAAGTATAGATAGAATAACTTACCTTGTTGTTGTTTGTGTTCCTTGAAACCTTGTGAGCCTAGCACCCCAAGTGTGATGCCTCAAATGCTTCACACAACACCAAATGCTCTTGGAAGAACTTATGAGAGAATACTAACTTCTCAAAATCGGCCAAGCCCTCTTGATTCTTAGTGTAACCGATTTTGGGTGGAGAACATGTTACTTATATAGTGTTGACACATCTAGGGTTAAACCCTAATGTGTCATGACTCTTCATTTCCATGACCCATGGGTTTGTAACTCCCATGGAGCATCCTATGGGTGGAACCCAACTTGATAGTCCATGGAGCCTTTTAGCCCACTATACAAGATATGGATGATTTACATAATCAACCCATATATTTAATTAGTTATCTTTTGATCACTTAATTAATTCTAAATTAATTCTTGATCAAAATAATCAAATAATATTATTAATATATTAGAACTTATAATATATTAATAATCTCCAAGTGTTATTTCTCTCATTTAGTCTATCCAATTGCATGGTGCCATGCAACCCAAATGGACCATGCCGGGTCGGGTCAAGTACATACCAGAAATAGTTATGGACTTAGACACCTTATCCAACAATAATATATTAATATAAAATCATATTATTTAATTAGTATTGATCTATAATTAATTTAGAGATCAAAAGTATGACTAATTAAATATGGGCTCTTGTATTTATATAGTGTAGGCTAATGCTTACTTGGAATGGGCTAGGCTTGCATGGAAAGTCCATGGATACTCCATGGAGCTTTAACCCATGGATCTCATGGAAATGACAAGACATGGGTATTGGGGTTTACATGGATATAACCCTAATCTACCACACTATACAAAGGAGGCTTTGGTTCTTGAAATCACACTAGTTGTAGTGAGTATACTAAGAGGACCGATTTCAAGAAGGTTGTTACTATTCTCACAAAGTTCCAAATTTTGTGGTGATTTGTGATTTCCATTTGAGGCATCCACACTATTGGTGCTAGGATCTAAATATGCAAGCAATCAACTACAAATACAAGGTAAGTAATTCTACTAGCTTTATTCGATTCAAGTTCCCCATGCCATGCTAGATAGGATAAGAACCTTGGAAAAATAATTATTTGCATGTATATTAGTCAAACATAGATCCAAGGTTTCTAGGGTTACATGTACACCATAAGAGTGTTAAAATGCTCAAGACCAATCAGTGGTATCAGAGCCTAGGTTTGTTTACTTTATACTTGATGCAAATAGCCTGAAAATCGAATTTTTTGTTCACTGCACGTATGAACTCGCCGAGTCCAGGAAGAAATTCATGCTACTCGTCGAGTCTATTCATGCACTCGACGAGTAGCGGGTGCCGTGAAACGACCCGTCTCTGGTATGTTGTTTCCATGTTATTTATTTATAAGTTTTCAAGAGGGACTTGGCGAGTCTGTAGCCCGACTCGTCGAGTAGAGACGGGATTTCGAGCATGTGTAAGTCGGTGACTTGACGAGTTCATATTCGGGACTCGGCGAGTCCGCCTGCCAGGAAGAAACCCTAAATCCTCGGGTTTGCTCGCTATTTAAGCAATGTTATGTGCCCCAACTCGCCTCCTTCACCCTCAGAGAGCTTGTGAGAAACCCTAAACCATTCCTTGTATGATTAAAGTGTTTTGTGTGGATTGTTGAAGGATTGAAGAAGAAGAAGAAGAAGAAGAAGAAGAAGAAGAAGAAGAAGAAGAAGAAGAAGAAGAAGAAGAAGAAGAAGAAGAAGAAGAAGAAGAAGAAGAAGAAGAAGAAGAAGAAGAAGAAGAAAGAAGAAGAAGAAGAAGAAGAAGAAGAAGAAAGAAGAAGAAGAAGAAGAAGAAGAAGAAGAAGAAGAAGAAGAAGAAGAAGAAGAAGAAGAAGAAGAAGAAGAAGAAGAAGAAGAAGAAGAAGAAGAAGAAGAAGAAGAAGAAGAAGAAAGAAGAAGAGAAGAAGAAGAAGAAGAAGAAGAAGAAGAAGAAGAAGAAGAAGAAGAAGAAGAAGAAGAAGAAGAAGAAGAAGAAGAAGAAGAAGAAGAAGAAGAAGAAGAAGAAGAAGAAGAAGAAGAAGAAGAAGAAGAAGAAGAAGAAGAAGAAGAAGAAGAAGAAGAAGAAGAAGAAGAAGAAGAAGAAGAAGAAGAAGAAGAAGAAGAAGAAGAAGAAGAAGAAGAAGAAGAAGAAGAAGAAGAAGAAGAAGAAGAAGAAGAAGAAGAAGAAGAAGAAGAAGAAGAAGAAGAAGAAGAAGAAGAAGAAGAAGAAGAAGAAGAAGAAGAAGAAGAAGAAGAAGAAGAAGAAGAAGAAGAAGAAGAAGAAGAAGAAGAAGAAGAAGAAGAAGAAGAAGAAGAAGAAGAAGAAGAAGAAGAAGAAGAAGAAGAAGAAAGAAGAAGAAGAAGAAGAAGAAGAAGAAGAAGAAGAAGAAGAAGAAGAAGAAGAAGAAGAAGAAGAAGAAGAAGAAGAAGAAGAAGAAGAAGAAGAAGAAGAAGAAGAAGAAGAAGAAGAAGAAGAAGAAGAAGAAGAAGAAGAAGAAGAAGAAGAAGAAGAAGAAGAAGAAGAAGAAGAAGAAGAAGAAGAAGAAGAAGAAGAAGAAGAAGAAGAAGAAGAAGAAGAAGAAGAAGAAGAAGAAGAAGAAGAAGAAGAAGAAGAAGAAGAAGAAGAAGAAGAAGAAGAAGAAGAAGAAGAAGAAGAAGAAGAAGAAGAAGAAGAAGAAGAAGAAGAAGAAGAAGAAGAAGAAGAAGAAGAAGAAGAAGAAGAAGAAGAAGAAGAAGAAGAAGAAGAAGAAGAAGAAGAAGAAAGGACCAAAAAGAGGAAGTGTAGAGCAAAGATCCAAGGCCAAAGTCAGAGTTCATTGAGGTATGTCTCGGAATTATTATGTTTTGTGCTTAAAACCTCCATTAGAACACCTCTAAGGCTAGTTTAATGTATTTTCCAAGCTTTATAGTTGTATGGATGCCTTGTTGGGTCGAGATATCCTTAGATCTGTTCATTTAGGAGTTTTAGAGCCCTGATCTATTTCCTTTTTCGAGTTGCCTTGCATAAGAACCCTAGATCTAGCCTTTATTATGCCTTTTGAGCCTTTTAATCTTCATGGATGCTTATGGGCACGTAAAGATAGAATCTTTATGTGTTAATCGAGCATAAGAAGCCCAGATCTACAAGTTATATGCGTTGGATTAAAGCAGAATCGAGTTTTTAGTAACTGCATGCATGCGACTCGGCGAGTCGAGCCGCGAGTCCCCAATTTTTCCCCTTTTGAGTGATTCCGAGTGGGGACCAGTGAGTAGTAGAATGGACTCAGTGAGCTGGAGGTCAGACTCAGTAATGGAGGGACTTGACGAGTTGTTCATACAACTTGGCGAGTCTAAGGCAATCTTCATAGATTCAAGAACAACTCGTCGAGTTGTTCATTCAACTCGGCGAGTCGGATACATATAGCCTGAGTTCTAGAATCGAAAGGGAAGTCGTCAAGTTGATGCCATACTCGACGAGTAGCAGCGAACAGGGTTGAGAAGTGAGAGTAGGGACTCGGCGAGTTGGCGGCCTAACTCGGTGAGTCAGGTCAACTGTAAGTTGACTTTGACCGGGAGAGTTGACTTTCGCCAGGGGTAAAAGAGTCATTTTACCCCAATGCAGTTATTAGTATTTAATTGAGTGTGTTTGTGGAATTGTAGCCGGGGAGATACCGGAGCAGCAGCAGATAGCTTCCAGAGCCATACACTCAGCAGCCAGTTCACGAGGTGAGTTTTCTTCTAGTAGGAACGGGTCTAAGGCCACAATGTTGGTCCGTTTAGCTAGCAGTAGTTTCCAGACCTCGGTCCGATGCAGTAGTTAGTATGTTTGACGCCTTCGTGGCTCAGACAGGTTTGCGTGTTATGTGTTCCGGGTTATGGCCCGAAGCAGTATGCAGTATGTGTTGTTGTGTTAGTTGACATGTTTATGCTATGCTATGTTCAGTAGTTCCGGACTTCTGTCTGATGCAGTCAGTTTCGGACTTCGGTCCGATGCACTTAGTTCCGGATTTCGGTCCGATGCAGGAGGCAAGGCCTCAGTAATTCTGGACTTCGGTCCGATGCAGAGGGCAAGGCCCTGGTTAGTTCCGGACTTTGGTCCGATGCAGTGGGCAAGGCCCAATAGTTGTTTTATGTTTGTATGGTATGTGGTAATTTGGTGGAGCTCACTAAGCTTCGTGCTTACAGTTTCAGTTTTGGTTTCAGGTACTTCCGCAAGTAAAGGGAAGAGTTCGGGATGATGGCATCGCACACACCACAGCTTCACTTTTTGTTCTGGGAGATTGTTTTGATACTTAGTTTGATTTGATACAGTTGTATCACGACATTTTATTATGGTTTGAGATGTTTGACGTATGGATTTATGATATGACGTTCAACATATGATTTTATTATATTTAAAAAAAAAGATTGAGTTGTATTTTGGGATGTTACAAGTTGGTATCAGAGCCTTGGTTTGAGGGATTCGGATACACTTCCGGGTGTATCTGAACTCAAACTAAGGGAAAGATAAAAAGATTTTTAAAAAAAAATATTTTCGGAAGAGATTTTGAAAAGCACTTAGAAAGAAAAGAATTTTTAAACGTGATAAGGGTGTGGTGCATGCGATCAGCTGAGCTCAAGTAAGTACTCCCAAATTACCCATACAAGTTATGTTATGATTGTCAGTTTTAGTTTCAGTAGAACAACATGCTAGAATAGGACTTAGGATCTAGGAGGATGCCTTATGTGCCTGCCGTATGTGTTTTAGCTTTACAAGATTTGCATGCTAGTATTGAGTAGACAGTAGTAGGATAGCCTGTTTAGGTTATGCCTGATAGTTTGAGCTTAGCATTGTATGCTAGTACAGTTTCTCGTTGTGAGAATAGATTTGCTTGAGTAGTTTCCTGTGTTCGAATGCTGCTTACTTTGTGTTTTTTAGAACTCTTGGTGATGGGAGTTAGCTGTTAGGTGAATACGTCACGTCACATGTGATTAGAGTTGAATAATCTCAGCGTGTTGGATTTGGCCCTATTGCGCAGCTCTTGTTTGAGTCTAACCGTTGTAGGGACGAGTCTTTTACTCGAAGGATTATCTGAGCCTCATCACATGTAATGGTATTCAGGTGATGGCTAATTAGCATTACAAGGAGGTCTTCAGCAGCTGAGGACTGGTTTGAGTGGAGTCATAGATTTCCCTAGGGCAAGCCTAGGATGAGAGTAGCAGAGATCACTAGTAGTAGAAGTGACTTGGTGGAGTCAAGGCAGTTCTTGAGGAAAGTATGGATAGATGTGGAAGGTAGTATGGGCCCGTACTACTGAAAGCAGAGGATCCGTACTCGAATCAAGGAAGGCTGAGACAAGACCAGGAAGCTAGTATTGGTATCAATGATCCCTTGAGATATTTCAGTCTTCTGATGTTGCTATGATGTGTTTCAGAATGGTGGTTTTGCGTTCGAGGCCAGTAGCCGGCATTGTAGGTGCCGGGGAGGGATCAGGATCAGGCTCGGGGGACGAGCGTATGGATGAGCAGACCAGAGAGTTTCTTTCTTCAGAGATTACTCGTATCATATTGGAGTAGACTCCTGTGATCTTCGGTTCGATCAAGGAGGGTATCCTAGAGCTGATGGATGAGAGATTGGGCACCTTCCGTGCAGAGGTGGCGGCCATGATGGGGTCGTGCACACTTACGTTCAGGGAGTTCAGGGCATGTGGAGCTCCAGATTACCACGGGGCATGGGACCCCATTGCGAGTACTAGATGGTTAGTGGATGTGGCCAACGCTTTCCGCACGAGCAGGTGTCCTGAGGGGGACAAGGTTAGATTGGCATCCTGTCTTCTGAAGGACAGGGCACGGGATTGGTGGGAAGAGGTCGGACATACCATTGGAGATGATGCAGCGCTAGATGCCATGACCTGGGCTGATTTCTCTACCAGGTTCAGGGCGGAGTTTGCACCGATTATTGAGGTGCAGCAGTTAGCCAGAGAGTTTCAGGACCTCACCCAAACTATAGAGACCGTGGCGGATATCACCGCCAAATTCAGGGAGAGGGCTCTTCTCGTTTCTCAGTATGCAACCGATGAGGAAATGAAGAAGGCCTGTTATCATGAGATGTTGCGGAGCAATATCCGCCAGTTTGTGAGTCGGTCCAGCTATAAAACGCTGGGTGACATGATTGTTAGGGCTCAGAAGAGGGAGATTGACCTTGAGATGGAGAAGACAAGGAAACTAGAGGCGGTTTCGGGTACAGGTAGTTCGGGCGAAAAGCCCAAGGTTTTAGATCACATATCCAGGAGTCAGCAGAGCCATGGTCGATGTGGCATGTGTGGGAGATTGCACGATGGGGTGTGCAAGACAGGGAGTTCCGGCTGCTACAAGTGCGGTCGGACTAGGCATTTGAGCAGGGATTGTACGGCCCCTGCTACCGCCATTGCAGCATCAGATCTGATTTGCTTTCAGTGCAATCAGAGGGGACATAAAAAGTCCCAGTGTCCAAGTTTAGTTGCAGCAGGGAAGGTGGTTGCACCTGCCCCTGCTATTTTAAGGATTACAGATGGCCGGTAGGGCCGAGCCGAGGCGCCGGTGGCAAAGAGTAGAGCTTTTCAGATGACAGCAGATGAGGCACGAGCGACTCCTGATGTGGTGACGGGTATGTATCTTCCCTTCATCTCTATATTATTATTGATTATTGCTTATGGTTATATGTTTTGTATAGGGTCGTTCTCTGTGAACGGCATTTCTGCTATAGTATTATTTGATTCGGGGGCTACCCAATCGTTTGTATCGCTAACGCTTAGCAAGAGATTTAGTAGAGCTCCAGGGGAGCTGGATTGTCCACTAGAGTTGGAGATAGCAGATGACAGGACCGTGAGGGTCGCCAGAGTGCATAGAGGATGTTCTCTTCAGTTGTTCGACGAGCAGTTTCCGGTGGACTTGGTCCCTATTCCCCTGCGATGGAATAAGGTTATAGTGGGCATGGATTGGTTGAGTCCCAACGGGGCAGTGATTGATTGCGAGCTACAGCTAGTGAGGGTTCGCACTCCCAGTGGGGGAGAGTTAGTGATTCAGGGCGAGAGGCCACAGCGCGGACCAGCTCTTTGTTCAGCCGCGAGAGCGAGGTGCTATTTTCAGCAGGGTTGCGCCGGTTATGTAACTTATGTCTTGGATGCCCGGGAGAAGGGCAAGACGACAGTTGATGATGTTCCGGTGGTGCGAGACTTCCCGGATGTATTTCCAGAGGATTTACCGGGAATACCTCCTAAGAGGCAGGTCGAGTTTGGGATCGACCTAATTCCTGGTGCGGCTCCGATAGCTAAGGCACCGTACCGGCTAGCTCCCCCTGAGATGCAGGAGTTGTCTACGCAGCTGCAGGAGCTACTAGCAAGGGTTTTATTCGGCCGAGTAGTTCACCTTGGGGCTCGCCGATCCTGTTTGTGAAGAAGAAGGATGGGTCGCATCATATGTGTATAGACTACCAAGAGTTGAATAAGGTAACGGTGAAGAACCGTTACCCCCTCCCGAGGATAGACGATTTTTTTGATCAGCTTCAGGGGGCATCTTGGTTCTCCAAGATCGATCTACGCTTTGGATATCACCAGATGCGGGTCAGAGGCGAAGATGTGTAAAAGACTGCTTTCAGGACCCGCTATGGTCATTTCGAGTTCGTGGTGATGCCTTTTGGGCTCACTAATGCTCCAGCCGTGTTCATGGATCTCATGAATCGCGTATGCAGACCGATGCTGGATCAGTCTGTGATAGTATTCATAGATGATATCTTGGGGTATTCCAAGACTCAGGAACAACATGAGGAGCACCTGAGGGAGGTGCTAGAAGTTTTGAGAAGGGAGAGACTTTTCGTAAAGTTCTCCAAGTGCGAGTTCTGGTTGCGTGAGGTGTAGTTCCTTGGCCACCTCGTCAACCAGAAGGATATTTTGGTAGATCCAGCCAAGATAGAGGCCGTGATGTAGTGGGAGGTCCCGAAGTCTCCATCTGAGATTCGGAGCTTCCTAGGTTTGGCAGGGTATTACAGAAGATTCATTCAGGATTTCTCCAAGATTGCAGTACCGCTCACCCGACTGACCAAGAAGTCGGTGGTGTTTCGTTGGGGGCCTGAACAGCAGGCGGCGTTTGAAACCCTCAGGCAGAGATTGTGCGAGGCTCCGATCCTTACCCTGCCAGAGGGAATAGAGGATTTTATAGTCTACTGTGATGCCTCAATCACAGGTATGGGAGCAGTATTGATGCAGCGAGGGCATGTGATAGCTTACACCTCGAGACAGTTGAAGCCTCACGAGGCTAACTATCCTACCCACGATTTAGAGCTGGGGGCGGTGGTGTTTGCCCTCAAGATTTGGAGACATTACCTTTATGGGGTCCGTTGTACCATCTACACGGATCACATGAGTTTGAGGTACCTTATGGATTAGCCGAGTCTAAACATGAGACAGAGGAGGTGGTTGGATGTGCTGAAGGATTATGATTGTAAAATCCTTTACCATCGAGGGAAGGCCAACGTAGTGGCCGACGCCCTAAGCCGCAAGGTGATAGCAGCCCCTATCAGAGACTTATGTCTGAGGATGACAGTGATTACTCCGTTGTTGGAACGGATCAGGGAGGCTCAGGTTGAGGGCCTCAAGGAGGAGAGGCAGAAGTGTGAGAGGATAGTGGGCCGAGTAGCTTCGTTTGATTATGATAGTCGGGGGTTGTTGACCCTTCATGGGAGAGTGTGGGTACCGTACAGGGGCGGAGTACGGCAGGTGTTGATGGACGAGGCTCATAAGTCTCGATTTTCTATCCACCCAGGGGCGACGAAGATGTATAGAGATCTTCGACCCGACTACTGGTGGCCCTGCATGAAGCGGGATGTCGCCTGGTATGTAGAGAGGTGCCTGACCTGCAGGAAGGTCAAGGCAGAACACCAGAGGCCTCACGGCAAGATGCGGCCGTTAGACATTCCCGTGTAGAAATGGGAGGACATCACCATGGATTTTATCACCAAGCTTCCCAGGACCGCACGTGGGGTAGATTCGATTTGGGTAATAGTGGATCGGTTGATGAAGAGTGCTTATTTCATACCGATCCAGGAGAGCATATAAGCGGAAAAGTTAGTTGATATCTATGTGCGGGAGGTAGTGGCACGTCATGGAGTGCCGGTATCGGTGGTGTCAGACCAAGACGTCCGTTTTACATCCAGATTCTGGAAGCGGTTTCACGACGAGATGGGTACTCGTCTCCATTTCAGCACCGCTTTCCACCCTCAGACGTACGGGTAGAGCGAGAGGACGATTCAGACTCTCGAGGACATGCTCTAGGCATGTGTCCTAGACTTCGGTGGCAGTTGGGATACGTATCTTCCGTTAGCGGAATTTTCATATAACAACAGTTATCATGCGAGCATTGATCGACCTCCCTTTGATATCCTTTATGGGAGGAAGTGCAGGACCCCGATTTGTTGGGGCAAGGTCGGTCAGCGAGTCATTGGGAGCACGGAGGTGGTGCTCAAAACGACCGAGTTGATTTAGCGGGTTCGTAGTAGACTGCAGACTGTGCAGAGTAGGCAGAAGAGCTACGCCGATAGGAGGCGTTCAGACTTGGAGTTCCGGGTAGGCGATATGGTCCTTCTGAAGGTCTCACCTTGGAAGGGTGTCATCAGGTTTCGGAAGAGGGGCAAGCTGGGCCCCAGGTTTATTGGTCCTTTCAGGGTTTTGGCCCGAGTGGGTCGGGTTGCTTATCGGTTGGATCTTCCGGCAGAGCTTCGCCATATCCACAACACTTTCCATGTCTCTCAGTTGAGGAAGTTTTTGGTGGATGAGTCAGAAGATGTTCCCTTAGAAGATATTCAGGTTGATAGCAGCTTGAATTATATTGAGAGGTCGGTCGCGATTCTGGACCGGAAGACAAAGACCTTGAGGAACAAGGTAATTCAGCTAGTGAAGGTGCAGTGGCAGCACCGGAAGGGGTCTGAGTGGACGTGGGAGGCTGAGGATAAGATGAGAGAGCACTACCCGGAGTTATTTGCAGATTCAGCCGTAGCAGACTTCGAGGACGAAGTCTGAGTCAAGTGGGGGAGAATTTTAACGACCCGTCTCTAGTATGTTGTTTCCATGTTATTTATTTAGATGTTTTCAAGAGGGACTCGGCGAGTCTATAGCCCCGCCTCGTCGAGTAGAGACGGGATTTCGAGCACGTGTGAGTCGGCGACTCGACGAGTTCATATTCGGGACTCGGCGAGTCCGCCTGCCAGGAAGAAACCCTAAATCCCCGGGTTTGTTCGCTATTTAAGCAATGTTATGTGCCCCAACTCGCCTCCTTCACCCTCAGAGAGCTTGTGAGAAACCCTAAACCATTCCTTGTATGATTAAAGTGTTTTGTGTGGATTCTTGAAGGATTGAAGAAGAAGAAGAAGAAGAAGAAGAAGAAGAAGAAGAAGAAAGGACCAAAAAGAGGAAGTGTAGAGCAAAGATCCAAGGCCAAAGTCAGAGTTCATTGAGGTATGTCTCGGAATTATTCTGTTTTGTGCTTAAAACCTCCATTAGAACACCTCTAAGGCTAGTTTAATGTATTTTCCAAGCCTTATAGTTGTATGGATGCCTTGTTGGGTCGAGATATCCCTAGATCTGTTTATTTAGGAGTTTTAGAGCCCTGATCTATTTCCTTTTTCGAGTTGCCTTGCATGAGAACCCTAGATCTAGCCTTTATTATGCCTTTTGAGCCTTTTAATCTTCATGGATGCTTATGGGCACGTAAAGATAGAATCTTCACCTGTTAATCGAGCATAAGAAGCCCAGATCTACAAGTTATATGTGCTGGATTCAAGCAGAATCGAGTTTTTAGTAACTGCATGCATGCGACTCGGCGAGTTGAGCCGCGAGTCCCCGATTTTTCCCCTTTTGAGTGATTCCAAGTGGGGACCAGTGAGTAGTAGAATGGACTCAGTGAGCCGGAGGTCAGACTCAGTAATGGAGGGACTCGACGAGTTGTTCATACAACTCGGCGAGTCTAAGGCAATCTTCATAGATTCAAGAACAACTCGTCGAGTTCTTCATACAACTCGGCGAGTCGGATGCAGATAGCCTGAGTTCTAGAATCGAAAGGGAATTCGTCGAGTTGATGACATACTCGACGAGTAGCAGCGAACAGGGTTGAGAAGTAAGAGTAGGGACTCGGCGAGTTGGCGGCCCAACTCGGCGAGTCAGGTCAACTGTGTAACGCCCGTAGATCCGAGCTAGTCCATTTAGAGACGATAGGCGTCAAAAATGAATTTTTGATGAAATATTATTTAGAATGAATAATCTTAACTAAGTTATAGTATATGTTACAAGGTTTCCGTGCATATAAAGAACGCCGAAATCCGAGTTATAACGAAGAAGTTATGACCTGTCGAAGTTTCGCGCAGAACCGGCACGACGTTGAATGACGTAAAAAGTGAATTTACGTTAAAGTGATATTTAGCCTTAACAATCTAAACGAAAGTCTTAGAGTTCGTTAAACCATGAGCGTGCATAAAAAGAACGCCCAAATCTGACTTCGTATGAGGAAGTTATGATTTTTCGAAGTTTCGACTTAGCAGTATGCAGCCCGCATACTTGATTTGAGATCGAGTAGTTTTTAGCCAAAACAATCTAATGAGAATCGAAGGTCTCGTTAATAGGAGTAAAACGATAAAAAGATAGGCGAAAACGGACGTCGGATGAAGTAGTTATGAATTTATAACGGAATTTTCCTGTCCCGGCCTACTAAAAATAAATAATAAAAATAAATTCAAAATTAGCCGACAAAGTCTAAACGAACGTTGTAGATTGTAGTCTCACCTACGCGTGGATATAAAGAACGTCGAAAACGGAGTTCGTATGAGGAAGATATGAATTTTTGAAGTTTATTAAATATTTTCGATATTTTATTTATATATAAATTCCGATATATTCCGAAGGGGGGGGGGGGGGGGGGAGCCAGCGATCTTATCGTCGTTACGCCCAGCGTAACTAGGATTTATGCCCAGCGTAAATCGACCTTCCAGCCCCTATAAAAGGGTGTCGAGGGCAGCCGAGTAGTTTGCTCATTTCTTCCCCTTTTCTCACGTTTTGCATCGTTTTTCGTGCAAGAAATATCCCAAAGCCCCGGTATCATTCCCGAACCCCGAAGCAAGTCCTGAGGCCCCGAAGATCCCGAGAAGTGCGATTTCCGAGCCGAAGCTCTGCCCGTGAGGAGCCCAGTTTTTGTGAAGATCTTCCAAATCTACCGAAGAATACTACTTCTACAAGTCGTAGTGTTGTCCGATCATCTTCTAATAAAGTGAGTGTGTAGTCACTTTCTTCTAACACATAAATATTAAGTATTTGCTATGAAATACGTGCTACGTGTATAATATTTTGTTGTTTATTTGAGATGATTGTGGAATAGGGGAATTATATAAGCTTTAATGAGTTAAACTATATATATGTATTTTGTATCTAAAAATATGTTGGGTAGAACATGAGTAGATGAGGTTGTTGGTAAGTGATAAAATATGGGTTGGACCATGAGATAAAAGAATAAAGAGATAAACTTGTTTTAGATCTGGATGTATGGATCAGATCAAAAGGTTAGTTTTAGATCCGAGAGTATGGATCAGATCAAGAGATTAGTTTTAGATTTGAGAGTACAGATCAGATCAAGATGTTAGTTTTAGATCCGGGAGTACGGATTATATGTTTTTGAATTACGTGTTCATTCGATAAGGTATCATGTGTATAGTCCCCTTTAGGAACGTGATTTTTATACAAGAATTGATTAAAGGATGAAATATACATATGTATGTGAAGTATTTGTTATTTTCTGAAATACGTGTTAGATATATTTGATGATATACAACGTACGAATCAGATATGGTTCAATATGTGTTAAGATGTATATATATGATATTATTACTTAAAACATTGTGTTAAGTATACACTAGTTAGTCTTTTTCCTAAACGGAGATAGTATCGGGAATTGATTATAAGTATTGTAGGTTTGCCTAGTGATGGGTTAAGGCTTAAATAGGGATGTTTAGTTCAATTAAGTTTGGACATTGGGTAGTCTCTTATTAAGAGTACGTACGTTGCGAGATTGATGATCGGTGGAGTACGTCCTACGTACAAAAGTACATTTTATGTACGAAGTCTTTTTTAAAGCTCCGTGTCTTGGGTGCTACTTGTGCCAGGGTACCATTATGTTCTCGGGTACGATTCTTTCGCATACCAGAGTACTATAATGTGCTAGAAGTACTATCATATACAAAGTCTTTTTGGCAATTTTGTGTGTCGGTTACGGGAGCGTACGGGAGTACTCTAGTAGTATTTCCCAATACTTTTATTTTGAGAGAGCTTTGGAGTCAGCGTTTCTTTTATGAGGTGATCGACCGAGCTTCATATGTCAGTGTTTTTCTTTCACGAAGTAATTAAGGGAACTTCGTAGACTGCCTAGTAAAGTGTGTCGGTAATAGACCACTGCTAGGTATGTTTGGTGTTATATTGCTAGATAGGGTGCGTCTGGGGGTTAAATACCTCATGTATTCAGGCCACTGCTAGGCAAAGTTCGATTTTGGGATAGGTAAAGTCTGGGGGCATAATACCTCATGATAGTCAGACCACGCCTAGGCATTGTTATCTAGATAACTACCCCTGACTTAAAATGTCTTGTGGTTCTTTCTTTTACGAACGAAGGTTCGTGGTGAAACTCATTCTATTCCCCTCATTTGATGTCTTTATTGATCCTCGTTTGCTGCTAGGGAATTTCCGAAGCAGCTTCGTCAGTTGTTGTTCATATCGATTTCCTTAGGCTAGATCTCGTAAGATCATTGTATAGGGTCAGTATGTGGGGATCGACGGGATGGGATAGATTGTTTTAGAAATATGATTTATATGTGTTAATAATATTAGTGGTTTTGTAGGATCGAGATATACATTATAATCACGTGGTTTGAACTAAGAGCTTTCGTACTCTGTGTTCCTTAGGTGATTGAGTTCACCATGGATATATGAACTAGGTGCTCATTAGGTATTATTGAACGGAGTGTGTTCAATGGGTGTTCTTGAACTAGGTGTTTATTAATTATTTTAAACTGCGTGTTCACCAAAGGTAGTCTAAGAACCATGGCAGCACTAGACTTTGTGCCAATTCCTTAGGGAAATTCTTAGGAATGAATGGGAGAAGGGTATTCGGTTCTTAGGGTAAATCTTTACTAAATAAATGGAGATAATGAGGGTGGGTAATTGGATTAATTGTTTGATGATTAAATATAATAATTATATTATTGTGGGTTGAAAACCCTATATGCTCACCGGGCTCCCAAGCCTGACCCACTCAGTTTTCTTTGCATTACAGGTAATAGCACAAGAGTATAAGTTGGTGGACTTGACGAGAGATTTTGGATTATAGGCCAGTAGTTATGAATAACTGTTGTAATGTCTATTTTGTTCTGTTTATGCTTTTGGTCTGTATTGAACATGACATCCCGAGATTTTGTTATATAATGAAAATACATTTCTTTAAGGAAATGCTTTGATAATTTTTATCATATTTTGTTTTGGGAACAAATTCCGCAACTATTTTCTTTAAAAGATTACTCTGATTTTATAAAACAAAGCATAAACAAATCGGTCTTTTCTGGCCGTAAAAATGGGGATGTCACAAACTGTAAGTTGACTTTGACCGGGAGAGTTGACTTTAGCCAGGGGTAAAAGAGTTATTTTACCCCAATGCAGTTATTAGTATTTAATTGAGTGTGTTTGTGGAATTGTAGCCGGGGAGATACCGGAGCAGCAGCAGATAGCTTCCAGAGCCATATACTCAGCAGCCAGTTCACGAGGTGAGTTTTCTTCTAGTAGGAACGAGTCTAAGGCCACAATGTTGGTCCGTTTAGCTAGCAGTAGTTTCCGGACCTCGGTCCGATGCAGTAGTTAGTATGTTTGACGCCTTCGTGGCTCAGACAGGTTTGCGTGTTATGTGTTCCGGGTTATGGCCCGAAGCAGTATGCAGTATGTGTTGTTGTGTTAGTTGACATGTTTATGCTATGCTATGTTCAGTAGTTCCGGACTTCTGTCTGATGCAGTCAGTTCCGAACTTCGGTCCGATGCACTTAGTTCCGGATTTCGGTCCGATGCAGGAGGCAAGGCCTCAGTAATTCCGGACTTCGGTCCGATGCAGAGGGCAAGGCCCTGGTTAGTTCCGGACTTCGGTTCGATGCAGTTTCCGGACATCGGTCTGATGCAGTGGGTAAGGCCCAGTAGTTGTTTTATGTTTGTATGTTTGTATGGTAATTTGGGGGAGCTCACTAAGCTTCGTGCTTAAAGTTTCAGTTTTGGTTTCAGGTACTTCTGCAAGTAAAGGGAAGAGTTCAGGATGATGGCATCGCACACACCACAACTTCAGTTTTTGTCCTGGGAGATTGTTTTGATACTTAGTTTGATTTATAACAGTTGTATCACGACATTTTATTATGGTTTGAGATATTTGAAGTATGGATTTATGATATGACGTTCAGCATATGATTTTATTATATTTTTTTTATAAAAAAATTGAGTTGTGTTTTGGGATGTTACATGCAGTATCCAGTTTTTCGAGTTTTGCTGCTGGAAATGGACTAGAAACATTACCCTAAACTGTTTTGGTGTTATAAAACTTGTTTTAGATGGTGTAATGTTTATGCTAATCCATTTACAATGGCTATTATCAAAATTACAAGTTTTATGAGTAATTTATGATTCTTGAAATGTTCATATTCATGTTCTTGAACTTATGAAGATTAGATGATCATATGAATTGTTTGTAACCTACTTGGTAGTTTCATTCATGGTCATTATGTGTTTTAATGGAGTCCATAACTTGTCCTCAAGTTATGGAAAAAAAAAGGTTACACTTTAATAAAAACCATTAAAAGAACACAAGAGTTAGAAAAATGAAGAGTCTTCATTTTTAATACTCAATTAAATTCATAAGTTATAAGAAATGAAAAGTTTTGAAAGTTTACAAAACTTGCCCTCAAGTTTTGGAACAAGTAATGTCATGATTAAAACTTTAGTTCCAACCCTTAGAATTTTAAAAGTTAAAATTCAACCCTTATACTTTATAATATTATAAGTTAATAATATGTATATGTATAAGATCAAGTCGTCTTACCGCTAGTACGCCTCATTCACGAAGTCGGTCTACAAGGAGGGTATAAGGTTGTTGCCTATAAAATGGCAACTTAATGGGTGTCCATTCTCACCCACCGCTTCCTTGATCGGTGGAGGGTCGTTAGCCGAACGGGTAGGACAAGGACTTATAAATTGTTATTAAAAGTATAATGATAACACTAAAGTAACTAAACCTTATTAAATTTCCAATCTTAGTTACTTTAGGAAAATCTGAATAAGGTGCTAATCCATGAAATTACACTTTACACTTTGTTTAAGTCATTAGTGGAGCATGTGTGGTTAACCGGCACACTAACTTGAACTTAACAAGGTAGGTAAAGGGTGACTTAATGTTTATCATAGTATCGATGGAGCGTGTGTCGTTAACCGGCACATTGATTGAGGGGTAATACATTAAGGGTACCAAGTAATTTGCATGGTTACTTCACACCTTGTTTTATGATCCTCGGCATCCCAGTCAAAAAACTTGAAGGGCACACTCGAGATTGAAACATGCCATTGAAGAAAGTTCAATGAATCTCAAAGAATCTAGGAGTTTCTAAATCCAACTAAAACCTAATTAAATATTTCGTTTTTCATGGTGGAAATTGGTGAATCGTCATTCACCTACCTTCAAATATCTTAAAGCTTAGATTACAACATCCCTCTTCTAAGTTATAAAATATTGTGTTGGGTCCTAGCCTTAATATTACATTTGGGTGTGTTATTAAGGACTATCTCTATATCTAATCTAATGTATTCCCTCTTCTTTTCAGATTTCTTCCAATAACAATGCTTCTGGCTCAAACCCTACTAGCTCCTTCTCTCTCATGAATCTTTGTGGGAGAGTCATCTTTGATGGGTCCAACTTTACAGATTGGATCAGAAACATTAGGATGGTCACTTGGTATGAGAACAAAGAATATGTTCTCGACAAGGAGCTAAAGGTACCCGAGCAAACTGCTACTCTTAAAGAGCTTGCTGAATATAAGGTACATGAAAGAGATGCTACAAAAAGTGGCATGCATCATGATGGCCACTGATATTTGCATTTTTAGTTATATTTTTATGTTTAATTTTTATCATTTATTGGCTAATTAATTGCATATTATGGACAAGATATGCTTAATATTGTTCAAATTATGTTTTCAGTCCACAAAAGAAGCTCGGAAGCAAAAGGAAGCAGGGAATACAAACGAAAGCTCGGGAACGAAAGAAAGAAGAAAAAGGCTAATTCTGAAGCTACTCGATGAGTCGACACGAAGATTCGCAAAGCGACACATGGAGTCCTTGCCGTATACGGATTCCTCAAGGGGGACTTGGCGAGTCAGTTGGCTACTCAACGAGTAGCCCCTGTTTTGAGAAACTATAAATAAACTTCACAACCCCAAATTGAGGCTCTCTCTGGATATTTGGTGGAACACTTGGTGATCAAGAAACCCTTGGAGCTCTAGAAAACGATTGAAGAACCCTAATCCTTCATTCTTAAGAGATTAAGGCACTTTAGGTTTAATTTCCCACTTTTCTTTTGCATTGAATCATGTTGGGATTATTTGAATTTTTTTTAAGCTTTCACACACTGAATTCATGAACTAATTTCATTAGTTTCTGTTTGCGGAAACAATTTTGCTCCTATGGTTTAATTTGTTGGATAAGGTGTCTAAGTCCATAATTATTTCTAGTATGTACTTGACCTGACTCGGCATGGTCCATTTGGGATGCATGGCACCATGCAATTGGATAGACTAAATGAGAGAAAAAACACTTGTGGTTTATTAATATATTATAAGTTCTAATATATTAATAGTATTATTTAATTAGTTTGATCAAGAATTAATTTAGAATTAATTAAGTGATCAAAAGATAATTAATTAAATATATGGATTGATTGTGTAAATCATCCATAACTTGTATAGTGGGCTAAGAGGCTCCATTGATTATCAAGTTGGGTTAAACCCATAGGATGCTCCATGGGAGTTACAAACCCATGGGTCATGGAAATGAAGAGTCATGACACATTAGGGTTTACATGGTGTAACCCTAGATGTGTCAACACTATATAAGGAACCCATTCTCCACCAAAATGGGCTACACAAGAACAAGTGAGGGCTAGGCCGATTTTTCAAGTGTGTGTATTCTCTCAAAAGTTTACTCCTTTGCATTTGGTGTTGTGTGAAGCATTTGAGGCATCACACATGGGGTGCTAGGCTCACAAGGTTTCAAGGATCATATTCAACAACAAGGTAAGTTATTCTATCTTTCATTCAAGTTAAAAATGTTCCCCATGTATGCTAGATAGGAATATAACATTGGAATTCAGCTTTGCATGATAATTAGACAAACATAGATCCAAGGTTATTAGGGTTGCATGTACACTTAGGAAGTGTTAGAATACTCATAACCCATCAGTGGTATCAGAGCCTAGGCTTGTTTGTTTGTTATTTGTGCAAAATTATGTTAAAAAATCAAAACTGTTTGTTGTCTGATCAGTGAACTCATTGAGTCCATGGGGGGATTCGACGAGTTCAAGTGTATATTCAACCTACTCATCGAGTAGGTTCATGCACTCGACGAGTAGGAGGCCCTGACAGGAGATTTTCGATTTTTGTTGCTAGAAATGAACTAGAAACATTACCCTAAACTATTTTGGTGCTTGAAAACTTGTTTTAGATGGTGTAATGTTTATGCTAATCCATTTACAATGACAATTATCAAAATTACAAGCTTTAAGTGTAATTTTTTATTCTTGAAATGTTCATATTCATGTTCTTGAACTTATGAAGATTAGATGATCATAGGAATTGCTAGTAACCTTCATGGTAGTTTAATTCATGATCATAATGTGTTTTAATGGAGTCCATAACGTGTCCTCAAGTTTCGGAAAACCAAAAGTCACACTTTTATTAAAGCCATTAAAAGAATACAAGAGTTATAAAAAATGAAGAGTCTTCATTTTTATTACTCAATTGATTCATAAGTTATAAGAAATGAAAAGTTTTTAAAGTTTACAAAACTTGCCCTCAAGTTTTGGAACAAGTAAAGTCTTGATTAAAACTTTGGTTCCTACCCTTAGAATTTTAAAAGTTAAAATTCAACCCTTATACTTTATAATATTATAAGTTAATATATATATATATATATATATGTATATATATATATATATATATATATATATATATATATATATATATATGTATGTATAAGATCAAGTCATCTTACCGCTAGTACGCCTCATTCACGAAGTCGGTCTATAAGGGGGTATAAGGTTGTTGCCTATAAAATGGCAACTTAATGGGTGTCCACTTTCACCCACAGCTTCCTTGATCGGTGGAGGGTCGTTAGCCGAATGGGTAAGATAAAGACTTATAAACTCTCATTAAAAGTATGATGAATATTATAAAGTAACTAAATGCTTTTATTAAATTCCTAATATTAGTTACTTTAGGAAAAATGTGAATAAGGTGCTAATCCATGAAATTACACTTTACACTTTGTTTAAGTCGTTGGTGGAGCGTGTATGGTTAACCGACACACTAACTTAGACTTAACAAGGTAGGTAAAGGGTGACTTAAGGTTTATCATAGTATCGGTGGAGCGTGTGTGGTTTTCCGGCACATCGATTAAGTGATAAACTTTAAGGGTACCAAGTAATTTGTATGGTTACTTCACACCTCATTTTGTGATCCTCGGTATCTCAGTCACAAAACTTGGAGGGCACACTCGAGATTGAAACATGCCTTTGAAAAGTTCATTGGATCTCAAAAGAATCTAGGAATTTCTAAGAACCAATTAAAAACTTAATATCAATATTTTGTTTTTCATGGTGGAAATTGGTGAATCGTCATTCACCTACCTCTCAAATATGTTATAGCTTGGATTACGGCATACCTCTTCTAAGTTATAATATATTGTGATTGGATCTTAGCCTTAATATTACATTTGGGTGTTTTATTAAGGACTCTATTAATATCTAAACTAATCTTGTTCTCTTCTTTCAGATGTCTTCAAACAACGCTGCTTCTGGCTCTAATCCTAATGGCTCCTTTTCGCTTATGAACTTGTGTGGGAAAGTCACTTTTGATGGATCCAACTTCAATGAATGGATCGGAAACATCAGGATGATTACCCGCTACGAGGACAAAGAATATATCCTCGATAAGGAGCTTAAGGAGATTGATGAGACCACTGCAACTCCCCAGGAGATCGCTGACTTCCAGGCACATGAAAGGGATGCTACAAAAGTGGCATGCATCATGTTGACCACCATGACAGTGGAACTCCAAAAGTCCTATGAGGACTTCTACCCTTTTGAAATGCACCAAGATCTGATGGAAAGATACCATCAAAGTGCATGACAAGAGAGGTATGAAATCATTTGCTCCATGATAACAACCATGATGAAGGACGAAGAATCCGTCACGAGCCACATGCAGAAAATGCAAAGGTATGTGAATCGGTTGTTGAAGCTTAATGTGAACTTCCCTAAGGAGCTTGCAATAGATATCATTTTGCACTCTTTACCATCGTGATATGATCAATTCCGCATGACATATCACACGAATAAGGAAGAGGTCACACTCAGCAAACTTCAAGGACTCCTCAAGACCATAGAAACAGGTCTTAAGGGTAAGTCAGTTGTTAACACTCCTACTCCAAACTCCGCCCCGATTTTGGCAATCGGGAAAGGTCGAGGGAAGAAGAGAAAGAGCTCTTAGAAGGGTACCAAGGCTAGGACCCTAAATGGCTCTTCTTCAAGTGGAACCAATAAAGGTTTCGTCACTCGTTCTTCTGACCCAAAAGAGGCTAAATGCTTCTATTTCCATGAAAAGTCACATTTGAAGCGGAACTACCCAAAATACCAGCAAGATGTAAAGGATGGGAAAGTTAAACCCAACCATGCAGGTATTTACACTATCTTATCTAATAACTCACCCCATTCTAACTCTTGGGTCCTTGATACCGATTATGGTATTCATATATGTTCTGATTTGTAGGGACTAAGAAGAAGTGAGAATGTGGAGCATGGAAGAATAAACTTAATCATGAGGAATAGGAAAGCTTTACCTGTCACCAAGATTGGAGTCTATACTTTATCTCTAAGTAGTGGGTTTAGTTTAGATTTCAATAAATGTTGTTATTCACCTGAAATGGCAAGAAATATTATTTCCTTTCATGCATTGTATAATCAAGGTTTTACCTTTTCATTTGATAATGAAGTTGGTTCGATTAATGCTTTCTTTAATAATGTTCTTTATTTTAAAGCATTACCTTGTGATGGTGTGTATGAAACTGTATCTATGGTTGATAACTTAGGAAATAATGTTTTGTGTATTGATTCTGTTAATGATAATAACTTGGATAAAGCGTCATTATGGCATTGTCGTCTTTGACATATAAGCAAGAAACGCATAGGCCAACTCCAAAAGGATAGACTCTTGGAGTCATTTGACCTAAAGTCAGATGATAGTTGCGAATCATGCTTACTTGGAAAAATGACAAAGTCACCCTTCACAGGTTTTTGTGAGAGGGGTGAAGGTTTGTTGGATCTCGTACGCACGGATGTGTGTGGACCCTTCAAACATGCCACAAGGGATGCTAATCGTTATTATTTGACTTTTACTGATTATTACAGTAGATATGGATATGTCTACTTAATCAAGCATAAGTTAGAGACTTTCGAAAGGTTTAAAGAGTTTAAACAGGAAGTAGAGAATCAATTGGGCAGGAACATTAAGATGCTTTGATCTGATCGAGGTGGTGAGTATCTTAGTTCAGAGTTCCTCGATTATCTTAGGGAATGTGGGATTGTCTCACAATTGACACCTCCCTGGACACCGCAGTTGAATGGTGTAGCTGAGAGGCGTAATTGAACCTTGTTGGACATGGTTCGTTCCATGATGAGTCGAGCTTCACTACCAATCTCATTTTGGGGGTATGCCTTAGAGACTACCGCCCATATCCTTAATCTGGTCCCTACAAAGAAAGTTGCCAAAACTCCTCATGAGACGTGGACTGGTAAAGTACCCAAACTAGACCACATCAAGATTTGGGGTTGCGAGGCTTTCGTGAGACGCGAGACTCACGATAAGCTCAAACCCCGAAGCGAAAGGTGTATTTTCATCGGCTACCCACAAAAATCCTTTGGTTACATCTTCTACAGACCCAGTGATAATGTGGTGTTTGTAGCAAGAAGAGGATTCTTTCGAGAGAGAGAATTCATAAGCCAAGGAGACAGTGGGAGGCAAATTGACCTTGAGGAAATTCAAGAGTCAAGTGGTGAAGGAACCTCAAACCCTAGCCCTCAACCTGAGGAGGAAACTCCTGCTGAGCCGACTGAAGAATCTATACCTCTGAGGCGTTCCACCAGAGTTAGGAACGCACCTGAGCATTATTATGGTTTCCATATTACTGCAGAAGGTGAAACACTTATCAGTGATAACACACTGGTAAATCTGGATGAGCCTAACAGCTACACGGAAGCCATGGCAGGCCTTGAGGCTGCTAAATGGAAATAGGCTATGGACAACGAGATATTGTCCATGTATGGCAATCAAGTTTGGAACTTGGTTGACAATGTACCTGATCGTAAGATAGTTGGGTGCAAATGGACGGTAATGTACACACTTATAAGTCATGACTGGTTGCAAAGGGTTATTCTCAAACTCCGGGAGTTGATTATGATGAGACCTTTCACCAGTGGCCAAGATTAAGTCTATTAGGGTTCTGTTAGCCATTGTTGCATTTCATGACTATGAAATATGGCAAATGGATGTCAAAACCGCTTTCCTTAATGGAAAGTTGGCTGAAGATGTTTACATGATTCAGCCCAAGATTTTTTTCAGTACAGAGTACCCCATTAGAGTGTGTAAGCTCAAGAAATCCATTTATGGATTGAAACAGGCACCTCGCAAATGGAATCTTTGCTTCGATGAAGAAGTCAAAGAATTTGGTTTTTCAAGGAGTGAAGATGAATCTTGTGTCTATGTCAAGGCTAATGGGAGTATAGTCATCTTTTTGGTACTGTATCTGGATGACATACTACTCATAGGAAATGACATCCCAACCCTACAGGAAGTAAAGTCCTGGCTTGGGAAGAGTTTCGCTATGAAGGACCTTGGAGAAGCTGCCTATATCCTAGGGATAAGGATTTTAAGAAACAACAGTAAAGACTAATTGGACTTAGTCAAAGCACCTATGTGGACAAAGGGTTGAAAAGGTTCAACATGCATAACTCCAAGAAAGGTGAGTTACCTATCCAGTGTAATGCCAAACTGAGTAAAACTCATATTCCGAGTACAAAGGCTGAGATAGCTGAGATGAATCGAGTGCCATACGCTTCTGTTGTAGGCTCGATCATGTATGTTATGACTTGTACTCGCCCTGATGTTGCCTTTGCTTTGAGCATGGTCAGCAGATATCAGGGAAATCCTAGCAAGGCTCACTGGACAACGGTGAAGAATATTCTCAAGTACCTGCGAAGGACTAAGGACTGGGTCCTTACCCTTGGTGGGAGTGATGACTTGAGAGTTGTAGGGTATAATGATGCTAGCTTTCAGATTGACAAGAATAATTTCCGCTCTCAGTCGGGCTGGGTCTTTACCATAAACAGAGGGGTAATTACTTGGAAAAGTTCCAAGCAGGAGACAGTGGCTGATTCCACTTGTGAATCACAGTATATAGCAGCAAGCGAGGCATCAAAGGAGGCTATATGGCTAAAGAACTACATCGGAGACCTTGGAGTTGTACCAGCTATAAAAGAGCCAATGGATATTTTCTGTGACAGCAATAATGCGGTTGCCTTAGCCAAGGAACCAAGAGATCATGGGAGATCCAGACACATTGACATAAAATATCACTTCATCAGACATCGAATAGAAGAAGAAATCCTCGTGGCAAAGAGGGTATCATCGGATGAGAACCCAACAGATTCCCTAACGAAGGGACTGACTAGGGTTAAGCATCACCAGAATGCTCGGAGCATTGGGCTGAAGGATGATATTAGTTTTAGTAGTTAGATAATCTTGGAATTTGTAAAATGTAATTGACATTTGATGATAAATAAAAGTTGTTATTTATGAGTAAAGTTTTGCTATCTCTTGTCAATCGTTTACTATTATTTCTTTTTGCATGTTTTGACTTCCAGAATAATTATGTTATGGTTTATATCATATTATTCAAACTCTCCACATTCGGTCATATGTTGGAAGTAGATATGAATCAAGATTGTCATGGGTTGGCTTGTAGAGGTCTAAGATGTTAGACAAGGAGGGGCTACAACACTAATGAGTGCTCATAAGTTCTGAGTATTGGATTCAACCCACGCTCACTTCTATCACTTCATGTAATTTATCTTATGTGATCATGAGATGGTAATATCATATAAGTCTTCAAACCTAGAGATATGATTTGTTGCCTATGAGTTGTTTATGCATTGATTGCACGAAAACGCATTGGTAACTCGATGTTATAAATCGTGCTTTTGTGTGTAATTTAACAAGTAGTAGAGAAAACATATGAGTTGAAGTTTATATGTTCCTTCTAGGATTAGAAGCGATATATGGGCCCCTTGATGATTTTGTTTTAACCTATGTACCGGGCCCGGTCAGAACTAAATTGATGTGTTCAGTTAAGTTCTATGTCAAACAAATCGGAAATCGGGAAACAAATGTTGGACAATAAGCAAGACCATGTTCCATGTATTTGTCCGGCTGATATCTAGAATAGAGCATTATATTATCACTTATCTAAAATGGCGCTTCATAGTTCAACAGAGTTTAAAGAGTTACGATTGTTGATCGGTTCCTAAAGTCATACTTGCAACTATAGTTATTAGACTTATG